>NC_139005.1:97269154-98751654 GCF_964374135.1 Grampus griseus
CCATTATGTCTGCTCCCCTCACCGGAGCCAGAGCAATCTTTATCTTTATCAACTATGTTTCAGGTCACTTTAAGTCAATGTAATGTAAAGAAAAACAATAAGATTTTTAACGTTCCAGTTGGAAGGAATGAGAGAATCGCTGTGATTCCCCTGGATTTCCACCCACAGTGATCTCCCAGATCACTGCCCACACGCTGGGAAACACCGTCCCCTGTCCCTGAGGCCGTGCAGCTCTGAGTCCTGGGACAGCAGCAAGTGGGTGGCAGGTGGCGTGTCGGAGGCGTCATCCCCTGCAGAGCGCCGGCTCGGCCTGCAGGTTGTCAAGGTCATCTGCAGAGAGGGAATGCCCCAAGGGGTGAGCCCCTCCGTGTGGAGGCTGAAAGGGACACCAGGCAGGGGACCCCTGGGACCTTCAGGACACCGTTCTCTTCTTTCTCTAATATCCCTGTCCCCCCACCCCTGCCCCCCAGCTTCAGCTCATCCACCACAAATTGAGTTTTAAACTAAAACGAAAGAAAAGTATAATTCAAGTTACCATTTATGGGCTGGCTGATCATAGCTAGACACCCTGGGAGGTTAAATGGCATAACGACTAAGGGCATAGGAGTCATGCAGACCAGAGGTAGAACCCAGGCTCCACTGACTAGCTGTGTGACGCCAAGGAGGTGCTTAACGTCTCCAGGCCTCCATTTCCTTACCCACGAAAGGAATTGTCACAGCTGCCCTACACGCTTGTGGTGAGGACTACATGACAGCATATATGCCAGACTTTCAACCAACGCCCGATGCTCAGTACAGACTCAATACATAGGAGCTATTATCAGCACTACCTACTAACATGGCAAAAAAAAATACGTAGAAAAAGGTTTAAAACTGTAAAACAGACTTTATGGAAAACACGGCATGAATTAATTTCGTTACCAGAAAACTTACTTTACTAAATGCTCGGCTGTTAAAAATGGGCAGAAAACGTGCATGATTTTCTTGAAGTTGTTTCGCCCAATGAGCCCTGTGTCTCCAAGGTCATGTGACCGCAGCATATTATAGAAAACTTGTAGGTTCCTGGAAATGGAGTCACGAACAATTTCTTCCACCTAACAGAAAAAACAAACATATTCACCAAGCTGCACGTCTGTAACCTGGGGTGGTAGCATCTTGGGGCCACACAGGAAAGCGTTACTTACCGAATCCCAAGCCAGGAAGAGAGGTGCCTTGGTGTCTTTACAGGAGGATGTTTTGCTTAGCTAACTGGGAAAGAGAAAATATATAAAGACACATCACTCATAAAGGCAGTAGGAGCTTTGGAGGCAGGTGGACTTGGATTGGCAGCTTTGTCCCTGATTATTAGCCAATAGCTTTAGACCTTGAGAAGTGAGTTTGCTCCCCACCCCCAATCCCCATCTGGAAATGGGATAATAACATTTAACTTGGGCTTATTTTTAAGAAGTACAGGAAACATGAAAAAATCCATCACCTAGAAATCAAATAAATGCAAAGTGAAAGGATGATGAGGTGACATTTTGCCCATCAGAATGGCAGAAATAAAAAAGGAAGCAAACTGCTAGTGTTGAAAATGGATAACATCAGACAATCTGATAATCTACGGCCTCTAGAGTAACAGTGACTGTCTCTGGGGAGTGGCTGGGGACAGAGGTAGAGGGAAAACTCACTTCCACTGGATTCCCTTCTGCATCTTTTGCATTTTGTACTTCATACATATATTCAACTTTTAAAATAATTAAAATATTTAAAAAATATATAAAATTTTTATTCCATTTCTGGAAATTTATACTAAAGAAATTATCATAGGATGATTTAAAAAAGGAGGCAATACAATATTCCTTGCAGCAAAATTTATAAAAGGAAGAAAAATGAACACCCAGATGATAAGAGCAGGGAATACGCTGCATCTTTCAAGATCACATAGCAGAATTTTTACTGACACTAAGGGTTAACAATACGTTAATCAATGACAAACTAAAAAGTCACTAATTATATGGTCTCATTTTAAAATAAAATAGATACTATATATGAAAGTATACATATATCCAGTTCATCAAATTATATACATTACATATGTGCAGTTTTTATATATCAATTATACCTCAATAAAGCTGCAAAAAATCATATGCCTGTGTAGGTATAAAGGTTTGGAAGAATATGCAACAAAGTATAAGAGTGAGTAACAATGTAACACAATTCCTCAATGTTAGAATTAGCAGTGATCTTAAGTTTCTTCTATTTGCATATCTCTGCCTTCTAACGTTTCTAATTCACTTGTTTATATTAACATTCACTCAACAAACTGCTTTGTGAGTGCTGCTGGCACTGGGCTATGCCTGTGGGTACAATGGGCAGTAAAACCAGAAAGGCCTCCGCCTTCCTGGAGGCACATTGTGACAGAAACGTGACCCTGTGACTGGCACAGGTGTGTGAGGTTGATGACTGCAAGACAGGCTTCATCAGAGGGGTCAGGGAGGGTCCCTGGAGAATGGGCCCTGGACCAGGGAGCAGGAAGGAGATCCTGGCAGGAGCTGCACTGCCGAGGATGGCGGCGGGAATCCGGGGAGCCCGAGGACCCGAGTGGTGCAGCGGTGAGGAGACCCCGTGAGAGGTGGCAGGCCTGGACCACGTGGCACCTCATCAGCTACGTGGGGAAGTTCTGCTTTATCCTGCGGGTCCCAACGCCATTAGAGGGTTTGCAGCCTGGAGGCTGACAGCATCTGACTTAAGAGTAGGCAGAGACCACGCTGCTGGCCACATGGAGAGCAGACTGCTCACATGTCTGTATTTCTGTTTTTAAAGAAAAAAAGGCGGCTATGTGCAGGGCTGCTGTGACAGTCAGAGGTGATGATTTACAAAAGCTAACAGAGGGTCTGTCCCACAGCAGAATTCGGGAAAAGTTGCAGCTCTTCATTTTTGCGGGTAAAAGGGCTCTGGGACTCACTTTTGAATCAGAGTTCAAGAAGGATTGAGTGACATGGTTTAGGATGTGCACAAGGTGGGCATTCAGGAAGCCATAATTTTTTTTTTTTTTTTTTTTTTGCGGTACGCGGGCCTCTCACTGTTGTGGCCTCTCCCGTTGCGGAGCACAGACTCCAGACGTGCAGGCTCAGCGGCCATGGCCCACGGGCCCAGCCACTCCACGGCATGTGGGATCTTCCCGGACCGGGGCACGAACCCGTGTCCCCTGCATCGGCAGGCGGACTCTCAACCACTGCGCCACCAGGGAAGCCCAGGAAGCCATAATATTGAAACCAAAAGCTAATCTGTACCTGGTAAAGAAAGTCTTTAACAAACATTTCAACGAGACTCTGTTAGTGCTTACTGCACGCATTATCTGAAACTAATCTGATTTTTTAAAGTTCTTAAAATGTTAATAGCTATTAAAGTTATAGAAGTATTTTTAATAATAAAACCATCAACTTTTCAGCCAAAAGAAACAAATACTAAAAGTAAGTGTCACTAGAGGCAATAAGCAGTGTTTGTTTTTGTTTCTACTGCAAGACATGATTGCAAGAGCAGTGCCTTTGCAATGCTGGGAAAAGGAGTCACATCCAGCATATAAAGTGCTGTCACTCAAGGGAAAGTTTTCAGAAATGTCAAAGAGCATCCTTCAATGAGATTTAAAAACTCAAAGTTAAGCAACTTTTAAACACAACTCTTACTTAAAAATTAACGCAGCTGAAAAATGTGCTCATCCATTTATTTAAACCATATTTCACCTGCATCTCTTATTTCACGAAGAACACTTAAGTTGCCTGCCGTAAACAGAAAAGCGAACGTGAAGTTGTTGTAAAACTCACCTTAGAGTTCTCTTCAAGCAGTTCAATAAACGTGCTGACGTTGACCCATCCGGTGCACCCAGGGTCAAGCGTTTGCACTAGTTCTTTGAATTCTGAATCACTTATTTTTACAACCATGCAATTTAGAATATGTCGCAATTCTTCCCCGTTATATGTCCATCAGGTTTCTGAGCATGAGAATATATAAGGGAATTTTTTAAAAAGAAAAAAAAGGAAGCAAGAGCATTACGTGTATTTAGCAGCACTTAATAAAGCATGAGTTTGGGCCAGATAGAATTATGATTTGAAACACGAATACCTCAACGGATGGTCATTACTGTATAACCCACGTGCCAAGAGCGGTGGGGGGAAGGGAATCTAGAACTTTGCAAGTGCAGGTCCTACAAGGTTCTCTGCCAGGACACGGCAGGAGACAGGCTGAAGAGAGGAAGGAGGCTGACCCTTTTCCCAGGGCAGGAGGTCCTACAAGGTTCTCTGCCAGGACACGGCAGGAGACAGGCTGAAGAGAGGAAGGAGGCTGACCCTTTTCCCAGGGCAGGCTGAATGCTGGCACATTCACAGGGCACCCCAACCCACCTGAGGGCCCCGCGGCTCAGCCTCATGGGGCACAGAACTTCCTGGCAATTCAATTACAACTAGCCGATTCACTAAGAATGTTAACCATGCTCGTTTTCACTACCACCAACCTCATCACTTACATAAATGTACAATTACTTAGTAAGAAAAAATTTCAGCCATGCTGCATAAAGAAAACATTATGAGCAAAATACTGTGAGGCAAATTTCTTCCCCCAGAACAAAAAATTACCAATAAGTAAATTGAATATCAAAACCGAGAGAAACTGGGCTTCCCTGGTGGCGCAGTGGTTGAGAATCTGCCTGCCAATGCAGGGGACACGGGATCGAGCCCTGGTCTGGGATGATCCCACATGCCACGGAGCGACTGGGCGCATGAGCCACAACTACTGAGCCTGCGCATCTGGAGCCTGTGCTCCGCAACAAGAGAGGCCACGATAGTGAGAGGCCCGCGCACCGCGATGAAGACTGGTTCCCGCTCACCGCAACTAGAGAAAGCCCTCGCACAGAAATGAGGACCCAACACAGCCCAAAATTAATTAATTAATTAATTAATTAATTAAAAAAAAAAACTGAGAGAAACTGTTTACTGGAAAAGCAGGGGAAATGAAGAACCCTACCTCTTCATAGGGAGATATTGTGAATACCAGTGTGACCAAAGACTTGTGAAGTAATAAAGCCATGTATAAATGTCAACTATGACTTTGGGGTCCAAAATCTGAAAAGGATATAAGGTCCTCTTGGAGAAAATTAAGTAATTTAGAGGATATGTGCAGGGCACTTTTTGGTTTGGGAGTGACAATTGTTTAATGTCCAAATGGGAATCATTGACAACTAATATTTATAATTTTTAGTAAATTTATCAACGATCACCACTATCTAATTCCAGACTATTTTCATCACCCCGAAGAAACCTTGTGCCCATTTGTACTCCCTCTCCATTTCCATCTCTATCCTAAGGCAACGAATCTGCTTTCTAACTCTCTGCATTCGCTTTTTTCTGGATATTTCATGTAAACAGAATCATACAGTATATGCCTTGTATGCACCTTCCACCTGGCTTCTATCACCTACTGTAATGGTTTTGAGGTCCATCCACGTGTTGCGTGGATCAGCATTTTGTTCCTCTTTATTCCTGATATTACTATTCCACTGTATGATAGGGCACATTTTGTTTACCTTGTCATAAGCTGATGAACATTTTGATTGTTTCCAGTTTAGAAATTATGAAGAATGTTACTATGGACTCTTGCACACAAGCCTTTGTGTGGACACCTGTTTCTATTTCTCTTGCACAGATACCTAGGAGTGGAACTGCTGGGTCATGTGGTAAATTTCCACTGAAATTTTTAAGAAACGACTATGTTGTTTTCCACAGCAGTTGCACCATTTTCCATCCCCACCTGCAGTGTATGAGTTCCATCTCCACAATCTCGCCAACACTTCCTGCCGTCTGTCTTTCTGATAGTAGCCATCCTAGAGGGTGTGAAGTGATATATCTCATTGTGGTTTTGAGTTGCATTTCCCTGATGACGAATGACGTTGAGCATCTTTTCATGTGCTATTTGGCCACTCCTATGTATTCTTTGGTGAAATGTCTATTAAAATCTCTTGCCCATTTAAAAAATCAGGTTGTCTTCTTATTGAGTCCTAAGGGTTCTCATATATTCTAGACACAAGTCCTTTACCAGATATATAATTTACATATATTTTCTCTCAGTCTGTCATTAATGGTATCTTCTGAAGCACAAAAGTTTTAAATTCTGATTAGTCCAATTTACAGATTTTGTTCTTTTATGGATCATGCTTTTAGTGTCACATCTAAGAAATATTTGCCTAACACGAGGTCACAAAGATTTACACATGTCTTCTTCTAAGACTTTTACCGTTTTAGCTCTTATATTTAGGTCTATCGTCCATTTTCAGTTAACTTTGGTATATGATGTAAAGAAAATGTCTAAATTCATCTTTTTGCATATGGATATCCAATTGTCTCAGCACCATTTGTTGAAAAGATCATCCTTTCTCCTACTGAACTGGCTGAAAATTAATTGGCCATAAACGGAAGTGTTTATTTCCGTACTCACAATTATGCTCTGTCAACCACTAAGTCTATCCTATGCCAGTACCACACTGTCTTCATTACTGTCGCTTTATCCTAAGATTCAAAGTCTGGAAGTTTAAGTACTCTAACTTCCTTCTTCTTGTCCAAAATTGTTTTGGCTATTCTGCCACCTTTGCATTTCCAAATGAATTTTTAAGATCAGCTTTTCAATTTCTGGGAAAAAGCCAGCTGGGATTTTGATGGGGTTTGCATGGAATCTACAGATCAATCTGGAGAGAATTTCCACCTTAATACTATCGATTCTTCCAATCCATGAACATGGAATGTCTCTTCACTTATTTACGTCTTCTTTTCCTTTCAACAGTTTTTTATAATTTTCAGTATACAAGCCTGGCACTTCTTTTCTTAAATTGACTCCTAGGTAATTTATTCTTTTTATGCTATTGTGAATGGAATTGCTTTCTGAAGTTCATTTTCAGATTGTTCATTGCTAATTTATAGAAATATAACTGATTTTTGTATGTTGATCTTGTATCCTGTGACCTTGATGAGTTCATTTATTAGTTCTAGCAGTTCGTGTGTGTGTGCGTTCCTTAGAATTTTCTATTACAATATCATGTTGTCTGTGAATAAAGACTGTTTCATTTACTTCTTTCTTCCCAATCTGTATGCATTTTATTTCTTTTCTTTCCTGATTACACTGTCTAGAACTTCAGTATAATGTTGAAAAGAAGTAGCTAGAGCTGATATCATTGTGTTTTTCCTGATCTCAGGAGGAAAGTATTTAGTCTTTTACCATTAACTATGCCGTTAACTTTGGGTTTATCGTAAGTGCCCTTTATCAGGTTAGGGAATTTCTTTTCTATTCCTAGTTGGTTGAAAATTGTTATCCTGAATGAGTGTTGAATTTTTCAAATATTTGTTTCTGCATCTATGATCATGCAGCTTTGTCCTTGTTTCTATTAATATTTTGTATTACATTAATTGATCTTTTGGAAGTTAAACAAACCTTGCAGTCCTGGGATAAATCTCACGTGGTCGTAGCATTTAATCCTTTTTACATGTTGCTGGATTCACTTTGCTAATACTTTTTTGAGAATTTTTGCAACTATATTCACAAAGGATATTGATCTGTGATTTTCTTTTCCTGTGATCTCTTTGTCTGGCTTCGGTATCAGGATAATATTGACCTCAGAGAATTAGCTGAGAAGTGTTCCTGCTATGCCTTCTGAAAGTTTGTAAAGGATGGCTGTTTGTATAAGCAATCTTTCTAGCCTTCAATGTAGAGAATTTTGCACATTTTTCGTTAGATATATTTCTAGGTATTTGGTTTTTTAAAATATTTTTAGAAATGATATGTTAAAACTTCTTTTTCTAATTGCTTACTGCAGGTTATAGAAATATTATTGATCTTTGCATATTGACCTTGTATCCAATGACCTTCTCAATTCTATTATTACTTCTAATATTTTTTGGAAGATTCTTGTGGACTTTCTATGTATAAAGTCATGTGAGCTGCAAATAATAACACCAAGAATAAGAGTACGTGAACAGGTAGAGTACAGATTGCTTCCGGGTACAGGAAAATGAGCCACAGCTGATGTAAATGGAAGTGACCAGGGTGATGGGCCCGCGTGGAGGGAGGATGCCAGTGTGTGGAGGCAGCACACACAGCTTCTTGGAGTGGCTCTAAAGCATCTTCTAACAGCTCTGCGCTCCTCTCTACATCAGGGGGACCTGCTTCCCAGGGCTGCCCTCTCTGGCTAGGCAACATGCCATCCCTGCCCACTCCTGGCTCTCTCCCTCTGCTCTCCTTCTCCTTCCAGGTCCCAGAATGTGGCCAAGACCCAGGTAAATGGTCAGAGGGGTTGGAGCGGGCATGTCAGTTGGAAACCATGCCCTCTGCAGCCCTCAAGTATCTGACGGCCGTGGGTCTCGTGTGATGCCCCAGAGGGTAAGCTCACTGTCAGCAGGGACTTCACCTCGTTCATCTATGAGTTCGACCTAAGTGCCCATGGCCGGGTCCGGCGTGGGGCAGAGGCTCAATCGCCCACCTTCTCAGGTGTGTCCGTCAGTCTGTCTGCCGAGCGGTACATCAGTGACTTATTTGGCACGGTAAGCATTATTACAGTCCTCCATTAGCGGAGATGAAGATTTCACTATTTTTAATTAAATTACTTCTTCAATATACTAATACAAGCTGAGGGGGATGGACACACGAAAGCCTTCGTTTATCTTAAAGAGGTGGCCCACCCGACATGCTAGCAGGTGGCTCAGCGCAGGGCGGAACGCGCCCGCTCTGGAGCAGCCGGTTCGAATCCTGGCCCCATCACTCACTAGCTGGGAGCCTCAGGCCGGGTACGCGCCCCCACGTTCCTTTCCTCAGCAAATGAGGATGAAATGAAAGAACTGAATGAAGATGATGATAGTGTCCACCTCACAGAGGTGCTGAGAGGCCGAAGTGAGCGAATACGAGAAAATCACTGAAGACAGGGCCCGGCACACAGTCAGTGGCACTATTCCTGTCCATCCTGAGAGAACAGGTCATATAGGCATAAAGATTAATGACAGCTGGTGTACCAACTAAAGCGTCTCCGCCACGAAAGCAGGACCCCAAACCTTGGAATCCACACTGTGCAGTGGCATTCTAGATGGACGGAGGTGCGGCGCTGCAGCCTCCGGAGCAGAGAGCAAATCCCGGACCCATAGGTCCACCTCCAGGCCCTGGGAGCCTCCCCAGAGCCCTGCCCCGCAGCGCAGACTGCCCCTCGCTCAGTGGACTTCGCAAGGTAGACACTGAGGCCGAGTAGCTCCGCTCTGGTACTCGCTCATGTATGAGTCTGAGGCAAAGTAATTCATCGCACTCCTGGTTAGTTACTAGAGATTCAGTTATTGGATGTGCTCAGTAAATAACTAACTTGGGAGATATTGCTATGTACCAAAAGCATCCGAATGCTGCTTTCTAAAATAAACATGAAAGTGGGACAGGAGCTAATGTTTCAAGCAGAGTCATGAATAAGCCTCCCTTTGCAGTACAACTAAGTAAACAGGCTATTTTGGAACTAAGAAAATGTTCCTGTCACGGGCTACAGTTGGTTATGAACCCATACACTCTAGGGTGGGACGTGGGAGGACGGGTCAGCAGGCCCGGATTAGTCCTTAATTAAACAGCTAATGATGACTAGTCACTCCATTCTTTTTTTTTTTTTTTTTTTGGAATTTTGCCTTTTTTTTTTTTTTAATTTTATTTATTTTTTTTATTTATTTTTGACTGTGTTGGGTCTTCATTTCTGTGCGAGGGCTTTCTCTAGTTGCGGCAAGTGGGGGCCACTCCTCATTGCAGTGCGTGGGCCTCTCACTATCGCGGCCTCTCCTGTTGCGGAGCACAGGCGCCAGACGCGCAGGCTCAGTAATTGTGGCTCATGGGGCCAGCTGCTCCGCGGCATGTGGGATCTTCCCAGACCAGGGCTTGAACCCGTGTCCCCTGCATTGGCAGGCAGACCCTCAACCACTGCGCCACCAGGGAAGCCCGTCACTCCATTCTTAACAATCTTGACCCACGTTGTTCTCACCCCCTGGCATTTATACTGCAGTAAATTTTATGTCTTCTGTCCTCCCAACTAGACCCAGCTCTTGCGGTCAGGCTTTGTATACCTAAGGACTCAATATTTCCTAGCATGTAACAGGAGCACAAAAAATATTTGCTGAGTGGATAAATGGACGAATATACAGTTTTTATTGGTCCTGTTTTGAGTATTAGCCTTCTTTGAAACAATGAATTTTTCACCAGAGAAGGGTTTCAAAGTCTTACAGAGTTGGGGCTTCCCTGGTGGCGCAGTGGTTGAGAATTTGCCTGCTAATGCAGGGGACACGGGTTCGAGCCCTGGTCTGGGAGGATCCCACATACTGCGGAGCAACTAGGCCCGTGAGCCACAACTACTGAGCCCGCGTGCTACAACTACTGAAGCCCACATGCCTAGAGCCCGTGCTCTGCAACAAGAGAAGCCACCCAATGAGAAGCCTGTGCACAGCAATGAAGAGTAGCCCCCGCTCGCCACAACTAGAGAAAAGCCCACACAACAAAGACCCAAGGCAGCCAAAAATTTAAACAAATAAATAAATTTTAAAAAATTAATAAATTAAATAAATAAAAGCAATGGGAGAGGGACTTCCCTGGTGGCGCAGTGGTTAAGAATCCGCCTGCCAATGCAGGGGACATGGGTTCGATCCCTCGTCTGGGAAGGTCCCACATGCCGCAGAGCAACTAAGCCCATGCACCACAACTACTGAGCCCGTGTGCTGCAACTAGAGACGAAGCCCCAACGCGGGAAAAAAAAAAAAAAACCGCACTAGCCAATGGTAACACGTGGGCTGAAAGTGCTTGTTTTACCCAGGACAATGGAAACACTGATTAGCTTTAGGCTTTACAAGTTTAGAACACATGTTAAAATTTTAAGGATAATCAATATAAGAATAGAAATAAAATATTTAAGTCTCAAGGCAGTGGAGGAAAAAAAAGAGTGATAAGAAAAACTCAGCCGAACCAAACATGACGGAGAAAAAAGAAAGAACCAAGTAAATCATAGAGAGTACAAAGTAAAGTGGTGGGGACGATCCAAATACATCTATCACAACAAACGGAAACAGACTGAACTGGCTCATTACAAAGGTAAAGATGTTCATTTTGGAATTTTAAAAATACAGATATATGCTATTTTACAAGAAATACACTGAAACCATGACAATAAAAGAGTGAAAACGAGAGGTTGGGAAAAGAGATACCTGACAAATACTAATCAAAAGAAAAGTGTTATGGGTATTTTAATAGCAGATAAGATAGACTATAAAAGCCAGAGGGATAAAAGGGTAGTGATATAATTACAAAGGGGACAGTTGGCCAGGAAGATATGACAAAGCTTCACTTCCAGATATGTGCACCAAGAGGCATACCAGATTTATAATTCCTTATATTAGCACTTGGGAGTTCACCCTGCTGTTGTCTCTTGCGCCCTGTTCCACTGGGAATTCTGGGTGGGTGACATGACAAAGGTCATGACTCAGAAATCCCTGGATCCCTGGCTAGAACACGTGAATACCACCACATCTCTGGCCGCCCTCAGCCTCCTAATACACTCACTCTATGTGCCCATCAGTCTTCACAGCCATCATCCCCTGGCAGCCACTCTGGCCAGGAACTCTTTGTTATTTATTTCTGCACTCTTAGCACCTCCCACAATGGCCAGCATCAGCAGGCATCCATAAAATTATAATTATAATTTTGAAGACTATGAAGCCAATGTGAAGAATGGTATAATATGCATATTCCCATTTAAAAAGCGTGATATAAAACTGTAGGTGCATTTTGATTACAAATATGTAAAAATTACATATGTATGTGGATACAAAGTGGAAGAGAATGTGGAAAAATGAAAACAGTCATTGCCTATGTAAGGTGAATGGTGACTTTTTGTTTTTGATTTCTATTACTGCTACCACATTATTACTTGTGTCATTTTGAAAATGAAACAAAAAGAAATGGCTATACAACTCTTAGCTATCCAAGAAAGTAATTCCTAAAAGATTTCACTATGTACAGGCAGGAAAATAGAGCTGTTTTCTGAGCCATGGAAATATTTATGCCCTTCGCTCTAGAAGCCATGGTGGTAACACACAGGCGACTCTCTCTGGACACACAGGGTGCTGAGAAGGGAAGGAAGTGCTATGGGAAATGGGTCCAGCTGGTCTAGCTCAGTCCTATTTTTTCCTTCTCGTTCTCTAATGCCCCTCCTTTCTAGGTAACCCCAAGGTGTCCTCCAACTATTCAGAGTTTCACAGGACAATCTTTCTATCAGCCTCATTCCCATGTCCCCTGAGAAAAGGTTCTCTGAGTTACCTGGACAGAAAACCAGGTAAATTAAAGACAGTATTCCTCACCCAAAGTTTGGTCTATATATACCATTTCCAAATAAAAGTAAACAGAAGTCCTTGGAGAAATGGCTGATTCCAGGTCTGAGGCAAGAGATGTACCAGAAGAGCCTAGAGCATTTCGTTATACCAAGAAATGTTATCAAAGACTACTAGGGTCACACCAGCGGGACGCCGGAGCCAACACAAAAAGCCTCCCAGTGGCCAAGACAGAACAAACTGAGTATCAAGGAGAATAATAACTGTAATGAATTGAAAGGCATCAAATACGTTAACATTCATGAGCTCATAATAACATTTAAGAAAAGTCACTCATTGCTCACTTCTGGAGGATGCTAGGAAACCAATTCATTATTTTGAAAAATAGTAAGTGAAGGGAAAGAACCAAGGAGATCCTACCTTTTCTACACTAACTGTGTCTCACTGTTACCAAATGGTTGGAAAGGGGACCTTTGCATTACAGAAGTACTCCAACTAATAAAGGAGCAACAGCAGACACAGAGCATCACCACCTTACATCCCTAGTGAACTGACGGATATAGGGGTGATCAACAAGCGCTGCTAACATCACAAGAAGAAAGACAAGCAGTCCATACATGCTTGCTACCACCTATGAAGTGTTCTTGCCCCCCAAATTGAACCTGGATCTGTGCATGTATCAATTCAGGGGCAGGGACTGGCGGGGAGGGAGACAGGAGAGCACATTACATGTCACCGTGGGTTGCAATCAGTCAGATTCAGATTGTAAGAAACTCTACATAACAAACAATCCAGACTTTTTCTACAAATGCATCTTAAGGGGGGAAAATTAACAAATGAGAGAGACCCTGCAGATTAAAGAAGAATTGTGGCAAATCAATCAACTGCAATGTACAGATTTGATTTGGATCTCGACTCAAATAAGTTATAAAAGAAAATGTGAGACAATCAGTTAAATTTGAACTCTGACTGGATATTTATTAATATTATTGATAATTCTATTAGGTGTGAAACAGTATTTTCACCATGTTTCTAAAAAGAGTTCTTATCGAGAGACATAGATCTTTTCAATGAAATATGATGTCTGGTATTTGCTTCAAAAATATCTGAGGTTGGGCTTCCCTGGTGGCGCAGTGGTTGAGAGTCCGCCTGCCGATGCAGGGGACACGGCTTCGTGCCCCGGTCCAGGGGGATCCCACATGCCGCGGAGCGGCTGGGCCCGTGAGCCATGGCCGCTGAGCCTGTGCGTCTGGAGCCTGTGCTCTGCAGCGGGAGAGGCCACAACAGTGAGGGGCCCGCGTACCGTAGGGAAAAAAAAAAAAAATCTGAGGTTGAGGAAAAATGGGCAGGGATAGCAATGAAATAATTGACCATGAGTGAGTGGGAAGTTGCAGACGGGTAGTGGGAGCATTCGTGGATTCGTTACATTATTCTCTTTACTTTTGCATGTGTTTGAAATTTTCAATAGTAAAAAAGTCTAAAACATTCATAAAAAATAAATAAAGCTGTTCCCGATCCTCACAGTTGACATTTGGGGAAAAAAACTGTCAAGGAAACAACGGGACTCTTACCTTTTCATTAACCGGATGAAAATTCTTCTTGGTAATCGGTATACAAAGGCGTCGAGGACAACCTTTAGGTAATTCAAAGATACGTATCCACGTTTGGACGGGTCCCCTGCACTCAGGGCCTTTTCAACCTTTTCATAGGACTTTGAAAGCTGCGGTGAATTAAAATTAGAGTACAGCATTCACAGAAATCAGCGGCACAGAGCTGCTCAAGCACTTTATTTTCACCAAAACCTCTTCACATTTTCCTTTCCAAAACTGATCAAAAAGGTTACTATGGCATGTACTGAACTTCAAATGTTTAATTGATGAGCTCACTACAAAACAGTATCCCCAGTCACAGCTACTCAACTGACAAGGCAGACAAGTTTCTCAGGGAAAAACAGCACATACAATAGCTCTAACTCAAATTTCAGAGCTAAAAATACTTGGTGGATCTGCCAGTTTGATACATCTTTCTTAATATACTTTCAAGCCATCCCTACTGTGAGCCCATGCTAGGCTGCTCCTGATTAAGTCAGGTCAATCAAACAAAAAGCTGGTGACATTTTATTAAAAAGAGAAGTAGCTTTGACTGTAAGGGAAATCGTTAGGATTTCATAAACATCGTACACATTGGACATTTCTTTAATTATCCTTTTTTTTGGCGGGGGGGAATTACAAAGAACCAGGGTGAATCAGCTTTGCTTATGGGACTTCTAAAATGCAGTAAAGTAGGTTAACCACTGATTTTTGTATGACTCATAAAAATGCTGTGAAGATTGGTTTTATTTCCAAAGGTTTTCCTGCTGTTTATTACTGAGTAATAACAATATTCTTCGATATTTCCAACCCTCTCCACGTTGTCCGAATTCACTTTTTTCCTGCTAACTGGGATACGAAGATAAACAAAAGAAACACCAACTTGGTGCAAAAGGGGACGTTTAAAAAGCTGCTGGAGCATGGAAATATATGGACAAGCGTCTCTCCCCACTAAAGGAATAAGGAGCACATTCACTAAGACTTCCTGAAGGTGCACAGGAATATCGGAAATCTAAGGGGAAATCTTGAAAAGAATCTAGAGACTTACAGGGCCTAAGCTTCTTAGAAAGTTGCGTAAGATTAGCCCAAAATGTGGCTAAACGTGCCCATCTCTCTCTCTCGGGGAGGTGGGCTGCCTGGGGGAAGCCTCTAGTGGAGGGAAGCCAAAGCCAGACATGGAGTCTGGTCTCAGTATATTTATTGGATTAATGAAAACTGCTTTTAATATCTTAATGGCGTTTAGTCTCCAATCAGGTTTTTTTCAGGAGAGTGTTTTGACATAATCCAGAGCTCTTAGAAGAAAAGCAGGAATGAAACAAAAGTAATGTCTTTGTTTTTCTGGTTTTTTTTTTTTTTAAGACTTTATTGAATTTGTTACAATATTGCTTCTGTTTCACGTTTTGGTTTTTTTGGCCACGGAGGCATGTGGGATCTTAGCTCCCTGACCAGGGATCGAGGGACCTGATCAAACCTGCACCCTCTGCATTGGAAGGTGAAGTCTTTACCACTGGGCCCCCAGGGAAGTCCCCAGAAGTAATGTCTTTGCGACACGTAAAATTTTTTAGGAATTTTCATCATTACTGTTTATAATGAAACAAACAAAAACATGCAAGCAATTCAGCAAAGTATAAAAAAGGACATAAAGATACCGGAAGTCTCACTACCCACAGGTTTTTATATGGTGTTCCAAAAACTCCAACATGATCACATAAACATATATTATAATTTTACAAAAATGGGACCATACTACACTTTCAGTTTTGACAAATGCTTTTTTCATTTAACGACATGTCATGAAACTTTCCCCACAAGAACTAGTGTGTATCTGCATCACACTTTGGAGATGATACAGGGCAGCCATCATGTTAGGGATGGACGAGTGAAAGGTACACCATTTCCCATGTTTAAACACTTGCGTCTTATAAATGTTCCCCTGGCCCCCAATCTAAACGAGGCTCCCTTGTTATTCTCTCCTATAATACTCCGTCCTTTTCTGTCATACCACTCTAGGAAAATGGTAGTTACGAACGTGTATTTGTTTAACATCTCTCTCCCTGATGTAAGGTCATGCAATCTCCATGAGAGCCAAGATGGTGCCCTGTTTTGTTCGCTAATAATTATCTAAAATGAAGCACAATTCGGCATGCGGTAGGCACTCAATAAATATTTGTTAAAAATGGATACATTTTTACCAAAAATGTTCTAAAGAAAGGTTGTAAAATGTAAGGAGCTATCTGACACATCAGTAAAAAGAGAAACGAAATTTAAATTATAGCTGAAATGCCATTTAATCCGCATCAGACTGGTAAAAATGGACAACTCTAATGATACCAAGAGCTGGTGGGTACATTGGACAACAGGAATTCTCATAGGCTCCCAATGGGAGTGTGAATTGGTATTCTGAAAAATAACTGGATACTGCCAATGAAAGCTGAGGAGCATGCTCCCTACAACCTAGCAAGGAATGCTGGGTGTAATTCAGAGACACCTTAGCAGGCATGCACCAGAAGATACGGAGCCAACCACTTACGGTGGCATCGTTCGGATGAGCACAAAACAGGGAGCAATCCAATGCCCATCCCTGGGCAGCGCATTATCTGTGCATATATATAGCTAATGGAGAACTGTACAGCAGTGAAAATGAAAATACAGCTACCTCCATAATATGAGTGGATCTCAACCTAAGCACAAGCAGGATGAAAATAAATGGTTTTACAGCTATGCAAACACACTACAGAAAAAGAAAGAAACAAACGAACATCAAGCAAAAGACAAAGAACCCAATCTGTAGGAGAAGAGGATACAAAAAAAAAAAAATATATGTATATATATATTTTTTTATATATATATATATCACCAGCAAAGCTTTCATACTACAAAAAGGAACTAAATAAGAATATAAATTCATTAAAAGAAAAGCTTGCAGACAAGATGATAAAACAATGAAAGAAAGAAAAAAAAACAAACAATGAAAGAGAGTAGAAGGATATTTCAAAGCTAAGAAAATAGAAAACAAAAACAACATCATTACAGGAACTAATAACAAATTAGAAACAGCAAGAATAAAAGACAAGGCTGAAATTAAAATTAATAGTAAAGGAATGGCTTGGGAATTCCCTGGCAGTCCCGTGGTTAGGACTCAGCACTCTCACTGCCAGGGCCCTGGGTTCCATCTCTGGTCGGGGAATTAAGATCCTGTAAGCCGTAAGGTGTGGTCAAAAAAAAAAAAGAAAAAAAAACAATGGCTTGAAAGATTCCCAATAAGGCGGAGGAAAAGGACAAAAGTATTATGGCATTTTGGGCTTCCATGGTGGCGCAGTGGCTGAGAGTCCGCCTGCTGATGCAGGGGACACGCGTTCGTGCCCCGGTACGGGAAGATCCCCCATGCCGCGGAGCGGCTAGGCCCGTGAGCCATGGCTGCTGAGCCTGCACGTCCGGAGCCTGTGCTCCGCAGCGGGAGAGGCCACAGCAGTGAGAGGCCCGCGTACCGCAAAAAAAAAAAAAAAAAAAAAAAAGTATGGCATTTTGAGAGAAGATGATTACCATCAAGGACAGACAAAGATGATCCAATATAAGGATAACTGAGGATACCACTGAAGGAAGGAAAGATGGAAGGAAGACAGAAGGGAGGGAGAGAAGGATGCAGGGAGAAGGTTTTAGTGACGTAACACAGGGAAAATTTTCCTGAAGTGAACGAAATCTGTACGTCAAAAGAATATACTGTGTTCCAGGAAACTTTGGCAAAATGCTCCATGCCAAGACAGTCTTCGTTCTGCTTTTTAATTTCAAGGATTAAGAAAAAATAGTTGAGGCATCCTGGTAGAATAAAAAATTATCTACAAGGGGGAAAAAATCAGTCGACCTCAGGATGCTTCTCAAGAACACGCAATGCCAGAAGGCAATGTAGAAAAACAACATTTTGAGGAAAAGAAAGAATGATGGAAGAATTATACCCAGCTACGTTGTTGTTCTAATAAAAAAAAGGGAGAGATAGTACGAAAAAACAAAAGGAATAAAGCACCCATGAGCCTTTCTTGAGGGAATTACTTGACAATGAAATCCAGCCAACCAAAGAATAAATCAAAATAAAGAACTCTGAAAGGGATAAGCTATGGTAGCACTGGAGTAGAGTGATGTGCATTAAATCCATGTAGATATAAAACGCAGGCAAAACAACTGGGGGAATTACAGTAAGAGAACAAAATGCAAATATTATAAACTCTGACTGAGAACAAAATATAAACAGCAAAAATTGTGAGGTGGGAGGGGATGGGAAGAAACACAGGAAGTGCCAATCACAAGGAGTTTCATAGCCAGCCTGCGCTGACTGTAACTGAGACATCCTTCAAAACACCATCATTTCTCCAACTCTTCACGGCTTTCTTAATCTTTTTTTGTCTCAAAACTCTTTATGGGACCTGGTATCTCTTGTGGTAAAGAAATATTTATCCAAAGTTCAGAAATATCTTTGGCTTCACTTGAGGACATTATATCATGTGGAGCACCCGGGGTTCAGACTGGGCCCCAGGACTCTCTGGCGGGGTAACCTGGGGCAGGTCATTAAGTCTCCTCGTGCTTCAGGTTCCTCATCTTGAACCCGGGATGATAATGGTGCTTAACTCCTGGAGTTGCCGTGAGGACTGAACACCTGAGGGGCGCTTACAACACTGCCTGGCACAAAGGCAGCCCCATAAAAGGGTGAATTATGAGGGTGATGATGATGATTTATTTTTTTACTTCTGGTAAATTAAAAGAAATTTAAATTAAATATGATTTATTTGTAAAAAGGAGCATGATTCTCTTCCTATAAAATTATTTCTATCTATGTATCCACCCACCCACCTGCCGATGCAGCAATCCTTCTATACATAGAATAAAGACAGGCCTAGAATTATGTTCACCAAATGTTGCCTTTGATTATTTCTGGGTGGTGGATTTTGAATAATTTATTACTTTCTTCTTTATACTTTTCAGAATTGCTTACATTTTTTGGAATGGTCATGTTTTCATAAAAACAATAATTCATTAACAACAAGAGAAAACAAGTTTTACCGATTTACCAACAGAATATTCATGTGCTCGCCCTCTAACGCCCTTATCAATATTGGCTTCTGTGTTAATTTTTTCCGCATTGATGATTTTCTACTGAAAGTTTTATATTAATAATTTATAAAAGTTCTACATATGTTAGGAACAGTTATTATTTATCTGTCATTTACGTGGCACATGCTTTGCCAAGTTTATCATTTGCTTGTACAAAGTTTTGCTGTACAAATACTTTTTCATTTTAATATAGTCAAATTTATCAGTCTTTTTCTTTATGGCTTTGGGGCTTTACTTCATGCTTAAAAGTCTAAATTTCAAGATTAAAAATTTTCACCTAGATTATTTATTTTTAAATTTAAATAGTGGGGGCATACCAAATTTATTTTGGTGTGGAGAGTGGAAGGTTCCAAGCTTTCTTCCCCACATGGCTGGCTAGCGAATTATCCCAGTAATAATTACTGAATCTTCTCCTCCCTCGTCCCCACCATACTTTATTGGAATGCCTCACATCATATGCTAAATTCACATATCAAGATTGGCCCACTACCCAACTACTGTTTTAAATCAATTTGAATGTTCACTGCTGCACCACTGTCATAATGTTTTAATTATTATACCTTTAAAAATATTTTATATGTGATAGGATAAGCCCTCTATTGTAACTTTTCAAAAGAAAAAAAATATATATATATATATCCACCCAGATGTAGGGCGAGAAGGTGTTAATACTAAATCTTCCAGTCCAAGAGCTAGAAAAGCCCTCTTCATTTTTCAGATTTTCCTTTATTTTACTCAATAAAGTTGTATCATGTCGTTATATAAGTCTTAAATTTTTCTTATTACATTTAGTGTGTGAGTAGCACCAAGGAAGTACTTAATGTCTCATCATCGTTACCATCATCCATGCATTGTTGTTACGAGAAGCTGGAGGAGGTCCCAGGGCTTGAGGAAGCAGAGGTGGTTCAAAGCAGTTTAGAAATAACGTCTAGACCTAATGGTCTTGCACAGCCATCTACTCTCTCTGTTCACACTTTAGATAACCCTGGCACTAGGAGAACGTTCTTACCTCTTGGCAAAAGGTCCTCTCAATTTCATCTAAGGAGCAGTTTTTCCAGATATCTTCAGATGAAACAGGACTGGGGAGGTAATCTCTTTTGGAACTTTTGACGCATTGGTCCTCCCATGGGACCTCTATTAAGACAAAAGAACCCCAGTTTATGAAGACTGTCAAACGTACATTTGAATATTAAGTGTTTCCTTTTCATCATCACCTGTCTGGTAAAAATTAAGACTCAAATAAACCAAAAACATGAACTATATAATAAGTGCTGTTGAAATAACTGGACGGACATATTAGAAAAAAATAAAATTAATCTACTTGCTACCTTATCTAGGCTAAATCTGGATAGAGTAAATATATACTAAACAGACTAATAAAACCATAAAAGTAGTGGAAGAAAATTAAGATGAATATACATAATACATGTAATACATAATCACTGTGTGAAAAGTTCCTTCCAAAGAACACATTAGAGCTAGAAATCATTTAAATAATGGATAAGTCTGACAATATAAATATTTAATTTTTGTTTGTTAAAAAAATACACAAATAACAATGACAGAAAAACGAGTGGGAAAAACTATTGTTAATATATGTGAGAAATGCAGGTTAATTTGCTCAATATATGAGTAGCTCTTAAGAATCAAAAGGATAACATAGATCCCCAATCACACAACAGACTAAGGTTTAAAGAGGTAATTCACATTAAAAAAGGTTTTTTAAAAAGCCAAGAAATGTATGAAAAACTGCTCAAACTCACTGGTAATTTAAAAGGTCTAATTAACACAAGTTAATTTTTCCCTACTTGTCAAATAGGCAGGGATTAAGGCAAATGACAAAGAAAGAAATCAGTGCTGGCTTGTATACAGAAAACGTGGTCCTTGAATATTCTCAAATCCCCTTCTAGAACTTTACACTAATGGAATAATAGGACAGATCCATATGTGTAAGGATCTGTTCTGTCCTGTTTATAAGAAGGGAAAAAATGGAACAATTTAAATGCCCATTAATAGAAGACTGGTTTTATAAATTATGGTTCATAGACATTAAAAACAAAGGGCCTGTCTAAATCATGAATGCAAGAAGTTTTCCTTGATATTGTTTCATGATTGAAAGAACAACTAGCATGATTTAATTTTCATTTTAACACTTATTTTGTGTATTTGCTTATCTATCCATCCATCCATCCATCTATCTATCTATGCACCAGAAACAAAACCTGGGAGGATAATAACCAAAAGAATACAGTGGTAGGATTATAGGGAAGTGTGATTTTGTGTTTTTGTGTTTTCTGGCCTTTTTGCAACGAGCACTTATTACTTTTATAATAAAAGAGAATAAAACAAATCTAAGATATAGTCATTTTCTTCCTCAAAGTCAACTGCAAAGAATCACAAATGATTTCCCAGATTTATTTCCTAAAATGTCTGCAAATAAGCTCCACTCAAATTAAGCACACTTGTAACTACTCAGCTGCAGTTTAGTCGTCTGGAATTCTATTTCCTACCTCAAAAAAAAGAAGAAAAAGAAAAGAAAAGAGAAGAAAAAAAGTAAGTCTCCCCCGGTGGACCCCCTCTGGCTACATGATAGAATACAAAACCAGCCCTTTAGAACGCAGTCTGGAGTTCCGTGGCTGCAGAGGGCCTAGCATTTGAAACATGGGCTCTCAGAGCATAGAAGCTGCAAGAGCCTCACTGAGAGACAAGGGAGCCACGCAGGTATCACTTGGTGAGGCAGGTCTCAGCCCCAGCTTTCTGATGCCTTGGTCCTGCACTTACTCTGCGCTGGGCACTGCTACTCTAATGGGGGCTTAGAGGACACACACAGCACGTCTAGGGAAACCCCTTGGTGCTCCGTAAACAGCACGCCAGGGTGGAGGGCGGAGGCGGGGCCGAGGCGTGAGGCCCGCCCTGGGGGAGCTCACCCCCAGTGCGGGACCTCCTCCGCCATACGGCTCTAGCTGCTACTGCAGGCTGGCCAACAAACTCGATGAAGCCACGTCCAGCGACTCCGCTCACATCACAGTTAGACCAGCTTTCGCTCTTCTGTGCAGCTGAATAATTCCTGCCGCCTTCCGATTTCCCCAAAATTTCCTCTGAAGGATTCTAGCTGATTTGAAATGGAGTAGAGAGGAAATCCAAAACTTAAGGGGGCAAGTATGTATTTCATAGGTGCAGCAAAAGGGATTCAGCCCTTAATGTCATTTCTCCATGTGCCCAAAGAGATGGTGCTTTTGACAAGCAAGGTCTTGGTGGCGTCTTCAGAACAAAAGCAGCAAAAACAGAAATATGCAAAATTCACAGAAAACAAATATTGTCCCATGTATAGAAAAGTCACAGATAATGGGCTGCTGCAAATGAATGGAAACTCCCTTCTTACAGTACTTAATAAAATACGCAAAAGAAAAAATAATAAAAATTAGTAAAAATAGTAAAAATAAATTTATTTATTAGCAAAGCAAATAAATAAATAAATTTACTAGCATAAACTGAAGCAAGAAGAAACTTAATATGGGCAGCCAGAAAGTTTTGCTTCCAGTTATGGTGGATTTGCTCATATTGAAGCAAACCTCCCAGCAGATAACAATTATAAACTCTAGCCAAAATATAAACAAAAAACTCTCTGAAGGCATTGGAGAGCAAATGACATAAACTGGAGTCAACCCTTGGAAAGATGGAGTTTCCTGTTATTTGGCCTTTTGCCTGAGGGCAGGCTTCACCTGGAACCTTACGCTAAGTGGCTAGAGTTTAGATATAAACCCAGGATCTTACTGGTTTTAGGAATCAAAAAAAGAGAATTCAGGACTACCACAGCAGCTAGAAAGTAAGGAGGGAAAGCACAAAAAGAAAGGCATAGCAGAGGATCTCCAAAGCCCGTGAATAAACTCTGCCAAAATCACCGGCTAACCCTGGGGACTACAGATGTGTAGAGCAGAAAACAAGAAGCCCAGCTAAGGCTGAAACAGCAGAAAAAGGATCTCGGGTGTTGACCCCTCAGGGAAGACAAAGATTAGTCTTCTACTAAAGTAAACTGGCTACTGAAACAAAAACTTAAATTCTTCAGAGGAACGTAACAGACTCCATAGTCTCTACAATGCAAAATTTACTATATCCAGGATAAATTCCAAAATTACTAGACATAGGCAAAAAAAAAAAAAAATCCCACAGGAAACTATGATCCATATTTTTTTAAAAAGGTAATCAATAAAGACCAAATCCTAAAATGACCTAGATGTTGAAATTAGCGGTAAAAATTTTAAAGCATTTTAAAATTTAGATTTTTTAAATAACAGCGTTTGAGAATATGAAGGAAAATATACTACTAATGAAATGAACAGATAGGTATTCTCAGAATAACAGAAGCTGAGCAACATATCCTGTATTTTCTTTGTTTGTTTGTTTTTTGGCCACACCACATGGCTTGCCTGTGTTTATAGTGTAAGTAAAAGTATGATGTATGACAGCACTATAACAAACGACAGGAGAGAAGAATTCAGAAAATGCTGTTTGAAGTCTGTAATTCATGTGAATTAGTATAATATTATCTGAAGATGGATTCTGATTAGCTAAAGATGTATAATGGAATAAAAATGCTCAATCAATCCAAATTCCTTAAAATTACACAAACTCTACAGGAAGAAAGTTGCGGGAAGGGGCTGGTGGATAGAGAAGGAAGGAAAGGAGCATAACACAAAAAGGCACAGATCCCACCTTGGAAGAAAATGTAATTCAAGGCACAAAATTACTTTACAGAACATTTTAATGAGAACACGAATTCATTAAAACAAGAGCTCAACAACAGATGATAAAACAATAAAATGAGAGCGGAAAACAATATAGTAGGCCAAAGGAAACAACATTACAGAAGTAATTAATAAAGTGGACATAGCAAAGAGTAGCATAGACTAAAGTGAAAATCAAATTACAGGTATAGCTAAAAGGCCTAAGATGATCCTTGTGAGTACAAAGGAAAAAGACAAAGAGAATAAAGCACTTCAAGATAATTTAGTCAACAGAGAAAACAAAAACAACGCAACATAAGGGTAGTTTGTATCACTGAAGTTAATCTGAAAAGTGGAACAGAAACTTTATTCAAAGATGTACAGGGCTCCCCTGGTGGCGCAGTGGTTGAGAGTCCGCCTGCCGATGCAGGGGACACGGGTTCGTGCCCCAGTCCGGGAGGATCCCACGTGCCACAGAGCGGCTGGGCCCGTGAGCCATGGTCGCTGAGCCTGCGCGTCCGGAGCCTGTGCTCCGAGAGGCCACAACAGTGAGAGGCCCGCGTACCGCAAAAAAAAAAAAAAAAGATGTACAATATTACTAAAAAACAAACAAACGAATCCTTGAAATGAAGAGAGAATTGAATTTTCAGGTTGAAAATATACTGTGTTCTGGAAAATTGATGCAGAAAGCTGAACACCAAGACATTTCCTAGCTAAATTCATTTAGCACCCTGGAGTCAAGTTTTCTCATTTTAAAAAACGGGATAATAATACCCACCTCACAAAACTGTTGAGAGAAATAAAATTAAAACTAAGGTTTAAAAAGTAACTACACAGAGCACAATAAATAGATGTGTTTTAGTGTTATTTTTTATGTGACTTGCTTTGTGTCTTACTGGTCCTATTAAAATATATATACATGCACACATACATACAAACACACACACATGCACACACGCACACATGCTTCTTAAAGTCAGATTATTTTACCTGGCTTTGTACCCAATGAAGGATCTAGCAGTACAGGGACTTGCACATGAACTAACAAAATGTAAGGGATGACAGCATCCTTGCAAGGTCATATTGTCTAGTAATTCCCAAAACTTGGAAGGCTTTGAAAAGTAGAGTCCTGGGGTCTGCTCTAAGCTATCTTGGTTAGTGAAACTGAGCTGAAATCTAAGAATTTGTAATTTTTAAGTTTGCTAGTCAGGCAGATCTGGGAATCATAGAAGGTATTAGTACATACTTGCTGCAACAAATTGCACTGAAATCAGACAGTGACAACCCATCTTGAATGAGCCAGTACACACGTGGTAAACCCCTGAGGCAAGAAACTGCTTGCCTCAAATGACCAAAGGCCTGGAAGGGAGACTCTCCGATTGCATTTTTCATATACCCATCCACGAGGAACTGGACCCCTGCTCTCTCCAGAACTGTGCAACTCTGGGCATTATGTTCTAGAGGCTGGGATAAAGAATATCAGTACGAGGAAAGTTTTTCCTTCTCAAGGTTGTATGCCTGCGTGAGCCCAGCCTTACATGTCCGGTATAACCATACCATCTACTCAACTATTTGCCCTTTTGTATCAAGATTGTTCCCATCGTTAAAGGAGTAACATGTTCATTAACAAAAATTTTTGAAAATACAGAAGTAGCAGAAAGAATCAAACACCCACTTATCACTTAAAGACAATCTATATTTTGGAATTTCTTTCCAATCATTTACTGATATTCCACATACAGTTTCCATGTTATGATTAACTTTATGGAAATCATTGCTTGTGGATGCACATCTTACCGTGTCTATAGGCTGTGACTCACTTAACCCTTTTCCTGTTGTTAGGCATTTATGTTATTCTTATAAATAAAGATACCATGACAGTCTTTGTGGATAATGCATTTTCCATATTTGAAAGTGTTTCCTTAGGACAGATTCACAAACGAGGAATTACCACGCCAGAGGATACTGAAATCATACTTTAAAATACTTACCTTGACTTCTCATAGAATATTTAAGGTTCAAGCCATTATTTGTACTGAGGTTCTTCAAAACAACATTATAATCCACTGCAGTATCTTTATCAATGTTGTAGTGTTTTGCAAACCTAAAATAGAACTGTTCATTAGTATTCAGAAATTATGATACAGAGAATCTAAATGAAGCAAGTTTTTTTTACTAAGGTATCCTTTACTCTGGGGTTGGCATTAATTTTAATGTGTGTTTCTAGCTAGAGCTGGAATAAAGAAGTAAACCCCACGAAATGTTACTGTAAGATTTTAAAAAGGCAGATACTCCTGAAACTAACACAATCAACTATACTTCAGTTTGAAAATTAATTAATTAATTAATTAAAATGCAAATATTTAGGAGGAGATCACTTCACTCTCTCTCTAGATGGCTGTGTACAGATCTGCGTGCAGAGGTACGTCTCAGGACCCGCTAAGGGAACGCCCCCTGCCTGTACCCCGTAGGGTCTTCTCCCTTCTCCGGTGGGGGTGAGTGAGGAGCACCCCTGCAGTCAGACAGCAAAAGCAGTTCCCCACTTCCTTTAATAATTGGGGGGAATGGATCTGGGCCATGAGTCAGCATAAAATTGCTATAACCAGAGAAATCTACAGCCGGTGGAGGAGAGAACATAGCCCACCTTCTTGACCAAGAATATCATTTCGCAGAGAGAAACTGTGCCCAG
This sequence comes from Grampus griseus, assembly GCF_964374135.1. Taxonomy (NCBI): domain Eukaryota; kingdom Metazoa; phylum Chordata; class Mammalia; order Artiodactyla; family Delphinidae; genus Grampus; species Grampus griseus. The sequence continues at coordinate 97,295,610 of NC_139005.1, forward strand.
GATGGCGTATCGTGTTACAGCAGTCGATGGTGGGAGCGGGGCAGCTTTTCTCGGAGCATTCTAGGCTGTCTATGCATAAAGAGAAATTTTGAAAACACTTAACCAAGGTCTCTCCCTGAAATGCACTGAGATACTTTTTTTAAAGTTAAGATAAATACAATGTTTGGATTCTTTTTTCCTCTAAAATGAAACTTCTACTATTCAAACCTGCCACTTGATAAATGGTTTTCTAGATGATCTCTGCATTATTACATTTATAAACAATTGACAGTTTTTAAATGTTTGGTTATATTATCTCCATATGTGTTGGTTTCTATAATTATCTAATTTCACGCTGCTTTCTAAAAATTTAGTAATTATCACTTAAAGTAGTTGTTATTTTTCTGTTTCCAAATTTAACAAAGAGTGATGTCATGTATTCATTTCAACGCATACCTTTTTTTCCACTTTGATGAATCTTGCCTATTGTTCTAGTAAGAAAAATTATCTTGAGATATGATAGCTGCCAGATGTTAATCTTGAAACTCCCTAAATAGCTCCATCTTTCATCCACAGACTCTGTCTGGCAAAAACAAGCTGTAAGCACAAGAATCCAGAAGGCGGCACCTAAAGTGTTCCTTTTTGAGTTGCCGTCCTACAGAAAGTCCCGGCCACTCTGCAGCTCCAGGAGAATGTCAGGATGCCGATAAAAATCTCATCACCAACCTTCCTATTTTTGGTAAAAATTCAGCATCCCTTCAAACTGGTATTGGCTCATAAGAGAATCCTGACCTTTCCTAATGCCCAGCCCACCGCATTCATAATACCTGCTACACAGTCACTGAGAACAGACAGACACAATTCCATGGTAATATTTCCTACAGATAAAATTCAAAAATGAAGCCTCAGTACTTCTCAAGGATGCAGCATCTCAAAAGGCTTTTTTTAACAAGAATCAAGGCATGGGAGACAGAACCATTCTTAAGACACAGCAACCAAGGCCATTTCCCCAGGGACCTGAAGTGTGGGCAGGAGAACTCACACATGTGCGGACACCCAGGGCAGGACGGTCACATGGGAAAGCTGACTTCAGATGCAAAGGGAATGAGGCCAATTGACCCACAAACCTCTCCAGCATCACCACCCAGAACAGTGCCTTGGGCTTCATTCATCTGCCCAGGCAGCAGGCTGAATTCTAGTGCGTTTGTTTGTTTGTTTCTTTGTTTTTCAAGGTCGCTCATAAATTATTTTACCCGGATTCAAATACTTTGTCCTGCAGGGCAATGGAGAGGAAAGTAGGATGGTGTGAGATGGAAAAGGAAGAACAAAACCCGGCAGGTCTCGGGACACTGCCTAAGTATGGAACTTGGAGATGATCTTCTCCCCCGCTCCTTGCTTCCATAGGCTGCATGGCATTCTGCAGCCTGAAGAGAACTGTTTCTCCAAGAGTAAAGGACACTCGTGGAATCTGTACTATTATGATAGCATCGATGTGAAACGAGCACCTACTGCCTGTCAGGTACACTGCAGGCGCAGAATCTTCACGCCAGCCTTGCAAGGTGGGCTCCTCAGTCCCCATTTCTTTAAGAGAGAGCCGAGTCTGAGAGAGGCCCAGGAGCTTCCAGAGGCCCCGCAACTAGGGAGGGCAGACACAGACCTGACCCCAAGCGCGCCTGGCTTCAAAGCCCAGGCCACTCCTACCTCGCTGCACGCCGAAGACTGATATTAAATAGAAAGCTGTTAGATAAAGAACAGGATTCAAAACTGCATTGTGTTTCCTGCTCAAACACTAAAAAGGCGAAGTTAATACTGAAGCAGCTACTCAAGAATATACTTGAGCAGGCAGGTGACTTGAGCTTCGATAAGAAAAGCATTACAGCAATTGAAGAAATGTTACTTTTGATCTTCTGCTTTTCTATTCTGAAGGAAAGCAATTCTATTGCGTTAAGTTCCTCAAGCCTTATCATGCAGACAGCATTGTTTTTAAGGCTTAAAAAAATATCTCAAATAAAAATTTGTGGAGTTCTTTACTATTCAATACTTGTGAGATGGGGAAACAGACAGTAACATTTTTTTATAGATTTACTAGGTTGGAAACTAGTGCCAAACACAAGGTTTATTGTCAAATAAAACACTGTTTTGCTTTTTGATTGCTCGTTTTAGAAGAGCGCTGCTTCTGTTCTATAATCGCGTGCACAGAATTATTTAATTTGTTTTGTTTGGATCTTATTCTGGACATTTTCCCAGTCGGAAAGATGTAAAAATTAAAACATCTATTATGTCTTTTATATTCTGAGATGGGTTATAAGGAGGAAAAAAAAAAAAAAGAGGAAGAAAATATTCAAAATACTGGGAAATATCCATATTTCAAAAGTCTCCTTGTTTTTCAGACCCTGCAGTGCCTGTGAGGTTGGCACCTGCCCTCTAGACTTGTTTTTGCTCCAGAAGCAGATTCTTCCACTAACAGAGGCAACGTCGTCTTTATAACACTATGGACGCAACCACAAAGACCCATGTCAGTGGCGATTTATAACTGCGGTGTGATGTGAAACTCTGAGGCTCAGGGTGAAATCATCAGGCTTGGTACTTTTGTTAATGGCCCAGAGGATATTCAGAAAAGTGGGGAAAGGCAGGAGGACGAGGAGGGCCTCTTGGCTGAGCACCTTCCGGTGGCTTCCATTCAATACTCAAGTAGCCACAGAATCCAAGCATTTGGCTTTTCTGAACGATCTGGAGTTTATTGGAGGCTCAAAAAACAGTCTGTGCAGGCTTCCCCACACCGCCCTCGCGTCAGGGGCAGGTGGCGGCTTTCAAACGCCAAGAAGCAGCTAACGGCCCCCTGCTGCAATGCCCACCCCAAACTCAGCAACAAAGTCCTCAAAGGAAAATTAAGCTTCTGTTATTATGTCAGGATGGAGAGCCAATAGGGAGCACATCAACCAACAAATAAATCCTGAAATTTTTCATTCTTCTCTTAACCCCGGGCTTTGAGTAAAAGTCAACTGTGAACTGGAAACCCATGGGGTGGTGGGCGAGGTCCCAGGCAGGCAAAGGGAGACCACTGGTGATGGATGACTTAAATCGTCGAGATGCGTTCAAAGCTGCAGGCCAGATGACTCTCACCCGCGGGGACTGGAGGAATTAGAACCGTTAGCTCTCACTTTGGAGAATTCGTGGAGAGCTTCACGAACATGGGAGAAATGCAGATTGAGGACCTCTTTTAAAAACAGTCAAGACAGAGAAGGCAGGAGGGAAGGACGCTGCCTGGATCCAGTGAACCCAACAGGTCCCATTTTGAAATGGGCTGAAAGTCCTACTGAGCAATCTCTCCCCATACCTTCGTTTACTTACTTTTTGTATTCATCATCTTTCATCTTCAAACAGAAGGTCTCCAGAACCCTCCTCAGTGCATGTGGTTGGACCAGACCCGTCTTGTTAACATCAATGAGCTTAAGGGCTTTGATAACAGTTTTAATGTTTTTGAAAATCTGTGTATAAAAAGAGATTTAGGAAAAGTCAAAAGATCCAGCGTCAAAAATCAAGATGGTAATAATAAAAGTGAACGTGTTTAAATACTTCTTGTAAAATAAAATGTTTTCAAAGACTCACAGTCGTAGGTACTGCAAAATGACGTATCTATGGAAAAAGGGTCACTTTACATTTCTTGAATGTTTTCAAAGCAATTTTCTCTGTCTTAGTAAGTCTTAGTAAGTTTCAGTAAGGTCTTAGTAAGTTTAAAAAAAAAGAACTTTTTCTGATGTAAAGCAGTAAGTCTCATACACAATTCATTGCATTTTAGAGCCATATGAAAAATCTTTTTTGTTAATTGATACTTTAAAACCGTAATTCTGGCATAGCTGGATCTGGACAATTCTTATTTTTCATAGCCACATGCAAACCATTTTTACTAGGAGCTGAAAACTATGAGCGTATATTCCAACCCCTCTGAATTTTTGAAAGATATTACGGAAAAGCTGTACAGCGACCTTTCCCAAATTCAGCAAAGGCATATTTATTGGGCACAGAGACCTGGAAGGCACTTGGTTAGGTCCCGTGGAGACGCGGGGCCGTGCGCCTGCCCTGAGCCACTTCTATGTAAAGGAGAGAAACATCCGCCAGGGCTCACCCGTGCCAAGCGCAGAGCCCTGTGACTGCACTCTCCCGAGCCACACGAAGGACGTACCGTTTCCCCACTTTTAGATAAAACCGAGGGTGGGGGAGGCCACAGGAGTCGCCCGTCATCACCTGGTTAGACGATAATGATGCTGGGGTTCAAACTCAAGTCCACCCCCAAACTGTACCTCCCGCAGAACAGATAAGGCATGTAAATAAATATTCATAAATATTCACCAAGATAGGAACCATGGGAACAAGAGCCAAACACCAGAGACAGACAAGCGAGGAGCTGTGGGTCTTCACACAAGAGAACAACACTTCCAGCAGAGCCACCTGGGAGGCTTCCTGCAGGGGGTGGCATCTGAGCCAGGAGGGGGCCGGGGCAGGACAAGACAGGAAGGCACTGAGTACAGCTGGGCGTGAAGGGGGTTGTGGATGAAGGGTGATGAATGTCTGGTATGGCCAGATCCTGGAAGGTCTGACTCTGCATCCTGTACTAGATCACATCCAAGTCCAGCCCAGACTCGGAGGGAAATTAGTGCTCCTTAAGGAAGGAGTTTAGGGAAGACTCTAAGATGAACAGGCTTTTTCCTAGTTTCCTCAACACCTCCTCTGACAGGTCCCTACACTGTCTCTGACCTGAAGGAGCTGCCAGCCCCCTCCCAGGGTGGCCGTCTTAGGGATCACGCAGGAGGAAACACTGAGCTGGCCTCTGCCCCAGCTCCTCCTGGCTGGGTCATCTGAGACCCTCCTGCCTCCGCCCCCGGGGCCCCCGGGGACGTTAGCAGGCCTCTGACTCAGCTCCTGTCCTCCTCCCGTCCAGAGGTCACCTGCCTGCTCAAACTCACGCCTCGTCACCACTAACTGCCGCTCTCCAAAACGAAGTCCCACATCCAACGCCCCCCGTCTTTCAGCCCGAACCCCAACACCCTTCTGCCCTCCGGGACCCCGCCTGCTGGTCCCTCTCCTCCGCACGCCTCCCCACGGCCCATCTTTACAGTGACCCGGTGCCTGTGTGCTTGACCGCCACCTCCCTCCTCCTGCCTCCCCGGTCTTGGCTAGACCCTAACCCTGGTCAGATTCAACTCACCGCCTCTTCCAAGCTCCTGATGCGGCCGGAGAGGACGGGCCATCGAGCACTCACCTGGGTCCCCTCACTCAAGACCATCAACCCTGCCAGCAGGCGCGCGTGGTGATGCTCGCCTGGGCGGTCCGCTCACCCGCCACCGGGCACCTTTCCCGCCTTCTCCGCTCTCCGCCTCCCTTCCCACCCCGCCTCCTTCCTCTCCGCTGATAACCTTCCTCCTCACTTGCAGAGAAACCAGAAGCAACTGGACGGCAAGGTCCCGTGCTCCCCGACACGCCCAGCTTGTGTGCCTCCACACCCGGCCACCCGGCCACTGGCCTCCGGTCCTGCGCCGGGCCGCCGCCGCTCTCGCGCCCATCAGGAACTGCTTGTGCCCCGCTGTGCCCAGCTCTGAGCTCGTGTCCACAATGACGAACCATCTGAGAGGTGAGCCCTCCCTCCTCACCCCGCCTCGCCCCTGCCCCCAGCCACTCCTTCCCTTTTGCAGAAATCCCCCCTCGAAAGCTGTCTGTGCGCCCTGTCTCCAGCCTATCTCCCCACACACCCGATCAGTTCTGTCCGCACCGCTGCACAGAAACTGTGACCTTGTCAGGGCGACCTTGCCAGGCCCAGCGGCTCCTGGGCGCCCATCTTGCTGTCTCTGCAGCACCTCCTCCCAGCTCACCGCCCCTTCTTCCTGGACGTAGGCCTCCCCCCCGGCTTCGACACTCCCGCCTCGGGTTCTCCTCGGCTTTCTGGCTCGGGCTTGGCCTGGTCCCTGCCGGTCCCTCCTCATCTCCTGGCCTCTGAGCTCTGGGCACCTGCGGACTCGGGCCTCGGGTCTCCTGGCTTGTCTAAGCACACTCCGTCCCGGGCGGCCCAGGCCTGTAGCCTTAATGAGCAGCTGAGGCCTCTCAGTGTCTGTCTCCAGCCCTGGCTCCTTCTCGGAGCCCCAGTCAGGACGTCCAGCTCTAGAGGCCAGCAGACGCCCAGCTCCGCCCCGTCCCACCGTGGCCGGGCATTCCCGCCAGATTCTTCACTCACATCCCACGTCCGGGCCAGCCCGAGAGCCCAGCGGCCCTAGCTTCAGAACGTTTCCAGAACCCAGCCCAGTCTCTCCGCCTCACACCCTACTGCCTGGGCTGGTGCGACGGCTTCCCACTTGGGCCCCCAGTGTCCACGTCCGACCCCACAGCTGACGTTCCAACAGCAGCCAGGGTTCTGTGTAGCTAAGGCTGAGCACGCCCTCCAGTCGCTCTCGTCCCCTCCAGGTCAAAGGCCAGAGCCCCGCAGACCGGCTCCCGCCGGCTCTCCATCCCCCCAGCCGCCCGCTGGCTCACTGCCTTCGGGCCACGAAACGGTCTCTCTGCTTCTCGTGGGTGCCAGCCAGGCACCTCCTGCCTCAAGGCCTTTGCATTTGCTGTTCCTTCTGTCTGGAAACTTCTTCCCCAGACGCCCACTGGCTCTGCCCTCACTTCCCGCAGGTCTTGGCCCAGATGTCATCTGATCCAAAAGGCCTTTCCTGATCCCACCCGCAGCACGCATCTGCAGGGTACTTCTCACCAACGAACTTCATGCTCGTCTTTACTGTCTGTCTCTCCCTCTGGCAAGTGTGCTCCCTGAGAGCGGGGCTCTGTTCACTGCTTCACGCCAGGGTCTAGAACAGCCTCTGGCAGAGTGTACATGCTCAGTAAGCATGTGCTGGAGTAAATGAATGAGTGAATCCATCTTCTTTTCACCTGCCTGGAAAAAAGCCACACTCTGAGGAAGCCTTGTTATATGTTGACGAACACACACCTCCTCGGGGCCTATCCTGAATGTAACAATGATTACATTCAATGTAATAAAGATTACAATAATATGGTAATTGAACAAATGTGAACTGGATGTTTGCAAGGCCCTGTGCTGAACCGTATACACATCTCCCACTCCCACCGACTAGAGAGCATTGGCTGAAACGAGCTTAATATTCAAAACCAGGAAGACCAAGCAAGGAAGAGCCGGGAGAGCATGAGCTGGAGCGAAACCGCTCGTGCACGTCCACCCTCAGCTCCACCCCTTTGTCTAAAAGCACAGGGCCCCAGCCACAGAGAGCGCTTGTGCCCGTGGCCAAAAAAAACCCCTCGGTACCTCGTCTGCTGCCAAACCCTGATTCACCTCTTCTGGGAGCACATGAGGCGATGCGCTTTTTTAAAACCCAAAGTAACCCAGATGGACCCAGCGTGGAAAGCAGGGAAGCAGCAAATCTGGCACAGAGCTCACACCCACCAGAGGTATGTCTCCAAGTTTCTTATCATTTGTCAGACTGAAGTTTGGCAAGATCTAGATGGAGCTGCAGATGGTGAGGCTTATCAGAGGCACCAGAGTTAGGGCCGTGGTGTGAAGACTTGTCCTCCCCGTGACGGTGACGGGAAAGAAGAAAAACACAAAGGAGTAAAAGGACCTGCCCCTGCCTCGCCCCGCTTCCCTCTCCCTTGAAAAGGGAGAAGAGGTGGGAGAGGAAACGCAGAGAGAGAAATCGGGATGGTGTGGGCAGCATCCGGCTCCTCTCTGGGCCAGCCCAACGTCTGCCATTTGGCTCCAACTGGGACACGTGTGCGTTTAGAGCCACCGGCTCTGAGCCTCCTGTTCCTTCCACCCCAGCCCCAGCTCTCACCCAGCAAGGCCCTGGGCTCCAGCCACACTGAGCTCCCTCGCTTCCCAAGCCCTCCGGGGTCTCTTCACCACGCCCAGAGCCCTGGACGATCTGACCCCCCCACCTCCTGACCTCACCCGCCAAGTCCCCTGGCCCTTTCCTGCTCCAGCCACACAGGCCTCCCTGCGCGTTCTCACACACACCGGGCGCGCTCAGCCATCAAGGCTTCTGCACGTCTGGCTCCCTCCGCTGGACGGCTCCCTGAGGCCCTCATTCAGGTCTCGGTCATGTGCCACCTGCCCCGAGAGGCCTTCCCGATGACCTGCGCAAAAACGCATCCCGTCCCTTTTCTCCTTCGCGTTCACCCACACCTGCACATTGCATATTTCTGTGTCTGTTTATTGTCTTTCTTCTTCCATTGAAATGTAAACGCCACGCAAGGGGATTTGGTTTCATTTGCTGCTGTATCCTTAGGCTTACAACAGTCCCTGGACAGAGTGGATGCTCATAAATATTTGCACAGTGAGTTTACAGCCGTGTTGCTGCCCAAACGCCTTCCCGTCCGCTCCGGGGCAGGAGCTGGCGCCGTCTCTCCTGCTCTTCTGACTGCACTTCCATCCCGACACTGGCCCCCTGACCTCCATCTTGACATTTTGGTGAATTCCTGCCTGAAAGTGGTACCCAGCTCCTCCCCTGCAGGAGGGGACCTCCCTACTCCCTGCCTGGCATCTGCTCTCCAGGAGCTCCATCCCCCTTCACTTCCCCACTGCTTCTCGGGAGGAGGGCTCAGAGAGGGCCAAATCCACGGAGAGAGGAGAAATGCTGTACAGCCCACGGGAGGAAAGGGGCCTCCTCCCAAATCCAGCTTCTCAGAAAGGAAAGCGTGGTCTTGCCCTGTGAGGGCCCAGAGACCAGCTTGAGAAAGGTGCTCTCCTGGCCCGGCTCCAGCGCCTGTGGTGGCTGAGCTCCCTTTCCTGCGTTCCAGGTGATGCAAACTCCTGCCTGCTGCCTGTTTTTATATGCCTGCAAGCTGAGAATGGCTTTTACATTTTTAAACGGTTGAAAAAAATCAAAAGAAGGATAATTTTGTGACGCGTGAAAGTTATCTGAGTTTCAAATTTCAGGATCCAAAAGTAAATTTTATTGGCGCCCAGCCACGCCCCGTTCATTTATGTAAATAAGTTGCCTCGGGCTGTTTCCCCTACAGGGGCAGAGCTGAGTAGTCAGACTGAGCAGTCTGGCCGGCCAAAATACAAATATTTACCATATTCACAGAAAAAGTTCACAACCCCTGTTCCACTCCCTCCCATGCAACCCCAGATATCTGAGTGGGTGGTAGGTGTCATGCAGCTTCAGGTGCACAAACACAGAAGCAATGAGGATTTAAAAAGAAAACCAAAACAATAGCTAATTATGACGTTAAGGCTCGAGAGCCAGGAAATGGCCTGAGGCCCTCTGAAGACCTGCCCTCAAGTCTTCTCTTCCCCGCCACCTGCCCCTGACCCATGCTCTGAGCCCTGCGCTAGGCTTAGGAGTGCTCCGCCCTTCCCCGTCCCCTGCTAGACCCCCCAGCTCCCCGCTGCACACCAGGCCCCCACAGCCCCCAGGCTCCCCCTGCAGCACCACAGACGCTGCAAGAAGGGCAGCATCTGACCCTCTTCTTGTCCTCAGAGCCCCCATATGGAGAGATGACTGAGCCCTGGGGATGATTCAGAACCAAGCAACCTAGGGAAGCGAACCACAGTGAAGATGCATTAAAAGGTTCGCTTCTTCCGTCTGGACAGCAGGGCGAGGAAAAAGCAGGCTACAAAGCCTAAAAGTTCTGAAGTATGGCTACATAAACCAGGACTCGCTCACCTAACATTTCAAGAAAGGAAAAAAAGCCCCGTTTCACACAGGAGTACAAAAGGAGGAAGTGATTACTGAAAAGGAAGTGATAGGACCAAAATTAAATTAAAACTTTCCCCAAAAGATTTAGATGAATTCATGGAGGGCAGACTCACAAGTGTTACTACATGGAGCAGAGAATATCTGTCCTGAAGAGTAAAGCCAGGGAGGGAGTAGGGAACAGAAACCTCCTCCAGATACAGAAAACTACAGAAAGTACCCCGGGCTGCCATCGTTTGGGTAACCTTGGAACAGTGACCTGACTCTTCCTAACTTCAGTTTCCTCATCTGTTAAATGGGAAAGAAGAAGGGCACTGTATCAGCGTGTGCAGGTCAAATGAGCTCACGTGGACTTCCCTGGCAGCGCAGTGGTTAAGAATCCGCCTGCCAATGCAGGGGACACTGGTTCAGTCCTTGGTCTGGGAAGATCCCACATGCCGCGGAGCAACTAAGCCCGTGCGCCACAACTACTGAGCCTGCGCTCTAGAGCCCACGAGCCATAACTACTGAGCCGGCGTGCCACAACTACTGAAGCCCGTACGCCTAGAGCCCGTGCTCTGCAACAAGAGAAGCCACCGCAATGATAAGCCTGCGCACCGCAACGAAGGGTAGCCCCCGCTCGCCACAACTAGAGAAAGCCCGCGTGCAGCAACGAAGACCCAATGCAGCCAAAAGTAAAATATAAATAAATAAATAAATTTATAAGAAAGAAAGAAAGAAAAATGGGTAGATATAGTAGAATTTCATCAAAATTTATTAAAAAAAAAAAAAAAGAAAGAAATGAGCTCATGTGTGCAGGTACCTCCCAGGGAACATACTCAATAGATGGAGGTCTGATAGGAATTGCTGATCAGGACCAAAGGCTGAGGACAAAGATATAAATAGCCAGATAGCTACACACACATGCTGGAGAACAGTAACTGGCAGAACCAGCACTAATCCCCCACACCAGCCAGCGCCTCTACCTCTTCCAGAAAGTCTTGAGTGGACAGGAGTCCAGGGCCAAGAACAGGGCCTGGATCAACGAATAAGTGTTAAGTGGACGAATGTATGGATGATGGATGGATGGATGGATGGATGGATGGGTGGATGGATGGATGGATGGGTGGATGGGTGGATGGGTGGGTGGATGGGTGGGTGGATGGATAGACGGATGACAGATGGACAAATGGACAGAAGGAAGGATGGATGGATGGATAATGGATGGACAGATGGAGGGATAGATGGATGTATGCATGCATGGATAAGTGATAGATGGATGAACGAATGAACAGATGGATGGATGGGTGATTGATTGCAGCATTCATGGGGAAGAAGCTTTGGTGAGCCAATGAAATCCTTGTACAGACAGGACTGGTGCCTGCAGAACGGCAGATAGGCATGTCATTTCTGTGGACACAGTGATCTGCTCTACACCTTCCTGGGGGAAGAAACTGAGAATTGAACAGAAATAGCAGAGCAGGAGGGGAAGATTAGAGTGGTCTGCACGCCTATTATTGGCATGGACAGGACACGTGAATTTTCCATGAGTTAAGTGGAGAACAAGAAAGGTAGAAGGCTAACAACGAAGTATCAGAAAGAGAAATTAAGGAAACAACCCCACTTACCATCACATCAAAAAGAATGAAATACCTAGGAATAAACCTATCTCAGGAGGCAAAAGACCTGTACTCCAAAAACTATAAGACACTGATGAAAGAAACTGAAGATGACACAAACAGATGGAAAGATATACCATGTTCTTGGATTGGAAGAAGCAATATTGTTAAAATGACCATACTACCCAAGGCAATCTACAGATTCAATGCAATCCCTATCAAAATACCAATGGCATTTTTCACAGAACTAGAACAAATAATTTTAAAATTTGTATGGAAACACAAATGACCCTCAAACAGTCTTGAGAAAGAAGAACAGAACTGGAGGAATCATACTCCCTGACTTCAGACTATACTACAAAGCTACAGTAAACAAAACAGTATGGTACTGACACAAAAACAGACTGATAGATCAATGGAACAGGAGAGAGAGCCCTGAAATAAACCCACACACTTATGGTCAATCTATGACAAAAGAGGCAAGAATATACAGTGGAGAAAAGACTGTCTCTTCAATAAGCGGTGCTGGGAAAACTGGACAGTTACATTTAAAAGAATGAAATTAGAACATTCTCTAACACCATATACAAAAATAAACTCAAAATAGATTAAAGACCTAAATGTAAGACTGGATGCTATAAAACTCCTTGAGGAAATCATAGGCAGAACACTCACTGACATAAATTGCAGCAATATTTTTTGGATCCATCTCCTAAAGCAAAGGAAATAAAAGCAAAAATAAACAACTGGGACCTAATTAAACTTAAAAGCTTTTGCACAGCAAAGGAAACCATCAACAAAACAAAAAGACAACCTACTGAATGGGAGAAAATATTTGCAAATGATATGACTGATAAGAGATTAATATCCAACATACATAAACAGCTCATACAGCTCAACATCAAAAAAACAAACAACCCGATTAAAAAATGGGCAGAAGAATTGAGTAGGCATTTTTCCAAAGAGGAAATGCAGATGGCCAACAGGCACATAAAAAGATGCTCAACATCGCTAATCAGCAGGGAAATGCAAATCAAACCCACAATGAGAAATCACCTCACACCTGTCAGAATGGCTATCATCAAAAAGAACACAAATAAAAAATGTTGCTGAGGATGTGGAGAAAAGTGAACTCTCCCATTGTTGGTGGGAATGTAAATTGGTGCACTGTGGAAAACAGTATGGAGGTTTCTCAAAAAAAAAAAAAAAAGAAAAGAAATAGAACTACCATATGACGCAGTAATTCCATTCCTTGGTATATAACCCAAAAAAACCAAAAACACTAATTTGAAAAGATACACGCACCCCAGTGTTCATAGCAGCATTATTTATAATTGCCAAGATATGGGAGGAACCTAAGTATCCATCAACAGATGAGTGGCTAAAGAAGGTGTGGTATATACAATATATACAATGGAATACTACTCAGCCATTAAAAAGAACGAAATTTTGCCATCTGCAGCAACATGGATGGATTTGGAGGGCACTATGCTAAGTGAAATAAGTCAAATAGAGAAAGACAAATACTGTACAATATCGCTTACATGTGCAATCTAAAAAATACAACAAACTTGTGAATATAGCAAAAAAGAAGCAGACTCACAAATATAGAGAACAAACTAGTGGTTACCAGTGGGGAGGGGGAGGGGCAACACAGGGATAGGGAAGTGGGAGGTACAAACTATTGGGTGTAAGAGAGGCTCAAGGACATATTGTACGACACAGGAAAATAGCCCATATTTTGTAATAACTGTAAGTGGAAAGTAACCTTTAAAACTTGTATTAAAAGTTTTTTCAAAAGAAAAAGGCAAAAGGCTTGAGATGTCCTGCTCCCAGAGCTGCTTCTCAAGTGAGGGGACAACACACAGCATGAGAAGGCGAGATGGACCACCGGCAGGAGGGCTGAGGAGGTGCAGGGGCATTAGGCCAGAGCTGCTCGTCACCAGAAAACCACCGAGTTCAGAGGCCGCCAAAGCACTGTCCTAGTAACTCCCCATGTGCCCCATGAGAGCAGCCTTTACCTGCTCCCCACAGAGCACACCAGTGAAGGGGGAAGGAGGCCAGCTCCCCTTCCTCAGCCCTCATCACGGATCCCACGAACCGGGGAGGAAGGAAGCAGAAGGAGGGAAAGAGTCGCCAACGAGCCGGCAGCCCCCCTGGCCCTCCCCCTCCCCCCGGGGCCCGTGGAGCTGGAAGGAGGGAGGAGCGGCCAGCTGAGCTGCATCTGAGCTCCGGGTTTAAAACTGGACTAGGCTACGCTGGGCTTGTTCTACCTGAACGTGACCAGAGAGCCGTGGGATCTGCTAAGACAGCCTTCGGGGACGAGGAAGGCAGATGCACCCACGCCCGCGTAAGAAGCAAAGAATCAAACTGCCTCATGTTTGTACCCCACTGAGTTCAGATGGTTCAATAAACTGCTAACAGTGGATGTGATTCTTACTCTATAGTTCTTTGTTTAAAATTCTTTTTATAGCACTGGGAGCTCCAGGAAGGAAAGCTGTGAACCCAAATAAATATGACCACCCAGACTTGAAAGGAGGTGAGAAAAGGCCTAAGGTTTCCTCCCTGGAGCCCAGAATTCCCCCTCTCCAGGCCTGGCTCTGGTGGGGCCCCTCCCGGGGGAAGGCAAACCTTCCTCGGGCCAGAGGGCAACCTGCACCATGCTATCCAAATTAGCTCCCGATTCGCTGTTTTCTGTTCCCTCCTCACCTGGAGCCACCTTCCTCACCTGGCTTCTAGCAGCAGGGGGTCGGGGACGGCAGCCCACCCGCCTGCCTGCGGACTGAGACGCAGGGGAGGGGGCCTCTGGCCGCCCCTCTGTCTTGGCTCCGCAGCAAAACGCAGGGTTCGGCAGCCACTGCTGTCAGTCTGGCACCTTTCTGTCACCACGACTAAACTCATTTTAAATTTAAGGAGTACATTTTAAAAACTGAAGCCAAGAAAAAGGATTTCTCTTACAATAAACACATCAATGCTCATTTTCCTTATTATTCTACTTTTGGTTATTTCGTATAAAATCTTTAATTAAAGTTTTTCTTTGAAATTGTCATTATCAACCCAGAAGAAAGGAAGGGGGAGAAAAAGAACAACACAGCTGTGCAGATATGAAGCGCTATTCAGGACTAAATGAACTGGAACGGAGTGAGTAGCCTGACTGTTACGTTCTTGGTTTTGGCTCTGTAGTCTCAACAGCAGTCTAACTTGTCACTTTATATCGATTCCATCTGTTTACACTCTGCAGAGTATTGGCTTCCTACCGTGAACATTTCCTATTTACCAGCTGGTAGAGATGGTCCAAACCAGATAGGGAAAAATGAGACTACATTCAGAACCTCATAAACACAAACTTTCAATCTGGCGACGCCGTGTGGAAGGAGCGGAGCTGGCGCTGCTCCCCTTTCACAAAGGGGCTGACTTCCGCTCCCGGCTCCGGTGCTGACCCCCCAGGCCGAGGAGTAGGCCTTGAAGCATTGAACAGATGCAAACCCTGCCTTTACCACAGACTGAATAAGCTCACATAAAAAGACATCTAACGGAGACCCACAAAAACAGAGGAACAGGGAGCAGACTAAAAAAGAGCTACAGCAACCTAAAAGTCAGAGTTGCTATGACAGCAAAAATCCAAAAATCTGATTTGGGGTTTCCTTGCAGCCACAGTGAAAAGGGAAACTTCCTGTTCTATATACCACAGGCCACAGGTACCTCCCCCTACATTTGATTTTCATTTTTAAAATGCCCACCTGCCACAAGTAGCTTAAAGTCGTCTAATAAGAAATTCTAGCTACTCACTGAGCTTCAGACACAGCTATGAAAACAGGCCCCACGTCTAAATACCTAGGGCTTTAGAAAGGCTGCCAATTCAAGAAATGTTTCCCATCTCTCCTTCTTTCTAACCGAGCCCACACTCAGAGGATGGAAGCTCCTCCGCAGGCACCACAGGCCAAGAATACTGAGGCCCCTGTCACCCCGACCCCTGACCACTCATAGAACAGAGCTGCACACCTGGAGGGGCACGCCGATCCCCTCCCAGGAACTCCATGGCATCCCTCACACAGCAGAGGCGCTCAGCAAATGCAGCCTGATGGTGATGGTGAGGGGCTGACTACTTCCAGGGCCTGGGGACAGGTACCCCTGATTCCAGCTGCTCTCCCATCAGGTGCGTCCATTACTCTGCTGACACCATCTCCTAAATTCCTCCTGTCTCGTGTCATCATCCCCCATCAGAAGCCTTCAACGCACTGCCACCATCAGCACCACCCTTTGCCCCACGCTTTAGGGTTAATGCCTCCACCTTCTTCTCCAGCCTGCATCTCAAAATGGCTCTGTCCTGGGGCTTCCCTGGTGGCGCAGTGGTTGAGAGTCCGCCTGCCGATGCAGGGGACACGGGTTTGTGCCCCGGTCCGGGAAGATCCCACATGCCGCGGAGCGGCTGGGCCCGTGAGCCATGGCCGCTGAGCCTGCGCGTCCGGAGCCTGTGCTCCGCAACGGGAGAGGCCACAGCAGTGAGAGGCCCACATACCGCAAAACAAAACAAACAAAATGGCTCTGTCCTCTGTTCCATCTTGCCTTGAGAAACAGAACTCCTCACAGAAGCGTCACAGAGTTGGTGTCCCCGCCCCGGCCACATCTCCACTGCCTTCAGCTCCGCGTCCTGTCCTTCCGCCAGGCTGCAATCCTGAAAGCTGTCCCAAGTCCCACCCTCTGCCCCGTCCTCAGCACGCACTGACAGCCCAGCCACGGTCCAAGTCAAGCTCCAGTCTCACCTTTCTCGTCCAGCTTTTCCTGGCTACTCCAATCACTGTGAGCCTTTCCTGCAGAGCCTTATTTACTCATCCTGTAAATACTTACTGAGCTCACATTAGGTGCCCAACATGTTCCGTTTGAAAACATAGGATCTGTTTAAGGCACTAAAGTTCCAACAGTGAGCAGGACAGAGAAGGTGCCCACTCCCAGGGAATGTATTTCCTAGTAATGAACAAGTAAACAAACAAAACCTCAGGATGTTCTAAGTGCTGAGGAATTTTAGATAGTGTAGTCCAAAGAATTTCCAGGGGGGAGACCTCTCATGCTGAGTGCCAAAAGCCAGGTTTTTGTCTGACGTTTATTCAGCAGGTGACCAGAAGCCACAGGGCATCTTAACCAACGGGGTCTGATGAGATCTGACTCATGTTTTGAACAGATAGCTCTGATGTCATGTGAAACGGAGACTGTAAGACGCAAGAACAGGAACAGGAAGGGCAGTCCAGGGGTTACTGACAGTGCACATGGTGGAGACCCAGTGGCAGTGGGGATGCAGAGAGGTGGATGGGCTCAGGATACGGCACAGGATGCAGCCAACAGGACTTGCCGGTGGACTGGACTGGGGAGAGGGGCCGGTAAGGGAAAGATGGGAATCAAGGCTAATCCTGTTTCTGCTTGAATGACGGAGGGAGGTCCGGAGAGGAAGGCTTCTCGGGGTGTGGCAAGGAGGGCCAGCAGCAGCCCTGGTTTGGTCTGTGGACAGTGGTGAGTCTGGGGTCGAAGATGGAGATAGAAACATGGGCGCCATCAGCACACAGGCCTCTTCGTAGCTTTAAATCGTAAATGACCACGTACTACCATTTAATCTCCCACACAACAGCTCATTTGTCATATCTCCCCCAAATGTGAACTCCTAATTTTTTGAGTAACTTCTACGGGCCCTGCACTATGGTAAGTTCATTTTATATTTATTCTCATAAATAATCTCAACAATATTGGAAAAATCTTGCAATATTGCTTCCCCATTTCACAGCTGAGAAAAAAGTTTCCAGAGAGACTGGTTTGCTCAGGGTCACTCAGTGAGTGTCCCAGTTCAGATGCATACTCAGCCTGCGGAGTCCACGGGCGTCAGCCTCCACCATCCCGTCACCCCCACTCCACCATCCCGCCCCCCACTCCACCATCCCGTCACCCCGACTCCACCATCCCGTCCCCCCACTCCACCATCCCGTCCCCCCACTCCACCATCCCGTCCCTCCAACTCCACCATCCCATCCCCCCACTCCACCATCCCATCCCCCCCACTCCACCATCCCGTCCCCCCCACGCCACCATCCCGTCCCCCCAACTCCACCATCCCGTCCCCCCCACTCCACCATCCCGTCCCCCCACTCCACCATCCCGTCCCTCCAACTCCACCATCCCGTCCCCCCACTCCACCATCCCGTCCCCCCCACTCCACCATCCCGTCCCCCAACTCCACCATCCCGTCCCCCCAACTCCACCATCCCGTCCCCCCCACTCCACCACCCCGTCCCCCCCACGCCACCATCCCGTCCCCTCGACTCCACCATCCCGTCCCCCCACTCCACCATCCCGTCCCTCCAACTCCACCATCCCGTCCCCCAAACTCCACCATCCCGTCCCCCCACTCCACCATCCCGTCCCCCCACTCCACCATCCCGTCCCTCCAACTCCACCATCCCGTCCCCCCACTCCACCATCCCGTCCCCCCCACTCCACCATCCCGTCCCCCCACTCCACCATCCCGTCCCCCCAACTCCACCATCCCGTCCCCCCACTCCACCATCCCATCCCCCCAACTCCACCATCCCGTCCCCCCCACTCCACCATCCCGTCCCCCCGACTTCACCATCCCGTCCCCCCCACGCCACCATCCCGTCCCCCAACTCCACCATCCCGTCCCCCCACTCCACCATCCCGTCCCTCCAACTCCACCATCCCGTCCCCCCACTCCACCATCCCGTCCCCCCCACTCCACCATCCCGTCCCCCCAACTCCACCATCCCGTCCCCCACTCCACCATCCCATCCCCCACCCCACCATCCCGTCCCCCCACTCCACCATCCCATCCCCCCACTCCACCATGCCGTCACCCCCACGCCACCATCCCGCCCCCCATACCACCATCCTGTCCCCCCACTCCACCAGCCTGTCCCCATGACACCGCACTGTTTTAAACACTCAACCCTGCAATCTCACGTGTACTATTGACTTGCCACATGCAAGAAGGTTTTTTTTTTAAGAGAAACTTACTCTGAAATGATATAAATTCTGACATAACAAAACCTTTGCTTTAGTTTCCTGATGAAGTCTTCAGTAAATTACTAATAGAGCAACCAAAAATAGGTCCTGGGGTAGAAGCATTTTCAATATCATTTCTTTATAAAATGGCAGCCGATTATTTTGTTTTGTGAAATTCTCTGGATCTAGTGTGAGCACGACTCTTCACTTAGCTGCACACAGACACAGGAATAAGAGCTGTGACATTATTAATCACTATACTCAGCTATGATTGATAGTCTTTTCTGCAGAGGAAGAAGCGCCTCAGATACAATCTGTCCCAACAGCTCTGCGATATGCTAATATTTTCTGCAGACGAAAGAGAAGTTGTGTTCAAATACCTGCTATAATAGGTAATTAATACCAAGTGCACCAGAGGAGAGATGATAAAAGTGGGATTAGGAGAATATTACGAATTAACCAAAAGCTTGTACGTTTTAGTAAATGGCCTCGTTTTGAGTTTGACACGGTCTTTTTATTAGGCAAACAGACTGTATTCTGATACATTCGTTTGTGCTAATGTGGTGTTCCAATGTTAAGGTATGTTTATGAAATGGCTGTGATCCTAACAACTGTTTCTTATCCCTCAAGCAATAATTTTTTTAATTTATTTTTAAGAAAATTCACCTATTTAAGAAAATGGATATACCCATCACTTGTGTCTTCACTTTTGTGAAGCTATGACCGACCAGGCAAGCAGCTTAGTACCTCTGATTATTTACTAATTGCTTCTGAAATGACCAAGGCTGCATCTACACAACTCCAAGGCACCAGGGTAATCCCATAACGACTTGTGTCACTTGGCGTCCAACAGACACACTAGTCACGGCTGACTGGGCAGACCAGGTATTCTGACAGCACAGCTCCCAGGCTAAAAAGAACAGCCCTGATTGGGGCAGTGATGTGTGGTACGAGAGCAAGCAGCCTGGGGCTTTGGGTGGGTTTGTTTATTTTCCTTTTTTTAATGTCTTTAACTGAACGGCACATTCTTGAATTCTAGTCTTCAATTTAAAACGTTTTTTTTTTTTTTTGCATGTTGGGGGAGAAGACTAGTCATGCCACTTCTAAACACACAGTGTTCTGATATGACAGAATAGCTTCCTGTGTCTCGGCAATTCTCCGGACATGGCTTACAATGAGCATCCCCTCACCTCCAGAGGCAGGATGAGATCCTCTTCCTTTGTTAGCCTCTTCTTTTACTTCCACCTCACCCTCATGTGGGGAGTTGACAAAGATAAAACAGAGTAAAAACACCCAAACTTTGTTAACCTGGAAACACATGGAAGCTTTGCTTTAGGTCCTTTTTTCCTGGCAGACTCCTCACCTGAAGCATGTGGAGAACCTAAGTCTTGGGCCTTGGAAGGTGCTGTGGCTCCAGGATGGGGCTGGGGCCCTGCGGGACAGGCAGAAGCATAAGCGTCTGAGGAGTTGGGAAGAAGCATGGGAGGGCAAGATGCCAGAGATGGAAAAGGAAAGAGAATTCCCAAATCTGAAGTAGATGCTACACGGACAAAGAGATGACCCTGTGGCTAGAAGACAACCTCCACTCATTCATACGGCTTCCGTGAGCAGAGACGCTTCTCTGCGATGCACTGGGTCCACCTCCAGGCACAACAAACAGTCACATTTGCTGCAGGCAGCCGCCTAAGGGGTCCTCCCAGAGGCAGGGTGGCCTGAGGCTAAGAGCCAGGACCCTGGAGCCAGCAGCCGAGGCGGGGACTGCAGCTCCTCTGCCCCCCAGCTGTGCACACTTGGCCCAACTGCTCAGCCCCTGTTCTAGTTTCCCTCCATATCGAGGTGGGATAACAAGGGCACCTGCCTCAACTGAAGACATACACACAGTAAAGCACTGAGAGCAGCTCCTAGTGAGTGCTCACTCCATGCTAGCTCTCGTTGTCATCAGAGACGGCAAAATCCAAACAATCACACCAGCGTCCGAAGGATGAGGCCCAGCCGGCGGGGGTTCTTTCGCTGCGAGGCTGAAGCAGACACTGTCGGTCGCTTTCTCCAAATCCACTGACCTCTAACCCCTTCTCTTTCTAACGAAACCCTCCACTTTCCATTTGGTTCAGATAGCCACCCCCTGGGTGGCCCCGTGCCTAAGGGGAGGGAGCCTAGCCACCACACCAAGGAGTGACCAGGGTTGGTCCAGGCTGCTTGCAGCGGCCAATGCCACCGCCAGTGACTGGTTTGGGTGGGGACAAAATCCTGGCCTGTGAGTCACAGGAAGAAGTTTCCCCGTGTTTATATAGAGTCATAGCGGAAGAAACAGCATGCTGGAAAAAATCCGACATCCCGGCATCTGCGTGTCGAGCCTGGAATGCTGGCCACTTCCCGGTGACCGGAGGAGATGCGAGTGAGCAGACCCTGACCTGCCCTCCCTCCGGACTTCTCAGACGAGATGAGACGTTCCTTATTAGCTCAGTTGGGGGCCTCTGCTTGTCACAGGGTAGGACGACCAGACACCTCGGTGGCTGACGGGGCACCACCTGGTGGCGGGTAAAGCTACCACAGGAAGGGTTTCAGGAGCGCCTGACAGGGAGGACCACCCTCGCTGATGGGTAGAGGAAGGGACGAGTATTTACTGAGCATCTGCTGTATGCAAGGGCGTCACTTACATTATTCTCATTCATTCTTGTGATCACTCTGATGGGTAAGTGCTGTTGTCTTGCCTCCAGAGATGAGGAAAGTCAAAGCAGTGGGAGACCTGCCCATGGCCCGTGGGCCGCTGCAGAGGTGAGACTTCAGGCCAGGTGCGCCTCCTTCCCACTAACTCCCTCTGCCTCCCGGGAGATTAAGAGAGCAAGGAACCTGAAGACCAGAGAACGCAAGGGCAGCCAAGGAGACGCCCCGTAGAAGGCACAGAAGAGGAGCCAGAGGGAAGCACAGTCCTCTTTGTGAACAAGGAAAAGCCGGGGCCGAGAGGATGAGGGCAAGGGAGCTGCGCACCAGACTCAGAGCACCCACTGGGTGGAATCCGAGTGCAGGTTAAAGCAGGAACCAGGACCAGCGGGAGCCTGAGACGACACCCTGAGGACCACCTGGGGCCCCACGGCCACAGACAGCAGGCTCTTCACGTGAAGCCACAGGTCACAATCACCAAAGGACGGAGAGATGGGCCCCGGAGACCACCCAGTCTGCCTTCCCCTCGACTGACGGAGAAAACGAGACTCAGGAAGCCCACGGTTTCGACTGAACAAGGAGCGTGAATGTGAACACGTGCTGGAAGGTCTAAGTGCACATGAATTAGGGCGAGGCTGAGGAGCCAGCCACCAGACCAAGCTCACTGCAGAAGCAAACAATTAGGAAACCCAAGCCCCGGGGTTCGGGCAGTTTGGGGTGCCAACTGCTAACTACTTGTTGGTTTAGGAAGGCTAGACCACACACACATTCAGCAAAGTCTGGCTCCCAAAATTCAGAGAGCCATTTGCATGCATTCTTGGCTCCAATAAGCCATGTGGACTTATATTTAAAACAAAAGAATTAGCATCTTTCATTCCCAAACTGTGTAGATCGCCCAGCAATGACAATGTATGTCTGAAGACAGCATTCTTTTACTGATCGCTAGGTGTTCCTCTCTGTCTCCAATGTTTGAGTGTGGCCCGTTTGCAGGACCAGAGTTGTAGCTGGAAACACGCTACTGCACACAGCCAGCAGCTGAGGAGTGGATTTGGTTTGTTCTGTTTACTTTGGGGTCGGTGGGAAGGGACGACATTCATTTAAGGTCCTACCTATACCTCAAAGGAAGCTGTAGTAATAACCATAATAATGATAGCTGGCATCACCTAAGTGTTCCAGGTGCTTTATGCTGGATACCTTTAAGCCACGCAACAGCACTGTGAGGTGGGTGTTCTTATCCCCACCGACAGATGAAGAAGCCCAATGACGAGGACTTTGCCCAAGGCCACCCGGCTGGTAAATGGCAGAGTCCGTCCACGCCACCTGCCTGCCCAGCGCCAGGGTGGCAGGCAGAGCTGGGGCTGCAGCTTGTGCTGGCCAGACTGCACGGCAGAGAAAGCCTCGGAGCTGCCCTGTGGTCAGGCGTTACCTCTATCACACGTTCCTCAGCCTCTCGCCGTCACCTTTCTGTTTAAACCGCGCTGCTTTAAACTCACTCTTAGTGAGGGGGCTTCTATGGGAAGGAGGCCAGGATGAAAAAGGACTGAGATGAAAGGGCGCCCAGTGGTGGAGTTCCCCTTCAGCTTTCCTCTTCGAAGCCTCACTTTCAGTAACTTACAAGCTAGGCCTATGTCCCTCCCCTCCCCTAACTGTAACGTTGCATTACTGACCCACCTATGTTGAAAGCATGATTGTCATAAACAGCTGACTTTCCTAGGGTAACTTCATGATTAACCAAGTTTGTGAAGAGACAAATTAAAGACATATACCATAAATAATATCTATTACATATCAATTACAAATATTGCATATTTCTTACAGAATAACAAATGAACCACAACAGAAGCAGCAAATCATGACACCAGGGTTCCTACTAATATAAACTATAGTGAAAGTAGATTTTTAGGAGCACATAATGCTAAAAAATTATCACACTAGGAAGAATTTTCTGGTGTTAATGGCATAAGCCAGGGAAATTTAGACAAACATTTTGTGGGTTTCTAGCTATTTTTGATTCTGAAATGTTTGACAATCTCAGAAGAGTTCAAAAAGGAAAGAAAATTTGTCACATTTCAAACCAACATATTGAATCAAGTAAATTAAACTATGATTCTCAAACTGCTCGTGTAACTGACAGGCCCAAATGCATTTTAAAAAGGGGTCCGATTCCAGCCCCCGAAGGGCGTGAGCATCTCCTCCCTCCCTAGTTGTGCGCCCTGATAGCTACCCACAACCGGCAAACAGGAACAGAGCTATATGCTCCTTTTTAAACACGCGTAGTAGCTTTCGTGGCTAAATTACTCAATTCTTAAATATGTATCGCTCTGAGTTTCACCAGTTATTTTTACCACGCCGCTCTTGATTGGCATTTACTGCCGAAAAGCAGTAGTTTTCTCTTTCTAAAGAAAACCCTGCCTCAGTCGTAGACAAAAACCAAAAGGGCAGCCCTACTAATAATGATCTAAAGTTAATACAAAAGTAATTAATATTCCAGGACTTCTGCTGGTGTCATTCATCAAAAAGGATGCCATCCGGGCAGGCGAAGTCATGTGAATACAGGCTTTCATGTGAGTTCTACTGGGTGAGGCACGAGAACGCGGACGACAAGACACAGCTCATTCTGCATCAGCTCCCTCTGCTAGCAATTACTTTTCTTTTTTTTTTTTTTGGCATTTTGGGTTTTTTAATTAAGAATTTATTTTTAAGAGCAGTATAAGGTTCACATCAAGATTGGGGGAAATGTACAGCAATTTCCCGTATAGCTCCTGTCCCCACACATGCATGGTGTCCCCCATTATCAGTATCCCCAACCAGACTGGGACATTTGGTTCAACTGAGGGACCTTCACTGATGCAGCGTAATCTCCCATAGTCCCTAGTTTACATTAAGGCTCACTCTCGGTGTACGTTCTATGAGTTTTGTCAAATGTATAATGACACGTAGCCATCATTATGGTATGAAACAGAGTATTTTCACTTCCTTAAAGATCTTCTGCTTTCCACCTAAATCATCTTCTCTCTCCACCCTCTGCCCTTCAACCTCTAGCAACTACTATACTTTTAAATTTTCCATAGTTTTGCCTTTTCCAGAAAAATAGCAATTACTTTTGACGAAGGGTGGGGATTGGGGGAAGAACTCTGAAAGCTCTCTATTACCTTTTCTCCTACTTGGACTTCGAGTTCTTTTAATGTCCGACAGCAATTCATTTCACTCTCACCTCCCCTTAAAGATAACAATTAAAAATCTTTTGTTAAAATGTTTTAACTACGTTAATGCTTACATAGGACACACAGAGATCAAAATTATAGGAATTTCTAAATTATGTATTTTTAAATGCAAGGTCTTTCTTACGCCATCCGCCAGAAGCGTGAACTCGGGCCAGTTACTTAGCTTCTCCGTGTCTCGGGTCCCTCATATGTAAAATGACACACGACATCGACTCCTCCTGGGGTGGGGTGGGAATGGAGCGATTACGGCCTTCATGCAGAGAGCCCTCACGAAGGCCAGGCCCCGTCTCACATGACCCTCACTCCATGGGTTAGCGGCCACCACCATCCCGCTTTCCAGAGAAGGCTGGGGGAGCCGAGGTCACCGTGGGGAAGCCACGGCACCGGCTTCAGACCCAGGTGGCCTGGCTTCACGGGCCACGCCTAACACTCGGCTGCAGCACTGTGCTCTGACCCCTGCAGGCTCCCGCTCGCCCCGCGGTGCGCACCGAGCCCCTCTGCAAAGGGCTTAGGATGGATGTGCGTCTATACCAGCCCCGTCTCCAGCCGCTTTTATTAACTATTTTTGATTTTGCATTACCTGTGTATCTATAAACCGCTTCACAGCCTCTCTTTGGAACTAACCATAGGGCTAGCGTGAGGATAAAGAACAACAGAGGCCACTTCAGAGTACTTACCCAGTGCCTCCTACACTCAGGCCTGGGCGTGGAGTCGAGCAGGACAGCGTTCCCAGGCTTGAAGAAGCTTAATGCTAGTGACAGTGACAGACTGGAAATAAGTAATGTAAGCTGAAGTAATAACAAGCGCTCTGAAGCCAGTAAAGATAGGTGGGGATAGGCTGGACACTGGGGTAAGATGGGCCGACTCTCCTGCATGGGGTGGACGACGGGGCATTTGAATAGAGACCCACAAGCTAATAAGCCAGGAGCCACCATCTCGAAGGAAAAGCTCTCCAGGCAAAGCAAAGGGAACATGCCACAGCTTGAAGCCCAGAGGTCGCAGGAGCCTGGCACGTCCCAGGGCTGCTACTGCAGAGGCCAGGGGGACCAGAGCCCACCAAGCAGGGCCAAGGAACATGGGGTAAGTCCAGAGATGGAGGCTGACACCAGCGCCATGGTGCGGGGGCCGTGATGAGGAGACTGGACTTCACACTGGGGAAGGGGAAGCCACTGGAGCGCTTTAAACAGAAATTAACTTCATTTTACATACGAGGAAACAGGCTCAGAGGGGTTAAGTGCCGAGCCCAAGTTAGAGAGGAAACCAGGAACCCAGCCTTATGATTCTGTGTTAAATGTAATATATTTAATATGATTTTTTGGGGGGGGGTTTGTGGGTTTTTTTGCGGTATGCGGGCCTCTCACTGCTGTGGCCTCTTCGGTTGCGGAGCACAGGCTCCGGACGCGCAGGCTCAGCGGCCATGGCTCACGGGCCCAGCCGCTCCGCGGCATGTGGGATCTTCCCGGACCGGGGCATGAACCCGTGTCCCCTGCATCGGCAGGCGGGCTCTCAACCACTGCGCCACCAGGGAAGCCCTTTTTTTTTTTTTTAAATATGGTTTTAATTATGTATTGAAGAGATACAAAACACTATTTGTAACATATGTTTAAGATTTAAGGAATAAAAATCATACATACCTGACTTTGTACAGCTGTGTGCCCACCATCAGCTGAAGAAATGGAGAAGTGCCACTGCCCCAGGGGCACAGGAGGCCCCGCCCCTCCCAACCTCAGCCCCTCCCTCCCTCCTCTGCATTTGGTCAAGGCTTCCTCAGCCCCAGTGGCAGCTCCTCTGCACAGTCTGGCTCCAGTCCTCTTCCCTTTTCAGGGAAGTGTGTACCCCAAACTCCATCTCAGTATCTGCCTCAGGGGAGCCCCGTCTACTGTCTGACATTAACTTAGTGATGCCTGCTTTCTTTAGATTAGTATTTATTTGAATAGTATGTCTTTTTAAATCCTTTCACTTTTAACCTTTCTATAAAACTATGTTTAGGTTTTTCTCTTAGTGGATTTTACTATCTGTTATCTTTGTCTTTCAAGTGGTATATTTATTATAATTACTGACATATTCAGGATTTCTATTTTTCCTGCCTATTCTGCTGCTTCTTGCCTTCTTTTGGGTTGATACCATTTTTATCATTCCATTTCTGTGCCTCTATAAGTTTGGGAATTATACACTCCACTTTTAGACTTGTAGTAATTGCTCTGGAAATTACAACCAGCATAATTTTCAAAGACTCAAGTTAATCAGAACTTTCATCTTCCGACTGGACAATGTACCAACTCCAGAACATTTAACTCCAGTCCCTCCTCTCAATTTATATATTACTACTATCATGTGTTCTAATTCTAACCTATTTTTAAATTCCAGAAGCCATCAGTATTCCCTACAGTCATGAGTGTGTCCTGTACTTGCCAGGTGTTCAGCCATCTTCCCTCAGCATCCCTTCTTGCATCATCTCAGACCTTCCACCTGGGATCGCTTTCCTTCTACCTAAGGTATACCCTTAGAGTTTCTTCTTCTGGACCTGCTGGGGGCCAAATCCATTTTTGTTTGAGAATGTCTTTACTTCAATATTTAAAATAGTGAAAGGTATTTTCTTTAGATACACAGTTCTAGGATGGCAGTGATTTTCTTCCAACACATCGCAGTTTTTATTTTTTTTTATTTTTTATTTTTTTTTGCTGTATGCGAGCCTCTCACTGTTGTGGCCTCTCCCGTTGCGGAGCACAGGCTCTGGACGCGCAGGCTCAGCGGCCATGGCTCACGGGCCCAGCCGCTCCGCGGCATGTGGGATCCTCCCAGACCGGGGCACGAACCCGTGTCCCTTGCATCGGCAGGCAGACTCTCAACCACTGCGCCACCAGGGAAGCCCACATCGCAGTTTTTAATCCACTCTTCACCTGGCTCCCATTGTTACAACTCAGAAGTCACTTTTGTGTACATGTTGCCCTTTGGCTGCCTTTAAGATCTCTTGGTCTTTGGGGTTCTGCCCCCACCCGTTTTAAATCCTTTTTGAGATCTGCCTTCTTGAATCTGCAGGACAGCACTTTTCATCAGTTCTGGAAAATCCTCAGGCATTGTTTCTTTGGCTATTACCTGTCCCATCTCTCACTGCTCTCTTTACAGAGCTCCAATTACATCGTTTATGTCTCTGCTACATTCTGGCTAATGTTTTCTGACCCATCTTCCAGTTCACTTATTTCTTTAGCTGTGTCTAATACGTTTATTAAATTCATTGAGTTTTAAATTGCTATTGTGAGATATAACCTTTACGCAGAAAAGTACATACAGTACATATGCACAGTTTACTTACAATTAAGGCAAACACCTGTTTAACAATTACTCAAATCAAGAATTAAAGCCAAACAAAAGAGGCTCCCACTTGCCCTTCTCCAATCATAATATTCCCTCTCCTCCTAGCACTTAAGATATCATTTACTTTTATTTTGTTATAATTTTACCACCTAGGTATGTATCCCTAAACAATACAGTTCAGTTCGTCTGGTTTTGAACTTCACATATGAACAGAAGCATTCGTATGTTTCTTCCTCCTTCACTAGATATTATGTCTGCGAGAGTCATTCAGGTTGCTGACTGTACGTGTCGTTCGTTGGTTGTCATTGCTGTTTTTCCATCCACTTAATTCAACAAATATATATTAAGCACCCACTATGTGCCAAACATGGTCCTAGGGGCTTGGGATACATCCATAAATAAAACTGATAAAGCTGCCTGCCCTCGTGGGGCTCACGTTCTAGAATGAGAAAATCACATTTGTGTGTTGACCTCATGGGTGTGAGCCGAGTGACCTACAGCTTTATTTGGGGGAGAAGCGCTGCGGACACTGGGGAACCACCAGTCAAAAGCCCTAAGACGGGAGCAACAAGAAAAGGACACAGTGAAGAAAGAGGAGAGCAGAGAGCGCCTGTCAGGGAGGCCAGCCAGGGCACAGAGGGCCTTGTGTGTACCGGGTACCGTAGGGTCACTTGCCTTCTGCCGTTTAGCATACCTTTTATGATTTCCTTTAGTCAAGATCTGTAGGAGGTAAACTG
This sequence comes from Grampus griseus, assembly GCF_964374135.1. Taxonomy (NCBI): domain Eukaryota; kingdom Metazoa; phylum Chordata; class Mammalia; order Artiodactyla; family Delphinidae; genus Grampus; species Grampus griseus. Next base: position 97,323,833 of record NC_139005.1, read on the forward strand.
TCTCAGTTTTTGTCTAAAATGTCTGTATTTCACCCTCCGTCTTTATTTTTTTAAATGTTCCTCAGTGACTTCTATCATGTCTTTAATCTTCAGAAATTCAAAGACGCCGTCCACACTGAAATGACCTTCAGAGGCATAGAAATTCAAGATGTGATGCAGAAGGCTTCTTTTCTTTTGTTTGAATTGGTTCCTTTACTGGAGTTCCTTTAGCTGCTTGTTTCTTTGTAGCAAACAATTTTCTCCCTCCAAATCCTGCTTCTCTTGGCCAAAAGCCTTCTTTCCTCCTTTTTTCTCAACCTACCCAGGCTACCTGCCTAGAGTCAACTTCACATCTGCTCTGTTGACGGACGTTCTATCGCTGTTGTTTGCTTTATCCACTTGAATTTGTGGTACCTGGCCTGGCCTAGGAATGTTGCAATACATGGTCTTGTGAATGAATGTTTTTTTCAGCATTGTCAGAGCAATAATAGATCTACTTAGAAACTTTGTGGGAGGAGGGAGGGAGGATTCTGAAGCCCCGGAAACTTGGACAAATAAAGCTGGTTATGGTCATCAGGTAACCAAGGGAAGATTTTAGAATAGAAAAAGAGAGCAAAAACTCAGTTATCAGCTTTGAGACTTGAGGGCAAAGTACATGGTCACAAAATGGCTAATAAGGGAGAGGAGGGAAATAGGGCATCAGTCTGTATCTGACACAGTCCACAGTCTCCTTTTTATGTGTATTGTTTTTTTAACTTCTTAGAATCAGATCCATGCAGTTTCTTTCTTCTTTTACACACTCTTCCATAGTTCAGTTGGCCCTACATGTTGATGTGTGAAATGTGACATTACACAGGAAGGTCGGTTGTGTTCTACCTCACATCTAAGCCATAGTGAACGATAAGTTTTCACAGGTGACACCTAGTTGTAATATATGCCACATATGGCTAAAGGTTGATATTTGAATGAAGGAAATATTGATGCTGAATTAAAGAAACTGGATGTAAGTACAGGGAAAAATTCTTTGATTCTTGTTGCTTTGCCCTATACACAATGCACTGACACCCTGCACATATGTGTGAATGAATTTTGTTTCAACGTAATTCTCAGGCTCCTCAGTAAGTTCTTCAGAACTCTGTCGTGAATCTTTCTGGATGGTGCTCAGAAAGCTTTCAAAAACTTCTGCTAAGATCTGTTTCGATTGCTTTGTACGTGGAGGGCTGTAGTTATTCTTCAGGGAGGTAGCATTGCGCTGAGTGCCACATGGATTATCGAAGTGGGAAACACTTTTGGTCCATAAGCAGAAATGTTCGACATGTCCATCAGAAGCAAATCTCAAAGGTTCAATTTACTCATTTTAAATAGAATAATTCCTTGGATGTTTCTGAAGGGTTATTGATGATACTACCATTATTACAGATGATGTGAGGTCATCCATGGCAGATGCAAGAGCAGTTCCACATTTTGTCCTTACCAGCTCTCGTACACTCAGAGGCACAGACTTCTTGATAGCATTCCAGGTCCTAAATGTCTTCTGATGCAAAATAGCCTCTTTAATCTTCATGTTGCTCCCAACTTAATCAACCACTGTAGCACCTTCAGTAACTTCCTCATATTAGACAGTTCTGGTGAGGCTGAGATGGCCAGGACAGAACAGACGGCATACCTCTTCTGTGTTGTGTTCACTCTACGTTGTCAAGGGCATCAAGCTTTGGCTGATACAAAATATGACCTCTTGAACCAAGGGAAATGCTGTGACCACAATAATAAGTCCCCCCACCACCAATTCAGGGAATTTGAGCTGCAAATCTGTCAATGTCCTGAGATTTAGCCCAAGTCTAATGACCGGATAATTCAATGCACAGGCTGCCTCATTTTCATACAAGTCAGTGTGAAGAGAGTATACAAGAGCTAGGTGAAAAGTAACCTTGAACACCATAGGCAAAGGTGCCAGATGTGTCTTCCTTTTCCAAACACTCTGATACCAGTGGATGAGCAGATACCATGGCAAGAAAAGGAGAGGCTCTCAGGGGTTCCCACAGAAAAAGTTCTCTTCCTTATTCTTACAAACATAGTATAAAATTCTAGGATGGCAAATATCTTAGCTTCAGTGCATTGAAGACGTTTTCCCACAATCTCATACCTTTCATTGTCACTGTTGAGACCATCAGTGTCAGTCTAACTGTCACTCCTGTGAAGTCAATTCCCTTTTTCTTCTCACTGCCTTTAATATTTTCTCTTTGATGCTGATGTTCTGCGGTTCTACCATGATATGTCTAGACAGGCATTCCTTTTTATTTATCTGGCTTGAGATTCTAACCCATTACCTTTTCAAATATAATCTCTGTCCTACTCTTTCTCTTACATATCTGGAAATCCAGTAAGAAGTATTGTTGGGCCTTCTCTTCCCTCCTCCCATGTCTCTTATATCTGTTCTCCAAGCTTGATATCTCTCTCTCTTTCTGTGCTGCATTCTGGATAATATCTTCAGATCTATTTTCCACTCCACTAATGCCCTTTTCAGCTGTGTTGAAGCCACTGTTTTCACCCATCTGCTGAATTTTATTCTATAATGATTGTATCTTTCAATACCAAGAGTTCCATTTTGTACTTCTTCAATTGCCTCTTGTTTTGCACTCATATATTGAATCCATTCTTTCATTTCTTTAAAGATATTAAAACACTACTTTTAGATTCTGTATCTGATAGTTCCAATATCCCAAGTGTTTGGAGGTCTGATTCCACTGGATATGATTTCCATTTGTTTGCGGTCCTCATTCTTTGTCTCTTCATATGTTTTCAAGGTTTTTTTGTGTGACACTTTATCTGTGGTCTTCTTTAAGGGCTATGTTGTAGATGTATTCCTCCACAGAAGGGCACACCCAGTCCAGGACCAGTAAATTTTAAGTAAATTCCTAGCCTGAGACTTTTCAGACCACACAGGTAACATTATTTTAGACACAGATTTTCATGAATTGACTTGTGATTACAATTTTTCCCCTATTCACCCAATGCCAGTGTTGAAACCGGTAGGTTTCCTTGTGCCCTTCTGCCATGCAGGTTTATATTTTGTAGATTATCCTTACAAGAGCGTATAGGGTCTTCCCTTAGGTTTCTCCACCTTGGGCAGACCCTGCAGGTTTTGACTCTTGTCCCCTTCACTCCAAACAGCCAACAAAACTGAAACACAAATTCACCAAGATTTGGCCAATACCTTCAGGGTAAAAACTGGCTTTATAGAAAGCTCCCTTCTCTGGATTCCAATTTTTACTGCATGCTTAGCCTCTGAGAATTACCTTCTTGCCAGCTCAGTAATGTATTAAAATATTTTACCTTTTATCCATCATTTTAGTAGTTTTCAGTGGCAGTGTTTTTCATGGAGGTAGCCTCCCATAGTACTAGAAAGAGAAGTTTCTATTCACCGTAATTCGTGGTCTTCAACAATAAAGAGAATTTAGCTTCATGTGTAAGTCAGAAATCTTCCAAAGTTAGTTTAAATATTTAGTCTTTTATGTTTAAGGAAGTAACTTATGATACTTTTCATATCAAATTATTAGCTTTTCCAACTGTTGAGTTGTAGCATTTCCAACTGTTGAGTTTTTCAGCAAAGAATATTCAACCTAGATTACTTATTCCACAAGTGTGGATGGTTTTAAGTCAAGAACATGAATATAGAGCCTATAAAATGACCAGTGGTCCTTCTGAATGAGCCTGGAAGTTATCCTAGTTCACCACTTATGGAACATCAACTGATCAGAGCACAAAGAAGTCCCACATCGTGGAGCGGATAATACCTTGCCATTCTTGTTGGAGCTGCTGCACTAATTCTTTTATTTTTTTAATTGTGGTAACAAAAAAACCACATAAGTTACCATCTTAACCATTTTTAATATACAGCTCAGTAATGTTAATATATTCACACTGTTGTGCAACAGATCTCTGGGACTTGCTCACCTTACAAAACTGAAACTCTACACCCAGTGAACATCAACTCCCCCTCCCCGCTCCACACTGCTGCACTAAGTCTTACATGTCAGCTGCATCCAGGATGGGTGCAATCACGAAAGCTGTAATACCAAAATTTGCTAGTATTTCAGAACCAAATTTAATTGTTTACACAATTCCTGAGAAAATGAAGCTTACCCATTTAGAGTCAGATAATCTGAGTAAATAATTTTTTTACTAAAATAATATTTCCTACATCATACACTAGAATCAAAGACCTTTACAGCTGATAGAGACATTAAAGTTCAGACTTGAACTCTCTCATTTTGCACATAAAGCAAATGAGCTTCATGCTCATGCTACAATTATGAAATACAGAGGAGCTCATACAAAGATCTTTTTAAAAATACTTCATTTCTAGCTACCAAAATATGATCACTATCCAATGAAAGACATTAAAATGTATAAAAACAAACAAATTTAAAATTTGGCATCTTAATACGTCTACTTCGAAATTTAAATTCCTTATTTCCAGGGAATTCCCTGGCGGTCCAGTGGTTAGGACTCAGCGCTTTCATTGCCGGGGCCTGGGTTCAATACTTGGTTGGGGAACTAAGATCCCGCAAGCCACATGGCACAGCCAAAAAAAAAAAAATTAAATTCCTTATTTCCAAATATGAAATGCATTGCATATGAAATATGTTAGTCTGGTTTTAATCTGCTATGCTTCCAATTTTAATACAATATTATTTCTCTTATTCTGAAATATATCTCATTTAGACGTTAGACTCTTCTCTGAATAAAATTTTTGACTGAGGATTGTATCTGTTGACATGATTTATCTCTAATGACCTTGTGTCCTATTTCTTATCATTTCAAGTTTCACATTTGCATATGAGGAAAAATAAACTTACCTCTGTATAACATTTATATTCAGGTCAATTCCACCAAATCTGGACAGGAATACAAGGTACGGAAGGGCACCAGAGCTGGTGAGGGGGATCTACGCCCAAACAAGAAGAATAACCGCCCGTTAGAGAATTCAGATCCAAGCAGTGGACAGCACGGCAGGTTTCATGATGTAAGGCAGGACATTCTTAGTGGTATGGGCATTCCAGTAACAGTCACAGCTACTCAATCCAGGTGTCTGAGTTGACATGCACCCTCAGCAGACTAAGCAGAAGCAGCATGAACGCCAGAATGCCAATCTGTGCTCAGTTAAAAGCCAACAAGTTGTCTACAAAATTCTCTAAAATCTAGGTCTATCTAAAAGATAAGTACAATTAATAGAAATATATTCTAATATATATGTTAATATATGTATATGTATTTATATATATGTGTATATGTATTTTTATATATGTGTATATGTATAACTATATATATATATATATATATATTTCCCAAAAGTCTGAGGCATAATTAACCCTCTGAGTGTCATGTGTACTTACTGTACATTCATATAATTTCAAGGTAGAAAAAAATCATTTTCAAATCTAAAATTCTATAAAGGACATCATTGGGTCAAGTGGGTTAATATGGACTATAGGTTAAATTAAAGTATTACTATCTCAATGTTCAGTTTACTGAAGTTGTTAACTGTACTGTGATTACGTAAGAGAATAGTTCTTATTCTTAAGGAAATACACACTGAAGTATTTAGAATTAAAGAACCATTAATATAAGCAACATCCTCTTGAATAGTTCAGGAAAAACTATGTACACACTGTGTATTTCGCATATATTATTTGCAGACATGTATGAACGAAAGATCACGGAAGAAGCAAACGAGGCTAAATGTTCACAACTGTCAAATCTGGGTAAAGGGTATATGGCTACTGTTTGTACCACTCTTATCCTTACAAATTTTCTGGAGCTTTGAAATTATTTCTAAATAAAATGTCAAATTTTTTTAAAAGTGAAAATAATTATTTCCCCCAAAAAAGCATTATGAAATTAAAATTAAAATAAATATATAATCAATATAAATATATTTTATTAAGCTTCATACAAATACACAAAGTACAATTTCCCATACAGCTGAATGGCTCCCAAGCCTATATAACCAAGTTTGATATTTACTTAACCCTTAAAATTCCAGTCTCAAAGCCTAGCACGGTTATCTCAGTCTTCCCCAAAGGAAGACTTGCTGTTAAATTTCTCCTTGCTGTTAAAAACATGTATAACTAGGAAATGGGCCCAGAGGGAGAGTGGCTCACAGGGCAGGCCTTTGTGAAGCCTTTTCCTGGAAAGGACACCCAGGACTTGGATTTCTGACGGGGCATTTTTTAGTAGATACAATTTGGGTAGACGCTTCAAAGGTTCCCTAGTTTTACAGAAGAAGGTCAAGAACAGATTAAACGTGCAGTTTCCCAGACTGGATGCCCTCCTGGTCTTGGTAGTGATAAGAGTTAACATGGAAGGGAAGAAACTTACATCTGGAGAGCTCATACTTTATAAACGGGTACAGGCACTGCTCTTGGTTTTAACTCATTTAGCCCCAAACTACCTTCTGAGGAGGTTGAAATTTTCCACATTTCACAGAGCAGAGGTGTGACCTCCCTGCATGGCACTGCCATTAAGTCATTTAGTCACAGAAATCTGTGACTCCAGAGCCCAAGTTCATCTCACTACACTAACCACCCTGCCTTAAAATCCATCAATCTTTTGAAGCTGGGACTTCCCTGGTAGCACAGTGGTTAAGAATCCACCTCCCAATGCAGGAGACACGGGTTCGATCCCTGGTCCAGGAAGATCCCACATGCCGTGGAGCAACTAAGCCTGTGCACCACAACTACTGAGCCTGCGCTCTAGAGCCTGCGAGCCACAAGTACTGAGCGCGCATGCTGCAACTACTGAAGCCCGTGCATCTAGAGCCCGTGCTCCGCAACGAGAAGCCACCGCAATGAGAAGCCCGCACACCGCAATGAAGAGTGGCCCCTGCTCGCCGCAACTAGAGAAAGCCTGTGCGCAGCAACTAAGACCCAACGCAGCCAAAAATAAATAATAAATAAATATTTTTAAAAATCTGTTGACGCTTTTGTCACATTTCATATTGCTACTTATGGTCTAATGCAAATTCTAATGTGGCAGATACACATTTCCAATGACTGGTCTACAAAACTAAGCGCTTAGACAACCCAAATCACCTCTCCAGTATTTGCTATTCTGGCAAAAATGGAGAATCAAAACCGTCCACTGATGAATCACTGAAAGCAATTCTTAGACTGGGGCTGGGGGAGCGTAGTTTGTAAATCCACATCCAGTATGTTGATAAGTACCTTCCAAGACTTCTCTTTCCCCAACCCAGCACAACCACCAGGACCAGAACGGAACTTAGTTTTCCTTCTCTGGAATCCATTTACCAATTCAACTTCTTTTAAAATGTTTATATTAATATTCAGAGACTGAAGCCACATTTTTTTTATTGTACTGTTTAAAAATTTTTTTAACATCTTTATTGGAGTATAATTGCTTTACAATGCTGTGTTAGTTTCTGCTCTATAACAAAGTGAATCAGTGATACATATACATATGTTCCCACATCTCTTCCCTCTTGCGTCTCCCTCCCTCCCACCCTCCCTATCCCACCCCTCTAGATGGTCACAAACCACCTAGCTGATCTCCCTGTGCTATGCGGCTGCTTCCCACTAGCTATCTACCTTACGTTTGGTAGTGTATATATGTCCATGCCACTCTCTCACTTTGTCCCAGCTCACCCTTCCCCCTCCCCATATGCTCAAGTCCATGCTCTAGTAGGTCTGTGCCTTTATTCCCGTCTTACCCCTAGGTACTTCATGACCTTTTTTTTTTTCTTAGATTCCATATATATATGTGTTAGCATACGGTATTTGTTTTTCTCTTTATGACTTACTTCACTCTGTATGACAGACTCTAGGTCCATCCACCTCACTACAAATAACTCAATTTCGTTTCTTTTTATGGCTGAGTAATATTCCATTGTATATATATATACCACATCTTCTTTATCCATTCATCTGTCGATGGACACTAAGGTTGCTTCCATGTCCTGGCTATTGTAAATAGAGCTGCAATGAACATTGTGGTACATGACTCCTTTTGAATTATGGTTTTCTCAGGGTATATGCCCAGTAGTGGGATTGCTGGGTCGTATGGTGGTTCTATTTGTAGTTTTTTTTTGTTTTTTTTTTTTTTGCGGTACACGGGCCTCTCACTGTTGTGGCCTCTCCCGTTGCGGAGCACAGGCTCCGGACGCGCAGGCTCAGCGGCCATGGCTCACGGGCCTAGCCACTCCGCAGCATGTGGGATCGTCCCAGACCGGGGCACGAACCTGTTTCCCCTGCATCGGCAGGCAGACTCTCAACCACTGCGCCACCAGGGAAGCCCCTCATTGTAGTTTTGATTTGCATTTCTCTAATGATTAGTGATGTTGAGCATTCTTTCATGTGTTTGTTGGCAATCTGTATATCTTCTTTGGAGAAATGTCTATTTAGGTCTTCTGCCCATTTTTGGATTGGGTTGTTTGTTTTTCTGTTATTGAGCTGCATGAGCTGCTTGTAAATTTTGGAGATTAATCCTTTGTCAGTTGCTTCATTTGCAAATATTTTCTCCCATTCTGAGGGTTGTCTTTTGGTCTTGTTTATGGTTTCCTTTGCTGTGCAAAAACTTTTAAGTTTCATTAGGTCCCATTTGTTTATTTTTGTTTTTATTTCCATTTCTCTAGGAGGTGGGTCAAAAAGGATCTTGCTGTGATTTATGTCATAGAGCGTTCTGCCTATGTTTTCCTCTAAGAGTTTGATAGTGTCTGGCCTTACATTTAGGTCTTTAATCCATTTTGAGTTTATTTTTGTGTACAGTGTTAGGGAGTGTTCTAATTTCATACTTTAACATGTACCTGTCCAGTTTTCCAAGCACCACTTATTGAAGAGGCTGTCTTTTCTCCACTGTATATTCTTGCCCCCTTTATCAAGATAAGGTGACCATACGTGTGTTGGTTTATCTCTGGTTTTCTATCCTGTTCCACTGATCTATATTTCTGTTTTTGTGCCAGTACCATACTGTCTTGATTACTGTAGCTTTGTAGTATAGTCTGAAGTCAGGGAGCCTGATTCCTCCAGCTCCATTTTTCATTCTCAAGATTGCTTTGGTTATTCGAGGTCTTTTGTATTTCCATACAAATTGTGAAATTTTTTGTTCTAGTTCTGTGAAAAATGCCGGTGGTAGTTTGATAGGGATTGCATTGAATCTGTAGATTGCTTTGGGTAGTAGAGTCATTTTCACAATGTTGATTCTTCCAATCCAAGAACATGGTATATCTCTCCATCTATTTGTATCATCTTTAATTTCTTTCATCAGTATCTTATAATTTTCTGCATACATGTCTTTTGTCTCCTTAGGTAGGTTTATTGCTAGATGTTTTATTCTTTTTGTTGCAATGGTAAATGGGAGTGTTTTCTTAATTTCACTTTCAGATTTTTCATCATTAGTGTATAAGAATGCCAGAGATTTCTGTGCATTAATTTTGTATCCTGCTACTTTACCAAATTCATTGATTAGCTCTAGTAGTTTTCTGGTAGCATCTTTAGGATTCTCTACATATAGTATCATGTCATCTGCAAACAGTGACAGCTTTACTTCTTCTTCTCCTATTTGGATTCCTTTTATTTCTTTTTCTTCTCTGATAGCTATGGCTAAAACTTCCAAAACTATGTTGAATAAGAGTGGTGAGAGTGGACAACCTTGTCTTGTTCCTGATCTTAGTGGAAATGCTTTCAGTTTCTCTGGAATCTATTTACCAATTCAACCTCTTTTAAAATGTTTACATTAATATTCAGAGACTGAAGCCACATTTTTTAAAAATTCATTTTACTATTAATGAAACTAAGGTATAAGGCAGGTTACAAGCAATGCCTCCTCATCACTCTTGCCCTGATCAATCATCAAAACACCCTGACGTTCAAACATTCTTGACATGGTTCTTGAAATAAAATTAAAGGTAAAGTAAATTCACTATAACTGGAAAAATTCTTTTCTAATTTTAAGGGTGAGATTCCCATGAAATATTTTACCTGTTTTATGTATTTCCAGTTAAGCTTATATTAACTATTGAAAAAGAAAGTCTGTATCACCACCTGGATTAGTCATGAAAAGATCTAGAAAAGGGACACACACTGTGAACTCCAGGGATTAGGATGAGAACCCCTCCTCTTCATTCCCAATGAACCTGGCCTCCTGAAAAGGCACCACACTGCAGTCTCTTTGGTTTATACAGGAGGGGGTCACAGGAGCTCAAGGTTCTAGAAAAACGTCCTGATTATAAGATAGACTATCAGAACCTGTTTTTTAAAGTCTCTTAAGTTCTACAGTTCTCAGTGACTTCTTTTAAAAACAGATGTAGCTTTTAAAAAACGGATGCACATTTCACATCTTCTGTACTTTTCCTCTTCCTGCATAGCTGATTAGCTTGGGAAGGCTGTCAAAATTTTAAATTAAGATTAGATCATGAATATAGGGAGATATCAGCAGGAAATAATATTTTAACTTTCCATTTGGTATAAAGAAAGGAACAGTTAAATCAAGGTTATGAGGAAACATGCGATATTTGTGAGGACAAAGGTTCTTTAAAAGCAAGAGAACATTACCATATGACACAGCAATTCCACTCCTAGGTATGTACCCGAGAGAAGTGAAAACATATGTCCACATAAAAATTTGTACATGAAATTTCACAGCAGCATTGTTCACAAAAGCCAAAAAGTGTAAATAACCCAAAGATCCATCAGCTGATGATAAAGTGCAGTGTATCCATGCAGTGGAGTATTATTCAGCCATAATGAGGGATGAAATACTGATTCATGCTATAACGTGGATGCTTAGCATAACTAAACATTATGCTTAGTGAAAGAAGCCAGTTACAAAAGATCATATATTACATTATTCCATTTTATGAACTCTCCAGAAGTGGCAATCTGTTGTGACTTAAGGTATCAATAGATTAATGGATGTCAGGGATTAGGGGAAGGGGAGTGGGGAGTGACTGCTAATGAGTACAAAGTTTCCTTTGGGGGTGATAAAATGTCCTGGAATTAGATGGTGGTGATGGTTGCACAACTCTGTGAATATATGAAAAACCAGGAACTTGTCCATTTTTGAATGGTGAATTTTATGATATGTAAATTATATCTTTATAAAGCTTTTATTTAAAATGCAGATACAATAAAAGGTGACATGTAAAAGAATCAATATATACTATTTGTGAAATTCTGGAAGTGAATAAAGGGGATACATTTTTTAAAAGAAGAAGAGAAAAGCTCTTCATCATTCCTCCCCTTCCCTCCTTCCCTGTCTGTTCCCTCACAATTCAGTCCTACAGTCATTAGATGGGGCAGACAAAAGTGGCGTCTGCAACATGGGGGAACCGTGCTCCAGAGCAGGGTTGGAGGAAGAGGGCATCCACCCGGGGGTGGAGGTGCTGGACATGGGAGATGAGTCACAGGCCAGGGAGGCTGATCAAATAAGTGAATATACTCAGAACACAGAAGCCAAGTGGCTCATTGTCTAAAACGGTAGTTACAAACATAGAAAGTGAGAAAATTACAATGAACCCTGAGGTACTGGGTTAGAATTGGCGGTATTGGTGTGAACTCACGGTTTTCAATACATAGATTGGTATAGAAATACACGTAGATGTAAGGGTAGGTAACTGTGCATACATGTGTATATATGGACTATATCCCCTAGGGCTCTGCCCACTGAGAGGGCCTGGAGCAAGGAGCAGCTCTGGTATACTCAGATCCCAGATTCTGGTTACTTTCGTTCCATTAAAAGGAACCAGAGCTCTTTGGAGAAATGGACGATTCTGGGACCGAGGCAAGGAAAGTACAAGTGAGTTTATAATATCTTGTATCAGAAAGTAAGGAAGTGCTCAAAGAATGATGGGGACATGTCAAAAGGACACAGAAACCAGCATGAAGGGGCTCCTACTGGCTATATTAGGGACAATTGAAACATCAAAATAAATAATGAAAATAATGGATCATAAGCCACTTAATAAAACAGGAAATCTTGAGTCCCTGCAAACATATAAACAATAAATGAATACATGAAAGTTTGGTGAGGAATGGCATATCTACATAGTTTCAAAGTTTCTCCCACAAAATGCTTATTAATTACAAAGTAGATAAAGAGCACTCCACCAGGAAAAAGACAGATGGGTCTGATAGATTCCACCTTAATCAAGTGACCGCAGTGAACATCAGCAGTAATGGGACAGACGGAAATCACCTGTAAGCTAAGAAAAGCATTGAGAAGAGCACAGCGTCATTTCTGTGACATTCCTGCCAAAGACGCAAGCCTGAATCTAGTCATCAGGAAACATCCGATAACTCAAGTCAGGGACACTCTACAAAATAACAGGTCTGCAATCTTCAAAGTGTTATGGTCCTCAAGACTTAAGGAAAGACTGAAGAAGTGTTCTAGACTATAGGAGACTTGCCAAATGCACTGCATGATTGTGACCTGGGGCCTGGGGCTGAGACGGCTGACATGAGTTGACATTACTATCCTTACCATGACGGCTGGACTGTAGGTGTACAGAACAGGGCTCTGGTTTTAAGGAAACATACACTGAAATATTTGAGGTAATGGAGCAGCTTACCCTCAAATGGCTTACGAAAGAGAAAATTGTTCTTTGCACTATACTTCCAACTTGTCTGTGACTTTGTGATTGCTTTTTTAAAAACAATAAAGCAGGGCTTCCCTGGTGGCGCAGTGGTTGAGAGTCCACCTGTCGATGCAGGGGACGCGGGTTCGTGCTCTGGTCCGGGAAGATCCCACATGCCGCGGAGCGGCTGGGCCCGTGAGCCATGGCTGCTGAGCCTGCACGTCCGGAGCCTGTGCTCTGCAACGGGAGAGGCCACAACAGTGAGAGGCCCATGTACCGCAAAAACAAAACAAAAAAACAAAACAAAAACCAATGTGAGAGGAACCTGAAAGAGGAGGAGCAACAATTTCTGTGTACGCACTCTGTCCACACTTCCAGCTGGCGCTTGAACCATGTGTGTGCAGGTCAGACTCAAGAGTCCCGGCAAAAGACCAGAAAGCTGAATCAAGATATGAATGACTGCCCACTGCAGGTGAGGGAGAATTTGCAAGTTAACTGCCTGTCAAAGCAAAAGTATCAAAAGTCTCAGAGGAATATAACAGAATCCAGAGTCTCCACAGCACAGCATTTGTGACGTTTAGCGCTGCACCGTTTAATGAACAGCCAGAGCCGTATGTGACTCCCAAGCACTGGAAATGTGGCTAGGGCAACTGATGAGCTGAACCGTTTGTTAAGTTTCATGTTAATTGATTTAAATTCTAAAATTAACTTCACTTTGGGAAAACTTTTAAGTTTGGAATGACCAAGTATATGAATCTAATATTTCAACAGCAACTTTTATGAAATCTAAATACAGATAAAGTATTTCCAATGGAAATTTGGTGTCAGCATTGAGGTCTTCTGTAAGTGTAAAGTACATACCAGGCTCTGTAGACTTAGTACACAGAAAAGAATGTAAAATATCTTATTACCAATTTTAAATAGTGATTACATGTTGAAATGAGATAATATTTTAGATACATTTATTTGGTCAAATAAAAATATTATTAAAATTAATTTCACCTATTTCTTTTTATTTTTGTAATGTAGCTACTGGAAAATTTAAAATTATTTATGTGACTCACTTTATATTTCTATTGAATAGCACTAGTCTGGGATATTATCCAAATATGCTCAAAAATGAAGAACCAGAGAAATGTGACCCTTCTCAAAGGAAAAAAATCAAAGCAGGCCAACCCTGAGATGATCCAGATGTTAGAATTACCAGATAAGGACTTTTAAGCAGCTATTTTAACTACGCTCAATGTAGTCAAAGAAATATGCTCATAATTGAAAGGAAAACCAAGAAATCTAAGCAGATAAACAGAAATTATTAAAAAAGAACCAAATGAAAACTCTAAAACTGAAAAATACAATGTCTAAAATTAAAAATTCACTGAATGGACTTCATAGCAGAATGGAGATGCTAAGAAAGAGTCAGTGAATTTGAAGACACATCAATGAAAATTATGCAATCCGAAAGATAGACAGGAAAAATATTTTATAAAATGAACAGAGCCTCAGGGGTCTGGAAGACAATACCAAAATGTCCGAGAGAGCAGAGGAAGAGGTAGAAAAAAATATTTGAAGAAATAATAGCTGAAAACTGTCTGATTGCTCTGCATTGGGTTGAGCATACAGTAGATGCTCAATAACCACTTCAGGTAAGAACAAATGCAAATACTAAGTTTCAAAGTACATGTTGACCAAATACTCTTTATATGGAAGCCTTAAAAAATAAACTAATATGACTATAATAGTGCTACACACAAAATATGACCCAAGCACGTGATAACTGTCCCAAACCTGCCAGAATTTAATTGAATTGTGACAAACAAAACTCTATTTGGGACAGTGGGGGAAAGCCAGACGAGGTTACATGCTCCTGTAATATACTGCATCCCCCCCTCCATACTGGGTGATTCTGAGTCTTTTCCGCACTGTACCTGAGTCAGCACATCTTGAAACTGTTCTCTTGTGAGAGGCAGCAGGAAGGTTGTGATGACTCTTCGCAGTTCATTCTTTGTCACTGTCATGTTGTTACTGATGTCGAGCAGGTGAAAGGCTTTCTTCAACTCATCTCCTTTATCAGTAATTTTTTGAAATAAAATCCGTTTTACATCTAAGGACGACAGTATTGGATGTGCAACAGCTGTGGCTATAAAAGAGAGACAGCTATTTATTAAACGCTCTTAAAGCTAAGACAATAAACAGCATTTCACTGTGTACTAGAATCCAACAAACTTCTAAACAGTATTTCTTCCACTACATCTAGGGTTACAAGTAGATGACCCACAATTGCAAATCTGCAGTCATTTGTGGCACCTCTGAAATTTACATTTCAATCAATATAAAGTAATAGTAGTAACATTAGAAAAAAAGAGCGGAGATAATCTTCCCTATAAAGGACCTATGTCACAAGTGAAAAACATGGATATTGAAATAAAACTTAGTTAAGAATCAATTTTATCTCAAATAAATCTTCAAAATATGATATTCACTTTTCATCCCCTTGCCAATTTTTGAGGGGAAAACATGTAATTCTTAAATCTACAAACTTTTCCTTTCAAAGACAAGGAAGAGGTGAGTGTCACTGGATACTAAAGGATAATGAAGAATGTTTAGTTCCCGAATGAGCTTGCAGGGCGCCTGCACTTCCTGGTGAGGAAAGGGGTCCCAGCTCTAAGGGTTTAGGTCCCAGAGTCCCCGTGTCACCAAAGGGCAGCTGACACCCTACAAACACAGTAACTACAAATTAACTCATGGTGCCAATCAGTATCATAAACATGAAGATGTGATTAGTCCCTTTCGATATTTTATAACCTAGTAGGTAAAGAGGAGGCTAAGAACTATGGTAGCTTGGTAAATCTCTTATATCTATTAATGAGATTGCAAAGGCTTGGTGACCATCATTCATTTAGGATGCTCTGCTCTTGGAAAGCTTAGACTCTGGAGGGGGAAGCAAAACAAGAAACAGACAAATGAATGATGAGGTAACGGTAGATAGTGCCAAGTGCCGCAAAGGCAGCAGGACAAACCAACGAGGTGGGGGGCAGCCGGGGAGCTTAGGATGGGGGTCACAACGGAGCTGCTGTTTGTTACGGGTGGTGTTTCGGGATGTGGAACCAGATGTTCACCTAGGAGAAGACAGACAGGCAGAAGAGGGCTGGGCACAGAGCCTGGGGGAGAAGGGTCTTAAATCTCCCACGAGAACTCCAAGGATGCTCAATGTGCAGGAGTGGCTGCCTGCATCCCTCTGCCTTTCTGACTGTCGCTTCAAACCTCAGAAGCAGCTGATTCACGTGGCGGAGCTGCAGGGCTCCACATCAGCTGGTGAAGAGTATTTCTCCCTCTGCCCGCCCAGCCTGGAATTCCTCCTCCTGAACCCAGCGTCACAGAGGGACCCCTTTATGTCTTTATGTCTCCATCTTGAAATCTTTTTTTTCAGAATTTTCATGCGCATTTTCAGGTGCTTTCCAAGCAGCCCCATCTTGGCAATCAATAATTCTAATTTTGGGGCTTCCCTGGTGGCGCAGTGGTTGAGAGTCCGCCTGCCGATGCAGGGGACACGGGTTCGTGCCCCGGTCCGGGAGAATCCCGCGTGCCGCGGAGCGGCTGGGCCCGTGAGCCATGGGCGCTGGGCCTGCGTGTCCGGAGCCTGTGCTCCGCAACGGGGAGAGACCCCAACAGTGAGAGGCCCGCATACCGCAAAAAAAAAAAAAAAAAAAAAAAAATCTAATTTTGAAGTATCAGAAATATTGCTTTGAAACTATTTGAGTTTACTTGAGGGCAGACTTTTTATTTCGCAAGCCTAATGCAACTTCTGGAATTTAAAATGAAAGCGGTAGCCAAACTTGCACAATCTGCTGGTGGGAGAGTACTAACTGATATGATCTTTCTGGAGGGGAATGTGACAAAATTTTCTACATCCGTTTAGGATACAGAAAGTCACAGCAGATTGTCATTCTGACCCTGCAATGAGAACAAGTAGGATAAGCTAAAAAAAGAGAGGGGTTTGAAACCCACCAAAGAACTGAGGGTACAAATAAACTAAACTCCAGAAAGGACGAGCCACTCCTCAGAGAGAAAACACCCATGACTCCTTTCACCCTTGAAGAGTCTTGGGCAGAGAAGCAGATTCATTCTACACAGGGGTATGGAGAAAACAAGCGATTGCTTAGTAGCCACGTGGACCGATCCCATGGATTTGCATCCCAAGAGCCTCAGTCACAGAGCGAGTCTGCACCCGTCCTCGTGGGCCTTCACACGTTGCACAGGAAGCACCCCAAAGCTGGGAGTGAGGCAGGAGAGCTGTGTGATATGCCCCGAGGGATGCAGGGTCTTCCCGAAGTGTCAGGCAGCTGCTCACCGTGCCTGAGTACAGACCAGCGGCAAACCCCTCTGAAGCGTACGGGGCCCTCACCGACTGCACCTCAGCAGCCCACTGCAATTGCAGGCAGGGCGGAGGGCGACCTCCTAAGGTGCACGAAGCTAGCAGCTGAGCTGGAGGACAAACAGAGCTCCCCAGAAACCCTCCAAAATTGGCAGGAGGGCTGGAAAGCAGAGAGCCCGCCACAGGATGCCAAGCTGGCAGCTGGACTCTGAAGCAGAGATGGCTGGAGTCTCAGCAGTGCTCAGCTCGCAAGGCCTGTTGAAGGGAAGCATTTGAAACAAGGGGTCACGTGAATCTAACCAAAACTGCAACCAGATCCAGACAGAGCTCAACTGAGAAATTAAACTGAGCCAGCCCACCTCACCAGCAGCCTGAGCAGAAGGGCTTTACCACCTTTTTCTGGTGGTAAATATGATTTACTTCTGTCTCTGCTCTGTTTTACACAAATGTCTGGTGTTAAATCCTTTTAAAATTGCAAGACAAGTAAACAAAGAAAAGGTGACCTGATCAAGAGCAAAAAAGAATCATGGAAGACCCACAGAGAGAACAGATGTAGAAACGATCAGGTATTTAATCCAAGAATGACAAATATGTTAAAGAGATTAAGGGAAAACTGACAAAATGCTGAACACGAAGGGAATTTCAGCAGAGAAGTGGAAACTATTTTTTTAAAGCACATGAAAAAGCTAGAAATTAAAAATACAATATCAAAGCGAGGAGCTCATTTAATTTGTTTAACAGCAGAACTGTACACAGTAGAAGAAAGGACTAGTGAACAGAAAGTCAGGTCAACAGAAATTATTCAAATTGAAACATAAACATAAAGCAAAACACATCTTAAAAGGAAACAGGGTGTCTAATACCTGTAGCTTACAGATTCACCCATGAATTGTGCTTTCTTTAATATGAGTCATATAAGTACATATCTACACGTGTGTGTGCATGCATGACGTGCATGAGAGACAGGCCAGCCAAACACTTAATGGTGACCAACTCTGGAGAGAAAAGGGGTGCTAGGAGACATTATATATGTATGTATATAATTTTTATTTAAATATATTTGTTTCTATATATATAATTTTTATTTAGAAAAGAAAAAAATAATTCAGTACATAAAAAACATAAATAAAAGGCAAATGACAAATGAAAAAAGATACTGATGGCACATAAGGCAGATAAAGGATTAATATTTTTAATACAGAGAGCTCATACAAATAACTAAAAAGACCAACCCACAGTGGGTAAATGGGCAAAGGACATGAACAGGCAGCTGACAAAAGAAAGACATAAACATGATGAACTTGACAATCAAAGTTAACCTCACCATTAGAGAAATGCAGATTAAAATCACAACAGAAGGGCTTCCCTGGTGGCGCAGTGGTTGAGAGTCCGCCTGCCGATGCAGGGGACACGGGTTCGTGCCCCAGTCCGGGAAGGTCCCACATGCTGTGGAGCGGCTGGGCCCGTGAGCCATGGGCGCTGGGCCTGCGCGTCCGGAGCCTGTGCTCCGCAACGGGAGAGGCCACAATAGTGAGAGGCCCGCGTACCGCAAAAAAAAACAAAAAAAAACAAAGAAAAAAATCACAACAGAATATTGTTTATGCATATCAAATGGACAAAATGTAAGAGATAATATTCTGTGTTAGGATATTCAGAAACAAGTACTTGTAAATATCACTTGTGGGGATGTGCAGTACAAGCTTCCAAAAGGCAATTTGGTGGCGCTCACGAGCCTTAAGGGTGTGGATGCCCTTTACTCCAGTAATCCCACTTCACTCCATTCTTCTTGGTACTGTCAGAAGGCTAGTTAAACTGAGATACATCCGAAGTATACTCTAGGCGTGGAGCTATTGGGCTGGAAGACATTTATTATGGATGATAAATGTTTGTGTTGGAAATTGCCAGTTATCCCTCAACATCCATTCTCCCTTCTTTCCTGAGATTTGGACAGACACATGGCCCACTTGAAATAGTCTCTCTGGTAGATGCCTGTGGCCTCTCACTGATGCAGGTGAGCACAGGTGGCGAGCGTGACTTCTGACTAGAATGCCTTTCTTCCGGTCCATCCTTTCACTACGTCCCACTGAGTCCTTCCCGTTCCCCTCAGGCTGTGCACTCATAGCGCTTTGTACGTGCTTCTGGACCGGCACTGGTATTGTTCTGCTGGAATTCCTCCTCTCCCTCTCAAGACTGTGGGATCCTTCAGGGCAGACCCTCTACCGGACCCGTCTCTTTATCCTCCGTCCCTGTGATAGTTCTTGTCACATATTAGGGCTCAGAAAATGTTTGTGAAGGAAGGGAGGGAGGGAGGAATGGACAAATGAAAAGACACATTTTTGGGAAATTATAATGTCAAATTTTGTTGCTTTAAAACTGAATGATCCAAATAAGTTAAAATTTTACGTCCACACAAAAATCTGCATGCAAATGTCTATAGCAGCTTTATTCATAATTGCCAAGGCATGAGAGCAACCAAGATGTCCTTCAGTAGTGAATAAACTGTTGTACATCCATACAAGTGATTTTTTTTTTGGCGGTACGCAGGCCTCTCACTGTTGCGGCCTCTCCCATTGCGGAGCACAGGCTCCGGACATGCACACTCAGCGGCCATGGCTCACGGGCCCAGCCGCTCCGCGGCATGTGGGATCTTCCCGGACCAGGGCACAAACCCACGTCCCCTGCATCGGCAGGCGGACTCCCAACCACTGCACCACCAGGGAAGCCCCATACAAGAGAATATTATTCAGAGAAAAAAAGAAATGAACTATCACATCATGAAAAGACATGAAGGAGCCTTTAGTGCATATTGCTAAGTGAAAGAAGCCAATGTGAAAATGCTATGGACTGAATGATTCCAACTAAATGACATTCTGAAAAAGGCAAAACTACGGAGACAGTAAGAAGACCAATGGTTGCCTGGATTGCGGCGGGGAGGGATGAATAGGCAGAGCACAGAGGATTCTTAGGGCAGTGAAACTACTGTGTATGAAGCAGTAACGGTAGACACATGTCATTATACGTTTATCAAAACCCAAAGAACGTACAACACAAAGAGTGTGAACTCTAATAATGTGTCAATAATGGCTCATCAATTCTAATGAATGTACCACACTAATGCCAATGCTGCTAATAAGGGAAACTGGGGATGGGGAGTGAAGAGGTGTATGGGAATTCTCTGCACTTTAGCTCAGTTTTTCTGTAACCCTAAAACTACTCAGGGAGTTCCCTGGCAGTACAGTGGTTAGAACTTGGCACTCTCACTGCCATGGCCCAGGTTCTATCCCTGGTCAAGGAACTAAGATCCCACAAGCCACACAGTACGGCAAAAAAAAACACAAAAAAAAACAAAAAAAAAACCTACTCGAAAAATATAGCCTATTAATTAAGAAAAAACTGAGGAGTGAGGCAGTATACTAGATAACATAGTAGTTAATTCCATGGATCCTGGAATCACACTGTCTGGGTACAAATCTCAACCCTGCTACCTAAAAGCTATACAACTTTTGGGCAAGTAGCTTGATAAACCTGTATCTCAGATTCCCCATAAAGAAAACTGGGACAATAACAGAATTTATTTCACAGCTTTACTGTGAGGATTAAATGTCATGTGAGGCCTTTGTACAGAGTCTAGTACATACTAAACATACGTAACGATATCTACTGTTAGCATCATTTGCTCAGGAATACTCACATGAAGAAGGTCTGAACACATTTTGGAAACCATTCCTTGAATACACTCTACATGGTGAAGAGTGGGGTCTGAAATGCATGAATTTTTGTGTGTGAGGATACCAAGTATGCCAATCTGGTACAACTGCCATTTTGCACGTTAAAACCCTGTGATATTAAAAAAAAAAATAGGTTACATTATCTTCAAGCACATCCTACAAATGTGGCCAACCTCCTATCTATTCCTCTTCTGAGAGGGCAGCTGGAGACTGTAGAAATGCCGCTAGTCATGACCTTCATGCCAATATTTCAAAGACTATTCTTAGAGGGAACACAGAATTGTGATTTTAGACTCACTTTTACAGCAGATCCAATAATCTTCAAAAATGGGACAACAAAGAGGTATTTGGATAGGAAAATCCACCTGCACCTCAACTACCAGTGACTCATTTCCTGGGGGGGTGGGCAGCAGGGGTGGAAAGTGTGGGTACTCTGAGCTCTCCTGAAGTGCCTCACTGTACATCCAACACACAGTCAGAGGCACAGCTGGGGAAAAGAGCACCAAAAATGGTGGAGGAAGGACCTCTGAAAATCATCTCCAAAAAAGTAAGGAGAACACTGGCGAAAACTGTCCGAATCAGCTGTTTCACAACTCTGGAAATTAACCAAAGGTTTGCAGCAATCTGGGGGGTGCTTACTCATGAGAGATGCCAGAATCTCAGAATGAACACCAAGTGGTATGGCATTTTAACTTCTCCTATTCCCATCTCCCCTCACCCCCAAATCTGCAACAGCCTTGAAACCAACATCCTACAATCACAGTGAAAACCCAGCAGCCTGCCGGTCACTGGAAGGGAAGGAACGGGGTTGAAGCTCCTTCCAAGCCCCATTATCAGAAAATTTTCATCGTATGACTTACCTGATGGCTCCCTGAAAGACCCCTCTCACAAGGCTGTCTTTATTAGAACTGACTCAGAGCTTGCCCAGTGAGAACAAGCTATTGTCAAAAGGCATTTGTTGAAAAAAATTCAGGGGCAATTGTTTAAAATTTTAGCTGCCTGAACGGGTGGATAACAGACAGAGCAAATAATAGCCTAACCAAAAAGCTTAAACCGAAAAGCTGGGGAATGAGACGTCCGTAGCGGCTTTGAGAAGCTCCCACATATTCCTGGGAATCTAGAAGGCTGTGAGCATGCCTAGGAAAGACCTGAGAAGGCCCTAAGCTCCCAGCTCTGGCTGACCTTGAGGCTCTGCGCAAGCAGGAGGTGGAGGATGAGGCTGTAAACTGCCTGGCTGAGGGTTGACAGAATGCTCCAACACACACCAAGAGCCCCTCGGCAAAGACTGGAAAACTGCTGCGTCCAGGCGTTTAAGGAAAGCTCTGTCCCATCACACACTGACCAATAAGCTAACCCGTCAGGGACTTCAGTGGCCACACGTGACAAACAATACAGACCGTACCAAGTTAATTTAGAAAAGTCACTAAACAAACAAAACATGGAAAGGAGGGAGAACATGATTTTGAGAACTGCCACATTCTTAAAATGTCTAGTTTTCAACAAAAATTTTATGAGACGTGCAACAAAAAAAAAGTACGCCTACACATACGTATCTTCAGAAACCATACAAGCAAGGAAAGAGTGGGATGAAACGTTTAACCTGTCAAAGGGAAAAAACCCACCAACCTAGAATTCTGTATCCAGCAAACAGCCTTCAGAGTTAAAGACAAATAAAGACTTGATCATACAAACAAAAATCGAGGAAATGTCACCAGCAGACCTGCTTGTAAGCAGACCTGCTTGTAAGAAGTACTAAAACAACTTCTTCAGAGAGAAGAAAAAATCATATGGGTCAGAAACTCAGACCTACATAAAGAAAGAAAGAGCATTAGAGAAAGAATAAATGAAGGCAAAATAAACATATATGCACCTAATAACAGAGCCCCAATATACATGAAGTAAAAACTGCTGAACTGAACGGAGAAACAGACACTTCAACAGTAATAGCTGGAGACTTCAGGGCTCACTTTCAGTACGGACACAACAAGTAGCCAGAAGATTAACAAGGAAACAGAACACTTGAACAACGCCTTAAACCAATTAGACCTAACAGACATCTATAGAACACTCCACCCAACAACGGTAGAATACACCTTCTTCTCAAGTGGACGTGGAACATTCTCCAGGATAGACCATTTGTTAGGCCATAACACAAGTCTCAATAAATTTGAAAGGACTGAAAACATCAAAGGATGTTCTCCAACCACACGGGAATGAAATCAGAAATAAGTATCAAAAAAATGAGATAATTCACACATATGTGGAAGTTAAACAACACACTCTTAAATAACCAATGAGAAATTAGCAAATACTTTTAGATGAATGAAAATGAAGGCACAACATACCAGAACTTATGGGATGCAGCTAAAGCAGTGCTTAGAGTAAAAATTATAGCCGTAAATGTCTATATTAAAAAGGAAAATTTCAAATTAATAATTTAACCTTCTTCCTCAAGAAACTAGAAAAATAAGAGTAAACTAATCCCAAAGTGAGGAGAATGAAGGAAATAATAAAGATTAGAGCAGAAATAAATAAAATCAAATTTAGAAAAACAATAGAGAAAGCCAACAAAATTAAAAGCTCTTTAAAAGATCTGCAAACTGCCAAATTTTTAGCTAGACTGACCAGGAAAAAGTGAGAAACACTCAAATTACTAAAATCAAGAATGAAAGAGAAGACATTACTATTGACCTCACCAAAAAAAGGATTCTAAGGGAATATTATGAAGAATTAATTGTATGCCAACAAATTAGATAACCTACATGAAATGGAAAATTCTTCAAAAAATGCAAGCTACTGAACCTGACTAAAAAGGAAACAGAAAATCTGAATAGACCTAAAACAAAAGACTGAATTAACAGTCAAAAAACTTCTTGCAAAAAAACCCAGGACCAGATGGGTTCGCTGGTGAATTCTACCGAGTATTCACAGAAGAATAATTAAAACCAATTCTTCAAAAACTCTTCCAAAAAACAGAAAAGGAGAGAACACTTCCCAACACATTCTATGAGGCCAGTATGACATCAATACCAAAACCAGGCAAAGACACCAAAAGAAAGAGAGCTAAAGGCTAATGTTCCTTATGGATACAGGAAATATCCTCAACAGAGCACAAACATACTGAATCCAGCAACACTAAAAAGAATCAGACATAATGACCAAGTGAGATTTATCCCAGGAATGCAAGAATGGCCGAACATAGGTGGTCACAAGGCACCGGAGCTGATCTCCCTGTGCTATGCAGCTGCTTCCCACTAGCTATCTAGTCTACCAAATGTAAATTAGATAACTAGTGGGAAGCAGCTGCATAGCACAGGGAGATCAGCTTGTGCTTTGTGACCACCTAGAGGGGTGGGATAGGGAGGGTGGGAGGGAGATGCAAGAGGGAGGGGATATGGGGATATATGTGTACATATAGCTGATTCACTTTGTTATACAGCAGAAACTAACACAACATTGTAAAGCAATTATACTCCAATAAAGATGTTAAAAAAAGTAAAAAATTAAATTAAAATATATGCCCCTAAAAAACATGAATGTAATATACACCACATTAATAGAATCAAGAAAAAACGCATGATCAACTCAACTGATGCAGAAAAAGCATTTCACAAAATCCTACACCCTTTCACGATAAAAACACTCAACAAACTAGAAATAGAAGGGAACTTCCTTGACCTGACAAAGGGCATCAGTGAAAACCAATAGCTAACACCATACATAATGATAAAAGAATAAAGGATAAAAGTTTTCCGCTAAGATCAGGAACAAGGATGTCTATTCAACATTGTACTGAAGGTTCTAGCCAGGGCAACTAGGCAAGAAAATAAATAAAAGGTATCCAGATTGGAGACTAATAAGTAAAACTATCTCTATATGCTGATAATATGACTTTGTACGTATAAAATCCTTGGGAACACACACATAAACACACACAAAAACACACAAACACACACAACTATTAGAAATAATAAACAAGTTCAGTAAGGTGTAGGATACAAGATCAATACACAAAAATCATTTAAAACTTAAAAATATATATATACAAAAATCAATTGTAGTTCTACACAACTGCAATGAACACACTGAAAAGAAAATTAAGAAAACAATTCCATGTACAATAGTATCAAAAAGAATAAAATACTTAAGAATAAACTTAACAAAAAGTACACAATTCATACACTGAAACTACAAAGTATCACTGAAAAGAAATTAAAGAAGATCTGAATAAACGGAAAGACATCCCATGTTTACGAATAAGATTATAATACTCCTCAAATTGATCGACAGATTCAATTTAATGCTCATCAAAATCTCAGTTGCCTTTTTTGCTGAAATTGACAAGTTTAGAGTAAAATTCATATAGAAATTTAAGAGATTCAGTATAGCCAAAATAATCTTTAAAAAATAAAAACAAAGTTACAGGACTTACACTTCCTGATTTCAAAATTTACTACAAAGCAACAGTAGTCAAGACAGTGTGGTGCTGGCATAAGGAGAGACATGCAGATCAATGGGATAGAATGGAGAATCTGGAAACAAACCCTTAAATGTAGCATTAACTGATTTTTGACAAGGGCTGCAAGATCATTCAATGCAGAAAGAATAGTCTTTTCAACAAATGTGGATATCCACATGCAAAAGAATGAAACTGGACCCCCACTTCATACCATATAAAAAAATTAACTCAAAATCAACCAAAGACCTAAATTTAAGAACTGAAGCTAGAGAGATTGGTTCAAGATGGCAGAGTAGAAGGACGTGCACTTACTCCCTCTTGCGAGAGCACCAGAATCACAACTAACTGCTGAACAGTCATTGACAGGAAGACACTGGAACTCACCAAAAAAGATACCCCCACATCCAAAGACAGAGGAGAAGCCACAATGAGATGGTAGGAGGGGTGCAATCACAATAAAATCAAATCCTGTAACTGCTGGGTGGGTGACTCACAAACTGGAGAACACTTATACCACAGAAGTCCACCCACTGGAGTGAAGGTTCTGAGCCCCACATCAGGCTTCCCAACCTGGGGGTCTGGCAATGGGAGGAGGAATTCCTAGAGAATCAGACTTTGAAGGCTAGCGGGATTGATTGCAGGACTTCGACAGGACTGGGGGAAACAGAGACTCCACTCTTGGAGGGCACACACAAAGTACTGTGCACACCGGGACCCAGGAAAGGAGCAGTGACCCCAGAGGAGACTGAATCAGACCTACCTGCTCGTGTTGGAGAGTCTCCTGCAGAGGCAGGGGGTGGCTGTGGCTCACCATGAGGACAAGGACACTGGCAGCAGAAGCTCTGGGAAGTACTCCTTGGCGTGAGCCCTCCCAGAGTCTGCCATTAGCCCCATCAAAGAGCCCAAGTAGGCTCCAGTGTTGGGTCGCCTCAGGCCAAACAACCCGCAGGGAGGGAACCCAGCCCCACTCATCAGCAGACAAGCAGATTAAAGTTTTATCGAGCTCTGCCCACGAGAGCAACACCCAGCTCTACCCACCACCAGTCCCTCCCATCAGGAAGCTTGCACAAGCCTCTTCGATAGCCTCATCCACCAGAGGGCAGACAGCAGAAGAAAGAAGAACTACAATCCTGCAGCCTGTGGAACAGAAACCACATTCACAGAATGACAGACAAGATGAAAAGGGCTATGTACCAGATGAAGGAACAAGATTAAACCCCAGAAAAACAATTAAATGAGGTGAAGATAGGCAACCTTCCAGAAAAAGAATTCAAAATAATGATAGTGAAGGTGATCCAGGACCTTGGAAAAAGAATGGAGGCAAAGATCGAGAAGATGCAAGAAATGTTTAACAAAGACCTAGAAGAATTAAAGAACAAACAAACAGAGACGAAGAATACAATAACTGAAATGAAAAATACACTAGAAGGAATCAATAGCAGAATAACTGAGGCAGAAGAACGGATAAGTGACCTGGAAGACAGAATGGTGGAACTCACTGCCATGGAACAGAATAAAGAAAAAAGAATGAAAAGAAATGAAGACAGCCTAAGAGACCTCTGGGACAACATTAAACGCAACAACAACATTTGCATTATAGGGGTCCCAGAAGGAGAAGAGAGAGAGAAAGGACCCGAGAAAATATTTGAAGAGATTATAGTCAAAAACTTCCCTAACATGAGAAAGGAAACAGCCACCCAAGTCCAGGAAGCACAGAGAGTCCCAGGCAGGATAAACCCAAGGAGAAACGCACCGAGACACATAGTAATCAAATTGACAAAAATTAAAGACAAAGAAAAATTATTGAAAGCAGCAAGGGAAAAATGACATACAAGGACAACAACATACAAGGCAAATCCCATAAGGTTAACAGCTGATTTCTCAGTAGAAACTCTACAAGCCAGAAGGGAGTGGCATGATATATTTAAAGTGATGAAAGGGAAGAACCTACAACCAAGATTACTCTACCCGGCAAGGATCTCATTCAGATTCGACAGAGAAATCAAAAGCTTTACAGAAAAGCTAAGAGAATTCAGCACCACGAAAGCAGCTCTACAACAAATGCTAAAGGAACTTCTCTAAGTGGGAAACACAAGAGAAGAAAAGGACCTACAAAAACAAACCCATAACAATTAAGAAAATGGTAATAGGAACATATATATCGAGAAGTACCCTAAAGATGAATAGATTAAATGCTCCAACCAAAAGACATAGGCTCACTGAATGGATACAAAAACAAGACCCATATATATGCTGTCTACAAGAGACCCACTTCAGACCTAGAGACACATACAGACTGAAAGTGAGGGGATGGAAAAAGATATTCCATGCAAATGGAAATCAAAAGAAAGCTGGAGTAGCAATACTCAGATAAAATAGACTTTAAAATAAAGAATGTTACAAGAGACAAGGAAGGATACTACATAATGATCAAGGGATCAATCCAAGAAGAAGATACAACAATTATATGTGCACCCAACATAGGAGCACCTCAATGCATAAGGCAACTGCTAAAGGCTATAAAAGAGGAAATCGACAGTAACACAATAATAGTGGGGGACTTTAACACCTCACTTACACCAATGGACAGAGCATCCAAACAGAAAATTAATAAGGAAACACAAGCTTTAAATGACACAATAGACCAGACAGATTTAATTGACATTTATAGGACATTCCATCCAAAAACAGCAGATTACACTTTCTTCTCAAGTGCGCATGGAACATTCTCCAGGATAGATCACATCTTGGGTCACAAATCAAGCCTCAGTAAATTTAGGAAAACTGAAATCATATCAAGCAACTTTTCTGACCACAACACTATGAGATTAGAAATCAATTACAGGGAAAAAAACGTAAAAAACACAAACACATGAAGACTAAACAATACGTTACTAAATAACCAAGAGATCACTGAAAACATCAAAGAGGAAATCAAAAAATAGCTAGAGACAAATGAAAACGAAAACACAATGATCCAAAATCTATGGGATGCAGCAAAAGCAGTTCTAAGAGGGAAGTTTATAGCTACACAAGCCTACCTCAAGAAACAAGAAAAATCTCAAATAAACAATCTAAACTTACACCTAAAAGAACTAGAGAAAGAAAAACAAACAAAACCCAAAGTTAGCAGAAGGAAAGAAATCATAAAGATCAAAGCAGAAATAAATGAAATAGAAACAAAACAATAGCAAAGATCAATAAAACTAAAAGCTGGTTCTTTGAGAAGGTAAACAAAATTGATAAACCATTAGCCAGACTCATCAAGGAAAACAAAGAGAGGACTCAAATCAATAAAATTAGAAATGTAAAAGGAGAAGTTATGACACCGCAGAAATACAAAGCATCCTAAGAGACTACTACAAGCAACTCTATGCCAATAAAATGGACAACCTGGAAGAAATGGACGAAATGGAAGGTATAACCTTCCAAGACTGAACCAGGAAGAAAGAGAAAATATGAACAGACCAACCACAAGTAATGAAATTGAAACTGTGATTAAAAATCTTCTAACAGGGCTTCCCTGGTGGCGCAGTGGTTGAAAGTCCGCCTGCCGATGCAGGGGACATGGGTTCATGCCCCAGTCTGGGAGGATCCCAGACACCGTGGAGCAGCTAGGCCCGTGAGCCTGCGCGTCCGGAGCCTGTGCTCCGCAACCGGAGAGGCCACAGCAGTGAGAGGCCTGCATACCGCAAAAAAAAAAAAAAATCTCCCAACAAACAAAAGTCCAGGACCAGATGGCTTCACAGGTGAAGTCTGTCAAACATTTAGAGAAGAGCTAACACCCATCCTTCTCAAACTCTTCCAAAAAACTGCAGAGAAAGGAACACTCCCAAACTCATTCTATGAGGCCACCATCACCCTGATACCAAAACCAAAGATACTACAAAAAAAGAAAATTACAGACCAATATCACTCATGAATATAGACGAAAACATCCTCAATAAAATACTTGCAAACAGAATCCAACAACACATTAAAAGGGTCATACACCATGATTAAGTGGGATTTATCCCAGGGATGCAAGGATTCTTCAATATACGCAAATCAATCAATGTGATACACCATATTCACAAATTGAAGAAGAAAAACCATATGATCACCTCAATAGATGCAGGAAAAGCTTTTGACAAAATTCAACACCCACTTGTGATAAAAACTCTCCAGAAAGTGGGCATAGAGGGAGGCTACCTCAACATAATAAAGGCCATATATGACAAACCCAGAGCAAACATCATTCTCAATGGTGAAAAACTGAAAGTATTTCCTCTAAGATCAGGAACAAGACAAGGTTGTCCACTCTCACCACTTTTATTCAACATAGGTTTGGAAGTCCTAGCCATAGCTATCAGAGAAGAAAAAGAAATAAAAGGAATACAAATTGGAAAAGAAGAAGTAAAACTGTCACTGTTCACAGATGACATGATATTATACATAGAGAATCCTAAAGATGCCACCAGAAAACCAGTAAAGCTAATCAATGAATTTGGTAAAGTTGCAGGATCCAAAATCAATGCACAGAAATCTCTTGCATTCCTATACACTAATGATGAAAAATCTGAAAGAGAAATTAAGGAAACACTCCCACTTACCACTGCAACAAAGAGAATAAAATACCTAGGAATAAACCTAACTAGGGAGACAAAAGACCTGTATGCAGAAAACTATAAGACACTGATGAAAGAAATTAAAGATGATACAAACAGATGGAGAGATATATACCATGTTCTTGGATTGGAAGAATCAATACTGTGAATATACTGTGATTATACTACCGAAAGCAATCTACAGATTCAATGCAATCCCTATCAAATTACCAATGGCATCTTTTACAGAACTAGAACAAAAAAATCTTAAAATTTGTATGGAGACACAAAAGACCCCGAATAGCCAAAGCGGTCTTGAGGGAAAAAAATGGAGCTGGAGGAATCAGACTCCCTGACTTCAGACTATACTACAAAGCTACAGTAATCAAGACAATAATGGTACTGGCACAAAAACAGAAACATAGATCAATGGAATGGGATAGAAAGCCCAGAGATAAACCCATGCAACCATGGTCAACTAATCTATGACAAAGCAGTCAAGGATATACAATGGAGAAAAGACAGTCTCTTCAATAAGTGGTGCTGGGAAAACTGGACAGCTATATGTAAAAGAATGAAATTAGAACACTCCCTAACACCATACACAAAAATAAACTCAAAATGGATTAAAGACCTAAATGTAAGGCCAGACACTATCAAACTCTTAGAGGAAAACATAGGCAGAACGCTCTATGACATAAATCACAGCAAGATCTTTTTTGATCCACCTCCTAGAGTAATGGAAATAAAAACAAAAATAAACAAATGGGACCTAATGAAACTTAAAAGTTTTTGCACCGCAAAGGAAACTACAAACAAGATGAAAAGACAACCCTCAGAGTGGGAGAAAATATTTGCAAACAAATCAACAGACAAAGGATTAATCTCCAAAATATAAAAACAAACAACCAAATCCAAAAATGGGCAGAAGACCTAAATAGACATTTCTCCAAAGAAGACATACAGATGGCCAAGAAGCACATGAAAAGCTGCTCAACATCACTAATTATTAGAGAAATGCAAATCAAAACTACAATGAGGTATCACCTCACACCAGTTAGAATGGGCATCATCAGAAAATCTACAAACAACAAATGCTGGAGAGGGTGTGGAGAATAGGGAACGCTCTTGCACTGTTGGTGGGAATGTAAATTGACACAGCCACTATGGAGAACAGTATAGAGGTTCCTTAAAAAACTAAAAATAGGGGCTTCCCTGGTGGCGCAGTGGTTGAGAGTCCGCCTGCCGATGCAGGGGACACGGGTTCGTGCCCTGGTCCGGGAAGATCCCACATGCCGCGGAGCGGCTAGGCCCGTGAGCCATGGCCGCTGAGCCTGCGCGTCCAGAGCCTGTGCTCCGCAGCGGGAGAGGCCACAACGGTGGAGGGCCCGCGTACCGCAAAACAAAACAAAACAAACAAACAAAAAACTAAAAATAGAATTACCATATGACCCATCAATCCCACTACTGGGTATATACCCAGAGAAAACCATAATTCAAAAAGACGCCCCAATATTCACTGCAGCACTATTTACAATAGCCAGGTCATGGAAGCAACCTAAATGCCCATCGACAGACAAATGGATAAAGAAGATGTGGTACATATATACAATGGAATATCAGCCATAAAAAGGAACGAAACTGGGTCATTTGTAGAGACGTGGATGGATCTAGAGACTGTCATACGGAGTGTAGTAAGTCAGAAAGAGAAAAACAAATATCGTATATTAACGCATATATG
The DNA here is from genome assembly GCF_964374135.1 of Grampus griseus. NCBI lineage: Eukaryota > Metazoa > Chordata > Mammalia > Artiodactyla > Delphinidae > Grampus > Grampus griseus. The sequence continues at coordinate 97,355,287 of NC_139005.1, forward strand.
TGGAGCCTAGAAAAATGGTACACATGAACCGGTTTGCAGGGCAGAAATAGAGACACAGATGTAGAGAACAGACGTATGGACACCAAGGGGGAAAAGTGGCCGGGGGGGGTGGGGGTGGTGTGATGAACTGGGAGATTGGGATTGACATGTATACACTGATGTGTATAAAATGGATGACTAATAAGAACCTGCTGTATAAAAAAAATTAAAAATTAAAAAAAAAAGAACCTTCTGTATAGGGCTTCCCTGGTTGCACAATGGTTAAGAATCCACCTGCCAATGCAGGGGATGTGGGTTCGAGCCCTGGTCCAGGAAGATCCCACATGCCGTGGAGCAACTAATCCCATGTTCCACAACTACTGAGCCTGCGCTATAGAGCCCACGAGCCACAACTACTGAAGCTCACGCACCTAGAGCCCATGTTCCGCAACAAGAGAAGCCCGTACATCACAAGGAAGACATAAATAAATCAATCTACTTCTTTTCTTAAAAAAAAAACAAAAAAAGAACCTGCTGTATAAAAAAATTAATAAAATAAAATTAAAAAAAGAACTGAAACTATAAAATTCTTAGGAGAAAACAGAGGTGTAAATCTTTGTGATTTGAGATTATGTGATAGTATCTTAGATATGACATCACAAATACAAGCAACCAAAGAAGGAATGTTAATTGGACTTCATCAAAATTAAAATTTTTGTGCTTCAAAGGACACTATCAAGAAAGTGAAAAGACAACCCACAGAATGGAATCAATTATTTGTCAATCATATATCTGATAAGAATTTAATATGTAGAACATATCAAGAACCCTTTCAACTCAATAATAAAAAGGCAAATAACCCAATTTAACAATGGGCAAAGGATCTGAACAGACACTCCTCCCAAGAAGATATACAAATGGCCAGCAAGTGTATGAAAAAACACTCAGCATCATAAGTCATTAGGAAAATATAAATCAGAACACAATAAGCTACCACTTTGCAGCCACTACGATGGCTATAATCAAAGTAACAAACAATAACAAGTATTGGCGAGGATGTAATGCTACTGGAACCCTCATACATTGCTGGTAGGAATGTAAAATGGTTCAGCTGCTTTGGAAATAGGTTGTCAGTATCTCAAAAAGTTAAACATAGAGTTAGCATATGACCCAGCAATTTTACTCCCAGGTATATAGTCAAGGGAACTGAAAATCTATGTCCGCACAAAAACTTGTACATAAATGTTCATAGCAGCGTACCCACAACAGCCAAAAAGTGGAGACAACCCAAAGGTCCATCAACTGGTAAATGGGTCAGTCTATTCATTCATGGACTATATGTAATTCAGCCATAAAAAGGAATGAAACACTGATTCGTGCTACAATAAAAGTGAATCTTGAAAATATTAGGCTAAGGCAGACCCAAAAGACCATATACTATATGATTCAATTGATATAAAACATGCAGAATAAGTAAATCTATAGAAACGGAAAGTAGGTTAGTGGTTACCAGGGGCTAAAGGAAGGGGGAAATGGGACTGCTAACGGGTATGCGGTTTCTTTGGGGGTGACAAAAGTCAGGTAGTGGTGATGGTCACACAACTTTGTGAATATACTAAAAGCCAGGAAATTGTATACTTTAAAAGGATTCATTTTATGGTATGTGAATTACATCAGAATTAGAAAGAAAAAGGAGGAGGAGGGGAAGAGGGAGCAGCGCTTGGTGGGCAGAGAGAAGCTGCTCCCCTGGACGCCTCTGGCATGGGGGGTGCCTTCTCAATAATTTTTAAGGTAATATGTTTACTTGATGGTTATTGAGAATGCGATTAAAAGACCTTAGAGGAAGCAAGGCCAAAGCCGGACACAAAACCAGATGCCTCCCAGAGACAGTCCCAGGGGATGTCCTTGTTTATCTTGGGCGCTGTGGGTCTCACCCAGGCTCACGCCCCCACTGTTAGAGCGAAGCTGGCCGTGCTCCCATGCCTGCCAGCAGAAGGCCCTGGCGCTCAGTGGTCACCACGTTATTACATGCAATTATGAATTTATGACTCATGGATTCTGCCGGTCTGTGGCTTATTGGCATTTCAAAAATCAGGGCAGATTTTCTGCTCATTCCTTTCTGGCCGCTCTCAGCATCAGAGCAAGAAACAAAACTCTCCCTTGCCTCAGGTGAATCAGGAAGCCTAAGTTCCAGCTCTACAGGGAAGTTTTACAGCCGTCAATCGTCTGAGGCTCCTAACTTGGCTATCCTTCCCAGCAAAAAAAAAAAAAAAAAAAATTCCCTACTGGGCTTCACGTTTAAACGCAAGTGTGTAATGAATAATATTCGAAAACAGTTGGATGTGCATGGCACTATCCGAGTATAGGAAATCAGGCTAGGCGACACCTCTAAAGCACTTGATCTGAAGAATCTCAAGTTTACAGGGTTGAAGAAATGAATCCGAATTTTTTCATGTACAGGAAATCCACATTGGCCAGTGCTCTGCTTCCCTCTCTTCGGGCAGCCCTGACTACCTGGCACGGTATCAGTCTGGACCTGTCTTATCTGCCACCATCCGTTGGCAGGTCCCTGTGGGCTGATGCCATGTGAGGCTGAGAACATCATCCAGAGTGCCAGATACATCCTTCTTCAACTAGGTACATTTAACTGAACTGAAACCTAGAATCACAACATAGGTAAATTTCCAGAAGAACGTGGCTTGGTACATGTTCATACAGTCAAAAAGTGTTTATTAATCTCCTTCTAGAAGCTTGGGGGTCAATGAACAAAACTGGCACAATCATGGACCTCATGGACCTTATATTCTAGTAATAGAAGACATACAGTAAATTAAGTAAATTATACACATGCGTAAGGGCTATGGAGGTAAATGGAGCGGAGGAGGAAAACAGGTGACATTGAGCAGAGATCTGAAGGGAACCAGAAGGGGAACAATGCCGTGAGGAGGACAAAGAGGCAGCAGGAGGCTAGGTGGAGGAAAACCACATGGGTCCCCGTGAGCCTTAGGCTGTGAGTGATGTGTGAAGCCGCTGGAGGGTTTTGTACAGAGAAGAGGGTTACACAAAGGGTTATGACCTGGACTTTGCATTTAAAGGAGCCCTCTGGCTGTATGTCAAGAATAGATCTACATTTGGGGAGGGAGGGAGATGCAAGAGGGAAGAGATATGGGGATATATGTATATGTATAGCTGATTCACTTTGCTATAAAGCAGAAACTAACACACAATTGTAAAGCAATTATACTCCAATAAAGATGTTAAAATACAAAGATCTACAGAGGCAAGAGAGGAAGCAGGAAGTCCAGTTACAAGTCTACTGCAATCATCCACGCAAGAGAAGCTGTGGCTTGGACCAGGGTGCTTTTGGAGAAAGTGTTGAAAAATGATCAGATTCCAGACACATTCTGAAGGAACAGCCAATGTATTTCCTTACAGACGTGACCTGGCAGGCAAGAAAAAGGCGGGATTGAACGGCTATTAACTGAGATGGGAGAGACCGTAGGTAGGTCAGGTGTGGAGGAGAAGATCAAGAATTCCTTCTGGACATATTACAGTTGAGATGCTTATTCAATAGCCCAATAGCCCTACTGAATAGGCAGTTGGATGTATGAGGGACGAAGACAGAAGTTTGGGGATTGTCAGCAAACAATGTATATAAAGGCATGATATCAGATCAGCCCACCAGAAAAGTAGGTGTAAAAAGAGAAGAGCTGTCAGGGCCGCGCCTTGGGGTATGCCGACATTCAGAGCTCAGGGAGATGAGGAAGAACTGGCACAGGCGACTGAGGGAGAGTGACCAGTGAGAGAGGAGAAAAACCAGGGGACTCGAGTGTCCAGGAAACCAAGTGAAGAAAGTGTGTCAAGGAGGAGGGGGTGATGTTGTGTGTCAAAGGTGACAGGGGTAATCACGTAAGATGAGGACCAAGAACTGCCCTTTGGATTAAGCCAGCTGGGAACCACCCATGACCCTAATAGTAGCCATACTGGTGGAACTGGGTGGTTAGGAGGAAGCCTGTCTAAGTGAGTTCAGATAAACTCAGAGAGGAGTCAGTGACAGCAGATAGAGATGCCTGTTTCAAGGAACTCTGCTGTAAGGCAGAAGGGTGGGAACCGGAGGAGGGATGGGGTCAGGAGAAAACCGTCCTTAACACAGGAGAATCAGTAGCACGTCTGGATACTCGCGATCGCGACCCAGCCTCAGGGCCAAGAGGGATGAAGCGGGAGAGAAGGGAGAGAATGGCGGGTTCCCATAGGTTTGCCTGCGGAGACAGGGTCTCCTCTCGTGGCCAAGCCTCCTCTAGGCGCATGGACCGTTCACGCCTCATGACAAGGAGAAGAGAGAGCGTGTGAACGGATGTGTAGAGGAGGGCGTGTGGCAGTTCCCTTCTGCTGGTGTCTCTTTTCTCTGTGAAAGCTGGGTCATCAGCAGCGAGTGAGGACGGGGAAAGGACATGGAATGAAACCGTCGTCTGGAAGGGAAGGCAAGCAGGAGAAGCAGCAGCAGTGCCGGGAGTGCTGAGCCCCCCGAGGCCCGTGGACAGGAACTCACGGGCCAGTACTCGTGGCGGTGCCGCGTTTCTCCAGCCACATTCAGCTGCACGGCAAGGCCACTGAGCTGGGTTTACCTGGGGTCAGAGTTTTGAAGAGCACATGTGATACGGCAAGGTGAGGGCATGTGCAAGGGACGCGATGACATGGCACAGAGGGCTCAGAAGGAGCACCAAGGATGGCGAGGATGATCGTGTACGTGAGGTAACTGGACCAGACTGAAGAAGAGACAAGGGACTCAGCTTAGGAAGAATTTTAAGAAGGGAAAAAAATGATTCAAATCCAATTAGCATTTAAGAGGGACTTACTTTGAACCAGGAAATGTGCTTAAGGTTGATGAAAAACTCATTTAACCCTTCCCAGGCCCAATCACTTACTGCTCTTCCCGTTTCATAGGTGAGGAAACGGGTGCTCAGAGCAGGCAAGCGATTTGCCCAGGAGCACAGTGCTAAACCCCGAGCTGGGTCCAGAGTCAGGCTCTTCCCAGGTATCAAGTTTGCATGGCTGTCAACAGCCAAGGCTTTCCTGCTGCTTTTTGCAAAATTCACAAGTTCCTTGAAGGCAGTGGCGAGTCTCTGGCACCCCCATTGCTGCCTGCACGGCTAAGGTTCTGGTCTCCTGCCTGGCCTGCTCTCCAAGCACGGGGGCGGGGGGATCCTCTGTAACTGCGTTCCTCGTTGTGGTTATTGCTGATGCAGTTAACCACTTTATTTTATCCATAAATTCCCTTCCTAATAACAATAAGGCATGCCAGGGCTTTGGCCTCATGCCTTATTGCACCACCTGAGGAGTGAGATAATCACCCAGAAATGTACTGCCTGTTGTGCATTTTATTACTTGAATACAAAGAGATTCAATTCAAGAAACACTTAGTTGAAGACAGCACACACACAAAAAAATAGTAATCATATGAAAAGTAATGCCTCCTAATGCTACTGAGTACACTGCAGGGAATAAGCCTCTTCCAGCAGGAGAACGGTCTGGATGACCCGTTGGGTCTTCTCCAGTTCTAATTTCTACCAACTGCAGGGTCATAAAAGCTAGTGAGACTTCAATTACAATACAAATACTCGGAAAAGCCAAATCTGGATCACTCTGAAAACGGAGCCTATGTGGATGTTATACCTAAACGTTCTTGGTGTAAGCATTTTCCAACCAACTCTGCTCTCAACCGCTCACTCTTCAGCGAATGCTGCAGGCCACACACTGGCGAGAGTGGAGGAACAGAAAGAGAAGTATGGCCCACCCAGCCCCCAGGAGTTCAAGACCTAACTTGGGATGTAAAGAAAATGGCACGTTTTAAAAGAACAGGAACAAGGTATCCCCACAGGACATCTAACTACCCTGACGTAGCTTACAGAAACTCAGTGACACCTGTCTTCCTAGAGTTGATGAGAGTTGAAGTGCATCACCCCATCGCAGGGGTTACGCTAAAGACTTTGCCCAAGAGATGTCCTCATCAGTTCATCTCAAGAGGACAGGAGCTATTATTCCATTTTTAGATTCCTCAAGCAGACATAACATGGTTTTCTATTGTTACGAAAACCATTATTTTCTACATGCATTTATTTTCTATTTAAAAGAATTAGTTTTGGGAACTTCCCTGGTGGCACAGTGGTTAAGAATCCACCTGCCAATGCAAGGGACACGGGTTCGAGCCCTGGTCTGGGAAGATCCCACATGCCGCGGAGCAACTAAGCCCGTGCACCACAACTACTGAGCCTGTGCTCTAGAGCCCATGAGCCACAACTACTGAGCCCGACTGCCACAACTACTGAAGCCCATGTGCCTAGAGCCCATGCTCTGCAACAAGAGAAGCCACCGCAATGAGAAGCCCGTGCACCGCAACAAAGAGTAGCCCCCGCTCTCCGCAACTAGAGAAAGCCCGCACACAGCAATGAAGATCAAACAAAGCCAAAAAATAAATAATTAAAAAAATTTTTTAAAAGGCTATTGAAGCAGACATGCAGCTTTGAAACAGTGGTTCTTAAAATGTGGTCCCTGAACCAGCAATATCAACATCACCTGGGACCTTTCTAGAAATGCAAATTCTCAGGCTCCAACCCAGACCAACCAACCTGAAACTCTGGGGTGGTGGCCCAGCCATCTGTGTTTTAACAAGCTGGGACCACTGCTTTAGAAGAAGCTGAAGTTGATTTCTAAGTACAAGTCTACAGTTTTTAAGGAGGCTCATGTGTAAAGTTCCCGGCTTGATATCAAAATGAAGCTAAAAGACCAGCACACGTGGCATTTAGGTGATTCTAGTAGCGTCACCTTGCAATAACCCATTTTGCTGGCCACTGGTTCATCATCAACCTTGTGAGTTAGACACCATTATCCACACGTTTAGAGGTGGAGAAATGAAACACCACAGGGAAAAGCCGAATTTACTCTTGAGGCCAAGACCCAAAGTCGCCTGAATTTAATCCTAGGCTTTTTGCCCAACTGTGCTAGGGGTCTGCACTCACCCAGGTACACGTGAGGGGTCTGTGTGCATGCTCACATCGACACATGGATAAGAACAATGAAATCTGCACACATTAATAGAGTCGTAAGAAAACCTGTCAATTCTCAAGAATGGATGCCTCGCACTTGCAGAACAGTCTAACAATTCTGCAACCTACTCAAAATAACATGTAGAAAATTAAAAGCAAGTCATCTACATACATATCTAATCAAATATTAGGATTCCGGGGCTCCTGACACCAGCGTGTGAAGCCCAGTCCGCCTCCCCCGTCTCGGTCTCACACTCCCTTAAGATCTTAGAATCGGCTGGCAACCCCTCGTTTACTGACCTAAACATAGGAATTATAAGAATGCAAGTTGATTTACAACTATATTCCAAATGATAGGGTATCATAAAAAACAATTTAGCCAGTCATCTGAATTCAATTTAGCGGAAAAATCCCTGGTTATAAACCAACCTTTTCCCCAGCCGGTGGCCCCTGGCATCTGAGCCTCGGCCTTCCTGCACCCAGGGTCTCCCCCGACGTCAGGGTCTCCTCAAACCCCCAGGCAGGCTCTCACCATCCTCCCGAACCGCATTTTCACAAATACCTTCTCTTGCAGCATAAATTTCAAGTCTACCCACATGCACTACAAGGCTCACCCACACCAGCTCAGAAATCAAACTCCAAATAAAACACAAGCCTCTCGAAGTCTGATCGGGTGATTATTTATCACTATTATAAATAACGATATAGAATACGTCAAAACAGAAAGACATGTTTAGCACAATGTTAAGAGAAAAGGTACAGTGAGGTATACGCTATAAACATGATATAAAAACGTATTTCCACAGGAGGCCAGGGTCTACAGGGCCTCATCTTGCAGACAAAAACAGCTATGCTGGGCTGGTGCGGACACTGAGCTTTACTTTAAATGTTCTCTAATAAACGTATCACAGCATGTTAGATATAACATGCCTGCCGGGGCCTACCCGGCAGCATGCGACCCGGCTCCTGCCTTCGCCACTCTCCCCACCTGCTTCCCACGGCCCCATGGGCCCCTCTGCCCAGATCCTCCCCTCCCCCAACTCCTCCCCCAGCTGACTCCTCTCACCGCCTGATCCACATGCGGCCATGGCCTCCTTACAGACAGCGCCCTGCTTGCCTTGCCTACATCCTCCTGGTAGAGTCTCTCATCACAGCCTGTCCTTCCCCTGCACTGCACTCACCTCAGTGAGTAATTACACTTTCATTTGGGAAACTATACACTAGATTATAGGCTCCATGAAATAAAAGTGTTTTTGCACTACTGTACCCCCTGCCCCAGAGCACCCAGTATCACTGGAGCTCCAAAAGCATTTATCAAATTAATCACAGCCCCGTCTTTCAAACAGCACTCTCCTCCAAAAACGTGCGCGCGCGCACACACACACACACCCTGCCACTCCTTGGTCTTGTTTAGGATCGTCACGCTCTTTCCCACCATCCAAGGTAGAAGCCTCGGCATCATCTGTGATTTCTCACTCTCATACCCTGTGCCGAGAACTAGTGACCAGGGTCAAAGGTTTTCTTAATTAACACCCATGACCCTCATGATTGTTTGATGTCTGTGTTCCCTGTTAGACCATCAGTGGCGCGAGAGCAAGGAGCACATCTGATGATGGTGGCCCAAAAAATAATGCTTACTGCATTTAACTGAATTGAGTGTTGTGGTTTGGGGATCGTTTATTATCAGCATGAACTCCTTGATGCTCCGGAACACAGATCCTGAAGAAAAGGCTTATCCTGTTTTGCCTGTAACACGCCTTCTCTATCATGGACACAGAAGTCTAGTTTCAGAAACTGCCTCAGAAATTCACTCCTGCCTAATGAATATTTTCAGACTCACCACCACACCTAATGTGATGACAGATACAGCAACAGGCAACAGAAAAACAAGCTGCGTCAGAGAAACTGACCACACGTCAGCTGTCAAGCAGCTGTTCCCAGCTCAGACTTGGTTTCACCGGCAGCCTTTTAAAATGTAATCCACGGAAACGACCGCATCCTCCCGGCTCCTGTGAGCAGACCAGGAGTGTCGAATGTGTCCTATTTATAGTGCAGCCGGGCCCCAGCAAGTCCTTGGATGCTGGCAAAGGGAAGATGAGACGGTTTCTCAGCTCGAGTTCCGTAACGGAAAGTCATGGGGCTGCCGCCACCTACAGCCAGACACGTGGACCTGCACTGTCCAGAGAGCCCTGCGGGCCTGGCGGAAGCATCTTCCGAGTTCACCGTGGCCAGCTAACACCTGTGATCACGTGCAGCACCAAACGAAGGCCATTCGACTTTAAAATTTATAAGCCGATGCTTGTTGATACGATATGTAAGTTCCTAGAGGACAACTGTGGCACAAGAATCAGCACTGAGCACACGCCTGCTGCGTGAACAACTGAAACAAACGGGATGGAAGTGATCGTGGTATCACCACCACTTTCTGAGCACCTTTGTCTCGAGGCCTGAGCCCAGCACCACACAGTGAACTCGCCAGGTTCCTCTGACCCGGCTGCTGACACAGGCGCTGGGGAGAGAGGAGCGCTTGCCTGGCCTTGGCTCTGCTCCACGTGGTGCTGGCGGCGGTGGCACTATCTGTTTTGGAGCTGTTTTGTTTCACTGCCTTCAAGATAAACTATTTCTGAATTTGTGAATTCTGAAAAGTAAGAGAGCAGTGGGGTTAGATGGATTTTCTTATTTAGCTTATCAAGCCATAGGAACAGAGCCCTCGGGTCTGCAAAATAATCCGATCTTGCGAGTTACTGGAAAATTGTGTCCAAAACCTTGGGCGGGTCCTTCATGTGAATTTCACACCAAATCTTAGGTTTCTCAGGTAGAAGTATTTTATGTCAACACAATGAGCACCACTTCTCTTCCCATAACTCAAACACACACACACACCACACACACACACACACACACACACTGCACACACACACCACACACCACACATACACACCACACACAGACACCACACACACACCGCACACACACCACACACCGCACACACACACCACACACACAAACCACACACACACCACACACACACACCACACACACACACCGCACACACACACCGCACACACAAACCACACACATACCACACACACACACACCCCGCACACACACACCACACACACACCACACACCATACACACACACACCACACACACCACACACACACACCACACACACCGCACACCGCACACACTCCGCACACACACACATACCACACACACCACAAACACATGCATACACACATACATACATACACACACACATCACACACACACACCACACCACAATCTCACACACACACCACTGTGGTTCCCTCCATTTTCCTCACATCAGCCAGAACAATCATTTTAAAATACTGATCTCCTCGCGTTACTTCCTTGCTTTAAAAACTCCAATTGCTTCCTATTGCCCTTAGAAAACTAGGACCAGAGTCCTTAACCGTGTCACAGGCCTGCTTCTTTCTCTACGACTCTGGCCGCCGGCGCGCCTTCTAAGCAGTCAGCAAGCGCTGTCAATGTTACTTGCACAACACGTCTTACCTCGACCCCCTGCCCTCTCCATCCCTCAGGCCACTGCCCACGCTCGTCCTCACCCATCTGGATTCCAGAAAGAGCCCCTTAGATGCACCCAGGTCTCCAACTCCTTTCTGCTCCATCCTCCTCTGTTGCCAGGATTTATCTTTCTAAAGCACAGATACAGTTACATTACTCCCTGGCTTAAAAAACGTGCAAGGCAAAACTACACACGTGTTAAAATTTCACAGGACTGTGCACCAAGAAATGAAATGAGTGCCTGTCAAAACCGGTGAAATCTTAATAAAGTCTCTATTTGTTACTAGCACTGTAGCAAAGACAGCGTCCTGGTTTGCTAAGTGTGCTACGGTTATTCCGTAAGATGCTACCACTGGGGGAAGCTGGGGGCACACGGGAACTCCCTGTACTGATTCTGCAACTTTTTTGTGAATCTACATTGCTTTTAATTAAAAAAAAAAAGCCAACCAAAAACATGTACTTGCACTACTTCTCCAGGGTGTACAGACTGAAATCAAGCTTCTAACTGTGGGATGTAAGATCATTCACATCATTACTAACCTGGCCCCAGGAGGCTCTTCCAGACCCACAGCTCCGTGCCTGCTGCATTTTTACACAGAATCTGAATGAATATACCATGTAGTCCCTCCCCTCTGAGTACGGGTTCATGCTTTTTCCTCCTCTGCCACCACACTCCAACTCATCTTTCAAGACTAAGGGTAGAGCCCCTCCTTCATGAGGCCTTCCTATCCTCCTTAAAACTAATCATGCCTTATATCTGGAAAAGGCGAAAGCTCTAATTCAAAGAGATACATGCACCCCAATGTTTACTGCTGCACTATTTACAACAGCCAAGACATGGAAACAACCTAAATGCCCATCGACAGATGAATTGATAAAGAAGATGTGGTACATATATTTATACAGTGGAATACTACTCAGCCATAAAAAAGAATGAAATTATGCCATTTGCAGCAACATGGATGGACCTAGAGATTATCATACTAAGTGAAGTAAGTCAGACAGAGGAAGACAAATAGCATATGATATCACTTTTATGTGGAATCTTTAAAAAATGACACAAATAAACTTATTTACAAAACAGAAATAGACTCAAAACAGACATAAAAAACAAACTTATGGTTACCAAAGGGGAAATGGGGGAGGGATAAATTAGGAGTTTGGGATTAGCAAATACAAACTACTATATATGAAATAAACAACAAGTTCCTACTGTATAGCACAGGGAACTATATTCAATATCTTGTAATAACCTGTAACAGAAAAGAATCTGGGGACTTCCCTGGTAGCACAGTGGTTAAGAATCCACCTGCTGGGGCTTCCCTGGTGGTGCAGTGGTTGAGAGTCCGCCTGCTGATTCAGGGGACACGGGTTTGTGCCCTGGTCCGGGAGGATCCCACATGCCACAGAGCGTCTGGACCCGTGAGCCATGGCCGCTGAGCCTGTGCGTCCAGAGCCTGTGCTCCGCAACGGGAGAGGCCACAGCAGAATCCACCTGCCAACACAGGAGACGTGGGCTCGAGCCCTGGTCCGGGAAGATCCCACATGCTGAGGAGCAACTAAGCCTGTGTGCCACAACTACTGAGCCCGCGTGCCACAACTACCGAAGTCTGCGCACCTAGAGCCCGTGCTCCGCAACAAGAGAAGCCACCGCAATGAGAAGTCTGCGCACCGCAACAAAGAGTAGCCCCCGCTCACCACAACTAGAGAAAGCCCGCACGCAGCAACAAAGACCCAACGTGGCCAAAAATAAATAAATAAATAAATTTATTTTTAAAAAAAGAATCTGAAAAAGAATATACATATATATATGTGTAATTGAATCACTTTGCTGTATACCTGAAACTAACACAACATTGTTAATCAACTACACTTCAATTAAAAATAATAAAATTAAAATTAGGGCTTCCCTGGTGGCACAGTGGTTGAGGGTCCGCCTGCCGATGCAGGGGACGCGGGTTCGTGCCCCGGTCCAGGAGGATCCCACGTGCTGCGGAGTGGCTGGCCCGTGGGCCATGGCCGCTGGGCCTGCGCGTCCGGAGCCTGTGCTCCGCGACAGGAGAGGCTGCAGCAGTGAGAGGCCCGCATACCGCAAAAAAAAAAAAAATTAAAATTAAATAAATAAAAATTTAAAAAAACTAATCATACCTTTACAGACAACTTGGTCTTATAGTTTTGCTTTGCCAATTGTTTTATTTAATAAAGAAAAGGACAGGGACTTCCCTGGTGGTCCAGTGGTTGAGACTCCGCGCTCCCAATGCAGGGGGGCCAGGTTTGATCCCTGATCAGGGAACTGGATTCCGCATGCTGCAACTAAAGGAGCCCGCATGCTGCAACTAAAGATCCTGCATGCCGCAACTAAGACCCAGCACAGCCAAATAAATAAATATTTTTTTTTTTTTTAAAAAAGAGAAGGACAAAAAGGTCAAAGGCACCCATATTTCCATGACCTAAGTAGTAATACCTCCCAGTCCATCCCTCTAGTCCCACATCTAGCTTCACTTTGATTCTCTGCTTCCAGACCTTTCTCTCGGCTGTTTATCTGTGCGCCCTGCTAGTTAGTCAGTGAGCTCTTCCAGTGGAGAGAATCAGCTGCACTCATCTTCCTGTACTCAGCACCTACCATGGGGCCTGGCACGCAGGAAGCACTCTATTAATCTTTGTTCTCAATGGACCCCAGTTATCAACACCTAACAGTGCAAGGGTAAGGAGCGTGGGTTCATTTTACCCTTGATCTCGAAAGCCAAGCAATGTTCTGAGTATGAGCGAGGCACTGTGATGAGCCCTTTAGGTCACCCCTGGCTTTGCACCATCTTCAGTTTAGGTTTTCTATATAAAGAGAATTAATAAATACGATTATATCAAAACTTGTATGGTAAGGTAGAAAATGGCAAGGATAATAAAACCAATGCCCCCAAACAAGCACCGAGTCATAGACCATCAGAGGCACTTACTAACCACAGGCAAAAACATGATTAGAAGGCTATTCCACTGATATATTTGTTTTACTTGCCAGATAAGTATTGATGTCCAGTTTCTAACAGATGCTATTTATATCAGAATCATAACAAAAGTGCCATCCATCTGCCTTGGCATCCAGAGAAAACATAATTCAACATGACAGTAAGAAACGTGCACAGCCAAACAGAAATGGCATCAGAAGCAAAAACTGTTGGAACTGGTATCATGGGGGGAAAACTATCACTTGACAAAACTGGAAAAAGTTGCAAGCAACACAAAAAATGTTGGCAGCTAAATCCAAATCCTTGAGAAAAATCTTCTCCTTGTCTATTCTGATATCAAATGGATGTTTGGCAGATTCTGGGGCACATACACTTTAAAGCTCCCTTTTTAGACCTTCGTACACTCACTCCCTCATTTACTGAGCATCTCTACTTTGGGACAGTGGAAAAAATAAAGGGCTTGGAGTCAAGAAGACACAGAGTCAAACTGGTCCCACTATCTACCAGGCAAATCTGCGAGTTAATTAACCTCCTCCTGACCCAGTTTCCTCAACTGCAAAATGGAGATAATATCTCTCTTTAAAGCACGTTATTCATAACCTGGAATCTAGGGACAAGGTACACATGTGTGCATTTTTAGATCTTCAAACTCTCAGAGGTTAAATGCCAAAGTGTGTGTGAGGTCATTCTTCTCGAGAGAGGATACATGGCTTCCACCAGGTTCTCAAGGGGCGAGTGACCCACGACGGTTCAGCGCCACACTCCGAAGGCTGTGCCAGGACTCAGATGATGCATCTAAAGAGCCTGACACACAGCAGGCTGTGCTCACTCCCGGACAGCTGTCCTTAACTTTAGGTCCTGGGAAGGCACAGAAACACGAATCAGCCAGAGCCCAGGGTCAAAGGCAGGGAGACCATTACGGTATAAGGCGTTGAGGGTCGTCTCCGGGTTTCATAGGACGAGGAAGAAAGGCAAACCAAAGTCTGTCCAGAAACACTCCAGCGGGAGAAAACAACAGGGTGGAGGCACCGGGCACATCAGGACAGTGACCTGACCATCACCGCAGTGTCCTCAATGCCTAGACAGGGCCTGGCATACAGCAAGTGCTGCATAAGTAACCGTTAAGTAAACAAATGACTGGGACCAACCCAGGGTCCAGGATAAGACCATTTACAAATTCCCAGGAGAAAAAACACAATTCAGAAGGTGTTCCTGAAAACTACTACTATTCAAAAAATTTTCATTTCCAAACTCCTACGCAAATACAATCATCCACATTCTCTCCCTTAACAGTGAGGACACACTGAGCCTACAGCCTGGTCACCCTGTAGTAAACCCGGCCACCCAGGGCTTGGTTATGAACCCCAGGAGAAATGTCCTTTAGATGGAGGCGTTAGAAATGCTTTCTTTTTTTTCCAAAGGAACTAAAATGCCTTATTTGCCTGGACAAAATGAATTCAATTGCTTTCTTTTTTTTTTCTTTTTAATTTTCTTCTCCTGGGTTCAAGAAGCTCACAGCTAATAAAACAAAAATGAAGCAGACTCACAAATATAGAGAACAAACTAGCGGTTACCAGTGGGGAGAGGGAAGGGGGGAGGGGCAATATAGAGGCGAGGGGAAAAAAGGGGTTATTATGGGATTATATGAACTCATGTGTGTGAAACTTTTGAAAACTATAAAGCACTACAGAATTTAAAGAATCTTTCATTCAATGAAAAACAAAAGAAGCTCACAGCTAAATTTGCAGCCCAACTATATTAACCATTACAGATGATCTGACTACTCTCTTTCCTCCTGAAGTTACTTTCCTATTTTACCATATTGTATATATTTTTAGAAGTCACCTCGAAGCCCAGTGGGACTTCTGGAGTACACACATATCTGAGAGTGTAAGAGCACTGGTCAAGAACACAGGCTCTGGGAATTCCCTGGAGGTTGGTGGTTAGGACTCTGCACTTTCACTGCCGAGGGCCCGGGTTCAATCCCTGGTCAGGGAACTAAGATCCCGCAGGCCGCACGGAGGGCCCAAAAAACAAAAACAAAAATAAGAACACAGCCTCTGTCACCAGGCAGTCCTGACGCAGAAGCCACACGTCACCATCTATCAGCTTTGTTGTCCCTTAGCTTCTCTGCATCCCTGCTGTCTCATCTATGAAATGGAAATAATAACTGTATTTTTCATATGCAGGAAGTGAGCACTAAATTAAAAAGGTAATGTGAGGTCCCAAACTGTGCCTGGAACACGGTAAGTGCTCAATAAGTATTAGCCAGGCGGAGCAGTAGTAGTAGAGACAGTAAAACTGCAGAAAAACAGATGAAAAGATAACAATGGCGCCTGAAACAAATTAAACAAAATAGCAGTACAAGATTGCAACCGGAGAAAAAAGTGGAAAACGAGGCTCCTTCGTGCTCGAAGTGCTTCATGTTCATATGTTATTCATTCACAGAGTTTTCTCAAATGCTCCCTCCCTTTGCATCTCCTCTCCTAAATGGCGTGGATATCCTAGATAGCAGTGCGTTGAAGGTGAATTAATATTTAACTTGTACAAGTATTCAACCTACACAGTTGCACAGCCTAGACCTGGGGTATTCTTAGATAAGTATGCTGTACAAAAAAGGTCAGCTCACTAGTGGTATTTAAAGGAAGGAAGCAACTGTTAGCTTCTTGCCTCACTCACACCTTCTCATCTGTACTGTACAGCTTGTTTGTCAATCCTGGCAGGGGAAAGAGTCATCCAAGAAAAACTTCAGTGACCATCATGATCTACTAACCTTAAACATTCACTCGATACCTGTAAAGACGCTTTATTAAAGCGACTGCCTGGTTAACAGCCAACGGCGTCCCGCTGGATTCCTGCTCTGGGCGGGCGCCAGACTCCTGAGCACCCTCCTGGAGCTGGTTCTGTCTCCATGTGCCACTCAGCTGCAGGGGTCACAGCATGGGCGCTGTAGAGATCTCTGCACAGGAAGAGGTGGACAGCTGGAAAAGGTCAGGGAAACGGAAGACAAAATGGACAGCAAATTTAAAGTCTCATGTAAGCATTTCTTGACAAATATCTACAAGCACCTGCCATGAGCCAACAACTAAACTGATGGTATAGGGAAAGGGAGAGCATAGGCAGCTGAAACAAATCCTTGCCCTCCTAAAGCTTCCAGTAAGGCTGAGTGGGAGACAAATATGTTCACGGAAAATCAAAATTCTTGCCTGATTCACTTTCGATTCCCCAGAACTTAGCCAAGTAAATGTTGAATTGAAGACAACGGATAAAAGAAAGAGATGAAGGAACAGCAGTATGTGAAAAGTCAAAAAAAAGTCTTTACAGCATTTCTGTAAGTCTACTCATTTAGGGGCACACAGAGCTTAAGAAACATTATTAAATTACTCCTCTCGAAAGTGAAGTAGGAGTCCTCTTAACAGGGGCAAGGCATCCTGAAAGGCAAAGATTTTCAGGAGAGAAGGAAAACGAAGTATGGGGTGATTTAACCTACAGTCTTAAAGAACCTCTGAAATTTCAGAGTGCTTCCAAACAACATTTCTGAGAGAGGCAGGGATAACTCGTGCGGCCTGAGGAAGAAGAATGTTCCAGAAAGACCAGAGATCCTGACATGCGACCTAAGTGCTGAGTTTGAATTCTGGCTCTGCAACTTCCGGTTGTGTGATTTGGGGACAACCCCCTTCACCCCGTGGAATTCAAGCCCTCATCTATAAGGCAGAGTTTAAAATATTCGAAAGACTGCTGTGGGGACAGATGAAATAAGGGACATGAAGCATTTTGTAAATTGGAGCGATGTAACCCTCAGAGATGCAAGGAGGCAGATTCGCCATCTTCCTCGTTGCTTTTAGTCGGTTTCCCCCACACAAATGAGACGGTACTATTCACTGCAGCAGCCCCAGGGCCGACAACGGCTCCTGCCACAGGCAGGCGCGCCACACACATGTGTGGAACTAGTAAACGGGTCACCAGCCCTATGCCACGGACGGGGAGGGGACGCTCCGCGTCCCGGGGCTGTGGGACTGCCTGAGCTGCCCGCCCGGGCCCTCCTCAGCCCCCCGGGCTCGCACGCACTCGCCGCCGCGCCGTCTTACCCCAGCCCCTTCTCAACCCTCCGCCTCGCTGGGCCCCTTCGGAGCGCCGACGCACTTCTAAGCGCGGACCCCAGGGCCCGAGGCCGCAGAAGCCCAGCCCACTCGGCGTCTCTAGGACGCTGTTGCCCGAGCGACGATGGCGCTCGCTGATTGGAGAACAAGTTTCCGCACCTGTCAAGAAGCGGAGCTCCTATTGGCCAAGTCGACTACGGAATTGGGGGGGCGGAGGGGTGAGCCCAAGCCTGCCGGTGGCTCCGCCCCCTCAGAAGAAACTTCCGCCGGAAATCCTTTCCCCCGGGCGCGGGAACTCGGTCGGAGTTCTGGTGGCCCGCGTTGTAGAAGCGTGTTTCTGTTAACGTGGCCTTCGCGCGAGCTGTCGGACGGGTCTCACAGAACCAATTCGAGCCGCGTGGCCACACAGGAGCCAGTCCCTTGCTGCGAAGCAGACTCCTCACTTGTAAAAACCGAGCTTACCCACTCAGGACCTGGTATCAGGATGAAGGGAGGAATGTATCTAAAGCCGCAACCGCGTGCTACGCCCTTTCTACATGTTAGCACTTAGGGCGATTGTGATCGTTGCATTAATTGGTGTGTCTGATTGTGTCCTGCTGGCCTCCAGGAGACCTGGTGAAGGCAGAACAAGGTTGCTCTGCCAACCCCTGCATCCGCAGCCTGCTCGGGGCCACACGTAGATAGTTAAGTAGATAGTCATCAGGTAAGCCAATTCTTACCCACACTCGCAGGCTGAGTGGAAGCTCAGTAAGTCATTTCGATAATAATAGTGGCAATGACAGTAGTTGTCACTGGCCCTTCGGGAGCACGTCCCTTATCAGGCACCCAGCTAAGTACTTTACATGTCATTTAATCTTTTATCTTCGTAACAGCCCTATGAAGTAGGTACTATAGTTATTCCCGTTTTACAGATAGGAAACCGAGGCACAGAGAGGGTCCAAGGACACAGCTAGTCAACGGCAGACCAGGATTAGAACCCAGGCAGGCTAGGTCCCACGTCCTGCTCTTCATCACCGTCATACCGCTCACGGTGGGAGAGAAGCAGTGGCCCAGAGGCTCAGCCTTGCCGAGGAATCCCCACCACTCGTTTCTGTCAGCAGGTAAGTTACAGGGTGGCCTGCTGAGTGCCCCAGAGAAGGATGTTTTATGGTCCCTCTTGGCAGTCTGACTGTCCGTCACTGGTAGGCGAGTTTTCCTACTCACCAAGGGAGTAAATTCATGTCCTCTCTCTCCTCAGACCTCCTGCACTGAGTGAATGACCTCACCTCAGTTCCCACTGAGAAAACCAGTCCATAAGAAGGGAACAGATGGGACTTCCCTGGTGGTCCAGTGGTGAAGACGCTGCACTTCCACTCAGGGGGCACGGGTTCAATCCCTGGTCAGCAAACTAAGATCCCACATGCCTCACAGTGTGGCCAGAAAAATAGAAGAGGAAGGGAACACATGGTTGCCTCACAACTGCTTTGGCGCCCATCTCTTCTGTTCTTGTTCCAAAAGGTGAAGGGCTGCTTTTCACAGAGGCTACTTCCGCCCCTTGCGTCCTAAACCCCATCACCATTTGCCATCTCTTGGACTTCACTGCTTAGGTCAGCAGTTCTCCAAGTGTGGTCTGGGAACCCCTGGGTGTCCTGAGACCCTTTCAGAGAGTCCATAATTGTTAAAACTATCTTCATAGTAAGATGTTACTTGCATTTACAGTCTTATTTTCTCGTAAGTGTACAGTAGGGTTTTCCAGAAGCTACATGATGTGTGACATTGCAACAGATTGAATGCGAAAGAAGATAGGAGAATCCAGCCGTCTTCTGTTAAGACAGATTTTAAAGAGATTTGTAAAAATATAAACTGCCTTTCTTTTCACTAATTCTTTTTGTTTTGGAAAACATAATTGTTCATTAGAATGTTAATATGTGATGGGTTTATTGTTATTTTAAATGAATTAGTGAACAAGTATTTAAATTTTTTTATCAGTTTCACTATCTAGTATGGTAAATAGTGATAGATGTAACTCACAACAAAGCAGAAGCTTTGGGGGACCCTCAGTACTTTTCAGGAGTGTAAATGAATCCTGAGGCGTGGTCCTGAGACCAAAAGGGCTTAGGCTAGGAGTCCCTAACCCCCGGTAGGGAACCAGGCTGCACAGCAGGGCGGGACCATCTAGTTGCAGGAAAACAAGCCCAGGGCTCCCACTGATTCTGCATTATGGTGAGTCGTATAATTATTTCCTTATATATTACAATGTAATAATAACAGAAATAGAGTGCACAATAAATGTAATGCACTTGAATCATCTGGAAACCATCTGCCCCTTTCCCCACCCTGGTCCATGGAAAAGTTGTCTTTCACGAAACCAGTCCCTGGTGCCAAAAAGTATGGGGACTGGTGGGTTAAGTTATTCCCTCTCTGTCATAATAGCCAACAATCTCATTCATTCATTCATTCTCTGTGTTTCTATCTATCTTTTCTTCCCTCCTTCCCTGTTGAAACATGTTCTGGTGTCCCACATCTTTAACAAAAAAAGATTCTTTTCTAGTTTCCACCCCATTTCTCTTCTCCCCTTTAACCCACTTCTCAGTAGAGTCATGTACACATGCTGTCTCTCTTTCAGTTGCTGTTAACTCTTGATCAGTCTTAACAGAGGCATGGCTCTATTACTCCCTGACACCTGGTCAATTTTCATAAATATTTCTATACTTGACTTTACCTTACTTGACCTCTTAGTAGCACTCAACGCAGTTAATCACTCCTTCCTACCTGAAACTCACTCTGATCAGCTCCGATAACATCACGTGGTCCTGGGCCTCATCCTGAATCACCAGCTACTCCACTCTCAGGCCCCACTGGTAATTTTCCTCCTCTGTATGGCCTTTGGACATTAGGGTCCCTCTGACTCCGACCTAGGTGGTCCTCTTATACTTATTGCCAGCCTTGACCCCCTCCACTGGTATGTATTGAAGGCTACCTGGACTTCAGCCATCCACACAGCCCTTGATCTGCCAACCTCCCTCACTCTGACCCATTTCAATAAATGGTACCACTCGATCCCTTAATGATCATTGCTTCCTCCCTCACGTCTAGTGCTGCAGCCACTCTTGTCGTCCTAATGCCAGAATTACCTACTCACATAACACCAGGACAGTTGTTTAAAAAAAAACAAAACACATTCTGTGGCTATTTGTTTGTAATCGCCAGGATTATCTCACGGTGATGTTTTTAGTTGCGGCATGCCTGCAGGATCTAGTTCCCCGACTAGGGATCGAACCTGGGCCCCCTGCATTGGGAGCGTGGAGTCTTAACCCACTGGACCACCAGGAAGTCCCTCACTGTATCTATTTTTTAAGTTCACTTTAGAAGGCCTATTTAAAATAACACCTAACACATCCAACACCAAAAAATGTAATGATAGGACATTAGGAATTTACTAAGTCTGTGTTAAATGTCTCTCCTTCTCTCCAATTCCATCAGGTGTCCTCTTGTTCAAATCCAGTAATAGTTGAGGTGATTTGTTGTTCAAAATAAAGTTAACTGAGATAAGCTGCTACATTAGAGTCTTTGTAAAGATTCTAGTTTTTAGTAACACTCTTTTCCGAGGGAAAATTGTAGGGGGAAAATGCTAATAGTTGGCTGTGTGAGCAAACATGGGACTTAATAAATGTCTTTTGAACGGATCTGAACTCAACAGTAAAGCATAAGTGGTGTATGATTGGGTCAACATAGCCTAGAATTGGCTCAAAATCCTTGAAACTCAGAATCCTTGCTTATTTCCTTGAAGAGAAGGATGATGTTTTCCATGTATTTAAACATCTGATTAAATCAGTCTGTTATGAGGTTTTGTCCTAGGACTCTTTTATTCTTTCTTTCTTTCTTTCTTTTTTCTTCCTTCCTTCCTTCCTTTTTTCCTTCTTTCCTTTCCCCCTTCCTTCCTTCCTTCCTCCCTCCCTCCCTCCCTCCCTCCCTTCCTTCCTTCCTTCCTTCCTTCCTTTTTCTTTCATCTTCACTCCAAAGTGTTTACTTGTTTATTGTCCCAGTAAAAGCCCATAAAGTCTATTAGATTAGGTTTGCTCTCTGATCAAACAGACCAGAGTTCTATAATGTGACAGTGGCTCCAAGGAGGATGCTGTGGGAGATAGTTTTCCTCCTTGGCCACACCTCCCAAAGAACACTCCCTTAGATGCCCTGAAGTGGGTCTGCTTCCAGCAGGGCTGAACCCATTACCTTGTCCAAGATACCCTGCAGTACCACGGAAACCAGAAACACTGCGCAAGAAATTGTTTCAGCCTCGACTACACAACCCATTGTAGGAACCTGCTGCTCAAAACCTTTGAGGATAATCTGGAGAAGCAAACCATGGAAAGATGAGGGAAATACTTTTACGCCTGCGGCAGCCAGCAAACAACTCATTCCCTCAGTGACTACGAAGAAACTCGGGATCATGGCGAGCTGTGTCTGCTCTGTGGGTTCTGAGTACTCATGGCTACATTTTCACCACAATTCAGTACACCTAGGAGACAAGGCTAAAAGATCAAGCCTGTAATTATCTCACGGTAATCAGCAATGATGTTATAAATGGAAGTTACGCTTTCATGTGGAGAAATAAGCAGCAGGAACTGATTAACCCCGCAGACGTTTCCACCTCGTCTATTCATAAAGAAGGAGGGAAGAGCCAGTGCGTGACATGGATACATAATGCACCTGAAGGGAAGCGGAGGATATCCCAGGGGAATCTGCTAGGAAGACTTCCCTGACTGCTGTGCTCCTGGTGGCCTCCTAAAATGAAGGCCAGAACCTCCTGAGCAATCCTCAGGCGAAAATAAAATTAAATAAGAAGAAATGAGGTCTAAGTCGCTCTTTTGGAAAAGCCACCGTGGTTATTTTTTCTCTACTAAAATAGGTCTTTCTCTCTCAGATACTTACCTTGACACGTGTCGCAGCTGCTCATTTTAGTTCAGTCAGCCAGCAACTAAATTGCAGATTTTAAACACTGTCTCTACAAATAATTGATTATCGTTTGTAAACAGGGGGCCATTTTTGTGCCTATTTTAGGATCGTCCGTGGAGAGACTACACAGGCTAGGAGTAGCAGCTCCCCCTTCATGTGCCAATAAATGAGGAAGCTCTTCATTTCCCTTCACCGTTACTGGTTGTCTCCGTTCCTGAAAACAGGAATCAAAATCCACTTGTCTTACCCCTGAACCAGATTCCATAGTGTAGAATACTGGCGTTTAGAATTTTAATGAATCCTGCCCTGCCCTCCGGATATTTTATTGCAGCAATCTGAGAAGAACGGCCCGCCCTCTGGAACAAAGAAGCAGTTAGAAAATAACAATTTCATGTTTCATACACCTGGGCAACTAGCAAACCCTTGACAATCACAAGTAGTTCTCTTTGCTGAGAGCCAGGATCTTGCAACAGCTTGTAATTAGTGCTGTTTAGCATTTAATTTGCCTTTAGTTAGGTAACAAGCATTTATTGATTACCTGATAGGATTGGAGCTCTGTGCTAAGCACAGGATGGGGACAGAGTGATGAATGAGGCACAGTCTCTGCTTATGGTCTACTTGGGGCTGAAAACACACACTTTGGAAAGGAAACTTGAAAACAAGTACAAAATGTTTTCTTAACAAACGTAAACCAATACCCTATTATAGGGAATTATTACTCTTTTGGAATTCAAGGCTCTAACTCCCGGCATACTCCATTCTAGGGAGAAATGTACTTGCTGTCACATATTGTCTCACAGCGAGAGTGGGGACACCCCAGTCACTCATTCTCTGGGCTAAGGAAGGTTCTGGCCTTCTCCTCCTCTGGAGACCCCCAAGTGTGGGAGGGACCCAGGAGAGAGGTAGCCACCAGCCCCTGAAAATCAGTCTGTCTGCCATAATTGGCAACCCTCCTGACGTCTTTGGTAAAAATGGAAACCTGGGTACCTACAGGACGGCAGCGTCAGCGAGCTAAGTTAATTCACGACGGCCTCCTGGAGACTGTTTTGAGCCCAGCTTGCGGCAGGTGGTGGACGTGAATCGGCAACACTTAGAAATAGCAAGGAAGGCTTTCCAAGAGGGCAAAATGGTCCAGCCGAGTTGGGGAAAAGCGCGTGAGGTGTGTAGGAGTGAGCTGTGTGGCCGGACCAGAGAGGGCCCACGTGGTGAGTCACAGACGATGTGCTTGCAGTTGAGATGACCAGGGGAGGCTGAATTCAACGGATGGTGGGACCATTCAGACCACCAACACGTCACTGACGGTCTCTTCTGAGCTAACTTCTCGGCAGCAAGGAAAGTGAAAGAGACACGGCCGTCGCCTCAAGAAGCAGATGGTCGCAGGGCCGGGGTCTGTTATGAGAGACACAGGAGTGGGCATGGGAGGGAGACTTCAGGGGCTTCTTGGAGTAGACCTTGCCCGTGCTGAGCTTCAACCTTAAATCACCGTAATCCGGGCTGAGCTGGGGACGGCAATCCAGGCAGAGGGCAGAGCCTGAGGGCGGCACAGAGGCCCAGCCAGCCAGTGGTTCTTGAGCAGAGTTAGATGGGCTCCAAGCTACCAGCTGTATTTGAGTAAGAAGGACTTTCTGGAAATCACATGCACTATGGATTGTAAAGGGGGGAAATGAGAGACAGCAGAAATAGGTGGGGGAGATTTTAACCAATTCACTTAAGTTTTTCGAGGATGCAAAAGATTGGAGAAGAGTCTTGTTGGCCTTGGGAGTCTTTCCTTCTGCAGAGATGGCCTTGCTCGTGATATTTTAAGACTTCTCTTCCCAGCTGGTGCCCAACACCACGGATACATGTAAAGATGACAACTTTAAAGAGGGGGGAATGCATTTTCTGGTTGATTTTTTTATATTTTAAACACACTTAGCATTCTCTGGTGTTTAAAGAATGCTTTTAATAGAGCACAGATTCCTTCCATCAGCGGTGAGGGGACAGATTTAAGGACTGCAGCTCAGACATCGGGTGCCAACTGGCTTACAGGGATCCGAGTGTGAGAATCAGATTGTCATTTGATGTGTAGATCTGGCAAAGGCTCAGCACGCCTTGGCGATGGCTGTGTGGGCCCAAGCTGTGTGACAGGTGCTTCTGTAACAAATTCTCTTTGCCCTCGCTGGCAAAGTCCATCACTGGCTAAAAATTCACGGTCTCCCCCATTGGTCAGCTCCTCTCGGGTTGAATTGATAAGACAGTTTGACCACTGAAGAGCCACAGCATGTTTGAGCTGCGTGGGTTTTCAAGACACCTGGCACGAGACCTCCTCATTGCGCGATGAAAAGGGACCTCCCCCTCGGTCCCACCACTGGTGGCAGAGCTGCGTTAGAACCGGTTGCCCGACTCATTTTAGTGCATCCTATTTCTTCCCACCGGGCATGCCCGTCTCTGGCCCCTGCCCTACCCACATCCCACCTGCTGCAGGCTCAGCTCTCACCCTAGTTCTTACATGTAGCAGTCTTCCTGCTGTCCGTGCAGTCACCTCTCCTTGCTCGGCATCCTCTGTACCATTCCTTTTGTTCCCGATTGGTGAGGGGGCAGGGCACCAGCCTAGTTCTTGCCTGGGAGGTTACGGCCCCCAAGGGCCGGACCAAGAACAGTGCATAGAAGGGACAGGGCAGATGGTTTTCAGAAAAAACAAAACCCACTCCAAGAATGAAAGATTCCACTCAGTCGTTAGGTGCTAACTATATGCCAAATTCCGACGTAGGGAAAGACTGACACAGCACGGTCCTGCTTTCAGGGCGTCACTGTCCACGTGGGGAGACAAGCGCAGGGCAGTGAGGCGGGCAGGATGAGAGGAAGGCAGGGGACGCCTGGGAGCGGAGGGGAACATTCGCCAGGTGAAGGCAGGGCTGGGCGTCTCAGGCGAGGGAGGCCAGAGACGGGGGCAGTCCCGGGCTTGGGTGGGGGTCTGCACAAGTGGCCGGAAAGGACTGCCAGCAGTGGAATGGCTGTCCCAGGAGGTGGTGAGCTTGACGGGGACGGATGTCCAGGAATGTCAGAGGGCATCCCTCAGCTGGGTGAGGCTGGACCATCTGGCCAACGTACCATCCCAGTCTGAAAACACTCATTCTACAGTGAAGGGCGGAAGATGATGCCGCACGGGTAGGGCGGAGGGCCAAACCCTAGGGGAGGACGGCATCCGCGGCCCAGAGTCCTCGGGGACACCCAAGGACTCCCTCCACCAGCTACCAACTGCAGTCACTCTGCTCAGAAAGGTGGTAAAACTGTCCCTCACGTGGGACCTCCCGGGACTGTGCACCTCGCCTGTATCCACAGGGCTGAGGGCCACATCCGGAGTGAGGGACCTCACCGTGGACCGAGGAGGTCGGCTGTCACCGGCGACTTGGCCACTAGGGGGTGCTCACCAGCAGTGCCAGGCACAGACCATCAATTCTGCGAATTTTATTCATGCTTTCAAAGCCACTGAGATCATGTAACGACCATCCCACGAGGTAAGCAGGATGAAGCTAACCTCCGTTACGTAAATTATGACACCGGATCAGAGAAATTAAGTGGCCTACATGCTTAGGTGGGAGGGCCACCAAATCTGAGCCAGGAAGGCCCTCCTGGGCCTTTCAGACAAAGAAACTGGGTGAGTGGGGGAAGGGTGACATGTCCCGAATGGCACAGTGTCAGGGCCAGGCTGGCACAGTGTCAGGGCCAGGCGGAGGGCACAGGGGTGGTCCCAGCTGGTGAGGGGCTGTGGCTGAATCCAGCTGTTAGTAAAGCCCTGTGCTGGTGCCCCAGATACTTTCTGGGATCTTTTGGGTCTGTGAAGTCAAAAGGCCAGGCCACCAGGGACTCACTGGAGGCCCCTGACGTGCAGGAACCCTGAGGGGTGTCTGTAACATCAGCCCTCTGCCCAGGCCTGTCTCCTCTCCATCTGTCCAGACGTTCCTCACCTCACGGCCCCTCAAATCCCATCCGGATGCTACCCATGGGTCATTCCACTCTCCAAACTGGCGCTACTCGTGGGCTCCACGGCACCTTCTGCCTTGAATCATTTCGCCCCTGACTTTGCTCCGTGTGCACGAGGTAGGAGCCAGTTCCCAGCACACATGGCCCGAGAACGCTTAGAGCCAGCTAAGAGTTGAAAATGCAAACCAGGTAGCATTCCTTCAGTTAAGCCCTCTTGTGCCTTCATTTCTTTGTACAAAATCCAACCCTCACGACCTGCGAGGACTTCCGTGAGCTGACTCCTGGCCTCCCTCCAAACACCGCCCAGTCTCTGGGCACTGCCCAACACACTCCCCCTGCCCTGCCCCTCCCCCAGGCGGCCCCAAGCCTGAGTCTCTCATGTCCTCCTGGTCTCTGCTCAAGCAGCATCTCTGCACTGGGCTTCCCCGGGTCCTTCAGGAGCACACTGGTCCCTTACAGCCTGCTTGAGCCTGTACTCACCCATGGTTTCGTGACGTCATCTACCCACGAGAGCATGAACGCCATGCAGGCCGGGGCCCTCTGCCACTTCACTGCATCCCCAGTGCCTCTAGCAGGGCTCCGTGCAGCGCAGGTGCTCAAGTGTGTACTCAGTGAGTCCATAGGATGTGGTGAAACATCAACTAGGCAGGGCCAGAGTGGACATTCACTAAATAGCACCATGACTGTACGGCACTGCCCTGCTTCTTGATCCAAGGGCTCTGCTTTATTTTAGGTGATTTGTAAGTGATCTGGGAGCAGACCCCCTGGGACATAGCAGACTGGAATATTCCTTTAACTAACCTGGGGCCTGGGGGTCTAGGGTCATCCCAGGTACCAAAATAAATTCCGGGATTTCACCTGAGACCTAAAGGAACTCGTCCATTTGAAAATAAACATGACTTTTCAGAAAGCCGAAGCTTTATTCAGTACAATGTTCTGGACTTTCCTTCCACAAGGAATCGGTTAGACGGACTCTGGAATTCACAGGGGCGAAGTGCAATCAGCCGGGTTGGTCTCTATACCACCGTCCACCTTGTTGAAAGTGGGCCCTTCCAAGACAGAGACTGGGACCCCTGGACCCCCAGGTGCACCAAAACCTCTCCCATGCTTTTCTCCTTTCTCCCCCACCCTTCCTTTCACTTCAGCTTTTAAAAGATACCAAAGGCGAAGGGACAAACAGTGAGGGAAATTCAACCCTTGGAACGTTGAGCCTTGAGTGACCCAGCCCAACACGGGCCCAAGCCCCTCTGAGCCCCAGCGACGGAGGTCAGCGGGACTCACTCTCGTTGCCCTGAAGCGCTGAGGGGACCACGCAGGGCCCCCGTCTCCACCTGTCAGCACAAGCTGGACACAAGGCATGGGACGTGTCTTTATTAAAGATGCAAGCAAGCACAGAAGTATCATGTGTGGAGCTCAGTAATATCCATACAGTACTAGAAATAGAAAAATAGAAAAGAAATTTCACAGAAAGCTGCCTCTCTCGCAGATACACAGAAAAGGTGCAGCTAAGCGCACCGCGAGACGCCGAGTACCACCTGCCCTACTGCAGCTGCTCTCCTTAGCCAGTAACAAAGCGCACGTCCACACTTTCCAAAGACACCATGCACAACAGACCCCTCGCGCGCGGTGGCGACCCCTCCGGCCACCACTCCGGGAACTTCCCAGCCAGACAGACAGCCGGGACGGCCCCGTCCCACCGCGGCGGCAGCGTGCGTACAAACTGGCCACTGGCCCTGCTCTCACTGGCTGCCCTTCCATCACTCCTCCGGGCTAACGTGGGCCAGTTAACGAAGCGAGTGGCGGGGCAGTAAAGACCGCACCTCCCCTCCCTCGGACACAGCACCGAAGGCGACATCGCCAGCCCCGTCTGGGTGAGACAGGGCGCTACGCTCGCACATTGGGTCTCTGGGGCGCAGAGTTGCAGGCCCAGATGGAATAAATGGTATGTAAAGACCCAGTAGTTCTAGAATTTACCATCAATCATCTGTTTGCCAACATAAGCAGGTTTCTGCTTTGGGGAACGAAAGTAAGACTGCGGAACGAAAAGTCAGGTTCCGAGTGGACTCAGTGTCTCTGTGGCAGGCTCTCCAGTCACCGCATCGCGCGCCCGTCCCGCTGGGTCCTCTGCATCAGCCTCGGAGCCACTGGCCGGGGGTCGCTGGTAGGAGGGCATCCTCTCTGAAAACGCCCCAGTGAACAGTTCCTGCTGTATCCCGGGGCGACTACTGAGAACTGAACACCACCAGCAGAAACAAGGTCCCCCCAACACCCGACTCACCCTCGGTCCTCACCAGCGTCTCACAACCAGACAAGAACCGAATGGCTGTGCCTTACGGAAGAAAACTACAAAAATAAAGAGTCAACCCTGAGATCTTCCTACCATTCGGGTGTGGCTCGCTCCTGAGTCCCTCGGAAATGAACTTTTATTTGGTTTACTGACATTTATTTAGATTTCCAGTGAAAAGCTCTATAAAATACAATAAATAATGTGGGCTGTAAAAGGTAGACATTCTAGCTGCATATGTTACAGACAGGATACGTATGGTCCAGGTCATCAGAACCGCAATCTTTGTAATCAGACATGTAGACTTCAAATTCCAAAGGTGAGACAGCTGCTCTGGATCGGAAATAACCCCACTTCCTCCATTTCTCCGCCGTGTCTTACGCTGCTTCCAGAGTTTGTCCAGCGGGTAACAAATGAGTGCAAACGGGACTCTGAGCTATTAGTGTCTGGGTACTGTGAGCATGCAAGTTTGCTGTTGCTGTTATTATAAGTAAAAGTCGAACATGAGGTCACACTTTCCCATCTTCTGTTTATACACCAAATCAAACTTCTCGTTCATGGAGACAGTGAAGATGTCCTTCCACAGCCCGACTCTTCCTAGAACACAAACGAGCAGAATGTGCTGAATTCACTTGCTGTCAGGCCAGTTACCAAACCACAGGAAATGGATCTGGAAGGTTCCAGATCTATTCCCGGACCCCTCTGAACCTGGCCTATTGGGGCAGGATGGGCCATGTGGACTACAGACCAGCTGAACCCTCTTCCCTGAGTCTGGTCATCCCGACGCGCTTTCCGCCCAGCACCACAAGTGTGCAGAGCTGCGGGCCTTGCCCATCCACCACTGAATCCCCAGCCAGGCACAAAGCGGGTGGGTCACAACACCCCAGAGGACAGACAGTGTCTGTGGGACAGATCTGCGGCTCCGGGCACCACGTGGATCTGGGTCCTCGTGACACCACTACTCACTCACAGCTCAACAGCTCCACCAAGGCAGGATTTGCTTCTGGAGAATTTTAAAACGAAAAAGAAAATCATCCAAAAAGGTAGAACATTTTATGGTGAGCAGGAAGCCTCCTGACCAGGTCAAGGGTGAAGATTTCGAGAAGCCTGCTCGTGCATCGTCAGGGAGGAATTTAAAGGGAGAAAACGTCGGAGCTCCCAACTCAACATCAAAAGGAGCCCCGGGCCCCCGGCCACTCCATCGCAGCCACAGCTCAGCGAGGCTTGGTCAGAAAATGAGACCTCCGGGCTTCCCTGGTGGCGCAGTGGTTGAGAGTCCGCCTGCCGATGCAGGGGACGCGGGTTCGTGCCCCGGTCCAGGAGGATCCCGCATGCCGCGGAGCGGCTGGGCCCGTGAGCCATGGCCACTGAGCCTGCGCGTCCGGAGCCTGTGCTCCGCAACGGGAGAGGCCACAACAGTGAGAGGTCCGCGTACCGCAAAAAAAAAAAAACAGAAAAGAAAATGAGACCTCCTCCTGGCAGATGTGAGGGAGCCTGGAGAGTGCAGACTGAGGTGCAGGCACAGGCCCACCCATCCCTTTATGAAGGGAAGAGAGAGCTCAAAATGATGAAAACTGCTGAACCCACTTTCCTTAACTACAAAATCTTCAGTTGTTCTGGTCACATATGAATGGCGACTGTGAAGATGTCACAAGTGGGGGTCCCGCCCTCCCACCTACAGGAGCTGTGAACGCATCACCCGGAGAGCTGGGGCTGTGCTTTTATATAGCTGCCTCGGGGGACTGAAATGCCCATTTAGAATTCTATTCACCGTCAGCATCTCTGAGATCAGAGCTCTGACCGTCTCCAGCAAACATCCTTCGTTAGCTCTGTTATTAACAGTCGTCCTTGTCCTCGCAGGACCTCACATATGAAACTGCAACCCTGCAAATGCTGTGCTAACAGATCCAAAGTGGCAAGGATTTTCTCTTCGGTGATGAAAAATTATATGTCAGTGTTGGAGAGGAAAAAACTGTGCTTGCTACCCTCTAATGATACCTAAGGGACAAAACTAGAAGCTTCTAGACCAGTCACACCATAAATATATTTTTCCATGATTATTTTTCTCAGCTGAGGCAGCTGAGAGCTCATCAAAGGAGTCACCCACCTGGTTTAGGATTTGGAATCAAGACAGTGCAATTTATGCTGTGATATGAATCAAATCTAAGCAATGCAGCTGGCTACTCAAGCCCCTGCATTCTCACCAACGCAAGGAGGTCTTCTGAGCA
This sequence comes from Grampus griseus, assembly GCF_964374135.1. Taxonomy (NCBI): domain Eukaryota; kingdom Metazoa; phylum Chordata; class Mammalia; order Artiodactyla; family Delphinidae; genus Grampus; species Grampus griseus. The sequence continues at coordinate 97,386,333 of NC_139005.1, forward strand.
AAGAGGCAATATGCTAAAAGAAAACAAAATCAAAGAACTGAAATAAAGCAAAACCAAGGTAAACGATGATAAAGCAAACACATCGGAAGGAGCATATGGGCACGCAGTATGTTCTCGACAATTCTTAACCACACAAATGAACCGAAAGGGGGGTTCTGGAGAAGGTCACACCCAAGGATAACAAAACACAGTGAAAGCAAAATAAAAAAGAGCAAATAAATTTTAAATAATAAACATTTGTGACGATGCAGCCAGGAATGAAACGGCAGGGTGAGGCGGCTTGTTAGTGTCTTCTTGGAGAGCGGCCCACCTGCCTTTACAGGAAGGCGCTCGCCCCCTGACCTTCAGAACAGCCCCGGGAGCCAAGCGGGTTGGCAGCCCCGACCCACCCTCCTTAGAGGAAGGACAAAAGGCCAGAGAAGCTCAAAGGCGTGGCCCGAGCTTGGCCAGGCCAGGCCGCAGCCCAGCTCTTCTCTCCGCTCCAGGCAGCTGCCTGCAGAGTCCGGCGTCGTTTCCGGGCCCTCCTCTCGGCACCGGCACCACCCGAGGGAGCTGGGAACCGGCCTCCGGTCCACAGCACCGAGTCAGGCGCGACTCTTGCTGAAGGGGTGCTCACAGGCCTGGGCCGGCACCCAGCAGTGCCGGGGAGTTTAATGCCCGAGCTCTCCACAGTCGAGCAGCCTCAAATACCACAAGCCCTGAGGGCACGGAGAGCAACCCAAGTGGGCCCGGGGAGGATTCCTGCCTGCAACACCTGCCTCACCTCGAACTGCTTCACGCGCAAGACACAGCTCTCGCACCAGGAGGGAGCGCCAGCCTCTGTGACGGCCGAGGCCTGCACCTCCAGCTCGCGCACGCGCTCTCTCTCTCACGCACACACACCAAACACACACCACACACACACGCGTGCGCACGCGCGCACACCACACACCCCTCCCCCGACGGGGCTGCTCCTCCCAGGCTGCTAGTTCCCCGGGGGATGGAGGGAAACGGCCCTTCCGCACACGGACTCTCTGCACCCTCTTCCCTCGACTCCCACGGGCCAGCTGGAACTCAAGGAGGCCACGTGCACGCGCTGCGCTTCTAAACATGACAGCCCCCAACCCATCCCCAGGGTCTGCCCTGTGGGGCATCTGGGAAGGCGCCCGCCTGAAACACCTCTTGCCCACAGAGCCTGAGACATCCCGGCAGACACACCCGCAAACTCCGGCACCGTGTGCGGGGTGACAAGACCAACTCCAGCAGGGACCTCCAGGGAGCCTCAGCAACACTTCGTGGGTTACCTTCCTGCCCCTCGAAGAACACAGGGCTCCGGAGAAATGAGGCTCAGGGCAGCGGAACCCTGACATGGGGGGACTGTGGTCCAGAAAGCGCGAGGACACCGGCAGGAAGGGGGAGGAGGCCCCCGGGGCCCCAGGCAGAGGCAGAGAGAAGGAGGGTGGGACAGGCGGGCGCGTACCCCGGCCCACAGGCAGGGCCTCGGCGTTGCAGCACTGGTCCACCAGCTGGTGGCAGTGCTCGATCAGGGACTCCAGCTGGGCCTTGTCACACGACACCCCCAGGAACCGGGCCAGCTGCTCCACCATCGTCACCAGGTCCTGGAAGACAAGAGCAGAGCGCGGGAGCCTGTCGGAGGTGGCGCCTTTACAGAACACGACTTCAGGGACTGTATCCACAGCCTTACTTAGGCCTCAAGACAAGCCTGAAACCGGCCTCGTCTGGAAATAAAATCCGGGTTAAGAAACTGCCCAAGGGCACTCAGCTCTCAAGTGGCAGACCTGGGATTCAAAGCCAGGTCCCACGGAGGCAGACGTGAGGTCCTGATACAGCTGCGGTCATTCTAAGCAGCAGCAGGAAGGAAAAGCACTTCGGAGCTGCGCCAGGAGCAAGAGCAGCTCGCTCTCTCCCGCCCGCCCCGCCCCGCCCCGCCATCGGCTGGGATCTCGACTGGCACTCGGGAGAACTGGGAGACCCCGGGACCCCAGACAGGCCTCAGGGCCGGCCCACCCCACCGGACAGGCGGAGCTGGCTTGGTGTGAAGCAAGATTCAGCTCTACTTGACTCGCTGACATAAAGCCACCTCTGGGCCCCATCGCCGCACCATTCCTGAGAGCGGAGCATTACGGGCGCAGCCCAGCAGCCTCCGGAGGGGCCCCGCCCACCTGCTCGCTCTGGCCCACGTCCCTCTGGGCAGACACCCGGACCCGCACCCCGACCTGCAGGGCCTGACAGCCGGGACCACGCTGGCTTCCATGCTGTTCCTTCAGCCTGTCAGGCAGGTTCTTTCTGGAACTTTAGTTTGCTGTGTCCGGTCTGGAATGTTCATCTCCAGGTGTCCACATGGGTCACTCCCTCACTTCTTTCAGGTCTCTGTCCCCATCAGTGCCGCTTTTCCTGACCTGCACCTAAACCTGCCACCACCCCTCCCCAGCACTTCCCTTTTCTGCTTTATTTTTCAGCATTTATCATCATCCAGTGCATTTCACTGTTTGTGTTTGTGGGGGGGGGGCGGGAGGAAGAGGCAGGGAGGCTGTGAAAACGCAGGCCACAGTGACACCGACCTGGACCAGGGAAACGGGGGCAGAACTGGGGAGAAACAGTCAGATAAGAGAGACGTTTTGAAGGTAGAGCCAACAGGATTTGGAAAATGAAGGCCAGGTGTGAGAGAGGGAGAAGTCAAGGATGAGTCCAGACTTCTGCGTGAGCAGCGAGGACAGAGCCGCTGCCCTGGATGCAGACGGGTGAAACTGCGGAGGACCCGAGGGGACACCTCCGGAGTTCGGTTTGGAGACGTTAAGTCTGCGATCTGCACCACACACCCTGGCAGAAAGGTGCAGTGGGTGGACGGAGATGAGCCTGGAGAGGGTCCAAATCGGACCTGGGGGCCCGAGGCCCGCCTGAGGCCACCAGGGGAGGGAGTGTGGATGGCGGAGACCAGAGCTGAGGTCTGGGGGCAGAGGCAGGGCTGCTGCCATGGAGGAGTCAAGGGGAGCGTCCAGGGATGCGGGGACGCAGGACCAAGCGTGACCGACTGCCTGTTGCCTGCTGCTAGGAGGGCGGGACCGTGGGACCCAGACACATGGGGGTCGTGGTGACCTTGACAGAGTAGCCTGGGGACTACTGCCTGGAGGCAGTGTGGCTGCCTGGAGGGGCTCAGGAGCAGAGACAAGTCTGAGGTCCCTCGGCAAAGAGGAGCTGAGGAAAGGGAAGGACGTTGCGGGGAGGAGGGCTGGGCTGGGGGAGGTTCGCACTGTCGCCCTGAGAAAGGAGGGGCATCAGCACTTCTGCGCGGGCAGCGGCAGGGTTCAGACCCGGCAGGGGGCAGCGGGGTTCCGCACGATGGTGCTGACACCGAGGCGGGACGGGACGTGCCGGCCCCCCTTCCAGACCTCGCTTTCCCGAGGGCACAGGAGAGGTCCTGCCTCGCTGCCCCAGCACCACCGCCCAGCCTGGCACATGCACTCAACCACCACCTAGTGCCCGTCACCCTCTGTGCCGGGCACTCAGGAACTCGTCACAGGAATGGATTCACAGGTACACCCGCCGGGGTTCTCAGCACTTTGAGAATTGCCACCCTAAGGCAAACAGGCTGGGACAAGAAATTCGGACTCTGCCATCTCAGCCCTTTGCCCCAAGCTGGTCACCTACGGAGAGGGTGCTGGGTGGCAGCAGGGTGAGTCCGGCTATCACTCCACTGCTGTTGAAGCAGAAAAACAATAAATGGGCCTCTCGAAAGCACCACATGCCACCAACCCAGAAGCTGTGCTTGGCCAGGGGCCAGGGCAGGGTAGAGGCCTGGGGGGCCAGCACCGGCTAGAGGCGAAACACTGGTCAGGGGGACCCTGGGCCCTCCTGGAACTCCTGAGTCCAGCTGTCACCCCTGATGCCCGGGGTCTTGGCGCTGCAGGCCCCGCCCACCCGCCCGCACTGGGGGCGGCGGCTGTGAGACTGAGGGCGGTGCCGGCAGCTGCCTCCCGTGGCGCTCACCCCCGTGGCACCACCGCTACGGCACTCACCCGGTGCATGTCTTCGTACTTGAGGAAAAGCACGTTCGAGTCCATACGGTGCTCCCAGAACTCCTGCACGTGCTCAAACCAGGAGCCGTAGCCCACTGTGGAGACAAGGGGACAGGTGACCAGTCACAGGGAGGGAGCGGGCATGTGTGAGGCGGCCTTGCTCCCCGCCTTCCCTGCCAGAAGGCTCCCCTCCTCTGCCCAGTAGCTATGTTTCAGGAAGCCCTGGGCTCCTCCAGCAGCCCCCCAGATGAGCCACGTGCCCTGGCCTCCTGCCCAAGCTCGGCCCCTGCCTCCCGGATGCCTAGAAGCCCCGACCCTTCCGTGGAAGTCTCTGTTCTCCGGGGGTACTGACGGTACCCGGCACCCACGAGTTCCTCTAACAAGGGGTGACCAGGAAGAGAATGACGCCCAGAGGAAGTGGGACACAGGACCCGTGAGTTTTGCTGTCGGGGCTAGGATGGGGTGTGGGAGGCTCCAGACAGAGCTGCGAATGGGGCTCGCCAGGCAAACGCGTCACAGCCAGAATCCTGGAACCAGGCAGAACCAGGAAGGCGCGGGGATGAAGGCGGGCAGCGGGCCCCGTCCTGGCACATGAGGTTGGGCCGGACGGGACGACAGGTCACACCCACACCCCAGCCCTCGCATTTCCCACGCTCCTTAGGGCCTTGGTGTGCGGTTGAGGTCACACAGGCAGAGACAGATCAGTGTGGCCCAGCTGCTTCACAACATTTTTCATAAAAACGATTGATTCTCACTGCCGATTCACACTGGTGTGCCCATCGCTGTGAGGACATCTCCCGAGGGGGCTTCCACATTAATCAGAGGAAGGTCTCGGCTGAAGAACATGGGGGCCCCTGGGCCTGCTGGGCATCGGGAAGCAGGTCCGGCTGCATAACAGGGGCCAGTCAGGGGTGGTGGCCCTGCTGCCTGTGTCCTCACTCGCCCGAGCGCCCGTCCAGCTCGCAAGCACTGGGCCCTGCAGTGGAGCTCCCGGCCTGGCGGCAAAGCCCCAAGGAGACTGGCACGGCGACATGGAGTGACCGGCACTGGGAGGGAGGCCCCGCGGACACGGGCAGGCCTCGAAGGATCAGTGAGGGCTGGGCAGGCAGCGGAGGGGAAGAGGCAGCAGGGGAAACGGCGCACAGAGGCAAGGCCTGCAAATGGGCCTTAAAGACATAAGAAGTGGCCGCGGGGGCCCGCGGAGCGGGTCAGAAGCAGCTGGCAAGGTCAGAGGGCGGAGGGCAAAGGACAAGGGCTCGGGACAGAAGCAGCCGGCCCCTCATCTCCTCGCTGGCCGTGAGACCCGGCGGGCCCTGAGCCTTTCTGCCGCCCCCCCAGGGCTGCCGCGGCGCGGAGAGCCCTGCGTACGGGAGGGCCTGCAGGGGCAGCGCCTGTGCGTCCTCCTCTCTGGTGGAAGGTTCCACGGGGTGGGACGGGCAAGGTGCCAGCGAGGGTCCTACTTGTAGCGCTGAGGCCCCTGGGTGGCAGGGCCGCTCCCGCCCCCGCACAGGCACACCTCAAGGTGCTGACAACCTCTCACACCTACACGCATGACCAAGGCTGGGAAAACGGGTGACCCAACGCCTGGGTCCCAGGCAGCGCGACCCGACAACGTCAGCCTGCCATCCCGCCAGCAGGTGGCAGCACAGCAGCAGCCTGGGCCCCGCAGCCCCACGAGAGGTCCTGAGGGATGGAGGCGCAGGTCAGGGGTCGCTGAGGGGCGGGCCCTGGGGACCAGATCAGAGCAGAAGGCCCTCTTCGGGCCAACTAGGCGCCCCTCCAATACTTCATGTGGAACGAAGGGGGGGAGCTCTGGAAGGGGAGGGGTAAGGGGACGGAAATGAACCAACACAGGGCAGGCTTCAGCCAAAGACCTTGCTGGGCGAATCCTGGCCCTCTCTGGGCCCCGGTGCTCCCACGGCAGAGTTCTAGCTGCGGGGCCCTGGACTCCAGGCCTGGCACATCCCCGCTCCGTGCACGCACAGGGCAGGACATAACAGCCAGGCCGGCCTTCCCGCTTTACAGGACAAGAGCGAGTCCAGAGAAGGAAGGGACCTGCGCAGCTCACGGACAGGCTGATGACCTCGGGGCCCCGAGCGGAGTCTCCCAAGTCTGGGCCCACAGCTGGCACGCAGACCAGGTGAGCCGCGCCCCGGGGCCGAGCAGTCCATTGGGCGTGGACACGGAGGTAAGAAAACGCCACTCCTTCCCAGAGAACACTCGCAGATAGACGGCCAGGGCTGCTGGGGACGGGGACGGGGGAGGCTGGACGGGCGGTGACTCGGGGACCGCGAGGACGTGAGGACAGGGTCGCTCGCACGGGGACAGGGGTGACAGGACAGTGGTCACACACAGGGACTCCTCCACCCTGCTCCTGTCCCCCAGGCACATGGCTCCAGGGCCCCCCAGCCCTGCAGTGCGCAGGTCACGACCCCCAACACAGGGCTCGGGCAGCGTGTCCTCGCCCTGTTAGCGAACAGCATCATTTCACTGCCCCTTCCGCACTTCATTCTTCAAGTTCTTCAGAACCTCGGACAGAGAAGGCAAGCCTCCTCGAGAGCCGGAATTGGGTGGGAGCAGAGAGTGAACAGGACTGGGGAGGATCAGTACATGGGCGCAGAGGCCTTGGCGGGACCACAGCCAGCGTGTGCAGCCTTGAACTTCAGTGCCGGGCAGTGCTGTGACCTTCACAGCGCGGAGAGGCCTGTACTAGACAACTTGTAACGGCTCTGGCCCGGGCAGGAGGCTTTCAGCCCTGCACCGCAGGGCAGTCTGCACTTGGGGGACACTGCTATCTACGACAGTGTCCCCATGCAAGTGACTGCTTCTACAAAGGCAGGGATGCACAGTGGGCCTCAGAAATATGGCTCTGGGAACCATGGGAGTGGCTTGCTCCGAATGCCTGGCAGACCCCGAGGGGCCTGAGCCAGGCGGTGGGTGGGCTGGGGGGAAGGGAGGCTGGACAGAGGCCTTCAGCAGGCGCCAGGGGCCTTAGGGTACAGCGCTGGGGCCACCGACGCCTGTCCCCTCGCACCGCCCCCCCCCCAGTCCCAGCTGAAGCAAAGACTCAAGGGCAGGGAAGAGAGGGCCTCCAGGCGGTGCGGGCGGCGCACCAAGGAGGACCTGGTCTTCAGCCAGGCTCGGGAGGCAGCTCCAGTCGGGCCACCCATTTAAATTTGGGGCGCTGTACTCCTGGACCGCCATTATGCACCCTACCCCACCCCGTCCCATGACCTCACCGCAGAACCCCTGACTGGGTTGGACAACAAATGGACCGCGAGGCTGAGGGTTACTTGAGCGCATCTGTACACTCCTCGGGTGCAGAGGAGTCTGGGTGCCGGTTTAATCAACAGGTACGTAAGACCCCTTTCAAAACCCTCCTGGGCGCAAACTCTAAACAGAAGGTGCCCAAAGAAGCCAGGGTTGGCGATGGGGGAGCCACCTGGGGGGTGCGGGGAACAGAACCGTAGTGAGGAGCTGCCAGCCCCACTGCCAAGGGGACGGCTCCCTCCCTGGCCCACTGCCTGGCCCACTCCGCCCCGGGGAGGGGAGACGTGGAAGGGCCCCGGCTCGCTCGGCCCAGCTCGCCCCTCTCCCCTGGGAACAGGCATCCTGCCCAGAACACTGCCTTCCCCCTCCCCCAAAGTGCACCCCGCCTGTCACACGGGCCTGGGGCTGGGGGCCAAGCCTGACCCGCAAGTCCAGCTAAAGGCCCACAGGGCTCTCACATGAAGCCACAGCCTCCACTCTGGCCTCAGGCACCGGTAACAGTGGTACCTGGGCCACTGTTTTCACTGCTCGGAATCTAGGCAGGAAGAGGGATGCTTCTAATGGGGAAACTTCTCAGAACCCCAAGGATGTGGCGAGAGAGAAGGGCTTCAGCGTTGGACACCCACTCTGTCTGGCACTAGCTCGACCTCGGACAAGCTTCCTGACAGCCCTCAGCCCCAGCTCCTCTGCCCGCCAGCGGGAAAGCAGGCCAAGCCCGCGGTTACTGTAGAACTGGGGGCACCGCGAAGGACACGCGGGTGCTCAGCGAGCAGTGAGCACCCCCGCTGTAACATCTCGCAGACACTTACACTTGTCGTTCATGAACCTCCGGCAGAACTCCTGGAATGTGCCTCGGTAGCTCATGGTCCGCAGGGAGCGGTGGAACTGGTAATAGGACACCACCAGGTCCTTGGGGTTCCGGGCCATGTATATGACCTGCAAGAGGGAGTGGCGGGGGGGACAGAGGGACGGACGAGGTCAGTCTGCGATCCTCCGTCCCAGGCAGGCCGCCCTGTGCAGGTTCCACGGACCTACAACCCACTCTTTTGACCCCGTTTCCAACAGCAAGGTCAGCCCCTCGTGCACCAAGGCGAAACGCTTTTTCTCTATCATTCCGTCTCAGCAGAGATGCACTCGTGCCCACGCAATAGCATCAGCTGGACAGCTACTTGAGTGTTTTAGTATATTTCTCTTCTCTAGCGCTCCTTTTTTTTTTAATCGAGGTATAGTTGCTGTACAATATTATATAAGTTACAGGTGCACAATATAGTGATTCACAACTTTTAAAGGTTATATTCATTCCATTTACAGTTATTATAAAATATTGGCTATACTCCCCAAGTTGTACAATATATCCTTGTAGCTTATTTTATACGTAATAGTTTGTATTTCTTAATGCCCTACCCCTATCCTGCCCCTCCCCGCTTCCCTCTCCCCACCGGTAACCACTAGTTTGTTCTCTGTATCTGTGAGTCTGCTGCTTTTTTTATTATACTCACTAGTTTGTTGTATTTTTTTTAGATTCCACATAAAAGTGGTGTCAAACAGTATTTGTCTATCCCTGTCTGACTTAGCATAGTGCTGTCCAAGTCCATCCATGCTGCTGCAGATGGCAACATTTTGTTCTTTCTCATGGCTGAGTAATATTCCACTGTCTACATAACCCACACTTCTTTATCCATGCATCCGCTGATGAATGCTCAGGCTGCTTCCATGTCTCGGCTATTGTAAGCAGTGCTGCTGTGACACTGGGGTGTCTCTAGCGCTACTTTAAAATCAGCGGAAGACAGAAAACTTACAGCCCTGACCCTGGTGATGAGAATTATAGGCCTCATACGTCTAATGCAGTTGAGAAAAAAGGAAAAAAATCAGAGACAGTGAAAGCAGCCATGAGTCCTCAGGCCTTCAATGGGCAGAGGCTGGGCTCTGGCTGGTCGAGTTCAGCTGTGAGGAAAAGCGAAAGTGAGAGGCATGGATCAAGTGCTAGAGACATGGGGCCAAGGACAGCCTCTCCGGCGCTCTTAGCACACCGAGGTTGTCTGGGAACTTGGGCCTGTGACAGACCACCGTTTGGACTGGCACATGGGCCGCTGGTTCCGGGAGCAGCGGGGAGCGGCGGGGCGCGGAGTTACCTTGGAGTCGCCGCTGTGGAGGTCTGAGGGCAGGAAGCGGTAAGGGAGGTGGCTTTTGATGAGGCGGGGGGACGTCAGCTCCTGCAGCAGGGCAGAGGGGAGGTGCTCAGAGGACACGCGCCCTTTCTCTGGGGCCCAGGCGGACAGGGCCACAGAGAGTCAGGACCGGCACCACCTGCACCCCGAACAACCTTCTCACCTGAGACAGGACCCCCCAGCCCTGCCCAGGCTGGACCCTGGGGGCAGACACGGGCCGACGCGGTCCCCGTCCTCGGCCCCCGTGGCCTGAGTCACAGTGTATCGTCAGGGGTCTGCTCAGAGGACGTGGGCCGCGATGGCAGCCCGGAGCGGTCGCAGAGAGGGGGCCCCGCAGTCAGCCTCAGCGCAGAACTCCTGCGGCTCCTGGACCGAACCGGTCCCTCCCTCGGCCAGCGCTCCGCTCCCAGGCCGTGACTCAGACGTGCCCCCCGCTCCCCGAGAGGCCCGGTCCCGTCCCACTTTGCTCCCGTCTGGCGTGGTCACCCTTCAACCACTAGGACTCTCGGTTTTCCTGTCCTGGGGGCTCCCTCACTGGGATCTCAGCTCTGTGAGGGCTGTGACATCACGGTCAGTTCAGTCCTCGGCGGGACCCCAAAGCCAAGAGCAGGGCAGCCCGCGGCAGGGGCCCACGCAGCTCTACTGGAAGGCTCAGCGCTGGGTCAACACGGGCTGCAGCACCGTGGCGGGCACAGGGGCGGGAGGGGCTGGACGCAGGTGGGCCAACGCTGGAGGCTGGGGTGCAGAGACCGGCTTATGCGGGACAACGACCCGGTGGTGGGGGGCATTCTCAGAGCTTATTTCAGGCTGCTCGTCTAGTGGGAGAAGGGACAGGCGGGCCACGCAGGAAATGAGGCCTGAACGAAGAGGTGGCAGAGGGGAGGATGGAGAGAAAAAACTCCAGATCTGTCTGAGGAGTAGAAAGGATGGGACTTGGGAATATGTTTTTTTCACTCCTGACACCAAATGTTCGATGCAAACACACCCCACCCAGCCCCCTCAACAGATGGGATGAGCCACAGCGGGAGGCCCCTCACCCCGACACTCCCCCCCATCTCCCCTACTCCTGGCATCTGCCTCCTTTCCCCCTCCAAGCCACCCACGTCACCCACTGGTTCAGTTCCAGGGTCACTGCCACCGGCTCAGGCCCATCAGTCTTCCCCCCTCCCACCAGCTACCTGGGGGTCCCGGGAGCTCACTGCTCTCCCTCCGCCCACAAGGCCCCCAGGAACCCCTCAGGAGCACCCGTCACTCAGGGTGCAACCGTGGAAAGGCCCCAAGTGGGCCGTGTGGGCTGCTGCCACCCGCCCAGGGCCCACCTTGATAATGTCCAGGCCCGGCTGCGGGTACTCCAGGACCGGGAGCTGCTCGTCGATGTTCATCAAGCCGATCTCATCAGGGTCGGCCCCCTGGCTCACCAAATAGACCACCTCCTGCAGCAGGCTGGTGCCTGGAGGGAGAGAAGCCCAGTGAGGGGCGCCCAGAGGAAGCCCAAGGGCCAGCCCCACTCTTGGGTCAGCACCTGCCACCCAGAAAAAGGGCTGAAGGGCCGCAGAGCTGGGGGGCGTGCAGCGTCCCAGGAGTGCCTCGAGTCTAGTGGAAGAACACCGGCCTAGGCGTGAGACCTTGGCCTGAACGCCACCTCTCGGGGTGACCGCGGGTGAGCCAGGTTTTCTGAGCTCCTGTTTTCTTGGCACTAAACGCAGGCAGGAGATTTCTCAAGGCTGTTGTGAGGAGTGAACAGGACACACAGTACCTGCCTCCCCAGGGCTCGAGGACTGTCATGAACGGACGATTCTCAGTCCTGGGTTTCCAGAAGCTGAATTTTCGTTTACCCAGGAGTGATGAAGGTCCAGGGGAATGACTCGCCAGCCAATAATGATTTACAATGAAAACTATGTCTACTGGTACCTGCTAAAGTGAAACACAGCTATGCCCTGTGACCGGAGAAATGTACAAGACAACACCGACAGACACGTACCAGAACGACCCTGCAGCGTTACTCAGAAGAGCAAACCTCGGAAACATCGGTCAGCAGCAGAATGAATAAGCCAGGATACTCAGACAACGGGACACTAGGCAGCAGTGGAAGCCAGACAGCAAAGGGCGTCTGCTGTGTGATTCTGCACGTCCCCATTCCTGTGGGTTCCGGAATGGGGAAGTAAGATGCAGTGACAGGTGAGGACAGCGCTTCTCCGGGGGAAGCTTATCGACTCAAAGAGGACATGAAGGAGTTTCTGGGGTGCCGGGATGGCTCTTTGCCTTGGTCTGGTGGCAGTTACATGGAAGTATGCACACACAAGGTATAATTCAATTCAAAGGAAACACCACCTGTCTGCCCAGCACTGTGGTCAGCAGAACCTGCTCCCCAAGAAAGATGGAGGGGGCCCAGCCAGCATGGAGATGGGACAACTCAGCCCAGGGACACCCTAGACCCTCAAAGACGGAGAGAGGCCCTCCAGGGAACAGGTGCACTCGTGTGTGTCAAGGGCGCCTCCCCGGCTCGTGGGGCCGCAGCTGCAGCCCTGCCTGCCAACTCCTTCCTCTCAGACCACCCCACGGGCTGTCCCAGCAACGCGGCTTGGACAGGTCCCCCATCCAGACTCGAGGACAGCCCTTCTGTGCCTTATGAACAGCGAATTTCAGATTCAGGGTGGATGGCTCCCAGCCTAGACCCTTCTGCAGCTTCCCAGTGTCCATACACTGGAGTCCGGTGGTCCCTTCACCTGTACTCTGCACCAGCCCCCTGGGGTGCGGGTTCCCCTCCCCCGGAGGCTCCCTGCTGGCCCTCACCCTGCAGCCCGTGCACAGTGGCTTCAAGTCGTCTCCTCCAGCAAGCTGGCCTTCCCGGACCCCCACGTCCCCCATTACTCATCCTCGCCCGGCGCGAATTGCTTACGACGCTCCCAATTACCACACCGACTGCAAGGCCTCACTCCAGAGGCGACAGCGCCGTCTCCCCGCCAACACCCCCGGGGCCCAGCACACAGGACACGGCAGGCAAACCCAACATCTCAGCATCTGTGCAGGAAGGAAAAGCAGGGGCCTGGGTCAGGACACGCAGTGGGCCGACCCCACAAGGGCAGAACCCCAGCAGCACCCTGGGGTGGCAGGAAGGGAGCCTGGGGAGAAAGGCAGCTCTCTGTGCTCCCCCAGCCCTTGCGCGGCCCCACTCCGTCCAGGCTTTCAGCTCCACTCTGGGACCGCGGCCAGCCAGGGCCTGCCCGGTCATCACCCCATCTGACCCCCCAGAAGAGACACGCTGGCCAGGTCCTCCTCCCCAACCACCCTGGTCCCTTCGCTTCGGGGGAATCGGTCTCTGCTGCTGATTCCTCATCTCCCCCCGCCCCCTGAAAGTGCTGCCCCCTCGTCTCCCAGCTGCACACACTCCCCCGGGGCCTCCAGCAGCCCCACCCCGAAGGCCAGCTCCACGCTGACCCCCGCACGCACCGACCCACATGGAACCTGCCGCCCAGCTCCCCGCCGGACCAGGTGCCCCTGCCTCCTGCCCCCCCAAAGCCCGCCTCGCCCACCTACCATCAAGGTGAGCGCAGAGCCAACCCTTCCATCGGGGGCGCTGCTGGAGGCCCCGCAGCCCTCTGCCCTGCTCAGCCTCCTTTCAGTCCAACAAAAGCGGCCAGGACCACCCGACCATCCCCACAGGGACTTCCGAGGGCTCCCCGCCCCTCTCAGGACCCCGCAGCTCCGAGGACCCTCCGAGGAGCAGAGCAAGGTCTTCAACCTGGCCTGCGGGCCTGCCGGCCACACTCCACGCCCCATGCCCGGCACCTCTCTCCCCGCCTCTCTTCCTTTTCCGAGCTCCTACCGGCCTCCTGGCTGGTCCCGTGCCCGGAGCCCTTTCCTCACTCCCTCAGGTCCTTCAGGTGTGAGCGCTCCCCTGACCAGCCACATGACGAGCACACTTCGCCCTGCCCCGGTCCCCACTGCAGCGACAGTCCGGGAACAGCCTGCACGGTCCTCTGCACGGTCCTCTGCGCGCTCCAACCCCGCCGCCCTCCACAGGGCACGAGCACGGTCCTCTGCGCGCTCCCACCCCGCCGCCCTCCACAGGGCACGAGCACGGTCCTCTGCGCGCTCCCACCCCGCCGCCCTCCACAGGGCACGAGCACGGTCCTCTGCGCGCTCCCACCCCGCCGCCCTCCACAGGGCACGAGTGGTTTTGTCTGGCTCTTTGCCGGGACAGCCAGCACATGGCCAGGCTCAGTTCACATTTTCTGAATGCACGAACAAACCCTGGGTTTGTTCAACGGGATATGTCGATCAAGGAAGACTCCTTGAGGAGACAGCTTTGCAGCAAAGGCCCTGAAGGAAGAAAGTGTTGTGGCGGCTCTTCAATCAGAAAGAACTTCTGTCCATCAACCACAGGACCCTCACACCAACCTAAGAGGTGGGGACCACCACCCCCATTTACAGATGAGGCTCCTGCGGCCTAACTGTACCCAAGGCTACAGAGCCTGCCCGCTCCTGCTGGTGAGGCCCGTCCACCCGGCAGCTCAGGGCAGCTGCACTGGGCGGGTCCGTGCTCTTAGAAATACGACTGTGCGAAGAGTTTCCACCAAAATAGGCCTCTCCCAGGGAGGTCTTCGGGACGCCCGCCCCTGCAGCCCCTGCAGGTAATGACCCAGACACACCTCGTTAGTATGTCTTACATCAATATCGACATGCCAGTTCCACAAGCCCCATCCACGCCTCCATTAAATATCAGCAACGGAAGACCAGCCTCGTTAGAGCCCACAGGAGGCGCCCTACCTGCGAGGCTGCACACGGCAGAGGGAGGGTTTACAAGCACCCCCGCATGAACAAGGAAGCTCAGAGATCAGGTTCCAGTGCAAGGTCACAGAGCCGGAAAGGGGAGCGCTACCCCGGAAGGGGAGCCCACATCCCCACCTCCCTACGCAGCCTCCCCAGCACCCCCAGGGAAGGGGGGACGGGTGGAGGGTCCTGTGCGAGGCCGTCGCGTTGCTGCAGCAGGACGCTGGGGGGCCTCCCCTCCCGCAGGTGCGTGCGGGCGAAGCGGGGCCTCAGCCCCCACCCCACCATCCCCCTGCGTCCGAAGCCCCTGGGGAGAGGCGCCCGGGAGGCCAGCCCGCCGCCCAGCAAGTCCGAGGTGAGGCGGGGCACAGCCAGGCTTTCAACCCGGGAACACACAGGGCTGCCGGGTGGGTGGGACTGCCTGGCAGGGAGTAACACAGGCCACACGCTTTCCAGCAGCTCGTTTTCAACTCAACAGACGTGACGCAATCCTTCACGGACCTGCTTCTGCTGACAGCAGTGAAATCACTCCCGGTGGCACCTCAGCGTCGGCAGTGACTCTGACACCAGCCCTCTGAGGCCAAGACCCGTAGAAAACCACCGGGGTTCCGGGCGGAACTCCCCCGGGATCCAAAGTCCAGTCCGACCTGCCACAAGGCTGGGGTGGAGCCCATCAAAATTCCCACCAGAACTCTGGGGACGGGGACGCCAGCACTCTAGGGTCAGAACCAATCAGAACTGAGCCCCCGACCACCAGGATCCCGGGGCTGGAACCCTTTGAAATTCTTTTTATTATTATTATTATTTATTTTCAGCTGTGTTGGGTCTTCGTTGCGGTGCGCGGGCTTCTCATTGCGGCGACTTCTCTTGTTGCGGAGCATAGGCTCTAGGCGCGCAGGCTCAGTAGTTGTGTTGCACAGGCTTAGTTGCTCCACAGCATGTGGGATCTTCCCGGACCAGGGCTTGAACCCGTGTCCCATGCATTGGGAGGCGGACTCTTAACCACTGGTCACCAGGAAAGACCTGGAATTCTTTTATTTTCACTTTTATTATTTACCAAAGTCACACGTGTACCTAGTTTAAAAGTCAAAAGACTCAGGACAGAAAATCCAGGTCCCCTCCCAACCCCACTCCCACGTCCAGAGCAAACCCTTGCTGATTCTTCGCTTACCCTCAGGTTTCTGACGGGCTTACATCATTGTTTCACGATCTGTGTGTTTTCATGGGCTACTGATTTCTGACTGAGCAAGACGACGACCCAGCCACGTTCCCTCCTGCAGGCTTCCCTCCCCGACACGGTCCCGGGACAATTTTCAGCCTAATTCAAAGTACACCGTGTAGTGACTACACTGCCTCTTTGCACAAGATTTTGTGTTTCCTTCGCTTGCTTGTTAGTGTTCTATGGACCTATTAAGAATTCCTTCTCCAGCTCTGTGGCAAACCCTCTCCGTACGGCCAAACGCAGGAGGTGTGCTCTAATCCCATTTATCTCTTGGGGTGGTGCCCCTGCCCCTCAGCGCCCCACGACTGTCTTCCTGCAATCTCCCTCGGGCTGGATGGACTGCGTCCTTGACCCGTGTGCCCCTCGCTGGTGTCCATGCACACGGTGGCAGAGTCCACCCCGAGGTGCCTCCTGACTGTGACAACTGTGTGGGACGGTATGTGACTACAAGTGCCTGTTTCTACCTCACCCGGGACCGGCAGTTGGGCTGGGTATGGAATTCCAGGCTGGGGACCACGTCCCTTCAGAACCCTGAACGCACTGTTCCCGTCGTCTAGCTGCCCATGCTGCGTCGAGAACTCTGAGGTCCTCCGTTCCTAGTCCTTTGAACGTGGCCGTTCTTCCGGAAGCTTTGCAATCTTCTCTGTATCTCAGGTTTGAAATTTCACAGCTAAGTGCTGCAGCAGGGTCTCTTACTCAATCACGGTGCCTGGGGGCACATTCAGACACAAGGGGAGTCTTTAACTCCCTCCTGGAGTTCTGGAAATCCTGGTTTCAGTCACTTTCTCTCTCCCATTCTCCCTGTTCTCTCCTTCTGCAGCTCAGATCTTCCACTTTTTCTTCTCTTTTTGCTCCCATTTGTCATCAATTTGTAAAAATTTTTGCTCTACTTTCTGGGATATTTCCTCTGCTTGACCACCCAAACCTCACAACTGAGTTCTTAAAATTTCAACTACAATACCTGTCTTCACTCTCTGACGACATTACAGAGTTAGGAGTGCAGGTGGTAGGACTTCCCTGGTGGCGCAGTGGTTAAGAATCCACCTGCCAATGCAGGGGACACAGGTTCGATCCCTGGTCTGGAAAGATCCCACATGCCATGGAGCAACTAAGCCCATGAGCCACAACTACTGAGCCTGCGCTCTAGAGCCCACAAGCCACAACTACTGAGCCCGTGTGCCACAACTACTGAAACTCACACGCCTAGAGCCCACGCTCCACAACAAGAGAAGCCAACGCAATGAGAAGCCCGCGCACCACAATGAAGAGTAGCCCCCGCTCGCAACTAGAGAAAGCCCGCGTGCAGCAACGAAGACCCAACGCACCAAATTAATTAATTAATTTTTTAAAAAAATCAATCATAGTCCTACATACTAGGGATTTGCAACTAGAAGCAGAATTTAAAATAAAAAAAAACAAAGGAGTGCGGGTGGTGTTTTGTTTTTCGGTTTTCTTCTGCTCTGTACATTGTCTTTGATTCCGCCAAGCTCCTTTTGCTGCTTTTTGTTTTGTTCGGTTTTTGCAGGTCTCTGTCCTTCACGTTGGAGACGTTAAGATCTGAAGACCTTGAGTCCATCCACAGGTTAAGAACGAGCCACCGGACGCAGCCATCTGCGTCCAGGCTTGTCCAGGACAAGGCTTGTTGACTGCAGGGCTTCATGTGTCTGTAAACACAGCCCAGCCTGGGTGCCCTCACAGCTGAGATGGGAGATGCCCACACGCAAGTATTTGTAAGTCTTTTCTTTGGGGTCAGTTTCTCCAGAGAAGATGACTCCACTCTCTGTCCTGGGGGACCACAGGTATCCCAGAAGCCAAGGAGGGGAGGGCGCTGGGAACCTCCCTTTCAAGCATGTAGCTTTCATTCGACCCCCATTTCCAATTCAGCACTGTACCCCAGCCTGTAGCTCTGCATGGCATCCCCAAGCCCACAGCTTCTCTGGATCAACTTCCCCCAAAGAAACCCGTCTTTGTAACAGCTGCCTGCTCTCAGCCTCCGCGTATCACGGCGGCCACCCTGAGGGGCATGATTCCTGGGGCCCTGCAGCGAAGGGGTTCACGTGCTGGCTGCGCTGCCCTCTGCTGGCATTAGGTTCTCTACCTGCTAAGTCAGCTAACACTGAGCCACCACATCTGAGCTTCCAAACAGTCACCACCTCTCCTTCTCCCTGGGAGGAGGGCCTCAGAGCTTCCTACTCCTCGAGCGTCACGTAGTGAGGTTTGAAGAGGAAGCGGCGATGAGCAGGCGTGCTCAAGTCTGCCCCACGGGCACTCTACAGGCACCGGACGTCAAGGTGTCACAGCCGGGGTCAGTCCAGCTCCCTCAGAAACAGCAACAGCTGCGCACCTGAAGCTGCAGCCCACGGAGCTGCCAAACCAGCCGGGCCTGGGGTCCTGCAGGCCCCTCACCAGGGGTGGGATGTGCTAACCCAGCAGACACTGAGAAGGCCTCCAGGACGCGCCCCTTGGAAAGGAAGGAGCAAAGGGAGCTGCTCTCCTTGAGCACCTCCCCATCCTGGGAACATTCACAGGGGCTGTCTCAGCTCCCGAGACAATCCTGACACTCAGGGGACACGGAGCCCAACAAGGACGGGCACAGCTCCCGTCTCAGGCTGCAGTGGACGGGAACCGGGACAAGAGGCCCAGGCTGGCTCACACGAGGCGCCCTGCAGGCCCCCAGGGACAGCTGAGGACAGTGCTCAGCGTGCCAGGCGCTGTGCCAGGAGCTCACACGGCCCCTCCCCATCTGAGCCACACAGGCCGCTCAGCGGCCTCTGCCGCCACATCTCACACACGACAAAGCAGACTTGGAAGCGAACTGCCTGGGGCCACAGACGCGAGTGGGCTGTGAACCCAGGACCCAGAACAGTCTGACTCCAGAACCAGAGTGCTTCGACACACCACACCACACCACATGCACGCACGCACACACACACGCCACGCCCATGTGCCCCCCACACACATACACACAGACACCACACGCACGCAGCACAGACACCACACCCATATACCATACACACCCCACACACACGCACACACACACCCCCCACACATATACACACACACCACACACGGCTCACACAGCAAGTGGGCAGCAAAGCCAAGGCCACAAGCCACACGTTCTCATTTCCAGGCTGAAGCTCTAACCGCAGACCCCACCACTTCCCAGCTGCGGATGGAGCAAGGGTGAGACAGAGGGAGGCGGGGCTGCACCCTGGAAAGTGAGCCTGGCCTGTGCTCTGTGCCCTGCTGGACACAGAGGGGAAACAGACTTGTCTACTGGGTGTGACTGTCCCTCCTGTGGGGCGATGCCAGATGCTGTGACACAGCTGGACTGACGGCGAGGCTGCCCATCCCCAGACAGCCCTGGCTGCCACAGTCCCTGCTGCTGACGCCTGGCATCTGGGGCCCACATTCCCAGCCGCGCTCTGCAGCGACTGGGGGGGCCTGACGAAGCCACCAGGCTCCAGCCTTCAATTTCCTTAGGGTGAAATTCTCCCGGGCCTTGAGCTCTCGGGTTCCTGGGTTCAGAGATGCGGACACACACTCAGGACCCCGCACACAGCCCCCTACCGAGAGGCTGCTGATCCCTCAGGCAGAGCGGGCGGCTCCCCCAGGAGGGAGAGGCCCCACCTCCAGGAGGGTCTGGCAAAGTCTGGGAAGGCTCTTCTTAAACAGCAGCCTTCGACCTGGGACCCAAAGGACAGGAGCACGGACCAGCGAGATGCAGCGCATCAGGGAGGGGCTGGGGGTACAGCGGTAGGAGCCCCAGTTCTCCACCCTGCCCCACCCACACTGTCTCCCTGAGACTTCACAGCCCCTCCCAGAAGAGGGTCCCCACGATCGCGGGCACGGCAGGGACTGGCTGTAGCCAGGGAGGCGAAGGCACAGAGCTTTGCACGCTCCCACTTGCTCTTCTGTGCTTCTAGCATTGCCAAGGGAAGGACACTCCCAGCCTAGCCTCCTGGTCCAGGGACACCTGATGAGAACCGCCCAGCCGCGACCAGCCTGCTGCAGGGCCCCCAGGCAGCCCGCAGATGCACGGGCTGGGATCAGGACGGCGGACCCTGGGCTACAGTAATAACCGCTGTCTTTAGGCGCTGAGTCTGGGCGGTCTCTTACACAGCCACAGGCAGAAAATGCTCCGGGTGGAGCCGGAATGAAAGAGAAGAAATGAAATTAAGGGCTAGCAGCGTATCAGGCTTTCCACGCCCATCATCACGTCCGGTCCTCCCAGCAGCCCAGAGAGACACCACCCCATCTGAAAAGGAGCACACCGAGACTCAGGAAGGCTGAGCGCCTTGCCCCAAATCGGATTCAGGCCTAGGTCATTACAACGCCTCCTCCAGCGGACCCTGTCAGCGCCCACCATCCCACCTCGGCGCCCTGGAGCGCGGTGGGCAGACCCCACACGAGGAGCTCCTGCACCCGCTCTCCCTGGGCCCCAAGCACCCTCCACTGCTGGGAAGCGGGAGCTGACGGATGAGGCCCGGCCCCCACCTCTTGAGGGAGACCCCCGTGCTGTGCCCACCCGTCTCCCGAGGGTACCGCTCCTGGCTTCCTCTTTGCCGCACCTCCTGAGACCACCTCCCACCTCACTCCTCCACGCCGAGCCTCGCTTCCAGGTCTCCAGGCCCCAGGCTCACGCCCTCCTCGTGCCGGGCCTCGCCCCTCCCATGGGGGAGGCAAGACCACATGGGCACGAGCTTCAAGAGGCCACATCTGAAATCCCGGCTCGGCCGCTTCCTGAGGCCTGGACCCCAGGAAGACTCAGCCCGTCCCAGCAGGTCTACCCACCACACCCCAGGGGAGGACCGCCCACGGATCAAACGCCAGGACCCACGTGCTGGGGTCCCGGAGCCAGCCCCCGGGGGCTCTGCCCCCAGGACCCGGGCCCGTTTCTCCTCGGGCCTCAGTTCCTCACCTGATAAGGGACATCTCTGGCCGTGAGGCTCTGAGGATGACAGGACACCCCCCCCCCGCCCCCGTTCCCGGCACAGAGACGGGCCGCGCTCTCAGCTCCCAGTCTGCCTGAGGCTTGAGAAGGATCAATGCAGACTCGAGCATCTGTGCCATCACCCCGCCCACGGCCTGCCGCTGGTGGGAGTGGGGGCCCAGGAGACCCTGGCTCATCCCAGGCTGAGCTGAGCCTCATGAGAGCCACCTGGAAGCCCAAGCCTCTCTGGCTCTCCAGCCCCTCTGGGAATGACTTGTGTAGCTTCCGGAAACCCCAGGAAGTCTGCAAAGCATGTTTTGGGGGGGCTTCTGCCTCCTGACGGCCCCTGCACTTGCCCTAACGTGCTCCAGAAGCCCCAGCTGGATCCCCACCCCCTGCTAACAGCAGAGCATCACTCTGTCCAGACCCTGTCCGACCCCCCAGAAGCTGCAGACATGCCCACCGCCTCACCTGACCATCAGGACAGCGGGAAGCAGTGCCGCCCCAGCCAGGGTGCAGAGAGCTGGGAGGAGCGCGGCCCAACACTAACCGGCAACGGCCAGACAAGCTGCCAGGCCCCACCCGACTCAAGTCCGTCAGAGAGCTGAAGCTGCGGGGCAGCCAAGAGGCTGGAACCCCAGGAGGACGGGCCAGGGGGAGGAGAGGCCAGGCGCCACGCACGCAGGAAAGAAGAATCCAGCTGGAATTTCCCCAAGGTGCAAAGGCTGACGGCGGGCTTGCAGAGCAAGAGACACAAGGGGAGAGCTGGGACCAAGCAGACGCTCTTCTGCAGACCTACTAGGTGCTCGTGAGAAGGACAAGGGGTGGCAGGGTGGAGACAGCGTTCCTCAACATCATGGCTGCAGGAAAAGGAAAGAAACCTGCTGGGACTCTTCTCCTCTATGGGAAGAACGCATTAAGCCACTGGGGGAGGGGCAGCAAAACCTGTTACCCCCCAGGGCGCTGGTGAAGACCCAACACGCTGGAGACTGGGTGAAAGAAAAGAACTCTGCCCCTGCGGGAGAGGTAGGAACTTGCCCCTGGGCTCTGAGACCCCCAAATGCTGAAAGAGGAACAGGAAACTCTTTCCTGCGCAAGACCCACCATCAAAGCAGAGCTGGCTGCCACTAAGGGCGTCACTGAGAAAGCCCTACCAAGACCCAGGAACCCAGGGCCTGCCTAAGGCTGCAGCTGGACCAGGTGACAGAGGACCTCCCCTCTCAGCCAGCAGCAGAGCAACCAGAAACAGCAGTCCACCCCTGAGGTAGGGGACAGGGTGTGGGGAGAAACCCCTCTGAGACTCAGACCAAAAGCTGAGGGTAGGGCAGAAACACTGAGGAAAGACCCTCTGGAAATTCAGCTTCCCACGCGAAGCACAAGGTGATGCTATAGGAATTAAAACCAGTCGTCACTCAAGTGCCCAGAGGGACAACAGAATCCAAACACAGCCCTCCTCCTACCAGACTGACTCACCACCTACACTAATGGCAAGAAAAGCCAGGCCCATTTCCAAGCATAAATACAACTGACTCCAATCTCTAATGTGGGCACACTGTGTCCAGCATTCAATCAAAAAGTACTACACATTAAGAAAAGGAAAAAAAAATTATATATATATATATATATATACACACACACACACACACACACACATATATATCCCAGTCAAGAAACAAAACAATCAACAGAATCAGACTTTAAAATTAATCTGATTAAAATGTTAAAGGATTTCATGGAGAAGATGGACAAAATGCATAAACAGATGAATATTTCAGCAGAGAGATGGAAGCTACCAAAACAATGAGATACTAGAGGAAAAATAAAAACACAGTAACAGAAATACAGAATGCTTTCAGTGAGCTCATCAGTAGACCTGACACAGTGGAAGAATCAGTTAACACATTACTGACTGGGGGATTTTTGCAGAAACTAATGTCTGTGGCCATAATACACCTCTGGTCAAAAATGTGTTGAGCTGAAGATTGGTCAACAGAAATTACCCAAGCTGAAATACAAGGAGAAAAGAAGGGTGAAAAAATAGAATATACAAGAGCTATAGGATAGTATCAAACAATCTAACACATGTGTAATTGGAATCCCAAAAGAAGAGAAGACAGAAGAAATATTCATAGGGATAATGGCTGAGAATTCATCCAAAAGTAGAAAAGGCATCAAACCATAGATCCAAGAAGCTCAGAGAACCCCAAGCAGAATAAGCATCCCCCTCCCTGAAAAAATACATACCTAGACACATAATATTCAAGTGCTGAAAATCAAAGATAAAGAGAAAATCTTGAAGGCAACCAGGGGATAAAAAGGGCCATTCCAAAAGGAACAAAGAATCACAGCTGACTTTTCAACAGAAGCGATGCAAGCCAGGAGACAATGGAGTGGCAGCTCTAAAGTGCTGAAAGATAGGAGGGAGGCACGGGAGGATGTTCAGTCCCACAATGAACTGATGAGAGGAGCTGGAAAATGGGAAGTCCTCATCAGGTAATCAGAGGGAAGGAAAAGGAGAGGAAGAGAGGGGAGCGGAAGAGCACACCAGACAGAGGGAGAAAGACTGGAGGGAAGAAGGAAGCAGGCGTGTTCAGACAGTCCTATGTGGCTGGTGAGAAAGGGGGCAGAACAGGTGAAATCAGACCACAGGACGATGGGCTACAGAGTGGAGTTTACCGTTGACTGAAGGCAATGGGGGGGGGCAGTGAAGAGGTGTAACGAGGGACTGCCCGAGGTCAGGTTTGTGTTTCTAAGAGGTCACCTCCGCTGCAGAGTGAAAGGTGAACCAAGGGGGGAGGCCATGCAATAGTCCAGGTCAGACAGGAAGGGTCCCATGACTGTCTCGAGGGCTGAGGGCGCAGACGGACCTGAGAGCTTTTACTGGGTGCAGGAGCCACAGAAGCAAGTAACAAAGTGCACGTGGGGGCGGAGGGTGGGGGAGTGCGGAGGAGCCGTCACTGTCTGGGGGAATGAGAAATGAGAAGCCCGGATGAGACCCTGGAGCTTAGAGTGGGGCCGGGGGTCTCTTCCTGTTCCACTGGTATCAGAAAGATGCTCCTCCCGGAGGCCCTGCTCCTTCCTCCAGAATCCCCATACAGCGATGAGAAGAATGTTCCCCTGGCCAACCCAGGCGCTTGGACTTGCCCCCTCCTTCCCCAATTGCAAGCCCTCTTCATTATGTGCAAACATGCTGAGTAAGAGCGAAGGGAAGGAAGGGGGAGGAGGGAGGGAGAGGGGAGAGGGGAGAGGGGAGAGGAAGTCGGCAGTTGTCCTGCTCACACCTCCTGGTACCTCTTCAGGCGTCTGCACGCTCTCCCGGGGGGCAGGGAACTGAGCGCTGGGTTGGGGAGCACTCATCACCCTGTGTTGCTGGAAGGGAGGGACGGTCACCCTGATCTTGGCACAAACGTGAGCTCAGGGTGGGTGGCAAGTCCCTCCCTAAAACCTCGCAGGCTGCTTCCTGATCCGCATTTGAGACCAGGCTCCTCCCCAGACTGTGGGAAAGTGCAGTGCAGTAACTGCATGTGAAAACCTGGGGAGCGTCTGGCACAGAATGCATGCTGGGTGGGCGCCGGTTCCCATCCCCACTGTCCCTCTGCCAGCTCTTCCCGTGGCTGCTTCCTCTCCACCATCTACAAGTGAAAACTGTACGCTCACATGCCGATACCACCCTTTCCCCTCACTGGGCCTGTTTCTATCCAAAAAAGGAAACAGTCGCAAGAACACAGGACTGTTCTGAGGCTCAAACAAGGGAGAGGGAGTAGCTGCGATTGGTAATCCCACCTGCCCTCGTGGCCGGCTCCCTGCCCACCTCCTCCATGCAGGCCCCCAGTGATCCTCCTCCTGCCTGGGCCCCTGACCTGACCCTGGGAATGACCACCCTGGCCTGTCAGACGGCTTTCGGCATCAGGGGCCTGGCTTCCCAGTATCACTGCAGGCTCCTTGAGGACAGCATCACCTCATTCATGACACTTCCCGAGCCCCCCTCTCCTGGGCATGGTGACACACACAGTCAAAGAAAACGAAGAGCTCTTCCAGCCTGGGGCCTGTGGGCCTCCCCGCCCCAGGGTGTCTTAACATTTAAGACTTACATGAACCCATCAGGCCCAACCCTCTCATATTTCATGAGCAAACGGCAGTCGCACAGTGACAGGGCTAGAGCTGGCGCCAGATGCTCCCCCCTCCCCAGCAGTGATGCGCTGCTTCCCTCCTCATCAGTGGCAGGAGAACGAGGATGCACTTCAAGACAGGTGGGAACCAAAAGGAAAGGGAAGTCAGGAGGTGGGCGCTCTGGCCGAGCCACGGAGCATGTTCCAGAGCCAGTCTCCACGACCTCGGGGACCCCGGGGGCAGACACAAGACGTCTCCCAGACACAACTGGGTTCAACACTCAACATCCTGGGACCAAAGAGGCTATAAGAACGGATGACGACCAACAAGCGACAATGAGAAGGGTCCCCCTCAGAAGGCACAAGGGGCTCCCACTGCTGGCATTGCGGTGTGAACCAGCGTGAGGATGGACATAGCTGACATCCGTGCTGTGCAACACGAGAGCCACTAGCCATGCGGCTCCTGAGCTCGTGAAATGTGGCGACTGCCACCGGGGAACTGAATCTCTAATTTTATTTCATTTCAATTCATTAAACTTCAATACCCACCTGTGTCTAGAGGCTCCTGTATCAGACAGCACAGTCCTAACCTGTCACCCGAGCTCAAACGTCAGAAACAGAAAAAAGTTCTAGAAGTAGTGGAGTGCTGTGGGAAAAAAGCAGGATCCACTTATTACTACCTTTACCACCAGACGTCCCCTGCCCTGTGAACCCCAGTTCCCCACCAGAGGGGGCAGGGTGGACAAGGGACCCTGGGGCCACCTGCAAGTTCACTAAGACCTCCTAGACTTGGGCACTGGAAACCCAAGGGGCCCCGTGGTCCCCTGCAAGGCAAGGAGGGGCCTCTGCTAGACCTGACTACTCACCCCAGTCCCAGCACCGACCACCCTACAGCTGCCTGTCCCCCAGCGGACTGAGCGCTCACTGAGGGCAGGCACCAGATGGGACTCTGCTCTGCACCCCCGGCACCTAGGAAAGCGTCTGGGCACCGCGGGCGCTCAGGGAGTGAAAGCTGGCATCAACAGCACGAGCCTATCCTGTGCTTACGGTGCATCCGGGACGGGACGAAGCCCTCGCCCATCATCTCACTCATCCGCACAGCCACCCGGCAAGGCGCTGAGGTGGTCTCTCCTATCCCCGAGGAAAGCCCAGCTCAGAGGGGTGATGTCATCTGTCCGGGGCCATCCAGCAGGTAAGTAGCACAGCTGTGTTCAAACCCAGGCCCTCCAGCTCCAAAGCCAGGCTCTGAGTCTCTCAGCACCAGTGCCCCCTACAAATCCACCTGGTGGGGAGGAGAAGTGGGGGAGGGAAGGGACGGGAAGGGAGAGGAAGCGGGAACTGGGCCACCTGAAGTTCACTGACTCAGACCAGTGACAAAAACCCTAACATCCCAAAGTGCCCTGCGGCTTCCATCCCAAAGCGCACAAGAGAAGGTGGGAGCCTCCCTCCGCCTTGAGGCCCGAGTCTGGCTGTCCTCCTCCGGAGGGGAAGGGGCAAGGCTGGCTGCGGGCCAGGGGACCTGACTAGACTGACTGTCCTTCAGCAGCTGTGTGACTCTGAGCAAGTTCCTGCCTTCTCTGAGCCTCTGGATTAACATGGCAGAGCACCTGGCACACGGGACTCGCCAAGGGGCCGCTTCATTGTTCCTAGGGCATCCCAGGTCCCATCGCAAAGCGTGAATGGCCTGTGTTCAAAGTAACAGTCCCTCCAAGGATCCCAGAGCCAGAGTCGCCTCTGCAGCTATGCAATTTATGATGTGGATTTCACAGCAGGGGAAGAACGGGCTCAGAATCACCCAAGGGCGACGACTTGGGAGAACCCAGATCCTGCCCCCGCAGACCGCCCCTCCTGCTGCATCAGCTGCCGCTGGAGATGACTTCCAGGGCCCTCGTCCTCTGGTTGAGAGAAAACCTTTCGGGCAGATCTTTGGGACCAATTCTTCAGTCCCCTTCATGATCATTTCGTGTAATGAACTTTACAGGCAGTGTGGGTTGGGGGAACGGGGGCTCTTCAGAAGCACTGGTTTCAGCTAGTGCAGGTCATCCTTCCTGAGAAAACTTCTCACCTATCCTGTCACCATCCCACAAACTGGATGAGAAGGATGGACTGGGCCAAGGTCGAGAACCAGGAAGAAAGCAAAGAAGGAACAGAAGATACTGGCCTACACAAAACCCAGGACTCTGCTTCTCCTTTACTCCTGGGCTCGTGGTCAGCTCAAACAAGCCTCATACCGGGCACGTGAGCTTGAGCACGTAACTTCACCTCCCAGAGGCTCCGTGCCCGACCTGTGAAAGGGGAGACCACCTCTGATCAGAGAGCTCTGAAGCGAGTTTGCTGCGATGACGAACACACACAGAGCGACACAGCACGGCAGGCAGTCAGCTGTGCAGTTACTACTGTCATTTGCTCCTGGCTTACGTAGTTCTAACAAGGGAGTCTTCAGGTTGCCCAGCCCTCAGGTAGAAGGTAAAAGATAAAAGGAGCAGGCAGGGGGCAGACGGACAAACAACGAGGGCCTGGAAAGGCTATAAGGTCTGTGGAAAACATTTTTTAAGTTTTAAAAAGGAGGCTCCCTGGGGCTCTGTGCAAAGGGACCCCACACAAGGATCTCTGGCCACCGTTGGATTCTCCGTCACCAAAAGAAAGAGCCACATGTTTACTCTCCTTGTGAAAAACTCTAGGATATGTTTTTGTTTGTCTCTGAAAGATGCAAGTTACAAACAAGATGTGAGTTTTGGTTACCTAGAAAACTTCCTTAAACCTACACCTCATTCCCCATCGAGGTGCCCAGAAAGAACCCCAGCAGGCCCCCAGTGCAGGGCCCCTCTAAAGGATCCCCCAGAAGCCCCAAGTACATGCTTTTCAGCTAAGCTCTAAGCCTGGTCCCCCCGCAACCTGCCAGCTACTTAACTTCTCACCCTCCATCTCCTTGCCATGAAATGGAGGGAGGACACAGAACCACAACCGCTCATCTGCAATTCCGAAATCCTCAAGAACACCCCACACCAAGTTTCTCACAATTCATGTGGAGGCAAACCCTGCCCTAAACTAACATGAGACAATTTTTAGTCTTTATTGATCCCACTTAACGTGAGGGTTCAAAGTACAGCCCCACCACACCCAGCTGGGTGGGGGGGTGGTCTTACATGTAGGAATGGTATCTGTGGCTCTAAAATCTGACCAATTCTGAATCCCCATACCTCCTTCCTGTCCTTCTTCCCAAGGCTGGCTCAGCAGCACCTCCAGACTTTTCCCCACCCTCCACTGACAGCCCCTTCTCCAAGCTTCCTCGGAGGACCGGGCGTACTCCTCGGGTGTCTGGGACCCTGCACAGCTGGGACAGCCAAGTGTACAGCTCTTCCCGCAACCTACCACCCTGCTCCTCCAACACGACCTCCAGGCTGCCCCCCTCCACACCAGGCGTCAGACGCACTGCACTGTCTGGATTCAGGCGTCTCCCTGCCTCTCCAATGCAGCGGCAGCAATCGAAACCCGCAGGAACGATCAAACAGGAAAGCTGCTTCTTTTCCCTACGAACCTCAGAGGGCAGTACACGATAATGTCTTATATCAGGTCCCGGGCACAGACCAGCCTGGCTTTAAATCTCTGCTCTGCCACTCATCAGCTGTGTGACCTTGGGCAAGCAACTTCCCCTCTCTGAGCCTCAGTTCCTAGACTGTAAAGTGGGGATGATCACCTCTACCTTACACGACTGTCATGAAAATGACATCAGTTAATGCTGGGACATGTGAATGCCCTGGGTTCTGCCCGACACCAGGGTGATGGAGGCGGCCCTGAAACAAGGGAACACACCAGGCACGCATTCCGGGCACGGCCAGTCCCATCCCCCACCCGGTGCCCACGCAGGAAATGAGGGACGCACACAGCCCTGCTGCCCCTTTTATCCCCTTCCCCAGATCACCACCAGGACTCTGCACTCATCAAAGGCTGAACCGGGCCCAGGAACAGAGAGGTTAAGTGACTGTCCAAGGTCACACAGCCAGCTGGACAACGGGAGAGGAAGCAGGGAAGGGTGGTGGGCCTGGGCCTATCCTCCTGGCAGCTCCTGCCAAACCGGCTCCATCCCCACGGGACGCTAGCTGGCCATGGGCACCGGGGCCCACCTCCAAATACTGGTTTCCCCAAACGCTGGCCGACCACCCCCCACCCCGCCCGGTCGGGTTCTGGGCACCGCGCCCTCGCCCTCCGCCCCCGACGGGAAGCCCCCGGCGCTGGCGCATCGTCTACGCGGGCGCGCCGCAGAGCCGGGCGGGGTCTGCCCGGGGCTCACCGGACTTGGGGTAGGTGACGATCCACACGTCGCTGGGCCGCACCGGGAAGTTGGCGATCTCCTCCATCTTCCCGCGGCAGAAGGGCGGTAGCCGCACGCCATGGAACTCGAAGTACTTGCTCTCGAACTCGCCCGGCGTGCTGGGGGTCTCGGCCTCGCTCTCCGCCATGCCGCCGCCGCCGCCGCCGCCACAGCCCGGCCCCGCAGCCGCGCCGCCCGCTCCCGGCCCGCGCCCCTCACCCGCGCCCTCAACCGCGCCCGCCACCCCCAGCCGCCGCGCGGCGCTCTGCAGGCGTGACGTCACGGCGCCGCCCGGCCCGCGCCCCGCCTCAACCGGCGCTGGCGAAGGCACTCCGTGGCCGTGACGTCACGACGCCGCGGCGCCCAAGCCGGCGTGGAAGCTGCGCTCCGCGGGTATGACGTCATGGCCCCGCCCGACGCGCGCCGGCTGCCCTCCGCAGACTTGCGGTAGTGGGGCCTCCGGGCCCGACCCGCCCCACACCCGGCAGCAGCCACCCACCCGCCCCGAGGGCCGACCAAGACCTCAGTCCGCCGTCCTCCTCCCAGCCCTCCGTCCACATCACCTCCATCACGCGTACATTCACTAACCTAGTGACTCCGTCATTCAGCAAGCGTTCAACACAGAAATACTCCAGCTAGAAGTGACCTTGAAGATTAATTCATTTATTCAACAAATATTTCGGGAACATCCGATCTGTACCAGACTCTGGTCGAGGTTCGCGACCAGTGAGACTGGCTCCTCTTGGAGCTTACATTTGTGAGCAACCGAGATAATTTCAGATCGTAATGGGAGCTGTGAATGAGATGCTTCACAATATCCTGAGGGCGGAAAGGGGGCTGTTAATTGCAGATTCCCAGGGCCAAGCCGCAGACCTCCGGCTATCCAAGGCTCTTGGGATCGTGCCCCGCAAATCTGCATTTCAAAAGTACTTCTTATGCAGACCACATTTTGAGAACAAGAGGATTCTATAGAAGCTTTAGTACAACCCCTCAACCATTCAGTCAAGAAACAGATGCAGGCATACCTCATTTTATTGTGTTTTGCAGATGTTCTGTTTTTTTACAAATTGAACGTTTGTGACAACCCTGCATTGTCAAATGATGGTTAGCAATTTTTAGCAATAAAGTACTTGTTAATTAAGTCATGTACATTCTTTTTTTATAAGAAATTATGCTATTGCACATTTAATAGACTACAGTACAGTGTAAACATAATTCGTGTGACTAGCTTTATGGCAGTATTCACCTCATTGCAGTGGTCTGGAACCATTCCTGCAATATCTCTGAGGTATGCCTGTATTAAGCACCTACTGTATGCCTAGGGGAACACAAAGATGAAAATGATAATGTCCTGGTCTAATTCTCTGAGGTTCAGTGTCCCTGGCTTTGAAAAGGGAACAATAATCTCTACCCCTAGGTACTGTAGTTGAGAGGACAGAGGAAACTACACCAGCAAGGATCCAGAGCAGAGCAGGTGGACAGGACCTACTTGCTCTCTCTCCTTCTTCCCCTGGACTGAGACACTTGCAGTCTGGCAAGGGGGCCACACACGTGGGCTGAGAGGCGTGGGCCACATGTACACGGTGGATGGAGAGAACAAGGAGATCATTAACTCACCCGTGCCCCCTGCAGTGGAAGCGCAGAGCCCTAACCACTGGACCGCCAGGGGAAGTCCCAAGGATGTCTTTACAAAAATGAAAGAGAAGATTCCAAGCACCAAGACACTGTTAAGAACAATTAGGTAATGGCACAAAGACAGGTAGCCAAAGGCTAGAGGAATTGAGTGAATGAATGAGCTGATGTCTCAGGTGAGGTTCTCACTATGGAAGAGCGAGGGAGGACGCTTGCTCTTTCTAGATTGGGGTCTCAGGTATTGACATGAATTTATTATTTGAAAAACTATCTATTTCTTATCTTTGCTGAAAAGGACTTTAGGTTCTGTATTCCAGCAATAGTAGGCACAGTCAGTGTCCAAATCTTGGTTTCTAAATACTTCCCACCAAAAGGAACCAGGATTTCTTGGAGAAAAGACTAATTCCACAGCTGGGCAAAGAAAGTGCAAGATGAGCCTAAAATATCTTTGGGGCAAAAAAAAAAAATAAGAAACTGTTTAAAATGATGGGAATAGGTCAAAAGAACGCAGGAGCTAGTCTGAAAGATCAAATGAGGAGCACTTTGCACATGTTAGAAAAGAATTGGAAACAATTCAAATGTCCATCAACATTAGGCTGGATAAATTGTGATGTATTCATACAATGGAATTCTTACTACATAGTAATTTAAAAAAAGAATTACTGGTATATGCAACAACACAGGTGAATTTCACAGTCAAAATGATGAGCGAAAGAAGCCAAACACAAAAGGCAATATGTTCTATGATTCCATCCATATACAATTCAAGGACAAACAAAACTAATCTACGGTCAGAGGTCAGAAAAGTGTTTAATTTGGGGCAGCGGGAGGGGGTTGACTGGGAATAGACATAAGAGTACCCTCCAGAGTATTGGAAACATTATATCTCGCTCTCAGTGATGGCCACAAGGTGATATACGCATAAGTATAGATGAATATAGATGTGGATATAGATACAGATGCAGACACAGGGTCTGCTTCATGGTCATGCAACCAGGGGAGTCAGAAGGGCCCTGCACTTGGGGTTTAATGCTCTGTGTGTGGTCAGCATCTTAAAATTCTTAATAATTTTATCTTGGAACTTGTGCTTTATAAATGAAGTCTGATGATCAATGAGGCATGTGCCGAGGGCTTGGAGCCTTGGCTCATGGGAGGTCCCACCTCCTGCCACCTTCCAAGGTCTTGACTGTTCACTTCTCTGTTCTCTAGTGTCCCAACCCCATGGCCATGGGGACTTGGGGCCAGCGCCAAGAGGGTCAGGTCTGTTGTTGACACCCCATGGCATCTCAGAGTGGGGCATGATAGAAACCATCCCTGTCTTTCTCTGTCCTAAACTGGCGGCACCCTGGTACATTTGGTGGGTGAATCAACAAAGGTGAACCTCTCTCCCACCATCAGTTCAGGTATCCATTCCTCTGGTGGGGATGTTGCAATTCCCTTGGGACATCAGGCCAGTGGGAAGGGGTGATGCCTGGCTTGAGGTCTTCGCTCCCAGCCAGGGCAAGATGCCTCAGCCCCACAGCTGACAGGAGGACATGGACAGCCAATGGGCTGCTCTGGAAGTCATGGGCTGGGTCCCCCAGGCTCCTGTGAAGGTCTGCAGGTACCCCATGAGTACTCCGGTTTTGGAGAGAGTGGCATTAAATAGAAATTAAAAACACCATGATAGGCTGAGAGATTGTGGAAGAAAGCAAAAAGTTTTATATTTTAGTAATTTTAATGGCATGTTTTAATGCCATTACATTAACGGCTCTACATTTTAATCTTGCACTGGGACCTGCAAATTATGTCCTATAAAGTTGTACATGTCAAAAAATTATTGAGGCGTACACAAGATTTGTGTATGTACTCTGTACCTAAATAACAATTTACTTTGTGTATGCATATCTGTATTTAAGCTAAACAAAAATATTTTTAATGGGTATACGTTAAAATGAATTAGGAAAGGAACAGTGGGAAAAAAGAACTTCCATACTGAAACTAAGAAAAACAAATGAATGAATGAGGAAAAAAGAAAAAGGTCTTTTCAGTAAAATGGCAACTAAGAAATATAGAAGGAATGATGGAGTTATAAAATCACCATTTTGCAGTCATAATAATAATAATGAATCAGATAAGTATATCATGTGAAGCGAAAACCATCAATGGGTGAAGGATCGTCGGGGAAAATGTATCTTTCCAATCTCAGCGCATCTACCCACATATTACTTATCAATAACAAAGGAAAAAGGATAACTTTATAGAGAAGAAATCTGGCAGACACCATGTTTACCAAATGATCAAAATTAACATCATCAGTTTGCATGGCAAACTGACACCTGTGCCTCCTGATATGATGTACTGAGAAGGACACAGAATCACTTATGTGGTTTTCCCACCCAAAATTCATATCCTGAATCTAATAATGAGGACAAAATACAAGACCTAAGCCAAGGGACAGTCTGTAAAACAACTGACCAGTACTCTTCAAAAATGTCGACGTCATGAAAGACGAAGAAAAGTTGAAAGAACTGTTCTAGATAAAAGGAGACTAAAAATAATCGACAAGGACGTTCCTGGGACAATTTGCAACATATGAATATTGACTCTATATTAGCTGGTAATATTATATTAATTTTAAATTTCATGAGTTTTGAAACTGTACTGTGGGTATGTAAAAGAATGTTCTTTTTCTTGGGGGTTACATGCTGAAGTATTTGGGAGTGTATAATTATGTCTGCAAATTATTTTCAAACGGTTCTGCCGAAAAAAAAAAAAGTAACAATTATGACACTCTGAGTGCATGTGTATATATACATTGAGAGAGAAGGAAAATGTGGCAGATGCCACAGTTGGTGAATGTAGGTGATGGTATAATTTCATTGTTGTATTAGTTTTCTATTACTGCTGTAATGAATTACCACAAACTGAGTGGCTTAAAACAACACGAATTTATTATCTTACAGTTCTATGTAGGTCATATGTCTAATGCACGTGTCACTATGCTAAAATCAAGGTGTCGGCAAAGCGCCGTTCGTTTCTGGAGGCTCTAGGGATGAAGCCAGTTTCTTGCCTTTTCCAGCCGCTAGAGGCCGCCCACTTCCTTGGCTCGTGGTCAGTCCCTTCCTCCATCTTCAAGGCCATAAATGCCGGGTTTAGTCTTTCTCACATCATATTACTCTGATACTGACTCTCCTTCTATCTACCTCTTCCACTTTTAAGGTCCCTTATAATTATATTAGGTCTACCCAATAAATAATCCAGAATAATCTATTTTCAGGTCAGCTGATTAGCAACCTTAATTCCATCTGCAACCTTAATTCCCTTTGACATATAGCATATTCATAGGTTCTGGGCATTGGAACATGGACATATTTTGATGGGGGGAGGTTTTATTCTGCCTACCACGGTTGTATTACTTCTTGTACCTTTTCTTTGGGTTTAATTGTTTCAGAATAGAAATCTAAAGAATTTAACGTAGAAAACCCTGTTTTCTGTTAATGTAGAAAACCCTGAGAACTCTACCAAAAAAGCTACTAGAGTGAATAAATGAGTTTAGCAAGCTCATAAGACACAAGGCCAACAAACAAAAATCAATTCTATTTCTACATACTAGCAACAAACAATTGAAAATCGAAATTTTCAAGATACCATTTGCAATAGCATCAAAAAACATTAAGTGCTTGGGAATAAATCTAAGAAAACGTGCAAGATTTGTATAACAAAAGCTGCAAAACATTGAGGAGATAAATTAAAGAAAACCTAAAGAAATGGAGACATATACCCTGTGCATCAGTTGGAAGGCTCAACATTGTTAAGATGCCTGTTCCTCTCAAAATTCATGTACAGAGTCTATGCACCCCCAAGCAAAGTCCCAATGGGCTTTTTTGTAGAAATTAACAAGCTGGTTCTAAAATCTATATGGAAAAGCAAAATAATTAGAATAGTCAAAACTATTTTGAAAAAGAATAGCAAAGTTGGAAGGCTCACACTACCACACTACCTGATTTCAAGACTTACTATAAAGCTATGTACCTTAAAACTATAAATCAAGACAGTGTGGGATTGGCATAAGCATAGACATAAATAAATGGAAGGACGGAGAGCCCGGAAATAGACACACATATATATGATTGATTCATTTTTGACAAAGGTATCCTTAAAGAGCAGGAAATAGAAGCTTCTTATGAGCCAAAACTGTCCACCAAGGCCTGGTCTTCCCCATGGGTAGTGAATGTCCCTTATCAGGGGGTATTTAAGAGGCTGGATAGTCTTTTGTCCTGCAGAGACTCTTCCTAAGTAATATGGATCTGGAAGTTCCCTGCCCTCTGAGATCCCTAAGGCTGCGGCTGCAAAGAGGCAGGGAAGCCGGCGCCGGCCGCTGTCCGCGGTGCTGAAAGCACCCAGCTCACCAGATCCTAACGCCCTCCCAATCTGGCACTCTGGGTAGCCACAACACCCAGGGGCCCTGGTTGTGCTTTGTTTTATGTTCTATGTTGATGCATATTTTCCTATTTGTATGCACTATCAAATCTTTAAGGTTACGTTCTCTTTTATTAAGGAAATGTCAAACAAATACAAAATTAAAGAGTATATTACGATGAACTTCTATATCAATGTGTACCCATCACCCACTGTCAACTGTTACCAACTCAGGTTTCATCAGCTCTCACCCACCCCTCCCCACTCAGATTATTTTGAAGCAACTCATGTATTATATCACTTCTTTCACAAACATTTTGACAGAGATCTCTAAAAGATAAGAACTCTTTGAAAACACATTCCCAATACATTAACACAACTAAAAAGCAATGATTATTTCTTAACATCACCAAATATCCAGCTAGTGTACATTCTCAGATTTATGGGTGGGATGCTAATCTCAGAGGGTTTGAGGTATCTGTGGATGCCTAACGCGGCCAGGATTTAGTGCTGGGGCAGAGGTCACCCACGAGCATCACGTGACCCCAGACACAGACTGGCACATACCAGCCTGCTTGCCACAGGTGACATTAAGGAAGTCTGAGTCACAGGGTGACTGGCTCAGGCAGGTGGTCATACCCACAGGATGGCCCCTGAGGACACCAGTGCCCAGGGACTACAAGCTCCAACCACATTCCTGCCCAGACAGGTCTAGTTCAAGATCAGAATTTCTGCAGAAGAATCTTGAGCACCAATATTTCTACCCAGCATTCTAGTGTGAAGACAGGATGGGACCACAGCCTGGCCTGGGCTAGAACTCTAGCTCTACCACTGACTTGCTGTGGGACCTGGGACAAGGCACGTCACAACTCTGAGCCTCAGATTCCTTGTCTGTTTAACTTGCTACCCACAACCTGCCTCTGCATCTGCAGTCCCCACTCCTGGAATGGCTCTCTGCCAATCTAAATTCTAGGCTTCCGTACAGACTCAGTTCAGAAACCTATTTCTCTGTGGCTAATCCCCTCCTGGAATCATCTCTCTTCCCTCTGACCACAGTGGTATTAACTGTCTATGTTATGGGCTCAGAGCAGAGCTGGAAGCCCCTTAGAAGCCAACTAGTGATTTTAAAGACAAAGAAATGAGGAATTGATCGAGGAAAGAACTCGCCCAGCATCGTAGAGCAGGTGCACAAGGAAGCTGTGTTGCTCCAGGGATCTTTCTGCTGTCTGGAGCGCCCTTGGACATTTCCAGCTCTACCACTTACCAATGCACATAACCTCTCTGTGCCTCGGTTTCCTCACCCATAAAATGGTGGAGAATAATGCTTACCTCCCAGAGGTGCTGTGAGAATTAACTGAGATGATTGGCTTGAAAACTGTAAGTGGTGTGCACATGTGAGGGTTAGATTCCCTATTACCTCCACAGATACAGCAATAGAGGCATGTGAGCTCCTCGGGGCAGAGATCTGCCTCAGGCATCAGGACACACACAGCAGACAACTGGCATTCAGAAAGCCAGGGCGGGGGGCTTGCAGCCAGCCCAGAAACGCGGCTCAAGAATGGAGCCACACGGCTCTACCAGGCCCCAGGGCCCTGAGAGGTCCTTGGCTGGGACCCCAGGAGAAAGAGGAGGGTGGCGGCCCCATGACTTTAGCACCCATGATGGGACACCATGGTGCAGGGTCCAGGAGGGCTCTGACATCATAAAGGTCCTGGCCCCCATCTCAGCTCCCCTGACTTTTGTCTGGACTCTCCCCCACCCAGGGGCAGTATGAGGTACCAAGGGGGCCCAGAGGTCCTCCTAGTCGGATGCCTAACACAAAGCAGAAGTGCAGCTAATGCACTGTCACTCCCTGCTCTCCCTTTCTGAGCAGCAATCCCTCCCATATGATGTAGTCCGCAAGGAGCGTTTAATTTTCTCAAGTAAATATTCCACGAGGTATGTGCTGTTGTGTCCATTTTATACAGGGGGAAACTGAGGCTCTGACAGGTAAGGGGATTTCCCTAGGTCACTTCAATGCTAAGCTGCAGACATGGGACTCAAACCTGAGTCGACCTGAATTCAGAACCCAGGATCCCTCCTCTGCTCTGTAACACCTCAGGGCTGTGTCAGGAGGCCGTAAAGGTAACGAATCAGGGAGCTCTGACCTGGATCAGCTCCTGGGCTGTCTGCTTTGTCCGCTGAACCATCTTTAGGCTAAAGGAAGAGCAAAGCACTGTTGGTGGATGGTGGCCCGGTGAAGTCCACAGGGGCTGCTCAAACCAAGCTCACTCATTCTGAGGCCACATCAATAGGGTGCAGTGACCAGGAGGTGGGAGGTGAAAGGCGATTCAGGCCCGGCGCTGGTCATATCATACTGAGGGCAGGGCTGGACCCCATGTGCCTAGAGGGACTTGGACAAGCAAGGGGCTGGAGCTTACTGAGCAGACTGCCTGGGTTGGGGATGTCCCTGAGGAGTGGTTGTAGGACATGGGCTGTTCTCCATGGGGAAGAGCAGCCTCAGAGGGACCAGGTCACCACCTTTCCATCTCTGCCAGGCTGCCCCCAGGCAGAGGGTGCAGGCAGGGTCCATGGGCTCAAGAGTGCAGAGCTGGGATCCATGGGGAAAGCCACATGAGACAACGTCTAGAGCTAAATAAAAGAGAAAGCAGGAGAGTCCTTATGAACTGTGAAGTACCATGAGTGATGCTTGGGAAAAGTCTCTGCAATTTTCAAGCTGAGAATAGATGACCTTGACACATGAGCCACAAATAATAAAGACCAAAGAGAAGTCCTCAGAGTATTATAAGCAGCTGAGATATTCAGCCAGGTAAGCCAGGAACACTTAACAACATGCAGCTGAGTGAAGGAGGATGATGGAGCGGAAGGTGGGATTCTCTCTCCCCGTCTAAGACACAAAACAAAGAAATGGGGACAAAGGTGGCCCCAGGGCAAGCCCCAAAGAACTGACGAGAGAGGGGGTAATGAGGGGAGGCCTGATGCCCATGGGAATAGAGGCCTGTGTCCTTGATGGGGACAAAGGACAAGGGAGCAAGGATATACTCAGAGGCCTCCTGAGGCTCTAAATCCTTAACCTGGAGACCCACGTGGCCAGGCCTCCCTCTCCATTGGCAGAGGAAATCCCAAACCCAGAACGTGGGAGTGGGGACAAAGCACACCAGCCCTGGTCAGAGAGGACCGCCAGGGCCCGGAGATTACCTGACTCGAGGGGGGACAGCCCCCTTCCTGCTGCAGGGGTGAGCACCTGTGCCTGCCCCCATGCAGCTGACAGCAGGAGGGGGAAAAGGCCAGCGCAGGCCCCTCGGCTCGTGGAGACGGGTTGGGAGCTGGAGACCCTCCTGCAGGTCCTCACTCTCCGTCCCTCTCCTCTCTCCCTCTCACCTCCACCCCCATCCCCAGGCCCTCCTGGATGCCACTCACTCTTCACTCACCTTCTTGTTTCTCTGCTCTCGACCCTCCAATGACTGCCCAATCCAAACCCCTTATCACGGCGACGGTGCCCTCCATGCCCCACCCACAGTGCACCCCGTCACTCTCATGGTCCAGCTACACTGGCTGCTCGGTTTCTTGAACAGACCACCTTCATTCTCAACCCAGGGCCTTGGCCCTCGCTGTTCCCTCTGCTCGTAAAGCTTTTCCCCAGCTCTCACTTCTCATCTCAGGTCTCACCTCAAATACCACCTCCTCCAAGAAGCCTTCCCAGACCACCTGGTCCCATGTTGCTCCTCCTGAAAACCTCCCCACCGTCATTCTCAGCCTCCTGTCTCCTCACAGCACTGCCACTCCTCGGGATGATCTTATTTTCCCATTTTCCCATTTGCTGTTTAGCATCTGCTCTTGCACCCAAACCAGAATGTAAGTTTTGTTTACAGCTGTGTCCCCAGAGCCTATAACTCATTAAGTGTAAGTCAAGTGCATGGATGAATATGTCTTTTGCTCACATATTTACCCCTTTGCTCCTTTTTCTCTCACACCCGCCTGCCTTTCTCCGCCCTCCCCACCCCTCCTCGGGCTGAATGTCTCTACAGAGTCTGGCCAGGGGCGTAGTGTGGGCTCTGCTCTGAGGACAGGAACAGCAGCCACTCCTAGGAGAGGCCGGAGGCGTGTGGGCCCCAGCATCCTCTGTGCCCGAGAGGGGGAGGGGCGGGGCGGGGCTGGAGGCACTGCTGCCCCCTAACCCTCCCTGAGGAACAAGGGGCGGGGAGCGCTGTGTGGTGGCATCCCGGGGCCTTTGGAACCCCAGCAGAAGCACACGCAGCTGGGATTCTGAGAAGATTTTAATCCCTCTCTCCTCCCGCCCTCTCGTCTCCAGTCAGGGGTTCCCTGCCGATGGACCCAGAGGAAGTCAGAGGTCAAGGTTTCTAGAGTGACGTAGACCATGGGTCACCCCCGAGGGCTGGTGCAGGACAGAGAAAGGATGTGAAGGGAGGCACACCCCACCCCATCATTGCAACCTGCTCCCCAATCTGATATGAGCACGTGGCATTTTTCCATCTTCTGTGAAGTGTCTTGCAAGCAGCTCTACAACGGCACCCAAAGCCCTCTTCTCAGGAGGTTCCGCCCCCAGCGCCCCCATATGGAAATCCCAGAACCAAGATGTGTGTCTCACCTCCCGCCTTCCTTTCTCCCACTGATGACACAGACGCAGGGTGACCTGGGCACATGGCGACCCGGGGTGGACTGAGGCTGCACCTTGCCCAGAAAAGAAGTACCCGGGGCCCCAGGAGCGGGGGCTACAGAAGGACTCGGGGGCCCTCTTCCAGCCCTTGGAGGCCAGCTGCCCACAAGGCCTGGGACAAGAGTCTGTCCTCTCGGTCCTCCATGTGGCTGACAATTCCAGTGCCCACCCTGGGCTAGGGGCCAGGCTCTGAGCTCAGGAGATGGGTCAGGACTCACGGACTCAGGGCAGATGTAGGCACAGGACCAGGGCCACGATGGAATTCAGGAGAGGCCAGTCACTGGGCTGGTCCAACTTGGTCTCCTCAGGCCTGATGGGCGGGTCTGGGCTCCTTGGCCAGGTCCTTGGGAGGAGCAGCCTCAGGCTGGAGGGGGCTGGCGACCAGTAGCTGCAGAGGAAGAGGATGTCGGCGAATGTGGTTTTCAGAGCTTGGGGTTGGGTGAAGCCTGGATCTCTCTTCTCCCAGACCTTG
This sequence comes from Grampus griseus, assembly GCF_964374135.1. Lineage (NCBI taxonomy): Eukaryota > Metazoa > Chordata > Mammalia > Artiodactyla > Delphinidae > Grampus > Grampus griseus. The sequence continues at coordinate 97,426,319 of NC_139005.1, forward strand.
CAATAAGCCCTTTTTCTGGCTGAGCGGGGATTGCAGAAAGGTTCCAGGGTGCCACTCCCTGGGAGCGCTGCACTGATTTCCACTGGGTGTGGGAGGACTGCCGGGGTCTCCAGCCAGAAGGGAGGGCAGGTCGGGGAGAGGTGGGCAGCCCCAACCCAGACCCCACACAGGGCCCGTGGAGATGTCTGGAAGGATGGCAGAAGGACCGGTGGGGACCTGGCAGAGCAGGGAGATGCACTCGTCCTCCGTGAGCTCAGGCCGTCTCTGTGAAGCAGGCAGAGTGACTCCCCCCAGACTGACCGATGCGATGGGTCAGCTGCTGCATCTAGCCCATCACAGGTCTGGCCCACAGCAGGGACCAAACACGCGTGCTGGGGGCTGCGCGGATGGAGGGACAGGGAAACGGATGGTGGGACTGCCTGTCCAGGGTCCGGGGAAACAGCTGGCGCCTTCCCTTCCCAGCTCAGCCACTCCTGTTCTGCCCCGGTCTGCCCGTCTCACCTGCCCGGCCTGAGGAGCTGGTCCTTCATCCTGGAATAGACTTTGAGGACCAAGTTCCTCAGCAAGCCCCGCATCCACCGCAGGTCGCCGGCATGTCGGGCAGCCACGTCACCACCCTGGAGGGAGAGGCGGCCACAGCTCCACCACCCGGCCAAGCCCAAGCGAGCAGCGCCCCCAAGCCCACCGTCCCCACGGGTCCAGAGCAGAGCCGGGGGCCCTGCAACGAGGCGCCAGGGCTAAAGGAAAGGGAAGGGGGTGTTGGCTCCACCGCAGAGCAGGCTGAACACAGGCACCTGCAGAGGCCTGAGGGGGCAGGGACTGATCCCCGATGAACTCTGAACTTGGTGGAGGCCGCTGGGCCCTTTGGGTCATCAGCTCCACAGGGCACAAGTGGGAAGCCCAGGGGTGGAAAGGGCGGGGCTTTGGGGTCAGGCTGGCTTGGGATGCAGCCCGCTCCCCTGTTCATCAGCTGTGTGACCTGGGTGGGTCAGGGAACCTCTCTGGGCCTCAGTTTCTCACAGCCAAGTGAGGATCATTACCTCACCTCCTCCATGTTTCTGTCCCTTCCTCTCTCTCCTCCTCAGACCAGCCCCTGCCCTCCATCCTCCACGCCCCTTCATCCACTACCCTCTCGGCAGCCAGCAACTTTCTAGACACACATCTGACCTTGGTCCTCTCTTGCTCAGCGCCCTCCCATGGCTGCCGTGGCCACTCATGACCAGCAGAGGGCAGCATCATCCAGCTGTGGCTGAGGGGATACCTGGCCAGGCACCGTCTCAGACTTACTGGACACTGCAGGGCCTCCCCTCCCAATGTACTGCCCTTCAAGGGGCCTCTAAACCAGGGCCTCAAACTGGGCAGACAGTCAGTCCACAGGGTGTAGCGTCACAGTGGACTGTCCCCTCATTTGTTCTGGACCTTCTGCCTCTATTATTGCAGCCTACACGTTGAGATTGTAGGTTACAGAAAATACCAAATATGAATTTCCCTGCGGTCTGGGCGGGCCTCCCCATCAATGCTCATAAGTGGATTTTTTTTAACTGCAAAGGCTAGCACTTGCATTTATCCTTTTTGATTTCAACCTGTGGTTTCAGTCTAGAAGCTCTCAGCATAAGAGAAATTCATGTCAGCAGAAAGCTGTCTGCCAGCTTTGGGTCACCAGCAATTTAGACAGCAGGGATGAGCTAGTCATTAACTCAGCATGGAGCAGGACAGAGACCTGTGGCTCACTGTCGTAGACCTTCTTGTAGGGAATAGAGACGTTTTACAAATACAGATCTCTCCATGACACTTTCCTGCCCAAACCCTTCACTGCCTTCATGCAACCATCAGGATAAAGACCACACCCCTCACCTGGCTACAGACTCCTGCCTGTCCAGCCCTTGCCAGCCTCCTCAGCCCCACCTTGTACACACTCCACATTTTGGCCCCAGCCACAGCAGCCCCCCTTTCTGTTCCTCAGATGAGCCTTACTCCCTTCTGCCTTCTGCCCCAGGACCTTTGCACGTGCTCTTTCATCCATCTGGAACACTTTTCCCTTCCTTCTTTGCCTAGAGGACTCTTACTCATCCTTCAGATGATAGCTCAAAAGATATCTCCCCTAGGTAACCTTTCCTGACCAGATAGACCCTCTTGTGAACTGTCCCAGTTCACAGCCAGTGTAGACCTCTCCTAGGAATCTACAGCCAGGGTAGACCTCTCTAGGTATCCCTAGGCACAGCTGGAGCGCACAGGGGAATGTGTGATGATCGGTGGGCTGTGAGCTCCACAAGGCAAGGAACTGGGTCTGAGTCAGTGCTGCCTCCCAGCTCCCAGCCCAGACTTGGCCCTTGGTAGACCCTCAATAGCTATTGATGGAATGAACGAACAAACAATGCAGAGTGATCCATTAACCAACAGAGTTAGAACCGTTAGTGAGGGCCTAACTACAGCCAATCTGCCCTGGAAAGGCCTCGTTTTGTAGAAAAGGAATCTGAGGCCCAGAGAGGTCAAGATACCTGGCCCGGGCCACACAGTTAATCTGAGGCAGACCAGCCCCTAGAGTTATCCTCAGAAACATCACATTTTCTCTGAGGCTCTGACAGGTGCAACAGTGGGCCAAAGATCCTAGAGGCAGGAGGGGCCAGGCACTGACCGGGCGGCCCTGTTTCCAACAGATGGATGGGTCACAGCTGCTACCCCGCCTTCCCATCAGTCCTGTCTTGTAGAGGAGACCACCAGACTCCTCGAGGTCATGCAGCCAACAGCAGGCAGTGTCGGGACACCAGCCGGGCTCTGCCCCCCGCAGTGTTCTGGCCGCCCTTCCTGCCACGGGCACTGGTCTCAACGAGCCAGGCCCTTCCCAGTACCCCTGGCCAGGCCTCACCTTCTGCTCTGGAAGTAGACATACTCAAAGGGCCGTGTGCAAGGTATGTTAGCGCCCACCCAGGGCCCGCCTGGCAGAAGGAAGCCCTGGTGCGGGGGTCCCTCAGACAGGCTTTCTTCAGTGCTACAAGAGAGGCCATGGTGGCCCACCCCTTCCCCCAGCCACCCCCTCAAGGTCACCCTTAGGGAAGATAGCCCGAGCCCCTCTCTACCTCGCACAGGCCATGAAGGACACCCCACCCTCAGCCGGTCTGCAGAGGAAGCAGCTGCATTTACGGAACCCCTACCAGGCTCCCTTGTTATTCCTGAAATGACAGAGTGCACCCCTTTCGCAGATGAGCAGACTGAGGCTCAGAGTGAAGTGACTCGCCCAAGCCCATTGCCGGGAAGTGGCAGGGCCAGGATGGACCCAAGGCCTGTCAGGCTCCCCACGCTGCTTCCATCTCTCCTGCCCCTCTGGAAAGTCTGCTATGGCCCCCAGGGTGGGACAAGTGTCCCCCCATACTTCCCTGGCTAACAGCAACACATCAGCGGTATTAATAACAGCAGCCGTGACCACGTGACCACTTCCCGAGCCCCCAGCCCCTTAATGGACCAGAGCGTAAGGGCCCGGCATCCTGGCCGGGGCAGAGCCGGAGCCCGAATCCCGGCCTCCAGACCACGGCTCGGCCACGCACACACCACCAGCCTCGACTCGGGGTTCACGAACAACAGTCCCAGGACCCGGCACCCCATTATCTGCCGTGTGGCCTAGGACGAGTCCCTTCCTGTTCCTGAGCCTAGGTCACCTCCTCTGAAAAATGGGAACACGGGCAGGACCTACCTCCCTGGGGAAGGTGAGGATCAAGGGATGTGTGTAAGGGCGGGGCCTGAGGGGCGGTCTCTGCCCCATCTGAGAGGCTCTCTGGTGCCCCCATGTGGCTGCAGAGACACTGCCAGAGTCCCAGAGCCCCAAGCTTGGGCCTCAGGGGCTCAGCGCAGATCCAGGCCCCCTTCTGCGTGCCCTGTGTGGTGTCCTGCGCAGAAAGAGGTGCCCTCCTTATCCCTTTGCCCACCCCCTTGTCCCTGCTCTGGCCTCGACCACCATCATCTCTCCACCCAGCCTCCCACCGTGTCAGCCTGTCCCCTCCTGGCTAAGTACAGCAAACACTAGACCCAGAGTTCAGAGCAGTAGCGAACTCTGAAAAGGAGGGGTCGCCCCCCACCCCGGGGGCTCTCCATCTCTCCTCCTGCAGCTTTCAAGGCCGCCTGCCCCACCCTCCCAGCCTCCCCAGGCTCATCTCTGCTACCCCACCCCTCCCTCAGCCACAGGGGCCTCCAACTCTCCCCCACCAAACCCAGGACATTTGCACCTGCTGTGCCCGCTACCTGGATGCTCACCTTCCCCCTCTTTTGCTTGGCCAACTCCTCCTTTCAAGTCTCACTTAGATGCCACTCAAACTCCCACTCCCACCACGATTACATGTGCCTATCCTTTCCTGTTGAGGCAATTGTGACCTTTAGGTCACGGAGCAAGAGAGCTGACTAAATGGTTTGTTAGCTGTGTGGCCTTGGGCAAGTCACTTAAGCTCTCTGTGCTATGGTTTCCTCAACTGTACAATGGGGACAATTCAGTACCATCCTCAGAGAATTATTGGGGGGGGGATGAAATGAGTCCATCTCCATCTGGAGAGTCCAGAACCTTCTGTGTGTGCCTCTCCTCTGTCCCTCAGCACCTCTTGCCCTTCCCTGGGCAGTGGGCAAAGACCTGGCTTTCTCAGACACAGACATGTGCTTGAATCCCCCAATTGCAGGCTCTGAGACCTTGGTGAGCCCCTTCCCCTCTCTGAGCTTCAGTTTCCTCATCAGTGAAATGGACTAAGGAAAATGGGCCCCCGTTGTGGTGAGGAGTGAAGGGGGCAGCATGAAAGGAGCCCCAGCTCCACGCCTAGCACTTAGATTGTCGATAAATGAGTCCTCTTTCAGACCACGAGAACCTGCAGGGCAGGGCCCCTGGCCTTGGGCTCCTGCGTGCAGGGCACCTGGTAGGTGAGCAAGTATAGGACGGGAGGGGCAGTAGCAGCCTCCAGCTCCGGGGAGAGCTACTCAAAGCCGAGCACATCCCTGACCAGCACACTGGGCACTGGCCTCTGTCACAGTCAGCATCCCGGGTCCCATCCGTTGGGGCTGGGGGCTCCTTAGATGCCAACGTCCACAGCACTGGCTCCCTGGTGAGTCCTGGGTCGGGGAGAGGAGGGATACAACAGGTCAGCACATCTGGAGCCTCCCGGTGACAGTGGCCTACCCAGCTCTGGGGACCCGGTTGCCACAGGAGGGATGGACCCGTGGCTTGCCCTGAATGACTCCGTCCTGTGCTCCCCGGCCCTGCCCTGCCCCCCGATTCCTACGCACCTGCTAGTGGTTAACAGACCCCAGGCCCTGAAGACTCAGCCCAAGGTTCAGATCCTGTGGTCACCACCTGCTATAGCTCTGTGACCTAACAGCTCCATGCTTGGTTTCCCTCCCTGGGAGAGGGGGAAATTAAGACCTACTGCAGACGGCTGTTCCGAGAATTAGATGTGATAAATACAGAAAGCTCAAGCCCAGGTCTGGGCACGATATGTGCTCAGCAAATGCTTCCAGCTGCCGTGTGTTTGGGGCTGTAGAGCAGGGGTCAGGGCAAGGGCTCTGGAGCCAGACGGCCTGAGTTCAAACCTCAGTTCTACCACTTTGAAGAGCATTGCCCTGTGGCATGACATCCAAGCTCTCCAGCTAAGAAACCTCTCTGGCCCACCCAGTACTCTGTCACTCACACTCACACACACACACACACACACACACACACACACACACACACACGCTCTCCTGCAGCCCCACTGAGGTATGTGCCCTCAAGGTACCAGGCTCTGTTCCTTTGCGCTTGCCCTTCTTCCCTCTGCCTAGAGTGCCCTCTTCCTTTCCATCCTCAATCTCTCTATAGTCTTCATCACTAGTTAAAACCCAGCTTATATGTCACCACCTCCAGGAAGCCCTCCTTGCCCACCTAACCCATTGGGCTGGGTTAGGTGCCCCCGCTGGGCTCCCACGGCCCTGAGCATCCCTCCATCACCCTGAGGAGATGCTCTCTCTGGATCTGTCTCCCTCGCACCAGGTGGTGGGCAGCTTGAGAGTAGGACACATGTGTGATTCCTCTCTGTGTCCCCAGCTCAGGCCAAACATAGAGCAGACGCTGAGGAAGAGAATGAGTGAGCCGAGGTCGCTAAAAACTCAAACAGCTGAAAAGCGGGGTTCACCTGGCACTCACGTGGGGGGGATCCCCAGCTACTGTGGAGGCTGCCACCTACCGCATCTCTCCAGGAACCTCAGGGCGTCCAGGTAGCCTTGTCTGCAGTTGTCGGCCACTCCCTGCCAACACACAGGTCAGGGTGGGATGGGGAAGGCCTGGACCTGCCCCTCGAGTTGGTGGTCACAGGCCAGAGACTCATCTTCAACTGCAAGTGATCCCAGGGCAGCCTATGCTTCCCAAGAGACGCCTCAGCAGGGCTCAAGGACCCTGAGGGTCCCTGCCCAGCACTGGGCAGAGAGGGTCCCAGGACTTCAGGTGGAGCAGATCTGCTTGAATGGCCTTCTTCCCCGCAGCCTCGTTCACTTTCTGGCTCTGAGACTCCCTGGCTGCGGGCTCTTGCTCCAGACGCTACTCTCTGGCCTCAGTTCCATCCCCTGAGAAACAGGCCTGGCCAGAGATTCCTGGTTCCCTGAAGATCAGTACATGGTGGTTCCCTTTGCCCTTTGATGCTCACTGCCAGAACTGCCAGGACCAGCCTGAGATGGAAGAGGAGTGCCGGAGCCCAGCCCTGTCTGTCTCAAACAGAGCCCCACTCGTGGGGGAAAAGTACCCGCAGGTCCAGGAAGGAGCTCTGCCTTCCCTTTCTGTGTGACCTCCAGACATCCACACTGTCTTTCTGAGAGCCTTGCCTTCCTTGTCTATAAAATAGGGCTGAGATTTTCTGTCCACCCCATGGGCGTAGGGAGGATCAGCTTAAATGAACAGGACCTTGTTTCATAAATTACAAAATACTGCAGGACCATAAGAGGTGTGAAGGAATAGGGGAGGGCCAGGATGTGATTGGGGTGGAGGAACGTGTGATGACGGTAAACTGTTGGCAAGAAATACTTCCAGAAATACCAAGGGGCAAAAAGCAGGAAATGCAGGTCTACTGTCCATCGTTTTCTGTGCTTGCGCCTTGCCACCATACAGAGAGTCAATTTGGCCACTGTCTAGGGCAGCATTTAAGAGCGTGGGTCTGGGCTAGCTGAGGATTTGAAGCCTGGCTCTGCTGCTTCCAGGCTGTGTGACTTTGAAGAAGTTGCTTAACCTCTCTGAGCCTTGGTATCCTCCCCCAAGAAACTGAGGTGACAACAGTACCTTGTCACAGAGCCTGACCCAGAAGAGCATCGGCAGAGGCCTGGCTTAAACCGAAGTTCAGCAGAGTTGGCCTTGGTGCACTGCCTTGAAGTGGGGGACGAGTAAGGGTACAACTGGAGCCCAGGCTGAGTTCAAGGGCTTGGCTGTGAGACTCAGGACATGTGTCCTGACTGCCCTGAGGCTGTGGGGAGGGCTCAGGGGCACAGAGTCTGACTCAAGGGGGCACTAGATCACAGCCAAACCTCTAACACCTTCAAGGCCGTTCACGGGGTCCCGACCTACCTCGGGGCTGGAGGTGACCCCCGGGAAGAAGTTCTTGGTGCAGATCTGGAAGGTGGCATTGAAGGCGTTCAGCTCATGCATGCTGGCCAAGCTGCTCTGGGGGCAGATGTCCACTGTCCCGTGGAAGGGAAACACGGTGATGGTGGAGGGGGAGTCCACAAGGGCAAGTTGTTGCTCAGAGCGCCGTCGATGTAGCGCTGCAGTTCAGGGGGCCGTGCTGCTCTCAGGGTGCCCTCTGCCCACACAGCCCCGAAGCCACCCCAGGAAACACGCTGTAGCCAGTCACCTCTAGCTGCCCCAAACCACTAAGTGGACCCCAGTCCAGGATGCTCTGAGCACCCCGGGAGCAGCGGGGGGAGGGGCCCTGGCACACAGTAAGTCTTCCAGGAGCACTGTTTTCTCCACCCACACACCTCTCAGCAGTAGGGACCCGGGCGGCCCAGAGTACAAGGCAGGGCCCGGTCATTGAGCCCCCAAAGCGCACTTACCTCCCCTCTGAACTCGGGGAGAATCATCCCACAGTAGAAAGGGAAGGATAAGGTGCAGACCAAGGCCTGGGGAAAAAAGTCAGTGGCAACACGATTGTTCAGAACCTGCTCTGGGCATGGTGTCTAACCCGAGAGCAGTCTGCACCCGTGGGTGTCAGGAGTGCTGTGTCCAGGGAGGGGGGCTGAGGGCCAGGGAGGCGTCGCCACATCCCAGCCAAGTTCTCAAAGTTAAGAAGGGATCTGAGGGAATTCCCTGGCGGTCCAGTGGTTAGAGCTCCACACGTCCACTGCTGGGCGCACAGGTTCGATCCCTGGTGGGGGAAGTAAGATCTCGGAAGCCGTGAGGCACAGCAAAAAAAAAAAAAAAGGGGGGGGGGATTTGAACACAGGTTCATCTTGACACCCGCCCTCCTCTTCCTACTGACAGGACCCTTGCTGACTCAGGACTGCTGCAGAAACCTTTCCCCCAAGGACAGACAGGCATCAAGTACCATTTCTCCTTCATCCAACATCCAGGAATTCCCCACTGAGAATCTAGTTATGTCTCCCAAAGTGCGTTCCCTGGACACTGGTCCTACCACGGGTACCTCAAACAACAAATCCTGATTCTCTCCCTACTTGGAAAACATGGTCTACTCTTCCCAGTAGAGGCTCTGACAAGTCCTGCAGTGAAAAAGATGCTTAACAGAGACCCTGACGCTAGTGACTAGTGACGTTTGGGGCTGGAGAATTCTCTGATGGGGGAAGGGCCGCTGTCCTGTGCACTGCAGGACGTTTAGCAACCGTCCCTGGTCTGTATCCTCGAGATGCCAGTACTTAGTGCCCATGTGCACATCCTGGGGATGGGCCAGGATCTTCCAGGAGCATTTCACCCAGGACCCGAGACCCAGATTTGACAAGTGGATGCTAGCCTACTTGGGTCTGGAGTGGACTCTGCCACTGAGGCTTGGGACAAGTCACTGCCTCTCTCTGGGCCTCAGTTTCCCCACCTGTAAGTCGGGGAAATTGAGCTACATCACAGACCTCAACCTTTTCAAGAATGAGGGTCTCACTTCACGCACACACCTGGGGAGTCGCCTGGCAATTGTTTTAGCATCCACTGACGGAGAAAATACCGAACGACCAAGAGCTGCTGTGAATTCAGCGACACTGGGGTAAAGGTGAGCAGTGTATTGGTCACAACAAATACTGGAAAATGCTTGTCCCTGTGTGTCCAAAGCGATCCGTTTACCTCCATCACAGGCTTGCATGGTGTGGACCCAGGTCTGGGGCCTCCACCCGTTCCCTTCCACGTGCCCAATGCCCAGCATGGAGCCTGGGCACAGCAGGTCCTGACTCTGTCTAGAGGCAACAGGGCCGTGGGCCTGGGGGGCAGGCATAGGGACCAGAGAGTCCACCCAAGTCCCACTTTAAGAAGTCCAGAAGCATGATTTGCACAGAGTATTTATAAAAAGACTTCAGACGACCAACTCTGAGGCTTTGCCTGTAAGACATTGGAGTCCGAGCTACTCCGGACAAATGGGACTTGAGGGGCTGGAAGCGCCGTCCAAAGGCCCCCGCTGCTCGGTGTGTGCAGGGCGGAGGGACAGACAGAGACCAGCAGAGGCCCACGGAGAAGCGGGCAGGGGCTGGGATGGCTCCCCAGGCCTCCTTCAGGACGCAGGGTCCAACCTCCTTATTTGTCCTCAGAAGACCAAGGGTGGAAGGTCCCCCCTCAAGTGCCTTTCCAGGGCCAGGCACTGAGCAAGGTCTTTTCCCATGCAGCCCCCCAAACCTATGAAGCAGGACTAGTATCCCTTTTCACAGATGAAGGGACTGGAGCCCAGAGATGCCAGGGGGCTCGCTCAAGTAACACAGCCAGTTAGGGCCAAGCTGGGCCAGGGGGCTGGGCCTCCAGGCCTGGGCTGCCCCCAAAATGCTGCCCTAATCCTGCAAGGGAAGAGGGGACCAACTCTTCACAGCATCACCAAGACTCGGCCCCCAGAAGGGGGGAAACCAGCCCTGGGGGTGACCCTGCTAACAGGTCAGCCTCAGGGGCCCCGGGACTGTCCGGTGAGCAGGGCAGGTCCCCACATGACAGCCCTGGGACTGGGATTACTTCTGAGTGCGGTGACCCAGAGCTTCAGCCTGCACTCCCACCCCCAACGAAGCCCACTCTTAGGGTGCCAGGTGCCACTGCTTCCCGTCACATAGCTGGGGCGCTGGCCACACTTCCATACCCCAGCCCCAGCCTTGAGGAGGGGCCAGGAACAGCTACCTGACCCTGCCCCCCACCCAAGATGGAACAAAGGGGACTCCTGGCCCGGGGAACTCCCCTGAGACGAGAGCTGGGGCTCTGAGTGGACAGTAACACCCATTTGATAGATCTAAGCACCAAAGCCAACCTTCCTTCCTTCCTTTATCTCTTGTGCCCCACCTCCATCCAAAAAGACCGTATGGGGGAATTCCCTGGTGGGCCAGTGGTTAAGACTCTGAGCTCTCACTGCCAAGGTCCCGGGTTCAATCCCTGGTCCAGGAACTAAGATCCCACAAGCCACACAGCGTGGCCGGGAAAAAAAAAAAAAAAGAAAAAACGACTTATGAGGACTTGTAAAATATATCCACGATGTGATTTTATTATTATTTTTTTTTTTGATGAAAGAAATGGGGACAAGGGCAAGTACTGGAGGTGAAATCGAGGTTGACGATGAGACACAGCAGCAGACGGGGTGTCTGAGCTTCATCCTGAGAGAGCAGGAGGGTGTTTTAGATGGAATCTCGAAGGCAAGACCCAGAAATGTGAACACTGAGCGGCTGCAGTCTCAGGGCCTCTTGGGGAAGCCTAGGCTGGCCCAGACCCAACACCCTTTTCCCTGCACCCTGCCCTTCCCTCACTGTGTTCACCCCCGAAAGGGAATCAGTCAGGGAAGGCTGCCTTGAAGGGAGGGAGGATGGTGGGAGGCAGAGATTCAAGAGGGACTTTCTAGAGCAAAGGCACAGAGATGGGAAAGCATAAGGTGTGTCCGGGACTCAGTGAGGGGCCTGTGGGAGGGACCAGAGGGCGTGGAGGGCAGTGATTCCAGATGAGCCTGCTGAGGCAGGTGGGGCTTTAGTGGGGAGGATAAGAGCGGACAGGGGTCTGGGCAGAGGGCATGGGTGTCAGCAGCGGGGCCCAGGCTGTGTCAGAACAGATGACAGTCGGTTTGCCCTCTGTGGCCCAAGGCCCAAGGCTCCAGGAAGGTGTCCACGGCAGCTGACGGCCAGGCTCAGCTTCCTGGGCTTCCCCTCTGCCTCCAGCCTCCCTCACCCTGAGCGGAATGCGGGCGGGTCGGGGTGGAAGGCCGGGCTCAGCAGGGCTGCGCGTGCCCTGCCCCCCTGGGAGCTTGTTTCTGCATCTGTGGAAAGGGAATAGCAATGCTGCCTCCAACTGGCCAGTGCCTGTTTATGAAAGATGGTGAGGTCACCGTCACCACCACCCGCTCCCTGTGGTGGGACGCACCACGGGGAGCTTGACTTAGGAGGCCTCAGGGATGCGGGAGGAAGAAGGGCCGGGACAGAGCCCTTCAGTCTCACCAGCCGTCAAGGCCAATGGCAACCTGCTTGTAAGGAGAGGCGTGGCTGAAGCAGGGCCACCTTTGTGTGCCGGCGGGACGGCAGGGGTGGGGCGGGCAGAGCCCGTTGGTGGGCAGCACAGACCACTGGGAAAGTGCCCCTAGAGCGGGCGACTGAGAGCCCGTGTCTCTGTGCCCTGCCAGGTGCCTGGTCCCATGCAGAAGGGCGCCCACAAGCCCCCGCTGAATAGACTCCAGGATGGGCCAGCCAGGGGCAAGCGCCTGTTTCCAGCACAGGACCAGGCAAAGTGAGACCCCTACAGAGAGGCGTGTCCTTCTCCTGGCCCCAGGTCAGCACCCAGTCCTCTCCCCACATCTCTCCCTGGAAGAGACAGCCCTCGCCCAGCCCAGCCCCAGCTCCTGACACACCCACCCCGTCCCTCTTGGAGCTGCACCTCCAGCCTGGAATTTTCCATCACCTACAGCAACCTCCGCCCGCCACTTCTCCACTCCCTCCCATCCTCTCCCAGTGCCAGAGGTGGAGCATCACTGAGCCTCCCGCACTGTCTCACTGCCAACTCCTCAATCATCTCACCTCTTCCCTCCTTCCCTGGGACCCAGCAGGCAGGGGCCTCATCACCTCTCACCCCATCACCCGTAGCCTCCCACGCCCATGGCAAGGCGGCTCACAAACCTCCCCCGAGCGCCTTGCCGTCCCCCTCCTGCAGGTGTGAACCCAGCTCCTCCGAGACAGAACGCCCCCATGTGCTTCCAGATCCCTTCAGCCTGGCTGAACCCAGCCCCCCACCCCGCCCCTGCCACCGGGTCCTGCTGCTGTCTCGGTAGAGGGCTTGTAGATGTGGAGCTGATTGGAGCCCGGGGCGGCACACCTGAGCTGTTTCCCGACTCAGACCTCCCAGGCTGGGCCCCCACAGGCAAGTCACTTCCCCTCTCTGAGCCTGTTTCCTCACCAGACTGGGGCTGATAATGTCTACCTGTATCACTGCCAGCAGACCATGGGCCTTCCAAATCATCAGAAGGGTCACACACATACGCAGCAAAGAACAACTCAGACCATAGAAGGAAAGATTTAAAAAGACGCAACACAAACGAAAACAAAGCACAAGAAAGAACCAAACTCATCAGATGCAGACGCAGCATCAAAGACTCTCTGGCTGCTGCAAGAGGAGCAGATGTACATGGACCAGCAAGGGCCATGCCTTCGAGGAAGAAGCGTGGTACTGTGGTGTGCATAGGATTGCACCTCTTGGGTGATTTTTTTTATAAAGGAGGATAATAGGGGATATAAACACATGAGACTATAAGGATCGAACCTCTCTGGGAAGATCCACAAGGAACTAGAACGCTGGTGCCCCTGGGGAGCAGAGCTGGAGGGATTTACCAGGGGAGGCAGGAAAGGGGTAGGGGCTTAAGAGGTACAAAGTACTATATATAAAATAAATAAGCTACAAGGATATATTGTACAACACAGAGAATATAGCCAATGTTTTATAATAACTCTAAATGGAGTATAACCTTGAAAATTGTGAATCATTATATTGCACACCTATCATTTATATAATATTGTAAATAAACTGTACCTCAGTAAAAAAAGGAAAACATAAAAGGCTGTATCCTTGGAGCAGCTTCTGGGAGCTGGGAGGGCAAGCAGAAGGCGTATTCTAAGAACAGGAAAGGGGGTGGGAGCCTCCAATCGCCCGGGTCCAGCTCGCAGGTCAGCTAGCGGTCACGTCTTTTTTTTTTTTTAAATGTTTATTTATTTATTTATTTCTGGCCGTGCTGGGTCTTTGTTGCTGCCCGCGGGCTTTCTCTAGTTATGATGAGCAGGGGCTACTCTGCGTTGTGGTGTGCAGGTTTCTCATTGCAATGGCTTCTCTTGTTGCAGAGCATGGGCTCTAGGCATGCCGGCTTCAGTAGTTGTGGCACGTGGGCTTAGTAGTTGTGGCTCACGGGGTCTAGAGCGCAGGCTCAGTAGCTGTGGTGCATGGGCTTAGTTGCTCCGCGGCATGTGGGATCTTCCCGGACCAGGGCTCAAACCCGTGTACCCTGCATTGGCAGGTGGATTCTTAACCACTGCGCCAGCAGGGAAGTCCCAGTACCATACTGTTTTGATGACAGAAGCTTTGTAGTATAGTTTGAAGTCAGGGAGTATGATACCTCCAGCTCTGTTCTTCTTTCTCAAGATTGTTTTGGCTATTTGGTGTCTTTTGTGTTTCCATACAAATTTTAAAATTATTTGTTCTGTGAAACGCACATATTTATACAGTTCTGTGAAAATGCCATTGGTATTTTGATAGGGATTGCATTGAAATGAATCCGTAGATTACCTTGGGCTCCAAGGAATCGGCCTTGAATTAGAAATGTGTTGATGGTGCTGAGCTATCTGGACTGGGTTCGTGACTAAACCCAGTTGAGGCCTCTATATAAACTTTAAGATTCTGGTGGGTGCCTGTGGAAACCTACTTATCTTGCAGCTGCCCAAGGCAAGCCTTGTAAGTAAGTGCCCTTGCTTATTAAACCTGCCACGTATCAATCTGGAGTGGCCTACCTCTTTCTTTGGTCTCTCCCTGCCCCCCAAGTTGGGGTCCAGCCTCAGATTATACCTGAGGAGGCTGGGAAGCAACAGCAATGTGGACCCCTCACTCAGCCATCCACAGCAGCTGATACCCTTAACCTAAGGAGACCAGCAGGCACAGGTGTCATGATCACACCTGTCCCTCCACAAGGTTGTTGTGGGGACTGACTCTGAGGGGTATAAGTACCCACAGAGGATCTCATAAATATTTGGGGAAATGAATTGTCCTCTAAATCAAGCAGAGAGAGGTTTGGGCATCAAAATCCAGATCTTAATGTAAGTGTGATCCCCCCCGGACGTGGTTTCTGGGTAGCAGAATAAAAGGGGTGCAACTGGAGGCTAGGACTAGTGTAGTAGGCAACAGGGACGATGATGGTAGTGGGGCTGGGATTAAGATGGCCAGAGTGGAAGACATTCAGGAGGGAGAAGAGGCAGGACCCATGACTGAAGAGACTGGGGGTGGGGGGGAGCAATCTGGATGACACCCAGGTTTCTGCTCTGTGTGACTGGGTGGACAACAGTGTCATGGGCTGAGATGGGGATCTGGGAGACAGAGCAGACTTGGGACAGGTGATGAATTCAGCTCCGGGCATGTCTCTGGTGTCTGGGAAACGTCTAGGTCAGGCCCCCCATTTCTAGCTGAGGCAGGTGAGACCCAAGAGAGTGACGTGCCCCACTCCACACAGCAAGGTGCTGACCCCACTTGGGGGGGCTTTCCTGCCCCACTTCCTCACTATTGTTTAAAAGGTCTCGTGAGCAGAACAGAGCGTGGCTTCTATAAACGGAAACTGGCTCCCCTAACCTGCTCCCAGATACAGCCCCGTCAGGACACGTGCATGGCTCATGGCTGCAGCCAGGTGACGGTGCATGAAGTCCATGGTACTGACCTCTCCGTTCGGGTCTATACTTGAAAATTTCCATAAGACGAAGTTCCATCCAGACACGCCTTGTGCGTGAGCGAATATCCTGTTATTCACCCACTGAACCTCTCTGTCGGCGCTGCTCCGGGGTTGGGCTCTACTTTTCTTGGGCTCTTTGTCTGCCCTTCTGTCCGGCTCAGGAACTGAGCGGCCTTGGGAAGCCTGAGTCAGCAGCATCCTCGCCTCAGCGACTGTGGGCCTCGGGGCTCACCCTGTCCTGAACCGACTCACCTAGCCTGCTGGCAAGTAACCCCAGGCTGTCTCTAGAATGGACCCCAGCTGGGGGCAATCAGAGGTCCCGGCTGACTCTGGCCCCTGGGGAGAAATCGAACCACATCAGACAAAGCCCAGGACCGCCTTACCCCACAGGCATAGCCATGCTGGGCCCCGGAGAAGCTCTGCCTGGAACCCCAAGGGACTCTGAGATCCAGGGACCCAGCTCACGCTCCAGTCCCCTTAACATTATCCCGGTTGGTCATCCAGCCTTGCTTGAGCGCCCCTGTGGATGGGGAACTTCCTTCTGATAAAGGAGCCCTCTTTCCCATGAGAGAAATCTATTAGAGTCTAACTCCCCGCACCTGCCGCTGCTGGTTCCAGCTCAGCCCTCGGAGGCCTCAGAACAGATTCACTCCTGCCCAGGGACAGCCTTGCAGAGACAGGTACCCAGGACCTCAAACAGGTCCTTCTACCACTGCGTCTCGGTCCATGTCTGGGTGGGTCTCCTGAGAGTGTTCCAGGTGGTCAGTGCCCCCCTAAGATGCAGGACCCAGCACAGAAACTCCCGCTCCTGGGATAGCCGTAGTGCTGACTTACCTCCTTCATTATGGACACTCCGCTTCTGTTAATGTGGCCCAGGGTCTCATCAGCCTTTGGTAAACCTTATCATACTGATGTCTGACAGGCAGTTTCCAGCCATTTAAATGCCACTTTGTTATAAAGCAGAAACTAACACACCGTTGTAAAGCAATTATACTCCAATAAAGATGTTAAAAAAAAAAAAAGTAAAAAGAGAGAGGTAAGATTACTTTTAATAATGTATTTTATTTAACTCAATATATCTAAAATATTATCGCTTCCACTTGCAATAAATATAAACAAGAATTTATAAGAGATTTTATTCTTTTTTTCCCCTAAGCCTTCTAAATCTTTTGCTTTTAAAACACATCTCAATTAGGATATTAAATTTTCAGCAAGCCGTGTTTCAAGTGCTCAGTAGCACAAGTGGCTGGCGGTGATCACATCGGACAGTGCAGGTCTAGAACCCAAGAAAGAAAGAAACTGACATCTCCTGGCATGTACTGCTTCCTAGACCCCTGGTGTCTCTGAGAGGAGGGAGTGGGTGGCTGCCCCCAGGGAGCCCGCCATCCATGGAGGAAGACACACAAGCAGGGATGACGGGCTGGGACGAGCTGGGATGGCCAGTGTGGGTTCAGAAGGGTGGAGTTCAGGGGCCAGCCGTTCCATGGAGACATGTCCAGGGATTCCAGAGGAAGAGCAATGTTTGAGCTGGGCTTGGAGATTGAACAAGGATTCATCAGGTAGGGAAAAGAGGACAGGCACAGAGGGAAGAGCATGAGCAAAGGCACCGGGGCAGGGAGGAGGGAAGGATGAGAATCCAGTGTAGCCCGTGTGGGCAGGAGGGGGGGCGGGGCGGCAGGAGGCCTGGGTGTCAGGCTGAGTTTCTGTGTATTTTGTGCTTCAGGAACTGGATTTTGCAAACCTTGGGGTGGCTGTCCAAGGTCTCCCGGAGATAGTCACCAGGAGGCCAGTCTTGTACAGAAGCGCATCCACAGAGCTCCGGAGGCTGGTCACCACGTCCCACCAACCCTCCCTTCTCAATCGTGGTCCCGCCTCTTTGCTCCCCAGTCCAGCCATCCTCTCTCCAGTGTCTACTGCTGTCAGAGCTCCACCAGCCGGCCTGCCCCGCCCTCTCCCATCTCCCCAGTGAATTATTTGGGGAATGACCTTTATCTCTTGTGGTCTTCCTTGGCAGAGGTCAAGAATCCTTCGATGGGCTTCCCTGGTGGTGCAATGGTTAAGAATCCGCCTGCCAATGCAGGGGACATGGGATCGAGCCCTGGTCCGGGAAGATCCCACATGCCGCACAGCAGCTAAGCCCGTGCACCACAACTACTGAGCCTGCACTCTAGAGCCCGTGCTCCACAACAAGAGAAGGCACCGCAATGAGAAGCCCGCGCACCGCAACGAAGAGTAGCCCCCGCTCTCCGCAACTAGAGAAAGCCCGCACGCAGCAACGAAGACCCAAGGCAGCCAAAGATAAATAAATAAAATAAAATAAATAAATAAATAAGAATCCTCTGAGTTGGTTTCCTACGGTCCCTGGCTTTTGCTCCTGCTTTTAAGAAGTAAACTAATCTGGTGAATTCTTGTGTGATGACCGCTGATCCCTGAGGACGCCCGGATGCTGGCGCCAATCCCAGCCTGGTCCCGCCTTCCCCGAGGGACCCAGGGAGCCACATGCCCTGCTCCGTCCTCCTGAGTGCTTATGAATCTCAGGCACAGAGGAGGTGGCCGTGCCTGCAGCTCCTCTCCCTCCGGCCTCTGTGGGTGACAGGGCAGCCCGCCCCATCTCAGGGCTGTTTCTGGAGACAGATTCTTGCCAGAAACTCCAGCCCAGGGGGTCTCGTGCTCCCTGAGGCTCTATATGCTCCCTGGGGCAGCTACTCATGTGCTGGTGTCTCAGATGACCTCATCCTTCACATCTGTGCCCTGCCAGCCGGGTCAGCCCAGGGCTTCTGGTGCGAGTCAGCTGCCTTCTCTTGCAGAAAGCAGGCCAGCTGTTCCCACTCAGCGTGCCCCTCCTGAAGGCTGGTCTGTGAAGGCTTTCCTTCTTCCAAGACCCGTCATCACAGCGACCACCATTCAGAGTTATTCCGAGCTTTGCCGTTGGCGGGGATTCCTCTCCGATGTTTTCAAAGCGGGGAGCGTGTTCTCAAGGCTGGCTTTGCCTCCTCTTTCCTCTGTAGCTCTCCTCCAAGTTTCTTCAAGGGGAACCTGTTGCTGTCATTGAAAATGCCTCCAGGTCACTTTAAATAGATACGAGGGGTTTTTGAAAGTAAAA
Source organism: Grampus griseus (assembly GCF_964374135.1). Taxonomy (NCBI): domain Eukaryota; kingdom Metazoa; phylum Chordata; class Mammalia; order Artiodactyla; family Delphinidae; genus Grampus; species Grampus griseus. Next base: position 97,444,487 of record NC_139005.1, read on the forward strand.
TTCTGTGTCTGTGTGCCAACGCACATTGTGGAAACACACATTCCAGTCTTTTCAGTGTACCGTACATGGTTCCAATTTTTTAAATTGGATTTCAAGCTGGGGCGGGCGGGGACCGCATCAGAAGCCCTTTCCCCAAACCCCGTGGTCCCTGCGCACCCTCCACCCCAACACACACGTGGGTTCTGACATCTCCGCACCACCCCCACCTGGGCCCAGCCCCACCCCCCACCCCGTCACCTGGCGGGCTGATGGCCGGCACCAAGGTGAGCCCTGCAGGCACACTGAGGACGAGGGCTGGGGGCCATCGCGCACAGACACTCACGGTGAGAGGAAGGGGCCAGTGATAATGGTGGCCAGGGGGCCGAGGGAGTGACGGGGCAGCGCTGATCTGACAGTCTGTGGAAGGTGGGCTTGACCAAGGTGGTGGAGGCAGCTGGGGTGGGAGCTGCATGTGGACCCCACCCTGTTGTAAACGTGCATTTCCTTTTTTTTTGCTTTACGATGTTGTGTTAGTTTCTGCTGTACAGTGAAGTGAATCAGTTCTCTGTATACACATATCCCCTCCCTCTTGGACCTCCCTCCCCCCGACCCTCATCCCACCCTTGTAGGTCATCACAGAGCACGGAGCTGAGCTCCCTGCGCTGTACCGCAGGTTCCCACTAGCTCTCTGTCGTACACAGGGTAGTTAAACACGCATTTCTGGCTTCTTCCTGTCAGGCCCCAGGGAAGCCGTCCAGCAGAGAGATCACCCCCTCCCAGCGCAGTCCTGTCCTCACAGCACACTGCTGGTGGGGCTGCCCTCTCCTGGTCCCTGGGGGGCCGGCCCTGCCTTGGGGCTGGGACCCGATTCTCCTGCTGCGAGGCTGGCTGTCCTGGTGAGCAAGACAGGCTGGCCACGAGGCCCGAGGTGAGGCTGAGGACCCTCACGCATTCCTTCAACAGAGTCACTGAGTCCCCTTGGCCTGCCCCAGGGCCTGCGCCGGGCACTGGGGACAGAGATGTGGACCAGCCCACCTGTGTACCTGCCTCCAGGGGGGAGGTGGGGTAACTAAGATGTGCATGTGTAAATCCAAGAAAATGTCACCTCCTCTGAGAAGCCCTCCCTGACCTCCTTTCCTCCTCCCCAACTGAGGTGGCCTTTCCCTTGGTGAAGAAGGAATCTGACTGCCTGGGTTCAAGCTCTGGCTCTACCTCTTGCTGGCTGTGGGCCCTGGGTCAGTCATTCCACCTCTGAGCCTCTGTTTCCTCATCTGTAAAAGGGGGTAGCAATATTACTTACCTCATAGAGTTATCGCAAGCATTAAGCAAAATCCAGGTACATCTCCTAGCATAGGGACCATTACATAGCATGCTCTCAATGGCATTAATACTAGCGACTATTATTGTTGTTGTTGTTGTTATTAAAATCACTATCGCCCTGTTATAGGACTTCCTATCCTTGATTATACATGTATGTGTCTTGGCCACTAGCCCATAAGCTTCCAGAGAGCAGGAACCACGAAGCATTCATTTCTGCATCTCCAGCAAATTTCCTGGCAAACAAAAATATTAATAGTAATAACAATGGGATTGACCTATATACACTACTATGTATAAAACAGATAACTAACGAGAACCTACTGTATAGCCCAGAGGACTCTACTGAATGCTCTGTGGTGACCTAAATGGGAAGGAAATCCAAAAAAGACGGGATATATGTATACGTGTAACTGGTTCACTTTGCTCTACAGCAGAAACTAACAGTGTTGTAAAGCAACTATACTCCAAAAAAAATTAATTAAAAAATGTTAAAAGGATAATAAAAGATAAACAAAATGATTCTGTACAATGCTGAAGAAGAAATAGCAGCAGTAACAATAACCGTCACACCATCAGTTACCATTTCTTGAGCATCTGCTCCCTGTCGGACACTGTTCCAGGCACTCCAGGTGGACTTTCATTCATCTCAGCGACCCTCCCAGGAAGGGGGCCTCACCCCCATTTCTCGGCCCTGCCCCAGGTCACAGAGCTGGTACTTATGACCCCTATGCCATCCGCAAACCACAGTAGGTCTGGGGCAAGGTGGGGGGCCTCTGTGAGGAGGCCTGGGTCCTGATCAGCCCCCATGCACCCCCGAGGGCTGACTGGACCCTGCCCCTGAGGACATCACCCTGTCTGGGTGTCAGGGTGCTTGCTGGCCCAGAGGGCACGGGGGTGGAGCGGGGGTCTGTCCTCCCTCCTACACAATTTCCGGCTCCGGGCCCTCCACCCCGAATGACATTTGGGGCCTGTGGACGTTCCCTCTACACCCGATCCTGGGCACTGCCACTCCCAAGCGGGATGCAGTGAGGCCCCTCCCATGCCCAGCTGCAAATGTCCTGATGGGGTGGGGCTATGGCCCTGAGCCGGCAAGGGGCTGGCCCGGAGTCACATGGCAAAACCCAAGTTGCCTCTGATTCTGCCTGAGGGGGGGCATCGGAGGGGCTTCCAGAAGCCCCTGGAGGAGGTGCTGGGATGAGGTTGGGCCCGCCTGGGCCTCTCTCTGCTCCCGCCCGTTGCAGAGCTTTGCTTCATGTCAGCCTCGAGGCACAGACCTGGACAGTGGGTGGGTCTTCACCCTCTTGGGGTCACAGACACTTTAAGAGTTTAAAGAAAGCCCCTGAGACTTCCCCGGCGGTCCAGTGGTTAGGACTCCACACTTCCATTGCAGGGGGCACAGGTTCGATCCCTGGCCAGGGGACTAAGATTCCACATGCCATTCGGTGCAGCCAAAAGATAATAAGTAAAAATAGGGAAAACGAGCCAACAAGCCCCGGGCCTTCCACACAGACTCACCACTGGGGCCACAGCATCAGGGACCCCGAGACCTGTCCCCAGCCAGCTCAGAACCCGTCTGCGGCGAGTCCTCAGGGCCTCACCCCAAAAACACACTCACGTGCGTGGGAACAAAACTACCTGTGCCTCCTCTGCGTACGTGTAAAGAAGGCTGGTGGAGGCCTCCTGGTTTCTGGACATCTCTCTGCATAGCAGGTGTGTGGATGGAGCGCTCTTTGGAAGAGGAAATGTCCAGAAGGGTTGAATTGAGGGTGTTCCCCTTTCCCACCTGAATGTCCTGCACTAGTTCCTGAGAGGAACAAGCAGGGGTTCACTCGTCAGGGGATTGGGGTGCGGCAATGGGGTCGTGTCTCTCCTCTAACACAAATCTTAGATACCTAATAAGATGCAGAGTGTTCAGACACCACCATTTCCCCACCACATTCCACATTCGGGGAGACTTGGATCTCTGCACTTTGTGCTGAGTTGACCACTGAGCCCCCAGGTGCCGTGTGCTGAGCACACACCCATTTTACAGAGGCAGAAACTGAGGCTCAGCAAGGGTGTGTGACCTGCCCAGGTCACAGTAATCAGCAGACCAACTGGGCTCTGCCTGGCCCCCTGGCTTGGTGAGGGGAGTGGAGGAGGGCTGGGGAAAAGACCCCTGAGAGAGAACAAAGAGTGGCTGCAGCTCAGCCCGGAAAGCACAGGTAGGGGGTGAAGATGCAGCGAGACCAGCCCACAGCCCGGGGCGGTGTTTGAAGCGCTCCGACTTCCCTCCACCGTGTACAGGCTGGACCTCGGCAGCCTTCCTGCATCCTGAGGCCAGCCCTACCTGGTCTGGACCTTCGGGTCTCCCTCATCTCCCCTCACTCATCTCGGAAGCCCCTCTGCCAGGATAAGGCCTCAGAGGTTACTTGGAGGGAGGTCCACAGGCATGACAGGATCCAGTGGAGCCAGGGTCACGGCCACACCCGCTCCAATGTGTGGAAAGAGTCAGAGCTGTCGCAACCCTAGGTTTGCACTTGATTGCCAAAGAGGGGCTGATTCCGTGGCTCAGGCATTGGCTTCTAAATACTGAAGAGGACGGTAAGTGATGGGGGAGGGACGGGAGGCTGGCCGGTGCCTTCACGTGCCCCTCCCCTCACTGCTCCAAACCTACACCTCTCCGCAAGGTGACAGTCACGCCCTCCCCAAAGCCCCCGACACATGAAACAGCAATCGGTTCCTCCTCCTTGGGAAAAAGATGGGGACGCTGCCAGCTGACTCACTGTGTCCCATCCTGCAGGCGCCTCTCGGAAGGACAGCTGTCACACTGTTGCTGTTGGTTAAACATGTAACACGTACAGATTTTCGGTGAGAAGTCCTTGTCTCAAAACCGTGCCAGCCTGTGCTTGGCTGGATCTTCTAAGGACGAGTGGCCTCACTGTGCACAGTCAGTAGTGCCCGGTGTGGGCCATCCCCCAGTGGCTGTTTCGTGCCACACCACCCCTGCCCCCACCAGAAGAGCTGGGGGTGCCCCAGAGGGCCAGATGTGCTTTAAAAAGTAGAGCACAGGACTTCCCTGGTGGCGCAGTGGTTAAGAACCTGCCTGCCAATGCAGGGGACACGGGTTCGAGCCCTGGTCTGGGAAGATCCCACATACCGCGGAGCAACTAAGCCCGTGCGCCACGACTACTGAGCCCGCGCTCTAGAGTCCGCGAGCCACAACTACTGAGTCCACGTGCCACAATTACTGAAGCCTGTGCGCCTAGAGGCCATGCTCCACAACAAGAGAAGCCACCGCAGTGAGAAGCCCGCGCACCGCAACGAAGAGTAGCCCCTGCTCGCAGCAACTAGGGAAAGCCCGCGCGCAGCAACGAAGACCCAGCACAGCCACAAATAAATAAATAAATAAATTTATATCTATAAAAGCAGAGTGCTAGGCAACGCTGTGCGGAGAGCACTGAGGTGTGGGGAGAACCGGGGGCAGGTCGGTCATCCTTTGAAGGGCCCCCGGGCTCTGAGCCTCTGAAACACGGCCTCTGTTAAAAGAAGGAGAATTAGGTAATTAGGTCTCTGGAACGCACCCCTGATTTTGACAAACCCTCACCCACCTGCCTCAGGCCCTGCCACTTAGCAGGTGACCTGGGTTCCTCCCTCAGAAACCAAGCTCTGAGTCAGGGTCTCCCTCCACTTCGCTCTCTTTGACAGCTAGAAAACTGCAGCCAATCTTTGCCCCTCTCCCGGCAGGTCCTTCATCCCTGCTGAGCCCCTTCCCACCCTGGCGCCCTCCCCATGGTCCTTAGCAATGCGCCCCCGCCCCATCCGCAGCCTCCGCCCTGCTGTTGTGCCCTGGAGATGCTGCATCCCACCAAGAGGCAGCCTCCTTGTTCCTCCCTCTGCTTCCAGGCTGTCTCTCCTCCCTCCGTCCAACCTCCTATTGCTTTGGCTCCCAGGCCTACTTCCCCATCCTGACCTGTCCCTGTCACTGTCAACACCCGCTGCTGGCCTCATGTCCTGGCTCGCTGCTTCCTCTCCACCCCGCTCTGGTCTCCATTCCCGGACACTGTACGTCCACATTCCACTGTCTCAGTCCCCGTGGGCTCCTCCGATGCCCTTGCCCTCCACCCCATGCCCGTGCCACACGCTCACCGCATCACCACCACGAACGGCTCCACGCCAGGACCCCATTCCAATCCTCTCACCCCAGGACCCTCACCCTCTCCTCTGCAAGCTGCTCCCCAGCTCCAGCGATGCTCCAGCCCCATGGACCGCCCAGACACTCACCTTACAGCTTTGCCACGAACCCACAGCTCCTTTCAGTCCCTCACTGCCCTGCTTCCTCAGCTTACATTCTTCTGGTCCGCTCGTTCAAAGACAAACTGAAGAATATTAAAACTGTTCAGTTTGGGGGACTTCCCTGGCAGTCCAGTGGTTAAGACTCCACACTTCCCACGCAGGGGGCACGGGTTCAATCCCTGGTCAGGGAACTAAGACCCCGCATGCCATGCGGCACGTCCAAAAATAAAGCAATAAAAATAAAAATGTTGAGTTTTTTGAGCAAAAACCAATTCCACTGGAGGAGTGCCAAAGGGGGAGTGGCTAGGAGCACCCCACCCACAGGAACTGGGGCGGGACCTCGTAGAGAAGACTTGGGACGCAAAGCCAAGCCAACGAGGACAGTGCTCAGTGGGCTGTACCCTGAGCCGTGGCCTTCCATGGGAAGCCCCGTGGGCTGCGTGTGATTGGCTGTCCTCAGGCTTCCATCTCTTCCCCTCGAGGCGTTTATAGGCTTAGGTCTGGGTTTAGATTTGGCTGCCAATCTAATCTAGGCGAACCTGCGGGCTCCCATTCAATGAAGGAGCGCGGTCTCAGTCGCTCAGCATCTCCAGACAGCTCTGCACCTTCTCCATTTATCTTCACCTCTAGGCACCGTCCTTATAACCCGCACCCTCCTCCCCACTCTCATCAGTGACCTGGTTCTTTCCAGAAAGCAGGCAATCCCTTCCCTGCTGACAACACTCACGCCCGTCCCCACGGCGCCTGTCCCCATCACAGTGGCTGATGGCTCCCCAGCGCGTCCAGAGGCAGTTGCTCCCTCGGCACCCTCCTCCTCCCACCGGGTCCTCTTCTCTAAGCACTGGCTCCATCGACCTCCGCTTCATCTTCCATACCATCCGCGCCTCTCTCCTCGACCCACACTGCTGCACGCAAACACACGTTAAAACCAGCCTCTTCTAAAAGGCCCTCCCTCGACTGACCCCCACCTCTCCCTCCACCTTCTTCAGAGAGCTGACGCCCCTGGCAGACCCCATGCTTTCCCCCACCCAAACCCCCTGAGATTTTTGTCCCTCCCCGACACCCCGAGTCCCACGGCCACCTTCGAGATGGTCTTGTCTGCGTTGCCAAAGCCTGTGGGCAGTTACCTGCTCTCACTGTTCGTCTCAAGGTGTCTAGGACACCTGCTCTCTCCTTCCTCCCAGACCTCCATGAGGGACCACTGCAGGCTCTGTCTTCCCTGTTTCTCCGTTTACCCATCCTGGACGTTCTCCTCTAGTCTCGTGACTTTAAATGTCACCTCTACCCCAGCAACCCTCAAATCGTGTGCTCTGGCTTCTGCCCTGGCCTCCAGACCCGCACATCCAACTGTCGACTTGACATCTCACCTGCTGGTCCAGCAGCCTCTCCAGCTCAACGTGGCCAAGGCAGGATCCCCAGCTGTCTCTCCAAATCCTTCCCTGTCCCCTCTTTCCCTTCACACTCATCTCCAATCCACCAGTAAGTCCACTTTTCTCTACCTCCAGGGTACTCCTCAACTGCGTCCGCTTCTCTCCATTGCCATCTCTACCCCACTAGTCCGAGCTGCCCCCCTCTCCTGGGTGCCTGCAGGGCCCCTAAGCGACCTGCCCACCCCCAGTTCCTCCTCCCCTCAGAGCCCCTTCTCTGCAAGTCGCCCCCAACCTGCTTCTCCTGGAGCCAATGGCCCCTTCTTAGAAGAATGTTTTTAAACATGTGAAATAAAATTCATAGACTCACAAAGGACACCACTTACTTTCAGCTACAATTATAAAAGTACATTTTAATTATGATAGCATAATCGATGTGCTCCTTTGTTCATACATTAAATAAGATCTAGGGAATTCCCTGGCAGTCCAGTAGTTAGGACTCCGTACTTCCATTGTATGGGACACAGGTTCAGTCCCTGGTAGGGGAACTAAGATCCGGCAAGCGGTGTGGTGTGGCCAAAAATAAATAAATAAATAATAAATTAATTAATAAATACTTATTTTAAAAAAATGATCTAGCAGGGGGTCTTTTCAGACACCATAATTTCAAAGTAATAAGCGTAAATATTATCTTGAAATTCACAACCATCATATGATGTAGAAAGATCTGTGATTTCTATTGGGAACAAAGTCACAGGTCCTCGTAAGAGCATTACTGTCGTTTGTTTCCCATATCTGTGTCTGAAGGAAATCCCACATTTCAGGTGGAGGTTCTGCAAATGAAGATGTATTAATACCTCTTTCCCACCCAAGTTTACAAGCCTAATGAATCCTATCCACTGAGGTTTGGACTCCAGGCAGATCTTCCCAATTTGTTAATAAGACTGTGTCCCTCCCCTGCCTGAGCCCTTGAGGGCTTCCTACTGCCACAAGAATCAGATCTAGACTCCATACTGGGCCCTCCCAGGCCCCTGGTCGCCCAACACAGCCCCACTGCCGGCAACTCCCTCCCCTGTCCCCTTCTCCATCTTCCAGCCTTGAGGAGCTTTGCCCAGACTTGAAATTTGTGGATCTTATTAATCCAGCTCAGCTGTGTCTCCTTCTGGCTCCTCCCTCCCCCTTATTTTCATAAGGCTCATCCCTCGTACCCCGCATGTTTTTGGGGCACTGACATTCCGAGAAGTTTTCTCTGGTCACCCCAGTAAATGACTTCCCCTGACACTGTCTAGTTTATTTATTGTGATCACTGCTTCTTTTCTTTTTAAAAAAATTTATTTTATTGACATAGTTGATTTACAATGCTGTGTTTATTTCTGCTGTAAAGCCAAGTGATTTAGTTATACATATGTATATATTCTTTTTCATATTCTTTTCCGTTATGGTTTATCACAGGATATTGAATATAGTTCCCTGTGCTCTACAGTAGGACCTTGTTGCTTACCTGTTTTATATATAGTAGTTTGTATCTGCTAATCCCAAACTCTGAGTTGATCATCCCCCCGCCCCCTTTCCCCTCTGGTAACCATGAGTTTGTTTTCCACGTCTGTGAGTCTGTTTGTATTTCGTAGATAAGTTCATTTGTGTCATATTTTAGATTCCACATATAAGTGATAGCATATGACATTTGTCTTTCTCTGATTTACTTCACTTATAGTATGATCATCTCTAGGTCCATCCATGTTGCTGCCAATGGCATTATTTCATTCTTTTTTATGGCTCAGTAATATTCCATCGCATATATCTACCACATCCTCTTTATCCATTCATCTGAATTTAGGTTGTTTCCACGTCTTGCGTATGCACAGTTTCTGTCTGCTTCCATGTAGAAATGGACAATAGCCAGGTCATATATAAAAAGAGAAATCTGACCCACAACCTGCAACAACCAGCCCAGGACACCAATCTATCATGTACGGTAGCCAGCCCCGGACACCTGCTGGGTAAGTTAGACTTGTAGGAAGTCAGACCACTATCTCCAGGAACCAGCCCAGAAAGTCAAACAATAACCCCATGACCATCGACCTCAAAGGACCAGGATCTGATTAATCATGGACAGCTTCCCTCATTTTTGTCCCTGCTTCCAACTTAGTACTGAAGAAAGCCAAATACACTCAAAAACGGTTAAAATGGTAAATTTTATGTTCTGTATATTTTATCATGACTGAAAAAAAAAGTGACTTAGAGCCAGAGCTGGGAAGCTGGGTGAGGGGCGGGGCTGAGGGGTGAAGTGAGGGGCACACGGGGCCGGTAGTGTGGTTAGGAAATGGCAGGCCAGGTGTATGGGGGTGGAAGGGCCACGGAGGGCAGGATGGTGCTAGGGTCAAGGCATCCGGCCTCCCACAGGCTCATCCTCAGGCACTGGGGGTTGGTAACCGGGTGAAGGAGGCCTTTCGCCATCCTGCCCTGCACTGTAGGAAGGGGTGACTGGAGCCAGCACAGCCAGGGCAGAGGTGGGGGGGTGGGGAGGCTCTCTGGATGTCCAGTCCCATGGAGGAAACAAACCCCAGAGTTCCCGGCACCTCCCACTCCCTTCCTTCTTCACAGCCGTTATGTTCTAGAAATTCACCAGTTCATCAGTGAATTCCAAATCGCTGCTCCTAGGGGAAATACAAGGTGGGGTTCCTGTGAGCTTCCGGTCACAACATTTTCATCAAGTGATCAACATACAACCTTGTGTGATGGGTGTTTCTGTTTAAAGAAACCTTGTGTGATATACACTGATAATTCATTAACACTGAACTCACGGCCACCAGCACTATTACTCGTGCCGGAACGAAGCTCACCTGACACACGCATTTTCTCCGTAAGGCTGTCACAGCCTCTTGAGCTTGGCAACACCAGATGGTTCTTAGCCCTAGGCTTGGGGCCCTTTTTTTTTTTTTTTGACTGCGTTGGGTCTTCGTTGCTGCACGCGGGCTCTCTCTAGCTGCGGTGAGCGGGGGCCACTCTTCGTGGCGGTGCGCAGGCTTCTCACAGCAGTGGCCTCTCCTGCCACTCAGCACAGGCCCTAGGTACACGGGCCTCAGCAGTTGTGGCACGTGGGCTCAGTCGTTGTGGCACACTGGCTCAGCTGCTCCGCGGCACGTGGGATCTTCCTGGACCAGGGCTCGAACCCACGTCCTCTGCATTGGCAGGCGGATTCCCAACCACTGCACCACCAGGGAAGCCCCCTTTATTTTCGGGGGGGGCCCATTTTAAACAGCAAAGTCACCACGTAAAAGCACCAAAATGTGAAATAAACAAATAAACCAGCCACGAGAAGGACCCTTGTTTATAGCAGGGACCGAAACAAGTGGCCTCGTTTGACAACGGCTGGGAATGTGCGTATTGGGCAACTCCGATTTTTTGGCTGCTCTGCAGACGTCCATGAATGGCCGAAAACGAGCTGTGAGTATTAATCTGGAGTTACAAATATGCTTCAGCAAGTAGGCGAGTTTGCAAATAGACAACCCATAAACAATGAGACGCTCTGAGCATTTGTTTATATTCCGAGCTGGTCTCTCATGCTCGGCACCTTCTCATTGGTCTCCCGGCCAGGGGTCTGGCCATTTCCTATTCAATAAGATGAATAATCCTAGGACCATCCTCTTGAAGACTTACAGGCCAGGCAGACCTACCCCTGATATTTCCAAGTATCGTGGGGTTGACCCATGGTCCCAGTTTGTCTGGGACCAAAAGTTTTCCCAGGATGTAGGACTTTCAGTGCCCAAACCAGAAGAGTCCCTGGCAAACTGAGCCGACTTGGACACTATCTGTATGTGAAAATGATCTAAAAGTTTGAAATCTCAATTATTTAATATGGCTGAAAGTTGAAACCTTATTAAATATTTTTATCAAGATAAAATCAGTTGCAATTCTCCTGTCCCATACCCACCTAGCTGCCAAAGTAAAAATGTATCAAGTTTCATGCGTTACGGCCAGGCCTGTGAATATACCAGCTTAATAGCAACATGAACTGCTTAATACTGCAAAGTATTCCTCAGTCTTCGGGTACAGCTATGGCCAAAACATCCCTTGTTATATCACAAGTACCATGAATTAGAACATGAAGGGCAGCAAGAAAATGGACACTTGCTATTTCTGGGTAACGCCACCCTGTGTCCTGCGACCTAATTGCCTCCAGGCTATCAGATGGAAATTTGATCCTTCATTCCTAAATGCTTGGGCTGCCAGTAAAGTTCTGAGTCCTGTGAGCTGTTCTAGCAAATCATAAGGGGGGAGTCGTGGGGTCCCCCGACGTTGGCATCGACACAGACAGAAGTGTGGGTACCCCGGGGACCCGATTTGCCCCTGGCGTCTGAAGCGGGGCCAGTCTTGCGGGACCAAGGCCTTCACCCGTGGGGTCTGTGCTAACTCTGGGTAGCAAGTGTCAGAACTGAACAGAACGTTGGACACCCAGCTGGTGTTTCTGAGAGTCGTAGAAGTGGTGTTGGAAAAGTTATTGACATAATGGGTGTCAGAAGCATGGTGGGTAAAAACAGCTTACCTTGGGCTTCCCTGGTGGTGTAGTGGTTGAGAGTCCGCCTGCCATTGCGGGGGACACGGGTTCGTGCCCCGGTCCGGGAAGATCCCACCTGCCGCGGAGCGGCTGGGCCCGTGAGCCATGGCCGCCGAGCCTGCGCGTCCGGCGCCTGTGCTCCGCAATGGGAGAGGCCCCAACAGTGAGAGGCCCGCGTACCGCAAAAAAAAAACAAAAAAAAACCAAAAAAAAAACAGCTTACCCTGGGGACTTCCCTGGCGGTCCAGTGGTTAAGACTCCGCGCTCCCATTGCAGGAGGTGTGGGTTCGATCCCTGGTCGGGGAACTAATATCCTGCATGCCGTACAGCATGGCCTCCGCAAAAAAACAGCTTACCCTCACACGGTTACTTTCTCCCAATGGACCAGATAAGGAAACTAAGCTACGAGGTAAATGATGCCTGCAAGGCCTAACTCACTCTGCTAGTGAGTGGAGAAGCCAGCATTTGTGTTCAGCCGTCTAATGTCAAAGCTCACAGACCCAGCCACAGCCTGCCCCGAGGGAGCACTGGGACATGGAACCCCTGCCCAGTCCTTTCTTCTCTTTGTTTGGGGAAAGGGCGAGTCCGCTTGCTGTCAACATGCAGCCACGAAGAGGAGGTCACTCCTCAGCCCTGATCCTTTCTCACCTACATCTGGGTCACGCCAGGGAAGACAGATTTCCCAGGCGGCCTGCCATGAATGTGTGTCTGTGGATAGGAAGAGAATACAAATGCCAGTGGCTGGCGGCAGGATGACTCATCCGGGGCCTGCGAGCACAGCCTCTAATTCCCACCCCGAGCCTGGCCTTCCTGTCATTAGTCCTAAGGGTAGTCATGCAACGCAGGAGGGCTGGCAGGTGCAGGATGAAGGGGTCCCAGGTAAGGGGAGGAGGTGCGAGATTGTGGCCCCAGCTGACCCTGACAACAGGCTCAGTTTTCCCACCCAGAAATCTCATTTCTGTCCCAGCCCTGAGTGTAGGGTGGGTGTGGAGGGCAGTCAGCTGAGACAGGCCTGTGAGTGCTGCCCCCCCGCTGCCCAGCAAAGCCAGCATGGTCAGGGACAGACAGAGGGACCAGCCCTTTCCTTGCTCTGGGCCTCAATCTATGAAGTGTCTGTGTGATGTCGCTGTTGGCTCAGGTGGTCACTAGGGCCTGCAGCATCCACGCCCTGGGATTCCGGTCCATAGATGGGAGACAGAATGACCTACCCTGGGGGTCTGCAGTCCCTGAGGCAGCCCAGCCTCAGCCTCTGCCCTGATCCTGGGCCCCCTGACACCTCCAGGCACAGGTTCAGCCCAAGCAGGGGATGCCTCAGACTTGGGAAGCTGTGTGGGTGGGAGGGTCATGCATAACCCCTGTGTCCAGGGGCCTCACAGGTGACATTTTGAATCCTGGCAGCATCTCCACCCGTCGTTTTACAGAGGACACGGGGTGGGGGTGGGGGGCCTGATCCCAAAGCCCACACTCTGCGCTCCATGTGGGCCTTGGTGGAGAGGGGAGGGGGCTTCTCTGTCCACAAAACAGGGGGTAGGATGGCCCAGTAACCTGGGTTGCTGGCTGTACAACTCTGGGCAAAGGCCTAAGCTCCCTGTGTGGGCTGCTCTGGAAATGCTCTGTGCAGTGTGGACACAGTGGTCAAGGGGACCCTAGACACTTCCTAAGGGCACCAGGAATCACCCAGGCCTGAGCCTCCTGAACTCCCATGGTCCTGCACTGCCCACCGCACCTCCCAGCACCAAGCACCTGTTATTCACAGATTTTTCTTAGAAGTGAAACTTTGAAAGGGAAGCTTCGTGTCCTTATCATTAAATGAAAAATCTCTTCCGCTTGCCGTGAACTGAAGACATCATACAAAACCCTGCAGGAAATCAGACATGAAATTCTATTTAGATGCTGGTGTCTGCTGAAGGCTTGCTGACTCGTAAAAAGGGAAATGATAAAGCGTCAAAAAGATATTAACAACCTAAGTGGGCCGCTGTTAGTTTCTCCCTGGTTTAAGGGATGAAAAGGATCGGAAAGGGAGGTGTTTCTCTCCACGACACCCACTGTTATTGGAGCGTCGGAAACCTCTCTCCACCCTCACGCGGGCACGGGTCCTCCCCTCTCCTCTGCCCGGGTCCAGGCCCTCCCAGCCCTCCGCCGCCCGCGTGCTGCCCCAGCATTGGGCGGCCCACCGGCTACCTCGGGGGCGGGGCCGGCCGGGTGACGTCACGCCGGGAATGCCTGGGGTGAGTGCACCCGGGCCGGCTGAGAGCCAGAGTGGGCGCCGGGCGGAGACGCGGCGCTCTCGGACCCCGGACGCCCGACCCGCCGCCGCTATGTACGACCCCGAGCGCGGCTGGAGCCTGTCCTTCGCCGGCTGCGGCTTCCTGGGCATCTACCACATCGGGGTGACCAGCTGCCTGAGCGAGCGCGCCCCGCACCTCCTGCGCGACGCGCGCACGTTCTTCGGGGCCTCGGCCGGGGCGCTGCACTGCGCCTTCCTCCTCTCTGGGATCCCCATGGGTAGGTCTGGGCCGCCGCGGGGCTCCGCGCGGGGAGGGGGCGCGCGGTGGAGCCGTGACTGGAAATGGAAACTGCGGGGTACACCCGGAGTCTCCCCAGACAGATGCCTCCTCCAGTGCATCTTTTTGCCCCGCACCGGGGAGCTCTGTTGCCGGGCCTGGGAGGGGGGCGCGCCGGGTGAGCGGCTTTTCTGGGTGTGGGAACCCGGAGCGCCTCCTCGCCTCGACACCCTTTTGGGGCTCGAAGAAAGCGCCCCCAGACCCAGCCTGGGACTGAGAGCCAGGTTGTCTCAGAGCGAGGGGGAGGAGGGAGCGCGACGCCTGGGGTGGGGGGGCGGGGGGCGGGGAGGGGGGGTCGGAGGCCCGATTTGCCCTGCTTCCGGCCAGGCCAGGAAGGAGGTTTTGGCCTGTGGCCCAGGGTGGCTTCCTTCTTCTCTCTGGGGACCAGAGGGACTGGAGACCCCCGGCCCCGGGCACCTTTGATCTCTGCCCAGCTCTCGTGGGAGCTCTGGGGGCGGCTGGGTGCCTCTCAGGTAGAGGGCAACTTGCTGGTTTGGATTGAAAGAGGGTTGGGGAGAGGTGTTTTGTGGAGGGGGGGAGACGGGGGTGAGGGGAGGTAGGAAAGTTGTCTCTTCCTTTTCCGGTGTTTGAGACCCTTCTTGGGGGCTGGACATCCCACATCCCCTCCTCTTCTTGCCACCACACCCCTGCTCAGTGCCCTGGAAACGAGGTCCTGTGCATTTAAATCTTGTTCTAGTGAAGCATCTCTGTAATCGTGGGTACCAGTGGGAGGGGCGGACTGGGGCTTGTGGCCAGCTGGCCTAAATTACTAGGGTATGACATCCTTGGCCTGGGATCCTAGCCAGGGAGCAGGGCCTGGAGCAAGTGGCAGCATGGAGCTGTTGGCATCCAGAGGCCCCCAGACAGGAAGATAATGCACCTTTTCATTAGCCCCTGTTTGTCTGGGCTTCCTTAATGGTTTACTCTTTACTCTACCCAGGGACTGCTGTGTCGGACACTGGCAGCAGGAATCCCTTTAGTAAGCACAGCCCTGCCATTGGATAGGATCAGGGAGCAGACCCTGGGCTGATGGAGAGGTGGAGATTAGGAGAGGCCACCGTGGCCGCCTTCCCCATCGAGGGGGAGAGGAGCAAAGGGCAGGAAATGTGACCTCAAGGAGGACCAGACTGGCCACCTTGGGCTTGAGCCAGCCCTTGTGTCCCAGAGTTGTGACCTGGAGACAGCCACATGGTCAAATGTTTAATTGGGACCAGATTCAAATGCACAGACGCCAGCACGTGAAGCGCCCTGACTCCAGCGTAGAGGGCGTTCCTGACAGGCAGAGGACAGGTGCAGCCTGGGGTTGTGTCCTGCAGGGGCTGGCTCGGGACCACCAAGTCCCTGGAAGGTGGATCTAGAGGTCCTGGCAAGAACTGCTCCGGAGGTTCTGGGAGCCCCAGCTTCCTGCTTTAACTGCCTGTCTCACTTGGGGACCGCTGGGGAGCATTTCCCAGGGCCTGTGACTTGGGCATGGCTCCTGAGAGCGCCTCCAAACCCAGGCTGACTTGGCAGGAGAGACTGGCAGAACCAGCCAGCTGTGTGCAATTTTGTGCCTTCTGTCGGGGCTCAGTGGGGCCACATGTGCAGGGAGAGCTGAGTGGAGGTCGGAAGCGGGTCAGGACCTGCTGATGTGTGTCCGGCCTTCTGCATCCCAGGATCTCTGGATGACTAGGGCTCGGGCTGGGACAGGTACTCTGTCCAGGGCAGTGCAGACCAGCCAGAGGGGGCCAGGCCAGTGAGTGAGGTCAGTTGGAGCATGCACGTGCCCTGTGCCCACTGGATGGTCTGGTAATTGTGACATTAGAGGTTAAGAGTGAAGTCTAGTTGTTTAGTAGGTGCTTCGTCTGGGCTGAGCACCTATAGATTGTAGTGTATCTAATCTTCTCTATTTCCAAAAGGTAGTTGAGTGTGGTCCCACGTTAAAAACATGCAGTCTGAGACTCAGAGAGGCAGTGAAGTGGCTTAGTTTAGCGGCTCAGCTAGTAAGAGGTGGAGGCAGGATCCAAACTCAGGTCCAAGGCTGCGCTTGCTGTCTGCTCCCTTCAGTGTTAGGCCCATTCGTGCTCAAGGTCCGACGCTGTGAGTGCCTAGCTTCTGGCCTTGATGGAGGGATGGAGGTGAGGAGAGGGTTCACGGGGCCTCTGGAGGCTCGTTCCTGTGGCCAGGGAGGGCCTAGAGCACTAACTAACAGAAATAGGCCTATCTTACCTTTCCTAGTAGCCGCATGGAAAAAGTAAAAGGCATAAGTGAAATTAATATTATTTATCCCAGTCCAGCCAGAATCTTATCATTTTCACATCTAATCAATATAAAACATTATTCATGAGATATTTTACATTTTGTTGTTGTTCTTGTTGCTCTAAGCCTTTGAGATCCAGTGTGTCTTTTACCCAGCTCAGTTTGGGCTAGCCACATCTCAGGCCTGGGAGCCACACGTGGCTGCCGGATCGGACAGCCCAGGCCTAGAGAAAGGGAGAGGTCAGCAGCAGCTTCCCTGCTGCCAGGTTTCTGGTCCTGCCACAAAGCATTCCCATCTCCAGGGTGGTACATTCCTTTGTATACTTGTCTCTCTCCGTCCAGAGCAGACATTGCAGGCCCTCGTGGACCTTGTCCGGAGCGCCAGGAGCCGGAACATTGGCGTCCTCCACCCGACCTTCAGTTTGAACAAGGAGGTCCGAGATGGTCTCCAGAAACACCTCCCAGACAACGTCCACCAGCTCGTCTCGGGCAAAATTGTCATCTCGCTCACCAGAGTGGCCGATGGAGAAAATGTGCTGGTGTCTGATTTTCGGTCCAAAGACGAAGTCGTGGACGTAAGCAGTTTGCTTATCTGGGTGTTGTCAAGTCATAAAGACCGTTTCATTTCAGAAGCAACAAAGAGAGGGCTGTCGTAAGCCACCTGACCCGTTCTTTTCTTAAGATGCAAAAGAACCTGGTTGCCCACGGTGCTGGCTATAGCTTCCTGTACCAGGGTGATATGAACTCTGAGGGCATCCAGCGGTCTGGTCCAGAGCATATGCAAAACTGGAGTGTTCCAGGACACTTTCAGTTTCAAATAACCCCTCCCCATCCTTCAAGGCTTGGCTTATGACCTTTTGCTCCAGGGACCTCATCCTACATGTGTCCCTCCTCCCAGCGATGCCTGTTCCTTCATGAGGACCCCTCCAGTGAAGTCCCACAAGGGTGGGAGTGTGTCTTGTTTCCCTCTAGCACAGAGAAGCTCACTGGCAATATGAAACTACCACTTAGTTTGGCCGAGGCCTTTTATGAGAATTGCTTGGATATCATTTCACTTAACACAGGTCCCTACGAGCACGCAGCCTGGCACATAGAACAGCAGCTTCTCAGCAGCCAGTGTCATCTTCCACTTAACCTCGTTTGTGGAGGCTTCCTCTAGGCAGCCAGCACCTGTGCGTTCCCACGTGAGCCCTTTCTCTCACTGCGTCAGTGTTACATCCTGCCTGATGCTCGCTAGCGTGGCGCGACTCAAAGCGTGGGCCCCGGACCAGCAGTCGCAGCAGCGGCATCGCCTGGGAGCTTGTTAGAATTGCAGGCTCTCGGGCCCCGCCTCCAAGCTGCAGCATCAGAACCTTAGGGGTGGGGCACCGAGTCTGTGGTTCGCCAAGCTCTCCAGGCGATTCTGATGAACCTCAGCGTTTGCAAAGCCCTGATCTAGCCCCTTCCCTGTCAATCCGCTAGTCACCAACTCTTGGTTCTGTCTCTGATGGCCCAGTATGACCCTCGTGGGGAGCAGGGGCAAGAAGCTACAGTCTGCAGATGGTGTCGTTAGAGAATTGGTCCTTGGGCCTGGAATAATAAGTGTGTAGGTTGGTTCATGTTCGTTCAACCATTTATTAAAGCACCTCCTCTGTGCCAGGAGTGTTTTCAGGCTTGTTGCTCTCCTAGCTTGGAGGAGAATTATAAAGACCCAGGGGAACAAAAGGCAGCCCGCTCTGGGCTGTGGTTTCACTCCCTTTTGTCTCCACAGGCCTTGTCTTGTTCCTCCTTCGTGCCTTTCTTCAGTGGCTTGATCCCCCCCTCCTTCAGAGGCGTGGTAAGTCCGCTTTTAAACTGTGTTTGAGGGAATTCCCTGGTGGTCCAGTGGTTAGGACACCTCACTTTCACTGCCAAGGGCCCAGGTTCGATCCCTGGTCGGGGAACTAAGATCCAGGAAGCCAAGTGTCCAAAAAAAAAAAAAGAGGCACTGGGCTCAGGTACCCTGGGCCCCTGAGACCTGTCCCCAGACACGGAGGCTTTTTGCCTCTCAGCCTTCAGACAGAGATTCCATAGCTGGCCCCCTTCCGGGCTCTGTGGGCAGCAAAACCAACTTCGTGTAGAATAATTAGCTGGTTATCTGTAAGGTAAGCTCTTCAGTTAATCTTTTTTTTTCTTTTTATTTTGGGAATTTTTTTTTAACATCTTTATTGGAGTAAAATTGCTTTACAGTGGTGTGTTAGTTTCTGCTGTATAACAAAGTGAATCGGCTGTATGTATACATATATCCCATATCCCCTCCTTCCTGCGTCTCCCTCCCACCCTCCCTATCCCACCCCTCTAGGTGGTCACAAAGCACGGAGCTGATCTCCCTGTGCTATGCGGCTGCTTCCCACTAGCTACCTATTTTACATTTGGTAGTGTATATATGTCAGTACTACTCTCTCACTTTGTCCCAGCTTACCCTTCCCCCGCCCCATGTCCTCAAGTCCATTCTCTATGTCTGCATCTTTATTCCTGTCTCGCCCCTAGGTTCATCATAAGCATTTTTTTTGATTCCATATATATGTGTTAGCATGCAGTATTTTTCTCTTTCTGACTTACTTCATTCTGTATGACAGACTCCAGGTCCATCCACCTCACTACGAATAACTCAATTTCATTTCTTTTTATGGCTGAGTAACATTCCATTGTATATATGTGCCACATCTTCTTTATCCATTCATCTGTCAGTGGACACTTAGGTTGCTTCCATGTCCCGGCTGTTGTAAATAGAGCTGCAATGAACTTTTTGGTACATGACGCTTTTTGAATTATGGTTTGCTCAGGGTATATGCCCAGTAGTAGGATTGCTGGGTCATATGGTAGTTCTATTTTTAGTTTTTTAAGGAACCTCCATACTGTTCTCCATAATGGCTGTATCAATTTACATTCCCACCAACAGTGTAGGAGGGTCCCCTTTTCTCCACACTCTCTCCAGCATTTATTGTTTGTAGATTTTTTGATGATGGCCTTTCTGACCGGTGTGAGGTGACACCTCATTGCGGTTTTGATCTGCATTTCTCTAATGATTAGTGATGTTGAGCATCCTTTCATGTGTTTGTTGGCAGTCTGTATACCTTCTTTGGAGAAATGTCTATTTAGGTCTTCTGCCCATTTTTGGATTGGGTTGTTTGTTTTTTTGTTATTAATCTGCATGAGCTGCTTATAAATTTTGCAGATTAATCCTTTGTCAGTTGCTTCGTTTGCAAATATTTTCTCCCATCTGAGGGTTACCTTTTTGTCTTGTTTATGGTTTCCTTTGCTGTGCAAAAGCTTTGAAGTTTCATTAGGTCCCATTTGTTTATTTTTGTTTTTATTTCCATTTCTCTAGGAGGTGGGTCAAAAAGGATCTTGCTGTGATTTATGTCATAGAGTGTTCTGCCTATGTTTTCCTCTAAGAGTTTTAAGTGTCTGGCCTTACATTTAGGTCTTTAATCCATTTTGAGTTTATTTCTGTGTATGGTGTTAGGGAGTGTTCTAATTTCATTCTTTTACATGTAGCTGTCCAGTTTTCCCAGCACCACTTATTGAAGAGGCTGTCTTTTCTCCATTGTGTATTCTTGTCTCCTTTATCAAAAATAAGGTGACCATACTTGCGTGGGTTTATCTTTGGGCCTTCTATCCCGTTCCATTGATCTGTATTTCTGTTTTTGTGCCAGTACCATATTTTGTAGCTTTGTAGTATAGTCTTAAGTCCGGGAGCCTGATTCCTCCAGCTCCATTTTTCTTTCTCAAGATTGCTTTGGCTATTCAGGGTCTTTTGTGTTTCCATAACAATTGTGAAATTTTTTGTTCCAGTTCTGTGAAAAATGCCATTGGTAGTTTTATAGGGATTGCTTTGAATCTGTAGATTGCTTTGGGTAGTATAGTCATTTTCACAATTCACTTAATCTTCACATGAGCACTGAAGCAGGTGCCCAGTGGCCTATTAAGGTATAAGATGCTTAAGAGTCAGTTACTCACTTAAGGTAATAAGTTTTTTTTTTTTTTCTTGGCTGCATTGGGTCCTCGTTGGGGCATGCGGGCTTTCTTTAATTGCAGCAAGTGGGGGCTACTCTTCGTTGCCGTGCGCGGGCTTCTCATTGCGGTGGCTTCTTTTGTTTTGGAGCACGGGCTTCAGTAGTTGTGGCACGCAGGCTCAGTAGTTGTGGCTCGTGGGCTCTAGAAAGCAGGCTCAGTAGTTGTGGTGCACGGGCTTAGTTGCTCTGCGGCATGTGGGATCTTCCCAGACCAGGGCTTGAACCTGTGTCCCTTGCATCGGCAGGAGGATTCTTAACCACTACACCACCAGGGAAAACCGGTAATAAGGCTTTATTCTTAGGGGTTGAGGGTTATAATCCTCTCTGGGTCTGACTCTATCCTTTTCAGCCCGTGGCTTCGGGCAGAAGCTGCCAACAGGGCTGCAATTTGGTTCCATTCGACAAATATGTAAACACACGTGGCTAGTCCCGAGCCCTGCCTCTGGTGGAAAAACAGAAGTTGAGGTGTTTGTCCTGCAGGCTCTGGACTGGATGCTGGGCTGTGCTGGACCACCTGACAGCCTCCTTCTAGGGCAGCAGTTATCAGATGATTCTGTCCTCCCACCCGGGAACATCTGGCAATGTCTGGAGACGGTTTAGGTTGTTACAGCTGTGGGAGAGAAGACACAACATCCCAGTGTGTCAGCAGGAAGGCACTTTAGAAACCCTCCTGGTTCATGCTTTAACAGCAGCACGGTCCTCAATTGGCAAAGCAAGTTGCAAAGGCAGTTTACACGTAGCCTCGCTCATGCCCCAGAGCATCGCCGGGACAGACACATAGTTGCCCCTATTTACAGATGAGAAAACTGAGGCCCGGAGCCGTGAAGTGATCGCCTGCAATTCTAACAGCGCCAGCCTGGCAGACAAACCTAGAATCACACGTCTGCTCTAGCCCACGTTAGCTGGACTACTTTGGACACATTTCTTAACCTCTCTGAGCTTGAATTGGCAAAGGAGGGTTAATAATAATGAGGGTTAACAGTAGCGCACAGGTGTAGCATTGTTGTGGGAATTACATGCGGTCATGCAGTGAAGATGCGGCATAGAGCCTGGCACAGGTAAGTATCCGGTAAATATGGGTGGTTTTGTCATTGTTGTTATCTTTTCATTTCCCCCAGGCTGCTCCAGCTGTGGTGCACACACAGTCAACCCCCTCAGTGTACTCAGATGAAACCTGCCGATAATTAGAGCAAAACGTTGAGCTTCCACTGAGCGAACTCAGAATGTTCCTGTAGAAAAGTTCAGGGTGGAGGGAAAATTATACAGGACAGAGGAGTCATTGGACTTTATCCCTTGAGTGAAAAAAGAGTGGATATATGTATATGTGTAACTGATTGACTTTGCTGTACAGTAGAAACTAACACAACATTGTAAATCGACTAGACTCCAATAAAAACTAATTTTAAAAAATAAATAATAATTAAAAAATAGTCAGCTCCTTCCTCCCTCCTCAGTCTTAACTAAAGATTCCCGACATTTGGTCCTGTGTCCCTTTCTGCCAGTGAGGGTTTTGATGCCTTCCTGTATCTTCCGTAGAAATCACATGGCGACAATTTAGAAACTACTGCTGTGCGTGCACATCTAATCATTTTTGGACTCAAGGCAAGAATCTCTTGATAGCTAAGCCATGGCTGAACGTGCCTGATTCTTTTTTGGACTTGTTTTAGGCCAAGGTGTGCCCTGAGATTTCTCCCTTTGGAAGGATTGGCTGGGGAAATTCTCCCAGTTGTGATATTTGAAGGCCCCCCCCCCGTCTGTGGGCACCAACAGCTGGGCTATGATGGTCGTGGGTTTGGGAATCATTCTAGACATTGGTTTCATAGGTGTAGACTCAGTCCAAATTGTACCAAAACCTGCCTGCCCCAGCCTGGCCGTGGGCACTAAGGTTGTTCAAGGA
Source organism: Grampus griseus (assembly GCF_964374135.1). Lineage (NCBI taxonomy): Eukaryota > Metazoa > Chordata > Mammalia > Artiodactyla > Delphinidae > Grampus > Grampus griseus. Next base: position 97,466,722 of record NC_139005.1, read on the forward strand.
TATGGCTACAGGAAAACTGATTCTCACAGTACTTACCCCAAATGCACCTTTGTTGTGGGATGAGATGCCATTTTCAGAGAGCTCGAGTCCCAGGTTCACTGCGTCATTTAAGTCTCCAGTGCAGCTTCTCATTTCCCAGGTGTGGACGGGCTCACAGGTTAAGTGTCTTGTCCAAGATACCTAAAGCAGCAAGGCCTCTGGAATTGAACCCATGACCGTCTGTCTCCCTTAGGGCCAGGTCTATGTCACACTCTGTCCCCAGTGCACACAGCGCCCCGGTCTAAGCAAATTACATGGGTATGCCTAGGGACGCCCACCTGGGCTCGGGACTTGGCCGTCACAACGTGGGCCAGACGCCAGCCTCCGTCTGCCTCTTGGCCAGGCACTTTTTTGTGCAGTGTGCAAACTACACAGCAGCATGTGGCAACCCTGAGCGCCAGCCTACAGCCTGGCCTGGCACAGAAATGCTCAGTAGGGATTTGCTGAAAGAGTGATCCCAGAGCCCCTCACCGTATCTGCCTGCGGCTCTGAGAAGCCTCTGGCCATGATCTGAAACACACAGAAAACCCCAGCCCAGAGCTTCTGACAGTATGTACTTTTTTTTTTTCTCCCTTAAAAGCGATACGTAGATGGAGCAGTGAGTAACATCATACCCTTCTTTGATACCAAAACGACCATCACTGTTTCCCCCTTCTATGGGGAGAGTGACATCTGCCCCAAAGTCAAGTCCACGAACTTTCTTCACGTGAACGTCACCAAGCTCAGTGTACGCCTCTGCTCCGAGAACCTCTACCTATTAACCCGGGTGCTATTCCCTTCGGATCTCAAGGTGAGGGGGCCTGGGGGCATTTAAACAGCGCTGCTGTTCAGATCCCACCTCCAGGGGCTATAGCTTAAGTATGGGCAGCCTGGATAGTAGGATTTTTTTTTTTTAATTACCCCAATGATTCTTATTTGCATCCATGGTCAAGAACTACACTGCAGGACTTCCCTGGTGGCACAGTGGTTAAGAATCCGCCTGCTGAGCAACTAAGCCCATGCACCACAACTACTGAGCCTGTACTCTAGAGCCCATGAGCCACAACTACTGAGCCCATGTGCTGCAACTACTGGAGCCGGTGTGCCTAGAGCCCGTGCTCTGCAACAAGAGAAGCCACCGCAATGAGAAGCCTGTGCAATGAAGAGTAGCCCCCGCTCGCCACAACTAGAGAAACCCTGCGCGTAGCAATGAAGACTCAGTGCAGCCAAAAAAAAAAGAACTACACTGCACTTGGTGGTTTAATTTTTTTTTTTTTTTTGGCTTGTGGGATCTTCAGAGATTGAACCTGGGCCCTTGGCAGTGAAAGCTCGGAGTCCTAACCACTGGACCGCTGTGGAATTCCCAGTTGAATCTTTTTTTGACTGTCGTTGTAGCATGGTGGACCTTATCACCCTAACGTAGTAAGAAAGTGGGTAGAATCTGCACAGTGCCAGTTCTCTGGGGAGAAGGAAGGCTGTGCCACGCAACGTATACGTCAGCGTGTGCTCGCGGGGAGAGGGAAGGCTGGACGGCGGGATTGGTCTGCCCGTGCGGTTTGTACACCGAGGAGCAAAGGAGGCAGCTCTTACTGTCCCACAACAAGTAGATCAGGCCCTGGTGTTTGTTAGGGTGGAGGCTCGTCCAGGGACCCAGGGAGACCAGAGAAACCAGCACCCGTCATGCTGGGGTACCAGCTGCACGGAGGAGGTGTCATTCGAGCTGAGTCCCGCAGGAAAGCAGAGCCCTGTCCCACCCCGCGGCGGCTGCGCTGGGCACGCGGCAGCGGCTTGGAGCTTGGGGAATTCTCGGCTTCGGGTCTGCCGTCTTCGGGTGCTGTTGAAAGGAATGGTGCCTAGCGACTGCCCCCTGCAGTTAATTTAATTGATTTGTCCACAGGTGCTTGGAGAGCTGTGCTGTCAAGGATATTTAGACACGGTCAGGTTCTTGGAAGAGAATGGTATGTACGGTAGGGCAACTGAAGTGCCCCTTTAACAAGCTTTCTGTTCACAGTCTTGGTCCACAGTCCTGACTCCATCACTCAGCGCTCAGCACCTTCACCCACCGTCTCGCTCGGCCCTCTCATGAGTCCCGCGAGATAGGAAATATTTGCCCCGTTTTACAGATGGGGAAACAGGCTTGGAGAGGCAGCCCAGGTCCGCACTCCACTCACTGGGGAGCAGAGCTGGGACCTACCTGAACCCGGATGTCACAGCCCTAGGGCTATTAGCTCTCCCTCTGCAGTGTCACCTGTCTGTGTGCTGAAGGCAGTTCCTTTGTTTTTCTTTTCTGCTTTTGGACAATTGTGAACCTTTAGTTTGATAAAGAAGGAAGATAAACAGTTTCTGGGCCGCAGGTGACAGAATAGCTCCCGCTCCCTCGAGGCAGGTGTGGGCCACGCCCACTAGCCCAGCTGTGTTCTGGGGAAGGTTCCTGCCTTTGACTCATCCTGGCTCGTCCAGGCTGGGGGACTTGGGTTCTGGAAATGTTAGAGTGGAACCAAATACGTTTGGGGCTATTTTTCTTCGATACTAAAGGTTGGTTCATGCATTAATCCTCTGAATTAGCCTTTGGCCAAGACCAAGGAGATGGTGTGGTTCACGGGACATACATGTATTTATCTACTCAGAAAATGTTTACTGCGTACCGTCTAGGTGCCAAGCAATTGACGACTCCACAGCGAACAGACGGATGTGGCCCCTGCCCTCCTGGAGCTTAGTCCCGGGGTTGTTGCCGAAATATCGGCTTCCCGGTGCACCAATGCCGAACAGAAATACAGAGACAGAGATTTTGGAGGAAGACAGAGATTGCTTTATTTTTCTGCCAGGCAGAAGGGAAGACACGGCAGCCTAGGGCCTCAAGAACTGTGTCCCCCTCCTTCGGGAATCGGAGAAGATTTTATATGTGGGGCTCGCAGTCTGGGGTATATGATAAGGATCAAAGTAGTGAAGGTCTTGCATTCTTTTTCCTGCATTATTTCAAAATAGTCACAGCTGGCGTCATGTCAGGCAGCCGGGTAATTGGGTCCGTTTGTCTCTGGGTTATCGGCCTGTGACCTTTTTTCTGAAATGCAGATGCTGCAAGGGGTGATCTGCTACAAGGGAGTGCAGGATGTAATTCACGTAATGTTAAAGAGTAGTAGGTTAGCTTTGTGAAGTACAGATCTAGTTACAGAAACTACGGGTTAGTAACAGTTAAGAAACACGACTAGGAGTGATGAACTCTTTCAGGCCACGTTATGATTCTTCTCTTTCTCTAGTCTGTTTCACTGTTCCCTTTATTTTCCTTGTTCTCAGGAGAGGGAAAACTTCATTTCTATTTTTGCTGCAACATGGTCGGGGACAGATATGTCAGGAGAAGGCTGACGGTGTGCTCGGTTGCCCTGGCAGGAAGATACAGGATGCTGTAGGATCACACAGGGAGCGAGGGCATCTGCAAGGCAGGGGAAAGCAGGGCTTCAGGAGGGTGTGAATCCGTGTTGACACTCTGAGGGCGAACAGGAGCATTCTAGGCGTGGGGGACATGAACACGAGGTGCAAAGAAGGCGTGTGTAACTGGAGTGGCGGGAGTGGGGCACCCAGAGAGATGGACAGAAAGGAGAGGGGCGGGAATGGCAGTAAGTGAAAAGTTGAGGGACACGGTTGGGCCTCACGGATGGGGTGAAAGGGTCTGCATCCCACAGCAATAGGGAGCCACGGAGGGCTGCCGGAGTGGGAGTGAGGGTGGTCAGAGGGAGCTTTGGAAGCCCCGCCCCCGGCCGCAGTGCAGAGAGTGTGACGGCAGCATCCAGGAGGTCAAGGAGGCCGCCGTGGGCTTGGCCGGGGTCACGGCAGCAAGGGTGGTGGAAGGGGCCCAAGGGGACAGGACTTGGAGGCAACCAACCAGAGATTCGGGAGGAGGAAGACTTAGGGATGAAGACCTGGCCTCTGGCTTCTGCAGCCGGCACTGGGGGAGAGGGGCTCTGCTCAGGGTTCGGGCCCTCAGGAGGGCGAGGGTTCTGCAGGGAAGCTCAGGCCCCGTGTGCCGTGCCCCGGGGGCACATTTGGGTGGTTGTGCAGGAAGCACAATGATGTCAGAGTCCGAGGTTCTGGAAAGCAGTCTGGACTGGGGATGAAATTTGGAAGCAACATGGGAATAAAGCACAGTGATGGACCCTGTGGAAGTTACTAGGTGACTTTGGGCAAGCCACCTCCCCTCTCTGGGCCTCCGTTTCCACATCTCCAGCAGAAGACATTTGGATTAAATGACGCCAGGTGCTTCTTAGTAATTCTAAAGACTGGCATGCGGCTGGGTGTTTGTGGCATCGGTGCTGGGTTTGGGTTTAATGATCTAAGAGAGGTCCTCCCTCTGCCAGGCTGGCCGCCTCGGGGTCCTGCAGAGGATGCGTGGGGCTGGGCCAGGTGTCCTCTGGGAACAGATTCTCTGAAACATGCCTAAGGGAAAGTAAGTCCCAGGGTGTGAGCTGTGTGTCTAAAAGAGGCCAGAAAGATCCAGGGGAGCGTAACTGGGAGCTGTAACTTGGGAGCAAGGTGTGGGCATCCAGGGGCAGCCCCTGGTCTTTTTTTTGGTGAATTCTTCTTCTTGCATCCTCTTTTATTTTTTTTTAATTAATTTTTGGCTGCATTGGGTGTTTGTTGCTGCGCATGGGCTTTCTCTACTTGCGGCGAGCGGGGGCTACTCCTCGTTGCAGTGCGCGGGCTTCTCCACGGGCTCTAGGAGCGTGGGCTTCAGTAGTTGCAGCATGCTTGCTCAGTAGTTGTGGCTCACGGGCTCCAGAGCTCAGGCTCAGTAGTTGTGGCGCACAAGCTTCGTGGCTCCGCGGCATGTGGGATCTTCCCAGACCAGGGCTCGAACCCGCGTCCCCTGCCTTGGCAGGCGGATTCTTAACCACTGCACCACCAGGGAGGTCCAGCCCCAGGTCTTTTAATCTGAGGTTGGAAGCAAGAGGTGAGCCGAGGCAGGCGTGGGCATCCGAAACTACCTGTCCCACTGCCCCCACCCAGTGTGCGAGCAGGAACCACCACTGGCATTGGCTCCTGAGCCCCGGCACCTAGGGCAGGGCCTGCACAAACCCCCGACCTAATGCTTCCTTCGAGGCCGTGTGACGGAAGGGTGCCATCTTTGACATCACATCTCGGTTCGATTCTGGCTGTGCCACGTATTGGCTGTGTGGCTTTGGACAAATCTCTTAACCTCTCTGTGCTTCTGATTCCTCAGCTGAAAAGCGGAGATGATGGTCATGGTAGCAGTTGAATGGCTGCTGCGGGGCCTGGACCGCTGGCTTAACCAGTGGTTCCGTTACTATAAATTAGTTATAACCCTTAGCTTTGAACATCAAGAATCCACACGTGGCTCCAGGGCCCACACAGCTGGTGAGTGATGGAGCCAGGCGCCCTCGTCACATCCACCCGGCGTCAAAGCCCCGCACTCCTTTCTCCCAGCTAGGACTGCCTGCCCCAATGCAGGGGGTTAGGGTTCAATCCCTGGTCGGGGACTGATCTCCGCCTTGTACTAATAACAGGCCTGCAGCTTCCCTCTAATTTGGTGGGCAGGTGTGTGTGAGTGAGTAATGAGCCTATCGCCTGAAATTACCTGATGGGTTTGTTTCTGTGCCCTTCGCAGGCATCTGTGACAGGCCCCCTCTGTGCCTGAGTGCATCCCCAGCAGAGTCGGAAGTCCTTGAGGCCCCCCGGGAGCACGGGAGCCTGCAGTCTTCCCCGAGCATGGCCGCCGGGGAGGCGAAGCCTGAGGAAGCCACGCTGCTGGATCACCCACACCTCAGCATCCTGCCCTGGGAAGACAGCACCCTGGAGACCCTGTCGCCCAGGCTCACCATAGGTGCCGGCTCTGGGGGCGGGACGGCAGAGGCTCTCTGTGACCCTTTATGAGGCAGAAAGGGTGGCTTCCCTGTGTGTTGTGGAGGAAGGTCATGCCGCTGCGTGGGAAGAGATGGGGCGGAGCGACCAGGGCAGGCCCGTTGGGACCCGCACCGCCCAGCACGGGCCTCCCATCCCCCTGGGTCCTTGCCCAGTCTCCCTTCCCATGGGGCCTAGCCAGAGGAAAACAACCTCCAGCTGAGTTTTGTGTTAACTGGCTGTGCTCTCTGCTCCTAAAGTCCAGGCACGCTGGATATTGTGGGGGAGGACCCCCGGAGGTGTCCTGTTCTTTGAGAACGCCGTTCTCCGCCTGTCCTCCCATCTCAAAGCCTTTTCTCTCTCGAGGACCCCCTCGTAATTTCTCCCTCCCCGCAAAATCACAGTTTTGAACCTTCACTGAATCCGGTTATTTTATCATGTCATCGATTATATAATGGATAGACGAATGCACCGTCCAGCTTCCAGCTGGGCATTTGGGGAAATTCAAAGATGAACGGCACAGGGATTTCCCTGGAGGTCCAATGGTTAAGACTCCGAGCTTCCAATGCAGGGGGTTAGGGTTCAATCCCTGGTCGGGGGACTGAGATCCCACACACCGCAGGATGTGGCCAGATAGAATAGAATAAATCAAAGACGAATGGGATGCCCGGTTCTTGCCCCTGAGGCACGGACACCCCAGGAGTTGCACTAACCAGCAGCTGCTCAGATTCCTGCGATTTGAGGCATCGGGAGGTCATTACAAAGGGGAAATAGAAGGCTAGGGGGTTCCAGGCAGAAGAGATGGAATCCAGCTGAAGGTGCAAAGAAGAGCTCATAAAACTGGGGCCAGGGGCACTTTGAGAAGTTTGTGTACGCCTCCAAAAGTAGCCAGTTTAAAAGAGAATCTTTAAAAGGGACCCTGTACCCTGTAGAGGATCCAAGGGCTACTTGGGCACGTTCCCCACCTGATCTCATCTGTGGAGCTTCTGATTCTTGGGCTGCCAGGATTTGTATATTTCACAGACATTCCAAGCACCACCCGGGGAAGCTGGTTTGGTTTTTACACTGGTGAGAGACAGACCTCCCAATTGTATTTTTCAGCCCTGAGGGAAGCAATTGGAAACCAAGATGGGTACATAAACAAGATGTGCAACTTCTTACCAATTAAGGTCATGTCCTACCTGGTGCTGCCCTGCACGCTGCCCGTGGAGTCCGCGATTGCTGTGGTCCAGAGGTGAGCGCTTCACGTGGCTTTGTGGCATCCTCATGGAAGTGGGGCGAGGATTCAGTGAGAGAAGCAGTGGAAGGACCTCGGCCTGGAGCCTGGCTCCTTATACATTGGGGTGGAGTTCACTGTCAGCGTGGAACACCTTGGAAAGGTGCCTCGTTGGCAAGCCCCTGCCCACCCCTCCTCCTTTCCCACTGCTGTTACATGTCTGTCACTTCTTGTAGGTCTGCACTTCTATTTTGGGATTTTTTTTTTTTTTTGCGGTACGCGGGCCTCTCACTGTCGTGGCCTCTCCTGTTGGGAGCACAGGCTCCGGACGCGCAGGCCCAGCGGCCATGGCTCGTGGGCGCAGCCGCTCTGCGGCATGTGGGATCCTCCCGGACCGGGGCACGAACCCGTGTCCCCTGCATCGGGAGGCGGACTCCCAACCACTGCGCCACCAGGGAAGCCCCTATTCGGGGATTTTATTCCTGGTATGTTGGAGGGATCTGAGGCCAACGCTGGGATGCCTACTGGATTCCTGAGCGTTTGTTTCCCCTCAATTTTCTTCTGATGTACTTTGGTGTTTACTTTCTTTTTAGCGAGTTAGTCAACATGTCCCTCAGTCCATCTTTCAAAGTTCCGACCGTCCTTCAAAATCCAGCTCAGTCCTCCAGCTTTGGCCATCCTCCCCGGAGCCCCTCTCCACTGTGCCAACGCAGCCACCCGTTCCCACACAGCCTTGCCCTGGGTTGAGGGCTGCTCTGGCATTTCCCAAGGCCCGAGATGTGGGGTCCTTTTCATGTCCTGGGTGCTGGGAGTCTGGAGGGCAGTGGTCAGGCCTCCTTGGGGGCTCCCTCTGCTGCGCTCGCACGTGGCCAAGCCCAGGAGACCTGGGCGCAGGGGGTGGTTCTCGACCACAAGATGCTCTGCGTCGGTGGCCATGTTGCCACAGAGGAGTAGGATCCTGGAAAACCAAGGTCTTTTCCTTTTATTTCCACGTAAGTCCCTTGAGCGTTCCCAAATCAAAAAATGGGCTCATTTTCCTTTGGGCTTTTAGGTTGGCTTGTCTTTGGGAATTTATCACATCGGGGTTAGAAGTGACCCTGGCAGTTTCCCTGGACCATGATGTCGTTGTAAGATGTCTGCCTTTGCTTAGGGCTTGGTTTTGTTCTTTTTGGTTGGTTTCTCTTCCTGCTCATACGACGTGGGCGTCTCTCTGTTTTATTCCTGCAGACTGGTGATGTGGCTTCCGGACATGCCCAGCGACATCCAGTGGCTGTGGTGGACGACCTCCCGGATTTGTTCTCGAGTGATGACGCGTTTGCTCCCTGTGGAGCCCTGCATCAAGGACACAGGACAAAAACTCCTGAATTAACCAAGCCCGCATAGCAACGGTTGCCATGGGCGCTCCTAATCTAACCGCACAGCCCCACGACGCCACAGTAGGTAAAGTATTCGCCACGTAGCAGCCTCGAAGCACCCTGACCAATCGCCTGATGCCATCCTGCCAGCAGGAATTTTCTTTGTCTTCAGGCTATAAAAGTTGGCCACTAGCCCACAGAGGGGGCGGCTCTCCGTGGTCTGTCAGGAAGTGGTTCCGCTGTATCTGCAGCGCCCCTCACTAACTCTGCGCTTCGTTCTCAGTAAACTCACTCTTCCCTAAGATACTTCGTGTCTGGAAATTCTTCTTCCAACCCACGTGCGGACCACGACATTTTGGTGGCCTGTACGGGGATATCTCCTGGGGGGATCTCCTCCCCCACCTCCTCTCCTCATTCCTTGGGACTCTCTGTGAACAGGCAAGCTGCCGTGAAAACAACAGAGGAACTCCGGCCAGGGCCACACCCTGGCGTGTTCCGAAGGCTCCACGGCTCGCTTCGCCCCAGTAACTGCCGCCCAGACGGCTGAGGATCCCTCTGTCTTCCTCCCAACTGCGGATTAGGCCGATTGGCATCGTGCGGGCACGGGTCAGGCATTTAAAAGCCGTTAGGGCGCCTGCCGCTTGAAGACTCCCGTGAAAGGATAAGGGGGTCACGGAACAGACCAGGCTGTTAGAGCGTCTGCCCCCAGCAAGACAACTTCCGTGCACCGTGAGGCACACACTGGTTCAAGCAGAACACTGAGCCCCCTCCCCCTGGCCGCCGCCTTCCCGGCAGGACTACAAGGCCGATTCCTCAGCCTGTCTTCTCTGTTACTTTCACCCTTTTCTCAGTCCGGATTGACTTACAGGAGCCTAGGCATTGCCTCGGAGCCATCCCCGGAGTGCCTTTCACGTTTCAGGGAATCGCCAAACGGTGAGTCACCCGGTGGGTCCCGGGAATCTCCTCTCTTTCCTTTCCTTCCCTGCTTGAGTCGCATGGTGCCTCAGTCGCACGCTCAGGGGTCACCTCTCACGGTCGGACGCGATTGTTGGGACGGTCGGCCCATTTTGTGCCTTAGTCGCATGGAGAGATCACTGGGACAAAGGGGACGCCTCTCTGTCAGCCGGTGACTCTCAGTACCCCCGTTCTACGGCGTACAGGCTAAGAATGGGTTCTGCGATGTCTCGGGAGCCTCCCTCGGACTCACCCCTCGGCTGTATCCTCAGGAACTGGGAAAATTTGACCCTGAAAATCTCAAAAAGAAGAGGCTCATTTTCTTTCATAACACGGCTTGGACCCAGTATAAACTGGGGGACCGAGAACAATGGCTTCTTAATGGGACACTAAATTATAACACGATCCTCCAACTTAATCTCTTTTGCCGGAAACAAGGAAAGGACTCAGAGGTTCCTTACGTCCAGACCTTTATGGCCCTTAGTCAGAATCCGGAGCTGAGGGACTCATGCCGCACGTGTCTTTCCGTTGCCACCTCATCTCCCCGACCCCCTCTGCCTCCCTCTCCAGCAGATCTCCTAGGCGGCCCTCCACTCGACCTTTCCTGTCCCCCGCTTCATGAACCCTCATTGCTTCAGCCCCTGCACCCACCTCAGCACAGCTCACCAGTAGGTACCCCCTTATCAGGGCGAAAGCCCCCCTCCCCTCCCCACACAAGATCCAGGACTGCCCAACGCCAGGAAACAGATTCTAATATGCTTCCCTTAAGGGAAGTGGCAAATGGAGGCATGGGCACTATTAGAGTCCATGTTCCCTTTCCCGGGTCTGACATTTCCCAAGTTCAAAAACGAGTTAGGTTCCTTCAGTCAGGATGGCCACAATATTCTAGAGTCCGGAGAAAATTGGTTAAGATAAAAATTTTTTGAAATTGCAAAACCAGTTCTTTATGCATATGCAATTAGGGAAAGCTAGCTTGTTGAAATATCTTTTTCAGAATTCTGACCCTGAGAGAACAAAAAATATGCCTAGGAGAAAGCTTGAAGTTAACTCTTATCATGTCCTTGAACTACAAGCAAAGCCCACTTTGCCTGAGACTTCAGCCTTGGGTTAATTAGTAGAACTTCAAGCCAAGAAAAAAAATAAAAGAGGCAGGGGCTTCCCTGGTGGCACAGTGGTTGAGAGTCCACCTGCCGATGCAGGGAACACGGGTTCGTGCCCCGGTTGGGGAAGATCCCACATGCCGCGGAGCGGCTGCGCCCGTGAGCCATGGCCGCTGAGCCTGCGCGTCCGGAGCCTGTTGCTCCGCAACGGGAGAGGCTACAACAGTGAGAGGCCCGCGTACCAAAAAAAAACAAAAACAACAAATCAAACAATTCTAAATACAAGAAAAATTAAGCTAAATAAATTTCAGATTCACGTGAACTGGGGAATATTCAATATTAAATTAATACCTGGTATTAATGTTTAAGTTTATTGATCTAATTAATATAGACATGTCTTTAGAGCGATCAAGATTAAGTATAATACTTTTATTGTGCCTAGGTTTAATATAAACTAAATAAGATCTTATTATAACTGTCACAAATTTGTCAGCAATGAAAATAACTCAATGTGAAGAAACTTTTTTTTTTCGGTAAAAGTCTTTTGTCATTATAGACACTAACAGTTTCACTCTAATGCCTTTGCAAAAACGCTTCCTCTTCAAGAAGATTTATAAAAAGGACTTTTGGATAAATACAAGTTTCTGACTTTCAGACTATAATGATAACTAGGTAAGAAATTGAAGAATTCTAATGAAAAACCTGCTGGCTTCATAAAAATGTTAACAGAAAGGATTAATTACAAACGACTGAATGAACCGGTAAATACGGTTATAATTTTATGGGTTCTATCTGAAAAATGACTGGTTTGAATCTGTGTTTTCCAGGTGTAAGGAAAACCTTCCCCTCAAACTAATTCTGACTTACAGTAATTTGGTAAATTATACCTTTGTAAGCAAAATTGAAACATTTACATTTTTCGTCTGTCTGCTCACTCCAGAGATGGGAAACTCTTAGGTTCCCAGCAGCTTTATCACATAAATTAGGAAGGCTACCTCACTAACAGGTACAGAAATCTCAAGGTATTTTGGGAACTTGAAAAGGGAGGAATTCACCTAGATCTGGTAAGCGAAATCTGTGACAAGCCCTTGGTGTGACTTTCCTAGCCCTGAGAGGGCTTTTAAAAGTTCAGTCTGAGACTCCTTATGAAAATTTCCCCAAGCAAAAAGCCTATATGATAATAAACTTAAAAATAAAAAAGTTTATTGAGACCAGGCTGAAATTTGGTTCTCTCTCTGTTGAGAACGAAGTTTTCTTGGAATGCTGCTTTTAATAACAAACCATGTAAGTCCCTTTGCCTTTAAGTGATTTGTATTTACTTTTTTTTTTTTTTTTTTGTGCCTTACGCAGGCCTCTCACTGTTGTGGCCTCTCCCATTGCGGAGCACAGGCTCCGGAGGCGCAGGCCCAGTGGCCCGTGCGCGGCATGTGGGATCTTCCCGGACCGGGGCACGAACCCGCGTCCCCCGCATCGGCAGGCGGACTCTCAACCACTGCGCCACCAGGGAAGCCCTGTATTTACTTTTAAAATCTTTCGTTACTTTAGTAAAGTAAATAAATATTATTTCACAATCATCTATGAAGATCGCGGCACGCATAGATAAAGTTCATTCTGCTTCTACAAAAATTAACCCCTCATTGCCAGACTTTTGCCATCCTGGTGTCCTTAAAACATGACAACAGTCCATTCCTAAATCAGGGAATTTAAACTGGGTAAACGATAGCTGTCAGTCAAACAGTCGGGGCTGTGGAAAATCCAAGAGGGCTGCTTGGCTTTTTCCAGCTCCCTGACAAAGCTCAAGTTTTTATTTGATGGGATAAAGCCTTCCCTGGCTGCAGGGTTAATTCCCTCACAATGGAAAAAAAAAAAAAATTACATTTCACTGAATATTAAATTCTAGTTTTGTTAATTAAGGTCTGTGTTACCAAGACTCACTTCCCAGTTAGTTCCTTGCTGTCATGTTATATTGCTAGAAAGTTTAATTGAATTATTAAAGGACACTCTTAAGTTTGTTTCTAAAGCTTATCTCAGTAATCTATTTTCAGATGAAGACCAGGGGCCCCACGACCTACAATCAGGGGATTATGCATACTGGAAAAGACATAATTTAAAGGACTGTCTGCGAGCTGGATGGATAGGGACCCATTGGGGGCTGGCTAAATGACTCTCTTTGTAACTACACCCTCAGTTGTAATCAGACTAGCCTGGAGTGGGGTCCCTGGTCAGAGGAGGATGAATATGATGTATTACGTGAAGGTGATTTCACTTTATTTTGGGGAAATTCAAGGAAAAATGCGACTAAGAAATATATTAATGAAGACCATACCCCCATAAACAGCTCGGTCCGGGGAACTAAATACGTGGGGATCGGTGTGACCACCAGACACTTACTTAGTTTAACCTTCCGGCAAGATTCTCCTCCAAAATATAACATAATTCAGCTAATATTCAGAAATTTGTTATGCTGATGCCCCTGTCACACTCATAATCAGTCAGAGCCCGGATTCTCCCCTTTATGTATAGATGATTACTTCCTCGGAGTTTGGCCTTCCCGATATAATCCTAGGCCATGGGACCCCAGTCTGTTTCCAGAGGAAAACTCCCGAAAGGTCAGGGCCTGGCTCTGGGGACCCACAATGGGGGTATCCTTGAGGGGCACCGGATTTTCATTTCTGTGCGGTAACGGGGCCAATCTGGATCTTCCCACACTTTGGAGGAGCTCCTGCACAATAATTGCTGTGGTCCCAAGGCGATCATTATGACTGCAAAGGATTTAGCTTCCTTGGGAGACATTCCCAACCTTGGGTCCTTCCTCCAGGAGGCCTTAAGACCTGTCCTGGAGAGAAAAAAAACGAACCGCTGATTGGGGGGGGACATGCTTACGATAACCCAATTCTTGATTGCCCCGAAATAATGCATAGTGTCTTCAGAGGGCGCTCCTGGTTTGCAGGCATACCCCTCAGAGAGGAGCGTTCTCCCTCTCACCATCAACCTTGGAAGGTTGATGGTTCCTGCTTCCAGGAACCTTGGAAGGCTACGGTAGCAGCCACCGAGGAACAGCAGTCAGCCGTAGGCTCTCTGGCCAAGGTGGTTTTACAAAATAGGAGGGCCCTTAATGTTATAACAGCTGAGGCGGGGGTGTCTGTGCCCAGCTAAGTGAGACAGGCTGCTTCTATATTAATACCTCCGGCCAGGCTGAAGAAGACCTCCAGATTCTAAAGAAAAACATCAAATTAATAGAAGATTTAAAAGAGAGAGCAGGACAGGGCCCCAGCTGGCTTTCCAGCCTCCTCTCCTCTCTGAGGATCCAGATATGGACGTGGCTATTGCCCTTGCTGGGACCATTAATCCTGATGGCCCTTGTTTCGTTGTTTGGCCCCTGCACTATTAACGCATTATCTAAGTTCATTTCCTGACAGGTTCAAAAGATTCAATTCCAGATGGTGCAACAAGGGTACCAGCCAGTTGGCACATGGACTACGTCGGAACAAGCTGCCTTATCGTTCCACGGGCCCTCATCTCCCTCCATAAACACACCCTGACAGAGAGCGGGCATTGGGACCCAGGGCGCCACGACGCCCCTGTCCAGCAGGAAGAAGCTAGGAACGGTCATCGCCCCTTTCCCCAGTGACCTGGGTTCCTATGGCCCGAGATGGGGATAGGCAGATAGTCAGTCATGAGCAGGGTGTTAAGGGGCCAAAGATTTGGCCCATATATAAAAAGAGGGGGGAATGTGGAGCCCTACGTCAAAGACAAGGGGCCAAAGCTCCTGAATTAACCAAGCCCGCATAGCAACTGTTGCCATGGGCGCTCCTAATCTAAACCGCACAGCCCCACGACTCCACAGTAGGTATTCACCATGTAGCAGCCTCGAAGCACCCTGACCAATCGCCTGATGCCATCCTGCCAGCAGGAATTTTCTTTGTCTTCAGGCTATGAAAGTTGGCCACTAGCCCACAGAGGGGGCGGCTCTCCGTGGTCTGTCAGGAAGTGGTTCCGCTGTATCTGCAGCGCCCCTCACTAACTCTGCGCTTCGTTCTCAGTAAACTCACTCTTTCCTAAGGTACTTCGTGTCTGGAAATTCTTCTTCCAACCCGCGCGCGCGGACCGCGACACTCCCCGCTTCCACGCAGGTGATTTGGCTGTGGGGCTGTGAGTCCGACAGGCACCCTCTCATCTGCTCAGGCCGCATGTGCCATTCTAGAAACGTCGTCGGGCCCGGATAGGTGGCAAGGAGCTTACCCTCTGGTGCAGGAGGTCCTGTCTTAGGGGAGGCGGCTGAGCAAATCAGAGGTCTCAGAGCACCTGCTGAAAGCTAATAACCAAGACTTAGCTGCACAGGATGCGGTGAAGCCCAGGGAGGGGGCGGGGAAGCGCGTCCACTGGGCCTAACTGACGGCAGAGGGGGAGAGAGCCAGCCGATGGAGCTGGGGCAGGGCAGAGGGACAGGTGCAGGTCAGGGAGGGTCAGGTAGCATTGGTTTGCCTAAAGGAAGTAGCTCTGGGTGCTGGGAGCACAGGGAGGGGTGGAGTACGGAAAGACAGGCAGGGCCTCTCAGAGTGTGTGTGTGTTGGGGGGCGGAGGGTGGGATGAGGTGCTGTTAATGCAGATTCCCGTCTGAATCACGCTCTCTCCACATGGAACCCGGCAATCCGTGTCGTTAACGTGGCCCGGATGCTGCTCCTGCTTTCTGAATTCTGAAAACTAATTCGGAGGAAGAAGGGCCTGGTGTCAGTTTCCAGGGTGGGATCTTATCGTGGGCCTCGGCTTCCTCACCTAATGAGAGGGGTGACCCTCCTCTCATTAGGTTTCTGCGAGGCTTCCGGGAGCCCCTAGCACAGTCCCGGCCACGTGGTGGGCACTCGGGAGAGGAGCCCACGGTTGTTTTCGCTATTAGCAGACACGGAAGTGTTTGAAGCAGGGAGCGGAGGGATCCGGTTTGCGCTGGGAGGTGACGGTAGTGGCCACGTGGGGGAGGCCGACCACCCGCAAGAGGACTCGCCGCCCACTCAGCTGTCCTGGTGGAAGGTCCTAGAATGACTGGTGTTTGGAGGGGGTGTGGGGTGGGTAGAGGGAACCCTGTGGCTGGGGGCTGGGCTGCCCTTTGTGCAGTCTTGGGGGTTCGAAGGAAGAAAGGAGTAGGGTCCCATCTTTCCGTACAGGAAGCAGTCATTGTGGGGCGAGGGGGATGCCATCCTCCAAGGACACCCCGGTTAGGGGGGCATTAAAAGATGGTAACTTATTTACATTCTGGTGCATCTTTTTGACCTACTCTAAATATTTGAAAGTTTTATATTAATTATAAGGCAATCTTCGTATTTCCTGTTGAATTATATATTATGGGAATCAGTGAGATATTAATAGAAGAAGCCTTCAAAAAAAAATCCAGTTCAGGGACTTCCCTGGCGGTCCAGTGGTTAAGACTCCGCGCTTCCACCGCAGGGGGCGCAGATTCGATCCCTGGTCGGGGAACTAAGGTTCTGCATGCTGTGCGGCGTGGCCAGAAAAAAAAAAAAAAAACTCCAGTGCACGAGACGTTCACCCTGGCACCCCCAGGTCCTCACCTGTCCTCTCCACTTGCAGAGCCCTAATGGAGATGAGCGAGAGGCAGGTACCCACCTTCTCTCCAGGGCGGTAATTTGTTGGCAAGCACAGTGCAATATGACCCAAGGTGAAATGTGTGTGTCTGTTTTTCTTATTTATGCATTTGAGTATAACAAAAAGAAAAGAAACAATGGTAAGCTCAAAATCGTAAATGTTGGCCCAAAAAGTTGCAACTCTCACCCACACTGTGTATGTGTCCTGGAGTTGCAGAACCAGCAAGGTCAAACCCAGCACTCCACTGCGAGGACGTACACTTTAGAGAAGAGTGTGGTTCTGGGGGCAAAGCCTGCTCGAGACTTGATATGGTCATGAGCACCGAGAAGGCAGCGGCTGGCTGCTCGTGAAAATACGGGGTCGTCACGCGGTGCCGAGCTGAGCTCCTCGAGTTTGCAGGGGCTCCCGTGCTGGTAGCGCTCCCTCCCTGAGTGAGGCAAGGCTGTGAGTGGTGGGCTTCCCCGGCCACCTGGGCCCCAGAACAAAGCACTATCCCCTATGCTGAGCTGGCCTGGAGTGAGGGAGGTGTCGCCTGCCTGACACCCACCTGGACTCCTGGTGACACACCCTCATACCTTCCCCGAGCCCGACTGTCAGGGTTCCCAGTGGCCTTTTCCATCAGAACCACAGCATAGGTCTAAGCAGATACAACCGCACTTCAGCAGTGTTTTATAGTAGCCAGGATACTTCCATGTAGATAGTATTCTATACACCAGTGCTGTGATCATTATAAGGCAAGAAATATGTTAAGATAGGATTACATGGGACTTATTTCTTGCTACTTTTTGTAATTATTCAACCTTCTTATGATGAGCATATGTTTTATAATTTTTAAAAAATGGACAGTGAGACAAGGAAGTGTATTACTTTCTTAGAAACAGCCAAGGCTGCCCTCCCACCTGTGCCTTAAATGCTACCCCATCTCCTCATCTTTGTGCTCCCAGAAGTCACTCACCCCACATCCTCACCAATCCCCCGACCAAGGCCCTCACCTCTCCAGCACGGCTGGTTTCTCATCGGCATGCAAAACATGCTCACGTTCCTCTCACCTTGTTAAATAAAAGCCTGCCTCTATTTATGGTCCATTTACGCCCTGGGGAATCATCAGTGCAGTCTGTTTAATGCCAGGGAGCAACAGTCTATCTGGTAAACAGCAGAACTTGGTGCAAAGCATGAACCCAGTCCTGTTAAAAATGAAGACGTGTGTGGGCGTGTATGTGTCGAACAGAGACTGAAAGGATGTATGCCAGGACACCGACGGTGGTTAGCAATACGCCATTATCTGTAATTGCATTGTGTATTAAATTTCCAAGTATTCCTTTCATCGGAAAATCATTTCTAATAAACGTGATCGTGAAAGTGCTTTCCCTCGTCTCTGCGTCTTTCGCGAGGAGCCACAGCGCTGCTGTCCTTGCCTCACAGCCAGGCTCCTTTAAAGTCCCCTGCGACCTCCCCACCCCCAAGGTTTATGGTCCCGCTGCCCCAGACGGCCCTGCCGGGCCAGGTGGCCTCCACATGCTCTGTCCTGGACACGGAGGGCCAGACCCTCCTTCCCAGATCCCTCTCCTTCCTCTGGGACTGCAGACTCCCCGATGCCATCCTGGCTACCGGGCTCTTCCCCAGGGCTGGGGCGTGCACACAACCGCGCCTGGGGAGGCCTTGCTCACTCCGAGGAACCCCCTCCCCCCTCCGGTCTCTGGCTCAGGTGAGGGCCCCCCTAACCCCCCTACCTACCCCCCCATCGGCTCCCCAACATCCTCCCTCCAGTGCAGAGCCCCTCAGCTCCCTCATCAGCTGCCCTGGTTCTATCAACAGCCGAGTCACCTGAGCCAGGAACTGGGGACGCACTGAGTCCGCCACCCTCTCCTCCAGCCCGCCCCTGCCCTGGGCTGCTGCAACGACTTCCTGGTGGGCTCCTGTGGCCTGCACCCCGCCTCAAACCCGGACAAGTCACCCCCACCTCCCCACACGGAGAAGCCGCCTTCCTCCTGGGCATCCCTCCCTCAGTGCCCCCAGGCAGCTCAGAGCCTGGTCCTCCGGCACCTGCCTGCTCACCCCGGGCCTCTGCCTCATGCCGGTGCCCGTGCCCTTTCCTCTCACCGGCTCACCTTCACTCCTCAGGCAACAGGCGCTGGGGACATGGGGGATGGAGGCAAGCCCCTCACTCAGGGTGCCCGCCCTCTGGGAAAGGAATAAGGAGACCCAGGCTGCAGCCCCAGGGAGTCCATACCACAGGGTGCCCCAAACTAAGAGTAGGGGTGACCTCTGCAGCGATCTGTGAAGACCCAGCGTCCCTTCCTCATGGCCTCTGAGATTTGGGGTTTGACTTTATCCAGGGGACCAGTGTAGTCACTAATCTTCATTCCTCTGAGTGACGGGACCAGATCAGTACTTCATAAACCAAATCTTCTGGAATGTTGTGTCCTTGCAGATGGCGCTAGGGATTTTATCAGTTAGGATAGACGGGGTTATGCTGTGTTTAACAAAGACTCCCAGACTCCCAAAAGGTTCACTCCTCAGACTACATGCCCATCGGACTTGGCTGACCCAGGCTGAGCCTGTCCCAGGCCCTCGAGGGTCGGGGTGGACGGTGGGGGAGGAACACGGTGCTTAAAGGTCTCCATCCAGAGTGACACCTCTCCCTTCTGCCTATAGCTAGTGGACCAAAGCAAGTCACATGGACGGGGGAAATGCAAGTAAGTCTACCTTTTGCCCAAAAGAGGAACAGCAGAGATTCTGGTGAACAGTGCCACTGACAGCCACAGGAAACCTCAAAACCCAAAAAGTCTTTAAGACAGAATAAATAACCCAGGAAATACCGAGTTAAAGAAAGCGAAATGCAGGATTTCTGAGAGCCTTTAAAATGTTAATGGACAAGGAATTCCCTGGCAGTCCAATGGTTAGGACTCCGAGCTTCCACTGCAGGGGGCACAGCACGGGGTCGTTCCTGGTTGTTGGAACTAAGACCCCGCAGGCTGTGCAGCGAGGCCAAAAAAAAAGGGAATGTACGTTGTGACTGTCAGAGAGGGTAGAGCTGTGTCGCTGCGCTCCTACCGTGTCCTCTGCCACCCTGGCCCTTGTACACAATAGGGTTCTCAAATGCTATGTTTGGCTCAGGGCTCTTGCTGTAATATGCAGGTCAAAGTCATGGCTTCTCCTTGAGAGGAGGCTTATTTAAGAGAATAACAAGGAAATGCAGGAAGAAAAGTCTAGTTTATTCGGTGTTTACAGTGTGCCAGGCCCCATGCTTTAGTTCATTAAATCCTCACTATACCATTATGCTTTAAGAACTACTATCCCCATTTTACAGATGAGAAAACTGAGCTTCAGGGAACCAGGAGCATGAATTTTTGAATAAGTGTCCAGCCTCTGTGACTTGTGCTTAAAATTTGTTTGGTCTCCTAGATTATCTTTGGAGATCTCTGTCCAAGTTTTCACACCTAAAACAGCCTTTTGAGTTTGAGCTGGGGGTCAGTGAGACCCGTGAAGCCCCACTTTGGTGGCCAGAGGCAGGTTGGCCAGGTCTGTGGGCCCTGAGCCCTGGGCACTCGGAGTCTTACTGGGTAACAACTGGGCAGTGTTTTGAGCTTCTCCCGCTCAGACACCTGGTGGCTGCAGCCTGTTATGTATGCCCCACCCACCATCCCCCATTTAAAAATTGCCAGAAGAGGGGAATCCAGGGTCGGGAGGCTTCTGAGCCACCATCTACTCCACCCCACGCCCCCCACCCTCTTGAGACCCTGGGACACGTGGGCATCATTCAGAGGTGGCTAAGAGCCAGAGGTGGGACCATGTCACACTCTCTTTTGTTTGGGTCCCACCTGGATTTAGGGTAAGTCACTTAGTCTCTCTGGCCCTAAGTTTCATCTTCTACAAAAGCCTACCTTACTGTGATGGTTAGATAAGACCATTTATGAAAAGCACTTGGCACCTGGCCTGGCACGTGGGTATAGGGACAGCTAATCCTTGTGGTGGGGGGGCACTCTCTCTGGGCCAGGCACAGCTTTACATCTGTTAACTCACTGAATCCTCAAAGCGATCCTGTGAGGTGGATGCCATTACTACCCTCACTTTACAAAAGAGGAAACTGACCCAGAGAGGTAGGGGCCTTGCTTACAGCCACACAGCTTAGCAGTGGCAGAATCACTGCTGAACCCCAGCCAGCGGGTCTGTCCATAAAGCCAGCGTCATAACCACTAAACGGGAGCTAATCTGGTTGTGATTCCCTGTCAAGTGGTGATCCAAAATGGCTTAAAAGCCTGCAAAAGCCCAGGACCTATTACTTCCTAGTGTGAAATGCAAGCCAATTAAAAAAAAAATCTTTTGTACAACTGGCAGGGTCCTTAGCAATCTCATTATTTTATAGTGGAGAAAAGTGACCCTTAAAACGGGTGTGACTTGCCTGGGGTCAACAGCTAACTTATAGCCCAGTTCTTTCATCAGCTTGCAGCCTCCTGAACACATGCCCAGGCCCAGACGTCTCTCGCCGCAGGCCTGGGCCTGCACACCTTTCCCCTTCTCGTGCAAGGCCGTCCTGCCTGCCTGTATCAGGGCCCTGCATCCTTGTCCCCCATCTCCCGCGGATGCCCTGCTGCCGCCTCTGCCTCCCCTCCTGCTGAGCTCCTCTTCCACCCATTTCTGGCCAAGTTCCTTATAAGCAGGTTCGCGGCCCCATGTCTTCAAAGACGTTAGAAACTAGTAATGAAGTCAGACATGGACATAGAGGGTTTTTTTTTGGCGGTACGTGGGCCTCTCACTGTTGTGGCCTCTCCTGTTGCGCAGGCTCAGCGGCCATGGCTCATGGGCTCAGCCGCTCCGCGGCATGTGGGATCTTCCCGGACCGGGGCACGAACCCGTGTTCCCTGCATCGGCAGGCGTACTCTCAACCACTGCGCCACCAGGGAAGCCCTAAAGAGTTTTTTAAAATGAGGGGTTCTTAAACCTAGTTGTCAAAAGAATTACCTGGCACGCTTTAAAAATATTCAGATCTCCAGGTTCTGCTTTCCAGAAGTTGGTTCAGTAGGTCAGGGCTGAGGCCCAGGAATGTGCAATTTCAATAAGCAGGGTGTGTCGGTTTGCCCTAGCCTACGGCAGGGGAGCAGTAATTCAGCAAATATTCACCAGGTCCCTGCATCACGCCAAGCACTCTGCTAGCCTCTGGGCTCGTGGAGGGAACCAGACAGACTGGTCCCCACCTCTGGGGACTGATAGCCCAGCTGCGAAGACAGATGGATAGGTCACCTGGCAAGGGATGCAGTGTGGGAAGGAGAAGGGCCTGGGAGGCAAGAAGGGGAATGTGGACTTAATATTTACCCCAGGGATGCTGGAGGACTTCCGGTGCTGCTAATCAAACAGAAAAGAGTGTCAGGGTCTCTGGGAAGGGGTGGAAACATTAGTGCACATGATACTGAAAATCCTTCTCTCATTTTGTCTCTTACTTGTTTCTCTCATTGCATTTATCGCCACGTGACTATTACTTATTATATACTGTCTTCTGAGCGGGGGAAAGCTGTTTCCACCACCCAAACGAAGCCCCAGGGCTGTCCTGTTCTCCGATGTGAGTGGCCCCCATGCGAGCCCCCGATGACACGCACTGACATTTACTGCAGTTGAAAGAATAATGGTCATTTATTCGCTGCTCACTAAGTGCCCTGCCCCGCGCCAGGCGTTAATAACACTCTCATGCGAGCCTCGTAATCCATCCCTGCGAAGCAGATAAGGCCGTCACACTTCATTTTGCCAATGAGGAGGCTGAACCCTGTGGGGGTTCAGTGACTTGAAAGCTCCGTGCGGCCAGCAGGAGAGGAGCAGGGCGCCGATCCGGATTTGTGCGGCTCCAGACGCCGGGTGAGGCCACTGTTGCAGCCGCGTGTGCCGAGCCTCGGCCAGAGCGCGGGGACAAGCGCTGCACCATTGGGCCGAGGTGCCAGGAGGGTTAAGGGAGACACGTGAGTGAAGTCCCGGCGCGCCCACCAGCTGGTCTGGTCTCCCCCAGGGCAGCTCCGGCACTCCCAGCGGGACCCTCACGCAAGGCCCCCACCACGCGCCAGCAGCTTCCCGGGCGCCACAGAACGCTCGGCGCTCGGGCGGTCTCCAAGTCGCAGAGCTTCCCGGGGTAGGCGTGAACATCCGGGTCATAGATTCTTAAGGACCAATGAGTGGAGGAACCGTGAGCCAGGAGGCGGGGCGAAGGCGGGACATGATGGTCGCCCCCAGTCAGCCGCGTCCGGGGGCTTGTGGGTGTTGCACCAACCGGTAGCTCCGCCACTGGGGACTCGCTCTCTGCCTCACCCGCCGAGACTTCGTCGGGCCAGGGCAGCTCTGGGAGGCGGCGGCCAGAAGCGGAGCCATGGGGACAGTGCACGCCAGGGTAAGAGGCCCAGAGACCCGCGGGCTGCGTGACCTCTGGGTGGGCGCCGCGGGGGACGCCGTCGCGGCTGCGGCCAGTGTTGCCCTGGTGAGGGGACTGCAGGGCTCCGAGGCCGGTGCGGAACGGGGCCGGGGATCTCCGCCTGTAGCGCCCCAGCGCTGGGCCGCCGCGGGCCGGGTGGAGGAGGCCGCAGAGATGCCGCCAGCAGGTACCGCAGGCTTTCGAGCAGAAAACGGATACTCAGAGGAGGGGCGTGACTTGCCCAAGGTCACTTAGCGAGGCAGTGGCCCGGAAAGGACTCTTGGGCTTTGCGTGATGTCCTACAGCGGAGGAATAAGTTCTTTGTGTCCTTAGCGGTTTCGGGCGTCTTAGTTCCTTACCCGTCACCTTTTCCGAACTCTCCCGCCTAGCCGCTCCTGGGGTCTTGCTAGACTCTTAGAGCACGAAGTAGTGTCTTCCAACCCAGACCCAGCTAGGAGTCCTCGTGTCTCTTGGTTACCGTACAAAGACGGAACCTCGCTGAGCTTTAGTACCTCCTTTTAAAGCGGAGGCAGTGATAGTACTCACCGGGCTGTTAGGAGAATTGAAAGACAATACACGTAAAGCACTTGCTCGGGTGCTTAGCGCGGACCCGAAGCTGCCCAACTGCTCTTTATCGTAATCTTAACTGAGACCCACAGAGTGACTCTTTGTCCAAGGTCACACCGTTAGAGCCTCAGAATGTGCTAAAACTCAGACCTCCTGAGTCCCAGCCCTCAACACAACGTCTCTTCTACAACGTGATTGTTTGAGTTGCCCTGCTGAGAAGTTGTCAGGAGTTTCCCAAAAGAGTTTAGCACAGACTTCTACAGCCTGGTGTGCGGGAATGGACTTAACTTCCATTTCCGGATACTTCCTGCAAATGAAACACCGTTCCTCTTTCGACACACTCTTTGGACCGTGCTGTTGGGCGGAGCTTCCTCTCTCATCACTCACCCCCACTCCCATCTTCAGCTGGCAAAATAGTCCCATCTTTTAGAACTCAGTTCAAGTCACTTCCTATATGAACCTCCTTATCTCTCCTCATTTTGGATGTGTTGCCAACCTCCTTGACATTTCTGCTCTGGCGCCCTGTCTTAGCTCTGCATTTTTGACTTATCCTGTTAAAGTCTAAGTTTCTAGATGACGGTAGGAGCTGCATTTTACTTGCCTTGCATCCCTTGTAGCATCTTCGCAGAGTAAGCATTCATTCGTTTATTCAGCTAATATCTACCGATGGTCAACTCTGTGCCTGGCACTGTTGTAGGTGCTAGGAGTACAGGAAAAAAAAGTCTCTGCTTTTATTAAGCTCCTTTGACACTAAAACTGCTGCTCCTTTGATGAATGTATTGACAAGAAATAATTTCAGTTCTTTAATTTGGCCTTTACATTTCACTAGCCAGCGTTGTTTGAATTTTGCTCAGGACTCACAGTAAGAAAACATCCCATATTTGCTATCTGGTACCTTCATGCGTATGTGAAACAAAAGTTTTCTGAAACAGTATTTACCCTTGATACCTATTATTTTTTCTTGTATTTTCTATCTGATTCTAGTCTATATCACTCTAAGGATGCTGCTCATAACTCATTAGATTTATTTCGTGTCCTATCTCTCCAGCTACCACTGCCTTGCCTAGTGCCTGGCACGTGGCGTTCGATAAAATTTGTCAACTCACTAGTAGACCGATCTGCTTAAAGGTTAGAGGCTAGATCCAAATATTTACTTTAATTCATTTCACTAAATGCGTACCCGGACACTGGAATGTAAATTCTGTGAGCGTGAGGACCTTGTAAGCGCTTGTCACATGGTGGGTGGATATTTGGAGAATGAATGAATCTCTAGTAGTGAAACAGTTCATTTAGGACATCAGGCTTTGGTGCAGTGGTGAAACTGTAAAGACATCACCTTTTGAATTAAAGGCTAAATTTCAGATTTAAGAATACAGATGGGTCTAGCATGTCTTTGGTGAGGTGTGTTTCATGCTTTTGAGGTTTTAGGAACCGTAATGGAAATTTTTTAGCATAGAGTTTATGCCCAAAGTCTTTTTGTCAAGCATTCAGATTCAGAAGAATGAATATGTGCGTATATTCCTAACCATAGTATATGCTCTGCATAGACAATCTGCGCCTCTATAATATACTTTTTTGCACTACGTAAACTTAAATACAGAAAGCACATTCATGAAATGTTGCATTACAAAGTTACTATTGGGCTCCCCTGGTGGCGCAGTGGCTGAGAGTCCGCCTGCCGATGCAGGGGACACGGGTTCGTGCCCCGGTCTGGGAGGATCCCACGTGCCACGGAGCGGCTGGTCCCGTGAGCCATGGCCGCTGAGCCTGCGCGTCCGGAGCCTGTGCTCCGCAACGGGAGAGGCCACAGCAGTGAGAGGCCTGCGTACTGCAAAAAAAAAAAAAAAGTTACTGTTTTAATTTGTTCATATTTTTGAGAAATATAGTAATGATCTCGTTTTAAAAATATTTACACACTGGACTTCCCTGGTGGCGCAGTGGTTGAGAGTCCACCTGCCGATGCAGGGGACACGGGTTCGTGCCCCGGTATGGGAAGATCCCACATGCCGCGGAGCGGCTGGGCCTGTGAGCCATGGCCGCTAAGGCTGTGCGTCCGGTGCCTGTGCTCCGCAACGGGAGAGGCCACAACAGTGAGAGGTCCACGTACCACAAAAAAAAAAAAAAAAAAAATTTACACAACAAAAACGAAAGGATAATTATGTGCAATAAATTCTGTTTCTTTGCCCAGCATTATCTTCCCTTTTTACTTCTGTAACTAATCCACTTCTGCCACTGAGGGAAGGACTGGTTCTGTCTTATGCACGGCTGCATTCCCTGCTCTTTAGGGGACAGTAGGCACTCAGATGTTTATGAAATGTGAGAACAAAAGAAAAAATCATTCACTCACCCATTCCATAAATATTTGATTATTTCTGATATAGCAGGGCAGATAAAAATAAGAAAAAGCAGTACCTGTAAGGGTCATAAATTTCCTCCAAGAGGTGTCTTGTGAAGGAGGGACTGATTCTCCCTGAAGAAGCCAGGGATGGCTCACAGAGGAGATGGCACTGCAGGTGGTTCTTTCAGCTCTTTCGGGGGAGGCAGGTAGTTAACCTGGGCGGAGAGAACCAGGTGTGCACAGACACAAAGGTAAGGGTCGGGAGTGGTGGGGATTGAATCTGGAGTAGCAGGTGGGGGCCGCATGGTGGAGGTCCTCACGTGCCCTGCTAAGGAATCTAGTTGCATGTGCCCCTGAGGGCACCTTTGAGGATTCTCGGAGTCTTTTAGGGCAAGGATGGGAGAGAGGACATGGCGCTGTGAGGCCATTACCTTTCCGGAGGACCAGTGGCATGATGGAGGATGTGCTGACAAGAGGCCGTGAACATTCCAGGGAGAAGGTGAGAGGGGGCCCGAGTCCCCACTGCTCCTCATTCTGCAGATGTCAGACGCTCCTGTGCGCTTCAGAAGTGCTTATCTGTAGAGAACTGGTGGAGTGAGGAAGCAGCCGGATACTAGTTCCCATAGTTTTCCCCAGAGTTGCCTGTTTCTCCCATCACCTGGTGCCACACTAGACCTTCTGAATCCATTTCCACGAGTGTCTGGCAATCCCCGTATATATGTAATAAATACACACTGTTATGTGTTCATTATTATACGAACTATTATATTATCATGTCTCCATAATTATTATTATAGAATCCTTATTCAGAAGATGCTAGAATGCTTTTGAGACAATGTCAGTTCAGACTGAAGGAAGGGACTGCTTTCTGGCTGGCCCGTTTTATGAGCATATGCAGTTCCCCTTAGTTTGTGAGACTTCCTGAACCAAAACGAATTATGAGTCCAGAAACATATTTTTTTACTAATTTGGCTGGTTAATATAATTATCCTAGAATGTATCCAGTTTTGATTTTAAAAATTAGGATACTTTCTATGACGGGAAAGCAAAAAAAAAAATTTTTTTTTTTTTGGTCTTCAGATGGGCCTCAAGTGTACAGAACTAGGTGCGGTATAGTCCTCGGTTCATGGCACAACCATCGTAGGTTTGTGCCTGACCCTTTTGCTGATGAAGTTTCGTCTTTGCTTTATGAATTAACAATACTCTGGACAGCGAGGGGTCAGCGCCAGCCTAACACCTGTGCGTCGACAGCCACTTATGCTGCCCGTGTGCCCCCCACCCTGCTGCATTCAGCCCCAGAGGGCACCACGGTCCTGAGTTTTCTGGGGCACCGTCTAAAGACAAATCTAAAAGCTTTTTTTTTTTTTTTTGGCTGTGTTGGGTCTGCATTGCTGCGCGCGGGCTTTCTCTAGTTGAGGCGAGCGGGGGCTACTCTTTGTTGCGACGTGCGGGCTTCTCATTGCGGTGGCTTCTCTTGTTGCGGAGCACGGGCTCTAGAGCGCAGGCTTCAGTAGTTGTGGCACGCGGGCTTCAGTAGTTGTGGCATGTGGGCTCTAGAGCGCAGGCTCAGTAGTTGTGGTGCACGGGCTTAGTTGCTCCGCGGCATATGGGATCTTCCCGGACCAGGGCTCAAACTCGTGTCCCCTGCATTGGCAGGGAGATTCTTAACCACTGTGCCACCAGGGAAGTCCCAAGCTTTTTTTTTTTTTTTTTTTTTTTTGCGGTAAGCGGGCCTCTCGCTGCTGCGGCCCCTCCCGCTGCAGAGCACAGGCTCCGGACGCACAGGCCCAGCGGCCATGGCTCACGGGCCCAGCCACTCCGCGACATGTGGGATCCTCCCGGACCGGGGCACGAACCTGCGTCCCCTGCATCGGCAGGCAGACTCTCAATCACTGCGCCACCAGGGAGGCCCCCAAGCTTTTGTTTTTTAATATAAGTTCATTTATCTGTGGTTCCTCCCTCCCTTTCAGAGTTTGGAGCCTCTTCCAGCCAGTGGACCTGATTTTGGAGCATTAGGAGAAGAAGCTGAATTTGTTGAAGTTGAACCTGAAGCTAAACAGGAGATTCTTGAGAACAAGGATGTGAGTATCCTGTTGAGGGCTGGATAGAGTTGTTACTAGAAACACTCGCTTCCACGAGCCGCTGGGGAAACATAAAGGGATTAACCTGTGTCAACACCTTTATCAAAGGAGAGTTTGCAGCCAACTACATTTCAGAAAGACTGGACACTTGGAGAAATAGTTTCTGGTTTTAAAGGAATCGTTTTTCCTTGGTGATTATTTACGTGGCAAGTGTAAACAAACACATTTTTGAATTTATGTTACAAAAAAAAAAAACCCAAAAGTATTTCAAAGAGAAACTCAAATTATGCTTAAGTTTATTCTTTGTTCCCTGCTCCCAGAAAACAGACCTTGGGTCTTGAATAAAAGTTTTTCTAAACTTGGTTGCCTTTGAAATTAAATACAGTGGGAGAAATGTAAGCACATTTTTCATTAATTCTTTTTTTTTTAGATGCTGGGGGTAGGAGTTTATTAATTAATTAATTTATTTTTGCTGTGTTGGGTTTTCGTTTCTGTGCGAGGGCTTTCTCTAGTTGTGGCAAGCGGGGGCTAACTCTTCATCGTGGTGCGCGGGCCTCTCACTATCGCGGCCTCTCTTGTTGCGGAGCACAGGCTCCAGACGTGCAGGCTCAGTAGTTGTGGCTCACAGGCCTAGTTGCTCCGCGGCACGTGGGATCCTCCCAGACCAGGGCTCGAACCCACGTCCCCTGCATTAGCAGGCAGATTCTCAAGCACTGCACCACTCGGGAAGCCCCCATTAATTCTTTGCTTAAGATCTTAGTATAGTATTCTGATCACCTGTAAGTCATACATTTCCCTACCACTGCCCATTATCCCTTCTTGATTTGTCTCTGTTGCTCACTACCATCTACTGTACTGTGTATGTTGCCTATTTCTCTCCCCTTTAGAATATAACCTCCATAGAGGCAGGAATTTTTATGTTTTGCTCACTGCTATATTCTCAGTGTTCAGAATGGTACTCGGTTCATAGGTAATCAGTGCATTTTTATTCAATGAAGTGAGCATTTATAGACAGGTGAGAGGCTCTGAGCCAGCATTTATCAGGCTATATTGAAATCCACACAAGATCTCTGGTAAAATACATGCCGTTACTACACCAGGTCACGGTCAGCGTCATCCAGAGGCCAGTGCTCGGGGAACATTTGGGGAAGGATGTGTAGGGGACCTCTGCACCCTGCCTGGGTTTAAGACTGACCTGGACCTTGGTCACCTGGCTGCAGAGACCTTGTTGATCTCATTCACAGGAAGTAAAGACCTAGTCAGTTCAAGTGACCAGTTTTTTGAAAAGGTGAGGAATTAAGAAGCGTGGATCATTAAATTAAAAAAAAAAAAAGTCTTTGAAACTAATTTCAGACATTTGTCTTTAGCCTCGATGCCTGACCTCTTGCCCTGTCTGGTACTCAGTAATCTGCGTCCCCTTGTCACGTCTAGGTGGTCGTCCAGCACGTTCATTTTGATGGGCTTGGAAGGACTAAAGATGACATCATCATGTGTGAAATTGGAGATGTTTTTAAGGCTAAAAACCTTATCGAGGCAAGTATTCCCTCTGCTTGGCCTTCTTGTCCATTCCCTTCTGAAGATCCCATGAAGCTCTGTGCGCTCACACACTGAGTACCCCGCCCCAGCCTCCACGGATGACCTTGTCGCCTACGCTGAAGGGGGCTGAGCCCCCTCAGTTCCCAGAAGCCTCCCACATACTGACGTGCGTTTGCCTTCACCCTTATCCCGGAGAAGAGGTGTCTGTCCTCCCGTCCACGACTGGCCCCTCTCTGTGTTCCTCACAGCCGTCCCAGCGCTGCCGTAGAGCTGGTGGCAGTAGGTGTTGACCCTTCCCGCACCCCGTTAGCACTCAGTGTGCTTCCCCTTGAGGGCCCTCAGCGACCGGGGGCGTGGGCTCTTGGTAGTTACCCACCCTCGCCGTCTCCTCGGGCCTTTACTCTGTTTATCCATTGGGGTCT
This sequence comes from Grampus griseus, assembly GCF_964374135.1. NCBI lineage: Eukaryota > Metazoa > Chordata > Mammalia > Artiodactyla > Delphinidae > Grampus > Grampus griseus. The sequence continues at coordinate 97,496,151 of NC_139005.1, forward strand.
TTCCTGGGTTGCACTGTCGTCTTCTCCTCCATGGCTTCCTTCTGTCCTTCTGCCCTCGGCACCACATCTCCCAGCCTGGGCAGAGTCGCCAGCAGCCTCCTGAGGCCACGCCCAGCTGCCTTCTCCCAGTCCCCGTTTCACTTGACCTTTCAGCAGTGTTCGGCCATTCCCACTTTAAAAAACTGTATATATTTTTTTAAGCTTAAAGTAACTTTTTACTAAGTAATCTTTTTACTCAAGTAACGGCTCACTTGTCTGGTCTTAGTGGGGCGCTCTTCTCAGGGATCAGTACTTCACACCACATGCTAAGCCGCCGGCCTAAATGCTACAGCCACCATTTACATTCCCGGATCTTAGAGGAATACAGTCTCTATTTTTATTATTATTATTTTTTCTCTTACAGGTAATGAGGAAATCTCACGAAGCCCGTGAGAAATTGCTTCGTCTGGGAATATTTAGACAGGTGGATGTCTTGATCGATACATGTCAAGGTGCATATCATGGTGCGGTTTCTGTTTGATTCCCTCCGTCCTCCAGGATCACAGACACCTCGTGTCCAGGCAGAGAGCGCCTGTGGCCTCAAGGGAGTAACTGGATCTTTACGTCAGGCCGAGGGAGGATGGGTGACTTTGAAGATGCTGTTGTCTGAGCCCCTGGATGGTACCAGGGCTCCGAGAAGGATCTCCTTCCGAGAAGGAGAGAGCCAGGCTTTTCTGAATAGCCCACCCCAGCAGGTGTCCGGATGGGCTCTTAGCAGACTCCACCTAAATGTGTGTTAAAGAGGAGGGCAGTAGGAATCAGATTTCACTTTTGGTTTTTGTTCATTTGCTCGTTTGTTGTGTGATATTGGGCAATTCTGTCCACTTGGTCAGTGTTTATTCTTTCGTTAATGAGTCCCTGCCATGGGGGGAGACAGTAGCAGGCAAGGCATAGTCTCCTTCTGAAGGAGCTTCTGGTCAAGTGGGAGAGCGTCGGGGACAGACAGAGAAGTGAGGACAGTTCAGCTGATAAGTCGTGCTGTAAGCAGGGGATGCTGGAGGAGGAAACTTTGCCTCTCCTGGTGGGGCGGAGGGAAAGACGGATCCGAGATTTCCCGGAAGGGGTAATACATGAGCTCAGACCTAAAAGATGTGTGTGAGTTCGTTTGGGGAGCAGGGCTGATGAGGAGTGTTCCAGGGAGAGAGAGAGTGTTTAATAGGCCCAGTGGCCAGAGAGAGAAAGGGTCATTGGGTGGACCACAGGGCTCCGTAGAGCCAGAGTGCAGATGTGGGGAAGGAGAGTGATGAAAGATAAGGCAGGAAAGTGATCAGGAGACTGCATCGTGAAGGACTTACTACGTGGCTGCAGACTTCATTCTGAGTTGAGTAGACATCTGCTGAAAAATACATATGTGGAATGAATCAAGGAACAAGTGAACTCTTCAGGATTGAGTGGAAGATAGTTTTGAGAAGATAAAAATGAAACAGTAGGGCTTCCCTGGTAGCGCAGTGGCTGAGAGTCCGAAGCAGGGGACGCGGGTTCGTGCCCCGGTCCGGGAAGACCCCACATGCCGCGGAGCAGCTGGGCCCGTGAGCCATGGCCGCTGAGCCTGCGCGTCTGGAGCCTGTGCTCTGCAATGGGAGAGGCCACCACGGTGAGAGGCCCGCGTACCGCAAAAAGAAAAAAAAAAAAAGGAAACAGTATATGAAAGTGCTTGCAAAAATGTAAAATACTATATGAATGAAAGGGATTTCCATTATCTGGAATATGGATTCATCTGTGACTAACAGAGACACCAAATACCAGTGGCTTAGGCAAAAGAGATCTCTTTCCATGACAGGTGGGAGACCACCATCTGGGGCTGGTGTCGTCATAGCTCTGCTCCCTGAGGTCACGACCTGGGGCTGATGTCGTCATAGCTCTGCTCCCTGAGGTCACGACCTGGGGCTGGTGTGGTTTTCTCCTGGTGCTTGTCACTGCACCGTCTCTAGGGTCCCCTGGTCCCTGCGATGGCTGAGCACCGTTCCAGCCTCAGGAAGGAGGAAGGAGGGGTGAAAGGGCACACCACTCTCCACGAGCGCCTGTCCCACGTGTTGTACACGGTTCTCCCCTCTCATCCCACGGCCACATGGAGCTATAGGGCAGGCTGGGAAGTCAAGTCTGTGTGGCCACAGACCCAGCCAAGACGTGAGGATTCAATTACGATGAGAACCGTGGTTCTCAAAGTGCACCCCCAACCAGCAGCTCTGCTCTCCTGGGGACCTGGCAGAAAGGCACATCCCACTGAAGCCGTCCGGCACGGCGGGCCCTGCAGGTGACTGATGCGTGCTGAAGCATGAGACCCGCTGGACTGGTACGCAGCGAGAAGGGGTGCTGGGACACCACCGGCTGTCTCTGCCCCTTGGAGTCGCGGTAGTAATAACAGAAGTATCTGTGCTGGGCTCCGTGGGGAGGGTTTCTGTACACGACCCAGTTGGGGCCTTACAAAAACCTGGTGAAGTGTCATGGTTATTCTTCTAGAAAAAAACATTTTTCAGCTAAGGAAACAGGCTCAGAGAGGTTTAAGCGACTTGCCCCGGTCGAACAAGTGCGTGACCGAGTGGCCCTTGCCGCTGCTCCGGAGGGCTTGCTTCGTGGCAAGCCTCGTGGGTGGCATTTAGTTTCAGCGCTCTCCTGTCTGTCGTAAATGTGACGTGTATGTGGTCAGCGGGTCCACGTCTGTCAGTGGTTCTCCGCCCTGGCTGCCTTTAGAATTACCCGGGAGCTTTTAAAAAAGAATGGACGCCATCCATTTGTCGACCACCTAGAATGTACAACGCCGAGAATGAAGCTTAGTGCAAGTCACACTTTAGTTCATAGTAACGTCTCACTGTTAGTTCGTCAGTTGTAGCAGACGCACCACACTAGTGCAGACTGAATGAGGGGGAAATGTGTGTGAGGGGGTGAGAACTTTATACTCAGTTTCTCTATAAACCCAAACCCGCTCTGAACAGTAAAGTCTGCTAATCAAAAAGAAGAGTGGTGTCAGGGCCCCACCCTAGACCAGCTGAATCTGAGTGTTTGCAAGCCAGTGCCTGGGTGTCTGTGAGTCTGACAACTCCCAGATGCGGCTGGTGTCCAGCCAGGGCCGCAGGGTCAGCCCCGACCTTTCTGAGGGGCGCCCAGGCTCCTGCGGCGCTCAGCCCTGCTCCCCTGCCCCCGGGGCCCACAGTGGCTAAGGGGTAGCTGCACTGAGCTCAGGCACCACACGCCCCGCTTGAGGAAGGACAGGAAGATCCACCTCCTCCATCTGTGTCGACGTGTTGCTTCTCCGCCAGGGTTCCTAGGGCCCCTCTTGTCACAAGAATTCCACGTTGTAATGTCAGCTGAATTGAGGCCCCAGGTATTCTCAAGGGCCTCACTAGTAGGGGAACAAGTACGTTTGGCAAATAATGTAAATAACGTGTGTTGAAGTAATGCTGCTGCTGCTGATTCCTTGCAGCAAAGTCCGTTTTTGATATCTTCCGTTTGGCGTCGAGGTGTAATGGGATTCTGTGTGTGCATGTTCTTGGGCTTTAAACCCAAGCGTTTTGTCATTTGCAGCAGTGGGACCAGACATAAAACTGCATGCTGGAGCTGTCTGAATTGTTTCATCTTTTTCACTTATTAGGTGACAATGCTCTTCCCAACGGGTTAGACGTTACCTTTGAAGTAACTGAATTAAGGAGATTAACGGGCAGTTACAACACCATGGTTGGGAACAACGAAGGCAGCATGGTGAGATACAGGTCTTTCCCTTCCTAACAGTGGAACTTTCAATCGTGAGCTTTGAAAACACGACTGATGGTAGTTTGGGAACTCTTTCACGCCCCTCAACCTTTATTTGTAAACTATCCCGTGGTCCTCATTCATCTTAGAGTTGATTATAACATGCTTTGTTATAAGTGTGGATTGTTTGGGAGTGATGTGGGCATATCACATGTTCATATTACTAGTTTCCTGTTGAAATTCCCCTAAACTCCAAACCCGTGGAGTTGACTTCTCTGAGCTTCAGTCAGAAGGTTTAGCCTTCTTGAATTCACCAGGTGTGTGCGCTCAGCGGAGGCACGCTTGAAGGATGAGGAGCGATCACAAATGAAAGGCAGACCCGCATCTACAGTTCTGTTCTGTTTGAGTGAGTCCCTTAGCTCACGCAGTCTTTCTAAACAGTTATCATTCCTTCCATTTAAACCCCTGCTATTTTTTTTTCCTCCTAGGTACTTGGCCTCAAACTCCCTAATCTTCTAGGCCGTGCAGAAAAGGTGACTTTTCAGTTTTCCTATGGAACAAAAGAAACTTCGTATGGCCTGTCCTTCTTCAAACCACAGCCTGGACACTTCGAAAGAAAGTAGGAAGCCAAACAGATCATTGAGTTCAGTGGCCTGGTTTAAAAGTTAAAATAGGTGGCTTGTTTGTGAAAAGAAACTCTGCAGAATCAGCTGACCCTTCTGCAGTGTTACAACAAGCCCGTAGATTTCCCCATGAAGATGAACCCCTGAAGTATATTTTTAAATCTGTTGATTTAAATGTGTACAAGTTACAATCACTGTTTCAGCTTTTAAAGCTCTGTCCCATTGTCTCCTAGTTTCTCTGTAAACGTATATAAAGTTACGGGACAGTTCCCTTGGAGCTCACTGCGCGAGACAGACAGAGGAGTGTCAGCCGAGTACAGTGTAAGTAGCTTTTCAGTCCTTCCCTTCGGACACTGGGACCAAAGAGTCTGTTGATTGATTGATTCCCAAAGACAGCAAGTGGGGGCAGGGCGGGGCGCGCACAGCCACTGTGTGGTCTGATGCTCGGAGCCTCAGGCACTGCTGCTGGGGTCGCCCTCTGTTCTCTGCCTTGCCGGCAGGGCACCTCTTCACTAGCCAAGTGCACGTGCCGGGGCCAGAGAGTGGCTAATCTCCATGGTGGCAGCTCCTTTGACCTGGTCACATTTCTTCCCTGCTCCTGACTTCCTGGGACACCATCTGTTTGTCCTTCCTGTACCTGCTAAGATCGAAACCTGACAGCCAGTGAAAGTTACTTCAGGTTTCTGGAAGCTTTCATCATTGGTTTACAGTTAGTTGACGTCTAGCAGGATGCAGCACATGGAGTTACTATCGTTTGACCATTTTTTGGCTTTACAATGAACGCTGCTCTTTCTTTTCTTCCTTTCTAGCTCATCCTTATTCCTCCCGTCCTGTTCTAGGCTTTAGTTAACGAGGAAAGACCTTGAGACACAATCTCGTATAAAAATAGTTCCCCAAGTCTTCAGACCAGCAGCCTCGGGCTTACCTGCAAATTCATGGTCCCGAGGGACCTGCTGAGTGAGCATCACCAGGAATGGGGCCCAGGAAACTGTCTCAGCACGCCCCTCGTCGCCCCTGCCCCGTGACTGTGGTCTGACAGTCCCCAGTCCCTGCCCAGGCTTGCCTCCTGCTGTGCGCTCAGCCCCCTGTGGGCACTCGAGACGCATCAGCCACTCATGCTTCTTACCCTTGCAGCCCAAAGTCATGAAAACTGAGTGCTCCGAGGTAGCCAGGAGGGCGCAGCTCAGGATGGAGACGCATGTCCATTCTCACCTCGGTGTGGCCGCCCTACTCCATGTGCAGGGGGTTGCCCTCAGACCCTCCTGCCCAGTGCTGGGGACGCGGCAGCCGACACCCTGGCAGACACTCTTCTCTCCAGCCCTGCCCTCCCGCGGGACGCGGAGGCTACTGACAGGGTGGGAGGTTTCTCCCCACCTTTCTCTCCCGAGTCCCCTTTTATCTCTTTCTTTTAAGCCTTTTTGAAAAAGCAGATCCTCAGGAGAGTAGAAGCACCTTGTTTGTCCACGTGGGATAGAGATGCAGGACGTCAGAGTGTTGGAATAGGCCGCGAGGGAGGGCAGGCAAAGGGACGCAAGGGCTGGAGCTCCTGCAGCTGCAGCCCTGCCGTTGAGAGCAGAGGCTGCGGAGGAGAAAACCGCATCCTCCTCATGTGTGTCCTCGGGGTCTGCACCAAGTAGGTGCTTGCTATGCAAGCCCAGTGGCATCATCTGGGCCCTGCCTCGTCCTCCTGCTGGGAATCCAGAGACACAGATGTGTCTCCTCTGAGCAGTAGTGTTTCTCCCGTTAAGAGCCGCCTTATAAGGGAGGGAGGAAGGCTTTACGTCAGCTCTCCCCCTCCCACAGGCATTGGGAAAGTAGCTGCATCTTGGGACCCTCATTGCAGAAAAGGCGGCTGGGCAGGCCTGCCCTCCCACCGTCTGCCTCCCCAGGGCCTGGCCCGGTGCCTCGTGGCGGCTTCACAAGGAATCGTGCTGAGGTAGTGGCCCCACGTTGTCACCCTGGAAGCCACGTGGACTCTCTGGGCCTGAGTGCCACGAGAATGCCCAGCGTGGGACTCCCTCTGGGGACTGACGTGGCCTGGCTCCCTTGTAAGGGTTGCATCACTGGTGTCCTTCCCAAGGCCACCAAACTACGTCATTCGCTGATCACAACCAACCTGGACATTTCTCTAAGACGGAAGTATAGGACAGGCTGGCTTGGCTTCGAGGGAAGAGGGTCAGGCCAAGAGGCACGTCCCACTTGCCTGGACCCCAGCGTTCACTTGGCTCAGGCCTCTCTGGCCGCAGGGAGGAAGCTCTTCACTCATGTGTAACTTGTCTCCTGGCTCTTCTCCAGGGGCTGATGTGGGTCATCTGGGTCACCTCTCCTGGCTGCAGACAGCCGGCGGGGTGTGTGTCCGATGGTCTTAGACTGGAAAAGGAAGCAGTCAGTTACAAAGCTGCATGCAGCTTTCAGACGAGCCACCCCGTCTCCGCACCCAAAGCACAGCCCTGCCCCTCGTGCAGTTTTTCCCTTTGATCGTGGCCATGGCTTTCTCCCCTCCTCCCTCCTGCCTGCCTGCTCTGTTCCCTCCTTCCCCAGCTTCCCTTCGTCTCTTCCTGTCTCCCATCCATCATTAAAAACATTGTGTCTTAGCTTTTAGTCCGTCCATTTAGTGCCGCCTCATCCCAGGACCTGACTTGGGGCGGCCCCCTGTCCGCGCAGCACGGAAGGCTGACGGTTTCCCGTGTTTGCCTGCAGTTTCCCATTTGGAAGACCAGCCACACTGTGAAGTGGGAGGGCGTGTGGCGAGAGCTGGGCTGCCTTGCCAGGACAGTGTCTTTTGCCGTCCGAAAAGAGAGCGGGCACTCGCTGAAGTCATCTCTCTCGGTAAGGGCAGATGTGTAGATACTTTGACGCAGCCGTGCCTTAAGTTGGGAGAATCGCCTTCGCCTGCATCGGGAGGGATTGAGAAGCGTCACAGTTTGGGAGGCTAAAATGGTGCCTTCTGGTCACTTGAATTTCTGGACACAACCGCATGTCATTTTTTCTAAGTAGCATCAGAGGTAACGGGCAGTGGCGTGCGTAAGAGCTGACTGTGGCATCTTAGTCGGGAGCTGGCTGAGTTGACTGGTCAGGGTGTCGAGCTCCCTGAGAGAACAGAGCCGGCGATGGGTGGGAATGGCCCACCCAGTGGATGTGACTTGTTTCCCCGACTCTCCCAGGTCCCTCACATGTAACATGGGGTTTCCGTAAAGATTAAGTGTCAGAAGAGTTATGGAATGCTTAGCACAGTGCCTGGCATACGATTAGTGCCCAGTGAGTGTGTGGTGTTGTGTCAGAGGCCTGTTTGAAGTGCAGACGCCCCCGATCCGCATTTCTTGCAGCACGCGATGGTCATCGACTCTCGGAACCCTTCCATCTTACCGAGAAGAGGTGCTTTGCTGAAGGTTAACCAGGTAGTATTCCTTCCCCCGTGACTTCTGCAGGCTCCGTGACCCTGGAGGGATAGGGCATCATGCAAGGGTAGTCACGTTTTTAATACATTTTCCTCTCATTGTGAAAGCCCTTCTAGAATGGCTTGCAAGGGTGTCTGTCCCCGTCGGGGTTCCTAGCCCTGGATTTGCTCCCTGTAGCTCAGGCTTTGCCTTCACAGAGCACAGAGTCAGGATAAGGTTCCGGTCTCTTTGGTGGTGTCACTTACTAGGCCAGGAGGAAAGTTGTGATTTGATGGGAGTGACTTCCCTGGTGACCCTTGAAGAACACCCAAGGCAGGGGTTGTAACTCACATGCCGGGAGGGCCTGACAGGTGACCTCGGGGAGAAGCGGGGCTCCGACGCTCTGTTTGCCTGATCTCAGTGTCAGAGGAGCAGCTAGAAATCCGATTTTCATAGGAAATGTGCCAAATTGTAAAAGGTAGGCTGATTTTTTTTCCCCCCAAACACTGATTAGGCCAAACAAGCCGTATCGTCCTTAGCAAGCTCTGTAATGAAGCGTTGATGTCGCCAGTGTTTTGCTCTCACACGTAAGGAATGCCGTTCTCTGCGGTTACTCAGTGTGTTTAGTGATTATGTACCTCTGTCAGGCCCCTGGTACCGTCCAGAACAACTAGGACGTAGCTTCTAGGAGACAGAAGTGGCGTGTTGCCTTTCTAAGCATACAGAACAGCAGACTTAACCGCAGTGACGCTGTTTAGAACCCTCTGTAACAGGTCTGTTGGCTCCCTTTGACCTGAGGACCCTCGCCCACAGGAGCTGGCAGGCTACACCGGAGGGGATGTGAGCTTCATAAAAGAAGATTTTGAGCTTCAGTTGAATAAGCAACTCATACTTGATTCAGTGAGTATCTCGTCAGAACATTGTCACCTGTGTTTTTATCTCTTGTTTTTGGAATCTTATTAGAAGATCTCAGTTCCCAAATATCTAAAACAGTAAAGAGGTCAGAACACTGATGCTTGAAAGTCAAGCGCTTAATCTTTTCAGTTTAGCCAGACTTGAAGCTACCTTGGGGAGAAGCGATGAGCAGTCCCTTTAAAACTCATCTGTCCGTCATTGTACGTAAAAGAGCCCCTTCCCCACTTACCCGCTCAGGGCTGTCAAGCACGTGTGTCTGGAGGACAGGGCTGCCGCTTTCTTCGTCTCCTGCTGTTACTTCCAGAGAAATTCTGTGTCTTCACCTGGTTTTGCTAGGTTGTCAAGGCTCTGGGTGCCTCCAGGAGTTTCTGTGTTAGCCAGTTTGGTTTAGTTCCTCCTGATTCCCTCAGGACCTTAGGAGTAAGTGACTGGATTCAGACCGAGGCAGTGGGGCCCCAGGCTGGGAGACACCATGCTTATTCTCCAGTCTTCCCAGCGCCCGGGCGACTGAGGGACGGCTCTCCACACCCCCACCGCCTCCTTAGACCCTGGGGACCGGGAGTGAGTTTTAATGAAGTGGGGCATGCCTTTGGTTTAGAATCATTTATCACTGCCGCCGGTCAGTCCTGGACTCAGTGCACTTCAGATTTGGTTCCTGCCTTTCCCCTGCCGCTGCTCTTCCGGAGGCGGCCAGGGGCTTCTCGCTCAGTTCGGCGAGCTCTTTCTGGTCCCCTTCTGTGCTCCCTCCTTGGCGCGCTGTCAGCCATTGTTGACTCCATTACGACTGCTTCTCCTTCCACGCCTCGGTTTCTCTTTCTCAGCCTCCTTTCCCCCCATCCATGCACCCACCCGCCCCTCCCTCCTTCCCACATATACTGGCTCCCAGGCACTGTCGGGGCGCTAAGAATACCTCAGTAAATAAACACAGTGCCCGTTCTTACATGCTAGTGAAGGAAGGCCTACACGCAAATAGCTTTATATACAGTGCGGCAGGGGTTCACAGGTGACGTGAAGAGCGATCCAGCAGAGTTAAGGGACAGAATGCCACCACGGGGGTGCTGCCTTATCTTCGAGGGCCAGGGGAGGCGTCTTGGATGAGGCCCGTAGCACTTAGAGTGACTTAAGGTGAGCCCTCCACCCTCAGTGGCGTCTCCCCAACAGCTGGTCGCCCAGAAACAGCTGAGGGAGCAGGGCGGGCTGACCAGGCCCAGGGTGCTGCTCGCTGAGCTGAAGACAGGTCGGTGAGTCCTAGTGACCGGCGTGGAGTTTCAGCTGGGTGAGGAGCGGGCGAAGGGCAGGAGAGAGCGAGGGGGCCGGTCCGCAGGTCCTGCTGGCACTGAAGGCTTGGGCTGGGGCTAGAGGGAGCAGCTGGAGAGGTCTAGGTGCTGGGGGGGCCTGGGGGCCTTGGGCCCTCGTGGTCGCCGAGGTCAGCAGGACACGAGGCCCGGTGGGCTTGTCTCAGGTGGAGAATCAGTTCTCCTTGTTGCCCCTCCTTAGGTTGGGACCATTAGGCGGGGGGAGGAGGACAGCGTGCCGGGAGCGCCTCGTCGCCAGGGGAGCTGCTCGAGAGCGCGCGCGGCTCTGGCGCCTCGCTTTGTTCCGCGGCATCTGTCACGCTGTCGAACAAAGACTTGAATTTCTCAGAATAGAGCGTTTGCTTGGCCTGCTCTGCCCACTCTGTCCCAGTTTTCGTCTGTAATCCTTCCTACGGAAGCTTCTAAAAAGGAGACATCTGAGCAGCTTTGAAGGACGTGGGACTTTGCATGTCCGAGAGAGGACAAGGTGGGCAGAGGCGTGGGGATGTTCAGGAGAGGTGGGTAGGTGGGGGCCACGGAGGAGGCCTGGGGTCGGGAGCCCAGAGAGCATCGTTGTCGTTTAAGGCATCCCTGGGTCAGTTCTGTGCATGGATTACGTGGGTGTGAAGATTGGATCCCTGACCTAGGGTTAGGTCACTGCCCCTGGCCTGTTAGATAGAGGCGGGGCTCCGTCCCCGAGGGTTGGATTGGAAGTATGTCTCTTTGCATTTCTTAAACGTAGCAGTCTTGCACCCGCTACCTTCCTTCTCCTGAGATGCCGTACGCACTCAGTCCTCTCAGGTTTTGAGGCCGAGCCAAAGAGGCCTGGGTGGATGCAGAATCCCTTGTCCAGGGCCCTGGTCTCCCCCTTCAGGCCATGGCTTGTCCCACTGGGTTTGGCTTCTCGGAGAGGAGGGAGCTGCCCTGTGTCGGCACGGAATCCAGGCCCTGCTTAGGCTGTGGGCTTATGTATAGTATGTCTTTATTCGAAATTTGAAGTTGCCAGTTACAGAAGTATCCACAAAACACTTCGAGCTGTAGTTCTTCCCCTGCAGGAGCCAGGTGTTCCCCTTCCGCAGCCCTTGTGCCCCGACCCAGAGCTCTGCACGCTGCAGGCACTGGGCACGACCAGATCTCAGGGTGTTTTCTGTCTGCTAATGCTCGTTGGAAGGAAAGAAACAGTGGAAGAAAACGGTTGTTTGTTTATATTTCGATAGGTTTTTTCAGCATCTCTCTGGGGTGGAATGTTGGTACCCATTGGTGATAAACCGTCAAGTATTGCTGATCGGTAAGTAATAACAAATGAATGGGTGGTTTGCACATGGTTTCCTTTGGATCTTCCTGCTTGGTTTATTAGAAGGTATTTTAGAGAAGTTTAACTATTTAGGAAAGCAGATATTTCAAATTTTCATTTAGTTTTATGTTTAAGCTAATTTCAGAATACCCAGTACACCCAGTATACCCAGTATACCCAGTATACCCAGTATACCTCATACTTAATATTTTTCGCTTGTGGAGCAGAGAGGTACTTTATTATACTAACAATTTTGTATTCTCTTTGAGTATGAAAGAGTTACATGTATGTAACAAGTTCATACATGTTACAGAAGTATAAAAACAGAGAAACATTTAAGGAAGTGAAGGAGTCCTGCTCATTGATAGGCGGAGTTAACATTTGGGACTGCGGTCGACTCTTGAACAACCTGAGGGCCAATCCCAGTGACGCTTGTAGTCGGCCCTCCGTATCCACGCTCCCTCCACAGCCAGCGTCAGCCAGCCACTGGTGGTGTAGCTGTAGCATCTGCTGTTGAAGGGTGTCCACCCGTAGGTGGACCCACGTGATCAAACCCACGTTGTTCAAGAGTCAGCTGTATTTCCTGTCAGCCAGTATTTTTGCGGGTGTGTATTTGTGTGAGCGTGTATACATATAAATTCACGTACACATCTGTATTAAAGTGTTGAGATACTGTATTTTGCATGCAATTTTGTGTCCTCCCTGCTTTTTAAAAATCATACAGTAAATCAATTCACCAAGTCATGGGAAATTTTTCGTAAGCAGCATTTTAATATTTCGTTATTTGCATATACGTAGCACTGTGAAGAATCTAACTTTGTAAATAATTTTTGTTCGTTTTGTTTTCTGAGGACAGATTCCTCAATGTGGAATTACTGTCTCAAAAGAAAAGGAATGTTTTTAAGGCTCGCAAAGAATATCGCTGGAGCCTGCTTTTCCGAAAACCTGCTTGTTTAGGAGTAGCTTCTGCTCCTGCCAGCAGAGGGTGAAGTTGTATTGTTGCTATTATTAGTTGCTATTAGTAGAAATAGCACAATTGTCTTGGGGTCAAGGAGCTCTGTCTTTAATCTTGCATTAGGTAAACTGCTGCTTTAGCTCAACCTAGTTCAGCCTTCTTGGATGGCAGTTTGGGAGTAGAAAAAATTCTAATTTCTAAACTCTGAGACTTAACAGTTTCACCTCCGTGAATCTAAGGTACAGAAATGCATTCATAAGAGTACAGAGATTTATGTACAAGGGTGTCCATCGGGGGCATTATTGAGACCAGCAGAAATTCTAAAACTACCCGTAGGGAAGTGATTAAATTCAAACACAGCCATTCTAAAGGGACCGTGTAATCATTAGAAAGGATGAGGTAGGTGCCCCTAAGTTAAAGTTTGCATGGAAGTATGTTGAGCTGCTTGCCCGCTGATCAGGGGCAAAGCTTCTGTGTGCACGTGTGTGTTTGCAGGTAGCACCAGGGGTCTGGAAGTCAACCACCAAACCAGTGACAGTAATCACTTCTGGAGATTGGAACACAGTGGACAGTAGGGAGGGGAAGAGCCTTTTCACTTTTTGTGTTTCCTGGATCATTTTAATTCTTTCAAAAGAATGTGTGTGATTTATCATTTAAAAAAAATAATAAAGGGACCTTGCTCTTTGTTTCTATAATTAATGTTAATGAGGTATTCAGAAAGGCTTTGCTTAGAAATCCCAGATAGTAAAGACACATTTTTAGACTTTTAAACTCAAGTTCAAATGAATAAATTCATAAAGGCTTTTATCCAGTGGGACAATGAGAAAAACAGTGCCCTGTTCCCTTTGTGCTGAGACGTGGGACGTTTGTGGCACCACATGTCAGTGAGAGGCTGGGGGTGGTCAGCTGACCAGAGGTCAGCTGGTGTGGCTTCCATGACAGTCGTGTTGGAAAGACCATACACAGCTTCTCCGGTCATTTTAATTCATTATCTAGTAATTACCATGGTCTAAAATCGGGTTCTAAGAAGCTGTTAGATTTTATAGCAAATAGATGGGATTTCTCATTTTCTTTTTTTTGGCTGCGTTGGGTCTTCATTGCTGTGCATGGACTTTTCTCTAGTTGTGGCGAGCGGGGGCTACTCTTCGTTGCAGTGCACAGGCTTCTCATTGCGGTGGCTTCTCTTGTTGCAGAGCACGGGCTCTAGGCATGTGGGCTCAGTAGTTGTGGCTCACGGGCTCATTAGCTGTGGCACGCGGGCTCTAGAGCGCAGGCTCAGTAGTTGTGGCGCATGGGCTTAGTTGCTCTGTGGCATGTGGGATCTTCCTGGACCAGGGATCAAACCCGTGTCCCCTGCATTGGCAGGCGGATTCTCAACCACTGCGCCACCAGGGAAGTCCCTTTAATATTTTTTTATTTCATTGTTTTCAGTTTAAAAGAGTATGATAACCCAGTCCATTAAGGAACACAAGGAATTCATTAAAAAAAATTTTAACATACACTTTTTTTCTAATTAAAAATCACTGTAATAACATAAAAAAAATTAAGATAATAATAATTCTATTTTGGTCTATTTCCTTCTAGTATTATTTTCCTCTTATTTGTAACATTCAGATCATTACTATTATATAATTTGTATCCTGCTTTTTTAAAAAAACTTAATTAATTTTTAACTTAATTATTGTGAGCATGTAGGAGGCTGTTTTGAAAAGGTGCTGCGTGATGAATTCTCATAGACTTCAGATAATTCCTTTATAACAGACAGTCCACCTAAGTGTCTACTTGCGCCTTGTATCTCACCTGTGTCCCCAGAAGTTTGACGCGTTTGTTTAGATGTATAGTCTTAGGTTAGATTACAAGCTTGGGTCTTTATGAAATTTACCATCCTCCCGTGCGTGTTCCTAATCCTGAAATGTTCCACCACGTGGAGATGTGGACGACCCAGTAGCGAGTGTGCGCCTTTTGCACTTTTGTCGTGCGATGGAGACTTTCCCCATCGGCTTTGCTCTGACATCTGCATCCTCTTCCAGGTTTTACCTCGGGGGACCCACAAGTGTGCGAGGGTTCAACATGCACAGCGTTGGGCCACAGAGCGAAGGTCTGTCGTTCCCCACAGCACACCAACTTGAAAAAATCGAAATTACGGTTACTTCTCACTTTTGAGCGCATGTATTGGTTTAAATTACCGCAATAATAGATACTCGTATTTCACCAGTGGAACTGGCACCTAACAGCATCCACCACACAGCAGGCACAGAAAGGTGTTTGTTGAGGAAACTGTAGAAAATGAGAAAAGATAGCTAAGCAGAAGATACATAACAGTCGCTTGTGATCCCATTGGCCAGAGATGACGTGTGTGAGCATTTTGTTGTTTAGACATGCACATCCGTGCACACGTGTGTTGTTTACATAACAGTTCTAACCTGTTTCTCCTACAGTAACTGTAACAGTGTATGAATAGATTTTTATAGGAATAAGTACTTTATCATTTTTAATGGCAGCTTATTTCATCTTACTGACAAACTATAATTTTTTTAAACTAATGCACTTTATTAAAAAAAAGTTTTTTAAATATATATATAAAATAACTTTAATATTACAGTAAACAATAAACATGCATTGTTTTTAAAAGACTTAGAGAAAATACAGCTAAACATTAATTATGGTTTTATCTGGGTGGTGGGAATTATGAATAATTTTAATAAGCCTTTTAAAATGCATTTCTGCACTTTCCAAATTTTCCACAAGTTTACATTAAGCTTGTTTGTTTATTTATTGAGGTATAGTCAATTTACAATATTATATAAGTTTCAGGTGTACAACATAGTGATTCATAAAATATTGACTATATTCCCTGGGTAATGGACTTTATATTTGAGAACACTTTTAGGTTAGCAGAAAAATTGGACACAAAGTACAGAGTTCACTGTACGTGCCCGTAGCATCCTTTATTATTAACATCTCGCATTAGCGTGGGACACTTATTACAATCGATGAGCCAACACTGATGTGTTACTACTAACTAAATTCCATAGTTCACGTTGGGGTTCACTCTTTGTGTTGTAAAGTTTCATGGGTTTTGACAGTTGCATAATAGCATGTATCTACGATTATGGTATTTTATAGAATAGTTTCACCACCCTAAAAATTCACCGTGTTCCACCTATTCATTCCTCCCTCCCTTCCTCCCCCTCAGTTACTGGCAACCACTGACCTTTACTATCTCCATAGTTTTGCTTTTTCCAAAATGTCATATACTTGGAATCATACAGTATGTACCCTTTTCAGACTGGCCTTTTTGACTAAATAATAATGCATTTAAGTTTCCTCCATGTCTTTTTTTTTTCTTTTTTGGTCAGTGTACTTCTTAAATTTTTGTTTATGTGTGTGTGTATATATATATATATATATATATATATTTTAAATTAAAGTGTAGTTGATTTACAATATTGTATTAGTTTCAGGTGTACAATATAGTGATTGAGTCCTCCGTGTCTTTTTATAGCTTGATTGCTCATATCTTTTTATCACCAAATAATATTCCATTGTATGGCTGTACCACAGGGTGTTTATCCATTCACCTATTGAAAGACATCTTACTTGCAGGACATCCAATTTTTTGCAATTATGAGTAAAGCTGATATAAACATCTATGTGCAGTTTTTTATCTGGACATAAGGTTTCAGCTCATTTGGGTAAATACCAGGGAGTGTAATTGCTGGATTGTATGGTAAAACTATGTTTAGCTTTGTAAGAAACTGCCAGACTGTCTTCCAAAATAGCTAACGTTTTGCATTCCCACCAGCAATGAATCAGAAAGATAAAAGCCTTATCATTTTTAATGGCTGCATATTTCATCTTCTTGCCTTACTGCGATCTTTTTAAACCAAATCCAAGTTTTAGACACTTAGTCTGTTTTCTTTTTTCTTACGTTTATATAACAGTGTATCAGTGAATAAGCTAACTGAATCTTTGTGCTCATCTATAAGTTTTACTTTATAATATAAAGTTCTAGGTGTGGAATTGCTAGGTCAAAGGATTTTGAGTATCCTGGAACATCCTTAAGGTTTTATATTGTCTCAAGAAAGCTTGTCTCAGTCATACTCTGTCCAGCAATGTGTGAGAATTCTGGTTTCTGGAACTCTCTCCAGTACTTGACATTATATCAGAGGATCTCCACGTGTTATTAAAAACTACAAAAACATCATTTAAGTAGATTCATGTTATGACATTGTAAAATATTCTATCCTGATTTTCTTAACTTTTTTTTTACATCTTTGTTGTTTCCACTTTATATTATTATAAATAGTGATTGCTCTGGGCCTAAATTTTTGTACAAAATATAAATTATTTCTTTTCATTTGTTTTTAGAGTGCTTTTATTTATTTTTAAATTTTTTGCGGTACGCGGGCCTCTCACTGTTGTGGTCTCTCCTGTTGCGGAGCACAGGCTCCGGACGTGCAGGCTCAGCAGCCATGGCTCACGGGCCCAGACGCTTGACGGCATGTGGGATCTTCCCGGACTGGGGCACGAACCCGTGTCCCCTGCATCGGCAGGTGGACTCTCATCCACTGCGCCACCAGGGAAGCCCCTAGAGTGCTTTATTAGTGTGTCTTTTTTTTTTTTTTGAAAAGTAACATAATTTCTTTTTCACTATAACAAGTATTATTTAGTGACTAGATGCAAGTTTTGGAGTCTTCCATTTTCCTGAAAATTAAAACACAGTGGTATTTCATTTAATTACCTATTAAAAGGCTATTGGTAAGATTATATGAGCAAGAATATAAATTACTGTAACTTTTCATGAAAAAATTTGTCAATATTTATCAAGAGCCTAAAAGATATATATATACATATATATACGTATATATATGTGTATATATATATGTATGTATACAAGGACTATTGATAATAGAACCAAACTGAAAACTGGAAGCCCAAATGCCCATCAGCAATAGAATAGGCAACTAAACAGTGGTGTCTTCACACTGTGGAATATTATACAGCAATGAGGATGAACAAGTTAGAGCCACTGGCTGGGTGGCATGAACAGGCCTCAGAAACATGCCAAAAACAAACCCAGATCCAGAGGATGCATACTGCATGATTCCACCTGTGCAGAGTTTAGCGAGTGGGTAAAGTGATCTATACTGTCAGGTGAGCAGGTAGACAGGTAGTGCTGCACTTGGCGTGGGTGCTGGGTAGTGATTAGAAAGGAGAACAGGGCCTTCTGGGGGGCTGCACTTATCTGTTTCTTGGTCTGGTGCTCATTATATGGTGTGTTCTGTGCCTGGAAATTCACTGTGCTGTACACTTAGGATGTGTATACTTTTCTATGTGTATATTGTACTTCAAGATGGTTTAAAATACCTGTGTGTGCAAGGAAGCCCATCACGGGTTAATGTCCACTTTCAAGAAATTCAACACCAACATGACAGTAGTCAAGGGGTAGATCGTTATATTATGTTACATATATGTGATTATTCAGGCGTCAAAATCACATTTTCAAAGAATATAAAGTATAAAAGGAAAGTGCTTATAATATAGTAAACTAAAAAAAAATATCAGGGGGCTTCCCTGGTGGCGCAGTGGTTGAGAGTCTGCCTGCCGATGCAGAGGACACGGGTTCGTGCCCCAGTCCGGGAAGATCCCACATGCTGTGGAGCAGCTGGGCCCGTGAGCCATGGCCGCTGAGCCTGCGCGTCCGTCCGGAGCCTGTGCTCCGCAACGGGAGAGGCCACAACAGTGAGAGGCCCGTGTACCACAAAAAAAAAAAAAAATCAGAACTGAAATGTATAAATATAAAATGACTTACATTTTGTTTTCTTATTTAATTATTCATTATAATTCACTGGATGGAAGAACACCAGATGTTAGCTGGTTATCTCTTAATGGTAGAAATTAAAGGAGGATTTCCTTTTTTTCTACTTCCATACATTTATCCCATTTTGTACAATGAGTATATTACTTTCTATGATTAGAATAAAATAGGTTATTTAAGAAAAGAGAGGAACACTTGCTGGGAAACGAGAAGCAAACCCAGCTGACCTCCTGCTTCCAGTCCGTTCTTTGTTTCCTCTAGAACTTCAGTATTAATAGTGGTTGAGGAGTTGCTGGGGCCTTTAAGTGAATAAGCAGTTCATTCCTTGAGGTTAATCTTAGAGACAGCCATATTTTTCTTTTTCATGGTCTGTCATTTTGTATTAAAGAGACTAAGGCACTTTACAACTAGTATTTTGTAACAAAGTATAAGCATTTCAGGGTTTTTTGTTGTTTGTTTAATGCTGTGGCTCTTTATAGTAAAATGAAATGGTAGGGACAGTTCTAGAAATAATGCAAATTATACTCTCAGTGGATCGTCTTGAATTTTGGCAAAAGTAACCAAAAAAAAAAAACCCAAGTGGTCACGAACCTTTAAAAACGAGCCTCTTCTCTGAAGATGTTGAGCTGAGACAGTGTCCTTGTGCAGCAGGGAGCAGACACTGCGTACCTTTGGATTAATAGCATGTCCGGCCACTTCCAGAAACTGCAGAGACATTTTCTTCATTTTGTCTCTCTATATTGTGGTCTTGACATTTTTGCAGAATAATGCATTTCATGTACCAAGTGACAGTGATCTGGTACCTGCGGTTGTGGAAAAAGTGATTCCATGAGTTTACTTGTTTTATTCCAAGCATTTTACAGATATGGTAAATTACTGGCTTCATTCTTTCCTAAGTTACACATTAGCTTTTTTTTTTTTTCCAGTTAAAGCAAATTATAAAACAAACCAGGAGAAGAAGAAAGATTATTTAAGAAAGGCCGACAACGTCAGGAGTTATAAGGGCAGCTGCTCACAGAGCTCGGGCACCGAGTGTGTTGTGTTCACAGCACACACCTCGCTCATGTACGTGGTGGGACGTCAGTGTGGTTTTGAACCTGTGACCTTGTTTTGATCCGCACTCCTTCCTTGACTAGGAGACTACCTGGGCGGAGAAGCGTACTGGGCCGGTGGCCTGCACCTGTACACCCCGTTACCTTTCCGACCGGGCCAGGGCGGCTTTGGAGAGCTCTTCAGAACTCACTTCTTCCTCAACGCAGGAAACCTCTGCAACCTCAACTATGGTAAAATTTGGACTGTTTAGCAACCGTTCGGCAGAGCTGACCTTACGTTTAAAAGCACAGGACACAAGTGGGTGTCTGTGCCGCATTTAGATTGCGTCGTCTCTAAGAGTAGGCACTGTGCCTACCTGAGACACCTGCAACGCCTGATGTGGTGCCCAGAGTGAAGCTGTTGGTCGAATGGCTAGAACATGCATAACGAATCGTCATAACGAATGCTGCCTTGCAAAGAGAAACCTGTCTGTTTAGCAGACATTTCTCGAGCAGTGACTCTGTGCCAGTCATTACGGCCACAGAGCTGAGTGAGACCTGGTCTCTCCCCTAGGAGCTCAGGGCCAGCCTCAGATGTCCTGGCTTGGGGAGGTGTCTGGAAACCAAGGCTTGGAGTAGGGCTTCCTGGGCCGTCAGCGGTGGGCAAATGCCATTATAGCCAAAGGGAACAGAACGTGCCAGGCCCAGAGAATTGAGAGGACCTGTGTTCTTCTGGGACGGTGAGGAAGTACCCAAGTACCCAAGGCAGGTCCCCAGCCCTGTCTTGAGTTTGGGCCTAATCTCACTTCATGCATTCTCCTCAAGTATCTAGGCCTGGCTTAAAAGATGACCAGAGGCCACACAGAGGGGGAGAGCCAGGGCTGTCCAAGGACGCGTGCGGGGGACCACGTGCTATTGGTCACACCTCCTCTTCTCTCTCTTCAGGGGAGGGCCCCAGAGCTCACATTCGAAAGCTGGCTGAGTGCATCCGCTGGTCTTATGGCGCAGGGATCGTCCTCAGGCTGGGCAACATCGCGCGGCTGGAGCTGAACTACTGTGTCCCCATGGGCGTGCAGGGCGGGGACAGGTACGTGCTGGGAGGTTCTCTCCACAGGTACATGGCACTGTCTTGTCACTTTGTTTTGGACATAGTTAATCACTTCACCAGTGGCCTTTAAAATTCAAGACTTCAGGAGAAATTGAATAGTTAGCAAAAGGATGAAAACGGATTTTTGTCCATGGGCTTCTCCATACAGTTTGGAGGAAAGGCTGTGATGTGTTCCCGTCTCCCCACCTTATGCTGTTTGCACTTGTCATCAGGTAGAGGGAGCTCCTCTGGCGGCCTGGCTGGAGGTGGTGGCCGCCGTTTTGGGTCCTGCGCTGAGCAGAATGAGGTGTTGCCGGTGGGGACTTTGCAGGCCGGGAGCCTGGAGGCTGGGTGGGCACAGCTCTGCTCGGGCCGCAGAGGACCTGCTTTCTGGCCCTTCTCCACCGGTCATTTTACTGAACAAGATCTGCTGAATATTCATGGGTGAATATGGTATAAGGCCGATTACAGCTACAGAAATTAATTCTGTTTCTTAAAGTATTTGGTATGCATTGTAGAAATTTCAAGAAGTCCAGAAGTATTGTCATGATAGTATGTAAGTAATACCATGGACTGGGGGCTTAAACAGCAGACTTGTATCTCTCACCGTCTGGAGTTTGCAAAGTCCAGGACCAGGGTGCCGGCAGGTTCGGTTCCGGGTCAAGGACCCTCTTCCCGGCTTGCAGATGACGCCTTCTCACTGGGCTCTCACCTGAAGGGGGCAGAGAGCAGGCTCTCTGGTGTCTCTTCTTACAAGGACACCAGTTCCACCAAGGACCCCATCTTAATTAAGTTGCCTCATCTAAGGTGACTTAGTTACCTCCTCAAGGCCCCACCTCCAAATACTGTCACATGGCAGGGCTGGGGGGTGGGCGTTTAGTGCTTCAGCCTGTGAGGATTGGGGGACACGGACATTCTGCCGGTAACCTAGTGTTTCTCTACATTTCAGGACTCTAGGCTGTATTTTTTTCTTCTCGGTGTTCTGTCTACATTCAGCTGTGATGCTGAGTCATAGCCAGGCTTCCAGCGTGAAGTTGTAGTTTGTCCTCGTTTAAGGAAGTGCTGTACCAGTCTTACTCTCCCTGTCTTCTGCTTCACCGTGGTGGGTGATGGTGTTTTGAAGGGAAACCACATTAGGAAACTTTTAACAAAGCTTTGTTCTTAGGTGCACATCAGTGTCTGTCATCCAGATCCTTTGTGGCCATCGCTTCAGGAGAGTCTGCCCTCCTCCGCTCTCCCTGGAAGGCTGGCTCGGCCCGGGGCCGCCGTGCCGCCCTTCCTCCCCGTACCCTCTCGGGTCTGCTGCTCTGACGACTGTTAATTCCCCTCCACGCCTTGCCTGTTCTCGGCACAGAGCAAAAGCTGAGAAAGGTCTAGTTGCTCAGGCTGAGTGTGCACTGGAGCCCAGCTGCACAGGCTCGAAGTGCAGCCTGGCCGCCCCGTGGCTGTGTGGCCCGGGGTGAGTTACTTAACCTCTCTGGGTCTCCGTTTTCACAACTGTAGGATGGGTGCTAATGATAGTGATTACTTTGCAGTTTTGAGGACTGAATGCATTAGCACACACGCAGCTTGTAGAGCGGTACCCAGCGTGTTGTCAGCAAAGCTGGTTACTTCTCGTGTTGTTGCTGCTACTGCTGCACTCGCCCTGGCCAGCTGTTCACAAAGGAAGCAAACGGTGTGTGTGTGTCCCCCGCCATCCGCAGTGGCACTGTGCGCGCCACATGACTGGCTGTGTTAGAGACATGCCGTAGATGGGATGATGTGGCCTGATTTCAGGGATAGTGAAATGTGGGGAACTGTGCACCTTCCCTAGAGCAAGCTTTGTGCATTAGGTAACATCGTAGCTTCAGGAAATGAAGCTAATGTTGCAGGTTGCTTTCTGCAAAACCTTGTTCCCACCACAGGCATGGGCGTGGGGCTCCCTGGCGTAACAGCCAGGTGCTAAGTGAGTCCTTGCAGGGAGCGGCAGAGGTGCAGGTGATGAGCCTGCACCAACACCGGGATGAGGTCAGATAGAGCCGTCTAGGCCTGCGCTTCTCAAACTGTAATGTGCTTGGGTCTGGAGTGGGCTGCACTGCGGGTGGGCTGCGCGGCCAGCCCCTGCCCTGTCCGTCCCTGGCTGTGTGACCTGGGCAAGCCCTGCTGGCTCTGGGCCTCCGGTCCTTCAGACTGGAAGGCGCTGCCGTCGTGTGGCTGCAGCATCATCGGAGGCCACTGGGTGTCGCTGTGCTCCCGGAATCCGAGTGCTGCTCTCGGGAGCCCGGCTTCCACTACCTGCCTCCCCGAATCTGTGCAGGGGGTGGAGTGGGTACTTCACCACTCCACTCTGCTCTCTCTCTTCAGGTTAAATTTGAAAAATATGTGGCAGCCATTAATTTCAAATGTGGGTTCTGAAAGGAGGAAGCATGCTGTGCGAGTGCTATTTAAAGACCAGAACATAAGGACGCTCCTCTGCCCCCCAGGCTGCTCTGTTTTGGGGTCATGGTGGTTGCAGCAGATACTTCTCGTGTGCAGTGTCCCTGAGTAGGGGGGCTTGCCGTCACTCAGCGTATGGCTCTGTTTGAAGTTTTGTCATCAAAATTGGAATTTCGTGACGTTCGAGTGATCTTGCCAGGGTTTAATCTTCATTTCTAAAATGAAGCAGCTAGCAGGATGGGGAGTTACATGTGTGCCAGACATCCATAGGTCCCCCGCCCAGTGAGTGCAATCGCTTTGTAATTAGGATTTCAGATCTTTACAGAAATGGAAATCGCTTTGAAATATTTGGCGAGTTTTATACCGGGGGTGACGTGTGACACCGTTGTCTCTGCGCTCTGACGGCGAATGCTCTGTGTCTTACCGAGTGTGGTCCCTGGAAATGCGCTGGTGACTGAGGCAGCTGGCGGGGAGGGCAGCGCACAGTTAGTAACAGAGAAAGACCAGGCAGGGAGTCGTGGAGGGCTTCCCGGGGGAGGTGATAGCTCCAGGCTGCAGAGCAGCTGGAGCCAAGGTGTGCACGCATGGAATGCCTGTGGGCGCCAGCTTCTACCCTTCGCAGGAGCAGAAGTGAGGTGCAGGGCGGCCCTTGATGCAGGCGGGGCCTGAGATCCGGTCACTCTTGTCCCCCACCCGTCTCTGCCCTCCAGCCTCTCTGGCCTTTTCCCTTAGGGCACACGCCAGGGCACATGCCAGCGCCCCGAGTTCTGGCACTCATCGGCCTGCTCCCTGCTGAATTCCCCATGCTAGACAGGCGCCTGGCGTTCCTGGGGGCTGGCTGGGGGAGGATGGGCGCCTGGCGCTGGGGGACCCTGGTGTGGCCTTCAACGAGCCCTTGGCGCCGAGTCCGAGGCGGGCCGGGTGCAGGCAGGGAGCCTCCGGGTGGTGCTGGAGTGGCGCAGCTGGGCCGCCCTGAGACTGCCGGTGGGGGGGGGAGACTCGAGACTCGGCCTTTTCTGAGGCGCCTACTGGATTATAGGCATATAGGCACACGGGACACAGAGCAGGAAGACGGGCGTTTGGTGAGGCTGTCTCCGTGCACCTGGCATCCGGGACACTGTTCTGGATGTGTGTGGTGGGTATTTTTCCTGTGACACGTTTATATGGTCTCTGAACATAAACCTGTGCTTGTAAAGGTGTTTAACCTGTTTACAGTTGGCGTAGACGAGCCTTTATTGGAATGCCTGCTTGTTTCTGAATCGTGCAAACCCAGGGCTTGACTTATTTTGATCTTGCTCAGGCCTATTTTCAGACATTTTTCTAAACAGCGAATGCAGGCAGGACTACTTTTATGGACCTAATGATATAAAAGGTAAAAACACCTCGTTTAGATCTGAGCAGAACGAAGTTGTACAAACACAGCCACGGTTCTGACTGGATCTTTGCCTTTTAAGGACGGTGGTGAGGTTTACTCAGGGTCACACGGGGACTGTAGCTGTCCCTTCTGGTCAGGTGACTTCTGCTGATATGGTTTAGTGAGCGCCCTTGACCCTGCAGAAGGTCAGCGACAACAGTTAAGGTTCTCTCTTTTGAGTCCCTTAATTGATCAGATATTTCATTCCCACGCTGAAAAAGAAAAACTTTCTGCCAGTTTTCAGGTGCTGTAAGTTCTGAGATTGGGTGACAGCACAAGTGTTGTGACAGTAGAAACATTAGCTTTTCTCTGAATGAGGGGGTTGTTCTCTTCCAGTTTTTCTGGAAACTCTCCAGAACTTGCAAAACTGCTGTGTTCCGCAAACACTCCATCAGCTGCTGGTTGGGATTCGGAACGTTTTTTCCCTGGAAGCTCATGCTTTCTGGTGTTCAGGTCCCGGGGTTAGGTCCTCTGTCCCGAGTACAGTACTGGCCCTGCCCCGAGCACAGTCAGCAGGTGGGCAGCACGGGAGTCCGTCCTCCGCGGTGTGGGCTGCAGGGGGAGCGGTTCTCGGCCTGGCGGCGCACCAGCATCACTGTGGAGTCCCAGGAGTACAGCTGCCTGGGCTGCGGCCGGTGATTCTCACCCTGCGTGCGGCCGGGGCTTGAACCAGGACGTCATGGAAACAGCAAGGCCTGCAGCAGGGCGTCCTCCGAGGCAGCTGAGGCAGCAGGGCCCGCGGGCGCGCTTGCGTTTGGGTCCAGGGTTCTGCTCTGAGGCTCCTGCCGTGACCGCAGCCATCTCCTCACTGCCCAGTCCGTTTGCTCATCTGAAAATGGGCTCAGTGATCTGTCTGCCGGTGAAAGAGCAGCACACTGAATGTAACCTGCACAGCGTCAGCGGGTAGCAGGTGTTGCAACCCACGTGCCCTCTTTGCATCCTCCCTTTCCTGGGAAAGGAGCAGGTTCTAAAGAGGCAGGTTAAGCCCTTTGGGGCCGTGGGTTCTGCTGTCCTCCCCGCCCCCTCCTGGGCCTGCCTGTGTCCTGTGTTTCGCCAGGGGCCCTTGCACGGCCACGTCTCTGATCACCTCTTGCCCTGCGCTGTGCAGAAGGTGCCTCTTCTCTGGTAGCCTCAGAAATAAACACGAAGCTTTCCTTCCCACCCCAGGAGTTTTGTTTTCATGAATATTTCTCTCCCAGGTCCTTCTCTTGTCTAGGTGCCAGTTGGGTCAGGATTGGGGGGGAAACAGAGAGGAGTAGAGGAGGGAGCAGGGAAGGGGGATTCGTGTCTCCATTTTGTTCCCTTTTCCATCCTCCAAAGGCTGGTTCTCAAACCAGCAAAGGAGGGAGTGCCTGGGGACAGCTGGTGAAGCCGGGTAGCCGGGAGGGAGGAAAGAGCTGAGAGGCGGGCAGGAAGAGCCTGGCATTGCTTCTGAGACGTGCACGTTTCTGGAATTGTGCAAATGGCAGCGTGAGCAGAGCGGACCACAGTGTTGATTTCCTGCCTTCAAAAAAACAACAAAAAACAACAACAAACTTTTTTTTTTTAGGATCTGTGATGGCGTCCAGTTTGGAGCTGGGATAAGGTTCCTGTAGCCGCAGAGCACCCTCTGTCCCCTCCAGCAGCAGCTCTGGGACTTGGGCAGCAGTGAGTCACTCGGTGCCACACACTTTGTCTCCAAATAAACACGTTTCATGTGATTCTTTGAATGCAGTCCTTGTGGGAAACCATGTCAATAAATTTTAGAGACAGATACTCAGATGCACTGTGGGTGTGATTTGCTTTCCACAGCCAGGGTGCCCCGCGCCGGCTCTTCTGAGGACCAGGTCAAGCCGCCCGCCGTGCGTGCTCTCGCGTGTGCCCCGCCGCGGGGAGGGACATCAGATGTCTCCCGATTCCTCCTCGTCCCGCACTCTTCGGTTCGTTCCCGTGCGTCGGATCGGCAGAGAGCTCGGAGGAGGCGCAGGCCCGCCGCTGGGGGTGCGTGCGCTCTGGCTCCGTGCGGCTGATCCGAGGGGCCCGCGTCCGCGGGGGCTGCGGTCGCAGGGTCACCTCCGTGTGTGTGAGCGCCCCGCGAGAAGGAGCTGCGTGTAGCGTCATGGACGGGGAGGCAGAGAGGAAGCGTGTCCTCTGGAGGGGCAGCCGCATCGTTGATAAAGATGCGGGAGTCAGCGCCTGTCGCTGCTGTAGCAAAGCACCACAGGCTAGAGGCGTACCTCGACACAGAGCAGTCACCTTGCAGTCTGGAGGCCAGGCGTCCAAAGTGGGTCTCACTGGGCTGAAACCAGGGCGTCAGCAGGGCTGCGTTCCTCCTGGAGGTTCTAGGGGAGGATCTGCTTCCCAGCCTGCCCCAGCTTCCAGAGGCGCCCCGTTCCTTGGCTCGTGGCCCCTTCCTGTATCTCAAAGCCAGCAGTTCAGCATCTTCCAGTCTCCCTCCGGATCTTTGCCTCTCAGTGCCGTCTTATGGGCCCTTGTGACTATATTGGGCCCACCTGGACACTCCAGGCTGATCTTATTTTAAGATCAGATGATTAGCAACCTCAATTCTATCTGCAATCTTAATCCCCCCCTTGCCATATTACGTAACATATTCACAGGTTCCAGGAATAGAACGTGGACATCTTTGGGGGACCGTTATTCTGTCTGACACACCTAGTATCTCTCAAAGTAATATTTTAGGATATACTTTATTAGCCACATTAGAAAAAGAGGTTTAAAAATTTGAACCTCCTTTGAATTCTTCTAAAAAAGGTACCATATAAAAATGTCCAGGGGTGCCCGTGGTGCCCCAATAGGCCTTAGCTAGAGAGCTTACTGTTGGATATTTCCCCCCCTCCCAGCTGGGACTGAGTCCGCTTCACCTTCATCCTCCCATAACCTGGTTTATGTCTCTGCCGAGGGCGCTTGGCGTTTCAGGAGCAAGCTGAGTCCAAGGACCCACCTGCTCTCAGGCCTCCGAGGGCTGTCTCACCCTCACTGCCCACGTGAACTATAGGGATTTTGCAGAGAACGTGTAAGGGGAAACAGTTTACCTTTCTTAATAGTTGGGAACCTGGGAAAATACACATTTTTCCCATGAGTTGTTTTATTGTTTCCAGTTTCACATTTATGCATTTGGCAAAATAAGAAACCCATGTTACAACACTGTCATGTTCAGACTATAAGTTAAGAACAATAAAACCCAGATGACACAACCTCTCAGACACCGTGACCTTGTGAATTCATCTCCTGCTGCGGTGGAGTATCCAAAAAGAAGTCGTTTTTGAAAAGGTACATGTTTAATCAAGCAGGGCCAGGTTGCCCCAGGGCGCTGGCCCAGATCCATAATGAAAGCGCGTCAGGTCCGGCCTTCTGCCGTGTCGGGAGCCGGGTTTCAACGGCAAACACGCTCCCCAGGCTGCTCCTTTGCAAGGTGAAGTGCAAACAGCGGAGACACTGGGTAAAAATCAGGATTCTGTTCCTTCTCGGTGGTATTAAGTGGGCAGATCGGAGCAGAAAGCCAGGAGCCCTTCACAAAGTGCTTTCCATGAAAGACCAGAACCCAGGCGAGTTCACTGTGGGAGGTAACTTCATGGCTGCAGTTTTCTTTGTTTGTTTTTTTCATAGCTGCTGTTCTAGGGCATCTGGCGTCATAGAAAAGAAGCATGAAGAGCATCACAGACTCCTCCCCAAAGTACCACCCTGACTCAGTGGGGCTTTGCATCTTTTTTTTTTTTTTGGCCACACTGTGTGGCTTGGAGGATCTTAGTTCCCTAACCAGGGATTGAACCCAGGACCCAGCGGTGAAAGTGCGGAGTCCTAATCACCGGACCACCAGGGAATTCCCTTTGCATCTTAATTTATCTCTAAATACCTGAGTGTTTGGGATTAGAACAGAGTTCCATACTTGTTCAATCAGCCTTTCACTCCACTGTGCAAGGAATGGGCCCCGAAGCCTTCCGTGGCTTCATTCTGAAGGGGAACGCTGCTGTCTCCCTTGCTGGAAACCTACTGGGTCAGTCATCTTGCACTTGTAATAGAGGCTGACTTTAGCGAAGCTAATAGTCACAAAGCTCATGGAAGAAAACCCTCTGTGGTGGGTCTCGTCGCCCGTTATCATGAACTGGTGGTGGTCTGTGTACACACACTCTGACCTTTTACAAGAGTTTTATGAGCCAAGTGCTCTCCGAGCAGTGCCATGAGCCACTCGTGTCCCCGTCTGTTGTCTGCAAGGCTTTTATGATCCAGTGAGGAAACAGGCTGTACTGCCAAGTGTCTCAGTTACTGGAACAAAGGACAGTCAAGCAGGCCCCGCTGATGAAGATCAGGCCACGCTTCCCATTAGGTTGATTCCTGCAAAGGCCCTGCACTTCGACACCCTCCTCATACCCTGCAGCTCCTGAGGCTAAGAATTCTCTTTAATTTGTGTATTTGCTTTTTCTTTTTTAAAGACCAGATAAATTTACCTTTAGGATAACTAGATGTGCTCAAATGCACTTTGTGTTTAAAGTTCACCCAAGAGTGAGAATCCCCTGGTGGTCCAGTGGTTAAGACTCTGAGCTTCCACTGCAGGGGACGTGGGTTCGATCCCTGGTCGGGGAATGAAGATCCCACATGCCGTGCAGCACGGCAAAAAAAAAAAAAGAAGAAAAAATAAAAATAAAAAAAGATCACCAGGGGCTTCCCTGGTGGCGCAGTGATTCAGAGTCCGCCTGCCAATGCAGGGGACACGGGTTCGAGCCCTGGTCTGGGAAGATCCCACATGCCATGGAGCAACTAAGCCTGTGTGCCACAACTACTGAGCCTGCACTCTAGAGCCCACGAGCCACAACTACTGAGCCTGTGTGCCACAACTACTGAAGCCCACGTGTCTAGAGCCTGTGCTCCACAACAAGAGAAGCCACTGCGATGAGAAGCCCGCGCACTGCAACAACCCAACGCAGCCAAAAAAAATAAAATAAAATAAATTTATTTTTAAAAAAAAGATCATCAAAAAGGAGCGGATTCCTTAGTCTAGGATAAAAACCGGAGAACTGCGTTTGAAATGAAATGTTTAAAATAAGGTAGCTGTACTCAAAATTCACATTTCTAGCTACTCTTAAAGAACTGGGTCTGACGACATGAGACCTTCATTCTCACAGGGAACTGGGCTGGAGCTGGAGTGGTGTTCCTTCAGCCTGGGCACCCGTGGGCCCTCTCTGGCTGCTTCAGTTATGTAAATTGTCCCTGCCTGTGGCCCATCAGGAGGGGAAGCATCTGAACATGTCCAGGGAGGAGGAGGCAGGTTGGGGGCCGAGGGGGCTGGGGCAACCGTCAGAAGGTAGAGTCGTGGCTCCAGTCATGATCCCGGCTGTAGTCCTGTGGGCTTTTTTTTTTTTTTTTCACCACACCACGAGGCATGCAGAACTTCCCTGACCAGGGATGGAACCTGGGCCCCCTGCAGTGGAAGCATGGAGTCTTAACCACTGGACCGCCAGGGAAGTCCCCCTGTGGGCTCTTTACCAAACCCACTCCCTTCTTCCCTCTGGGCCGCAGCCAGTCTTCTGTCAGAGGAGAGGATTAGGGTTTGGTACCTTCCAGTTCTGGATTCCACAGTCACAGGGATGCCGCCTGTGGGTTTTCTGAGGCTTTGTGCCCCCGTGTAAATGCGAGCTGATGTGTGACACTGTAGATTGCTTTGCCTGTTTTCGAACATTAGCTACAAGGAGTGAGCAATGGGTACTTTGTGATTCAGACTGGACTTGAACCCCAGCGCCGTCACCAGCCAGACGCAGCATTTTCTGAATCAATTATGATGCTTTCCCAGAAATTCTCTCCCAAGCCATCAGTACCCATTCATAAAATATTTACATAGTCAATGATTTCCACTGCATAACCACTTATTGGATGGTTTTTAAAAGCTTGTTTACAGCATCCAACATTTAACCTCAGGAACAATAACTAAATATACATTTCTTTGCCTCCTTTTTTTACCTTTTTACTGATTTCTTCAGATGATTGTGTATAACAGCAGTTCTCAAACTTTTTGGCCTCAGGACCCCTTAGCACTGTCAAAAATTGTGGAGGACCCCCAAAGAGCTTTTGTTTATGTGGGTCGATGCTAATACTTACCGTATTGGAAATTAAACCAAAAATTTTTAAATAGTAATTCATTAAAAAATAATAAACTCATTGCTTGCTAACATAAATAACACTTTATGAAAAAACTATTTCCAAACACATACAGTGAAAAGAGTGGCATTGTTTTGCAATTTTTTTTTTTTTTTTTGTGTGTGTGTGCGGTACGCGGGCCCCTCACTGCTGTGGCCTCTCCCGTTGCGGAGCACAGGCTCCAGACGCGCAGGCTCAGCGGCCATGGCTCACGGGCCCAGTTGCTCCGCGGCATGTGGGATCTTCCCGGATCGGGGCATGAACCCGTGTCCCCTGCATCAGCAGGCGGACTCTCAACCACTGCGCCACCAGGGAAGCCCTGTTTTGCAATTTTGCAAATCTCTCTACTGTCTTCAAAAGCACATGGATTCTCACATCTACTTCTGCATTCAGTTTCTTGCAATTAAAGTGGTTTAAGAAGAAAATCCATCCTCACGTAGGTATTTGTAAAAGAGGAGAGTATTTTAATAGCCTTTTCAGATGACGGTGAGTGTCCTTCGATACTTCACCGAAATTCAACAAGTGATGGTTTTTCAAAGGTTAGTTGCAATTTGGAATCTGGAACCACATCAGTGACTTTTCACGCTCAGTTCCATCAAATCCAGTGGTCCATCTGGCACTGTGACTGGGGCTGTTACCCAGGCATGATTTTGTAGCATCATATATTGATCATTTGGGAAATACTGGTTCACAAATTATGCAAATCTTCCAAATACCGACACATGTCATGATGATGCAAAATTAAAAGATCATGTTCATTAATGTCACCACTGATCTCATCAGAAAAATCTTTTAAGTACTGAAAGCTGTCAAGCTCATGGCGGTGGATACAAGTTTCTCCAAGTTCCAGTTTTCACATGAAAGCTCCTACGTTCTCATGGGCAGCAAATACTGTTAGTTGCTTTCCTTGAAGCTCACTTCGTTCATTTTCAAGGAAACATCTGCGAAAATAACCCAAGTCGGAATAACCCTAGGGTGTCAGTCATTCCTTCAAGTAACAGTGATTGATGTTCCGTGGGAAGAGCGGCTGGTTCCCTGCAGCCCAGCCACACAGCTTTTCCCTGAGACAGATGTGCCCTTTGTGCTCCCCGTGTCAGCAGGCAGAATGTTAAAGGGCTGGGATTTAATGAAATTGAGCATTTTGCCTCGAGGATGTTCTCCGGTGAGCCTGGCATTTTCTTTCTTTTTATATTTATTTATTGGGCCGCACTGGGTCTTAGTTGCCGCGTGTGGATCTTTGTTACGGCATGCGAACTCTTAGTTGCGGCGTGTGGGATCTAGTTCCCTGACCAGGGATCAAACCCGGAACGCCCCACCCCCCCCAAAAAACAAAAACCTGGGTCCCCTGCATTGGGAGCATGGAGACTTGGCCACTGGACCACCACAGAAGTCCGAGCCTAGCATTTTCGTTTCAGTCCCTGGGTGCAGGTTACAGTGACCACAGATGTGGGCTGGGGCTCCGCCGTACCCTGTACTCACGCCCTGGCACTTTTACCCACTGTCACCTTTGCATAAGTGCAAATGTCACCCCAGTGAACTGAGTCACCAAGTAACATCTTAGTGTTATTATAAAATTGTTTTGACCTTGCAAATCCCCTGAAAGTCTCAGGGGCCCCCAGGGGCCCATGGACCACACGTTGAGAACCCCTGATCTATCATCATCCAAAGCAAGTTATTTCAGGGTCTTCCCTGGCGGTCCAGTGGTTAGGGCTCCACGCTTCCACTGCAGGGGGCAAAGGTTCGATCCCTAGTCGGGGAACTAAGATCCTGCATGCCGTGTGGCATGGCCAAAAAAACCCCCCAAAACAAACAACAAACAAAAAAACCCAAAGCAAGGGACTTCCCCTGGTGGCACAGTGGTTAAGACTCCGCCTGCCAATGCAGGGGACATGGGTTCGAGCCCTTGTCCAGGAAGATCCCACATGCCGCGGAGCAACTAAGCCCATGCACCACAACTACTGAGCCTGCGCTCTAGAGCCCGTGAGCCACAACTACTGAAGCCCACGCACCTAGAGCCCGTGTTCCGCAACAAGAGAAGCCACCGCAATGAGAAGACCGCGTACCGCAACGAAGAGTAGTCCCCGCTCGCTGTAACTAGAGAAAGCCCGCGCACAGCAACGAAGACCCAATGCAGCCAAAAATATAAATAAATAAATAAGTAAAATTAAAAAGCCCAAAGCAAGTTATTTCAGCCTGTGGAGGTCCTCCCCAGAAGGTGTTCCGATATTTGCACTAGAGCAATTGCAGGATGACTATGGTAATTACTGGAGTAATTGTGAGGGTCTCTGTATGGACCTGAATGAGGAGGGACTCTGTCTTTGCTGAGGGACAAGCTGGGAATTAAAAACCCTCCTTTTATCATCAGATGTGAACCATAGTCCCCTCCCTGAGCTCACATCTCTCTTCTGTGAAATGGGGCTGCTGGGACCTGTGTGTAACAGGAGCTGTATGTGGAGGGCCCGGCACATGGGAGCCACAGTCCCTGACAGCTGGGGCGGGTGGGCTCTGCCTTGGGTGCTGTGAGCAGGGGAGAGATTTGAGTCTTCCCGAATTTTTATCACCTGGGAGTGCCGCAGAGAGAAGAGATTGGTTTAAATTTGGAATAAAACATAGGCATGTTTTACATTTATACTCACATGTTTCGGTTTGCAAAGTGAACTGTGGGGAGCTGTCTCAACACTGCTTTACTGGGGTCAAACCCTCCGCCTTTAAGCAGTAACAATGCTTTGCCAGAGGGGCTAACGGCCATCCCGTTGTCCCCGAGTCTGGTTGTGACTTTGTACGTGGCGTTTTCCTGACAAGTAAATTACTGGACTCCTTTGCCAAATCGTTAGATAACTTTAAAGAACAAAGAACGTTTGTGTGAAAGGAGATTCAGCCTTATCTTGCTAGGAAAATAAACAGTAGTCATTTTTGAGAAGAATGTTCATCCTATGAATTTGGATCAACTACGAAAATTACAGCCTCTCTACCCAGTTCCCACCCACCCACCTCTTTTCAGTCAATCAGTTTCTAACAAAGGAAGCATTTCCTACTCTATTTGTCAGTAGATAGATGCGCTGGTCTATTAAAATATTCCAGCTTCTCATGGTTGAGATAACAGCCAGCCTAGATCCATCCATCATGTGAAACAGGTGACCTCCCTAGATTGAGTCAGAGACCCAAACACAATTGCTTCGATCTTCTTATCATACCCAGAAATTACAGCTCATCTAAACGTAATTTCCCTGAAATGCTAAGTGGGCAGAGCTACGGCTAGAAATATTAGAACATAATAAAGAGACCATGGTAGGGATTGACGTTGATCATGTAGGGGTAGAAATGGACATGCTGTCCTTACTGAGAGGAAGTGTTGAAATCCAATGGGATGGAATTTCCTGAGCTGTTTCTGTAGTGAAGGTTAGACAGGATTCATCCCTAAGCTTTAGTCCAGAGCCGTTACCTCAGCGCTCATAGGAACTAGTTGCAGCGGCTGCGCCAGGACTGATCTCCCTCGAATCTGACCATTCCCATCCCCACAGCCTCAGCCCTGGGCCCGGCCGGGCATCATTTCCTGTCTGTCTGAAAACAGCCTCCTCCCGGCTGGCCCTTCCGGGAGTGGGAAACAGGAAGAGTGCGTGATCAGGAGCCAGAGCCGGCCTTGAATCCCCACTTCCTCTGCTCATTTGCTCAGTCACTCAACACATGTGCCGGGCACAGTGCAGGTGCCACCTCCCTGCAATTTCAGAGTAACGTCTGGCCTCCTTATTTATCCCCAGATGCCTCTCGGCATCTTGTGTCGGCTCACCCCTTTATCCCCCCCGTCTCACCCCAGGTACCCCCTTTCCCCCCAGTCATTTCAAATGACCTTTAGCTGCCAGCTGTTGGTCCTTGTTTCTGCAGGGCCTGCCCCTCCCCCTCCTTCAGAGCCACTCCCCCTCGGCCTAGTGGTCCCCGCCCGGGGTGGGGGGTGGGGGGGGAGCCCAGGCTGGCTCTGCAGCGGGTCTCAGAGATCCATCGAGGTGCTGGGGGAATGTGTTGATCCTGGTCTGGGGTGTCAGAAGAGGCTTCTCTGAAGACAGGGGACTTAAGCTGAGATGTGAAGAATGAGAAGTAAGCCAGCAGGTGAGGAGGTGAAGGGAACAGCTAGCTAGGAAGGGGAATAGCCGATACAAAGGCCTCAGATGGAAAGCGGCTGGGGTTTTCCAGGGTCAGGGTTCTCCAGAGAAACAGAATCCATGGGAGATACATGCATATAAAAGGAGATTTCAGGGCTTCCCTGGTGGCGCAGTGGTTGAGAGTCCGCCTGCCGACGCAGGGGACACGGGTTCGTGCCCCGGTCCGGGAGGATCCCACGTGCCGCGGAGCGGCTGGGCCCGTGAGCCATGGCCGCTGAGCCTGCGCGTCCGGAGCCTGTGCTCTGCAACGGGAGAGGCCGTAACAGTGAGAGGCCTGCGTACCGCAAAAAAAAAAAAAAAAAAGGAGATTTCATATAGGGAATTGGCTCATTTAATTACAGAGGCTGAGAAGTCCCAATCTTCTCTCTGCCAGCTAGAGACTCAGGAAAGCTGGTGGTATAATTCAGTCCAAGTCCAAGGGCCTGAAAACCAGGGGAGCCAATGGTGTAAATCGCAGTTGGGGGGCAGGAGAAGAGGAGATGAGATGTCCCAGCTCAACAGTGAGGCAGGAAAAAGTGGGCAAATTCCTTCTTCCTCTGACCTTTGTTTTATTCAGGTCCTTAATGAGTCGGATGAGGCCCACATTGGGATCTGTCTCTCTCTATCTCTTTATATAGAAGACTATATCTATCATCTATCTACCTACCTACCTACCTACCCATCTATCTCTCCTGATATGTGTGTATGTCATCTCCTGTTGGTTCTGCTTCTCTGGACACCCCAACTGATACACAGTCCTTCCCAGTCCTTGAGGTCTAAGACCCTAGAGCTAGAAAAGAGCGTATTTCTCTGCATGTCATTCTCTTGTCAGAGAACATAAGGAAATAAGTCCCACCTTTTCTGGGCTTAACTAATCAAAAAAAAAAAAAATCAAACTAGGCAGTTGCTGTGGATGACCACGTCGATCAGCAGGTAGCAGAGGCAAAGGCACAGAAAGGGCAAATGCCTCTCGTGACTCGAATTCCCCCTGCCGGCCGCAGGGGCCCGTGACAAGTGAGCAGGCTCTTAGCGTTGGCTGCGTGATGTCTGTGGAGGTGACCCTGTCTGCGCGTGGCAGCTCTCCTGGGGTCCCCTTGACTTCCCCTCGGTTCGCTTGCACTGCTCCTGTCTGCTGACTAAGCCAGAACGCGCAGGAGGGTTAACACCTGAAATCCATTTGAAGGGAAATTAAGAACCATTGATCCAACAGGATTTTAAAAATACCCGATCGATTTGAAAAGGTTCTTGGGAGGACGCTGCTGCTTCCTCATAACAGATTCCCCAGCTGACCTCCTGTGAGCTTTGAAAGCTCTGGAAATCTTTATTTTGCAATAAAGGTGGAAAAAGTACCACTGCTCTTTAAAAATTGATGATGATATTTTTAAAACTAAACTTTCCGTTTTACAGTTTTATATTTACAGAAACATTTTGAAAACAGGGCAGGGAGTTCCCAAACACCTCTCACCCAGTTTTCCCGAGTGTGAACACCTTACATTAGTCTGGGTACGTTTGTTACAATTAATGAACCAGTAGGAACAAGTGTTCATGAACTAGTCTAGTCTCAGATTTCCTTTACCCTGATGTCCTTTTCTGGTCCAGGATCCCACATGACCTTTAGTCGTCCCGTCATCTTAGCTCCTCTGGCTGTGACGGTTGCTCAGACTTCCCTTGTTTTTGATGACCTTGACAGCTTTGAAAAGCACTGGGCCGGTTGTGTAGAACCCACTGGAGTTTGTCTGGTGTTTTTCTCATGATTAGATGGAGTTACGGGCTTGAGGGGGACGACCATAGGGGTAAGTTGTCATTTTCATCCCATCACATCAGGGCACATGCTGTCATCGTGACCGATTGCTGTGACGTTGGCCTTGATCCCCCGGCTGAGGTGTGTTTGTCAGGCAGTTTCTATAAAAAATATTGTTTTAAAAGAAAAACATGAATGAGATAGGAAAGGTGTGTATTCTTTAGCGATTTGAGTCTGATCCAATCTTGACATTTATCGTAAGACGTATACATGAAAATCTATAGCTTGCCTTCTTTGTAAATGAGATGGGAAAGCCCGGAGAACAAGTGGAATCAATTTGAACTGCAGACAGAGCTCAGAGGACTGGTAAAGGCCAGGCATAAAAATGGCTCTTTCAACAACTTTGCCTCTAGATTTGACAGTTCCCAAACAGGGCTGCCGGTGCCGTTGGAGCCTGGATGATGCAGAAAGACCACAGTGATGGGGGCTGAAGTTAGTGATTCTCTTGCAAGTTCCTGACTGCTTCATGGGGAAATGAATAATGTATCTCTGAAATTAATAAGGCATCACTAGACACACAGGCAAAAAAGCTTCAGGATAAAGAATGTTCCAAGTTCTGTACAGGTGCCCAAGTTTAAAATCCAGCAACGAATGTAAACCTCGTCCAGCACCAGTAATGTCTAAGGGCCCCTGCTATGGAGTTTAAGCTTCTATTTAAAACATAGTTCTCTCAAATATTCTGGGTTAATATTTCCAAATAATTGGTAGCAGAATTAAAGAAAAATCAAGCATTTAAAAGATGTGTTCATTTCTCCAAGGAGAATGACTATTCCTATATTAAAATCTGCAGTAGTGGCAAAGAATCTGATTGTTAAGAGAGCAAAAAGTTGCCAGGAGACATTCTTTTGTTGATATTTTTTCGCTATTTAAAAACGTAAAAACCATCCCTAGCTCTCGGGCCCTACAAAACAGGTACAGGCTGGATGGTTTTGCTGGTAGTTCGCTGACCTCTGAGGTTCGTGGATCTGGAACCCAGCGGCTCTTGGACCAGAGAGGGAAATGTCGGAATCAAGAGCATCAACATGGTGCTTAAACCCTCATATATATATACATATATATATATATTTTTTTTTTTTTTGGCCATGTGGCTTGTGGGATCTTAATTCCCTGACCAGGGATCAAACCCACACCCTTGGCAGTGAGGCAGTGAAAGCGAGGAGTCCAAGCCACTGGACCGCCAGGGAATTCCCATAAACCCATAAACCCGTATCTGCCCTTCACTTATGACAGCCTACTATTCTAATTGTGTGTGTGTGTGTGCACACGCGCATGTGTGAGCTTCTGTCCCCTAGAATGGAAGCTCTATACGAGCAGGCACTCGATACGTTTGTTGAATGAATGAACAAGCAAATGAAGGATTAAGTAAATGCCGCAAACACCCGTTGCCACCTAGCATGAAGACTCCACCAGAAAAGCGTCCAGGGACTGGAGAGATGCCAAGAAGGAGACGACCAGCTGGGCCTGGGAGGGAGTCGGGTCAGAGAAGCAAGGTGGGAAGAGAGCAAACCGTGTGTGCAAAGCCTTGGGGTCGAGGATGGCTTGTTTAGGACAACTGTGAATTGGATCCAAAGTTGGAGAGTTAGGTGGTGATGGGACCACGGAGGGCCTCGTCTGCCAGGCCAGAGACACTGGTGAGCCTTGGGAAGCCTTTGAAAAATTCCATCAGGGGGTGTCTTGATTCGATTTGGGTTTCACTGGTTAGCAGATCCTTTCCTTGGTCCAGATGAGAGATGCGGGGCTGTGAGCTTGGGCTCTTACAGAGGAGGACTGGGTAGAGGGTGTGAAGACAACAGACCGGGGAGAGGGAGGAACCCCTGTGACCCCATCTCCCAGCAAGGCGCCGGCTGACTTGGCCAAGTATGGCAGACTGTCCTCTAAGTACGTGTGGTCCCCTGGGGTGCACCTCTCTGCTCCCTCGGGGCTGGCTGTGGACGGAAAGTCCGAGATCAAGGTCCACATCCACAGGGACACACTCTCTGAAGGCTCTGGGAGAACTCTTCCATGCCTTTCTCTGGCTTCTGGTGTCGCAGGGAACCCTTGGTGTGTCTTGGCTTGTGGACGCAGCCCTCCCATCTCTGTCTCCATCTTCACCTGGGCTCTGCCGCTCTGTGGAGTAAGGCCCAGCTAATGACTCACCTTAAACTCCGTCACATCTGCAAAGACCTTATTGCCAGATAAGGTCACAGTCCCGGGCACGGGGGTTCGGGCTTCAATGGGTTTTGGGGAAACAATTCAATCCATGACCGGGTCGCTAGGTAACACGCCTTGGGAAGTACGGAGCCCGGGATGGAGGAGTGAAGGGGGTGGTGGAGAACAGAACGTTCTTTCAGCAGGAGAGTCAGGAAGGGAAAAGAGAGGCAGATGGCGAAGGGGGTCAGGATGGGAGAGACCCTCGGCCTGGCCTCTGGAGCCCGGTTCCAGTGACAATGGCTCCTTTACTAAAACGAGGAGCTGGGCTTCAAAGGGAATTTTACACTTTGGTGGGGGGATGACCAACCAGTCTCACAATGGCCTTCTGTGCCCTTTCCTCGCGCAGATGGCCCGGGCGTCTCCTCGCTCACAGGGGTCTGCACCTCCCCATCCCACGGCCCGGCTCCCACCAGGTCTCCCTTTCACAAAAAGCAGAGCCGCCAGCATACATTTTTAAACAGTAATTATTTGAAACAAGTAGTTGGATAATTTAAAAGTACGTTTCGGGGACTTCCCTGGAGGTCCAGTGGTTAAGACTCTGTGCTTCCACTGCAGGGGGCGCAGGTTCGATCCCTGGTCAGGGAACTAAGATCCCCCATGCCACGAGGCACAATCAAAAAATTAAAAAAATTAAAAAAAAATAAAAATGCGTTGGGAATGCCAGAAAGCTCCCGGGCCCAGGCCTGGTCTCTTGGGTTCCCACTGTGCTCTTTTCATGGTAGGACTGGTGCTGTGCGTCTTTTTAATACAGCTGATGCTTTAAAGGGGAGTCTTCTTAGCATCATACACTTCGAAATTTCAAAAACAAGTGGTGTCTCTGGCGGGCAGCTGTCTTATCCCAGAAGCCCACGGTGACCCTTTAATAAAAGAGTATGGTATAGCCTTGCCACTCAGAGTCAGAGTGTGACACAGGAACTAAAAAGCCAGAGGCATGGGGTGCATTAGAAATGCAGAGTTTCAGGCCCGGTCCAGCCCTTCTCCTCCAGGACCTACAGTTTCTCACGGTCCCCAGGCGACTGGTGTGCATTAATGATTGAGAAGCTCCTGGGAGGTTTGGAGTCAATGCAGTTTGAGCCTTTCTGGCCCCTCCTCAAACACTAGACCCCAAGTCTTCCACCAGCACAGGCTTTGTCACGGCCCCCCGTTTCCTTCCTGAACAGGCAGCCGGAAAGCAAGTGACAGTAAAGCTTGCTTCCTAATATTTGCTTGCATTTCCATGTCACACCTTACTCTCTCATTTCCTCATCACCAAATCTGTTGCCGGGGCTGAGTGTTTGAAGGAGCCATAAATAATTTGCATCCATGGATAAAACCTTTTCTGCTTGGATGCAAACATCACAGTAGTCCCAAGTGGCAGGAGTAATCTCCTGCAACAGCTACCACCAACCTCCTGTCATCAATCGTTTGCCATCCATCCATCCATCCATCCGTCCATCCATCCATCCATCCATCCATCCATCCTTCTATTCATCCATCCATCCGTCCATCCATCCATCCTTCTATTCATCCATCCATCCATCCATCCTTCTATTCATCCATCCATCCATCCGTCCATCCATCCATCCATCCATCCATCCACCCATCCATCCATCCATCCACCCATCCATCCATCCATCCATCCTTCTATTCATCCATCCGTCCATCCATCCATCCATCCATCCATCCTTCTATTCATCCATCCGTCCATCCATCCACCCATCCATCCATCCATCCATCCATCCATCCATCCATCCGTCCTTCTATTCATCCATCCGTCCATCCATCCATCCATCCATCCGTCCATCCATCCATCAAACACAGATTGAGCTCTGAGCGTGTGCGAGGCTCTGTGTGGGGTCCAGGGGCAGAGGCGATGCTGCCTGTCTGTGGGGGAAGGGCCGTGATGGGGTCAGCGAGGAGCTCTGGGAAGCTGGAGGCTGGAATGCCACAGAGGCTGGGGAGGGCCAGGACCACCTGCAGCCCCTTCTGGGAAGCCGGTGATTCCCTCCTGCGCTCACTCTGCAGTTCAGCTGGGGGCCTTCTTGCGGGGCCGTGTACCCCACACTGGAGGCCGGGATTTATGTGCGTTTCTCCCCCATCCCCACCCTCGCATCCAGGCTACTGGTGCAGCAATCTTTCACTCTCTCCTTCCCCAGCGCTGGCCCTCTGGTTAACCCTCTTCTGCCTCTAGGGGACTATTTATTCTCTGTTCTTCCGGCTTCGGCTGGTTGGCTTATTCATCCATCTCTCTTTCCTGTTACTTCTCCTCCCTCGAAAAGTCCTTGCCTTTTCCCACACCCCAAGGCAGCCCTTTTCAGTTTAGTACATTACCTTTACTTTCAGGGCCTGATTTACTTTGGGTCTTAGACACAGGCTTAAAAAATGGTGGTAGGGCTTCCCTGGTGGCGCAGTGGTTGAGAGTCCGCCTGCCGATGCAGGGGACACGGGTTCGTGTCCCGGTCCAGGAAGATCCCACATGCCGCGGAGAGGCTGGGCCCGTGAGCTGTGGCCGCTGAGCCTGCGCGTCCGGAGCCTGTGCTCTGCAACGGGAGAGGCCACAACAGTGAGAGGCCCGTGTACCGCAAAAAAAAAAAAAAAAAATGGTGGTAAAATATACCTAAGATAAAAGTCACTATTTCAACCATTTAAAATGTACAGCTCAGTGGCATTAAGTTCAGTCACATCGTCGTACAGCCATCACTACCCAACGTCTGCAGAACTCTTTTCATCTTGCAAAGCTGAAACTCCGTCCCGGTGAAACTAGCTGCCCAGTCTCCCCTCCCCCCAGCCCCTGATGACCACCGTCTACCTTCTGTCTCTATGAACGTGACTCCTTTCGGTGTCTCATGTGCATGGAATCATGCGGAACTTGTCCTTTTGTGTCTGGCTTATTTCACGGAGCATAATGTCCTCAAGGTGCATCCACGTTGTTGCGTGGGTCAGGATCTCATGCATATATGTACGGTTAGACCACATACTGTTTATCCCTTCATCTGTGATGGACATTAGATTGTTTCTACCTTTAGAGACAGGCTTTTCTGATTCAGGAAATATTTACTGAATATTTACCACGTGGAAGGCATAATGCATCTAGGGAAAAAAGACTCATTTTGCATTTTTCTTTCAGATTACAAGAAAACTACAGCATTTAGTTGTAGAAAAGTGTTTTTAATTGCAGTCCTTTATAACCCTTTGAAAATTGTATACAGGTAGAGCTGCACGGTTGGGCATCCGGAGGCCAAGGACCTAGGCTGCTGCCGCCACGGTGCTTCTGGAAAAAAACGATCAGCTCCATATTTTAGTAGTTCTTCATAATAAATAAATAGCACTGATGATCAAGTAGCCTTGTCAAGCCTTGCATTTTCTGATTTCCTTGCAAATTTGAAATTTTGACAGTCTTAAGATAAATTATCATACAGAGTTGAGTTTTACGGTTTAATACTCTCCTGATTCCAGAGGATAATTTGCTTACAGCTGCTCAGTCTTCGGGTCTCTGTTAGCGATGAACTCCAGTAGGTGTGCTAGGTGGATAATCTCGGAACATATTTTAATGTACGAGTCGTGAACCTGAACAAATGAAAATTTGTCTCACTTATGCACGAGACTGCGCTTTTCACTGACGATCACGTGCTTCCTGTCTGAGTATCCACTGTCTCAATCAAAATGTATTCTGGTTAGTCCTGAAATCAGTTCTATTCACTCTGCATCAGCCTCCATTTGTTATTGTTTGTACTGCCAGATAGAAAGGCAGAGTTCAAACCAGCCGTTGCCCCTTGACAAAGTGAGGATTGAAAGTTGGACTTCCATAAAGGTTTATGTATGTGTAAAATGTATGTATGTATAACACATATATGTAAAACGTACACATGTATGTACATGGGTTGTTTTTGAAAACTTCCTTTTAAAAAATATTTTATTGAAATACAGTTGATTTACAATG
The DNA here is from genome assembly GCF_964374135.1 of Grampus griseus. Classification (NCBI taxonomy): domain Eukaryota; kingdom Metazoa; phylum Chordata; class Mammalia; order Artiodactyla; family Delphinidae; genus Grampus; species Grampus griseus. Next base: position 97,538,279 of record NC_139005.1, read on the forward strand.
TTGTGTTGGTTTCAGATGTACAGTAAAGTGATTCAGTTACACACACACATATATATATATATATATATTCTTTTTTAGATTCTTTTCCATTATAGGTTATTATAAGATACTGAGTATAGTTCCCTGTGCTATACAGTAGGTCCCTGTGGGTGATCTATTTTCTACACGGTAGTGTGTATATGTTCATCCCAACTCCTAATTTATCCCCCTTCCTTCCCCTTTGGTAACCATAAGTTTGTTTTCTACGTCTGTGAGTCTTCTCTTTTGTAAATAAGTTCATTTGTATCATTTTTTTTAGATTCCACATATAAGCTATATCATATGATATTTGTCTTTCTCTCATACATGGGTTTTCAAAATGGCTAATTTAATTTTCCTGCCATGAGAATGTAAGTTCCACGGGGCAGCCCTTCTTGGGTTTGTGCATGGTGTGTCCTAAGGCCTGAAATCACACCCAGAACCTACCTTGACACTCAATGTGTGTGGAATGAGTGAGGATGTAAACGTATGAAGTAGAAGCACAACTTGCTTTGCCGTTTAACCCCACATCATGGGTGGCGTCGCACACCAGTCAGACAGCCCCGCCCTGCTCCACGTAATATTTCCTGGTGCTGCTGGACTCTGCTTTGACATATATAATCAGAGATACACGTTTAGGTGGTTCCCATTTTCCAAAAAAGACAAGCCATATTGCAATATACTCCTACCTTCGTATAACAGTGTGAAGAGTCTTACAGAATAAATGACAGAAGTGGAACTGTTACTGATCCACTTTGGAAGGGTTGTATTAATAATGCATTTCTTTTTTTTTTAATTTTTAAAAATTTTGGCTGTGTTAGGTTTTTTTGTTGCTGCGTGTGGGCTTTCTCTAGTTGGAGCGAGTGGGGTTACTCTTCATTGCGGTGCGCAGGCTTCTCATTGCGGTGGCTTCTCTTGCTGCGGAGCACAGGCTCTAGGTGCGCGGGTTTCAGTAGTTGCGGCACGCGGGCTCGGTAGTTGTTGCTCGCAGGCTCTAGAGCACAGGCTCAGTAGTTGTGGCGCACGGGCTTCGTTGCTCCGCGGCATGTGGGATCTTCCCGGCGCAGGGCTCGAACCCATGTCCCCTGCATTGGCAGGCGGATTCTTAACCACTGCGCCACCAGGGCAGCCCAATAATGCATTTCTAATGCAAGGGAAGACTTTGTATACTCCCTTGGAGTTCAAAACAACAGGCTCTGAATCCCTGGCACCTTTTAAACATTGATTTTTAGCGGCACATCGTCGTTGCCATTATTAGGACTTTCAGGCGAAAACATGCAGTAAGTGAAATGCAGTTTGGGTACCTTCTGCTTCCAAATCCGGCCTGTTTTTGTACGGCCTGTGAGCTAAGAATGGGTTTACGTCTCAACTGTTTTGAAAAAAAAAAATCAAAAGAAGAATACGTTGTGACAGGTGAAAATGATACGAAACCCAAAGTTCTGAGCGCAGAGTGCACTCACATTGGAACGTAGCCACTCATTTGCTTATGTATTGTCTACGGCTGCTTTCAGATTACGACAGCAAAGTTGAGTAGTTGCAACAGGCTGTATGGCCCGAGGAGTGGAAAATATCTCCTGTCTGACCCCTTACAGACCCCTGCCCTGGCCCGCTGTCTTCCCCAGCCCTAGTGATGTTCTCACAACGTGCGGTGGTGGCCGAGTCTGCTGCTCCACCCAGCAGCGAGCTCACCGCCCCAAAGTGCCCCCACCCGTCATCGTTTTCCCCTCCCTCCAAAGCACAGCTCTCATTCCCTTACTGCGCCCAGTCAGGTGGGAGGAGGAAAGCAAAGCCTTTTACTTTGCAGGCAGGTGATAGATACATATGGCAAATGAATGGTGAAAGAAATTTAGACTATGGTGTGAATGTCTAATAGGCCTGGCCTTTGTTCTCCCACCCACATAAGGAACTTGCTCTCTGAAAGCTAGGGGTCAGTCTTCTTTTGAAGGGGGCATAATCTTTTAGGGGGCTTTACCAATTTCTCCTCCGTGGAAGACTAGGAATGAATCAGTTGGTGCCAATCTTTCATTCATTCCTCATCTCTAAAATATTTACGAGAACAAAGTGTATGCATAGTTTAATTTGCCTACTGTGCAAAAAGAAAACTCTAGAGAATTTGCCAATAATGAAAATCCAACTTCCCTTGTCTCAAAGTTTGCTGACGTTTCCGAAATCACTTGAGTGAAAGGCAGTCAGGGATTTGCGTTTCACTCACATGTGGTTCAGGAAAAAGTGTTACCGCCACAGTTTTAAGATTCCAGGCAAGTATGGTCATCTTTTATGCTCCTAGCATTTAAAGTGAAAATCACAGGTTCCTCTCTTGCCAGGTCACTAAATTAGCAAAGTGATTGAATCACGCCATTCAAAAGACTGCTTTGGATACTATGATGACAGCACGCTTGAAAATGCTGCCCCAAAGGGCAGGAAGATTGCATCAGAAGCGTAACCTGGGGGAAATAAGGCATTTTCTCCATCACTGAATCAATTAAGTATTTCCATCACTTCCCTACACACTTCTAACTCTCCTGAAATTGCTAGGAGGGTTGAAAATGAACAACACGAGGAAACAGTTCACAGTCTCGATCCTTCCTCGTATGAGCTCCCTTTTCTCTCCCAAAGAGCTAAAGGCTGTTTTTCGTTTTTTGAAAAGATGTCTCTTCTTTTTAGTTACACGGAAGCAAAATGAGGGAAGGCATGCAGCTTTTATATAAAGCTCCCTTTAAATGCTTCCTGAGCTGCTGTATTATCACAGGAGACACTTCGATAAGGAATGAAACCCAAATGCAGGTAAGGTAGAGAGCTCAAATGATCCTGCTCAGGGGTATCATTTATTTTCTTTTCCCCAAGTCTTTATGGAGGTATAATTGATACACGGTGAAAGGCACAGCTCTCCAGTGTACCAGGTGTTGGCTTTTTACTTAGGTATAAACCGTGTGACCCCCCCAGCCTGCGGCCCATGTGCATCACCCAGTGTTTCCTGGTGCCCATATCCAGGCAAGACCCCCTCCCCCTGAAGGTGACCACTCTCAACGTAGAAAAGAGGCCACCTGCTGTTGAACTTCAAATAAGTGGATTCCCCCAGGATGCACCCTTGCACTTGGGCTTCTTTTTCTTTATTATTATTAATTTATTTTTGACGGCGTTGGGTCTTCGTTGCCGCACACGGGCTTTCTCTAGTTGCGGCGAGCGGGGGCTACTCTTTGTTGTGGTAGGCAGTCTCCTCGTTGCGGTGGCTTCTCTTGTTGCGGAGCACGGGCTCTAGGCGTGCAGGCTTCAGTAGTTGTGGCACGCAGGCTCAGCAGTTGTGGCGCATGGGCTTAGTTGCTCTGCGGCATGTGGGATCTTCCCGGACCAGAGCTCGAACCCGTGTCCCCTGCGTTGGCAGGCAGATTCTTAACCACTGTGCCACCAGGGAAGTCCCGCACTTGGCTTCTTTTGCTGAACGCGTTTTTGAGATACGTCCGTTTTTGAGATACGTCGCACCATTGCTCTTTTTTGATTGCTCGCTAGAATTCCATTGTATGCATATACCCACAGGCTTATGCATTCTCCTGTCTCATTACCTGTAAGGTTGCTTGGTTTGCCTCAGCTGAAGTGTTAGGACAAATTACATCTTCCTGTGGTGCCCAGTGTCTGTCCATCTGCGGGGAAGATGGAAAGAATGGCAAGAGAACCTGGAACTGAGGCTGCCTGAGACCACCCGGTGCGGCGCCCCGCCCAGGGCCTGGAATCAGCACGTGCTCGTAGAACGCTTGTTCCTTATTCTTAATTAAGGTGATAAAAAACTGGACCCTTTGGAAGCCACAGTTCAAAAGCAAATCAAATGGTTTTCTGTAACGAGGGCAGCTGCATGTAATCTGATTTTCATAATTATTCTCCAAATGTAAAATGCATGCGGAGCCATGGCGCGGGCTATACGTAGGCGGCATGCTAAGAAGTGGAAGCCCGAGTAGGTGGGGACAGGAGCTAAGATCATATTTCTGCTTCTCATTAAATTCTTTCTTATTAACAGCCAGCATTTTCTGACCTTCAAGTGAATATAGACGTTTGCTGCTCTGAAAGCAATTTGGAAAGTTGCTCGAGAGAGAATGCTGTGTAAAGTCCCCAGGAGCCAGGCCAGGAGCGAGGGAAAGTCTCTGGGGTGGAGATCATGGTCCCTCCAGCCTCTAACCCTGAAAAAAACCCCCAAATTCATCCAAAGCACTTCTTGATTGTCATCTGCGGTGCACACGAGTCAAAACAAAACATCACAACCAACACAATAATTTTTAAAAAGCTTCCAAGCTGCATTTGATAGGAAATCAAAGTATTCTCCAGTCCAACAGGTGCACGGGACACAGAGGCCATGAGTGCAGCGTTTTTGTCTGAGGCTGCAAGGGCCATCCTTCACCTCGGGCAAGGGAAGGACTATGAACTTTATCGAGAGATCACTGCTTTGCACGGACCTCTCAGCAATACGTACCACGCTTGCATTGAAAATATGATTATGTTTCTATACGCGTGATGTCTACAAGATTCCAGAACCCTACTGTCATGTAAGAGCCGGGTCAGCTTCTCTTACAAACTGGGCCGTCGTCAGGACTTAAGTATCTTCTAGGGAGATTCTCTCGTGGTGTAACGGCATCTTTTGAAGTAGGATCCCTGTCTTTGCGGTGTTCAAATTAGCAGTGACCGAATGGAAATAGTAAATTCTGTGTATCCACTGGGAAAGCAGACCCACTGATGAAATATCTAAACAATTAGTTATTGACTGGGCACTCACCACATGCCCAGGACTGCGCCCAGGAGCTCAGCTCTTTCCCATTTTCTTTCCCAAGGTTTCTTTTCTGCTCCTGTCCCCTGATTGCAGGCTCTCCCGCTGGGGTCTGTGGCTGTGAGGGCGGGATGGCTGCAGGCCCTCGGAAACACTGTGCAGCATCTGTTGCGTGTATTTCTCCAGAGAAGACAGTCTGTACCATGCATCAGATTCTCCAAAGGGCCAGAGACCTCCTGCCCTAGATGACATTCCCTCGGCATTCAGAGCAGTGTAGCCCTGCGTCATGACCCCATCAGGATCTCAATAACCACATTCACCATCTTTCTGTGTTTTTCCCAGAGTGGTTAGTGACATCCCAAATCAGGCCATGCTGGTGAGAAGCCTCAGAGCCCTCTGACCCTTCACTGTCCCTAAACCCAGCCTCCGATTATTCCCCACATGTTGTGGTCCGCAAGCCCTGAAAGTTCATTGTTTTTGTTTTGGGTTTCTTTTTCTTTAGCTGCACCGAGCAGCAGGCATGAGGAATCTTAGTTCCCCCACCAGGGATTGAACCCGCACTTCCTGCAGTGGAAGCACAGAGTCTTAATCCCTGGGTCACCAGGGAAGTCCCTGAAAGTTCATTCTTATCTCTTCCTTCCCTCTGCCACGGGCAACTCTGGCCTCGCCCGTTTCAGTAGCTTCCGAATTGGTCTCTGGCTGGGGGTTTTGCTTCAACCATCCTCTGCATCAACCCTCTGCTAAGACCCCTTCAGTGGCTCAGGGTTCCTCGTGCGGGCTCACTGATCTCATGGCCTCACCCGCTCACCCAGTCACACGGGGCAGCCTGCATCCCTGGCTTCCCTCCCATCTCCCAGGTGCCTGCGTCCTCCCTGGCATTCTCCCCTTCTGTCCTGAATCTTCTCCCTCAAGAGAATAAGGGCATCTGTGTCCCTTCATCTCCCGCACCTTCTCCTTCTCCTGTTCCTCTCCCATCTTGCTGGGTTCCTAACTTCAGGGCGTGCACGTTCCCCTGGATCACCAGCTCCTGGAGGGCAAGGCTCTGCCCCTGTGGTCAGTGCATCCCTGCAGGAGGACAGCCCTGGCACCGCTCGGCCAACAGAAACCTTTGCTGATGGGAACTGGAGGAGTTACAGAGTGCTGTGGGGCAATGAGCCAGCCCAAGGGAGGTGGAAAACCCTGTTAACCACACATGTGGACCTAGACTCCCTGGCTCCTCCCCAGCTGACCTCCTCTGATAGTCCTTATCTGCTGGTGAAGGACCCCACCCGGCCTGCTGGGCCCAGCGGGAAACAGCCTTAACTCTTCCCACGCCAAGCCTGGGGCTCGTTCCACCTATGAGCGTCTCCAGAAACCGTTCACGTCCCTCCTAAGTCACCGGGACCTCGGAACTGGTCTCCCTGCCTCTGGCTTTACTCCTTCCCTGCCCACGGGCACACGTCACCCAGAGTCCACTTCGTAGAGCCCGGATCCACCACGTCACCTCCACCTTAAACCCCTTCCCCGCCCTCCAGCCCTTACAGGGCCTGCCTTGTCTTCTTGTCTCTCTCCTCCCTGGAGCTCCCACACTGTCCCCTCTGGTCCTGCTTTTCCCTCGGCCTGAACACCTACCCCTGATTCCATAGCAGGGCTCTTTCCTGTGTCTCCACATCACTCTTAGGGGAACGTCCTGAGCTCCCCTAGGACAGGGTACTATGTGCGGGTATTGCCCACCATACTGCAGGCTTCTAGAGGGCGGGGATAGGTCACAAGTGTTCCCTCAGCCCCAAGCCTGGCTGTGGGTAAAAGTTCAGCAAGTGAAATGACCTATCTGGGCGGCTATCTGATGCACATCGGCTGCGCAAAGGTGGTGGCCCTGGCTGCCTCGCTGCCCCGTGGGGCCCGGGTACGGTCACCAGAGCCGGCTGAGCCCAGGGCTCAAACGTGTAGAACAAAAGGAGGCAGAGTGAGCCCTCGGTCCGTCCCGGCGGCGGCACTGGGGAGCGGAACCACCGCTTCACTCTGAGAGTGACTGTGACGCGCACCGTGGGAACGGCCGATGGCCCGCGGGCTGGAAGCGGTGACCGCAGAGCCCGAGACGGCGCAGACCTCTGGCGGCGGGCTCCGCAGGGCCAGGGGCGGGCGGGGGGCGGGGGCCGGCGCTGGGGCCGCGCCCTCCCGGCCACTCCCCGGGGCGAGCGGCGGCGGCGACCAGGGCGGCTCCCACACGCGCTGCGCCCGCGCCCGGCTGCCGGGGTCCCCGCGCGCCCCATGTCCTCCGCGCCGCTGCGCTCGCCCGCCCTGCGGCCCCACAGGATGAAGAAAGACGAGTCGTTCCTGGGCAAGCTGGGCGGCACGCTGGCGAGGAAGAAGAAGGCCAAGGAGGGTGAGTGCGCCGGCCGCAGGCCTCCTGCCGCGCACGCGCCGCGCCCCGCCCCGCGGACCCAGGCGGGCGGCCGACCGCGCCCGCGCGCATGCCGCCCGAGTCCCGCCGGGACCCGACTGAGTGGCAGCCGGGACCACGCGGCCCGAGAGCCGCCCGGCCCGCGCAGCGCGCAGCCGTGACCTTCGGGACAGCCCATGACCCTCGCTCGTTCCTCCTCCGAGACCTTTAAACGCCGGCCGGGAACCAGCCGCGAGCCTGGCCACCTCCCTTCCCCGGCGGCTCGTCGAGCCCCTTTGGGGCTCCCGGCGCCATCTAAACGCGCATCGCCAGCTCCTGCTGAGGGCAGGATGTTGAGCAAATGTGGGGCGAGTCCCCGGTTCGCGGAGGACAGGCCCGTGCCCACCGCCGCCTGAGTCGCCGTTTCTTGAGCCCCCTTTCCCGCCCAGCTCGTTCAGCCCTTGTGGCCACTCACTCGAGGAGCATTTATTGGGCACCAGTGCTGAGCGGGCAAGGCCCGGGGCCCGCTGGTGTTCGTGGTGCAGTGCTCTGCCCGGGACGCAGCCCCAGCCCCGGGGAGGGGAGAAAGGAAAGGGATGCCGAGCGGGCAGGCCGGAGGCTGCGAGGCCCACCGGCAAGGACTACGGAGCCCCCTCCATTTTTGACTCCACGTGTCCACGAAAATGATTCTCAAAACCTTCCTACCACGTCTTACCTTTTAAAAGTTTTCTTAGAGTTGTGAGGGATGCGACTTCCGGCCTCTAGATTGTGTTCTTTAAATCCGGCTGTTTCCTGGGCCTCTCCCAGGGCCGCATTACTGAATTTTTCCTTTGTTCTGGCCCAGAGGTTCCTCCCCTGGGCCAGATTCCCTGTGGGTAAGAGGGTGAGTTATACTGCTATACTGCGGTGGCTGTGAACAGGCTGGTGGGAGCTGGCCTCAGGCGGGACATTAGACAAGAGAGGATCCGGAGTCAGGGGTGTGCAGTGAGTTCCTTAAACCATGGGTCCCCAACACCCGGGCCGCGGACTGGTACCGGTCCCCGGCCTGTTAGGAACTGGGCCTGGCCCAGGGCTCAAACGTGGAGAACAAAAGGCAGAGTGAGCCCTCGGTCGTCCCGGCGGCGGCACTTGATCAGCCTCTCCCCGTCGCTCGCATTAGCTCAGCCTCTCCCCGTCGCTCGCATTAGCGTGTGAACCATCCCTTCCCCCTCCCCGCGTCCGCGGAAAAATTGTCTTCCACGAAACCGGTCACTGGTGCCAAAACGTTTGGGGACCGCTGCCTGGAACCACCTGAACCTGACCTGTGCTTTAGAAAGTCTTCCTGTACCTGGAGGATGAGTGTACCCCCCAGGGACGTGTGTACCCCAAGGACATACTTGCGAGGCACACGTGTCCCCGTATTAATTTCTCCCATTGAGGTGTGTATTCCTAGGGATACCCGTGGTGCTTTACCTCTAGGGATGTGCGTACTCCCACACACTTTCCGCCCAGGAATGTGTGTGTGTGTGTGTGTGTGTGTGTGTGTGTGTGTGTGTGTGTGTGTGTGTGTGTGTGTGTGTGTGTGTGTGTTTGGGGGGAGGGGTGCCTATGCATTTCCCACCAGGGATGCTGTTACCAAATTAGATGATTCAGTTCCATGAGGGCAGGGCCTTTCACCTTTAGTTTATCAGTGAAAAAATGTTGCCTGCCATATCGGTAAACAAAGGATGTTGCAGCCTTTGAGCCCCTACAACCATCCCGGAAGGTGAGCCCTGAGGAAATTCAGGGTGGAAACAAGAACCGCCAAGCCCTCATGCACTGCAGCCCCCCCCCCCCCCCGCATCGATGCACCCCAGGGGACTCAGGATGAGAGCACAGGATGCTGGCCCCAGGTAGCTGAGTGCATATCAAAGGAATGATTTCAGTGAGCCCAGACCCTTGCATCTTCCCATACACAGAAAAGTGCTAAATTCCTTGAGATATCTGGTTTTCTTTAATTAACCGTAATCTTCTGATGCTCCGATTACCTGGTCTTTGTTGCGAAAACCTTCTACATATCCTGGTTCCTCCTTTGCCTCTTTGGAGCGGTCCCTCAGAGCTATCTGAGATGCTGTGTCCCGGGCTTAAGTCCTCAGTTTTGTCCACCGAATAAAACATAATTCTCAACTTGCAGGTTGTGCAGTTTTTTCAGTCAACAAGTTGTTCCAAGCAAATGAGCCCCTCCTCTCCGAAACCTGACGTCTAGGATCCAAACTGGCTTGTGTTAATCTCTTTCAAGTCACACCTCTGAAAAGACGGTAAATGGCCTTCACCCTTCCCTCGATCATTCCAGCTGCCTCTGACCTGCGGTCTCACTTGCAGTCCTCGTCACCCTCACCAAAGTCATTTCAGTTCCTCTTTACACCTTACGACAATTATAAACACAAATGTCATACTCTTTCCAATTCATTCATTGCCTGCTGTGAGACCCTAGGAAGAAAAGATAGATAAGGCCCTCGCTTTCATGGAACAGGGAATCAGTTGTAATAAATAAATAAAACAGACCAATCATGCTGTAATAATATGTGCTAGGAGGAAGATGTAACCGTGCAATCACACGGATGCCCACGGAAGGCCTCAAAGCAGGTGGTGTTTGGGTTGAGACCTGAAGCAACCAGGAAAGCAATCTCTCACAGAATAGCAAGCCATCAGAATGTCCCGGAGATGACAGCTTTTTATAGGTGACATTTAATGTGCTCTTGAAACACGAAGAGCGCATTCCTGAGCTCATGGATCGGCCCCGAGCTCCAAAGCGACGCGCTTGCCCTTGCCTTCATGAGCTAGCCAGCGCCTGGAAAATCAAGGGCCTAGAAAATCGAATCACAATAGTCAGAGTCATCCTGTGATGAATAAAGTAGGCACAGAAACAGCAGGAGAGAGATGCTTGCACAGTACAGCGCCCTCGCTAGGGAGAGCCCCGAGCCCTAACCACTGGACCGCCAGGGAAGTCCCAGCTGTTGTTGCTTTGGTGTGTGAGTTAGCTGGGTCTCCTGCCTCGTTTCTCAAGATTGGGGTGCCTGGCACCCTCAGGGGTCCCCCCATACAAACAGAAGGTCACAAACACGAATTGGGCTCACACGCAGGAGTTCAGGGGGGACTGGCCTTGGAAGGGCTCAGTGGTTTCTGTCTGGTCTTGTGGGAAGTGGGGAAGGAGTCAGGAGCGGGAGGCCGAGGTGTGAAGGCTGGAGAATGAGGTCCTCAGTGATTGAGAATTGCCAGTATCCCTGCGGGCCCGTTGCCTTGGCAACCTGCCCTCCCTGCCATTCATGTGGTTCACAGCTGGAGCAGTTCCTGGCCCAGCTCGGGCCCCTGTGGGGAGGCGCTCATTTGCCTGCCAGGGACCCATCAGATGAGGAGGCTTCGAGGTGTGCCGGGCGCTGCCAGCTGTGCAGTGGGTTTCGTTTCCTTTTTGTTAGAAAGTCCACGGTGAACTCAGGAGCGTGGGTGGGGGTCGGGGGAGGATGCTGGGATGAGGTCAGCATTGCCGAGAAGTTAGAGATCTGGGGGCACCGGGGGCATTCGCCCCCTCCCGGGTCGGCAGAACTTGTGGCTGTGAGAGGCACGGAGGGACGCGTTGGGGTGAGTGTCCTGTCACCTTCCAGGGGAGGTCATGTTAGGAGATGTGTCCTGAGGTTTGGAGGAACCCATGCAGGAAGTGCCCGTGGACTAACGCCGATGTCCTACGGTAGGGAACCAAGTCGTGTCATGTGTCGGCCCGGTTTAGAAAACGGAACTGTGACGAAGTGTGGGGTGTTGGGAAAAGTGGCAAGGAACCTTGAAAAACCCCAGCGCTGCCCTTAGGAGGCCTGGGGACTGTTAAGAGCCGCTCGTTAAAGTGGTTCGGTTTTACTGGAGCTGCACAGAGCAGGCGCAGAGGAAAACTCCCCACGAGGGCCCCCTGGTGGCCACGGGTGACAGCCCCACAGGTCCAGCGGGCCAGGAGGGGGGCGAGGGGGCGCCCCAGGGATGGATGCCCCAGCTGCTGTGTGAAGTCCTTAGAGGCGGGCGGCCAGCTCTGGGACGGGGAGGCCCTGGATGGAGGGGCGGGATGGGGTCCACTCCACCCATTTGTATGAGAGGCCCCTGCCTGCCCTTGGCCTCCGCCCTCTGCCCAGACACCAGTGACCGGCACCGGGCTGCACAGCGCCAAACCTGCCACAGCCGAGCCTGGAGGCTCTGTCCCTCCTGCTTTTCCGAGGAAAGCAAGCATTAAGGACGTTCCTGTTCCCTGATCGCTCTTTTTTGTTTTTGTTTTTGTGGTACGCGGGCCTCTCACTGTTGTGGGACGCGCAGGCTCAGCGGCCATGGCTCACGGGCCCAGCCGCTCCGAGGCATGTGGGATCTTCCCGGACCGGGGCACGAACCCGAGTCCCCTGCATCGACAGGTGGACTCTCAACCACTGCGCCACCAGGGAAGCCTTTTTAGTTTTTTTGAATTTGATTTAATTTATTTTTTTTACAGCAGGTTCTTGTTAGTTATCTATTTTATACATATTAGTGTATATATGTCAATCCCAATCTCCCAGTTCATCCCCCCACCCTTTCCCCCCTTCATGTCCATAGCTTTTTTTTTTTTTTGTAAATATATTTTTTAGAGCAGTTTTTGCTTCTCATTCCCTAATGACTTACGACGTGGAGTGTCTTTTTCTAGGCTCATGTGTCATCTGTGCCTCTTCTTTGGTGAAGTGTCTGTTCAGATCTTTGGCCCATTTTCTAATCAAGTTTGATTTCTTTTAGTTGAATTTTAGGACTTCTTGGCATATTTTGGATACAAAACCTTTGCCAGATGTGTCTTTGGCAAACACTTTCTCCCTCTCTGCAGTTTGTCTTCTGGTTCTCTTGACCCGGCTCGTCTTCCGAGCACTTGACGCAGAAATGGAGGTCAATGAGCAAGGTATTGACTGAAACCTCATGAATTTTTTGGTGTCTAAAGAGACAGCGGTGGGCTGCGACCTTGAACCGAGGGCTGAAGGTATTAAGTTTCTTTTGTGGGCTTTAAATAACTTCCAGGAGAGAATCTCAGTTCAAACCACAGTGTTAACCCCTGTGCGTTCCCTGCGGTTCTCCCCGTCCTCTCGAGTGATCAGCTGCGTAGACGCCGTCTTGTCCCCAAATACCATCCCACTTCAACCCTGCTCTGTAATGAGAGCACCTGGACAGAGGTGCCTGCAAGGTGGGACTTTTCCCCTCATGTTATTATTTATTCATTTATCTATTTATTGATTATGTATAGGATAAAATAGATCAGTATTTTTAAAAATTTTTATTGAAATATAGTTGATGTACAATGTTGTGTTCGGTGCAGGCGTGCAGCACAGTGACTCAGGTATTCCCCTCATTTTACAGTTGAGGAAACACAACCTTGCCCCGTAGCCACTTCATGGCAGTTTAAACCAGTGGTTCTCAGGTGGGGATGACTTTGCCCCCAGGGGACATTGCCAGTGTCTCATCTTGGCTGGGGTGGGGATGCTAGTGACCTCTAGTGCCTGGGGGCCAGGAATGTTGGTAAACATCCCACAGCGCACTGGACAGCCGCACACAATGTCTGATAACAGTGCCGAGGTGGGGAAACCTGGTGTTTCTTTCCTGAGGCGTCTCCAGAGCCAGGAGGAGGTTGACCAGCCTCAGGGCGTGGGGCAGCTCCTCGGGGCCCTCGACCGCCAGGGTCTGGAAATGCCCCCCAGAGCCTCCCCCGCCACCCCGTGAACCCGTTCTCCGCGCGGTGCCTGGGGCTCTCAACTCAGTTTCTCGAGGGGGAGAATCCACACGGCTCTCCCGGACCGGGCACACTAGGCTGGGCACACGTGGCTGGGGCAGCCGGTTCCACGCAGGTGTGGTCCAAACAGGAGTCACCTGGTGAGTGGGGGTCCTGGGGGGAGATGCGATGTCCTTGGCAGACACCCCTCTCTGGAGATGGAGAGTGAGAAGAAATGGAAAACTTCCGTGAAGGTTCAAAGGAAGTGCAATGAAACCCTCCATAATTGCTTCAGCGCAACCTTGTAAATCAACTGTACTCCAATAGAAATTAAAAAAAAAGATAAAACGTAATTGTTTCGAGTGGTAGATAGGAAGGAGAAGGTGAAGGCCCACTCGGCCCCGTCCCAGGACGGCAGAGGGAGGAGGTGCACGTGAGCTCCGAAGACCTAAGGACACAGGGAAAAGAATCTTTGCCTGGCAGGCTGGGGGCTGGTGGCAGGCGGTGACCTGGGCCAGGCCTGTCCTTAGGAGCCTGTGGGTGCTGTGAGGAGGGGACAGGCTGGTGTGGTGATGGACACCCAGGGGAGACACACATCCGGGATTTGGGGGTTCTGGGTTCTGGCTAGAGGAAGTGGTCCCCCGGTTGCGTGTAAGGACTGGCTAAGAATTAGAAGAGGAGGGGCCCTGGAGGAGACCCCAGCTAGTCCCGCTGGGGAAGTGCAGGCCGTTCAGAGTGGCCGGACTGTGGTGTGGTGTGTGGGCCGTGGTCAGCCTCGGGGCAAGCTGGAGCGGTCACTGGGCCCTGTCATCCCCGCACGTGGGAGCAGTGGGCACCAGTTACCAATCTCAGCTACTTCAGAGAGGCTGGTGTCGAACGGACCGGAGCGGGGTGACCGGCGGGGAAGCAGCTCCAGCGTAGGTGCAGGCAGGGTGGGCTTCCTGGAGGCAGTGTGCTGGGCTGGGAGCAGCAGGATTCCCGAGACGTGAGGAGGCGACAGCTGCAGGGTGAGATGCAGAGGCAGCAACCCAGAGGCCACTCTGAGATGGAAGGAACTGCATAGAAACAGGTTAGATGAGGGCCGGTTCTCCAGGCCCCTGACCCTGCTCCCACGTAGTTACTCTCGGGGCCGAGGCACCTGGGGAGGCGTAGAGTTCTGACTGTTTGGGGTGTTTGCATAGAGAACTTTCTGGGGCACATAGAAACTTTGAGGTGATTTCCACATCCTCTTTAAGCAGATCTCAGCACACCCTCCCACTTACTTTTGAAAATAAAAATGGGGTAGTATCCTTCTTTGCTGCAAGATGTAGGGAAAGGATTTGTAATGAGTTTGGTCTCCTTTGGCCAGGGAGGTGGGACTTTTTGGGGATCCTTTGCCTTTCCAGTCCCTCTTTGCTCACGTGATCCCCTTGATGATCTACCCTCAGGAAGTTGACTACCCATCACGGTTAAGGTGGGTTGGACTCCTAACTTACAAGAAGGGAAAGAGGGTGGCTGGAAAGAAGGGGAGGGAGGTGAGCAGGTGAGGGACCGGGGCCATGTACATGATGGGTTCTAGAATGTTCTATGGGAAGAGAAGTCAGTGTAGGTCCTATTTGAATCCAGCAGGCTGTGAGGTTCTCTGCAGACCCTGCCGTGTTTCTTGCTGCAAACCCTAAGGCATCTTCTTTGAACAGGGCTGCCTCTGTCCATGGGGGCTGCTCTTGGTCAGAGAGGGAGGTACAGTCTGTCGACTCCTGTAATGCAGTCCTGAGGAAGTCACTGGAAACCACTGTTCTGTTTTCCTGTCTCTGGCTGAGAGGAGGTGGCTTTCAGGGGGCTTGGTGTGGCTTTGTCAAGTTTCCTTTGATTATTATTCTGATTATAATCTTCAAATCCAGCACTTCTCCTTGTTTGTTCCACTGTTGTCCAGATGCACCCGGGGCATTTCAGAGAGAAACACGTAGGCACGTCAGCGTGTCCCACACTGGGCTGTTTTCCTGGCCATCTACTGAAATCTCTCGGAAACTTTGCTTCAGTAGAGAATGGAAATGGTGACACTGGACCCGGAGTGATGACCTTATGTTCCTTACCTTTCAGGAACAGCTAACTCTCTGTGGTCCTCCTAGCATCTTGGTTATACCTGCGTGGTCCCAGAGAGTCAGGTCGCCTTGGCAACTTCACACTCGTTAGAGGAGCTCACCTTTGAATTCCTGTTTCCACCCCATGGAATTAATATTTATCACGCATCCCGAAGTTGCTTACCCTCGCGTTCCCTGTCCAGTCGTCAGAATAATTAAGGGATGGTTAGAAGATGTAAGTGGGTAGGCGCCTGTTGTGAGTGGATTTTAAATGCTCTATGTGATTGATTTCTCCCCTGTTGTGGTTGGCAGAGGGCAGGTCCCTTTACCCGGCTGTTTTCTTATTTTCCATCGTAGGAAAGAGGTACCCAAAGAAAGCACATTTTCTCCTTGCGTTAGCCGTACACTTGACTTTTTAGGCTTCAGATGGAAAATGGCTTTACTTCCTATTGAGTACATTTATTATTTTCTATATTATGTAGGGGCTGAAGAAACATATTAGTAAGTCTAAGAGTACCTTATAAACACATGTTGGCCTAGTGGTGTGAATCTGCTAGTCTGTACTCAGTGCTGTTGGGGTAAAAGAATATAAACACGAACTACGATCAATTCTAGAAGCTTTTGGTGGCTTTTGCCTCGTTGAGATGCTACTATTTTTTTTTTTAAAGTATAGTTGATTTACAATGTGTTAATTTCTGGTGTTCAGCAAAGTGATTCAGCTATATATATATATACACACACACACACACACACATATATATATATACACACACACTTTTTCGGATTCTTTTCCATTATAGGTTATTATAAGATATTAAATATAGTTCCCTATACTATACAGTAGGTCCTTGTTGATTATCTATTTTATATATAGTGGTGGGTATATGTTAATCCCAAACTCCCAATTTATCTCTATTCCCCCCTGCTGCCGCCTTCCTCTTTGGTAACCATAGTTTGTTTTCTATGTCTTCGAGACTCTTTCTGTTTTGTAAATAAAGTTCATTTATATCCTTTTATTTTAGATTCCACGTATGAGCCATACCACCTGGCATTTGTCTTTCTCTGTCTGGCTTATGTCACTTCGTAAGATCATCTCTAGGTCCATCCATGTTGCTGCCAATGGCATTATTTCATTCTTTTTTATGGCTGGAAGATGCTGCTTCTTGGTAACATTAAAGGTTAAAAGAAGAAATGGAATGAGCAGCAGATTCCGGCATCACTGGTCTCTGGGGCTCACGGCACCGAAGTGTCACGTGATCGGCCCTGGGAAGCCAGTGGTCCTTTCGTTTTCTACTTCCTCTGGGTGTCAGGCCGTGGAATCCCCTTTTGCTGCCATGTGTTTCGCCCTCTGAGTGTTAAAGCTTTGGGGCCTCACTTCCTCACTTGTGAGGCGGGGAAACGTGGGGGAGATACCAGCTCTGTGTCTCCGAGCCCACGAGGGCTCGTTGTGTTCCAGAAAGGCAGCATGTCTCTGAGGGAGGCTACACACCGGTGGGTAGAGCCGGGTCTCCGCTCCCATCGTGCTCTGTGGGTCTGTTCCTCCGCCTCTCTCAGCCTCTTTGCCTGGCCAGCCCACGTGGATCACGTGGCACTTAGGTGATGTGGGGATAAAATGTGATGAAGGTCTTATCAGCAATTGAGTGCTCAGTAAGTGTTAGTTATTGATAATGTTGACAAGTGAGATATTGACACAGAGCTGGTTAGTGGTAGGGCAGGGCTGGCAAACCGTTTCCACCAGAGAGCTCGACCGATAATGGCTGCCTGCCCCTGTGTTAAGAAGGATTCTGAGGCTGCATCTGGATGGGGGGGTGGGGGGGGAAGAACACTGGGACTAATTAGTCAAGCCTGCCGTGTATATGGGAGGGTGAATTGCTGACTGATTGTCATCCCCAGAATAGAAACCTCTTCTCACTCTGGTCCTGTATCATGTCGACAGCTCTGGCTGCTTCTTTCACATTGTGTCTCATGAAGGCGCTAGTTGGCGGGTAGTAACAGAGTGACACAAATACTTTAAATTATTTGCATCTGGGGAATGTTGGGATCCTACTTCTTGTCCTGGACCACTGTGACCAGGAAGCACTGTGCACGCTCCCTTGAAGTGTGCACTGCAGAGAAACGGAAGTTCCTGCGTTTGCAGAGCAGCAGGCGTTTGAGCTGGGACGCGGTGGTCCTGGAGTGTGACACCAGCTCAGCAGGCATCCTCGCCTACCTCACCCACCTCGGCCTCTGTCCTTGTCAGCAGCCTGAGGAAGCAGAACATTGGGCAAATCTGAGCAGTTTCTTACGCTTGCCCGTTAGTTAGCAGTTGAATGCTTGCTCGTTAAGCTTAGGCGTTTTGAGGTGATTGTCCTTGGTCTGGGTCTTTGAGCCTTTACTTGCTGGTAAAGCAGAGCGGGTCAGGAATGTTGGTTTCCACAAGTGAGACCATCTTAATAGGTGACGCCTGTCATTTTCATAACTTAGGCGTTTTCCTACTTTCATTTGAAAAATGACAGTTCCAAAGGATCTAGCTTTTACTCCAATATTAAGTGATTAATAAGTTAAAGAGGGGCGGAACATTTCCTAAGTCCTAGGGCTTGCTCAGACCCAGCACTCCCGGAAGCAGCTGTCTGGTTCGATGGAAGCCCAGCCGCCCTCAGTGTTTGCTGCTTCTCCCATTACCGTGGAGTCTGCTAGAACCATCCAGGCGCTGCTTTAAGTATGTGGACAGAGCATCCTTTGAGCAGGCTGGGGAAGGGGGCACCGTGCTTGTGGTGTTCGAAATGCATTGTTGGTATAAATGGACTTTGAGGGACGTCTTTCCCAAAACCTCACTGGAAGTGTCTTCATCCCTCTATTTTCTCTTGTTTTGAAAATTAGTATTATCTTTCAAAGTAAGACCTGAACGAATCCATACGTGATATATACAAGCTTAATAGATGATCACCTAAGAAGCAGTGAGGGAAAAGTTAAAAGAAAAAACAGAACAAAACCAAACCACCCAGACTGGAGTCTACAGTGGTCGTGCTCATGGCCGGGGCTTGTTGGCACCCGTGGTGTTCCAGGCACGGCACTAACCTCCACTCGTTTAATCCCCACCCAAAGCCGAGAAGTGGGTACTGCGTGGTTATTCCCATTTTGCAGATGAGCAAACAGAGGCCCAGAGAAGTGAAGTCCTTTGCAGGAGGTCACTCCGCTGGCCGCTGGCCAGCCGCTGGCCGGTGAGATTAAAACCTCGGCAGTCTTTGGTTCTTAATTGCCACCAACCTTGTCAACTGGAACAGTGATTCAGATGCGAGTAGGCTTCCCAGCTGGCTCACAGTAAAGTCATTATCATTCCTGGCATTTGAGAGGCACTCAGCCCTGGTGGGAGAAGGTGCTCCCGAGGAGACGGATGAGATCCATTTTGTGCTGAATGGACTCGTTGGCATTTGCAGAAAGAAAACAGAACCCCGGCGACTCGCTGCTGCTCCGGGACCTGGTCCAGGTCCCCGCTGGTCCTCCGTTGGCCGCCCAGCGCTCGGCCAGTCTCCTCCGTCTTCCTTGGCTCGGGGCCCTCACGTGTGCTCTTCCCTCTGCCCCATCGGCTTAAATGTCAGCCTCCAGCAGGTGGGGGCCCTGCGCTGCCCCATCACCCACCACGTCCTGTGCCTTCCTGCCAGAGGTGGTAGGCTCTGTGACTGTCTCCCGCTAGCCTGGGTCCCCCGGCCCGGGGTGTCGACATCTCTTCTCCAGAGATGGTAAGAAATGCTCTCAGCCACTTAACGTGGTCTTTGTGGATTTGCTGAGTGAGCAAGAGGCGGTGTGCAGTGGTTACGGCCCCTGAACTTGGGACCCACCTTGGAGGGTTGCAGCTCATCCTGCTGCGCTCTGGGGCTTTGACCTGGGGGAAGGTACGACCCTGAGCCTCAGTTTCCTCTTCTGTGAAGAGTACTTAACTCCTAGGGTCATTGGGGAATTGAGTGAGTTATTAAATGGAATGATGTAAATTCAGCTGGGCCTGATCAGGCGATAGCATGGGAGAAAATATTCCCATGATTCGGGTACCAATTCCACTTCTGATCACCAGCTGTGATTCTGACACCAATGCTGACGTGTGTGGGTTTTCTGTCCACGCCAAGTAATTCTCTGACTCTAGTATCAATTCGGTTCTGACACTATCTATCCAGAGATGGCATCAGATTCCACAAGTTAAGGACTCAGTCCCACAAGACTGCCCCCCACTTCGGATGCTAATCCCAAGTTCAGGTTATTTACTACCTGTGCTTCTGACCAACTGGGTATAAATCAGAGGTTTCCACGACCCCGTCCTTGGGTTTGATTAATTTGCTAGAGCGGCTCACAGGACTCAGAGAAACATCTTACTCACTAGGTTACCGGTTCATCATAAAAGGATAGAACTCAGGAACAGGCAGCTGGAAGAGATGCACAGGGCGAGGTGTGGGGAAAGGGGCGCCCTACTCACCCAGTACCTCCTTTGTTCACCGACCCAGAGGCTCTCTGAACCGAGTCCTTCTGGGCGTTTATGGAGGCTTCATTCCGTAGGCACGATTGATTAATTCATTGGCCATGAGAGATTGCCCAGATCAATCTCTAGCCCCTCCCTCCCCCTTGGAAGTTTGGGGGAGGGCTGGAAAGTACCAACTCCCTAATCACATGGTTGGTTCCCCTGGCAACCAGCCTCCATCCTTAGGTTACCTAGGGGCTTTCCAAAAGTTACCTCATTCACATAAGACATCTTTATCACTCTCATCACTTAGGAAATGCCTAGGGTTTCAGGAGCTAGGGCCAGGAATTCGGATGAAGATCAAACATATATATTTCTTATTATAAATCACCATTATCCCAATTTTCAAAATACATGTCTGATAAAGGACTGGTGTCGAGGATATATAAAGGACTCCTTCAACCAATAATAGAAAGACAACACGATAAAAGAATGAAGGTTTGAACAGACGCTCCATCAGAGAAGATGCACACGTGGCCAGCATGCGTCTGGAAAAGCCCTTGGCCTCCGCGTCGTTAGTCGCCTGGGGAATGAACCACAGATTAGAAGCAGGGGCACATACTCCACACCTGCCAGCATGGCTGAAATGATCCCGCCGGGACTCGGCGAGGATGTGGGGGAACTGGAACGCTCATACACGCTGGGGGGAGGGGTTTACGGTGGTGCTATCGCTCAGGAAGTCAGTTCGGTCGTTGCTCGAAAAACTAAACCTACGTACATCCTCCCTGTGACCCAGCAGTTCCAGTCTGAGATACTTAGTTAAGAGACATAGAAACCTGTGTCCATACGAAGCCTTGTACCAGAAGGTTCATAGCAGCTTTACTCAGGATAACTAAGACCCGGAGACAGCTGCCCATCAACAGGAGAATGGAGAGGTGGGCGGGGCTACTGGGCCTTGAGAAGCAGCAGGTACCAGCACACGCGACACAGTGACTCTCAAAACTGCTGTGCTAGCAACAGAAGCCAGGCCCAAGGAGCACGTGCCGCGACTCCGTTCCTCAGGAGGAGCACGTGCCGCGACTCCGTGCCTCAGGAGAAGGAGCTCTCGATGGACGCAGCTAATCTCTGGTGGTCGCCTCTGGAGTGGGATGGGGCCTGGCTGCGGAGGGGGGGAACAGAATCTTATGAAAATGTCCTCTATATATATATATTTTTTTTTTTTTTGCGGTACGCGGGCCTCTCACTGTTGTGGCCTCTCCCGTTGCGGAGCACAGGCTCCGGGCGCGCAGGCTCAGCGGCCATGGCTCACGGGCCCAGCCGCTCCGCGGCATGTGGGATCTTCCCGGACCGGGGCACGAACCCGCATCCCCTGTATCGGCAGGCCGACTCCCAACCACTGCGCCACCAGGGAAGCCCCTGTCCTCTATCTTGATAGGGGTTTAAGAGACACAGGGGCCTGCATTTGTTAAAACCCCTTGAATGTGCACTTCAATGTGTGCAAATTTTAACTAGAAAGAAGAAAAGGATTATAAATAAATACTGTACTCTAGTTAGTGATGTGTATATTTAGGGGGAGAGGTATCCCTGTCTGCAGTTTTCTTTGAAATACATAAGAATTAAAATGGTGTGGCAGGGCCCCAAAGATGTCCACGTCGCAGTACCCAGCGCCTGTGACTGCATCACCTTAACGTGGTACAAAGGACTTAGCAGATGTGATTAAGTGAAGGAAGCTGAGATGGGGAGATGATCCTGGATCATCCAGGTGGGCATAGGGTCCTCACAGCGGGGAGGCAGGAGGTCAGTGTAAGGGAGAGAGGTGTGTCGATGGAAACAGAGGTTGGAGTGATGCAGGGCCTCAAGCCAAGGAACGTTGGCACCTCTAGAAGCTGGAAAAACCAGGAAGCAGATTCCGCCTCCACCCTCCAGAAGGAGCACAGCTCTGCTGACACCTTGATGTTAGCCAATGAAACCTAGTTTGGACTTCTGAGCCCAGAACTATAAGATAATAAATTTATATTGCTTTAAGCCGCTGCATGTGTGGTCATTGGTTAAGGGAGCCGTAGGCAACTAATAGATAGATTCCTGGATAGACAGAGGGATGGATGGGCACATAATGAAACAGTTACAGAAAAATGTTAGTGGTGGACTCCAGGCAGTGGGTGTACAGGCGTTCGCGGTCAGGTTCTTTACATGTTTCTATACGTTTGAAAATTGTAATTGTAAAAATTGGGGAAAATGCCTGGGTTAGGCACGTAATAAGCTCTACATAGGTGTTAGCCGTCATTCTCATCATCGTTACCATTACGGCCACTCCCCACTTTATCCATCAAATACAGAAGAGGTGCAGAAAGAGAAGGCCATGGGCTGGTGGTAACTGGACAGCAATAATAAAATATAATAAGACCATCATGACCTATTTGGATAGTTGCTTCCATTTAAGAAAACTTGAGAGAAGAAATCAAGTGAAGGGATGGGAACTCAGGAGCCAGAGCCCAGTCAGTGTCATTTCTCCCAGTTGGCCGATTGGGTCCAGGTTGCACACAGGTGCAGGGATGGGACGGAAGGCGGTGCCCCGGGAACTGCGCCTCCATCCTCAAACTCCCGGAGCTGCTGCTGCTTCTGAGGATGTCTGCACTTTGTTAGGGGAAGAGAGTGTTTTAGTTAAGTTGATCTAGAAAACATATTATTAGTATAATGAGATTTTAATGATTTGAAATTTTGTTGGAGCTGCACACAATTTCAATCTTACTGTGTGCAGCTCGGCTTGGTTTTGTTTTATTTTTTGCTCAGGCCCCACGGCAAGGACACATTTCTACAATGATTATTTAGCTTTTCTTTCTGAGAGCCCTACGTGCAGACTGCTTTTAATTTTCTTGTTTTGAAAACCCCTCGGAAGAAAAGAATATCCTTTTCGTAAACACTTGGCTGGCTCGATCAGAAGCAGAGTGTGAGTGTTGCCCCTGAAGAGATTTATGTTTGTTTAAGGGTTATGCCAGGTCTCTGCTCATTATTTGTAATGGCCAGGAAGCGGAGACGACCCAAATGTCCATCAGCAGCTGAATGGAAACACACAGTGTGGCCTATGCACGCAGTGGAATATTATTTGGCAATAAAAAGGAGCGATGTACTGACACAGGCTGCAACAGGGATCAACCTGGAAAACATGATGCTCAGTGAAAGAAGCCAGACGCAAAAGGCCACATGTTGTGCACCTCTGTTCGTATGGAGCGTCCAGAGTAGGCAAATTCACAGAGACAGAAACTAGACTCGTGATTGACAGGGGCCGTGGGCAGGAGAGATGGGAGTGACTCGTGATGGATCCAGAGTTTCTTTCTGGAGTGATGGAAACGTTCTTAAATGGACTGTGGTGATGGTTACAAAACTGAATATACCAGAAATCGTGGAGCTGCGCACTTTAAAAGGGCGAATTGTATGGGGTGTGAATTCTATCGTAATAAAACTGTTAAAAAAAGGAGTGTCTGGCTGAGAGCCTGAGCTCAGAGCTTGTCCTGCCTCCCTCCAATCACAGATCAGTTTCCCTGCATGTTTCCAAGGTGGGATCCTTAACCTGGGGGGGAGGATGGCGTATCCTCCAGGAAGCACGTTGACTTTTTCTATTTGATTCTGTTTCATTTCGTTAGAGAAACGTGCTGGTCACAGCTTTCAGAACTGATTTTATGACCCACGGGGTCAAGAGGATAATTTTCAAACGTTGCTCTGAGAGATGCAGGGACGGGGGATGAGTCGGTGGGTGTTAGGGGCCCGAGTACTTCTGAGGGATTTATCGTTGGCTCTGGTGTTCGGTGCTCCAACCCGGCTTCTCAGCTCTCTGGTTTGCTCATTGTTATTCGTTAATTGTTCAGCCTTCCAGGCACATGGTCATTCACCAGAGCATTTACTGAGCTCCCTCGAGACCAGCTACCGGGGTGGGACGGGCGACCAGTGGAGTGGCCCTGCCCTGGACGCCGGCCCAGCCCTCGTGGTGTTAATGTCCCCCCACCTCGCTCTTGCTGTCCGCTCTTTATTCCCCGCTGAATGACCTCGGCCCCCTCGCTGAAAACCAGTTGGCCATCGGCTGTGAGTGTATTTCGGGCTCTCTTCTAGTCCCTTGGTCCGTGTGTCTAGCCTATGCCATCATCAGACTGTCTGCAGCTTCGTAGTACATTTCCCCCACTTTGTCCTTCTTTCTTTTTCCAGATTGCTTTGCCTATCCAGGGTCCTTCGAGAGTCCGTATGAATCTTAGGGTGGACATTTTGTTTCTGTCGAAATTGCCACTGGGATTTTGACAGGGATTGCATTGAATTTCGAGACTGGGTTGTATCGTTGTCTTAACAGTGTTACGTCTTCCAGGCCATGGACACGGACGTCTTTCAATGTATTTCGGTCTTTCTCCCTCAGCTTCCTTTCGTGGGGTTGCGTAGTTCTCAGTGTGCAAGCCTTTGCCTGCTTGGTTAGACGTGTCCCTGGGAGGCCTGGGTCTTTGGATGCTGTTATAGATGGACCTGTTTTGTATGCCGGGGGTTTCCCTGAGCTGCAGCCCGAGCAGTGCCTGGGTCCTGCACTTCAGGGCCGCTCTCTCTTGCCCACTCGCCTGGTTCTTGCCACTTTGCTGGGGCCTCACCCTCGTGCTTGGATGTCGTTGACAACCAGGGGAGGTCGTGCCCCTGGCTGCGCTTGGCCGATGGCGGCGGGGATGCGGGGCTGACTGCAGGAGAGGATGAGCCCAAGTCCCTGGAGGTGGACCAGGTCAACTCTCAAGTGGCTACCTGGCAAGTCTGGTAGAGGCCGGGGGTCCGGGCCCAGAGGATGGTGAATTCATGAAGCTGAGGCAGGCTGTCTCGGTGACAGCCCCTGGGATACACCTGGTTAAAAGAGGGGTGCACAGGGCACTTACCACCCTGGTCGTGTCAGCCGGAGTGGTGTGCTAACAGGACGGTCCTGCAGAATCCCTGGCGGGACCACAGGGTGTTCTCATCGGCGCTGCTGGGGACTGGAAGGCTGACGCTGAAACCGAGCAGGACCCTGTGGGCTCCTGGGCGCGGAAGCCTTTCTGTACGCACCACCCCCGCCCCGTTTCACGTAGGCAAGACTCCAGCCTCCAGGACCTTCCCTGAGTTCCAAAGGGCAGGTTCGAACAGTTGCCAATGAAGGGAGGAGCAGCTAAGAAACCATGTGGGGCGAGACTAACGGGACCAGAGAAGCGCCCTTGATTAGCAACAGGGTTTCGTACCCAGGAAGCCGTGCAGGGTCCTGCTCGCTTTCAAGGCCAGAGTCTGCTGACCGAGCCTCAGGGACCTTATCAGTGAGGGCGGGGGGTGGCGGCCGGATCTCCGATGACCCTGAGGGTTAAGCGAGGTCCTACACGGAAGGCTGGAGCACAGCCCGACCGTAGGGCGGCCTGGCGGGAGCTGTGGTTTCTCTTCCTTCTCATTTTGGTTGCCTCCCCCTCCCCAGCATGCTCCCCAGCACTGCACACTATCAACTCCTCCGTGCTCACAGCAGCGTGTTGGGTGTGTGCATGTTGTGATCCCATTTTGCAGATGAGGAGAAAGGACAAGAGAGGAGGGGGCCCCACGGCTTGTCCGGGAGGAGCTGGGATGCATGCAAGCCTCTGCCCACTCCTCGCTGCGCATGACACCTTGGAAGCTCAGGAGAGCACCTGGGCCCCCGGGCACTCCAGGGTGTGGTTATAACGACATTTGGGGGAGTGACTGCGAGAGGATGGGCCAGACTTGTGGTTCTTCTGCTGCCTTCTATAGGGACTGCTGTGAAAATGCCATGAGTCCTTCATTCATTCATTCAGTCACTCATGCTTTAGTTGAGCAGCCTTGGGAATAGAGCCTGGAATGTGCCGGCACAGCCCCTGTTCCAGGCGGTCCCAGAACAGACAGACCAGACCACCCCCCCATGCTCCCCAGGGACGAGGGGACCTTTGCACATGTAGTGGGTCCAGTCCTGGCCTGGGGTTGGGGAGGCAGGTGCCCCTGCAGGGGTGGTACTTGGGCTCTGAGCTGGAGGTTGAGTTGCATTTAGCAGGAAGGGTGGGGACAGACAGAGGGAACAGCTTGTGGGAAGGCTGACAGGCGAGTGGGGAAGAAGGTCGTGAGTTGTGCCCCCCCCCCCCAAGTTCAGGCTCTGAAGTCCTAACCCCTGCTGCCTCAGTGTGACCTTACTTGGAGGTAGGGTCTCTAAAGAGGTAATTAAGTCAGAGTTAGGTCATAGGGTGGGCCCTCACCCAATGTGAATGATGTCCTTATAAAAAGGGGAAGTCGGGACACAGACGCACATGGAGGGAAGCAATGAGGACACAGGGAGAAGGCAGCCGTCTGCAAGACCAGCAGAGAGCCCTCAGGAGAAACCAGCCCTGGATCTTGGACCTCCAGTCTTCGGACTGTAAGACAATTCACTTCTGTTGTTGAAGCTGCCCAGTCTGTGTACTTCCTTACAGCAGCCCTAGGATAGGAAGACAGTGTCTGGTTGGAACGTGGAGGGAGTGGCCAGGATTGTGACGGGCGAGTCCCGGGCCCCTCTCTGGCCATGACCACCGTTGGCAGAGGTGGTACTGTCCGCTCAGCTCGAGGATCAGTGCCAGGCCAGTCACGCACCACGGGGAGGCCTGCTCCGTCCTGGGCCTCTTTCAAGATGTATTTGTTTCTACAGAAGATGCCTGGCATGGTAGTCCAAGTAACGGAGCTTTGCTGCGGCGTGACAGGAGGGCAGCAGGGCTGTTAACCTGGGGGCGTTCGGTGCCGGGAGGGGTTGCTGTTTGGAGCAGGGTGTGGCCCTGGTCATGGGTATCCATCTCCCCACTGACACTCAGGGTCCTTCCCGTCCCAGAGATGTGTGAGAGCAGCCTCTTCCGGAAACCCACCAAAGAGAGACAAAACAAAACCTCCAGACCAAGACAAACCAGGTCTGGGGCCTTGCATTTGAATGGGGTGAGACCTAAAAGAAATCCTTTTGACTTCCTTGTGCCAGAGAGGCGCTGGTCAGGATCCTTTCGGTGGTAAGTGACAGAGACGCAGTTGCATGATTTCAAGGCAGAAAGGTTGGGCTTAGGTAAGCGAGCCTTAGAAGAGACAGAAGGGGCTGGTCTGGGGAGGCCTGGCTCAGAGATTGGCCCTGGTGCGACCCTGTCCTGCATGGGTAGCTCACATCCCCCCAGCATCGGGGGCCCCGCCTCCCCTCCCCCACCCCCGAGTCAGGTCACAGGTCAGCATCGTGTCCTATCTTGTGTGTTCCATCCTGTCGCTGGGGCGGGCAGTGGGCTGTGCTTACGATTGGATGACTCAGCACCGAGGTCTCCAGCTGCAGGTCCAGCTCTCTGGCTCCAAGGCTGTGCCCTGTGCTATGCCTCCTCCCCAAAGAAATCAAATGAGAATTGAGTCTCATTTGCAGACGAGGAAACTGAGGCCCCGAGAGGGGGCGGGAGCGAGGTGTCTTGTCGAAGGGTCTTCTCACTGTCGGTCCTACGTGAGCTCAGTGTACGCAGGTGTCAACATGAAGGCCACCAACCGTGAATGTGATCGATGATCAATGTGAAAGGGCATCCCTGGGCTTCCCTGGTGGCGCAGTGGTTGGGAGTCCGCCTGCCGATGCAGGGGACACGGGTTTGTGCCCTGGTCCGGGAAGATCCCACATGCCGCGGAGCGGCTGGGCCCGTGAGCCATGGCCGCTGAGCCTGCGCGTCCGGAGCCTGTGCTCCGCAACGGGAGAGGCCACAGCAGTGAGAGGCCCGCGTACCGCAAAAAAAAAAAAAAAAAAAGGGACTCCTTTTCTCCCGCCTTTCCTCATTTCAGGCACTAGCCGAGAATGGAAGGTCCATTTGTCAGGGTAGCTCTGGTCTGATTCAGTTTGGAAGTTGTTCCACACTTTGAACTGGGGTAAAAATCTCCACGCAGTGAAAATGTGAGCAGGGGACACACAGAGTGCAGAGGCCGACTTGATTTCCCCAGCGGTAGACGGCCCTCTGAGGCCGCGCGCCCACTGCTGTGGTGGCCCCGATGGCTTTTACTGTCCTCGGTGTGGGAGTGAGACAAGTTGAAGCACGATTTCGGAGCGCGTTGCAAGGAACTCTGGGGACTGTGGAAGCCCTGGAGATTCGAGCTGGAAATCAGACTCACGTTGGTGCTTTGTTTCTATTAAAGGCAGCAAATTTCTGCCCAGGACGCGGACTCAGCGGTCTGGAACGTGGAGCGAGTGGAGCTCAGCGCCTGAGCGGTTGGCACTTGACTCAGCCTCTGCTTGTCTCTGGCGGGGATTGGATCTCGATGTTCCCACCGTGAACGAGCCCAGCGCAGAGTTTCACGGGCATGCAAGGCCCTGGCTGTGTGCCCGGTGCTGGACTTGCCCAAATTCCTTCCTCCTCCTCCCAGCCATTATCCATAGAGGGGTCTGCAAACTTTTATTGCAAAGGGCCAGACAGTGTGGCAACTATTCAACTCTGCCCTTGTAGCCGGCAGGCAGCCGTGGAAATACTAAACCGATGGGCCTGGTCATGTTGCAATAAAGCTTATTTACCAGATTAAGCCAGGGACCAAAACTGGCCATGGTTTGCTGACCCCTGGTCTATGGCATAGATTCTACTCCCTGGATTTGGGGTATGTTTTTAGTCCCTTCTTTCTTTTTTTTTTTTAATTAATTAATTTTGGCTGCGTTGGGTCTTAGTTGCGGCATGCAGGATCTTTCGTTGTGGTCTCTTTGTTGTAGCGCACGGGCTTTCTAGTTGTGGCGTGCGGGCTTTCTAGTTGTGGTGTGCGGGCTCAGTAGCCCTGCGGCATGTGGGGGACTTTCCGCCAGGGAAGTCCCTGTTTTTAGTCCTTTCTGCTTTGTTAAACTTATTTAAAAAGAAGTCCCCGGGACTTCCCTGGCGGTCCAGTGGTTAAGACTTTGCCTTCCAATGCAGGGAGTGTGGGTTCGATCCCTGGTCGGGGAGCTAAGATCCCATATGCCTCGTGCCAAAAAACCAAAACATGGAACAGAAGCAATATTGTAACAAGCTTAATAAAGACTTTAAAAATGGTCCACATTAAAAAAAAAAAAAAGAAATCCCCCAACCCCCCTGCCCCACAGCGATGTTCCTCACGCTTTACTCTGTGTGCAGATTGACGGGAAGAGGGTTACGAGAGCTGAGATTGACGGGAAGAGGGATACAAGAGCTGAGATTGATGGGAAGAGGGATACAAGAGCTGGGTCACTTGTCCCCTCTTAGCTCGGTGACCTTGAGCTGGGCTCAGCCCATTCCCTTCTCTGAACAAGGGGATTGATGGCAACGCCTCCCGCACCGATCTCCTGGATTGCTTGAAGAATTACACTCGATAATGTGTGCGAAAGGGCCTTGTGAGCTGTCAAGTGTCTTCGAAGTGTGCACACATGTGTCGCCAGGTGCACGTGTGGAGGAGCACATTGGGCAGAGGCGTGAAAAGAGAATCCGAGGCCGGGGCAGGCGAGGCTTTATTTCTGCTTGTGGCACGCTCACGCCCCTTTCGGGGGCCAGGTGTCTGGCTTTTGCTGTCTAATCTGCGGAATCGAGTCCCCGGCGGCCCGTGTTTCTCCCCCGTGTCGCCGCCTTCGAGCTCCATCTGTGCTGAGTAACGGCCACGCAGGGAGAAGCATAGATCTTCCATGACACTTTAGCCATAAAGGTCCTTCTGTCGGTTAGTAGGAAAGGTCTCGTGTGACAGGTGCCATGTAATCAAAGACACGTGCTTCGTGGCTGCAAGTTCCCTGCTGCAAAATAGATATAATTCTTATGAAGCGAGAGAGATGGCCCAAAAGAGCAGTTCCACCACTTGGGCTGTTTATAGGCGCTGGGGGGATTAATGACAAAGCGGGCAGTGTTCTGCTGGCCCAGCTGGAGCTGGATATAGCCTGTGACTCCATCCCTGGGCTTTTGGCCACAGGCTTGACCTGTGCCAGGTCAGCGAGCACGTGAGCAGATGATGGTAGCGCGTGGGCGTGGCCATGCGAGCGTCCAGCTCTACCCCAGCGGGCAAGGGAGACAGGCAGCTACCCGCTTCCCCTCTCAAGGGCATAAACCCTGTGGCTGGTCAGCTCTGCACTTAATAAATGAAGCTCAGGCCAGGAAGCGCTTTTTTGTTTTTTCTTCTCCCCCCGCCCCGGCCACGCCGCGCTGCATGTGGGATCTTAGTTCCCCGACCAGGGATTGAACCTCTGCCCCCTGCAGTGGAAGCTCGGAGTCTTAACCCCTGGACCGCCAGGGAAGTTCCCAGGAAGCACTTGGCTTATGTGAATGTTGTCAGCAGACCAAGAAGGGCCCGGAACGGAGCATGAATGAAGATCTGTGTTATGGGGTTGAATTGTGTCCCTCCAAGAGCTGTTCGGTTCCTAATCCCCGGGGCCTGTGAATGTGACTGTTTTAGGAAATAGGGCCTTTGCAGACGTGATTAAGATGCAAGTAAACATGAGATCGTCCTGGAGTAGGATGGGCCCTAATATGACTGGGACCCTTAGAAGAGGAGGGGGAAAGACAGTCCCACGAGGGGAGGAGGCCGTGTGAGAACACAGCAAGGTTAGGAGTGATGCGGCCACAAGCCAAGGACCGATGGCCACAGCCAGACACTAGGAAGAGGCAGGAAGGGTCCTCCCCGGGGCCTCCAGGGGGGTACAGCCCTGCCCACACCTTGATCCCAGACTTAAGGCCTCCAGACTGTGAGTGAGAATGTCTGTTGCTTTAAGTCACCCAGTCTGTGGGCGTTTGTTGCAGCAGCCCCAGGACACGAACACAGTCTCAGCTGGCCTCTGACCTTCCAGTTGCGTGGTTCTCCAGCCAGTGCGGCTGTGAGTGAAATTCGAAGGTCGCAGGGAGAAGTCAGGTTAACCTGCACGAAAGTCCCTTCGCCCGAGAGGTGGTGTGAATGGGGGCCGGCAGGCCATGCTTGACTTGCGCAAATGTTGCTGGGTAGACCCAGGGGAGACGGAGGACTTCAGCCTACTTTCCTCACCCGGTTCCGAGAATGCAGAAAGAATTCCTGTTCCTGCCATCACCCCAGCCCTAAATCCCCCACGCCTTGAAAATATTAAAAGATTGTGTTATGGTTTTCGTTAAGCATTGAAAAGTCAGCCATCTTTGTCTGTAAAGGTCCAGATACTTGAGACTGTGAGCCATCTGGTTTCTATAGAAACGACTCAACTCTGCCCTTGTAGCATGAAAGCCACCATAGACGATACATAAATATACAGGTGTGGGTGTGCGCCAGTAATAGCTCATTTACAGAAGTGGGTGGTGGGCTGGATTTGGCCCACTGGCTGCACTTTGCCAATCCCTGGTTTAAACCAACAACGGAAAAAACCCCATTTGTATGACCAGTTCTAGTTTCTAGAATGTTCTTACAGAGACGGCCATTTAACGTATTCTGTTCTTGCCACCTGTGCCTTTTACAGGGACCCCCTGAAGTGAGTATCAGGGCGTAATGTGGACATTATGGACCAGCAGCCACAGTTACTTTCCGTGTGAGAGGAGGGAGGGCCTGGTACCCAGGAGGGACTGGGTGTGTCTTTTCCCAGGCTCCCTCCTTCTTGGGAAATCGGGTGTTAAAAAATAGATCATGACACAGCTTGATTAGCAGTGGTCCCGAAGTGAAAATAACCCATATGTCCATGGACGGAAGAAATTAAGCAAAATGTGACTTATCCATACAAGGGAATATGACTCAGCCTTAAAAAAGGAGGAAATCCTGACACAGGCGACAATAGAGATGAACCTTGAGGACGTTACGCTGAGTGAAATGAGTCAGTCACAAAAGGACAAAGACTGTGTGATTCCGCTCCCGTGAGCACCAAGAATAGTCAGGTTCATAGACACAGAAAGTAGAGTGGTGGTTGCCAGGGGCTGGGGGGAGGGGAAAGGGGAAATGATTGTTCAATGGGGACAGAGTTGGGAAGATGACGCGTTCCATAGATGGGTGGTGGTGATGGCAGCACAGAAGTGTGAATGGACTTAATGCCACTGAACTGGCCACTTAAAAATGGTAAATGTTATGTATATTTTACCACGATATTTTATTTTATTTTATATTATTTTATTTATGATTTTTTTGGCCACACCGTGAACTTTGCAGAATCTTAGATCCCCGATCAGGGATCGAACCCATGCCCCCTGCAGTGGAAGCGCGGAGTCCTAACCACTGGACCGCCAGGGAAGTCCCTACCGCAGTGCTTTTAAAAATGAAAAAGTATTGTGAAATATATTGCACTTACAAAAGCGTGTGCATGTGTGCAGTGTGAAGTATAATGGAAAAGTACCCACGGTCCTACCACTCGGCTTAGATAACGCTGTCTGCACCCCTCCGCCTCGGGGCCTCTCCCTCCCAGCAGAGGGGACCCACTGCCTTTAGCACCTGTGCCTTTCCTCGCCGTGTGGTCACACATGCACATGCTCTTCTACGTTTTGGGGCTTTGCCTGACTTTGAACCTTACGTGCCTGGAGCCACTCTGTGCACGCCCCCCAAGACTCTCGAGGTCGCCCACGGCTCAGCCCAGCTCCGCCCGGCAGCCACGCCGCCCACCTTGGCACGCAGTGTCACATCCCTCCTTGGACCGCTATCACTGTGGAGCTCAGGAGAGGGTGATGCGGCGCCTGGGCTGCACGTGGATTTGCTCCGGCTGAGTTTTGATCTGAGGCAGGGGGGCAGGCGGGGACGGAGCTGACTCTGATGCTCGATGCCCGGCTCCTGGCTCTCCTCCTGATCTCCCCTGGTGAGTTACTGTACCTCTCTGTGCCTTCTCCAGTTTTCCGAAGCAGGTGATGGGACAGCATCAGGGTGTGCGGGTGACCATGTAAGATGCCCAGAGAGGCAGCTGGGTGAGCTCGGGCGGCGGAGTGCTTGTTGGACGGGCCCCATGCTGGTAGTTTCTCTTCTTTTGTTTTTTTTTTCCGGCTGTGCCTCTCGGCTTGTGGGGTCTTAGTTCCCCGACCAGGGATCGAACTGCGCCCCCTGCATTGGAAGCTCAACCACTGGACAACCAGGGAAGTCCTCTCTTCTCACTTTTTTGCTGCTGTCTCAACCTGGCAAAAATGCTCGGCTTGTAAGCTCATCGTTCCATTTGAGGGAAAATTAAACACATTTAAGAGCAAATTAAATTAGGGGATTTTGATCATTAGCTGAGTTAATTATTTTTGGAAAAATGTAATGTACCAAGCAGGATATAGCACATGGTGGCATGCTCAATAAATATTTGTTAGAACAAAGGGTAATTTTACAAGCCAATCAAGTCATATATAATGGGATTATTTGGCTCTAAAACTAATGAAGTGGCAGTAGAGCAGTAACGGCTGCTAAAGATCGTCTGTGTGCTTGTAGAACGTCCGGAGACAAGAGAAGACGCTCGTGCTGGATCTCAGCCCAGAGCGAGGCCCAGAGTGAGCTGGCACACTGTGTCCCAGGAGGGGTGCAAGGGGCATCTATGCCCGTGGTCCGAAGCCTGAATTTTTCAGTACTATGAGCAGACCTGTCTCGGGGCTACACCTGCCTTAGCCACACTCAGGAGCCAGTGGTAGAACTGGGATGCCCACTTCGTAGGTTTTTTTTTAAAAAATTAATTTATTAAATTTATTTATTTTGGGCTGCATGTGGGCTTTTTCTAGTTGCGGCGAGCGGGGACTACTCTTCGTTGCGGTGGGCGGGCTTCTCATTGTGGTGGCCTCTCTTGTTGCGGAGCACGGGCTCTAGGCACGTGGGCTTCAGTAGTTGTGGCGCGTGGGCTCAGTAGTTGCGGCTCACGGACTCTAGGCACGCGTGCTCCAGTAGTTGTGGCGCACGGGCTTAGTTGCTCCGCGGCATGTGGGATCTTCCCGGACCGGGGCACAAACCCGTGTCCCCTGCATTGGCAGGTGGACTCTCAACCACTGCGCCACCAGGGAAGCCCCTGGCAGGTGGATTCTTAACCACTGCGCCACGAGGGACGTCCCCCCGTCGCTTGGTTTTAAATAGCACTTGTCACTCTCCTTGGGTGCGCTGCTTAGCACGATGCGGGGGGTGGGTATGCTGCCCCAGGTCGCATTTTCCTCCAATGCGACGACTTCTCTACTTGTCATGGGAGGAGACCTTCTTGCTTATGTTCTGAGAAGGTGGAAAGGACGTTCAGAAATGGAAGGTGGCTTCTCGCGTGAGAATTTCATAGCTGGTTGTCACGGGAGCATCTTCAGCTGCAGTGTCTGGGGCGAGAGGAACTGCCTTCAAGGAGAAACTTGTAAATACTGGAGCAGGAGAAGCTTGGGCTGAGCCAGAGGTGAAGGAAATTGGTGGTGAGAAAGGTGGGTGAAGGCGGGAACTTCGGGGTCCAAACCCTGGGGTTCCAGGTGTGGGTGTGAGTTACGCCCAGTGGGGCTTACTGGGTGAATGTCATCTGGTGACACAGCTGTATTAGACATCCATACCTACCTGGAAGTTGGAATAACCTTGGATTCTTTGAGCATGGGCCAGGGAGACACAGTTGGATGTCTCTCAAGCAAAGCAGAGGAAGAACTGAACCAGCTGGCCAGAGTGAGCTGCCGGATTTGGTTCATTCCTTCTCAAATACAGTCGTTCCTCTTCTTCATGGCAGCTGTGTTCCCTGGTGATGCTGGGCCTCTGCTCCTGGGCAGACACAGAGGGAGGTTTCTGATCCATGGAACCTCGTTTTCTGTGTGTTTCTGTTGAAAGACACCTTATTTAATATGTATTGCTGATTCAGTAACGTTGAACTCCAGGCCCCCTGCACTATGACACGTGCCTGAACGAAGGTCATCTGACACATGTGTTTCTTCTAGAAGCTCATCACAGCATTCTTGCACGTGGGAACACGAGACAGCACTTCACTACGCTCGGGACCATTTTAAACAGTGAGGATCGCCAACAAAAAGCACAAAGATATGCAAAACGTGGCACTAACTGGACCACGAGAAGGATGCTTGTTCATTGTATGCGAGTGGAATAATGTCATCTGGGAACACGGGCATCAGGCACTCAGACTTCTGGCTGCTCTGCTCGCACATGTCTGCGAATGACCGCGTACGTGCCAGGAGGACCGCTTGGGGGGGTTACAGATAATTTTGGTGAGTGGGTAGACTCGCAAATACAGAATCCACAAGCAGTGAGGATGGACTGTACCTTATCGGACGAGCATCTGTGTTTCCTCTGGGCCTCTGGGCATCGTGGTTTGGAGGCTGGCAGAGGGGGGTGGCCGGCTGGGAGAGGGCTCTCTGGGGCACGGGGGTCCCAGGGTCAGGCCCCTGCCCACGGGCATGGGGTGGTCCAACACTCTTACAGCTGCCTCTGGTCCGTTCACTTCTCCAAGGCTGCTGTGTGGGGATCCACGCTCAGAAAGGACAGGGTCTCCTTGCTCTACGACAGAAATGAACACAACGTTGTAAATCAACTATACTTCAATTAAAAAAAAAAAAAAGGAAAGGACAGGGTCTGTGCTCTCGAGGACGCGGCCGTAGCTGTTC
Source organism: Grampus griseus (assembly GCF_964374135.1). Classification (NCBI taxonomy): domain Eukaryota; kingdom Metazoa; phylum Chordata; class Mammalia; order Artiodactyla; family Delphinidae; genus Grampus; species Grampus griseus. The sequence goes on from NC_139005.1 coordinate 97,573,060, forward strand.
CTCATCGAGGTGGAACCACCAGCCCCCAAGCTTGTAGCCACGCCGTCCTGGCCGCTTGGCGACAGTTCAGTCACCGTTGTGGTCCTGTGTGGGGGCGTGTCGCCCGGGCGGCCTCGTCTTCCCAGCCCTGGATTCTCGGATTTCTTTTCCCTGCGTGTGTTTTGAGGAGGGAATAACACATGACCTGGAGCAGAAGGCTGTGTTAGCCGGGCGGGCGGCGCACGGGAAATACCTGTGGACTCGGGCTTGTTGAAAGGCTCAGGGAGGTTCCCCGAGGCTGGCGTTAGTGCTTAGGAGCTCTGGAGCTTTGGATCCTGAGGCCCTTGGAGGCTGACGGGCATGACCCTGAAGGGGGGCAGACCTCCGGGGCAGGGCTGGCGGGGTCCCTGGCTTGGAGGCGCGCGGCTGGGAAGCATCACTCAGCTTTGCAGCTCATTCTTTCCGTTCATTTCCCGGGTGTGACTGATTGTACGAGCCGACTGGGGCATTGGCGGAGGAGGAGGGTGGCGTTTCTCCGGCTTTCCTTGGGTGGCGCCGGGTGAGTCCCCTGGAGCACCTCTGGGGGCACCCATCCTGGCCCCCGGGAGGCTTGTCGGAGGCCATCCTCGCTGAGACCGCTAGCAAGAATGCAAATGCTGAGGCAGCCAACATGTACTGAGTGCCTGCTGTGTCCTAGGCAGGTGGCTCCAGTGGGATCACCTGCTTTGAAGTCACCATCCAGGTCACCCTCTTTCCTGACACCTTTTGTCCTTCAACTTAATGTGTTGTTTTTTAGAACTTAGCACTTGGGGAATTGCCAGTACAGTGCCCACGATCGATTCAAACAGAAGGGGGTAGAGAAGCACCTTCCTTCCGGACAGAAACGTTTCAGTAAAAAGGTGGAACTTGTACTTCTTTGACTTTTCATGGATTGTATTGAAATGGACGTAACCTGCCTGTAACAGGAAGAAACAGTTAAACCTGTCTAGAAAATAAACTTACTGGGACTTCCCTGGTGGCGCAGTGGTTAAGAATCCACCTGCCAATGCAGGGGACATGGGTTCAATCCCTGGTCTGGGAAGATCCCACATGCCGCGGAGCAACTAAGCCCGTGCGCCACAACTACTGAGCCTGCGCTCTAGAGCCCGTGAGCCACAACTACTGAAGCCCGCACGCCTAGAGCCCGTGCTCTGCGACCAGACAAGCTACTGCAATGAGAAGCCCGCGCACCGCAACGAAGAGTAGCCCCCGCTCGCCGCAAGTAGAGAAAGCCCGAGCGCAGCAACGAAGACCCAACACAACCAAAAATAAAAATAAATAGATTTTAAAAAAAAGAAGAAAATAAACTTATGGTTACTGCGGTAAGGGGTTGGGAGGGATAACTCTGGAGATTGGGATGGACATATACACACTACTATATATAAAATAGATAACGAATAAGGACCTACTGTGTAGCACAGGAAACTCTACTCAGTACTCTGTAATGGCCTATATGGGAAAATAATCTAAAAAAGAAAAAAAATATATATGTATAACTGATTCACTTTGCTGTACACCTGAAACTAACACAACACTGTAAGTCAACTCTACCCAATAAAAATTATAAAAAAAAGAAAAAGCAAAAAAAAACCCCAAAACAGTTAGCCTGTGCTTCTTTTAGTCTGAATTAATTATCTGAGTAAAGTGTTGCCTCTGTCCCCTTGCCCGTCTGTGTAGCACGTAGCATCCTCTGAAATACCGTATTTACTTATTGATTGACTTTCCTCCCGCTTTGGAGCTGAGGCCTCTGTCCTCTCGCTGCCGTGCCTGGGCTTGAGTGACGCCTGGCACATAGTGGGTGCACGGCGCATGTCTGGGTTGGGGTCCTGACCTCGAGCAGCCTGCTTCACCCCTCCCAGCCTCAGTTTTGTCATCCATTCAGTGGGGATGGTAATAAGAATTCTTTCTGGCTGCCTTAGGGGGCTGTGATGAGGGGCAAATGAACGTGCAGCCCCCTGTTTCATTCTGAAAATGGCACGTAAGGCGCTGGGTTTTGCTGCCTGGCCCAGCATCGCGGAATCCCCCGTGCCTCGCAGGTAGGAGGCTCTGGACGCGGAGATGGTGAATGAATGAAATGAGAGCCGCCCTGCAGGTACAACTGTCAAAACCTGCCCCTTTACGATGACACCGTGGGGCTCCTGATTCTTTCATAATTTTTTAAGCATAGCCGTCTTCCTTTAAAAGCTGGGCAGGTTTCCTTTCGTGACTGACCCTCCGTTGTTCTTGCCCCCCAGGAGCTGGGTGCTGGCTCCGGGCATTTGCTTGGCCGAGCTGGCAGGTGCAGAGGTGCTGAGATGCCCCTGCTCCCGCCCCAGCTGTCCTCTGGGTGCAGACCTCCGCGAGGCACTGGCACTCTCGGACGTGGCTGTCCTGGGTCTTGCTTTCTGAGCGCCCACAGGATACCGTCGTCCTGCTTGAGCTGAAGAGGCGTGTCCTCGGGCACCGTAACGAAGTACCGCAGCCTGGGGGGCTTAAACAGCAGACATCTGTTCGTTCACGGTTCTGGAGGCTGGGCGCGTGAGATCCAAGGGCCAGCAGGGCTTAGGGATGGTGTCCCCACTGTGTCCTCAGCGTGCTCACATCCCTCTGTACGTGTCTGTGACCTCATCTCCTTTTCTTACAGGGGCACCAGTCGCATGGGTTTAGGGCCCACCTATATGACCTCATTTAACCTTCATCACCTCTTTACAGGCTCTCTCTCCACACACAGTCATCTTCTGAGGTCCTGGGGGTTAGGACTCCAACAAATGGATTTTGGGGGAACACAGTTCACCCCTAACAAGCTCCTTCATCAGGCGGCCCCAGTAGAGGAACCGTTAGACCACGCTCAGCTTCGGGACCGTATCGGCCTTGGGTTCCTCGCAGCTGCTGCCTCGGCTCCCAGGTATCGACTCTGGATTACCGTTGGTTTGCACCAAGTCTGGGGGGATCCCTGCTGCTGATTCCTTTGCCTGGGCTGGGGTGGGCCCACCGGGCAGCGCTGGGAGCAGGTGGCCATGTCCCGTGACTGCCCGCTGCCCTGAAGCCCCTGCTGGTGGTGGGCCCGCTCCGGGTACCAGCGTCCCTGTTGGGCTCACATACTCCCTGCTTGAGCAAACCTGGGGATTGGTTGGTCATTCCAGCCACATCTACAGGAAGCATGCGTTTCCCTCGGGAGCTGGGGGATTGCTAATAACTGTCATATATAGGAGCGAGTAGTGCCTCCTACCAGGAACCATACAAATGCATTGAGCCCTGAAGCAACCCCACAGGTTGGTCATTGTTATCAAGCCCATTTTACAGACGAGGGAACCAGGCACAGATGGGTGGCCCGCCCGGGTCACCCAGCTGGTAGGTGACTGGTTCAGCTTTGAGGCCAAGCAGTGTGTCCAGCGGCCAAATCGAGGAGGAGTTTTGGGCAAAGGTGGGTGTGGTTCTACTTCTGCACCCTCCCTCCCCGTTCTAGCATCTTCCCCTGTCCCCCCACCCTGAGAAGCCAGTGCTACAGGAAGCAGATCTGCCAGTTTGGGTGGCCGCAGCTCCAGTAGGGCTTTGTTTCTGGTATTTGATTTCTGTTGTCGTGGAAACGGGGTGACAAGAGTTCCTCGTTAGCGCTGGCCCTCCCGACGTGGTCGGCATCCAGGAGGTGCGGCGTGGGGACGCGGGCCTGCGTTCTCTTTGGGGTTGGGACAGGGAACCAGGTTGCGTCCACTCTCGGACCCTCCCGTCCACCTGCCCGGCAGCCGGGTCTCCAGGCCCAGGCCGAGATCGAAGCCTTATCGGAGGCCGGGGTCTATTGTTCAGCGTTTTGCTGAGCCAGACAAACACGTCTGAAGTCACACACAGGAATGGATACTCCCTTCCTTCCTTCTTCTTGCCTCGTGGGCTTGTTTCCTGGGGAGCAGCTTGCCGTGAAGCCGTTGGCAGCAAAGATAGAAATAATATTTTGCGGTTAGCAGTGTCTTATCGTGTAAAAACAACCCCGTCCTCCTGGCAGCTTGATCCCCTGTGGCCTTCCTCAAAGTCACCCAAGAGGGGCCTTTCCCTCGAATTGCAAGTCACGGCAGCATCCCTGCCCGCGCCCCTATGTGACCTGGCGTGTGTCTCCTACATCTCCCCGCCGATTCCCCGCTGGCCTCAGGCTCACCTGCAGTTACCCGCTTCACCAGTGAGTCCTCCCCGGTTTCTTTCTCATCGTTTGCAGCAGAAGCTAAGCCCGGGCCAGCCCTATTCCCTCTCTGCTTTATGGGGGAAGGTCATTTAGACCAGAATGGACCCTGGGCTGGCCCTTCGACTTTTCCCAGGAAGGTGGCAAGGGTGGATGTGAGGACAGTGGGAAAAGGGGGCTCTGGTATCCCCCTTGGCCCAGATGGACGGGTGCCTGATGTGCAGGATGAAGCATGTTGGGAAGTTTCCAGCACTCTGGTGGGTCATGTGGGTCTTTGGGCCTAGGCTGAGGAAAGGGGTTGGGAGCATTTTCAGGGGCAAGTTGCAATTAAGGTTTTTGTAGGGCTATCTGGTACGATGGATTTCTCTTTAATGACCTTTGGGTTCCATCTTTCCCTTTAAACTGGATGTTCTTGGCCAGCATCTAGCTCTCCTTGTCGTCACTGGATAAGAGATTCGTTCTGCCTTTTCTTCGGAGGCAGCGTCAGTGGAAGGGCCTTTGCGTCGGGTGGTCTGCCCTGTTTAGCAGCGGTCATGGCAGTTGGCGTGGTTCCTCTGATGCTTGGCTTTCCTGCCTGTGAAATGGGGACAGCGGTACAGCTGATGTGTGCCGAGCTCTCTGGCCCCAGGGTCTATCCCAGTCTCTTTACGTGCTTTGTCTCGTGCAATCCGCATAACAACTTTATTTTACAGCAGAGGAGACTAAAGCACAGAGAGGCTAACTAACCTGCCCAAGGTCACACAGCAAATGGGAATGGGAGTCGGAGTTTAGTTGGAGCTCTTAACCTCGGCTTTAGGCTTGAAGGCCATCTCCCTGGGACCTGCTGGGGGACAGAGTGAGATGATAGTTATTCAAATGCTCCTGTGCCTCTGACACCAAGACGGCTCCCCCATGTGTGCCTTCCCGTCTGATGGAATATCGGTCACACATCCTCCCTGGGCTGTGCCTGGTGTTTCCTTAAAGAAAGGGACACTGGTGCCCAGGTTTGCAGGTGACCAAGGTAGCCCTTCCTTCAAGGACACAGACTGATTTTTGTCTCGGTCATTCACCTAGGTGTGTGGGGACATTTCTAGGGGAGACATCAGCAGTCGAGGGAGGGGCATAAGGAAACTGAATGCAGGGAGGATCTGAAGCAGCTCTTTGAGGACAATAGACTTTACGATAAAAAGCACAAAGTGATTGAACCAGGCCAAGTGGCCCTTCCTGGGCAGTGCCAGGAGGGGATGGGGGATGAAGGGCCGTGGTGGTTGATGGAGGGGCAGACCTTGTATGCTCTCCCGGTGCTATCATGGACTTTGTTCCTCTTTTTTTTTTTTTTTGGACCTTGCCTCATGGCTTGTGGGATCTTCGTTCCCCGACCAGGGATTGAACTTGTGCCCTTGGCAGTGACAGCGCTGAGTCCTAACCCCTGGAACTGCCCTGGACTTTGTGCCTCTTGCATTTTCTTCCCGAGGGGGTGGATTACTGAGTTCTCCACTTTCCCCTGGGAGAAGTGCAAGGTACACGGCACAGTCAAGGATCTGAGAAGTCCTGCAGAAAAAGACCTGTTTAGCCCTGCTTCACCCAGTATTTCCTTCAGTCCCTTGACCCTGGCTTAATTCACACAAGACCTGTGAACGTCCTTGTCTGTGGAATTCACTTGGGGAGATAACGATGGGGACCAAATAAACAGGGAACTTGCTCGTAGATCTACTGCCTTTTTCCCATTTTGCTCAGGTTCTGTTGCACTTCAAAAGACTAATTTAAGAGCTGTGCTGCAGTGTGTTTTCGCCGTCTGAAAAGTACAACTGCTGATGCAAGGAGGAGGTCTGTTAAGTCTTCTCTTTCTCTGTGAAAGCCCGGGGACCCAAGCCGAGGGCTCCCCCTCTCTTGTGGCTCTGTGGCCGCCCGCCCTCCCCACCGCCCCAGCCTGCTGACCAGCCACCCTGCTCTGTCTTTGTACTCAGAGGTCTTTTCTGGAATAGCTCTCGTCACCTGTGTGTTTGTCCCCTCCTTCCTGGCTGGTGATGCTGTGTGTGAGGACACAGAAGCTACGCTTGGGCTCAGGTCAGTGAATGTGTATTTGTTCTGGCTGCTCTGCTAGTGAGACCTGCAGGATAGATCCCAACTCCATTCCTACTACCCATGGGACCTGACGGTATCTTTCCAATCAGTAAAATGACAATGACGGAGGCAGCCCACTTGCTCCATCAAGGACCCCTGAGGCCGTCCCCGCCTGCCCAGAGCGAGACTGGGAGAGCCAATCAGCTGCTGCCTCCTCTTCTCTATCACTGCCGCCTGCTGCTTTGTTCTGCCTCCCCCTCCCCCTCCCTGCTAATTACCTGCCTAAGGGATCCAAGACTGTAAGAACTTTCTAAGATGTAAGCGTCTGTGACTTCCCCACATCTTTATTTTGTGGAGAGGACTTTGTAGTTGGGTAGATTGGTTCCAGTGGGAATGCCAGCATTTAGCTCCCTCCTTGGCCAAGTCACCTGCACGTCCGGCTTCCGTTCTCTGGTCTGTAGTGGCACCCCTGTCCCCGGCTGTCCCCGGGAGCCTGAGTGGGCTCATATATGAGGATGTGGGGTGGGCAGGCCCTTGATAGAGGCAGACCTCCTTCCTCCCTGTTGCGGGCCCGTGGTCTCCATCCCCACCCTGCAGGCCTTTCTGGGTTGGGGGGCTTCAAGTTAGGCACGAAATGGGACAAGAGAAGGGAACTTGAGAATGAAGAGCTGGTAGTTTGCTGAAAGGGACTTCAGAAGCATCCTCTCTCTTCCCAGCTTGTTAGCCAACGTCCTGCTACAGGACGACGACCCAGGGCAAAAGAACAACTTCCCCTACCCTCTGGGAACGTGAGGATGGAGACTGGCACCCTCTGTCTCTGCCCTGCGGGCCAGGCTCCTTTAAGACTCAACTCCAAGGTTGCCTCCTCCAGGAAGCCTGCCTGGGCTGTCATCCATTCCCTTCTGGGTCCCCAGCATCTTCATGTACCTACATTATTTGTGTCCTGGACACTGAGGCCCTTGGGTCAGGGCCTGTGTCTAAGTCGTTGCCCAGCCAGCCCGGCACCAGGCCTGATACGTTCACTAAGTGGTTGTTGGATGAGTGAATGAACAGGTGCAGACAGAGCCAGATCCCATCATGGTTACACCGGAAAATGTGCATTAAAAAAAAAAAAAAATTTCTTTTATTGAGTGGAGGAAATTTACATTTACACCTGAAACTAACACAACACTTTAAAAATATGTATTTATTTATTTATTTGTGCTGTGTCTTAGTTGTGGCTCGCCAGCTCCTTAGCAGTGCCATGAGAACTCTTAGTTGCGGCTTGCATGTGGGATCTAGTTCCCCAACCAGGGGTCGAACCTGGGTCCCCTGTATTGGGAGCATGGAGTTTTAACCACTGTGCCACCAGGGAAGTCCCTAACACAACATTGTTAATCAACTATACTCCTATATAAAATAAAACGTTAAAAAAAAAAGAAAGAATGGATTTAATAACCTTCTACATTTGCATTTTAACACCTAAAACTTGCAACTATTTGTGTATGGTGCCCTTTGTTGAAAAACATAGCTGCTTTAAAAATATAGCCACTAAAAGGTACAAACTTTCAGTTACAAGGCTAATAAGTTCTGGGGATCTAATGTATAGCACGGTAATTATAGTTAATTAACTGTATTACATACTTAAAGCTGCTAAGAGAGTAGATCTTAAATGTTCACACCACAAAAAGAAAATTGTAATTACGTGACAGGATGGAGGTGTTAGCTATGGTAGTAATCATTTTGCTATATATAAATGTGTCAGATCAACACTTTGTTCACCTTAAATGTGTACAATTTTATATGTCAATTATATCTCAATAAGACTGGAAAAAATAAAGTAAAAAAAAAGTGGATTCATATAGCCGCCCCTACCTTCCCTATCCCCTGCCTCTCTGACCTCTCAGTCACCAACTACATATAAAGGGAACCAAGAGACGAAGTGTGTCCCTCCGTTATTTTCTCCAAACGGATGCTTCCATGCAGCTGGGGAAGTGGGACACTCCCTTAAACTTGGGGTACACTTCAACAGAAGCCTTCATCACTCATAGAAGGCACAGAGGGGGCCCAGGAGGGGAGGGAACATCGCTCTGAAGGGGAGGAAGCAGGTGGGCCCCAGCAGGCTTCGGTCCGGGACAGGCTCAGGGCGCGCCTCCCTCCCCTCCAGCTATGCCGATGACCAGCTCGTACACAGTAGGTCCTCAAAACTCTCACAACGTACTTGCCGAGCACCTGTCGAGGGCCCGTGCCTGGCACTTTACGTGTTCTGTCACGAATCCACAGCCCTGAGGGAGAGGAGGTATGGTTAGGATACATATTTCACTCGGGATTCAGAGGACATCTGTTGCAGGCCTACTGTGTGTCAGACCCTGAGCTGGGCTTTGAGGGTACAGACAAAGGACCCTGTGCTCGGGGACTGTCTGTTCAAGCTGGAGACTGTTTTTTATTTATTTTTAAAAATTTATTTTATTGCAGTATAGTTGATTCACAATGTCGTGTTAATTTCTGCCAGACAGCAAAGCGATTCAGTTATACATATATACAATAGTTTGCAACTGCTATGCAAAACCCACGATCCCTCCCTCCCCCACCCCACTCCCCCGTGGCAAACACGAGTCTGTTTTCTGTGTCTGTGAGTCTGTTTCTGTTTCGTAGATAAGTTCATTTGTGTCATATTTTGGACTCCACGTATAAGTGATACTATATGGTTAGCCAGCCTCCTGCTGCAGGACGACCCAGGGCAAAAGAACCCACTTCCCCTACCCGCTGGGAACGTGAGGATGGAGACTGCCACCCTCTCCCTCTGCCCTGCGGGCCAGGCTCCTTTAAGACTCAACTCCAAGGTTACTCTTTCTGACTTACTTCACTTAGTATGATAATCTCTAGGTCCAACCATGTTGCTACGAATGGCATTATTTCATTCCTCTTTATGGCTGCGTAGTATTCCACTCTATATGCACCACATCTTCTTTATCCATTCATCTGTCGATGGACACTTAGGTTGTCTCCATGTCCTGGCTATTGTGAATAGTGCTGCCGTGAACATAGGGGCGCATATATCATTTTGAATTATAGTTGTGTCTGAATATATGCCCAGGAGTGGGATTGCTGGATCATATGGTAGCTCTATTTTTAGGTTTTTGAGGAACCTCCATACTGTTTTCCATAGCGGCTGCACCAACTTACATTCCCACCAACGGTGTAGGAGGGTTTCCGAGACAATTTATCAAAACATAAAATAACAGAGTGATGACTTTGGGGCAGGAATGAAGTGGGGTGCTGTGCCAGTCACCCAGGGGACTTAGGGGTGGGTGTTTAGGAAGGGCTTCCGGAAGCATGAGAAGGGGCTGGTCGTTCAAAGCTGGGGCAAGGCTTCCGGCAGATGGACCAAAGGAAGCCTGGCCCCGTTGGGACAAGCCCTGTTGTTTTGAGCTCCGTGGTCCACTCTGTTGACCTGGGGAAGCCATGCCGACAGAAGAAGGTCTGTGACCTTAGCTCTGTGACCCCGTGTTCAGGTCAGTGGAACCTCCGGGCAGCAGCTGTCCGGGCCGCTCAGGGTGTTGGCTCACACTTGGCTGGTCCGGCTGTCCACGCCTACCCCCAGCTGTCACCAGTGTCCAGAGCTCCCACCCGGCCAGAGCCTGTGGCTTCCTTGGGAGGGAGGGTGCCCAGTTGCCAGGGCAACCAGAGGTGGGAGGCCAGGGCCTCAGGCAAGCAGCTGAGCTGCCTGCAACCGCAGGGATCGAGGACCAGGGCGGGCTGATCCTGGCCTGTGGTGCAGAACAGCGAGGACCCCTGCTAGCACCTCGCCCCCTAGGAAGGAAGGGGGTGCAGGTTGGGGGAGCATCGCTCGCTGCCTGGTCCCCGTGCCTCCCAGCTGCCTGCTGCAGCCCCGGCCCGGCTCGAGAGGGTGTGTGGGCGATGAGCGGCTGCGAGTGGCTGGCACAGAGCAGGTAACAAAGGTGGGTGGACACGGCTGCGGGGCTCGCCTCTGCCCTCGGGCCCCACCTCGTGTCCATACCGGGCCGGAAAGCGGAGGGATAGAGGAGTCCAGGCTGCTCTCTGTGCCAAGGACACCCACCGTGTGGGCTCCCTGGGGGCTGGAGGCTCTGGAGACGGGGACCCTGCCCAGCCCTGGTCCTGAGGCTGCAGGATGCCCGCGCTGTACTTAGTTAGCACTTAGGCTGGCGGAGCCAGGACAGCCGGGATGCGGTTTAAGCCGCATGCTGACCGCAGGAAGCGGGGAGCGTAAGGCCGTGGTGCCGTGGGATTCCGGCCTGTGTGAAGGTGTGAAGGAGGGTGCTGGACTCCCTGTGGGTGCCGCGCGGCTGTGCAGTGTCGGGAGCCCGTGGCTGTCTAGCCTCTGGGCTCCCGAGTCGGGTCCAGCAGGGTTCCTCCGCCTCAGCGCCCTGCACGTTTTGCCCTGGATGATTCCCCGTGGGGCGGGGGGTGGCGGACACGGCAGGGTGTCGAGCAGCACCCCGGCCTCTACACACCAGATGCCAGTAGCACCCCGTGCTCCGGACGTGGTTGCCTGCGGTGTCCCCAGACCCTGCCACATGTCCCTGGAGGGCAAACTGTCCCTGGCCGAGAACTACGGAGCTGGAAGGAGGCTGCCTCCATGGACAGTGTCCTTAGGACCTCTACCAGACCCCACCTGACCTCCCACCCCAGGAGCAGGACCTCCACCAGACCCCACCTGACCTCCCACCCCAGGAGCAGGACCTCCACCAGACCCACCTGACCTCCCACCCCAGGAGCAGGACCTCCACCAGACCCCACCTGACCTCCCACCCCAGGAGCAGGGGATCAAGGGACATGGATAGTGTCCTTAGGACCTCCACCAGACCCCACCTGACCTCCCACCCCAGGAGCAGGACCTCCACCAGACCCCACCTGACCTCCCACCCCAGGAGCAGGACCTCCACCAGACCCCACCTGACCTCCCCCCCAGGAGCAGGACCTCCACCAGACCCCACCTGACCTCCCCCCCCAGGAGCAGGACCTCCACCAGACCCCATCTGGCCTCCACCCCAGGAGCAGGACCTCCACCAGACCCCACCTGACCTCCCACCCCAGGAGCAGGACCTCCACCAGACCCCACCTGACCTCCCCCCCCAGGAGCAGGACCTCCACCAGACCCACCTGACCTCCCCCCCCAGGAGCAGGACCTCCACCAAACCCCACCTGGCCTCCACCCCAGGAGCAGGACCTCCACCAGACCCCACCTGACCTCCCACCCCAGGAGCAGGACCTCCACCAGACCCCACCTGACCTCCCCTCCCAGGAGCAGGACCTCCACCAGACCCCACCTGACCTCCCACCCCAGGAGCAGGACCTCCACCAGACCCCACCTGACCTCCCACCCCAGGAGCAGGACCTCCACCAGACCCCACCTGACCTCCCCCCCCAGGAGCAGGACCTCCACCAGACCCCACCTGACCTCCCCCCCAGGAGCAGGACCTCCACCAGACCCCACCTGACCTCCCCCCCCAGGAGCAGGACCTCCACCAGACCCCACCTGACCTCCCCCCCCAGGAGCAGGGGATCAAGGGAAGGGAGGACTCCCGGCGACCACTGGCCATTTTTTCCAGGGCCCTCGGTACCTGGGTGCCCAGGATCTGCCCAGAACACACACACACCTGCACCCCCACCCCCTGTGACCTGGAAGGGGTCCCCTGCTGCTCTTTTTAAAAATAATAATAAACTTTACTTCTCAGATCGGTTTTAGGAGTTTCCCAGCATTATTGAGCAGAGGGTGGGGATTTCCCATATACCTCCCCGCCCTGCCCGTGCACAGCCTCCCCGATTCTCCCCACCCCCAGAAGAGTGGTGCACTTGGTACCATCAGTGAACCTACGCTGACAGATGAGCGTCACCCAGAGTCCGTAGCTGACATGAGGGTTCATTCCTGGTGTTGTACATTCTGTGGGTTTGGACACATGTATAATGTCACGTACCCACCATTACAGTAACATACAGGGTGTACTGTGTTCACTGCCGTGAAAATCCTCTGTGTTCTCCCTATTCGTCCCTCCCTCCCCCAATCCCTGGCGACCCCTGATCTTACTGTCCCCATAGATTTCCCTTTTCTAGAGTGTCATGGAGTTGCAATCACACAGTACGTAGCCTTCTCAGATTCGCTTCTTCGCTTGGTAATATGCAGTTGGGTCCCTCCGTGCCTTTCCGTGGCTTGGTAGCTCATTTCTTTTTAGTGCTGGAGAACATTCCACTGTCTGGATGAGCACTCTTTCTTTATCCTTCACCTCTAGCTCCTGAGCAACCTGCTGCCTTTCTGGCAGGTGTGCAGGGCAGGCTGTGCTGACCTGGGATGCGAGGTTGAGCCTAGGTGGGACCCCAGACCCCCTAAGGTTGGAGCCTTGAGGCCCGGAGGGCAGAGCCTGGAGAGGGCGCTGCAGAGGGAGCGGGGGGAGGAGGGGGGACAGTGCTGAGCCTCCCTGGAGGAACGGCCTCCACGCAGCTGAGTCAGGAGGACCCCTGTCCTTGTAGACACTGCCACCGATCCGCAGTCCTCACCCTGTGAGCCTGCCCGGAGCCCACCCAGCCCGTCTGCCCAGAAATGCCCTGTGTTCACCTCGTTCAGGCCTGGAGACCCTGGGGGGCTGGTGAGACACAGAAGTGCCCTCCGAGTGCTCAGGGCTACACGCAGTGGTGCCCGGGATACGTTTTGGACACTGGGACCTCGCCCTGTGGGACTGGCTCCATGCGGGAGGGGTCAGTGAGTCCCACACTGGCCAGAGGCCTGGTCAGAAACACACGTTTGCTCGGTGATCCATGCACGTGCCCTTAAATCCCTGCAGTGTGTGCCGCCCGTGAGGTAGAACAGCCAAGGTGCCTGCCCCGTTTCAGGGGATGACACGGGTCAGGAGCCCTCACGGACCTGTCGGCCCCACGGGACGGCAGGTGAACGCATCACGGCCCTTTCCCTCCCCTCCATCTCCAGCGCCTTCGTGGATGGCTCGTGGGTGGCCTGGCCGCCGTGCCGGGCCTGTCACTGTCTGTGTTGGTTGTGATACGACACCGTGCTGGGTGCCACTGTCCTGTGCAGCCAGGGGCCCTCCTGGAGCAGCCTGGGGTCTTAGTGTCCTGGGGCCGCTGGAACAAAGCACAGAGATGGGGTGGCTTCCACCACAGAGATGTATTCTCTCATACTGTTTGTTTGTTCGTTCGTTTTGCTGTGCAGCGTGGCTTGTGGGATATTAGTTCCCTGACCAGGGGTTGAACCCGGGTCCTCGGCAATGGAAGCGCAGAGTCTTAACCTCTGGACGGCCAGGGACGTCCCAGAAATGTATTCTCACAGTCTGGAGGCCAGAAGTCCAAAATCAAGGTGTCGGCAGGGTTGTGGTTCCTCTGGAGGCTCCCGGGGAGGGTGCTGCCCGCCTCTTCCAGCTCCCGGGGGCTCCGGGCGCTCCTTGGCTCGTGGCTGCATGACTCCCGTCTCGGCCTCTGTCTTCACGTGGCCGTCTTCCCTCCCTCTTCTTTTAAGGACACCAGTCATCAGTGTGACCACCCTACTGACCTCATCTCAACCTGATCACCTCTGCAAAGACCCTATTTCCAAATAGGGCCACATTCACAGGCACCAGGAGTTAGGACTTCGACATGTCTTTCTGGGGGATACGGTTCACCCTATGATGCATGGTGAGCTCTTCCAGACCTGCCCGCTCCCAGAGCGCCGGGGCAACCCACAGAAGGCTGCAGTCGGCTCGCGAGGCCTGGCGGGGGTCCTCCTGGGGGATGAGAAGGGAGGCGTCAGGTGGACACCTGGGGGCCACGAACTTGCCCAGGTGTTTGGGGAACTGCAGGGCTTCCTTGCTCCTTTGTGTTGATAGGAAGGTGGTCTGCTCACAACTTTAAAAGTCAGAGAGAATATGGGCAGGTAGTTAAACTTTACAGCTGGGGAAGCAGTTGTTTGACGGGCGGTGAAAAGATACCTGGGCTTGTTAGGCCGTTAGTTGTGACACAAGTACAAACAGCAGCGTCCTTGAAAGTCGGGGGCCGTCCTGCAGAGCTGCGTGGTGGGAGCTGGAGTCCCAGGCTCGGGCCCCGGGTCCTGGCCCTACGCCCTGCACATCCTGCTTGCATCCTTCAGAGGCGATGCTGTCGAACACGGTTGGCAGGAGGTCTGTCCCCTCCCTCCAGAGAAGCCCTCCCTTAAGGTGGTGTCCCCATTTTTACTGATGGCCAGACCAGCCCTGGGAGGAGCGAACTTGCTCAAGGTCACACACCCAGATGGGTAGTTAGACCTGGATCCTCACTACCGAGCGAGCCCCGCCTTTTTCCCTGGCCAGCCTTCTCTGTCGGGGCACACGTGGGAGAAGGGAGGGAGGTATCTGGACGCAGCAAAAGGGAATTGATTTCCTGCGATGAGCATCCTTTTCCCCATTGGTTTGCTAACGTGCTCACCGCGCCAGGTGTACTGTAGATGCCTGCCCGGGTCCAGAGCCCTGGCGATGACTCTGACGTCTGGGCTGGTATTTACTGTGTTTAGTGACTTGAATGATGACCAGGCGCAAGAGCCTGTGGACCCTGCAAGCATTTGAAAATGACCAGTCTGCTACCTGACGACCTGGTGGGTTGATTCCTGGAAGGACGTTGGCAGGATGGAGAAGCCAGGTGTTCCCGGGACAGAGGACACACAAAGGTCCAGGGCTGGGAGGGGTTGTGGAACACAGCGTCGCTGAAGAGGTCAAGCCATTGGCACATCCCTGGCTACTCCAGGCCGAGGAGGAGCGTGGTGGGGGTCTGACCCCCTCCCCTCCGACTCAGCCTTCGCCTGAGGTGGCTGGGCTGAGAAGCCACTGGTGGAGAAGCGACTTCCGATCTTGCCGATCGTGAGGCTGTCCTGCTCTTTTTGCACCTAACTTCGTACATTTTAGTGGATTCGCCATCAAGCAGCCAGCCTCCCCGGCTTCACTGTCACGCGAGTGACACGTGGGGACAGTTGTGTTTTCATCCTCGGTGTTGATCGGATGCGTTCTTTGTGCTTCTGCTTCTGCTGCTCGTGGGACCAAGGCTGTGCCGGTTCCAGTAACGGTTGTGCCCTCGGAGCTTAGCCTGGTGCCTTGTGCGGAGCAGGTGCTGCCAAAGAATGTATTGGTTTGCTAATGTGCTGATGTAAGAAATTGCCACAGATTTAGTGGCTTAAAACAGCACAAACTTACTATCTTATAGCTCTGGAGGTCCTAAGTCCTAAAATCCGGGTGTCGGCTGGGCTGCGCTCCCTCGGGAGGCTCCAGGGGAGGATCCTTTTCCTTGTCTTTTCCGGCTTCTAGAGGCTCCTCCATCTTCAAAGGCAGCAGCCCTGCATCTTCCAGTCTCTCCCTGCTTGTGTTGTCACGTTGCCTTTTTCTCACTCTGACCCACCCGCATCCCTTTTATAAGGACCTTTGTGATGACACTGGGTCCCCCCAGATAATCCAGGATCGTCTCCCATCGCGAGATCCTTCACTCGATCACATCAGCAAAGTCCCTTTTGTTTGTAAGGTCACAGTTTCCAGGAATTGGGACGTGGACATCTTTGGGAGACAGGGGGCATTATTCAGCCTACCACAGAGGCCCCCAAAGAAGTAGAAAAGAGCTCTTAGGAGTTCCAAAAAGAAACACCAGAAAGGAATGTTAGAGCTCTGCAACATGCATTCATTCATGCATGAATTCATTTATTCACCATTAACTCGCCAAGTGTCACTGACTGCTTCCTGAGGGCTGCGCCCTGTGCAGGGAGCTGGGGAGACAGGCAGGCCTTTTGCCTGCCCTTACGGAGCTATGGACACGAATCCGGTAGCACAGACGCAAGCGGGCCTCAGACGTGGTAAGGCTGGGAAGGAAGGGAATGGAATGGAACAGAGCGCAGTGGGGGCCGGGGGTCGGGGGGGCTGGGGAACCTGGCTTCGTCCTGGCTGGCAGGGAGGGAGTCTCCACGTGCCTGTGGCTCCCACTTGCTCCTTTGGGGCCCTCCCTCCAAAGGCCCATCCCCGGGAACCCCAGTGGGTGCCGAAGGCCCTTGTACTTTGTTCCCTTGAGTGTCGCATCCATTCCGGGTGGGACCACCAGCCCCAGGGGCACGTGGCTTCAGGCGCCCCCAAAGCCGCCTGCCTTTGGAAGGCACCCCTCTGCCCTGCAGCAGATTCTCTTGTTGAGATGAAACCTTCGCAGGCCATGCCTGGCTCGCATCTCCAGGGGCAGATGGGCCGCTAGAGGGCGCCGTGCTCCTGGCGTTTCCCGCCTGCGGGTCCCAAGTTCTCTCCCGGTGGAGCGTTTGTTTCGGCGCAGGTGCACAGAGAATCGGTTCTTTTTCTTAAAATGACTTAACGATTTAATCTTCTTATTTTCTCAGCAGAGCACACTTTGGGCTTGCCTGGATACGATGGGACAGTAACGATCAGGCTAATTAATACGAGTTTCACAGCACAGGAAGCAGCCCAACTTGTTTCAGCAGACTTATTTTTCCCACTTTTCTCTTATGAAGCACATTTCTCTCTGAGGGTGTTAACCTCATCTGGCGGGTCCTGTTGAGGTTTCTTTGCATCTCCCCATGGGTGGGACACATCACACAGCTCGGCTCCAAGGGGCTGGAACCATGACCGACAAACACAAGACATCACTGTGACTTTTTTTTATAATTGAAATACAGTTGATTTACAGTACTGTGTTGATTTCAGGCCATTTTCAGCAACATGGATGGACCTAGAGATTATCATACTAAGTGAAGTAAGTCAGACAGAGAAAGACAAATATCATATGATATCACTTATATGTGGAATCTAAAAAAATAATACAGATGAACTTATTTACAAAACAGAAACAGATTCACAGACATAGAAAACAAATTTATGGTTACCAAAGAGGCGGTGGGGGGAGGATAAATTAGGAGTTTGGGATTAACAGATACACACTACTATATATAAAAGAGATGTGGCACTTTTTTTGATAATTCTGAGCAGAGGGGAGCAGAGCACACCTCTGCTCCCACCTTCTGCCTCTTCTAGACTCTTCTTTAAAAAAAATTTATTTATTTATCTTTGGCTGTGTTGGGTCTTCGTAGCTGCGCGGTCTTTCTCTAGCTGCTGCGAGCGGGGGCTACTCTTCGTTGCAGTGCGCGGGCTTCTCATTGTGGTGGCTTCTCTTGTGGAGCACGGGCTCTAGGCACGCGGGCTTCAGTAGTTGTAGCACATGGGCTCAGTAGTTGTGGCTCGCGGGCTCTAGAGCGCAGGCTCAGTAGTTGTGGTGCACGGGCTTAGTTGCTCCGCGGCATGTGGGATCTTCCCAGACCAGGGCTCGAACCCGCGTCCCGTGCATTGGCAGGCAGATGCCCCTTTTCTAGACTCTTTTTCCGTTATCATTAACTAATGATAGATTTTCATGACCAGTGACTGAAATTGCTTTCATCTACTCACTTAGAACCAGCACGATTGATTGGTAGACATGTGGCAGATAGGCCGTTCCCAAACCCAGGGGACAGAAAGCTCACATCAAAGGATCTACCGTCAGGTTAGGACCAATGGGGCCAGGATGCCGTGATTGCCAGGAACCTGAGCTAAGGGGGCTGAGAAAACCCGAGGGTTCGGGGGACGCTGGCCTCACGAGTGTGGTCCAGCTGTTCGTCAGAGGGGTGGGGTAATGCACACGCGCCCGGGGGCTCCAGGAGAGCCCGCTGCACGATGGTGGCCCTCGGGGTCCCCGGCGCAGCCGGTGCCCTTGCATATCCCCGGACAGGCATGTTCTCCTGAGCCGGCCTGATCGGCCCCCTCTGCCTCTGGTGCGGCTGCATTTTCATTTCACTCCGAGTCAGTGAAGCAATGCTCTGAGCCTTCTGCAGACTCTGAGCTTCCTGCCTGGACACCGGTCACTGGTCCCATTGATGGCAGCTGGCCTGGCTCTCTGCTGGCCGACTCTGGGGGGCACCTCACACTTTTCAGGATGGGCGTGGGGGGCTCGGGTCAGGCTGTGTTGCTGGCCTCGTTACAGTGTCTGTTTTAAATGCTCAGCGACTGGCGAGATGTTTGTGTTGATGTCTGAGCTGTACATTCAGGGTCTTCGAGGTTAGATATGCCTGGTTTGCAGTTGGGAGGGTGTGTTTCAACGTCTGGATTCTTTGAGAATTGGTGGCCTGGGGATAGGTGGCCCCTTGTCATCCCAGCAGTTAATTAGCGAAGTTGTTTCACCCCTGATGCTGGCAGATAGCTCAGGCTTTTGGGATCTGGTTCGATTCTGTTCTGTTCAGGTGAGCACACTTTTCTAGGGTCTCCTCTGTGTGCGGGGCCCACCTCTGGGGGCACAGGGGTGATAGGACTTGAGCTCTGCCTTCTGGGAGTTTATTTATTTTTAAAAGATTTATTATATTATTCATTTATTTAATTTTTGGCTGCGTTGGGTCTTAGTTGTGGCACGCGGGATCTTCGTTGAGGCATGCGGGATCTTTCGTTGCGGCATGCGGGATCTTTCGTTGCGGCGCACGGGATGCTCTCTAGTGTGGCATGCAGGTTTTCTCTAGTTGTGGCGCTCTGTGGGTTGCAGAGCGTGTGGGCTCTGTAGTTTGTGGTACGCAGGCCCTCTAGTTGAGGCACGCGAGCTCAGTAGTTGTGGCGCGCGGGCTTAGATGCCCCGCGGCATGTGGGCTCTTAGTTCCCTGACCAGGGATCGAACCCGCGTCCCCTGCATTGGAAGGCGGATTCTTTACCACTGGACCGCCAGGGAAGTCCCCTTGTGGGAGTTTATAATCTAGCAGTGAGACATGGCACATCTGCTCGATTGGCAAACGTGGGCGCTCAGGGGCTGTCTGACCCTGCAGCTGGCATGTGCCTGGTGCGCCTGCAAACTTGTCGAGTGACTCTGGGACACCAAGCGCTTCCGGTTACCCAGCCCTGGTGCGGGTGGTGGGACAAGAAGGGAGAGACCCAGCATTTACCACGTGACTGCTGCCTGAGGCAGCACCATCTTGTTAAATTAGTTGTCATGACGACAGGTCTGGTTCTAACCCCTCTGCAGAGGAGAGATGGTGAAAGACGAAGGACTTAAAGCCCAAGGTCACAGGATGTTTCGTAATAGCCCTCCAAAGCCTCCGTTCTCTCCGCTATTCTGTCTGCACCGTCCGCGACGCTGGGCCAGGGCTTTGGAGGAGGGACAGGGCCACGGAAGAGGGGGCGTTTGCAGCTGGCTTTGCCTCCAGACTCAGGCTCTGGACATGGAGCTCCTGGAGGGGGCGCAGGCTGGCAAAGGCCCGGAGGGGTGACCGAGCCTGGCCCTGAGCTCTGCACTGGAGGAGGGGGTGGGATGCGAGGGGAAGGGTGTGGGTTTTGTTTTGGGAGTGGTGGAGTGTCAGGACAGTCCATGCGCAGAGGAGTGACCCCACGGCCTGCGTTCTGGGGACGAAGTCTGGAGACACTGTGGCGGATGGATCGGAGGAGGGTGAGACCAGTAGCAGACACCTGGCCGTCCGCAGATCGATCCCCAGTCTCAGGCCCCGGAGGGATTCTTTCCACCTGATGCATTCTGAGAGGTGACTTGAATAAGTTGACCCACTTGCTTTCCGTCTGAAAAACCGACCAAATCATCACTCGTCCCTAAAGGATCAGTCATTCTTTTTAGAGCAAGAAGCCCGGAGCCCCTCCGGTGTCCTGGTTTCTGCTCGCCGGGTGGTTTATTTGGTAAACCTGACATTGAAGGATCACCTAGAAGTCTTTCTTCCTGTTCTCCTTCCCACAGACAATTCGTTTTTCTGTGGTTCTCACATTTTTCTGATCACGCAGGGCAAAGGGGAGGAAAAGGATTGCTTCTGGCCGGAGGGAATCATCCGTTTGATGTTGGCTTCTGAGCCCCAGCCTTTCCATACTTAGACCTAAGCAGCCTTTGGTATTAGGAAGACCCAGTGTCCAGGAACCAGGGGGATCGCTTCCTTCCTGGTGCCCCACCCCTCCACCCCGCCCTTGGCCGGCAGGAACTTGCTCCAGTGGGCGAGGTTTGGGAATGTTGCCCCAGAGGCAGCCTGTCCCAGTAAGTCCCTAATTGCAGAGCAGAGTCCTTGCTCTCGAGGCCTCGCCCTCCGCACGGCCCCATTGCAGTAACTGGGCTCTTGGTGACCCACGACTGCCAGGCTAATGGAAGCCTTAATGGAAATGCTCTTGTCCACCCGAGTGGCTGGAGGTGGCATGTTTTGCAAGAACGGCCTGTTCCTAGTGTTTCTGACTCTGTGTCTCTTACCTAAATTCTCTCTTCGGCTCCATTTTGCCTACGTAAACACATTTACAGTCACTTATTCATTCTGTGAATGTTTGTCGCATGCTTGTCACGTGCTGGGTTTTGATCAGCGTTTGGCCACCCGGCGGGGGCGGGGCATAGGACACACCCCACCACTTCCTGTCGGGGGATAAGGGTTTGTAGCTGTCACGTGCACAGGGAGCTGTGGGAACCCAGAAGAAGGGCCCTAATGCTGCCCAGGGGGTGGGGTTACAGAGAACGCTTTAATGAAGCATCTTGGGGAACGGGTGGAATTGGCTAGATATAATGAAAAGGGCATTTCAGGTGGTGGGGATAGTGGGGGCAAAGGAATGGCCTCGTTGAAAGGTGATGCAGAAGCGTGGGAGCTGCATCTGGGTCGATGAGAGGTGGGGTTTGTTCATCAAGAGTCTTCAGGTACCACTTTGAGGGGTTTGGGTTATACCCTGGAGCCGGTAGGAGCTCTGGGGTGCTCTATCCCAGGGAGTGACAGCCAGCCACTCTGTCTGCAAATGACAGAAAACCCAACTCAAAGTGGATTAAGGACAAAATGGCATTCGCTGGTTCATTTGACAGAAACGTCCAGAGGCTGCCAGCCTCAGGTAAGGCTTGATCCAGCAGACAGCCGGCTTGGCTAAACTCTGTCCTCTTAGCTCTGTGGACCCAGTGCCTTCATTTCCAGATTTTGTGTGCTGGTAAGACGACGGGGCAGCTTCCACCTGCATCCTTTCTGGGTCAAGGCCAGAGGGAAAGAGTGCCTGTCATTCTGCATTCCTAGGAAACTCTCCTTGTTCTGCTGGCTCTAATTGGGCCAAGCCCATCCCTGACTGTATGCTGGAGAGTGCAGTGTGCCCACTGGCTGAGGTCTGGGATGCTGAGTCCTGTCTGACCAGAGGAAGGGCACGTGGATGCTGGCGAGCAGGGACAGCAGAGTCCAGCTGGTCTCCTGCAGAAGGGGAGAGGCTGGCTCGGGGTGGGAAGAGGCCACGGCAGAGTCTGCGGGAGGCCGACTGGCTGTCCTGGTGAGAGATCCCCTGGTTGCCCTAAGGACGGGACACGAGATGCAAAATCTGCAGGGGCTGGTCTTAGGTCTAGCATCTTGGTCCTTACCTTTTTCCTCTTTGCACTTGCGTACATGTTGGTCCTAGAATCAAGTTATCATTTTGCGTGAGTCGTTTTGGGTGGTCGGGGCTGTGATGTGTGGTTCCCTCTCCCAGCTTCTCTTTCCCTTTAGGTTGTCACTGTGTCCCCTGAGGCTGGCAGTGCTGCCGGGAAAAGCCCAAGCTCTCCTGCATCCCAGAGCCGTTTCTGCTGTTGAACCCGTTCTGCTGGGACATGGGAACCAGCGCGTTAAACTAGAGGGTCTTGGGAGAAGCCAGGGTGGCCAGTGAAAGCATTTAGTTTTACTGCCGAGAGGGCAGCTCTGCATTTGGCTCAAGAGTGGTAACAGGGGACTTCCCTGGTGGCGCAGTGGTTGAGAGTCCGCCTGCCGATGCAGGGGATGCGGGTTCGTGCCCCGGTCCGGGAAGATCCCACATGCCGCGGAGCGGCTGGGCCCGTGAGCCATGGCCACTGAGCCTGCGCGTCTGGAGCCTGTGCTCCGCAACGGGAGAGGCCACAACGGTGAGAGGCCCGCGTACCGCAAAAAAAAAAAAAAAAAAAAAAAAGAGTGATGACGGATTCACGGAGAAAGAATGGAATTCTGGATTCTCCCCACAGGCAGAAAGTGGTCTGTGCTTTCCTTTGATCCCCCCAAAAGCTGAGAGATTATGTAGTTTTGGGGGACCGCAGGCCTCAAGGGGGTTGGAGCCATCCCTGACCAGCTGGGCTGGTTTGGGTGTGACTCAGTCTTTTAGGGAAGACCTCACCTGTCGTGGGAGCTTAGCATGATAGCGTGTGAGGTGGGCGCCCAGTCCTTCTTTCTTGAAAACCAGAGCCGTGGCGGGTGCTGGCCAGGTTGGGAGTTGTTGAAACGTGGCCCCTGTGTCGATCTCTAAAAGGAGCACAGGGTCGCTTACCAGCTTGGGTTTCAGGAGCAGAGGGGCGTAGGAATGTCTTCTAAGTTGTTGCTACTCAGGTGTGGTCTGTGGGGCAGCATCAACATCACCTGGGGGCTGGTTAATGATGCTGAGTCTTGGACCCTCCCCAGACCTGCTGGGTAAGAATCCGCCCATTAGCCCCCGGGAGCCTAAGTGCTTTGACGTTTGGAGTCTGGGCTGAGTGTTTAGGAGGAGGAATGGTTAGCCAAGGCTCCCAGGCTGGTTCCCGCTGGTGATGGGAGGGGAGATGACAGGGAGGTCCCCATGGTGATGGGGTCGCTCATGGGTGCTGTCCCAGAGCTGGTCCTTTCCTGCCCCACAGGACTCCCGTGCTGGGTTCCCTCAGTTCCCCTCACACAGCTTCCCCAGGCGCACCCAGGCGGCACTGCACTGCCTCAGCGTCACCTGAGACAGACGCTGTGGATTGACTTGCTCAGTGAAAGCACGGATGGGCTAAAATGGTCCTGAGGGGAGGCGACTCCTAGGCTCTGAGCTGTGCGGATGCCCCCTGCATTAGAAGCAGCGGTTTTCCTGAACTTGGAGGTGAGGATGGAGTTGCCTGGGGGAGATCAGTGACTCCACGCCGCAAACTCACTGTTTCAGGCGTGGCCCGTATGGCCCTCTGACTTCCTCTGGGATCTCTGCAGCAGGCACACCGTCTCTCTCCCTGCAGACCCTCCCGCAAGAAGCCCAGGGTCTGAGGTTTCCAGGCCAAGGCTTCACCTAAGGCAGATAGGGACCATCAGGCCTGGATGGCTCACAGCCTGGGCTCTGAATCCTGCGTCTCTGCCTTTAGAAACCTACCCAGGGGCTGAGTGCCTCAGGCCAGGCTCAGCTCTACGGGCAGCCTCACCTGCTGCCCCCTCTGGTCTCCTTCCCTGTAGAACTGGCTGTCACCTCCCTTGGGTCCCTGCTGTAGAGCATCTATTTGTTGTCTATTCTTTTAACTTTATTTTAATTTTCACAGGTAACATATGAACGCAGTCATGACAAAGCTTTCCCAATCTCCTCCTTTTTTTCCGTCACTCATCCCCCCAGGGGAGATGCTACTCTTGTCATGTTGGGGCACATCCTTTCATTCCTTTTCCTTTGAATTTAGTTGTGTACACATAAAAATACATAGTTCTAAGTTTTCTTTTTTTAAAAAAGTATTTATTTATTTGTTTTTAGGCTGTGCCACAAGACATTACAGGATCTTAGTTCCCCGACCGGGGATCGAACCTGCGTCCCCTGCAGTGGAGGCTCAGAGTTGTAATCACCGGACTGTCACGGAATTCCCAGTTTTGAGTTTTCTGATTCTGTATTTTACATAAATATCCTGCTGTATTATTTGAAACCTGCTTTTTAAAAGTCAACACCGGGACTTCTCTGGTGGTCCAGTGGTTAAGACTCTGCGCTTCCACTGTAGGGGGCGTGGGTTCAATCCCTGGTCGGGGAACTAAGATGCTGTGTGCTGTGTGGTCAACACCCTCACATGTATTGCACTTAATTCATTGTGCGTTTGTTCCTCAAGAGACTTCTCTGTGCCCGGGCCAGGCCAGGCTGTTGGGTGGAAGTGGCCAGGACACCTCCTTCCATATGTCTGCACCCTGTGCCAGACTCCCCCAGCACCAGGGCCGGCTCTGTCGGCCTCTAGCCAGTGTTCATTAGGTCGGCATCCTGTGAAGCCCGAGGCTTCCTGCTGCCTGAACAGGACAGATCTTCAGCCGTCAGCTCATCACGTGGGGTCAGTAACGCCTGTTGACCTCCTTTGCATTTTGCCTTATTGAAATGCTCACGTATTTATTTTAGCCTCTCAACTTATTTCATCTCAAGAAATGGCGTGGAATCTCGTGGCCCAGCAGAGCAAACACCATAAATCAGATATTCAGGCTGAGTGACCCTCACAGTCACGGTGCTTTCTTGTTCCCGTGGTCTTGTCGGAGCAGTTCAGAATCTCATCTTCCGCCGAGAAATTACAGTGACTTAAACGTACATAAATATACCGAGCTGGTTACTATGGGCTGGCGCCGCCCCGGCAAGGCCAGAGTCTCTTCCTCGGTAAAAACATACCAGATCCACCACTTTAAAGGTTAGGAGGCTCCTTCATGTATGTTTTGCTACATGGATCACTGCAAGTAGTTTCACTCTTTCCCCACATCCCAGTCAGGAAGGGCAGCTGCTGTGTCCAAGGTGGTTATAGCCCTCCCTGCCTTTTACCCTGGGCGGGATGCGGTCATCCATCCACTGCAATCCCAGGCATCTGGGAGACGGAGCCTGGAGTCTTGACCTCCTGGGAAGGGCCGGGCCTCGCATCTCAAGGCCTCTACAGGGTGATGCGTTTGAATTGTGATTGGTAGGTCGTTTGATCACCTTGTCTTCGGATGTCAGGAAGGGTTGTCCTGCAGCATCACCCCACGGCTGTCCGGTCTGTGGATATCATTGTTGAGATCTTATTTGGGCCGTGTTTTCACTCCACTGAGCTGTGAGATCTTTACATGAAGTACAGTTTGGTTTATTTTTAGAAGAACTGCTCTGTTAAGAAGACCTTCATGGCTGATGAATTTATTCTGATAAATTGTAACTTCTGCAGAGATGCGATCCCTCTGAGTGCAGATGGGTGGTGGAGGTTCACAGAAAGCTCTCCCTTCCCCGGGGAAGCGTGGAAAGCCTCCTTTAGCAGGGATTTTGTCAGGTCCTTCTCGCACATATGGAGTTGATCCCAACTCCCCCTCCCCAGCCCGGGGCGGGGTGGTGGCAGGGGGCCGGGGTCTGGGCGCCGTGAACTCACGTGGGGACACTCCTTCCTTTATCCTCCTTTATTTTTCCTGGCAACTCTGAGGGCCACTCCGTTTCTTTGAGTAGGATCAGTTGTAGCTGGAAGTGCGTACGTCTTGAAAAGGGCTGGTTAAGCGTCCACAATTGAGGCAGCTTTGCTGCCGTTGCCAAGTTCTTCTTTCAGCTGTGGGGCCGGGTGGGGACAGCGCGGCTGTTTTCGTTGGGTTTTCTCTGGTGTTGTCACTGCTTCGGCCTCCAAGGGCCGCAGCTCACCCGCCATGGGGTCTTTTTAATCCTCGCTGAACCCCCTGCAGGTGAGCCCCAGGGAGCTTTCAGCACCCCATCTTTGCCCCCTCCTGCCCTGGCACCCGTCGCGGAGAGAGAAGACTTTGTGTTTTCCGATCTCTGCTTTCCCTCGCGGGTAGCCTTGCTCTTTTAAAGCAGGCTGCTTTCAGAGTTGTGTTTCCTAATAATAAAAAAAAACTGTCTGAAAGCCTTTTTTTGAGGGGGAAAGAGCCTGGGCATAAATAAATTAAATATAACTAAATAAGTGAAACCCATACAAAGAAAAAGATCTCAAAAACAAAATCAAGGATGGAAACTTTGCGCTCGGCCTGGGGTATAAGTGGCAGGCTGTTTGTGAGACGTTTGAGGTTTTAGATTTGGATTCTCTTTCCTCCTTTTTATGCACTTGTCGTTCCAATCAGGAGAGGTGGTGTGTGTTTTAAACCTTGCCCGGTCTCTGGGTGGAGTGATGGAAAGAGAACGGGCTTTGGAAGCACACGCGTCTCCTTCTGTTCGGCAGAAGCTGGAAGCTGATGCTGACGGAGCGAGTACGGCACGCCAGACGTGGTTCGGTGTGTTTGGACTGCGTCAGGCCCAATTTCACAGACGGAAGCTGAGGCACAGAGCAAATACGTACCTTGCCCAGGATCACCCCGCTTGTCCGCGGCTGAGCTGGGATCTGAAACCAGCAGACGGGCTCCCAGTCTCTAAGCCCTTCATTGGGCCACCCCTCAGATATAAAGACCTACTATGTGCAGGAGCTGAGTTAGCACTGGTGTGGGCAGACGGTCCAGGAAAGAGGTAGTTGCGGGGCTGGCTGCATGATGTGAGCTGGGCAGAGGGGAGCCTGGGATGGGAGGGGAGTACCCAAGATGGCTTCCTGGAAGAGGCGGCCAGCAAGCTGAGGCTTGAAGGTGGGTAGGACTCAGCTGAGCATAGCGAGTGAAGACCAGGTTGAACTGGGTTCAGTCCTGACTCTAGGACTCGTGGTTGGTGTATATCAGATGCCTTCACATCTGATAGACGCTGGCCCAGCATTGACCAAGCCGGGACCAGCCACTCCCTCACAGACTTGTTAGGAGATTAGATGAACGGAAGACAGAGAAGGTGCTGGGCTAGTGGCCCTCTCCCGCTGACAGGCAGGGACGTGGGTTAGACTTTTACTGCGACCGGGGGTTGTAAACCGGCGGCCCCCGGCTGGCCCGCAGAACTTGAATTATTGCTCACATTTATAAATTGGGGGATTCTACACAAAACCCAGAATTTCCAGCATTTTTGGAAAAGCTCCTGTGATCTGGCGACCGTGGTCTGCGTAGCCCACTCTGCGCCCCGGGGCTGAGCGAGGCGTGGCTGTCCCCAGAGGGGCACTGGAGCTGTCACGCGCTCTCCCTGGGTCTCCTCCAGCCTCTCTCCCTCCCGGCACGTACCCACCCCCCTGTCCCCGTGTGGCCCACGGCCCAGAGTGTCACCGCGGGGAGGTGAACCTGGGTGCCTTGGGAACACGTTGGCTGTAGGGTTTAGGGTGGACAAGGGCAGACACTTAGGACCACGATGACTCCTCAGCCCCGGCACGTCGAGCCCCAGGTCCTTTGAACGCCCACACCCACTGTGCACACCAGGTGCCCCGGATCTTTCTCTGTGACACAGATAGTCGGCATTTCCAGTCATTGACATGTCTGACTTTCTGGCAAATGGACGAGTACTTTCAAAACCAAGACATTCCTGGGATTAGGGGAAAGCCACTGACCTGGCAGAGTGGGGTGCTCGGGGAGAAGCTGTGGTCCAAGGGGAGCCCCTCCTTCCAGACCCTGGACTGACCCTCAGAAGACCAAAATCAGATTTCAACTGAAGGCTCCTCAGTGAAGGGGCCGTGTCCCTCAGGGAACCCAGGCCGTGAACGATAGCGGAGCTCCAAAGGGGCCTCACTGAACCCCGCTGTGGTTCAGCATGGACGTGGCCGCCACAGAGGGCTTCCGGAACCCCAGCTCTGATCAGTCACCCACAGGCTTTGCATGGAGTCCCAAAGTCCCTTTTTCCAGGATTCCTGCTTCCTCTAGGAAGCCTTCCCTGGTTTTCCCTGGGATGAACTTCACTGATTCCTCAGAAGCCCCTGTGAGGTAGGTACCGCTGCCACCCCCACGTTCTAGACGGTGAAACTGAGGCTGAGCAAGGTGAAGGGACTTGCCGGAGGCCACACGCCAGCACGTGGCACAGAGAGATCCGAGCCCTGGGCTCGTGGCCACAGACCCTCCTTGTTTTCCTCCGGGCTTAACAGGCCTGTGGAATGTGCCCTCTGGGTGGGTCTGTGAGAGCATCTCTCATCTATTAAAGCCAAGAGATCGTAGGCCCTCTTTAGTGTTATCTTTGATGTTGCAAGGGCAGTGTGGAAATTCCTCTGTTTTTATGTGACCCAGTTTCTCTGCTTTGAAAATGTCGTTCCTGTTCTCCTCCCCGCTCCCTGTTTTTGAGACCAGGCAGCAGGGCTCCTGGAAGCATCTCTTCATCTCTGCACCCCACACCCCCATCTGCCACCAGTTGTTCTGGCCCACGGCCCGTGTCCAGGCCAGCGGATGACCCGCGTGGTAGCTCTGGGGCCCCTGGGAGGAGCTACGGGCTCACAGTAAGGACTCACCTGTGCCCTGAAGCCCACCTGTGCGACCCTCCACTCATATGAAACCAGGGCCTTTTGTTCTTCCTCGGCCGTGAACATAACCGTGGCAGACGGCCTTGACCGGAAGGGACCTCCCTGGCCTTTCTGTCCTCCTTCTGTGACGCTGGCCCAGGAAACCAGAGAGAGGAGCCCACGGCTGCTGCGCACACCCCCTCACACAGTTCACGTACGTGCCTCCAGAATATGCGAGAACTTTTGTGAAAAACCCCCTTGTCCTCTTTCCCTTTTCTGCCTTGGAAAGCCCTTTGCTGGTTAGAAGACTCTTTGTAACTTGTTACATAGTAAAAATAATTGCTGAAATTTGGTCTGAGTGGGACTGAGTGACTGGAGGGGATCTTTGGAATGGGGAGTGGGGCCAGGCGGGGTGCATCTCCAAGTCCTTTGCTCGTGAAGGTGTTAACACGCGTCTGCTTCTTACACAGAGTTAAGCTAAGGATTTGGGGATCAAAAGGTGGCTGTGCGTGGGGTCTGCTCCTGGGATCTGGGGCGGCAGGGAGGCTGTGGCTGTCTCCAGGTGCAGGGCTGGCCTCCAGACTTCAGTATTGTTGGGAGGGATCCATTTTTTCTTCCCTCTTCTTTTAAATTGCGGTAAAGTGTACGTAACATAAAAGGTACCATTTTAACCCTTTTGAAGTGTACTGGTCGGTGGCATTAAGTTCATTCACGTTGTTGTGTAGCCGTCACCACCCTCCATCTCCAGAACTTTTTCATCTTCCCAAACTGAAGCTCTGTCCCCGTTAAACACCGACTCCCCATAATTTCCCCCTATGTTCAGCCCCTGGCACCCCCCATTCTACTTTCTGTCGCTGTGAATTTGACTGTAGGGACCTCCTGCAAGTGGAGTCATACAGGGTTTGCCGTTTTGTGTCTGGCGTATTTCACTTAGTATACCATCCTCAGGATTCATCCATGCCGTAGCATGTGTCAGAATTCCCTTCCTTTTTCTGGGTGAATAACATTCCATTGTGTGTATGGACCATATTTATCCGTTCATCCGTCAGTGGACGCTTGGGCCGTTTCTACCTTTTGGCTGTGAATCGTGTAAGTCATTGCTGCTGTCGGGTGTGGGTGTGCAAGAGAGCCCATTTTTTCACAGTCTTGTATCACGGCCTTCCTGATGGTAGAACCCAACGTCCTGGGCCCCACTGCCGTGTTCCTCGTGAGGGACAGAGGGTGGCTTGTCCCCAGAGCTGGGTCTATGGCTGAGTCCAGGGAGCCCACCGTGTGCCCAGCTCCGGCCTCAGAACCTGATGTTCATCGTTTCATTAAGTCCTTCCAGGGGACCCGACGTTTTGAGAAAACAGGCAGAGAGGTTGCCAGGCGTGCCTGGGGTTGGGTCACCCTGTCCCGCCTGTCCCAAGGCCATCACGTCCTGTCCCCTTGCTACTCTGTCCCCTGTCCCCTCAGGTCCCGGAATTGGAGATATTCAAGGTTCGAGGTGACTGCAGTATTGAAAGAGGAAGTAGGTTTCCACCTCTGAGGACGTTTCATTACAGAGGCCTTGAAACTAACACAACGTTGTAATTCAATTACGATTTAAAAAAAATAAAAAGGAAAAAAGAAGAGAAGGAAGGCTGGGCACTTGTCACTGGAGCTCACCGAGGAAGAGGCTGGTTTTGGGGCGTGTGGTCGGGGACTGTCACCCAGCAGTTCTCAGCCAGGGCTGGAAAGGTGCCCAGCGCCCCCTGCACCCACTGGATGGGGGCTGGAGCCTGGAGTCCGATGCAGTTATGGCCGGTGGAAGAAATGCGCCATTAGCCCCCGATGTCCCGGGGTGGCCCCCGGCCAGTGTAAGTCGAGATGCTTTCCTGGAACGTGTCTAGTGCGGGGGGCGAGGGATCCTTTCTGTACCGTGGCATCCAGGCCGCCCCTCTCATCAGTAGCCAGCCCTGCGGTCCCTGCGACTGTTCAGGGCGCCCTCCTCCCCAGCCCCCGGCACCCTGTCTGCCCTCTAGACACGGTCCTGTGCTCCCAGCTCCAAGTCTCCAGATCCAGTGTGTTAGATTCTGCTGTGTGTTTCACTGCTCCCGACCCTGGGCATTACCTAGCGTCGGGCCAGCCGGATTCTGTCCCGTGAATGTGGCCACGGACGACGGCACCGCCTCGCCTGCTGCGTGCCGGGAGGGTCTTCACACCCAGAGTCCACGGCCGAGGACGTTGCTGTCCAGGAGGGGGAGGGGAGCCCGCCCTTTTCAGGCCCTGTCGCTGTGATCCAAGCTTCGTCCATCTCAGCAGCGCTGGGTGGATCTGGAAGCACCCAGAAGCTTCCATGACATCGTCATGTGTTGCAAAGGGTGGTGAAAACAGCCTGGCCGGGCCTGGTGAGAATCGGGAACTCTCCGGCGTGGGTGAAGAATTGCAGAATGTATTCTTGGTTCGGGGCATTTTTCCTTGGACTCTTTCTGGGCAACCAGCCATTTAGGAATGTTTGTTAAATGCTTAAAAAACAGGAGTTGATTTCTCTCTGTTTCCACTGCCAACATGCGAGGCCACAATATTCCATTTCTACTAACTGGCTTTTTCCTTTCTCTTTCTGCCTGACAGTGAGTGACTTGCAGGAAGAAGGGGAAAATGCCATGAACTTGCCGATGTCCCCTGCCTCGGTGGAGATCCACCCCGAAGACACCCTGCTCGGTATTATCCGTTTCTCCAGCTCCTTGTCGTGAGCGAGTTGAGCTTCCCAGCTTGCGGTTGGTCTGGGAGGGGCTGAAAAGGAGCATTCGTGGCCTTTTGATCAGACTCAGACGTCACATGGGGCTCTCAGCTCAAGGTCACGTTGAGAAAAGTCTGTAGGAAAAAAGCAAGCCTTCCCTTGTAGGTTACTGCCTTTCTGATTGCAAATGTCAGTTTTATTGTGATTTGAGTATGATGAGGCCAACGGATCAGGAGCTGACTGCCACGGCAAAGGTGGTGTGTTAAACTCACGGTTCCCAAGGCGACAGGGAGGGCAGCAGCGGGCAGCGACGGGGAGGGCAGCAGCCTCGGGCAGGAGGCAGAAGGAGTGACGGGGAAGCGCGGGCAGAAGCCTTTATTGTGGTTGTCACAGGAAGGAGTGAGTGAGGCAGGGTTCATAAGCAGGTTTGGATGGGCTGGGCTGGGTAATTCCAGGGGCCTCTGGGACACAGGGGCTGCCCCGAGTTGTCTGTACCTGGTCCCAGGTGATTAGGGCAGGGGCTGTTGGCTGGGTGTGTAAGAGCCCTGTGTGAGCTCAGTTAGAGAGGTGTCTGGGGGGTGTGGGCTCTGGGTTGGTTGTTTGCACGTGGAAGGCACTCCCAGGGGACACGTTTGCTATTTTGGGAATCAGCTAGCTCTGAGAGCAGAGTCCCTCTAGGTACCCAAGGCCCCAAGACGTCAAAACATTAGAAAATTACACAAAATAAGAAACACGATTAACATACCCGCCATCTCTGCACAAGCCGGAGTGGCCTCCATGCCAGGGGCCTGCTAGGTGGGACCTACCAAGTGGTACCGGCCCTGCACTCACCTCCTCAGGACCGCATCCCAGCCGGCACTGATGAGGTGGTGGCCTGGACACACTTGCCTTAAAGTGTGTTTTGGGATCCGATGGATCTGGAAGGCAGTCTCGGAACGTTCCGCTTCTTTCCAAACCCTGCCTGGTTCAAAGGGAAGTCCCGGTTGATGCCTCTGTCGTGGTTCCCACGACAAGGCCAGGCCAGCAAGAGCTGATGGGGAAGAAATGCAAACGCACGTCCAGGCGGCCGACCTGCAGCCAAACGCTGGACGGGCTCGGAGGTGCCGCTGGCATCCCCTGCGGCGTCCCCTCCGCTCTAAGAGCGTGACCTTCACTGATGCTCTTCTGTTTTGTCTTCAGTCTGGCTGCAGCCGCTGCCCAGGCAAGTGACCCTCTCCCAGGAGACACTGGGGATGAACACTGTCTGGAAATTACCCCGATTCAGAGCAGGGTTTCTCCCGAACCCACCCCGTGCTGTGGGCATTTGGCACCGGATAATTCTTTTTTTTTTTTTTTTTTTTTTTTGCGGTACGCGGGCCTCTCGCTGTTGTGGCCTCTCCCGTTGCGGAGCACAGGCTCTGGACGCGCAGGCTCAGTGGCCATGGCTCACGGGCCCAGCCGCTCCACGGCATGTGGGATCTTCCCGGACCGGGGCACGAACCCGTGTCCCCTGCATCGGCAGGCGGACTCTCAACCACTGCGCCACCAGGGAAGCCCCGGATAATTCTTTCTAGTCATTCAAGGTGTTGATCAGCATTCCTGGTCTCCACCCACTAGATTCCCCCGGCCCACTCCCCCTCCCCCTCCCCACCCCACCCCACCCCCCGGCTGGGACAACCAAAAACGTCTCCAGACATTACAGCGAGTCCCCTGGGATGGGGGTTCGGGGGACTTGATAGCTTCTGGCTGAGAACCCTGCTTTAGACCAGCAGGAGTGCTAGAAAGTAGATTTACTGTAAACGTGTGACGGGCTATTGTTTTGTCAATATGCCTTGAACCTGCTTTTCCCTGCACCCTAAGTCGCCTGTCTTACGTTTTTCTAAATAGCTGCTCTTGGGCTGGGAGTTGGCATTCTTCCGTTTGCTCTGTAAGGTTCTGCTGGCCCCTGAAGCTCTTGTGACCTTGATGAGAACCACCCTGGTTGGGCTTCCCTGGTGGCTCAGTGGTTAAGAATCCACCTGCCAATGCAGGGGACAC
Organism: Grampus griseus; assembly: GCF_964374135.1. NCBI lineage: Eukaryota > Metazoa > Chordata > Mammalia > Artiodactyla > Delphinidae > Grampus > Grampus griseus. Next base: position 97,605,903 of record NC_139005.1, read on the forward strand.
GGGCTTGATCCCTGGTCTGGGAAGATCCCACATGCCGCGGAACAACTAAGCCTGTGCGCCACAACTACTGAGCCTGCGCTCTAGAGCCCGTGCTCCACAACAAGAGAAGCCACCACAATGAGCAGCCCGCGCACCGCAGTGAAGAGTAGCCCCCTCTCTCCGCAACTAGAGAAAGCCCATGCACAGCAGTGAAGACCAAACGCAGCCAAAAATAAATAAATTAAATAAATTAAAAAATATATATATATAGAAATATCTCATAAGCCGTCACAACAAATAAACTTAAAAAAAAAAGAATTTTTGCTGTTGTGAAGCCTCTGTCACTCAAAGCCATTTCATTCCCACCAACGTGGACAGGGTCCCAGCCGTGGGAGCCTGTATGGGCCCCGGGACCCTGGTCATCTCTGCCTGCACGTCCTAGGGGCCAGAGGTTGTGCTTCTTTTCTGTCCTTTTAACACCCCTGCTCAGTTTTGTTCTGCGACGTGTCTGGTGTCTGTGGGTCTTTCCCCTCTGCCGTCCACTTATTACCACTGCGTCACTCCCTCTGTACAAGCTCACTGGTGCCCGTGGTCCATGGATCGAGGGCAGACACGGAGGGGAAAACAGATAAACAGAAACAGAATATGGATAAACACGCTTTGCTGTGAAACATCCTTTTTTCCCCCTGCTCTTTCTAATATTTTTGTCCGTATCACCTTATGTAGTGGCGAGCTTTCTCGGTGACCGCCAGGTCTTCCCCGGGTTTATTAATGGTGGCTTTTCCACAGATCCGATTCAGGCCTGCGTGCACCCCCCGCCCTCCTGAAAGATGGGGGCGGATGCTCCATTGCACCCTGGGAGGCAGTTCTTCCCGGGCCGTGTGAATGGCTGCAGGGCTGCTCAGTGAGAGGACCACGGGGTCTCTGCTCTCAATTCCCCCCATCTGTGCAAGGGAAGCCGGCTCCCCGCCCCCCGCGACGCTAACCCCCCTGTCCTTTGTCCCTGCAGAGGAGAACCAGGAGCGCACGGTGATCGACCCCACCTCCAGGGACGACCCCAGATTCAGAGAGTTGGTCAAGGTGAGGACGAGTGTCCTGGCTGGGATGTTCTTGGGAGGTCAGATCTTGGGGTTCAGGCTCTTGTGGGCCAGAGGAGCAAAGCTGGGGGCTGGTCAAGGGGCCTTCCTGCTGCGTTTGGTGAGGGGGTGTGAAGGATGAGGCTGGACGGCCTGGAGCATCTCCCAGGGGCCCAGCCCCACGGGGCCTCTCCGACGGCCGGCTCCCCGTCATGTGCTGGACCCAGTTATGCGGGGACCCTTTTCTTAACACTTGGAATAAGCAGCTGCAGTGACCGCTCACGGTGCCTTGCAGACCGGTTCAAGGCGTTCAAACCCTTTCCGGAGCGAGAGGGGCGGCGTTCAGAGGAAACTGAAAAGCGGGCACGTGGGTCCCCTCTGGCCACACCTGTGGATCCTCATTGGACGCTGGTGCCCCTGCACTGGGCAGCGGTCAGGTTCTGCAGCGTCTGGACGTGTGGGGACCAGCGAGGCCAGAGGATGGCTGCCTGGTTCCAGAAAGTCAGGGAAGCAAGGCCAGCCCGGGCCGCTGGCTCTGGGCTCCTTCGGGGCCGTGGCGGCTGCGCGTCTCTCCCCACTGGTCTCTCGAGCCTGGCTTAGCGGTGAGGCTTCCTTCATAGAGTTAACCTTTGTCGGAGCGAGCGTGGGTTGCAGTTTGATGCTCTGATCTAAACCACAGCAGGGTGTCAGAGGTAATCCCCGGGCCGGCAAGGGCTCTGACAGCGTCATCACCTGCGAGCCCAGAGGCCAGTGGACCTGGGTTGTGCAGACGCCGTTTAGGGCAGTGCCACACACGTATCCTATGAAAAGGGCTTTTTCAAAAGTTTCTCCACATTAACCGCTGCGGTTGGGCCCAATGAGGGCACGACTGCCTTTTCACGAGGGCTCCTTCAGGATAAACAAAACCTTTGCAAGTTGTAGCTTTTAAAGAATTGAAATGGAAAATGTCTGTTTTCAGGCCCCCCCCCATAATGTTGATTCTGAGCATCTTAAACTGCCTAGTTGATTAAGATTTCTTTTTTTCCTGAATACCCACTTTGTTATTCTGAACAGAAGATTGTCGGTGAGGAAAAGTAACCCTGCACTCCAGCCACTAAAATGTTCTCCACGGGCGATATTTAAGCAGTAGAAGGGGATGCCCTGTTTTTGTCAGGGTTCTCCAGAGAAACAGAATCCACAGGAGATGGGCCTATCTCTCTACCTCTCTATCTCCCTCTCCATCTCTCTATCTCTCTCTCTCTGTATATATCTCTTCTGTCTCTCTCTGTCTCTATCTATAGAGACTTATAAGGATTGGCTCACGTGATTATGGAGGCTGAGAAGACCCATGATCTGCCCTCTGCAAACTGGGGACCAGGAAAGCTGGTCAGAGGGCCTGAGAGCCCAGGACAGGACTTGCACGTCCCAGGCAAAGAGAGGGCGAGTCCAGCCTTCCTCTACCTTTTTGTCCTCTTCAGGCCCTTCCTGGATTGCATGCCACCCACCCACGCTGGCCTGGGCCCTCTGCTTTACTCAGGCCACCGATACAAATGCTAATCTCTTCCCGAGACACCCTCACAGACACGCCCAGAAAGGATGTTTAATCGGCTGCCTTGGCATCCCGTCCAGGCCAAGCTGACACACAAAATCAACCCTCACGTGCCCCGCTCCGATTTTTCCTTCCTCGACACGTAAGCAGAGCTTGAGAGCACGTGAGCATCTTCTCCTTGAAACAAGACCCAGGGGGCCTGGTGTCACCCTCACCTCCATACGGGGACTCCGAGAGAAGTAACTCCCCCACCCCCAGGTTATGCTCTGAACCAGTGAAGTGGCCGGTCTTGAATGAGTCTGTCCGTTTGATGCCTCCTCCGCTGAGCCCCGGTTGAGGGTCCGGAGCTGTGCTGGGCCCCGGGGCTGCGAGATGAACCGGTCACCTCCCTGCTCTACGGGGTCCAGATCCGCTTCACGCTCCTCCTGGACCCACTCATTCGGCCCTACCCGCCTCTGCCTCAGGAGACTGCAGGCATTTTTGGCCTCGACCGGGTGAGGGCCGGGCAGCTGCGTGTCCTCTATCCACCCACACAGAGGGACCACAGCATCTCTGCATCCGGGACCAGCCCGACGGGACCTGCGGAGGCTCTGGCAGCCCCTCCAGCCCCGGACTCCGGGTTCAGATGAACGACCACGTCTGGGGCATGGAGTGTGCCGACTGGAGGGGCTGGGAGTGCAGACGTTGACATCCTGTGGGGCAGAGCAGGACTGAGGACCCGAGGGAGTGGGAGTGCACGCCTCTCCCTTTCTTCCCCGTCGGGCAGTTCTGAGAGCCGTGCTTCCACGGGAAGTTGGCCGTGTGCTGGGCGTCGGCTGGGTTTCCTTCCGAAGCTGCGGGCGGCTCAGGGGCGCACCTGCCTCCCTTCCCTCTCCCCTCACTCTTGCTAGTCTGGGGTTAGGGTCCCCCCAAAAGCAGCAGCAGTCAGCTTGGGCCTGGGCTCTCTTTCCTGGGGAACCCAGGTGTGGTGTGCTGAATCATGGCCCCCAAAGATGTCCACGTCCTAGCCTCTGGAACCTGTGACTGTTACCTCCTTATATGGCAAAAGGGACTTTGCAGATGTGATTAAGCTAGGGGTGTGGAGGGAGGGATGACCCTGGATTGTCCGGTGGGCTCACAAGTGCCCTTATAAGAGGGAGGCAGAGAGAGATTTGACTGCAGGTGATGGTGGCAACATGAGGGTGGATATGGGATGCCACGCTGCTGGCTTTGAAAATGTGGGAAGGGGCCACGTGCTAAGGAACATGGGCTCCCCTAGAATGTGGAAAAGGCCAGGAAGCCTTCCCTAGAGCCTCCGGAAGGAATCAGCCCTCCTGACACCTTGGCACTAACCCGGTGAAACTGGTCTTGGACTTCTGACCTCCAGGACTCTGAGGGAATACACTGGTGGTTTGGAAGCCCCAAATTAGTGATAATTTGTTACAGCAGCCGGAGAAACCAGTACACCAGGCCGAGTTACCTCCTGTCCCTAAACCGCCGCATCCCTTAGCTGTAGCTGAGGGTCCCCGTCCCCTTGGGAGCAGGGCCGGCCTTGCTGCCTTGCCAGTTTCCAGGAAGGGCCAGCTGTCAGACACATAGAAGTCTGCTCCCACGGCCATCCCGCCAGCCTGCAGCACATACGCCTGGAGATGGGCAATTTCTGGAAGGTTCCCCCTGCCGTCAGACGGCAAATCGTACCTCGAGGCTGGTGGCTCATCTTCTAAAATAAGCATAAACACAGCAAACAGGACGGCGCCGTCGGGCTGTCTGTCTGTGGCTTGTTGGTCGCTGTAGTGGCACGTGGAGGGGATGTATGTGAAATACTAGTTCTCACTGACTACAGGGCTTTTGAACAGAGACGCACGCGTGCTGGTGGGGGTCTGGGCGATGCCTGGGCTGAGCGCCAGCTACCCTGGGTGGTTGTTGTTTGTCAGGTAAGGGGGAGGCTCAGCGTATCCCTGAGTCGGGGTTCCCTCACGACAGGGGGCTGTCAGCACCTCCTTTTCTTGGCGTGGGGAGGAACTGGCCCCAGGGCCAGGCAGCCTGTACGCGCAGTCAGGGGAGAGCTGCCTGTGGCCTGCCCGGGGGTGCCGCCGAGCCGGACACCCTTAGACGTGCTCCGGGCTGGCGGCCCTGCTGCCTCACTTCCCGCCCCCGCCCCACCCCACCCCGCAACTCCAGCGCTCCGGCCCCCAAGCCTCCTTGCCCCTCCCTCCTTGAGCAAGCTGAGCACCTGCCCACCTGGGTGTGAGGTTAGAAAGCCCGTTTCCCCCAAGCCCAACCCCACTTCTGATGCCGGTTGTAAGTGTGGGAGCCCCAAGATGACCCATAGGTTTGATACTTTGCTGAAAGGACTCCAGTTATACTCACGGTTATGGCTTATTCCGGTGAGAGGACACAGGTTAAAATCAGCCGAGGAGGAAGTGCAGGTTGTTTTGGTGCAGGGTGTGGACCACGTGCAGGCCTGAGCTCATCAGGGTGAGGTCTGGCTAACATCCCGACCGCTGGCCATGTCCCGTCTTGGGACCAGCGGGACCTTTCTGAGTTGGCACGGTCGGTCCGCCGGCTTTCGTTCTCTGTTCTCCATCATGTGCACTTCGTTGCCTCTTGTCTTGGCCCCTGTCCTGTCTCTCTCTGTAGACTTGCCCCCACTGACCCTCGTACCTCAGGACTGTTGGTGTTTAAAACATTGTGAGCTGCTCTCTGCTCCCGTCAAAAACCCTGACTTTGGCTACGCCAGACATTAAGAACGAAGCCGCTCATTGAAACATTCTCTTCGAGCGTCTTTTGTGTGTGATGCAGTGTGTGAGGGGGTGAAGGGGTGGGTGTGATGGGCTGTGGAATCGGCTCCCTGGATTCAAATCCCGGCTCGGATTAAAGCAGAACAGTCGTGCCCGTCTGCCAGCATGAGGGTGACGTCAGATGCCACACGCTTGCTGTCCGGCGGGTGCCGTGCCGGGCGCTGGAACATGGGCACAAACAGGGCAGAGCTGGGGGGGAGGTGCATGGGCAGGTCTGTGGTTCCCGTTTAGAAGTGAGTATCCTGTGGGCTCGGGAGCTGAAAGGCTTACCCTGTCTCCTGTATGCAGGTGTTTGTCCTGTGGTCCTTTTCGCTAGCATCCTCCAGGAGTGCCCTGAATCTCTTAACAGGGTGAACAGCTGGTGCCGCCTGGGGAAGATAGCAGTTTACAGATGAGATCCTTTATATTTTTAATGATCTTTGAAAGAGGGAACGGCAGTTCTCGTGCTTTCCAGAGTGAATAGTCAGAGAGGGGCCTCCGCACTTGCGGGTGCGTTGGTCCAAGGCAGGCTGGCCGTGCCGTCACCGGGGAGTGCATTTCTCCCCAGCAGCAGATTTCGCATCTCATCTCCCAGTTTACTGGACAAGGCTCCTTCGGGTTGTTAAGTTCTGCTTTCTCCCTTCCTTTGCCCCTACGAAGAAACTCAGCTGCACAAAGATGGTCTTCTGGGCAGAAGACGGTGCTATCATCGTTGTGTGGAGATGCCCGGGGACGTGGCTGGCACTGCACCTGGCCGGGATGCTCTCCTGCCGGTTGCAATGAGCCTGCGTCCTCCGTGCATTAAGCCACGGCAAGCCTGTCTGGAAGTGATTGAAACGTAACTGTCATAGCTTTGGGGGAGACAGGCTGCAGCTCTTCATGATCATTTAGAAGGAACTCGGGGGAGTCATTTTTTATTCTGGCTAAAGCAAGCTTGGGAAAAGTCTTATGCAGAGAGCACTGTGCCAAGGGCGTCATTAATACACGTCCTAGACACGTGCCTGCAGGACTCGGGCTTTGCAAATGAGTACGTCCCTAAAAGTAAGGACGGGTGCTATCTTTAAAAAGTCTTTTGTGAACCAGAAGATTAAGACGGATGACCTGGGTGGTACAAGGACAGGGTGGTTGGTGGTGGCCAGGAGGGGACTGCATCTCCGCGGGGGCAGCAGTGAAACTGGGAGGCGGATTTGCTTTTGCTCCCAGAGCTGACCTCTGGCCCGCGGCGTGAAATGTGATTTTCATCCCCTTCTGTCTGTTGTTTTCGTATTTGGACTTTGACCAGGTCAGAGATCCAGTTTTAGCTTCTTCATAGCAGAAACCTCTGTTGTGTGTTTTCCTACAGGACCTTGCTCTGGGCAAGGCAGCCTCTAGAACCAAATGCCTGCATGCCCCAGAGGCTTTTCTAGGTCTGTAGGCAGCCCTGCCGTTGATTTGAGAGCCTTCCGTGGGTCTGTTCCTAGTTTAGCCCCTGCGGTGATGGCCTTGAGTGGGCTGGCGGTCCAGCTGGGGAGACAGACATGTCGAGGGACGGATGAGTATGTTTCCAGGTGGCATGACCGCATTGAAGGAAACTGAAGCGAGAAGCAGGGTGGTTCCTTCTCCGCTCTGTTTTTGGTGGGGTGGTCGGAGTTGGCATTTGAGCGGAGACCTGCTGGTTGGTACCTAGGGCGGCAGCAAGTGCAGAGGCCCCCTGGGATGCCTGTGCTGGCAGGTGTGAAGGCCAGCGAGGGGGGCAGCGTGGCTGGAGCCTAGACAGCAAGGACGAGGGTGATCGGAGGTAAGATCAGAGAGGTGGCAGGGGTGTGAAATGGTGTTTGACTCCCAGGGCTGGTTTGGGGGGGCACAGGGACGTGGGAGGACCGACAAGCAGCTGTGACACCTAACTGCCCATGTGGGGCAGAGACTAGGTCATGTTTCTTTATAGCTCCAACACCTCGGGTGGTGTCCACATATCCTAGGTGCTGCTAGCTAGGCTGAGTAAATCAGAAAGGGGTTTCTGACGCGCAGAGAAGCCGTGGGTGGTGACGGTGACATCTGTGTAGATCACTATAGTTGATTAGCACTGGCCAGTAGATCATCTCACCAAGTCCTCAAAATAGCCCAGCAGAGGTAGATGCTAGCACCTGCATTCTAGAGGTCCATTGCTTAATAACAGGTTTATTGAGATAGAATTCCCATACCGTACAGTTCAGTGGTTGTTAGTGTACTCCCAGAGCGGTTGAGCATCACCTCAATCAGTCAGGGACATTTTCATCACCCCAGAAAGGAACCCCGTAACGACCAGCACCCAGTCCTGTATCCTCCTTCCTGGCCCCCGGCAACCACTTTGTCTCTAAAGAATTATTCCGTCTCTATAATTCGCATATTCTAGATATTTCATAGAAGGGGAATCATATCAATACGTGACTTTTGTGTCGTCTGGCTTCTTTCACTTGGCATATGGTGTTTTTAAGATTCATCCATGTTATAGCAGGTGTCCAAACTCCATTCCTGGACTTCCCTGGTGGCGCAGTGGTTAAGAATCCGCCTGCCAGTGCAGGGGACACAGGTTCGATCCCTGGTCTGGGAAGATCCCACGTGCCGTGGAGCAACTAAGCCCATGCACCACAACTACGGAGCCTGCACTCGAGGGCCCACAAGCACAACTACTGAGCCCACGTGCCACAACTACTGAAGCCCGTGTGCCTAGAGCCCGTGCTCCACAACAAGAGAAGCCACCACGATGAGAAGCCCGCGCATCACAACGAAGAGTAGCCCCCGCGCACGGCAGGAAAGACCCAACACAGCCAAAAAAAAAAAGAACTGCATTCCTTTTCATGGCTGAATAATATTCCATCCTATGGATAGACCACAACGTGCTGATCCGTTCTTTCTCGACGGCATTTGGGTTGTTTCCACATTTTGGTTATTTTGAATAGTGCTGCTATGAACATCCGTGTACAAGGTTTTGTATGAGCTTGTGTTTGCCGTTCTTTTTGGTATATACCTGGGAGTGAAATTGCTGGGTCATATGGTGATTCTGTGCTTAACCTTTTGAGTAACTGCCAGACTGTTTCCGTAGTGGCTGCACCATTTTGCATCCCCCAAAGAAGTGTATGGAAATTCTTCCGGTTTCTCTACATCCTTGGCAACGCTTATTGTTTGTCTTTTTGATTATAGCTACCCTAGTAGGTATGAAATGGTATCTCGTAGTGGTTGGTTTTTTTTTTTTTGTGGTACGCGGGCCTCTCACTGTTGTGGCCTCTCCCATTGCGGAGCACAGGCTCCGGACGCGCAGGCTCAGCGGCCATGGCTCACGGGTGCAGCCGCTCCGCGGCATGTGGGATCTTCCCGGACCAGGGCACGAACCCGTGTCCCCTGCATCGGCAGGCGGACTCTCAACCACTGCGCCACCAGGGAAGCCCTACCTCCACGTCTTCTAAGAGTTTTATAGTTTTAGTTCCTACACTGAGGTCTGATCCATTTTGAGTTGATTTCTGTATATGGTGTAAAGTAAGGGTTCAGTTTTATTCTTTTGCATGTGGGTATCCAGTTGTCCCAGCACCATTTGTTAAAAAGACTTTTTTCTCCCATCGAATTGTCTTAGCCCCCTTATGGATGTCACTTGGCTGTATGTGAAGTTTATTTCTGACCTCTCATTTCTGTTTCATTGACCTCCGTGTCCTCTTGCCAGTATCACATGTTTTGATACTCTAGCTTTGTAGGAAAGTTTGAAATCAGGAAGTGTCAGTTCTCCAACTTCGTTCTTCCTTTTCAAGATTGTTTTGGCTTTTGGGGGGTCTCTGGACTTTCCGTTTGCGTTGTAGGATTTGCTTGTCAGTTTCGACAAAGAAGCCATGTGGACAGTGATTAATTTTTATAAGTGGCATGTATTATTATTTTTTCTAATTACCAAAGTAACAGATACTGCTGAAAACCTGGAAGACAGAAAACTCAAACAGAAGGCAGTGGTAAGTTTTAAATTCGTGTCCCTCCAGGCTTTTTCTTTTGTGCAGTCAGCTTTTCCTACACAAAATTGGAAATCATTTCCGAATTGGTAAACGTCTAGGAGCACATTTGGATGGGTACCTTGGGAGAAATTTCTGGAAGTGGAATTGCTGGGTCACGTAGCACACACAGGCCCAGTGTGGAGGCTGTTTGGGCGGCAGCTCTGTCCTCCGATGGGCACCGGCCCCTCCTGGCCTCCCTGCCGGGTCCACGCTGGGATAGCGGTTCACTACTCCGCGGCCCGAATCTCGCCACCCGGCCACCAGGCCCGCCTGCCCCACCCCCTGGGCACCTCTTTCTGCTCAGCTGTTTCCTGTCCCGCCCTTGAAGGCCGCTTCCTCTGCTCCCGGGGCCGCGTGACCCCTCACGTCAGAATCCTTTGTGATGGCTCGTGCTCACCATTCATCTCTCTCCGCTGCGTCTCCCGGCTGGACCTGGACTCCCGGAGGGCAGGGGACGCGCCTCCTTTGTCCCCACGTCCTGGCACCAGGAAGGCGCTCAGTGACAGCCGTTGAGCTGAGTGTAATGCTGCCACTCAGCTCCAGCAGCTGCTGTGAAATCCCTGATGGAAGGCCGAGGTAGCAGATTCCTAGAGCTTTGTGGAATGAAGGGCCCGAGGATCGCGGCGCTCCCGCGAGGAGCCTGGCGCTGGTGGCTGGAGAGGTAAAGCTACGGGGCAGGTCTGTCTGTGATCCCGAATCTGCTGTTTTTGGCCGTGTAACCGGGGCCCAGAAGGTGGATGTTGGGGTCTGGAGAGCTAGGTGGGTCTCTGCTCCGTGATGTCGGGGCCTGGACGGGGCAGGCGTCCTCGCAGCTGCTTCCAGACCCCCCTCCGTCATCGTACTGCCGACCGTGCCCTGCCACCCCTCCTGGTTCTCCCCTTTGTTCACTGATACCTACAGCCCCTGGCCTGGCGGCTTCCTCTCTGCCCCGCGCCCCGCCCCCCCACTCCTGCCGCTCCATCCACCGAGATGCCCGCGCACCAGCTCCTTCCTCAGGCTCCCCCTCTGCATCTGCCCGTACCCAGGGTCAGGGTCAGACCTTGCTTCTCCCCAACCCCCTCCCCGTGCCCCTCCGGGGTCCCCACGTCCAGTCCCCACTCCCCCTAGTGCCCACGGTCACTCGTCTCATCCACTGCCCCCTCCCCTCCTGGCCCAGGTGAGAGTCCAGGGCTGGCCCCGCCCCCCCACCCCTCTTGGCCTTGGAAGCCCCACCCCCTGACCTCCCAGGTGGTTCCAGGTGGCTACAGGGCTCACCCTGCACCTCCTTCCTGTCTCTGCTCAGACGCCACTTCCTCCAAGAGGCCCCCTGACCCCCTGATCCCCGTGACCCCTCTGCCCTCTCCATCCCCAAACTCTGCCTAATTCTTCTCAACAGACTTATTTTTAAGAACCATTTTCAATTTACAGTAAAATAGCGAAGATAGTACAAGAGTTCCCATATTTCCACACCCAGTTTTCCCCATTATTAACATCTTAGATCAACATGGTACATTTTTTTAAAAATTAATTAATTAATTATTTTTTGGCTGCGTTGGGTCTTCGTTGCTGCGCGCAGGCTTTCTCTAGTTGTGGCGAGCGGGGGCTACTCTTCGTTGCGGTGCGTGGGCTTCTCATTGCAGTGGCTTCTCTTGTGGAGCACAGGCTCTAGGCGTGCAGGTTTCACTAGTTGTGGCACGTGGGCTCACTAGTTGTGGCACGTGGGCTCTAGAGTGCAGGTTCAGTAGCTGTGGCGCACGGGCTTAGTTGCTCCGCGGCATGTCGGATCTTCCTGGACCAGGGCTCGAACCCGTGTCCCCTGCATTGGCAGGCGGATTCCTAACCACTATGCCACCAGGGAAGCCCCAACATGGTATACTTGTTATATTAATGAACCAATATTAATACATTATTATTAACTAACACCCACCATTTATTCACATTTCCTTAGTTTTTACTAGATATACTTTCTCCATCTCAGGACCCCACGTGGGATCCCACGTGATATCCTGTCTTCTGAGCTCCTCTGGGCTGTGATGGTTTCTCAGACTGTCCTTGGTTTTGATGACCTTGACGGTTTTGTGGAGGACTGGGCAGGGGTTGTGTCGGGTGCCCCTCTGTTAGGGTTTGTCTGATGTTTTTTCTCAAGATTAGACTGCGGTTATGGGTTTGGGGAGGGAGGCCACAGACGTGAAGTGCATTCGTCCCATCACATCAGGGCACACACGACCACATGACTGATCACCATGATGTTGACCTTGATTACCCGGCTGAGGTGTGGTTGTCAGCTTTCTCCACTTTATTCTGACTTATTTTCCTCCATAACATCGATCACAGCCTGGAAGTGTGTATCTGTTTGTCTTTTAATGTCTGATTGGAAGGTAAGGTCTTCAAGGACAGAGACCTCTCTCGTCTTTTTCATCCCCGGAGCCTGGCACGTAGTAGGTGCTCAGTAAGTTAATTGATGAACTCAGTGCCTGCTTATGGCACTCCAGTGCCCGGCCGTAAGCACTGGAGACAGAGCCACAAACGAGAGGTCATAGTTCCTGCCCTCACAGAGCTTAAAGTCCAGCAGGGAGATCGTTACAAACGAAGATGTGTTCCCATTGCAAACGTGAACGGGGTCAGAGAAAAGGCCCTTGGGTGCGGTGAGAGCCATGATGATGGGATGTGGCCTGGGTTGGGTGGGGGGAGGTCAGAGGATGATACGGAGCTTGCGACCTGAAGGATGAGTGAGGGCTGGCCCGGCAGGGATGGAGGGGAGTGTGTTCAGGGTGGAAGAACTAGCACATGCAAAGGCCCTGGGACAGAGACAGGCTTGGGGATTTGAAAAACACCGGTGAAGAGGCAGGGTGCTTGGTGAAGCTGTGGCAGTGGCCCGGGAAGGAGGTTTGGACAAGGGCGGTGGGAAAGGAGATGGCGGGAAGTGTGTGCAATTAAGAAGTGGGCTGAATGGATGAGGGGTGAAATCCAGGCTCCTGAAGCTGGAGGATGGTGTCCTGTTTCCTTCTCAGAGAAGGGGCAGGTTTGAGGAGGGGCAGGGGCGGGTTCAGTTAGAGATGCTCATGGAACACCCGAGCAGAAGGATGGTGCAGAGGCGGGGCTGGACATTGAGGGGTTTCTGGGACGGGGGGGCACTGGATATCGTGGGAGGGCCTGAGCTGGCCCTGGAGGAGGGTGGAGAGAAGGAGGAGGAGCCATCCAGGGTGATGTCCTTTAAAGATCCGGAGGAGAAAGCCGTGTCAAGGAGGACCCCCGACACAAGGAAGCTGGGAGGGTGGTGAGAGAGGAGAGTGGGAACTGGGTGATGGGAGAGGGCGCTGCAAGGTGGGAGAGAGGGCAGCCGGGTGGCGAGGTCCAGCTCCCAGCCTCCCAGGATGCTCGCCCCCCAGGGAGGGAGACGGAGCAGGGCTGCAGCGTGGGGCCAGCTCCATCCTGCCGACCTTTCGGGAACGGCTTCGACAAAACCAGAATGCCGCGGGGCTGAGACGGAGCAGGATTCTGTGGTCCTTCCCCCGACTCCGTGTGCTCTGCCCGCCTTTTGTCAGTGGAGAAACTTTAGCCAAACCTTAAACCAGAGAAGTGAGAAAATGCAGAAACAAAGGAGAACGGTCTAACGAGACTAAATAATTGTTTAGTCATTAAGCATAGTCAAGGACCTTTAGTTCCTCCCCAAGGGCTACAGATAACATTCTGAGCCGCACGTATCCTGTGAGGTGTCTTATAGATACTGAAACCCCCCGCCAGGTGGAAGAAGTGAACTACCTGATGACCAGACTGTAGCCACGACCTAAGCTGCCACAATTCCAAGAACTGGCCTCAAGGAAATGGGAACAAACTGACCCTGGAACTAAAGAGAAATGGTAGTTAAAACAATCAGGATGACGCTGGTCGGACCACCAATGACCAATTTCAAGATGACTTCCAGAGCTGCCTGTGCTGTTTCTGCATGGAGCCCCGTCCCTCTGTCTATAAAAGCTCGTGCCCCCTGGTTGTCATTGTGGGGGGAGGGAGCCGGCCTTTGGACAGGCGTCCACCCTCTCCCACCCCCAGTGGCTGGCACCCAAAATAAAGCCAACTTTCCTTTCCACCATCCTTGCCTCTTCATTGGCTTTTGAGCAGCACGTGGCCGGACCCCGGTTTCGGCTACAGGGCTGCTGTTGAGTGTAGTCCCTTTAATTTACTTTCACTTCTGTTCTCCATGGGATTGTGTGTCTGATTGAATGTTTTTGAGTTAGTGGGAAAATAGAAATTTCACAGAAATTTGCTTTGTGGCCAATTTTGCAGGTGGCATCCGTATCAGAGAGTGACAGAGGATACTCTAGTCTGGTTTGTGTCCTTTTGTTTATCTCTGAGAGGGCCAATCAGTGCCCATTTCCAGGAGGTTATTGGGACCAGTTAGTTAGCTTCATCGGTTTTGCTTGCACAGGGAAACCATGTAATACGGGTATTTTTGATCAAGTCTCTTCAGACATCCGTTTCATCTTGCGGAGAAGTTTCATTTTGCCTTACGCAGCGTCAGCCAAATGGAATTTTGTTCAGTGGGAACCCTATTTCTCTGTAGAGATTTTCACGATTGAAGCTGTCTTCTTTTATGATATATTACTCAGCGAATTGAAGGGAAACTTGTTGAGAAAAGGCTGGTCTAGAGAAACGAACACGTGTGTCCACATCAAAATTGTACGTCCGTGTTCACAGCAGCGCTGTTGACAACAGCCCCAAAGTGGTGACAACCCAAATGTCCATCGGCTGGGGAATGAATCCGTAAAACGCGTCTCTCCGTACAACGGATTCAGCTGTAAGGAGGAACGAGGTGCTGACACGTGCTACAACTTGGGTGAACCTTGAAAACATCATGATACGTGAAAGAAAGATCACAAAAGATCACGTATGACGTGACACAAAAGATCACGTATGACGTGATTCCTTTCGTACGAAGTATCCAGGACGGGCAGATCCATGGAGACGACGGTTTTGTGGTTGAGAGGAGGTGGGGGAGGGTAGACGGGGCGTGACTGCCGACAATACAGGGCTTCCTGGTGGGGTGATGGAAATGTGCTTCAGTGCGTTACGGTGACGGTCGCACAACTTTGTCAGGATACTAAACAATTGGGTGGCATGTAAATTCTATCTCAGTAAAGCCTTGAAAACATTAGGGTGCCACTGGGAGCAGGCTCTCAGAGCTTGTCAGTAACAGCCCCTCGGGATCCCCTTCGGTCCACGGCGTTAGGCTCAGGGCCGTCAGGGATGGTTTTAGTGCAGATATTAAGGGAGGGAGGGGGTGGACGTTTTATGGCTCACCTGTGGGGGGCGGTGTTACTGATATTTCCTCATTTGATCCGCCCGCCTGCATATGCCATGGGGAACATCATCATTTCCTCCGGCTGAGTTCCCACACGTACCCAAGTCCCCGCTGGGAGGAGGCCAGTCTGCCCATGCTGCCGCCCTCCACCAGTCCTCCTGTGAATCCCACGGGAGCCCCGGCAGCCTGGGTGGGAGAAGCGTGCCCATCCCCTCGGGCTCTCCTGGCCCCTGCACTGGGGGTGTCTCGGTGTCCAGCAGCTCTCCGTTCCTGCGCTTGCTCTGGTCATCGCCTGGGCCCTCCTGGCACCAGCGAGCGAGGCCATAATGCCTGTCCACCCCGCAGGTTCTCATCGACTGGGTCAACGACGTGCTGGTGGGGGAGAGAATCATCGTAAAGCAGCTGGAAGAGGACCTGTACGACGGGCAGGTGCTGCAGAAGCTCCTGGGTGAGTCCACGGGAAGGGCTTGGCCCCAGGCTGGACCACAAGATCCTCTACATGGCGACATGGGTCACTCGTCTGTAAGCCGCAGCCCTGAGCCCATGGCTCCCAGGCGGTGGCCCCTGGGGCCCTCTCATCGTCTCTCGGGTGGGGGTCCTGCCGGAGCTCCCAGTCACGGGGCTGCACTGGGTCACTCACAGCTCCCAGAACCGTCTGTGGCCTCTGCTGTTGGATGCATGTGTACAAGGGGAGCGCGGTGATGGGGCACGAACGGGATGCCGTCTCCTCTCTGCGGCAGCCCTCCCTCCTGGCCTGCGCCCGTCCAGCTGTGAGCACCTCCAGCCTGTGCAGGCCCATCGGGGCCAGGGTGCTGGAGGGGGTGGCCCCCAGCCGTGCCCTTCGGGGGCACGATTTAGATGGGGGTGGCGGGGGAGTGGCGAGGAGGGAGACTGACTGCGATGCTCTTTTTATGTCTGTCCCTTGTGGACAGAGTTCCTCAGCAAAGTAACATCTGTAGAGCCCTTAGCATGGGGCCGGGCACAGGGCCTGGGGTCAGTAAGGGGTAATGAACGACAACACGACAAAGACAGAGAGATGAAGAGTGAAAGCAGGGCTGGTGGGTCCCCCGAGTTCCTCCGAGCACCGGGCACACGGCAGCCATGTGTTGACCGAGAGAGTGAAGAAAGCCCTGTCGTTTCCTACCTGCAGGACGTGGGCTCCTTTTATAGGAAGTGCAAAGGCCCTGGATAGGGTCCCCAGATCCCCGTGAGTGTGGCCCGGCGGACTCAGTGTCCCCTTGTCCGTTAGGATACCTCACCTCCTGAAGGTCCCCGGGAGGCCCTGCCCCAGCATTGGCGGTGTGCAGACCTGCTCCCTGGGCTCTTTCTACGCACGCTCTTCACCCCTTAATGACCCCACAGACCAGCGCTGTCCTGTGCAAGGGTCTTCCCAGCAGACTGCCTGGAGGGCCACTCCTTCCAGCCAGGGGCCAGCACTGGGGTGGGACCATGTTTTGCTCCACAGGGGTGTGCTGGGGAACCCGAGTCAGGCACCTGGAGTTTGGGGGGTGCTGTTTTTAGGGAGAGGTACTGAGGGAAAGCAGACAGCAGGGGCTGGGGCTGGAGAGGGGCATCCTGGGGAGGGCTGGCCCACAGGACGCACCCCTGCAGCTGCCCAGATCGTGGCGTGGCCCAGCCTCCGTGTCATTCCTCAGTCCCGGGTCCCTGCGGGCAGTTTGCACACTCAGCACAATGGCTCTTAACAGACGGTCCGATCTTGGAGGGAAACCTGCAGGGTCTTGTCACGTAGACCTGGCTCTGAGGACATGGTCCTTGTTCAGTCAGTCCTCAAAAAGCACGTTGAGCAGGAGAAGGTTTCGTGTTTATTTTGGTTATCCCTTCGTTGGTTGAATGAACATCCTTTGGCCTATTGTGTGGCAGGTGTGGAGATGCAGTGGTGACAGGAAGAAGGAAGTCCCCATGCCCCACTGCCGACACCTGTTCTGGCAGAGGGGAGAAAGAGAACTATTGTGTGGTGGTTCAACCTGAAACACAAATAGATGCTCTAAGAGAGGGACAAGTGCTAGGGAGAGAATCAGGGAGGTTCTGGGGCAGCGGGGCTGGGTCGGGTGGAAGGACCGGGCAGTCGGGGGCAGCCCCCCTGGGGAGCTGACATCCAAGCAGGCTTCTGCTCAGTTGTCATGGAAAGAACATTCCAGGCTGAGACTCTGCAGAGAGGAAGAGCCTGCAGTGTTTAAAGGGCAGTGAAAGGTGGCTGCAGGTGGCCGGGGTGGACAGATGGGGCCAGATCACATCCAGTCCTGACAAAGGCTTTTATTCCAAGTGACAGGAAGCCACTAGAGGATTTGAGCAGGGCCGTGACGAGGTCTGAGTTAGCGTTTTAAAAGATTGCTTGGGCTTCTGGGTACAGAATGAATTGGGGGGCGGGTCAGGAGGGGGACCTGGGAGGTTAGTCAGGGCGCTGTCACAGCAGCCCGGGCATCAGAGGAAGTGGCTCGGTCCAGGATGGAAGTGGAGGATATGTGGGAGGTTAAAGCTGATGGAGGCATGAAGACTGCTGGCCAGGTTTGTGGCCTGAACAGCTGGTGAGTGAGAAAGCCCTTGGGAGTGGCGTGGTGGGCGGGGATGAGGAGGTGGGTGGTGCATCTGCTAAGAGGGCTGATACCCATCCTGCCCGCGTCAGCTGCAGGGTAAGGGTGGAGACCAGCAGTGCAGAGATGGTTAATGCCGTGGGACCGGGTGGCCTCACCCAGAGGGAATGTTCCAAATTCTGTGTTTGGCTGAATGCCGTGGGTCAAGAATTAAATAAATCTCTGTTCATCTAAGCTGAGAACCCCCATCTTAAAATGAACTTCTTTAGTACAAGAATAAATCTGAAATGTTATCAAGATCGTTCAGTAACTGTCACAATTTTATTATTAAAAATGTTGGTTGGGGCTTCCCTGGTGGCGCAGTGGTTGAGAATCTGCCTGCCAATGCAGGGGACACGGGTTCGATCCCTGGTCTGGGAGGATCCCACGTGCCGTGGAGCAGCTGGGCCCGTGAGCCACAACTACTGAGCCTGAGCATCCGGAGCCTGTGCTCCACAGCAAGAGAGGTCGCAACAGTGAGAGGCCCGCGCACCGCGAAGAAGAGTGGCCCCCGCTCGCCGCAACTAGAGAAAGCCCTCATGCAGAAACAAAGACCCAACACACCCAAAAATAAAAAGAATAAAAAAATTTAAAAAATCTTAAAAAAAAAAAATGTTGGTTAGAGCTTTGTTGTTTCCTAGTGTATCATCGGTCCAGCCATTCTCAGCACTGTCAGGTGCTAGATTGCTCTCGAGGTCACTGAACCAGACTTTTGTGACGACGGACACTTACTTTCAGCAGAGAAGGATGGAGGAGGCATGGCTCTTAGGCTGGCACCGCCCACAAGGATTCTACTGATGGTGACGCTGCCCTGGGTTATCCGCTTCCCTCCCTCTCTGTAAAGACCTAGCTTCCCTCTGACTCCTGGACTTGAAGACTTGGCTGTTGGTGACGATGCTTGTCTGTTGAAACAGTGCTTTGAATTGCTGCTTCGCTCACTGCCCAAAGGAGACACTTCCTGATATTTTCAGAAGCAAACATAAGAGTGTTTTGCTCACTTACACTTTTATTTCTGATGCTTTCTGCATGCAGCTGTGGCTTCACTCACCCAGTCACTTGCAAACCTTGTATCCCTAAGCCTTAGACCTAGTGCTGTGGTCGTGGAAGTCTGTCTCTCAGGATCACAAGATCAGCTCTAGATGTGCATCTGCATCTCAGCCCTAGACGCCTATAAATGACGCCAGTGCCCTCTCTGGAGTAGAGCGTCAGGGGTGTCTTAGAGCCGGTACCCTGTAAGAAGGCCTTGCCTGCTCAAGGCACATCCTTTTGGTCCCCTCTTCAGTTGGTCCCAGCAGATGCGGTACTTGCTCTGCAGTGGCTGTGGTTGTCATGGAGTCCTGCTACGTCCGCTTTGTGATCTGTGAGGTCTAACAAGAGGCTGACTTTGGCTCAGGCAGCCTTTTTAGCGTGACGTAGTTGCAGTTCCATCCTGTTTGAATATCTTGCATAAGGACTCCTAGATAGGCAATTCTGAAGTCTCTTGTGTGTCATGCTTTGACATACCACTGTTTGAAGAAGAGAACAATGGAAGAGAATATCCAGATATTAACAGAACGTCACTGGTCGTATTAATGATGTGCTGTTACCCTGATGAGGTGCATTAGTAACCTACGTGATCACGTGATCCTGGGGCCCAGGGCTGCCAGGAATGATACTGATGGAGGCATTCAGCTCTTTACTTTTCAAAGGCAGAAGCTAAAATGAAATAGGAGATTTTGGCCGAACGCCAGGCCAAAGCTGACTTCTGTGCATCTGTAGAGAGAAGAGGTCTGGGGACTGGGCCCGGGGGGGGGGTGGTCAGTGGTCAGAGGAAGGGCCAGCACAGGCATCTGGAGGGTCCAGCCAGGAGAGAGGAGGAGAAGGCAGGAGTGAGGGCGATGAGGACAGAGCACAGACCTCTGGGTTTGGCCAGCTGTGAGTCACTACACTAGTAGGCCCCCTGATGTGCCCCTCTCCTTAAGAGCGGGTTCCGGGGGCAGCTGCCAGACCCTCTGCCAGGGCAAGTTTCAGGGGGTGTAACTCTCCTGCATTTGCAGTGTTGTCCAGGTGAACCACCTGTGGGCAGTGACAACGCCCACGCTGGAGCATTGAGGCAGCTCCCGGGCTGGCTGTTGTCATGCTTCTGACTCATGGCACACGCTTCTCCTCGTGAAAGGCAAGCCCCTCCTTGTGTAGTAAGTGTTCAAGCCCCGCGTTCGGCCATCACTCATGTTTTCCAGCCACCGCTGAGAATCCGCCCCATCTTCCTCTGTCTCTTTCCATGCTAGGAAGATAGGGGTCCTGGCCACGCCTAAACCCTGAGCCGCCCCTGCAGTCCCGTCAGTGGGCAGAGTGATGCTGGTGATGAGGGCGGCCAAGGGCCTTGTTCTCTCCCACTTGGGGGAGTTACCTGAGACGCAGCCACAGGCGGCACCCAGGCACGGCCAGCCTCCTTGGTTTCTGTTATCGGCTGAGTTGCGTCCCCCCCAGAATTCGTAAGACCTCGGGATGTGACTATATTTGGAGACAGAGTCTTTAAAGTTAAAATGAAGTTAGGGTGGGCCCTCAACCCATCAGATTGGTGCCCTTATAAGAAGAGGAGGGCTTCCCTGGTGGCACAGTGGTTAAGACTCTGCCTGCCAATGCAGGGGACACGGGTTTGAGCCCTGGTCCGGGAAGATCCCACATGCTGCAGAGCAACTAAGCCTGTGCGCCACAATGACTGAGCCTGTGCTCTAGAGCCCGCGAGCCACAACTACGAAGCCCACGTGCCACAACTACTGAAGCCCAAGCGCCTAGAGCCGCAACAAGAGAAGCCACCGCAGTGAGAAGCCTGCGCATCACAACGAAGAGTAGCCCCGGCTCGCCGCAACTAGAGAAAGCCCGCATGCAGCAACGAAGACCCAACACAGCCAAAAAAAAAAGAGGAGACTAGGATGCAGACACACACAGAGGGAGGACCAGCTGAGGATGTCTACAGGCCTAGGAGAGAGGCCTCAGGGGAGACCAACTCTGCTGTCACCTTGATCTTGGACTTCTGACGTCCGGGACTGTGAGAAAGCAAATTTCCACCGTTTAAGCCACCCACCCTGCGGTACTTTGTTACGGCAGCTGTAGCAGGCTGATACCGTTTCCTTCCCTTCTCCGTGCACGACTCCTCCTCCCCCCGGCGTCATGGCAACCAGGTTTGGCTGGTGGCAGGGACAGCAGAGATGTGCCGGGCTCCCCATCACTCCCAGCGGGCGAGGCTCTAGGACCACCTGGCTCTCTGCAACCCTCCTTCCTTCCCCAGGGGCCCCTGCTCCGTCCTGTCGCTGGCTTTTGAGCACCTGGGGACGTGCTATGTATTTTCAGGGGGGTTCAGATGGGCAGACAGCTGTGGATGATTCCGCTAAGACCTATTAGAAACAGATGGGGGGACATCAGAACGCATAAACAGGAATCATTTCCCTCCTTTGTTGAGCTGCTTTGTTTTGCCGCGAGCACTCCCTGCCCCCCAAGCTGAGGTTCTTCAGGTGTGGCTGACTCCCCACTAGAGCTCTGTCTCCCGTGTCTGTGCTTCATCTGGTCCTAGGACAGTGCCTGGCGCACAGTAGGTGCTCAGTAACTGTTTTGTAAGCGAATGAATGATTGGACTAACCCTGAGCCCAGCCGATGTTTTTGTGTAATGAGAGGATCCTGAAGGGGGGATATCGAAACTGCTTGTTCTTGTTCTCATCGAGGGAGGGGAGGATGGGGGAGACAGTGTTGACGGAGCAGGGGCCTCCGGAGAAAACGCCTTCCACAGAACTTTGCTGGGGAGTGCTGGCAGCAGCCCTGTGCCGGAGGCTCACAGCGCGTCAGGCTCCGTGCCCAGCACTTTGTCATCACCCTCCCGGTTCCTGATCTCGCCGTGTCCTATGACGTGGCTTCTGTTGTTGTGCAGAGGAGATCTATCGGGGAACCCCGAGTCTTGGAATGAATGAAGAGGCGGGACGCCTGGGGAGCCTTCCTCGCCTGCCCCTTAGCGGGTGTGGGGTGAGGCATCCCTCCTGCTCCGCTCGGGAGGGGAGTGAAGGCGCACGGGCTGGGGCTGGGATTCAGCTTCAGTCAATGAATCTTGAGCAGATGTGACCGTGCTCGTCAGCTCCTCCAGACTGCTCCCCGCTCACTCTGGTGAGAAAATTGTCACAGGTCTCTGAATATCTCATAATCCTTCTTACCGTGGGGTCCAGCTGTTAGAGAAAGAAGAATTGGGAGCGAATGCATGCAGGGAGGCTGAGGCAACCCCTGAGGGCCTTTCTATTTTCTCACCAAAGTTCTCTTCCCTCTGGGAACCCACTGGCCCAGCCTCTTCACCTCTGGTCCCTTCCCCGCAGGTCACCTCCTTACCTCCCAGCTGCACCTTGAATCATCTTGTTCATTCTCTGTGCATATGCTGTTCCTGGGTGGGACGCCCACATTTTAATCCTTGAACTCCCCGCCCCCCTTTCATCCTGGAGTGATTTTCTTTCTTTCTTTTTTTAAAAAAATTTTATTTATTTTTGGCTGCATTGGGTCTTCGTTGCTGCGCGCAGGCTTTCTCTAGTTGTGGCGAGCGGGGCTCCTCTTTGTTGCGGTGCGCGGGCTTCTTATTGCAGTGGCTTCTCTTGTTGCGGAGCACGGGCTCTAGGCACGCGGGCTTCAGTAGTTGTGGCGCGTGGGTTCAGTAGTTGTGGTCCACGGGCTTAGTTGCCCCACGGCATGTGGGATCTTCCCGGACCAGGGCTCAAACCCGTGTCCCCTGCATTGGCAGGCGGATTCTTAACCACTGCGCCACCAGGGGAAGCCCCCTGGAGTGATGTTCTAAGGAAGAGGAGTGACTCGAAAGTTCAGAGTTCCGTGGCTCAGCGTCCTGGCAGTCCCCGCTGTTGGCGATGACCTGCTCCACTTTGCAGCCCCACAGAGGATGGGGAGACCTCGATGCGGCCAGTTGGCCAGGCGGCCCTGAGCCCCTCCGGCTTTTCCTGACACTCTGCCTTTTGCCCTTGTCCTTCTTGTTGCAGAAAAACTGGCAGACTGCAAGCTGAACGTGGCCGAGGTGACCCAGTCCGAAATAGGGCAGAAGCAGAAGCTGCAGACAGTGCTTCAGGCGGTGCAGGAGCTGCTGCGGCCCCACGGCCGGGCGCTCCAGTGGACCGTGGACAGTGAGTGGCCGCCAGGATGGGGGAGGGGAGCCCGGCCTCTGAGCTTCCTGCCGTGTCATTCGTCTTCTTGTCTGGCCTTGTGGGGTTTTTTTTTTCTTGACATCTTTCTTGGAGTATAATTGCTTTACAATGGTGTGTTAGTTTCCGCTGTACAACAAAGGAAATCAGCCATATGCATCCGTATATCCCCATATCCCCTCCCTCTTGCGTCTCCCTCCCACCCCCCATCCCACCCCTCTGGGCGGTCACGGAGCCCCGGACTGATGTCCCTGTGCCGTGCGGCCGCTCCGTTTGGTAGCGCGTGTATCGGATCCGCTCACACGCCTGCCCTGAGGGAGGTGGCCAGGAGAGGAGGAGTGTGTCAGTGAGGGACTTAGTCACGCCGGCAGTGCTCTGGTTTCCCCAAGCTTCAGGGCGGAGAGGCACCGTTTCTGGATCAAGAGAGACTTCCAGCGGAAGTCTTCCAGGTTTGGGTTATAAGACGGAAGAAGCTCTGTGGGGTTCTTGGAAGGACCCTCCACCGCGGATACCAATGGCACCAACACCCAGTGAGCTGTGCTACTGGTGACTCACCGATGCGGGTCCTCCGAAGGTGATTCAGGCCGGCCCCCGGTGTATGTCTCAGAGAGCACCGGCGTTGGGAATACGTGGCATCACAGTATTTCCAGGCAGGACATAAACCCAGAAAAGTGAGGCACCGGCCGGGACAGACTGGAAAGGGCTTTGTCCTGCTGCCCTCCCCCAGCACCGTCCCCACGGCAGGGCCGCCCGGAGCGGCTGAGATGCTCTCCCTGCCGCCAAGGGCCCCTGTTCTTGGGTGAGACCAAGGCTGCAGTCAGGTTCACCCCTGGCTTCTTGGCATCGAGACCTAGGACAGACCCAGGCCCACTCCTGGGTTGCAGGGCTGGGGGAGGGGAATCAGTAAAGCCCTGGACGGCATGATAATAACCGTCCACATCCTAGAGGAGAGCTAGTGGCCGGGGCTGGCAACCAGGGCCCTAGGTGGGGCAGGAGGCACGTCTAACACCCCCAGGCACCGCTTGCCCTGCATAGCCTTCCCCGTGTAGACGGTTGATCGCATAGAGGGAGAACTTTAAGCACCCGAGATAATGATGCATGTCGTGGTGGTGGGTAAGTGCCCAGGTGACCTTTTTTCCCGGTCTTTTTGCTTCTCTTGTGCTGACTGTATCCTCCTGCTCATTCCCTCTCTTCACCACCCAGTTCATTCCTTTTACAGACAACATGCTTTTGAAAGTGCTTGCACAAGTCACCTGAGGTCAACAGGAAAGAAAACGTTAGAAGCCAGCACTAATTCACCCAGGCTGTTCATCAGCTGTTCTCCGTTTTCCATGGGCTGTGCTGCTGCCCGTGGTTTTCCTCTGAGGTCTCATTTTCACTCAGCGTCTTTATTGCCTCCCCCCTCCCGCCCCCTTTTTTCCTTTTTAAATTCAAGTATAGTTGATTTACAATGTTGTGTTAGTTTCAGGTGTACAGCAAAGTGATTCAGTTATACACATATATATATATATATTTTCAGGTTCTTTTTCCTTATAGGTTATTACAAAATACTGAGTATAGTTCCCCATGCTATACAGCAGGCCCTTGTTGGTTTCACCGCCTTTTGGACGTGGGCTCGGGGTTCCTGTCTCATGATCTAAAGCAGCCCCTTTCCTCCCTCCCCGACTAGCGATTCACGGGAAGAACCTGGTGGCCATCCTCCACCTCCTCGTGGCCCTGGCCATGCACTTCCGGGCCCCGATCCGCCTTCCCGAACACGTCTCCGTGCAAGTGGTGGTCATACGGGTAAGTATCGCCAGCCCGGCGGTCGGCTTGCCCGCGGCTCTGCCCCAGAGGCTCCGGTGCTCCTTCCTCCTCTAGTTTGCATACTTTCTTCCTTTTCCCGTTAAGAGACTACCCTCTCTTTTTTCCTCTTGACGAAATGTATGCCTTACTCTGGCTTCAGAGTAAACGATGGAGCAGAAACAGTGGCGTTGATCTGAAGAGAGGCAGATTCAAAGGCGTGAGTGCGTGGAGGTTCACTTTTCCACATTTTGCAAAAGAGCATTCATTTCCCTGCAAAGCATTCAGGCCTGTTGAATGAGCTTATTAGTCACTGGAGAGGGCTGAGACCAGCGGAATGAAACAGATACCCCAGTACCCCAATCACAGCCTCTCTCTGTTCCCTCCCAATGACATCCATCATCCCCCATCATGTTTTTGAGGGTCGACTCTCTTGCTCCACTTGGAAAAACGTAACTGGGAGCCAGGGTCCTTCTGATGGAGGTGGAGACACCTTTCTTGTCGATTTCCCCTGCGTTCAGGGGCACAGATCCTGCCTTGGCTTCGTGTGTGCAGTCTTGTCCAGTAAGCGTGTATCAAGCACCTGCTGTGTCCCTGTTCCCCTCGCCCTGGTTACCGGGGACACTGGATGAGGAGAGGGTGCTCGGGTTCCAAAGGATCAGCTGTGTCTGCCAGAGCGTCGAGGTTACGCTCGGAACATGGGTGTCTCTCGTGTTTCTGTTCCTGGAGATGTCCGGCTCCACACTCTCCTCTGGTTTTTAAACTTATCAGTCCCGTGGTCTCTGCGGTCTGCAAGGCTCTGGCTGCTCCTGTGTTTTCCGAAGCCGTCTGACCCCTCCGTTTACCCCGGGAGCTTGGCTCCGACCTGATGGGCAGGAATGTTCCTTTCTGGCCTCAGGCGAGGGTTACCTGCCGTTTGGCCCCATTTGCCTCCTAAAGGGGAACGTTTGTGGTCGGTGGTGGTGTCAGGGACAGGGGACCATTCCTGCCACCCTCAGGATGGTCGGCCGGGAAAGGCTTCCCAAGGACACATGAGCATATGGTTCCCAAACCCATGCACGTCAGACTCTGGGCCCCAGGAACACGCTGCAGCTCAGTAATTGGGGTATTTCCTTTCAGGCCTGCACTTTGGTCCAAGAAAATCTTTGGGGTTTGCAGAACGTTCTACTCGCCCGGGCAAACACTCGCTGGCGCGTCCTTCCTTGACCAAGGTCACAGGAGGACTTTTTGGGCCACTCCCAGAGCGGGATGAAGCGGGGAGGGGAGGCCCCCGGGGACTGGCTGGTCTCAGGTCTTAGAGCTGCCCCTGGCCTGTCCCTCTGCGCCTGGTTATCCAGTTGAGATGGGGAGATGTAAGAAGTGTGTCAGTTCGTGGAGGGATGGAGTGAGGGAAGGGTCGCGTTTGCTACCTGGCAGTGTGGCCTTGGGAAATCACTTGGTTTTCCTGAGCTGCAATGTTTCCTCAAAAAATTGAGATTCTCCTACAGACTTTTAAAATATTCAGCCTTGGGGCTTCCCTGGTGGCACAGTGGTTAAGAATCCACCTGCCAATTCAGGGGACATGTTCGATCCCTGGTCTGGGAAGATCCCACATGCCCCGGAGCAACTAAGCCCTCGTGCCGCAACTACTGAAGCCCGAGTGCCTAGAGCCCGTGCGCCACAACGAGAGAAGCCACCGCAACGAGAAGCCCGCGCCGCTGCAACTAGAGAAAGCCTGCACGCAGCAACGAAGACCCAACGCAGCCAAAAATAAATCAATTAATTAATTAAAAATATTCAGCCTCGTCTGCCCCGTGCCCAGCCCTGGGCCCGGTATATAGTGGGTGCCTGATGTACATTTGATGTGTGAATAAGTGGATAAAATGTCTCCGGGCCTCCCCCGCCACCGTCCCCCGTGGGCTCTCCCGAGAATCAGCCAGGGTGAGGCCGTGGGAAAGCTGACGGCCCCCGACGCCTGGCTGCTCTTCCTTCACTAGGACCAGTGGTGAGAGTTCCCTGGGAGGCCGAGCTCAGGAAAGCGTGGGGATCTTGGATCTCGAGAGGCGTCCAGGTGGGCTGCCCAGCAGGTAGTGAGCTCCCCGTCCCTTGCGGCATTCAAGTAGGGGCTCACGGTGGCGGCTGGGTTAGCAGGCTGCCGCGCTCCACCCTGAGGTCCGGGCACACCACCACCGCCTCCTTCCTCTCCCCCACCATCGTTGCCTCTCCGTACCTACCAGGCTCTGGGACAGGTGTGTCGCACACCGTGTTAGTGTCCTGGGGCCGCTGTAACAAAATCCCACAAACTGGATGGCTTAAAACAGATGTTTGTCCTCTCACATAATAGAGGCCTGAAGTCCGAATCAGGGAACCGACAGGGCCCCTCCGCAGGCTCTAGAGGAGGGTCCTTCCTTCCCTCCTCCAGCTTCTGCCGGCTGCCGGCACCCTCGGCTGTCCTGGGCTTGTGGACACATCCCTGCAGTCTCTGTCTTCATCGTCACGTGGCCTCTTCCGTCTGGTCCGTGTTCCTATGTCTCTATTTTCTCTTCTTCTGAGGACACCAGTCACTGGGGAGGACCCACCCTAGTCCGTTATGCCCTTATCTGAACTCATTACATCTGCGAAGACCCTATTTCCAAATGAGGCCCCATTCTGAGGCTCTGAATGGACGTGACTTCCGGGGGGACCCTGTTCAACCCAGTGCACGTGTGTCGTTTCATCCGATGCCTCCCTTCTGTTACGTATGTCCCTTCATGCTCGTCACCTTTCCCAGCTGCAGGGCGTCGAGGAGTTCTTTGGGAGCAGAGATGTTTCTCTTGAGACCTCCCACAGCTGCCAGCTCTCAGAGGGCAGGAGAGCAGGGGGGGCGGGGGTGGGGCAGGTTCCAGCCACCAAAGGGTCACCTGTGTGGTCCCCTGCAGTCCATCCCCCGAGCACAGCTCGGGTGTGGTGCCGAACCTTTGTTTAGTTCTCTGTTGTCCCCAGGCTGGCCTCCCGGCCCTGGGGCCATCTGTCCACGGCCTCAGCTGCCCGCCTGCTCTGTCTCTCTGCCCAGGTGTTGATTTATTTGTTCATTTTGGGGTTTTCAGAAGCGGGAAGGCCTGCTGCACTCCAGCCACGTCACGGAGGAGCTGACCACGACCACCGAGTAAGTGGACCAGCTGCTCTGCCCCCAGGCCCTGCTCCAGCCGGGGACCCGCACACACAGGGGGCCGTTTTCCCCTCCATGTCCCTTGACCTTGAGATGGGATTTTATCGCAAGCGTCCACCCTAGCTTTCTATCCTCCGTGCACTTTCTTCAAAGTTTGTTTTGTTTTTGTTTTTGTTTTGCTGAGGAAGGGCAAGATAGCAGTTTGGTTTGGTATTTAAATGAGAAATTCTAGATCTTTTATTTCTTCCCAGATAGAAAAATGATCAAATATGTGTGACATAGGCATTAGAACTTATTTACGCTGCCTGAAATCTTCTCTGGAAAGAGACCGGGAATAATAAACAAAGAAAAATGTAACTGAGCACACTCAGAATCTCTTATAAGGAAGAAAAGGATGAGGGGAAGTTTAAAACAGTGAACTTTCATATGGTAGGTATGCTAAACACTTCGAAGTTTTTAATGTTGGAACTAAGTTATTCTCCAAAGACTTTGGACTGTCACTCCTTATTTTGGAAGGTGAGCTTTAAGAATGTTGAGAGGCGGGTGGGGGAGGGGTGTTTAGAATGGTCCAAGGGAACTGTTGTCCTGATTCATCTAGCCGTCTGTCTTAGCCCCGTCAGGGGGAGGGAGCCACGCCTCTAAACTAGAATCTTCCTTTGATGAGATAGTCCTGAGCCGTCCCTTGCCTCTTAGAGAAGGCCAGAGGGCAATTTCTAAGAAGTCTAAAAGGCTTCAGATCTGTTGAAAATAGCAAATCAGATGGCTCTATTTTGCGTGTGGTTTTTAGGAGGCATACCCTGTGAAGTATCCTTAAAATTCACTGCCTTTGTGCCTCCCGACTAAACCTGTTTCAGATGAAACAGAGCATTAAAAATGGATCGTCTGAGCTCACCCACCTGCTCAGTTCACGGAGTGATTAATTACTGTGTCATGAATTCATGTATGGTCTTTCAAGAAGCGAGCTGACACAGGAAACCGCTCCTGGCGTGGGAGCTGTCAGGTAGATGGGAGAGACGTGCGGCCTGGCGTGCGGCCTGACGTGTGCGCACATCTGTTCCAGGCCCAC
Source organism: Grampus griseus (assembly GCF_964374135.1). Lineage (NCBI taxonomy): Eukaryota > Metazoa > Chordata > Mammalia > Artiodactyla > Delphinidae > Grampus > Grampus griseus. Next base: position 97,634,240 of record NC_139005.1, read on the forward strand.
GGGAGGGGGAGGGGGACGTGGTTCTGAGCCCGGCACGGGGGGGCCTCGGGCAGCCCGCTCGGCCCATTCAAGAGCAGGAGGAGGGCGGCTTGGGGGAGTCAGGGGCGCACTGGCATCTTACTTACCCATCATTGTGTGACAAACCACCCAACCCAAGGAGCTTAAAACATCGGTCATTTTATTTGCTGACAGGGGGTCAGCAGTCTTGCGGGTGGTGCTGGCCGGTGGGGGCCACTGTCCCTCCCTGTGTCTCTCGTTCTCTGGGCTTCCTCCCTGGTACCCACAGGGTCCCCAGAGAGTGAGAGGGCAGCTGCAGGTCCCTGGACCCCCGCATGCTGTGTCCCCACCTTCTGTGGGTCAGAGCAAGTCAGTGGTCACCCTGGATGGGAGGGGGAAGGCAGATGGCCCACCGAAGGGGGCGACGGCCAGGCCCGTGGTGGGGGGCATGTTGGGGGTTGTGCAGCGATGGGAAGAGGCTGTGCTTGGCCTTCCCGGTCTCGCAGAGGGTGAGGGAGCCCTGAGAGGGTGGCGGGGGGCAGTAGGAGCTCTGTCACCAGAGCCAGCCCCTGGGAGCGTGGCCTCAACGATTCACAGCAGCACCCGGGCAGAGGGCCTGCTTGGACGCCCAGAGGCTGAGAGGATGCAGTTCCCCTCCTTGAGGGCTGGTGGTCTAGCTGTCAAGAGAGGTTGTGTCTGTAGAAATGTGAAACCCAACCCAGGGGCCTTGTGGGAAGTGTCATGTGACCCTCAGGAAATTTCAGGGGTGGGGGAGCACCCCGAAGTCATAGTGGAGAGAGGTTTCCAGCAGAGGCCGACCAGCCTCCTGCCTGGTCTCCCGAGCTCCAGGTTTGCTCTGTCCTATGGGTCACCTCCTCCAGGAAGCCCTCCCTGTTTGCCAAGCAGGAGTGGCTGCCTTCCTTTTAGTTCCTATAGCATCTGCTGTATGTCAGATTTCTGGTGCACGCAGGGCTGTGTGGAAATGTGGGCTCATGAGTCTCTCTCACCATCAGGCGTCATGCGGGCGGGGCCATGCGGTGTTTATTTCTGTATCTCCGTGGCCTGCACATAGTAGGTGCTCGAGAGACTCTTTGTTAAATAATATGGAGGCAAAGAACTTGAGTCTAGAGGGATTTGGGGATCAAGCAAAGGTCTCTTTGCCTCTCAGGACGCTAGTACACAGAGGGCATTCGTGATCTCAGATCCTCAAGGAGGAAGCAGCCGCCTGTCCTTCGTGGTTTCAGCTCTCACCTTGAATCAGGGCCCAGCCTGTGGTTCTCCAGCCTCCTTTAGTTTTGTGATTCCTTGGAAGTACATCGTGCTCGCTCTCAGAAATGTGACCTCTGGGTAATCTGCACTCTTGTATTTTAAAGTTTAAACTCAAGGTTTAAACTCACGGTGCTGGAAGACCCGTTTTCTGCTAAAATGCTCTCTGCGTTAACCACTCCCGTGATTAAACAGCCCCCAAATGGCATTAAAGGGTGGTTTAAATAATCATGGCTGTTTGCTGCAGGTCTTGTGCAAACAGTGAGAATCCACATAAGCCCCTCTCGTTTGTAATTAGAGCGGGAGAGAATTTATCACAATGTGACTTACGTTTATATAAACAACCCTTCGACTGGGCAGTAGGGGGCTCCGACTTGCCGGTCACCTCCACCACCTTCTACCGTGCTGCTTATTAAACGGGGTTCTGAGCAGCCCGTCTGATGGTCCTCTCTGTTCTTGTTTGCAGGTTGATGATGGGTCGGTTTGGTAAGTAACCCAGGGGTTGGGGAGAGGGGCTGGGGAGTCTGAGGTCGCCGGGCACTGTGGGGCTGCCCCAGGAAGTCACACAGGGGCAGCAGGGCCCCGGGTGGGTTTTGGCATGTGGTTTGCTTCTCAGAGCTGTGGGAGCCTGGGCGGGGATAAGCAAAGCACGGTGGAGGGAGTGAACCAGGATAAAAGGGAGGGTGGCGATGTCCCAGTGAATATAGAGCATAGTCAGCTAGCCGGAGGGAGGGACCTTCCTTATGGGATGTATTTTCGTATATAGTTTTCCACCTTAAAACCTCCAGCTTAACAGACCTTAGAGTCAGGCAGCCTTGGCTCTGGTCCCAGCTGGGTGACCTTTGGCCTGCTCCTTCACCTCTCTGTTCCCCATCTGTGAGATGGGACCTCGGGGTTCTTGAGAGGATTTTGTGAGACAATCACTGTTCACTCTCTTTGGCCCAGGGCCCGACTCTCTCTCTATTCGTGTTGGTTTCTCTATTACTGTTACCGTTAGTAATAATAAACTCTTGCTGTTCTCAAAGAACTGTTCCCTGCCCCGTTAAAGGCCCACGACCCCATCTTCATCTCAGCGAGGGATGGCAAATAAAGGAGCCGCTTGTGGCGGTGTATAGGCCCTTAGGGATGGGAAGCCCCAAGCTCTTGGCCACAGCAAGAAGCAGCCTGTGCCAGGCTCACCGCTTTGGGGAATATTACAAAACAAGAAGCGCTCCACCCCCCCAGATACCGTGTTCTCCAGGGAGCAGAGAGGGGAGCGTGGCTGTTAGAAGGAGAAGTGGAAACCAAATAGAAGTTCCCCCCCATGCCTTGTGAGCCTGCCAGCTGGAGCTGGTCCCTAGCTGCGGGGGCCTCGGGGTGAGGGGTGCACCCCAGAGGCACCCACGGGCTTGGCCACGGGGCCTCTGTGACCTCATGGCGATTATGGGGACGGATGCCACCGCTGCCCCTCGTGTACAAAGGGGATGCCGCTCTTTAGTTCTCAAAGGTCTTGAACCAGAGAAAATGCAGCAATTGAATGTCCTTGAGTAGTTCTTGAGCCGTGCTGGGCAAATGCAGTCTTCACTATTTTTTTGAAGTAGCAATTCAGTTCTTTTTAATGGCTTTATTGTTAAAAAACATTTTAAAAGGGAGAGGAAAGGAAGCCTCCTGTGTCCAGTTGCTGAGGGCGCAGACAGGGTGGGGAGGGCAGCTCCCAGGGCGGCATGGGGCGCGCGGAGTGGGCGACGTGGGCGGCCTGGCCCTGCCCTGGGTCCGGGTGGGGGCCCGTTGGGAGGGGGGCCTGGAGCGCCCTTCTGTCGCTTCCCTGTCCTTTCTGCATGGAGGGGCTCAGAGCCCGTGGCCTGTAGAGGCCCAGAGGTGACTTGAGTGGGGCCCTGGGAGCATCTTTAAGTGTTGCTTCGTTTTCTGTGTGTTTTCACTTCCCTGGGCGTCATGGGCCTGGTTTGAGGTTTGGGGGCTCGGGGAGACTCAGTTCAGCTGGGGGCTACGTGCGGCCTCCCGTGCAGAGGGGTGGAAGCTCGGCCAGGAAGGCCGTGGCAGCCCTGAGAAGGGGCCCCTGAGGGTCTGGTGGCCAGGGGGCGGCTCCTTCTGAGAGCCACCGGAGACGGTGGAGCGTCGGGGGGCTGTGACACCCTGAGAAGCCGAGGAGTCGGGAGTCGTTCTCAGAACATTCGAGGCCACCCATGCTTGTGAAATGCAAACAGGTAATTAGTGGGTGACAGGCGACTCATCTGCCCCCAGTTTTGGCTTCTGCTGACACAGGCCCCGAGGCCTCCTGGTTACCCAGATATGCGGCAGCTTCCGCTGGCCCTTTTCCCGCGGCAGCCTTCGGGGCCCCCAGAGCCTCACGGCCCTGCTGAGGTTGAGGTCGGACCCCATCACCTCCCCCCGATGGTCCCTCGAGCTGGTTCCTCTGCACCCCTCAATCTTCTCACTGCCCCCAGCTTGCCGCAAGCTACAGCCGCAGCCCTTGCCGGGGCCTCCCAGACCCCCTTAGACCACCCCTCCTCTCTGCCCTCCTTCCTCCGCCTGCATGTCTGTCACCCACAACAGCACCCCGGGGCTCCCCCTTCCAGCTTTTTTTTTCTTAATTTCTTTATTTAATTTTGTTTATTTTTGGCTACGCTGGGTCTTTGTTGCTGCGTGCGGGCTTTCTCTAGTTGTGGCGAGTGGGGGCTACTCTTCATTGCGGTGCGCGGGCTTCTCACTGCGGTGGCTTCTCTTGTTGCGGAGCGCGGGCTCTAGGCGCGCGGGCTTCAGTAGTTGTGGCACGAGGGCTTAGTTGCTCCCGGCATGTGGGATCTTCCTGGACCACTGTGCCACCAGGGAAGCCCCCCCTTCCAGCTTTTGTACTCTCAGTAGCCTCGGCCGGAAATGCTCTCCCTCTAGATCCCTCCGTGGCTCACTCCCTCAGCATCTCCAGCTCCACTTACCAGGGAGGCCCTCCCTGAGCCCCCGGCCTGAATCACCATCCGTCCCCTGGCTTGCCACCCCCCGCCCACCTGCTTAATGATTTCTTTGTTCGTCTCTTTGCTCACTGGGAGCACTTTGCTTTGCGCCCTGCCTGCCAGGCCCAGGGGGTCTGGACAGTCGGGGACCCTCGCTTGGCCCTTCGCTCTTTCCCTTCACATGTGGCTCCTTGAGCTGTAAGCATCCTGTGGGCTGGAGCATGTCTTCCCCGAGTGCAGCCCCAGCCCTGGGCTGCACATGTTCCAGAAGCTTCCGAAACAACAGGCAGACCCTCTTTGCTTGGCTAATGTCTGCCCGGGGCAGGGGTTGTGGGGGCGGGTAGCTTCACTAGGAGCCGAGTTCTCGGCCTCGGTGGTGGGGGATGGGGGGGTCCACGCTGCACCTCCCCCAGGAGCCCCCCTCCCCCTCCCCGCCTCCTGCTGGCATCACTGTCTTGGCTGAAGTGGATGCGAGGCCCTTCTCTCCCCAGGGGAGCTGGGGAGCTGCAGCCTGATCTCCATGGCAACGGGCTTGCCGGCTGCCTCTCCTCCGCAGGCGCCCCTCCCCCTCCCGGGCTTCAGGAAGTTGGGGAGAAGAGAGGAGAAGCTTTCTTCCTCTTCTTCCTGGTCTCCTTGTAGCCCCTGGTCTCTCCCCATCGCACCTCCCCGTTTCTGCTAACACCGCAGCTGGATCACGCCATTCCTGGTCACCACCCTCCACAGCTGCTCACCCTGTCGAGGGACCCAGCCCTCTTAGCCTCCCCCCGCCCCCGCAGGCCTCACCCTCTGGAACCCACTCTTGGCTTTCTGCTCCCTCTGCCTGGAACGCCCTTGCTCCTTCTCTTGCCCCGGCTCAAACGTCGTGGCTCCCGTGTGAAGCCTTCCTCTGACCCCGGGCCTGTGTCCACGTCCCCAGGCTCAGGTGCCTCAGAGAGCAGGCCGGTCACACGGAAGAGGGAAGTGGCTGGAATATCGAACGATGAAGGGCTGCCCTCAGCCCCCGTGTTGTGTGCGGTGGGGAGTTCCGGGGTCTGGGGCAAACGGGGGAGTCTGTGCCCCCGCTTCCACGGGCGGCTCATTGATCTGGGGAGAGCGGGGAAGAAGGTTCACTGTTGCCTCAGCTTCCATTTCTTCAAGAGGGTCCAGAAATTCAGAACTTTTGGACAGATCTTCCAACTTAAAAAACGTTGACTCAATCAAAAACCCCTTTGTTTGGAGCAAACTAAGCGGCCCTGAAAGTTGACCTTGGGTGGCCACTGGGGCCCCTGGCTGATCTGGCCGCTTTCTGCATCTTGCAGGCCTTTGTGGTACCCGTGCTTTTGTACTGTCTCCCCCAGCCTGTGCCCCTCCCGGGGGCGGGATGGCTCCCTGTTCACCCCTGTGGCTGCGGGGTAGGATGAGAAGGCATCAGTGAACTGAGCATCGGTGACGCACCTGCCCGGCAGTGGCTTGGCCCTTCATTCACCATCTTGCTTAATTCTTACACTGACAGCGAGCCTCGGGACTGTTCACTCGGGCCTCATGGCGGGAAGCGCTTTGCCTACGTCACGGGCACCAGGCTCTCAGCTGTATCTGTTTTCATTCCCAAGGCCACACACACCCGGCCGTGATGCCATTTAGTCCCCCGGGCGCAGGTGAGCGGGGCGCAGGGGCGCTGGCCTCCAGTCCCTGCGATGGCTGCCCTGCCGCCCTGACTCTGCCACCCAGCTGACGTCAAGGCTGCTCTCCTCCTGGGGGTTTTCTTAAGCTGCATTCAGAGTTTGTGTTTTGCTTTGTAAAGATTTAGCTTTTCTCCCCCGCTCTTAGCAGACTGTCTTTTTGAGTATAATCCGGCTTAGAGGATTATAAAAATAATTTACAGCTGCTGCGGTAGGCAAGCTGGATGAGGGCGTTCTGCGGGGCCGGGCCTCTTGGTCGCTGTTGGCCTTTAGGTGAAAAAGTGGCGTGCCCCTCTCCCGAACGCACTCCCCACCCATGTGTTACACGTGTGTGTGCACACCACACGCACACCACACACACCGCACACACACGCCTTCCTCTTTGCCTCTCACCTTCCTTCCTGCCACCCGCCCCCGAGGCCGAGGAGGCGGCTACCTGGTCTGGGCTGGACGAGGGCGTGAGCCGCCTGCCGGGGCCCTGGCCTGTGATGCTGAGGGCATGTCTTTTGGGGCAGCCTCGGGGGAGTGGCTGGGATGCCTCCTTCGGAAGCCCCAGCTCCGGCTCACCGAGTCCCGACCTGCCTGCTCTTTGCCATTTCTCCCCACACCCCTCTCCCTGGGTCAGGCAGCGTTGTCCTGAAGCAGGCCCTGGGTTATCTCTGGTTCTGGGCTCCAGCCCCCTCCAGACACGTGGAGGGGTCTTCCTACCCCAGCGCCCCAGCACACCATGCTAGCGTTTGGGTCCAAGCCCCAGCAAGTAATAGAGGGCGTCTCTGCTGGCCGAGGTCGTCTGAGCAGATACCACCCACAGGCAGCCTGGGGGGATGGGTGGCTCCTGAGGACAGGAGTGGGGGCCCCAGGGCCTTCCAGATGCCCTCCTCCCCCAGCCCCTCGGGCCTGGCAGCGACTCCCCACAGTGCTGTATCCACCCTGGAGACCTCAGCCCTCCTGCCTGGGCTCCAGGGCACAATGGGCTCTGCCCCCACGTGACCCGCCGTGGCAGCGTCTGGCTAGAACCAGGCCCCCGGCCCCCAGCCAGCCCTGCTCCTGTCTTGTCCACTGAGAGCTCTGTTGCCTCGGCCTCCCGTGACCTCACCACTGAAAGCGAAGGGGCTGATCCTGTGTTAATTTGGAGGACATGGTTGAGCCCAGGCGTGGCAGTTAGAGTGGGTCTGGGTCCCTGGCAGAAGGAAGGTCCCTGGGACACGGTGGAACGGGTCACTTCAGGCCCTGCAGGTACTCCAGCAGAGGTGGACACCCCGGGGGGAACAGCTGGAGAGGGATCCTGAGCAGACTTCCTGGCTCTTTCCTTTGTTCTGAGCACGGGCTGTGGGCCCTTCACTGTTCTGGGGCTGATCACAGTGCAGGGAACAAGTGAGACAGTGATCCGGCCTGCAAGGAGCTGACAGTCCAGCAGATAAAGAAAAATAAAATGTGCTCTCAAGTAGCGAATAGGTGCTATGAAAATTGCACCAGGGTAAGAGGACAGATAGCAGAAGTGGGGTGCTCCTTTAGAAGCAGATGGTCCTGGAAGGCCCCTCAGAGGAGGTGACATCTCAGAGCAACCTATGGCGGTGAGGCTGGTCAACAGCAGGTGCAAAGGCCCTGCGGTGGGCGTGTGATGGAGGAGCAGGGGCAAGCTGGTGGGTGGAGTGAGGTCAGGGAGGGCGAGTGTGTTGCAGGGGGAGGTGATGCTGAGCTCGCTGGACCCTATGGGCCCATGAGAGAGAGAGTGAATTTTATCCTGAGAGTGATGAGACGCTGGTGGATAGTTTTAGTCCGGGCAGGGGTGGGGAAGAAATGATCCATTTACACTTTAAGGGGCTCACTGTGCCTGCGAGGGAGAATGGATGGGAGGGGCTGGGAGTGTAGGAGGGAGACCGATTCAGCAGGAAGTTGTAGCTGCCCACCGCCCCCGGTGAGGGGAGATAGGGCTTGTATGGGGTTGGCAGCCATGACCAGTGGGGGAGGTGGTCAGATTTACTGATAAGATTTACCAATAAGACAAGGAGTGTGAGGAAAGGGAGAGAGGCAAGGACGCCTCAAGTCCTAGGATGTGATGGGGGCAGCTGTCCAAACGCTACCCCCGTATTGTAGGTTGAAAGATAGAAACCAAGTTAGAAGGACCCTTCAGAGCATCTTTTCCTTGCTTTTGCTTCTCATCAGCACCCGCCCCTCGGTTCTGGCAGGAACGCAAAGGATTCTGGGCAGGCTGAACATCAGAGGGATTAGAAGCTGCCTGGCCCCCGGGCGGGTGGGGATTAGAGCAGCACGGGTGTCTCCTTAAACCCTTCTCTGTGTCTCTGCAGAGCGGGACGCCTTTGACACGCTGTTCGACCACGCCCCGGACAAGCTCAGTGTCGTGAAGAAGGTGAGCTCTCTATCCAGCTGTGTTTCTCTCTGTCCCTGGGCTTTTCTCACGGCATGAACACTCCATGCCGGGAAGAAGGTGGGAAAAGGTTTGAAATCTCTGAAATGTTTGCCACATGGATTGAAGTGTAATTATTCAAAAGCGTAACTGCAGTGCATAAAATTAGCACCTTTTAACTCAGCATCTCTGCTCCTGGGTATCTTCCTGCCCACCCACCCCGCTGCTGTGGAGTGAATTACCCCACCGGCACCGGGGGGCGGTTCATTCCGAATCGAGGCTTTTTTTCAATGTGGAAATGTTTTTCAGCGTGTCAGCTTGCTGGCTCGGGCTGGCCTCGTTACACTGAAGCCGCATTCACGACGTGTCTGGTAAACGAGCAGGCGTTGCTAGCAGAGCTGTTCTGAGCTGCATTTGGCCCGTCTCTCCCAGACGGGAGCACAGAGGAGAGGCCCTTCCTCAGCCCAGGCAGCCTGCTGGTCGGTCTACGGATGGACAAAACCGGACAAAACCGTGTGAACGAGGCTCCGGAGTCAGGCTGGGGAATAGCGAGCTTCCAAGGGGATCTGCCCGGAAGCCTTGCTCTCCGTCCAAAAGAATCAAGACTCGCTGCACATCGAGTTATCTGAGCATCTGTAGGCCTCTCATTCAGGAAGGCAGCAGTGGGATGGATCTGAGCCTATAAAGTCTGAGCCCTTAACCCTGGGGAGAGAGCTGTCTGTCTTGGACAATTTCCCCACACAGGTTTCTTAATGCAGGACTTCTCAGAGCCTTTAATATGCTGACATGCTTTGCAATTCTCCAAGAGGGGGCTTAGTAGGAAGCATTTTCCAAGCATGTTTGTCCGTAGTGAGATCTGTTTATTTATTTGGGGATAGAACATATTAAATTCCCATGGAACCCATGTTTGGAAAATGTTGGTCCAGGCTGGGACAATGAGATTGTTAGTTCTTGAAGCACTTTGCAAAAGGCTGGCAGAACCATCCCAGTGGTCCTTCTGGGGCGGAGCCGTCTTAGCATTCTCGGGTCACGAGAGACATACCCTGGGGCCTCAGAGCATTGCCCCCCGACCCGCCCACATCCGACCCCCAGAAACCTGACGGAACGTATTCAGTGGATGCACAAGAAGAGGATTCATACCTGCCACGATCCCCCCTCCGCCCACTTACAGGCTGTGTGACCTGGGCAGATTATAACCCCTCGCGGCAGGTTTCCCATCTGTCAGGACAGAGGCAGACGCTGTGAGAATACGACGCGACCTCCCTGTGCGAGGACCTGGCTCGAAGTAGATAGTTGCTAGGTGGAGTTGAATGTGATGTGGAGTAATGTTGTCTTTCGGTAGATCTGATGCTGATTTATTCTTTGAAAAGGAACGCTGGGGGGACCCCAGCAATGACCAAGACAAAATCCTTTAGTTGCCCGACAGCTTCCTGCTTCCAGTCTGGCCCTTTCCCACTCCCACACTGGGAACTGTTGTGTTCGGGGCTCCCGTCCACCTCTCCAGGTCCCTCCAAGGTCATGCCCTCCTACTCTCTCCCATCCCGCCCACATCCAGCCGCAGCCGGAAGGTGCCGGAGGGTTCGCACGTGTGTACGTGGCCTGGGTGGCTGCTCTGCCCTCTCCCCACACTCTCATCTCCCACTTGGCTCACCCCCCAGCTCAAATGCTACCCCCCGTGCCACATCTTCCAGGGACCCACGCACTTCTCATCAACACCCCCCGCCCCGCCCCGCCCCGCCATTGTGTGTTTCACGGGCTTTGCCGTTTCTCTCGATTCTCCGTGGCCTCCGCTGGGTGTGTATGTGGAGAATTGTGCCTCGGACTCTTCAGGGTGGGGCTCTGTCTTAGTTACTGTCTCGTGTCTCTAGCAAGAAGCAAAGTGCCTGGCACAGGGTAGATTTGGGTGGAATGAAAAAGGGATGACATCATGTCCAGGGTAGGCAGAGGTGGGGTTGGGGTTGAGTTTCCATGAAAGTTGGGTTTGATTACCGAGAAAAGTTACACGTGGCAAGTTTTAAACTTTTGCCAGAGAGGAGAAGCCAGTGGCCCTATGTACGTATAAACCAGGGCTCAGAAAATCTCTGGCGTTTCATCCTCTACTGACACTGTGATGGGTGTGGCCCCAGGCAGCCTTTCTCTCTCAGTCTTTTGTAGTTCAGGGTTACATCTAGCCTACATTTAAGCATTTATCTCCCCCTGACAGTTATATCCTTCTTGAGGGCACTGATTATTCTTCTGTAGGGTTGTTAAATGTGGTATGTGTGTGGATTGCGTGTGTGCACATGGGCTGGGGAACAGAGATGTACGTTTCTTCCCCAGCTGGGATAGATTTAGGCATTATCCCATTAAAACCAAGGGTTATTGTAAGAACATTTCGCTTTAAACACGAGCATTTTATTTTAGCAAACAGAGGAGACGATGGAAGCGTTGCGTAAAGCCAGTGATGGCAAATGTCACATCTGTCCCCCAACGTGGGAGCTGGATCTCTTGCTCACGGTTCCCGTGTCTCTTTGCTTTGCAGTCTCTCATCACATTTGTGAACAAGCACCTGAACAAGCTGAATTTGGAGGTGACGGAACTAGAGACCCAGGTAAGCTGTGTTCTGGGCTGAAGGACCCTTTGTCCGGTGTCATTTTCAGCCGGCTTTCTGATCCCCGGCGGGCCGTGTGAACAAAGTGCGTTCGTCTAACAAGGAATGCCCATCCCACAGCCAGGAAAGCCCCAGCCCCAGCCATCTTGGCCTTCCCCCAGACCCTCTGTCTTAATTTCTTGGGGCTACCTTAGCTAGTACCTTAAACAACAGACATTTATGTCTTCATAGTTCTGGAGGTCGGAAGTCCCAGATCAAGGTGTCTGCAGGGCTGGTTCCTTCTGAGGCTCTGAGCAGGGATCTGTTCCAGGCTCTCCCCCACCTCCTGGTGGCTTGCTGGTAATTTTTAGCGTTCCTTGGGTCATTAGATGTTTTCATCCCGATCTCGGCCTCCTTGTGGGTGTTGTATCCAAATTTTCCCTTTCTGTAAAAACACAGTCACGTTGGATGAAGACCCACCCCAATGACCTCATCTTACCGTGAGGACTTCCGCAAAGACCCTGGTTTTCCAAATAAATTCACGTTCACAGATTCTGGGGGTTAGGATCCCAACACATCTTTTTTTGGCGGGGGGATACAATTCAAGCTTAACACCCTCCAAGATGCCATCGCACCTTCACCAAAGAGCCTGTGCGTGTACGGGTCCCTCAGTCTGGAATGTCCCGGCCCCCCCTGCTTCTGCTGTCGGTGGCCGTCCTGCACGCAGCGCAGCGGCTGGCATCTAGCGAGTGCTTGCTAATATCCCTCTAATGAATACATACAAAGCATTTCTCCTACAGTAAGTATAGAAAGTATACTTCCCCACCCCCACTCAGAGCGGAAGCACCGTCGTGAAAATATGTTTCGAGTGCTCGGCAAGCGTTAAAGACAAAATATAATTTTCCCGGGATTAACTGCGTGCCTGAATTTGGCGTCTTTTGTGTTCTCAGTGCCGATTTCTCTAATGCGCAGCTGACGCTTCTCAGACCCCTGGGCGATGGCATTCATTCCTTTCTCTTTCTTTAACTCTTCTCATTTGCTTTTCTAATTAAAAAAGTAATTCAGGCTCATTGTAGAAATGTCTGAAAATGCAGATAAGCAAAACAAATAAAAGTCATCCGTAATCCCATCACCCAGGGATAGCGGTGCTGGGGATTTTATTCCACGTCATTTCTCTGCACGGATAGCGCATCGTGGGCAGCACGGGTCTGTGTTTGAAAGCCGAATGGGCCGTTTTTAATGTGTGTATTTATTTGTGCATTGTTTGCAAACACACTTATTTTTTTTATCCGTTTACTAAAAAATTGCACATTTATCCTCTGATTATTTGCGGCTTGAAATCTTAACAGTTCAGAAGTGTACTCATTGAAAAGCAACAGTCCTTTTGTGTACTCCCCCTAAACTCTCCCGTCATCCTCTCCAGAGGTAATGAACTACAGTTAATGGTCGGATGTGTATTTTTCTAGATGGTTTGTAGGCGTAAGTGTATTTTTTGAAATGGCAATGGGTCCTCCTGTACAGTTGTTTTGTAAAGTGTTTTTTGTTACTAAATAGTGTGGGCATGTTCTTGTGTGAGTGTGTATGTGTTTCTGTCTAGTCCTTTTTGTGTTGTCTGGTCTGTCTGTCTGTGTTTGTCACTTTTAATAGCTGCCTTCTATTCTGTTCTAAGGCTGTGTTGTGCGTCTAAACCCAGTCCGCATGATGGGACGTTTGCCGATCTTGTACATAGCTGTTCAGTGGGCATCTTTGCACACAGCTGTTTGTGCCCTTGTCTGCTTCCTCAGGATAAACTTCTAGAAATGGGGTCGTTAGAGCATTTCTCCGTGGTAACACGGAGGGCCCAGGAAGGTTTGCCCGCCTGAAACTCTCATTGGCGCTGTCGAGAACCCACATCCTCGCCAACTCTTTCCGACTGGCACTGCCCAGGTGGGCCTGCACAGCAGTATTAATAGCCAGACATCTTAGGCTGAGACTCTAAACTTCAATTTGCATTGATCTCTATTTACTCAGTATGTCCTTTTTTTTTTCTATCGCCGCACAATATGAAGTAATATCTTAAAACTATTTTGAACCAGCGGTCCACCAGGAAAGATCACTGGCCATAGAAATGCAGACTGTTTTCCTTTTGTGGCAAAGGATTCTGGGTATTTTGATAAATATGTTCATCATTAAAGTCTCGATGTCCTGGAAGTCAGAGGCTCAAATTCCTGCTCAGGGTGTGTGCGTACGTGTGTGTGTGTGTGTGTGTGTGTGTGTGTGTGTTCTCCTTTCTTTTTAAAACCACTTTTATATTGTGGGCAGCTTCCTAGCTCTGTGATACTGAGCCAGTTCCTCTTTGAACCACTCCCCACATGTTTAAACTGGAATGGAGAAAATGCATTTGAAAGGTCAGTAATACACGCGCATGAAGACAGCGGTGGGCCTCCTGGGGATTTCCGTCTCCTGCAGAGCCGCACCCTGGATGCTGAGTGAGGGCACCCCGTCGGAGGGCCACTGCTCTTGCGCGTGTGAAAACCGAGGGTCCCACTCATTTGCTGATAAGCCGGCCTGCTCCGCCTGGCCCTCACCCTCCTGGTACCCCATCCCTCCCCTGCCTTCCTTTCTGCGTGACCATCTCTCCCACACTCCTGTGACACGGGGGTCCCAGGGTGGGTTAGAAGATGCCTTGGAGATCAGCAAAGGCTCTCCAGGCATCTTGGCACCTCAACACCCATTCCCCACGCCTCCCGGCAGGTGATGGGGCTGGATTCTTCTGTATCCCTGGAAATGGCTCAGTGTTGGTGAGAGAGCGGTTTTGGGGGTGCGCTGGCTCAGTGTCGCCGGGGAGGGGGCAAGAGCTGCCAGAACATTCCACCAGCACTGTCGGCCAGAACAGGAGCTGAGTAGGTGACGTCTGCATGGCGTGGAAGCGTGAACCTCGTGACGCGCAGGCAAAGGGTCGATCAGATCACGTTAAACCAGGGTCTGGAGCGCTCTGCCCAGGAAGGACCTGCCCGTTCACACGTTATGATCGTGTCTGTCTGCCTTGGGCTGTTCCTTAGCGTCCCCTTCCCCTTCCAGAGGACAGGGCTTTCTGATGTTGGAGGCTTGGGATTTTGACTTTTTATCCTCGGCCGCCTGGCTGTGGTGGTGGAGGGAGCTGCCGCTGTTGCCTTTAATAAAAACGTCCTCGCTTCTGCAGGTTCTCTTTCTACCACTGCGGTTGCTGGTCTCAGGAAGCCGAAAGCCTCCTGGGTGTCGGCCCCTTGCAGCTGTCCAGCTGTCCTGCGTGGCAGCCTTCTAGCCCAGGGCTGGCCAGTGAAACTTTCTTTAGTGATGGAAACGTCCTATCACTGCACCATCTGACACAGTAGCCACTGGCCACGTGTGGCTGTCAAGCACTTGAAATGGGGCCTGTGTGACTGACGAGCCGAAGTTTGTATTTTATTTAAATTTTTTTAAATTGAAACTTAAGAGTTCTGGAGATTGGTTGCACAACAACGTGACTGTACAGAATATGACTGAAATGCACGCTGACAAATGGTTAAAATGGTACATTTCGTGTTAAGTACGTTTTACCGAAATAAGCCAACATCATTCAAAAAGGTTTGTAAAGGGACTTCCCTGGTGGTCCAGTGGTTAAGAATCCACCTTCCAATGCAGGGGAAGCGGGTTCAATCCCTGGGCAGGGGAACTAAGATCCCACATGCCGCAGCTACTGAGCCCGCGCCACAACTAGAGAGAAGCCCGTGTGCCGCAACGAAAGATCCCGCATGCCTCAACGGAGACCCGTTGCAGCCAAATAAATAAATTAATAAGTTAAAAAAAAATTTCGTAAAAAATTTCACTAGGCACATGTGGCCAGTGGCTACCATATCGGACCACACAGTTCCAGAATCTGGAGGCTGGGGTCCTCACGAGTCCTCGATCTGCAGGAGGCCTCAGAGATACCATGTCTGCCCTCTGGGAGGATGGGCGGGTCCTGCCCTCCCTGCCCCGCCCCGGGGGCTGGGGGGTGGGGCTGGTCCATGTCCCAGAGACCAGGCTCTGCCTCCTGAGCCTTGGTCCCCTCCTCCCCTCTGGCAGGTTGTCCTGCCCTCATTGGTCTCCATCACTTTATCTGTAAAAGGAGCAGTTGCTCCCTGTCCTGGCTCATTGGGCGGTGGGCAGCGGAGTGGGGTGAGGGGCCCCGGCAAAGAGCACAGTCTTTGACTCTAGATTCCTGGGCCCCTCCCGTGCATGGGAGGTGGCGCTGGGCCGGGTAGCAGGTTGAGGGGCTGGGGGTGTGGGGTAAGGCTGCAGGCTGCTGATTCGGGCCCAGCTAGGACGGACCCGCGTGCCGGGTGCAGGCAGAAGCTCGTCGTCACCGGGGCACGGGAGGGTCTCTTCCTATGCTGCGAATACCGCTAGAAGGAGGAACTCAGGCAGCTGACAAAGCGAGCAAGCAGAACGGGGCAGCAAACCCCAAACCGAAGCCTAGGGCGCCCTGCAGGGTGTGGATTAACCGTGCCCACAGGCCCCTGCTCGCTGATGGCGTGCTCCCTGCGTGCTGGGCGCTCCTTGCTCCACCCCTCCCCCTCCCGCCCCGCAGGGTACCCACGACAGCCCAGAGAGTTGGGAGCTAGCGTTATCCCCAAGGTCAGTGGTCTGCTTCTCTCCACGCAGCGGCGCTCCATCCCAGACACACAGGTCATCACATCCAATCCCGAGCGCGCGCTTTGCTCCCTCGTCCTTCACCTGACTGCAGGCTCGCTCTCCTCAGCAAGGGATGGATTTTTTTTTTACTTTAAAACATTTTCCTCCTTTCGAGTGGCTGCAGCTCATTCACTGACTCCGTGCGTGGCCCAGAAACATCCCCACGTGTCCCTCTGTAGTTTGCAGATGGCGTGTACCTGGTTCTACTCATGGGGCTTCTGGAAGACTACTTCGTACCCCTGCACAACTTCTACCTGACCCCGGACAGCTTCGATCAGAAGGTACGTGCATGCGTGGTCTCCATCCCGGGAGTGGCCCGGGATGCGCTCGTCCAAGGGCACAGGGTAGAATCCCCCGACCACTCTTTCTGGAGTCCAGCTGCATTCTCCAAAAAATAAGTACTGCCCAGAAAATGGTATTGCAATTAGACGTGACCCTCAGGAAAGGAAGGAAACCCGTGGGCAGCGCCTGACGCATCCAGGTGTCGTGTGCCTCCTTCTCTTCGGGTCTTTCCCCCGGGACGATGCTGGTTTTAATCATTGTGGCCAAAGGTCAGTAGAGTTGCAAATCCCTCCCCTGTTCGTGACACACAGACATTCTGTCTGGTTTTCCTGCCGCTTCATGAACTTCCTATATATGCCATCTTAAGTGGCAGCACAAAGTCTATGGAGTGGCTCTGAGGTCACAGTCTCCCTCCTCCCCACTTTTGGGCGATCAACTTGTTTCTTTTTCACTATTAAAACAATAAGGCAGGGACTTCCCTGGTGGCGCAATGGTTAAGAATCCGCCTGCCAATGCAGGGGACACAGGTTCGAGCCCTGGTCCAGGAAGATCCCACATGCTGCGGGGCAACTAAGCCCGTGCGCCACAACTACTGAACCTGTGCTCTAGAGCCCATGTGCCACAACTACTGAGCCTGTGCACCTAGAGCCCGTGCTCCGCAACAAGAGAAGCCACCGCAATGAGAAGCCCGCGCACCACAACGAAGAGTAGCCCCCGCTCGCCGCAACTAGAGAAAAGCCCGCGCACAGCAATGAAGACCCAAACGCAGCCAAAAATAAATAATCTATTAAAAAGTATTTAAAAACAAAACAATAAGGCATTGTCTTGAATAGGTACACACAGACATATGTATGTGTGTATAATATATTTTTTTCACTCCTGTGGATTGTTTTCTAGGAAAATCCCTCAAAGAGGATTGTCCGGGTCAAAGGGCATGACCTTCACATTTGGGATGCCCTTGTGACCAGGTGGTTTGCCTCCTGCCAGGGCTTCCCGAGGTCCAGCCATCCCAGCAGTATTTAGCGCGTTGCTTTTAGAAATTTGGCTCGTGGACTGGCCGTATTGCTTGAACCCGAGAGCATCTGTCATTTTATTTTCCCGAAGCGCTAGACCGTGAGTTGGGGAGACAGACAATGCAAGCAGGTGGCAGCAGTTCAGAGAAACATGGAAGCAGGGCCAGTGTTGATCAATCTGCCCACTTCTGGCACCTCGAGCGCGGTTTGCTCGCGGCCAAATGCCGCTGCCGTCTTGCCTGCTGAGATGGAATCAGAGCAGATCAGCGAGGTCCTGGCAGGTTTGCGTCCGCGGTGAGCGGGGATGCACAGGGCTCTGCGGGGCCGGTCAGGAAGCAAGAAGACAAGACAGTTGGGTGACGGGGCTCATCTTGCATTTCCCGGCCACGTGGCTGGCTGCAGAAACGTTGTTTTGGAGAGATCTTTTCTTTGTTCAGATGTGTACAAAGGCTGGCAAGAAGGGTGAATTTAGTCAGGCCGTCTGGAGCTGGGCTTCTTTCCAGGACGGGCTCGGTGCAGGGGCAGGGGCGTCCCCTCCCAACTCGGTCTCCTTCCCTTTGAGACGGGATGAAAGTCTCTGTCAGTCGCTCCCTGGCCTGGGAGGTGTGAGGCCTGTTCGGTCCACCTTTGCCTCCGATCGGGAGCCAGGAAGGGAAGGCTGCTGTAGGGGACCGTGCCCAGCGTGGCGCTGGCCCATCGACCCTCGAGGAGGGGACCCAAGGGCCGCTGGAGCTCTCCTCGGAAGGGGCCTTCTGGAGGGTCCTTCTCTGGCCACGTTAGCCCCCAGCTCCCACCCCTGGATTCTCTGCTTTCCTCCCCACAGGGCGTCGTGGCATCACGCCACCGCTGGGAGGTTCCTCGTGAGCCATGGTGGTTATTAACCTCCAGGTTTTCCTGACCACCTCGCAGGTGGTGGCCTTTCCCTGTTGCACAGACCTGAACCCACTTCAGGCTGGTCCCAGTGCCCGAGCTCCCAGGCACCTCGTCCAAATGTGGCCAGGCAGTGGTGACATGTGCAGAGAGACTGTCACGGAGCATTCCCGGGCCGAGACTGCGAGGCGCTGGGAATCTTTGCAGCAGCGGCAGGAGGCTGAGAGTGAGCAAAATCAGGGATGCGTCGTGGGCTTGTGTTTTTAAACAACTGCACTGGATTTTATTCTTTAAAATAAATTTATTTATTTGTTTTTTATTTTTGGCTGTATTGGGTCTTTGTTGCTGCACGTGGGCTTTCTCTAGTTGCGGTGAGCAGGGGCTACTCTTCGTTGCGATGCGTGATCTTCCCGGACCAGGGCTCGAACCCGTGTTCCTTGCATTGTCAGGCAGATTCTTAACCACTGCACCACCAGGGAAGCCCCCTGTACTGGATTTTAAAAAGACGAGACCAGACGTCTCTGACCCTGTAGGTTCCTGCAAACAAATGAACGGCCCCTTTGAACCGTCTCAGAGGCATGGGTACCACCGACGGCTTCTTGTTTTAGGCCCACCGTTTGAGCCTTGCTCTGTGCTGGCCACTTTGCTGGGTCCCTTGGGCCTGTCACTCACCTTCTGGAAGATTCCACAGCATCCCTCTCTCTGGGGGTGGAGTGTGTCTTGGAGACTTGGAGGTTATTCCTAGAAGCAAATCCCAGAAAAGGCTTTGCAGTTTCAAGGCGCTTTCCCTTCTGTCTCCTCGTCTGACTCCCTACCCTGGCGAGGAATCGGGACCTCGCACGGGGGCTGGGACCGTGGTGGGGGGTGGCTCACAGTCAGCAGGGGCAGAGCTGGAAAAGCCCGCTCCTTTCGGGACCCTCTTCTCTCACCTGGCCAGGTTTTTGAAAATCCTTTGCATTGCAGAGAGGAAGGACTTAGGGTCCTGCCCGGGGGCTGGCTCGTAGCAGCAGTGTAGGGCCTTGGGGTTCAGCTCGAGGCTGGGGGGGGTCACACTCTGGGATCAGGGTCAGGGAGGTGACCTCACATCCTCAGCAGGAGCTGTTTGCTGTTCTTTGTGCCCAGTCCGTGGGGCTGGGCTCTGGGGATGCTTCTCTGCCAGGGCAGAGGAGTTGTGTATGGTGAGGCATGGCTCTGAGAGAGAATGGAAGGAGGATGGGGGGGCAATTTCCCTGGTGGCGCAGTGGTTGAGAGTCCGCCTGCCGATGCAGGGGACACGGGTTCGTGCCCCGGTCCGGGAGGATCCCACATGCTGCGGAGCGGCTGGGCCCGTGAGCCATGGCCGCTGGGCCTGCGCGTCCGGAGCCTGTGCTCCGCAACGGGAGAGGCCACAACAGTGAGAGGCCCGCGTACCGCAAAAAAAAAAAAAAAACAGCAACCACTGTTGGGACGTCCCTGGTTGTCCAGTGGTTACGACTCTGTGCTTCCACTGCAGAGGGCATGGGTTCGATTCCTGGTCAGGGAACAAAGATCCCCAATGCGGCGCGGTGTGGCCAAAAATCTATAAATAAAATAAAGTAAAATAAAACCTTTAAAAAAGTCTACAAGTTATTGTTACTTAAAAAAACACAAATCACTGTTGTGCTGAGCAGCTGCGGAGAAGCGGGACATGGAAGGGTGCCCCCCCCCAGCTATTCTCTCCTTGGGGCAGGGGCGGGGCCTCATGGACTGAACCACACTCCACACCTGCGCTGGGGGCGGATCCTGCAGGTCTGGTGGGGCCACGGAAGACATCCGTTCCCACGTTGTGCTGACGGTCTAACCTGATTTGTTCCATGTCCCCCTCTTTGCCATCTTGACTCTGTCCCCACTCAGAGCCTGTTGTGTGTGTATGAATTCTGGGATCTGGACGGCTGTCAGCCGATGGCCGAGGAAGCAGGATGCTTTTGGAGACAGGGCCCAGGTTCCGAATCCAGACTTGGGTGGGCTGAGTGCCGGCCCCATCTCCTTGAACCTTGCGCCTTTCTTGGCACGGATGTCCTCATCTGTTTAGCCCCGGGACCTCCTCTGTAAAGTGGGAGGTGACAGACCCTCCTGTCCATTTCCCATGCTCGTCGCAGCTCGAGGCCCAGCCTAGTGCAGCCCTCCCTCCCGGCCGGCTCCGGGCACTGCAGGTGGGGCTCTGGAAGCCTGGCTCCTGTCTCCCCACCGCCTCTGCACGGCCCGAGAGCCTCTGGTCATGTGCAGCCCTCCCAGCCCGCTCTGAGCCGTGTCCCCCATGCCAGGGCCCGGCTCCTCTTGATGTCAGCAGCCCGTGGCTTCCTTTGCTTCTCTGAGCGCGGCCCGGTGCCACCGTGGCCTGGGTGCTTCCCGGCCGCACCCAAGCTCTTGCAGCTTGACTAGCTGAGGGTTATTTTGCCAGATGTCTTTCTCCTGGTTAATTATTAAACCACATGGCAGGTAAACTTGTTAGCGTGTTTCTGATTTCATTTGCAGTGAAATCATGAAAATGTTATTGTTCAAAGGGTATTCAATTATGAAGAGCCCTAAAATCCTTTCTAGCGCTGACACTGGCGAGGTATTTTAGGTTTTGGTCCTCCGCCCCGCACCAGCCTTTGCTCGAAGCAGACGTTTGGCTGCCTGTGATTTGGTTGATCACCGGCATCTCTGTGGTTCAGGTGGACTTTAAACACAGCAGAGAAGGCTCCGTGGCTAACCTCTGCGGCAGCCGTTAGCAGAACGCGAGCTTCGAGCATCCTTGCGGGCCGAGGGCTGGAGGGGGAGGTCGTGTGGGGGTGCGGATGTGTCCGCCTTTCTGGGGCCGTGCAGGTGAGGGCCAGGACCAGAGCCCAGCTGCAGCCCCCAGCGGCCTGACATCAGTTCCAGCAGGGTCCAGTTGCCTGCCCCTTACCGGGGCCACCGCTGTCCTGCCGAGAGCGCAGCTGTCACACTCAGCTCGTTCAAGGCCCTTCTGGCAGATGGGGGTGGCCGCTTTATGCTGGGGATGGTGCACGGCGCTGGGTACCTTCGGGAGGTGACTTGTCCTTTCTGAGCCTCGGTTGCCTCATCTGTAAAAGGAAGTCACTGTCACTTGTCATCATGTGGATGTGTCGGGACCTGGGGACCCCTAGCCCTTGAGGGCAGGCTTTGTGCCTGTGTCCCTGCATGTCCCAGCTGCCCCCGATCATTGGTGAGGGGCGTGAGGACCACCAGGTGAATGTGTGTTACCCTCAAAAGACCCCCTCACCCTCCCTCTGCCCATCCTGTCGCTCTGCCCAGGACACCCCTGTCCTCGTGGCCGTAGTTATTCCAAAGGCTCCCTCTGCCCACACTTGGTCCCATCCTGTCCTTTTAGAAGGGAAGCAGGGGGCAGTGGGCGGGCCTGGGACCAGCTGCGGCCCCGGTGCTAACTCTGGCTTCCTCCGCAGGTCCACAACGTGTCATTTGCCTTTGAGCTGATGCTGGATGGAGGCCTTAAGAAGCCCAAGGCTCGCCCCGAAGGTAACGCCCTGACCCAGGTCTTAGAGCGGCTGCCCAGCCAGCCATGTCTCTCCCTTCAGGCCCCGCACGTGTGGCTCAAAGGCTGGGCTCTGCCGACCCCAGCTCCA
The DNA here is from genome assembly GCF_964374135.1 of Grampus griseus. NCBI lineage: Eukaryota > Metazoa > Chordata > Mammalia > Artiodactyla > Delphinidae > Grampus > Grampus griseus. The sequence goes on from NC_139005.1 coordinate 97,655,490, forward strand.
CATGTCCCCTGTGCTCAGGGTTTCGGGGACCAAGAGGCCTGCGCCGGCAGAGCCACCAGGGCTGATTCTTTAGTAACCACTTGACTTGGAGGACGTGGCCTCTGCTCCACGGCCTCAGGATTGAATTGCGTCTCCAGGTGCCATTGCTCGGACTAGAGATGCCGCTTCACGTCTTGAAAGGATATTAGAGGTTTACTGCAGTTTAATGCCTGCCGGGTCGATGTCCTGAGGCCCGGGCGATGCTCGTGAGCAGGGACGTGGCTCGGTCATGCCCCATGAGGTCTGAATGGCAGTGGAGACCCGCAGAGCCCCCCCTCGCTGTCATACCTGGCTCCTATGTTAAAGGACCTATACGAGGAATCCCTAATGCAAATGGGCATCTGAATCCCGGGGGCGGGGTGGCTTCCTCCAACACAGCTTCTGATGTGGGGGCCGTGGAATGGATCCTCCAAGTCCCGTCTGTAACCAGTTGCCAGGTGACGCTAGCGCTCCTGGTCCGGGGACCCCACTTTGGGAATCACCGCCCTACAGTGACGGCATGAACTCTGGGTGGGGTGTCCTCCGCACACACACCCCCTGGGAGGCTCAGCGGCCACTGCTGAACACTCATCCGGGGACGGGAATCCCGTCCTGTGACCCGTGATCCCCACAGCCCTCCCCAAGCCCCTGGTCTGAGCTCACAGAGCAAGAGAGCAGAACCAGGTCCCTGACTCCCAGGAGGACAGAGCCCCTTCCCACCAAACAAGGCGGTTGGGACTCACTGGGCCACACGCTGTGCCTGACCTCGAGGGGGTGGGACAGCAGCTCCCACCTGCCCTGCCCCAGGAGGCCCGTGGTCCTGGCACAGGATGGCCTGTGGGTGTTTGGTCCCCAGTAAATGTCCTCGGTTGTCGTAGACCCTACACCACACAGACTTGTCCAATGCAAATCCTAGAAGGGATGAAGAAGCATCCTCGCCATCCCAGGTGCTCATCCCACGGGTAGCGGCCCGGGGGCTCTCATGGCAGTCTGCATCTTGGGGGATGGCAGAAGTGCCCCGCTTGGGGACACAGAGGATGTCCCACGTGTCTCCCAAGTGCTTGGGGCGCCCTCTCTCATCCACCAAACGGGCTCTCTGTTTCCTTCTGCAGATGTGGTGAACCTGGACCTCAAATCCACCCTGCGAGTTCTTTACAACCTGTTCACCAAATACAAGCACCTGGAGTGACGGGCGGGAGCAGCAGAGACCGCGGCGGGGACGGTGCTTTGGGAGGTGCCCCGGCCTCCCCTCCAAGCCCGCGGTTGTTCCCGCTCCCACCCCACCTCTTTCTGGTTGATACTCTTAACCTCCTTCCCCTGTAATTCTGCAGCGGGCGGCCTCTTGAAATGCAGGTTCCAAACACCAGTGCTCGAGTTTGCAGCCAGGCTTCACCTGGGGTGTCCCGGGGTGCTGTCTCTTGTTGATCAAAGGATGGAAAAGAAAAAAGCCGGAACCCCTGGGAGGGGGCGTTCCAGCTGACAGCCGTCAGTCACCACAGGGGATCAGAGAGGGAGCTTTGCGGCCGTGGCAGTGGCTTCTCTGTCCCCGTGGAATCTCCTGGGTAGGGCTCTCCTCAGCAGTGAGGGCTTTTCACTAAAAAGCGTTTTGCAGTTTTACAAACTTCACTCTTAAGTCTCAGAAGCTTTAGCTGGGACCGAGTGTCCACCCACATCCCTGCTTCTCGGCCACTCAGTGCTGTTTTCATTTAGCTTTTGCACAGACATCTGGGACCTGGAGAACCCAGCTGCCACGGTCTGAGGGAGGAAGGATTTCTGAGGCATTTCTTTATTTCTTGCTCCGGCTGAGTGGGCTGTGTCGGAGTCAGCTCTACAATGCCTCTGGAGTGGCAGCGGCATTGTAGACCTTCAGGTAGGAAGTGGCCGGTCCCAGACCTCCTGTTTGGGGCTGGATGCATTTTTAAAAAGCCTTTAGAAAGCAGGTGTTTTAGTTGGCTTGGGCCGCCATGACAGAGTGCCACAGACGGGGGCCTTAGACAACAGACGTTTATTCTCTCACGGTTCTGGAGACTGGAAGTCGAGATCAAGGTGTCATCAGGGTTGATACCTTCCGAGCGTCTCTCCTTGGCTTGTAGATACCGTCTTCTCCAGGCATCCTCACGTGTCTCCCCATGTGTCTGTGTCCTAATCCCTTCTTCTAAGGACACCAGGCAGATTGGATTGGGGTCTACCCTAATGACCTCATTTTACCTTAATTACCTCTGTAAAGACCCTGTCACCAAATACTGTCACATTCGCAGGTCCTGGGGGTTAGGACTTCAACATGTGGGCACAGCTCAGCCTGTAACAGGGAGATGTGAAGTGTTCACCTCTCTCCTCCCCGAGTACCAGCTTTCTGGAGCCCTGTCAGCATCCTTTGGGGCACCCTGTTGAAGGAAGTGCGATCCCCCGCCCGCGTGCTCTTCAGCCCTCACCCACCTTGGCTCGGGAGAGAAATGGGGACTCATAGGCTGGGTCTGAGGCAGGTCCTGTATAGCTGGGTCACCCCCTCCCCCAACCCCTGGCTCCCGAGCTGGGGTTTTTATGACACGCCGCCCACCTGAGTTCACCCAACATCAGCTCAAATCTCCTGTTTGATTTTCGCCTTCGTGCTGTAGGTCAGAGCTGCTGAGGAAGTCGTTAATATTAAATTGAACACCGGCGCTCAAGACTTAGAAAACCCTTTCATATTCTGCCTCAGCTCAGGCAGCTGCCAGGCTGGGGATGTGTTCAGAAGAGCCGTTTTCCCAGCAGGGGAAAGAAATAATGAAGATGGCATTACGGTGTCTCCTGCGGGATGCAGTGACATTTAAGAACCAACAAAAGAGCCGGGGCTGGAACATTCTGGGCCGCCTTCGTTACACGTGTAGGATCACAGTGACTGCGGCTGGTGGAGACCCATCCACCTGCCTTGTCCACAGGTGGGCCTGGCAAGGGTGCTGCTGCCTCCTGGGGGCCCTGGGGGGGTGACGGAGGTGAGGTTGGGGTTTGGAAAAAAACCTCGAGGGTCTTCAGCCCAGGTGGGCGGCTCCAGCCTGTTCCACGCCCTGGAGGGGCGGGATTGGTTACTCCGGGGATGGGGATAGGGGTCGGGGTTCAGCGAGCCCACTTCAAGCCCTCTGTGTTTCAAGTAGGAGAGTAACAGGAATGATGAGATATGTGGGAAAAGTATTAACAGGCACTTTTGTGTCATCGTGCTGACTGTTTAAGGCCATGCTCCAGCAGAGAATGCAGTCTAGTCTCCAAAGTATTTTTTTTCAAATCGGTGCAAAGGTGTAGGTGTGCCTTCCGCCCACCCGCGAAGGACCTCCTCGGGCTGTATGCGTCTCGTTTTCCCCCCTTGACTCAGAATTGCAAGTGGGGCCTGGACGGGTGTGGAGGTGAGGGTTGGTGAAGCAGTTTCCGGGCAGAAGTCAGGGTGAACTCTGCGGTAGGGAGACTCCTCTGGGGATCCACCCATCGTCCCTGTTGGCTCGGGGACAGTAGTTGTCAGGACGCGAGTTTCAGGGCCTGGGATGTCCCCTCTGGGGTGCCACAGGCTGGAGCATCTTGGGGTAACGAGCAGGAGACACAGCCTTCTCTTGATTCTCGCCAGGGGCTCCTTGGAATGCAAACGCTTCCCTTTTAGTCCTTAATTGAGGAACGTTCTGGAACGCTTCCTCCTCCACTGACTCCCATTTTCAGTGAATGGTTCCCCCCCGAAGAGGGACCCTTGTCCTCAGGGACTAAGTGACAGCAAGACCGTTGGCGCCTGTGCGGTGACGGGCAAAGGCCGGGAAATGCCTCCTTTTATTGTCCTCAGGGTGGCGTGTCTTTGAAACCCACCCCACTGGTTTTGGGGAGCTTACTTGCAGCTCTGGTTCCCCCGGAACAGCCACACGGCCTCATGCAAGCACTGAGCCCAGAGCCCCACACACCCTAAGGTCCTAACTGGATGTGACACAGAGCTGTGTTGTTTTAAAGCAACCGAATCCTCTTCCCCACTTTGTGTGCCAATATTTTATTGTCCTTTTAATTGTTTTAAGCAGTGTTTACTTTGGATTTCTGGGTATTAAATAAAAGCCACTGAAACGCTGGCTGTGTTGTCGACCTGCTCGTGGGCTGGCGGCGGGAGCCGGCGCGTTCCAGGGGCGCAGCACCCAGACGATGTGCTGTGGTTTATCCCAAAAAAGGCCGCTGCCTCCGTCTGGCTGCCGTGGTTTCTTTCGTGCCTTTAGCTGTCATGGTTGTGCCAGCCCTGTGCTTGGTGCTGGGGCCACAGGATGCCAGCACAGCCCTGCTCCCTGGGAGCTGCCAGCTGGACGAGGAAGGAGCCAGCTCATGCCCTATGTGGGGAGTGGGGCCCCGGGGGGCTGTGACCAAGGGTTTCATGGGCGGGAGCCATGGAGAGAAGAGGGTGGCGGAGTCACAGCTGCAGCTGAGTCATAATAAAGAACAGAGCAGGTGAGTCTGCCCACGCACCTGGTTCCAAACCAGAGCGGGGGATGCCTGCGGCCAGTGGCACGGGCTGGATGAAAGGGCCACTACAGGGAGATGGTCCCCTCCCTACACGTTGGGGCAAGAGACCCTGAGGTGACCCGCAATGCGGCCAGATCTTGGGGGCTGCACGCTGACCCTGCTGTAAACCCTCCCTGCAGAAGTTGTGGGTTGCTTCAGGTGCATCTAACTTTTCTCTACGAAAGGTTAAAATTGTGACTATGAAAGTATGGACAAGGTCGGTGCAGACAGGGCAAGTTGTGGGAAGAAAATAAGACCGTGATGTACTGGAGAGATGCAGGTGGGCTGGGAGACTTCGGAAGCAGGAGGATTTGAGCTAGGACCCATGATTCACACCTTCCCCTCCCCCCCGGACCTAGGAGGGACCCGTGGCTTGGTCCAGCAATGGGCTGAGGACAGCCATGATAGGGTAAAACGTTTAAGTCACATTGTACATCTGAATCCTGTCTCCTTTGCTGACCCTCGGTGGCCTTTCCACCCGTGCAGGATTCTGATTTGCTACATGTTCGGAATGTAGCTCGAGATTTCCGACCACGTCAGTTGTTTAAACGCACTGACATTGTGCCAGAAAGCCAGAAGGAGTATTCGAAGGGTGATGGGACGTGTCATAGGACATAGGAGCCGTCTTAAAGCATGTCCATGTTGTGGACAGTTGGGCATCAGAAAGTATAGCACTCTGAATTCAAAAAAAATCCATACGTTTACAGTGACACAAAACAAGGATGAGGGTGAAGACCTCCTTTTTCTTTTCATATATATATTTTTTCCGCTGCACCGTGCAGCATGCGGGATCTTAGTTCTCCAACCAGGGATGGAACTCGCGCCCCCTGCATTGGGAGCGCGGAGTCTTAACCACTGGACCGCCAGGGAATTCCACACGTACTTTAAATTGTCTGTAGGCTCCACATAAATGGGGCTTTTCTTGGTTCTGGCCCACTACTCTACCCCTTCCTCTAAAAGAGGAAGTCCCTTGTTTAACATTTTATATTTATATAATTTCAGACTTAGAGAAAAGTTGCCAGATTAGTATAAAGAATTCCTATATTTACCCCAATCCCCATAAATGTTAACATTTTACCGTATTTGCTTTATCCTTTCTACTCGATATATATATAGATGCAGGTATTTAGATATAGGTCAATCTATGTAGATAGAGATCTGTGTATCATCTGTCTATCTATCTAGATAATTATCTATCTTTCCTGAATCTTTGAGAATAAGTCACATAGGTTATGCCCTTTTATCTCTAAATACCTTGATGTACGTTTCCTAAAAACAAAAACATTCTCTTACATCATTCTAGTACAGGTGTCATTACCAGGAAATAACATTGACGCAATAGCGTTATCTAATCTATAGGCCTTAATTCTGTTTTTCCAGTTGTCCCGATAATGTCCTTTTCCCCAAAGAAATGCATTTGGAACAGTTCTTCAGTCTCTCTTTACTCTTCGTGACATTGACGCTGAAGAGTACAGGCCAGTTATTTTCTAGAACGTCTCTCAGCTTGCATTTGTCTGATGCTTCCCTCGTGATTAGATTCGGGTTGTGTGTTTTCGGCAGAAGTTATGTGTTCTTCTCAGCTCCTCTTATCAGGAGACATAACACGTTGATCTATCCCATTTCTTGGGATATTTATTTTGATTAGTTAGTTAAGATGATGTTTGTCTACTGAAGATGTACCTCTTCTTTCTAATGATCTCACGGGAGAAGGATTTCTATGGTTATAGGGTTAATTTTCCACCAGAAATAATTAGAAAACTGGGCAGAAATGTAGGAGAAAACTATTTCAGACATTAGACCAGAGGCAGGACAGGTCTATGAACCTTAAGAAAAGGGAGAGACAAATGAGGTAAACCCTACGATTGCCCAGCCTTCCTGCCTGGACGTTATTCCTGGACGGGGCTGCAGGAGTGGGAGCTCACAGAGAACTCAGTGGTCTCACTGAATTGAGGAGACAGAGATCAGAGTTTGAGGAGGTCAAGGTTAAAAGCAAACTTTAAAAGTATCAGAGTAATTCACAATTAACTGCCTGCCAGAAAAAATGCCAACAGTGTTTAAAGGAATGCAGCGAAATTCTCCCAACAACGTAAAATCCCTAATGTCTACATTCAGTTTAAAAAATTACTAGAAATACGAGGCAGAAGAATGTGACCCATAACCAGGAGAAGGATTAGTCAATAGAAGCAGATCCAGAAATGGCAGAGACGGTGACGTTAGCATTCTACAAGACAACTGACCTGGGCTCTTTAAGAATATTCATGTCGTGGAAGACCGTTCCAGAGGAAAAGACTCTAAAGAGACATGACAGCCAAAAGCCACCAAGTGGAACCTGGGATCCTGCTTGGATCTTGCAGTAAAAAAAAAATAAACAAAACCCCTGTGAACTGCATAAGAATAATTGGGGAAATTTGAATATGGATGAAAATATTACTATTTCAGTGTTAATTTTCTTGGGTGTCATAACGGTATGTGTCCCGTAGAAGCATGTCCCTGTTTCTAGGAGATAAATTCTGAAATATTTAGAGATGACGTGTCACAGGCCCTCCCTGCAATTTATTTTTAAATCGTTCAGGAAAAGTGAAAGAAAAGGCAAACGTAGTAAAATGTTAAAAAAATAGAACAAGCAACCAAACCTGTATTGAGATTTTGGGATGTAAGTGTCATGTACGTACTTTATATCGTTATGTAAGCATAGCTATGATAGTTAACTCTAATATAACTATATAAAGTAATTATAAGTTTCCTATATGAAGTTCAAGTTTAAAAAACTGGTATTGAGAGATAGAATCATTCTGTGAATTGGGGTCTCAAAAACTGAGACATTACCAGGAAAATATGAACCCAGGAGATGTTCTGCAGGGCGTGTATGTGAGTATGTACACTTTCATGTGCACGTGTGTGTGTGTGTATGACTCCGCGAGGAAGGAAGTATGGGTAATCGTCACTGTCCTCTCCGCGGCTGGTCATGGGCTGTAATTATATTTATTTCTCTTCTACTTTCACTACAGATTTGTTTTACCCTTACCTCCCCCCGCCCACCAACCAGGACTTCAGCTGCTCACTGTTTGTTGTCTTGCGGGGGGACCTCAGTCTTCCTTTCTGAGGGTTCTGAGTCTTTCCTCGTCCTGTCGCTAGGGGGGGCTGTGGGTTGCCATTCATTTTTAGCACATGACATGACAGTCCTAGGAGGCACCCCAGGGACTCTCCTGGGTTCCAGATCCCCTCCTCCATGCCCCTACTGTGTTGCAGTAACCCTACTTCCCCTTAAAATAATCAGGCTTACATCCCCATCCAACATGGTAACCCTCTTTTTTTTTTACCCGTTGGCCCAGTGGCAATAGGACACACTCATGGCCAGGTTGTGTTCTTCTGGCAAAAGTGTTCCCCTCTTGGGTACTAAGCCTCTTAACTGGCACAGGCCAAGGTGCTTTCCCCTTGTTGTCAGGGCTGACCCCGAGGGAAGCTCTACTTCTGGATCCTCCCAGCCGTCCCTGGCCACAAGCAGCTTTACCTGTTCAGCCAGGACGCGAAACAAATTCTGTCATTTTCTTGATGTCCCGTGATGTGACACAGCAGAGATCTGGTAGATGCTTGTGCATGCAGGCTTACTGTCTCTTCTTGCGTGGAGACTTCTGTGTAAATGAGCCTGAGTGGGTCCTCTGGAAGATGGAGCCCACGTGGTCAACCGCGAGCCTGCCACGGCCAGACCTTTGAATGAGGCCATTCTGGACAACCTGCCACCAGCTGACCACAGAAGCATGAGAGAGCCCAGCAGAGGTCACCCAAGCCAGCTCACAGAGTCACACGCTAAATAGAACGGCTGTTGTTTTGAGCTACTAAGTTTTGGGGTGGTTTGTTATGCAGCAAAAACTAACTGATACACCCACCCTGCCTTAGATGAACAAAGGCTGCCCCTTGGCCTCTGCCATGTTGAAGTGACCTCAGTTCCACTGAACTTGGGGGGCCCGTCTCAATGGCAGCTTCTCCCAGCATCATTCCTGGGCTACCAAGGATGGCCACTGATATGTCCTCTGGGTCTTCTCAGGGGAGATGGCCACATGTGACAAATCCACTCAAATATCCTTCCACATTATACCAGGAATATGGCTGTCATCCCATTTTCATTCAGTGGAGGCCAATGCCAAGTCCATTTTCAGTAAGCAACCTGGCAAGTGGGTTAGAACCACTCCCAGCTGGTCCCACTGGGGCCCCGGGATTCAGACTCCCCAGCAAGTACATCTGTGTCAGTGAATGCAGCCCGATCTACAAGTGTGTCTCTTCTTCCCTGGCCCAACACCCTTCCCGTACATGTTTCCCCTTTCTTGCTGACATAAATTAGCAAATGTTTACCATTTTAAAAAAGATATAAACCTCACCCCCCGGGTTTGACTTCGTATCTGCCCTCCAGGACAGGCCGGAACTGACTGTTGTTTAAGTCTGGGGGCTGGGAGGGTGACAGGGATGCTGCGTGAGAAGAGTCAGCTTGTCCTGCAAGGTAGACCTCCAGGAGGTCATTACAAAGTTTCCTGGGAGGGGAGAGCCTCTCCCGTCAGCCATGGGGGCAGGGCTGCTCCTGCTGCCGCGATTCAGGCTTGGGCGCCTGGGTTTAACTGCAGGTGACTATTCCATGCTTAGAGTCCCTCTCTTCCCCCAGAGGATGCCCTGCCTTTCACGCAGGAAACTTGGCGAGGCTGTGGATTCAGTCTGCAGCACACAGGATTAGATGCTGCCTCTGATTTTCAGCTGTATCATCCCTGTAACAGCCCCAAGAGATGGGAATTCTTTTAGGGCCATTATAAGAACTCCCTGGTGCTCTAACTAGAGAGGAGTACCAGGTAACCTGGACTGAGGATTTAAAGCCCTGGGACGATTTACTTTGAAGAAACTCTTTGGTATGACAATAAAGAAAAAACTCACCCACGGTTCTTGAATAAACAATGCTTATGTTGTGTACGGAAGCCACAACGCAGTCTGCCAAAGCTAGGGATTTAATAGGTCCTTAGTTCTGGGCGATTACAGGTAATCGTTTTGCCACCGTGTGCTTTGACCTACTAATTTCATTCTCTGACGGTTACTAGGTCCTCACTGTCTTGAAATCAACCAGAACTAGTAACCAATTCCAGATCCCCATCCAGGAGGGTACATTGCCTGCAATTATTTCTGGTAACCAATCCTACGTTAATTGGGATTCAGCTGCAGATAACTGGAACCACTTTAGTTGCTGAAGCAGAAGGGAATATAACACAGGAAATCAGGTGATCACAGAGCCACGGCTGTTTGTGGGAGCAGGCTGGCGAGGGGGTCCTCCAGCAGTGACTCGGAATAATACTGCACGCTGGCCACCACCAAGGAGCTCCCGAATGATGGCTGGCTCCAGAGGCACGATCTCGGGGCCAGGTATTTTCTGTTCACCTCTCAGATCCACTCACCACTGTTTTCCACCCTGACCTCATGCATGGACTGTTGCGTCAGTGGGCTTCCTGGCCTCTGACTTCCAATTGGATTTGACCAATGGGTGGCGCTGGCAGGAAAAAGGCGTTTGGAGAAGAGTGAGGTCAGGGTATTTATCCCTCTGGCTCTGCCCTTCTGCTGGGGGGTTGGCTGCATCCTTTACCAGAAGCCACAGCCCCTCGCCGCGGCCCCTCTTAGCACATGTGTCATTCTCTTCCTGGGCTCTGGAATCCGTTCCTGCCTCTGCCCCCTTAGGCTTTGGAACTGGGACAGCTCCTATACTGCTAGCCTCGGGGTGCAGTGCTATGTCCTCTGGGTTCCCTAAACCCTGCCCCAGCAGTCCCTTTACTAAGTACTCTCCAGCTTCCGCATTTGAGCGTGCCATCTCTTTGCTGCCGGCATCCTGGGCAATGCACCTGCTAGAATGCAATCCAGGGCTCAGGAAGCTGCCACCCAAGCATGGGATCCGTAGCCATGCTGTGCCCACTACACCTGCCCCAGCAAAAGGGGTGTCCAGGCACATCTCCTTCTCACTGCATTTTGTCACGAATCCCGGTCTCGCGTGGGTGCTTCAGAATGGCAGACTAAACCACGCGCCTCTGTGTCTTCCTCTGTAACGTGGGGATATGAAAGCACCTGCCTCTGAGGCTGGGTTCTAGTAAGATTAAAGCCCTGACAGTTAGGCTTGCTTCGTCAGTTACTCAACAGATCCTCGCAGCAACATCAGTAATACCTTTTGTCATTTTCATAACATTTCACGAACAGCCACCCTTTCCTGCTTGCACGCTTCTCATCTGCTCTGCCCCCTTTTCTGCAGGATCTGTCTGCAGAGAAGGGGTGGTTAGCTTCCGGTCACCCAGCACTGTCACCTTTCGCTATGGAAACTCGCGACTTCAGCCAGGCTCATGAAGACTCAAGCTGTAGAGACCAGCTTGAGTCTGCCCCGCTGTCCTGGGATCTCTCCTTCTGGAATTCCTCTAGTCCTTTGCACGTTCCCTCTACCTGGAATATTCTTACCCATCTTCTTCAACTGGCAAGCTCTTATACATCCGTCAAAGCCCACTTCCCCTTTGGAAAGACTTCCTGATTGTAGCCATCAATATTTATCCATTGAGCCCCCTTTGTGCCAGGCGTTGCTCTAGGCACTGGGACAAAGGAAACCTTAACGGGGCTGTGGTAAAGAATCATGAGAGGATCTACTCTTTAGATAAGGCAGCTAGGGAAGGCTTCCTGTAGGAGGAGGCACTTAAGCTGATGATAACAATGCGAACTAAGCCATTTTAGAAGCGGGCGTAGGGGCTTCTAGGCAGAGGGCACAGTGAGTGTGAAGACCCCGATGAAGGAAGGTATGTGTCAGTGTGGCTGGGAGGGCGTGAGGGCGGGAGGGGATACGAGACGAGGATGGAGGTGTAGCTGGCGGGTCACATGCGCACCTAGGGGCTGAGCTGGGCAGACTGGATTTCTTTTTTTTTTTTAACATCTTGATTGGAGTATAATTGCTTTACAATGGTGTGTCAGTTTCTGCTTTATAACAAAGTGAATCAGTTATATGGATTTCATTTTAAGAGCTGTTGGACACCACTGACGGCTTTTGAGCGAGTTGGGCTGTGAAGTGGGTCCTCTGGTCGCCTGTGGAGAGCACCTCCTGGGTGGGAGGTGGGGTGCGAGTGGAGCTGGCAACGCGAGTCCAGCTAGTAGAGGCTCCCGCGTGGTCCAGGAGAGAGGCTGGGGGCGGGGAGCTAGAGCTGACAGTCCGCTGGTGGTGGGCCTGGGGGAAGCCGAGTCCCAGCCTCTGGCCTCAGGAACTGGCTTGGTTTGCGTACCGGGGAGGCGAGAGGGAGAGAAGGAGGTGTGGCTGGGCCCCAGGGGCAGAGCTTTCCGGTGGGGCTGCAGCGGCTTCGCTTTCAGAGCATCAGGCCCTACGGCCCCGGCAAGGAGGAAGCTCTCTGCAGACGCGGCCCGGCAGGCCCGGCAGAAGCCACAGGCCCTGGAGGAAGTGAGCTTCTTGCCCCTGCGGGGCCCCCGCCGACCTAGGGAACCCGGAAGCTGTTTTGGTTTGGAATCCGGGGACCACTGTTCGCGCTCCGTGGTCTTCGTTTCCTGGCGTGGAGGAAGCAGCCAGGTGAGTCCTCGCCTCTGGGGCTTTCTGCTCGGCCGCCTGAGCTCACACGGAGGGAGGGCTCCGAGGGGCCTCGTGGAAACGGAGCCCAGAGAGCACAGGCTTAGCTGAGCCGCCACCGGGAGGGAGCCTGCAAGGCAGCCCTCTCGCCACCCAGGCTTAGAGGCGGCCGTCCCTCCAGCCCCAGAGGCCCAGACAGCCAGGAGGGCACTGGCCCACCTCTTGTGTAGCCAGGCCAAGAGTCTCCCTTTCCACCCTGTCATCTCCCCTAAGCTTCATCCGATGTGTTGGGGAGAGAAAGGCAAGCCCCAGTCTCCAGATGAAGAAACAGAGGCCCAGGTCAGGGAAGGGGCTGCCTGGGGCTGCTGATGGCTGGAGGCCGCTCCCAGCTCTGCGTCCACTCAGTTGCCTTTGGCGAGCATCGAGTCCAGCCCCTCCTTGTAAGGAAATATCAGGACCAGAGAGGGGAGGGTATTTGCCCAAAGTCACACAGCCAGAATGAGGAGCTGCCAGCCTGGAACCCAATCCCTCAACCCCCAGGCCAAGTTCTTTCCTGTCCTCTGGCCACACCCTGTGAACCGAATCCCCTCCAAAAGGAAGCTTGGGAATACGGGGGATGGAGTTGGCCCAGTGGCTGTGTTCTCCCCGCTCCCACACTTTAGGGCAGGACGGAGCCAGTGCCCCAGTGTCCCCAGGCTGGCTGCCAGCGTGACAGGGCGGCTACAGCCCTGCGAACGCTTCCGTGTCTCCGCAGCTCTGCGCCCTGCCACTCCAGCCAGGCCTCCCCGGCGCTGGAGCTGACCACCAGCTTCTGCTGCGTGAGGGCCCTGCCCCACATGTCCGCTTGGGGTTGGGGGTGCTGGGGAAGACCCAGGGACAGGAGAGAAAGTGGGAGGGCAGGGCCCTCAGCCGAGCAGGAGAGGAAGTGAGTCCAGGGGACCAGGAAGGAGGTTCTGAATCTGCCGGGCCCAGGGGGAGCCTGGCCCCTGCCCCCGGCAAGGACGAAGAAGGGTACCTGTGGGCTCTGGGAATGCTGGCCCTTCCTGGCGAGCAAAGAGATCCCCAAACCACCACGACAGGCCGGGGTGACAAGCCCCGTTGTGGAGAGCCTCGCTTAGAATTGGGGCCAGGCAGGGCCAGGCCACCCCCTGAGAGCCCAACCTGCACCCCAGTCCCGTCCACTCACTCACAGTCTGCGGTGCCTCTCTGTGTCCCCCCGACTCAGGCGCAGGGCCCAGAGAGGACAGGCCTGCCGTCCCCCAACCCCGCGCCCGCAGGAGCTCCTGGTCTGCAGATGTCACCCATCGGTGTGTTCACCGCAACCAACCGTAGCAGCTCCATGCGGCCCGCCCAAATTTCCCCCTGGAGCTCCACCCGAGGGTCTTCTAGATCCATGAAGCTCTGAGAAGTGGGCTGCTCTCTTGGTCCTACTGCCCAGGGTGGGTGGGCTTCCCGTGTGCTGTAGTGGGGCCATGGGCTGGCCGCCCTGCACCTGACCAAGGACCCCATCTCCCGGCCAAGCCTTTGCCCAGGTCGGGACCTCAGCCGCTGCCTTTCTCCGCACCTGCGTCCTGCAGGAATCGGCTCCGAGCTTCCCTCTCACCAGGGGCCCCGTCCCTTTGCCCAGGCAGCGCGGTGACTTGTCCATCCAAAGTCAGCTCCCACCCTCTCTCTCCCTGTGCCTCCTGGTCTGGAGGAAACGACACACAGAGTGAGTTTAGAGTGACTCGGAGGGTGATGTCCTGTTTCCTGCATCCCCAGGGCCGGCAAGGCAGTGATGGAGCCGGAGTCTCTCTACAACCTGCTGCAGCTCCCCGGGAGGGTGGACCAAGCGGCTGGGGTGACACTCTCACAAGGTGCCGTGCCGGCGGGGGATGGGGGCAGGATCTGCATTGTAAGAACCGAACAAGCCGTGCTGGGTACTGCATTGCTTTGCTAAGTTGTCAGCTGGACACCCGGTTCTGTCCAGCCTCTGCCTCTGCCTCCTGCTTTATACTTGACCCCCTGCTTCTGGAACCTTCCACAGAGTTATCCCTGTCTCCCACATAACCGCACATCTCCAATCAGGATACTGATTGCTGTGTGTGCCCCCTCTGGGCTGGGCCTGTGCTGAGAACTTCTTATACACAGCATCTCACCTATTACTCTGAGGATGGGTGTTTTTACCTCCTTTTTACGGACAAGGAAACTGAGGCACAGGGAGTAACGTAGCACAGCACCAAGTCCAGGGTCGCGGGACTGGCTCCGTTAACTGGCGCTCTCGGTTTATAAGTGGTTTCAGGTTGGAAAGCAACATAAGGAAAATTGCAGTTCGGGTGGTGGGGCTTCGTGATTTGAAAAAATATTTATGTTTTGTTTTAGAGTTGGTTTAGAGATACTGAGAGTTCTGGCAGGCAGAGCTGGAACATGGTATGATTCCGAGTGGCAAGAAATCTGCTCCAGGGAAGGGCCACAGCCACTCACACGCTTGCTCGCTCTCTCCCCAGGCGTCTGTCAAGGGCCCGCCCTCCTCTCGTCAGAACACACGGGGCTGGGTGGTACGCAGAGGTTTTCAGAACGTCTAGACGTCCCCAGCTGGGCCACGTGAACACAGAGGCAATGCATTTTGTGGATTTGGGCAAGGCTGCCCCACTTGGGGGCTCAGTTTCCCACCCCATCCTTTGGGACTCGATTCCAGAGGTCCCCCTTGGCCCTGACCCTTGTGGGTTCTGAGGTTCTTAAACTTGCAGGAGATGCTGAAACAGGTCTTGGGGCTCATAGGACGAGCCAGGCAGCCTCAGTGTCGTGCCCATATGGGGGAGCCAGACAGATGCCGGTGGACTCTGTCCTGGCCCCTTGGAGCCCGGGAATCTGGGCTCATCTGAGCCGTGGCTCCTTCGTATATATGTGAGTAGAGTTGCCAGGTAAACAGAGGATGCCCAGTTAAATGTGAATTCCAGATAGACAAGAAATAGTTTTCGACTTTAAGTATGTTCCCAAAATATAGATGCTGCAGTATCTGAGGATGAGCTGGTGTTCATGAGGGAAATGTGGGGGGGGGGAAGGGCATTGGGGGGAGGCTGGAAGAGCATGGGCAAAGGAAGAGAGGTGCAGAGGATGAGGCGTGTCCGGGAAATCAATCTCTTTGGATGTTTGGTGCTCAGGGTGTGTGTGTGTGTGTGTGTGTCTGTGTGTGTCTCTGTGTGCGAGTGCGTGTGTATGTATGTGTGCCTGTGTGTTTATGACTGCGTGTGTCTGTGTGTGTGGGTGCACGTGTCTGTGCATCTGTGCGTTTGTACATGTGTGTGCGTGTGTGTGTGTGAGAGTGAACTTGTATGCACGTGTGTGTGCATGTGTGTGTGTGCGTGTGAAGCAGCGTGACCGATTTCCTCTTGTGGTCCAGGTGCCAGCTCTGGGGGCGGCCTGCAGGGTCCCCAGGCACATATGCTCATCTCTGCTTCCAGGAGAAAAGAAGAAGTTCCTGCCACCCACTTCCAGGAAGGATCCCAAACTTGAAGAACTGCAAAAGGTGTGGCATCCTTCTCTGAGCCTCTTTCTCTGCAGGAGTCTTCTTGTCTCCCTGGGGTGGGGACCGCAGCCCGCCGCCTCCCCTCCCCGACCTCAGGCTGGTGGGTGGCGATCCCGCCGGCCCCTGGGAGACGTGCTGAGCGGCTGCGTGAGGGATACTTATTGAGCACCGACTGTGCGCCTTTACGTACATGATCCCAGCAAACTTCACGGCATCCTGTCACCTGCATCCCAGGGAGCAGATAGTGAGGCTTGGAGAAGTGACCTGGCCTGTGGGGGACACATAGCTGGCCAGTGACAGAGCTGGGATTTGACCCAGGTTGTTGGCCCCCAATCTCGTGCTCCTTCTCTGGCTCAGCTGCCCAGGGCAGAGGACAGCTGGCGAAGTGGGCAGGTATAGGCATGCATCACCCACTTCTTGGTACTCTTCTTGGCTGTAGGACCAGCTGGACACAGGCTTGGGACCTCCATTTTCCTCTGCCCTACTTCTGTAGTCTCCGTGGGGCCTTTCTGTTGCCTCCTCCAAGGAGGCCTCCTGGCCTGCACCACCTTTGACCCCCTAGAGGATTTGTGGCCCATTTTCCATCCTTTTCTTCTTCCCTCCCATTCTGTCCATCCCCCCATCTACTTTTCCCTCTGCTGCGCCCTGGGACACAGAGGAAAACCTGGCGGCGTGCTGACACTTCATCTTAGTTTGGGTTCCTCCAGAAGCTGAACTAAAGATTCAGGTGCAAATATTGAGTTGGGAGGTAATCGCAGGAGACAAGGAAGGGGAGCAGGGACGTAAGACAGGTGGGAAGGAGACACCCAGGGAGGGTGATGGAGCAGGAGATGGTTGTCGGAGCTCAAGCCGGCTGGGAACCGTTGGGAGCCAGTGTGGAGCGGACACCTTGGAGTCTTCCTGCCGGGGCAGAGGAGCTGGGGTGTTTATCCACCAAGTCCCGTGTAGCTCGGGCTGCTCCCTTAAAGGGATGGGGGGCTGCTTCTCTGCACTTCTGACTTCCAGGGACAGCCCTCAGCCTTTGCTGCAGTTTGCAGGAGGGGGCGGGACACCAGCGCCCATGTATTACCAAAACCTTACACAGAACAAACAATAGCCCGTAGTGGTCAGGTCTTCAGGAGCCCGGAGCAGGCCCCTGACTCAGCCTGGGAGATCAGAGCAGGCTTCTCAGAGGAGGTGATGCTTTTCCTGGCCTCGAAGGACGGGTAGGAGTTGGCTGGTGGGAGGAGGGCAGAGCTGAGCCTGGTGAGAGGCCGGGTGAGGAGTGGCCCCGGGCCAGCTGTCACTCGGGGCCCACAGGTGCTGACGGAGTGGATCAATGCTAAGCTCCTGCCCGAGCACATCGTGGTCCGCAGCCTGGAGGAGGATATTTTCGATGGGCTCATCCTGCACCACCTTTTCCGTAAGTGGATGCTTCCAAAGCTGGGCAGTCCCGGAGGGCTGGGTGGTCCCGACTCCCCTTGGGCCAGCCTGGGGCCTGCCCAGTGCCCTCTGTGGTGCCCTTCGCAGATTGGCTGCAGGACAGTCCCACAAGCTACGGCTTCCTGAGCCCTTGCCATGGAGCAGGTGCAGTTCATCCGCAGAACAACTCTGTCCTGTGACTATGCCCGTTTTACAGACCAGGAAACTGAGCTCCGGGAGGCCTGGTACCTTGTCCAAGGTCTCACAGTGAAGAAAGTAGGGGAGCCAGGGGTCTCGGCTTTAACCACTGGGCCACCCTGCCCCACAGGAACGAGGAACGCGTTGATGTGTGGGAGGCTGGGGGTGGGGGGCACAGGAATGGTCAACGTGAGGTCAGCCCAGGACGGGCTCACCCCATCATGCAGCCTGTGTGGCCCATGAGGAAGGGCAGCACCCTGCCTCCCTGGAGGAAGCAGACTAGCTGTGGGTCCCCTGCAGGGGCCCCAACTGTCCCCCCCAGCCAGCTGTTCCCACCCTCTCTCTCCCTCTTACTCCTTCCCCTGCCCTCAGAGAAGCTGACTGGAGTCAAGCTGGACGTGGAGGAAATCGCCTTGACCGCGGCTAGCCAGAGACGCAAGCTCGCCGTGGTCCTGGAGGCCGCCGGCCAGAGCCTGCAGGTGGAGGAGCCGCAGGCCCAGTGGAGCGTGGAGAGTGCGTGGGGCCGGTGTCAGGGAGGGCGGGGGGGCGGGCAGAGCCCCAGCCTCCTACTCGGGCTGCGGGGGGTGCTGCCTTGAAGGACAGCACGAGGGTGATAAAACACAGCCTTGTCCACAATGCGGCCACTGCTTACTGAGTTCCGAGCATCACACACGCGCCCTCGTCTACCTCGTCAGAGGGGCACTAACCATCCTGCTTCATTAATTTAGCTAAGTTGCATCTGCAGTGCCTGCTCGTAAGAAACGAGAGTGTGCAAAGCCCCACCCCGTTGACCATTGGTATGGTTTCCTGCCATTCCAACCTCTACATCTTCCCCATTTTCCAGATGAGAAAACTGAGGCCAAGAGACACTGAATAGCTTCACCAAGGTCGGGTGGTGAGGATGTAACAGTTTTCAAACCCGGTTTTTGTTGGGTCCCCTGCCACTACCTTCGCCACATTCAATAATTGATGTTTGTAATGTTGGCCCCGAATCAGGTCGCATTCAGCTTAAATCTAACAATTTGTTCACCCAGGGCCCTGCTGTAGGACATCTAGCTGTTTAAACAGCACTGCAGTGAACATCTGTGTGTTAAAATCCCCGTCCACAGGGCAGATTGTGCCCTTGGGCTGTACTTGCAGAAGAGGGATGACTGGGGCAAAGTGTGACTATTTTTAGGTTCTAAATGTAGATCTCCGGACCTCTGCTCTCCTGAAGGCTGGACGCAGAGCTCCTTGGCCTGCAGAGGGTGGTTGTGACGATAAGGAACCCACCACGTGGCCCCAGGTTTGGTCGTCCCCCAGGGCTCTGACCTTGTGCCCCCTCCCCTCCCAGGCATCTTCAACAAGGACCTGCTGGCCACCCTGCATCTCCTCGTGGCCCTGGCCAAGTGCTTCCAGCCGGACCTGTCCCTCCCGACCAATGTCAAGGTGGAGGTGATCATCATGGAGGTAAGGCGCAGGGCGCCGGAGGATGCCTGCCTGCTGGCTGAACATCTCGGGGCCATATCGCCACACCCTGGATGGGGGCGTGCTGCACGGGGCGGGGGCTGAACTGGGGTGAGTTCCAGGGAGCCATGAGAAACACCAGATCCCACCAGGACAGCAGTGGGGGGTTGGGCTGGAGCTGTGGGCGGGAGATGCTGAGTCCAGTGAGGCCACGGGGAGGTCTGTGTGGGCCGGCCAGTCCCACTTACCCAGCAGACGGCACCTACCTGAGGCATCACGAAGGTCCCGGCTGACGGCAACCACATGGGCCATAAGTGGCCATCTGTTCACGGCCTTTCTGGAGTCTTCGCAACACGGGGCCACAGCCACTGCCCTCTCACTGCGATGGTCTCATCCCTCAACAGATGGGTGTGACGAAGGTTCCAGGACCTTTCTGGGTTTCTCCACCCATGGGGTGCTCCCTGTCTAGCATGTGCAGGACTTCTGCTGCAGCTGATGCCCCGGGAGTCCATGCTTTCTCTCTCAGACAGACCCCGGGCACCAGAAACAGGCCCCACCTGCTTCCGCTCTCCGCTCCCCCAGCCCCTGGGTACCTGGGGAGCAGCCGGCTTCCCTTGACCCCACCCGACAGAACACGCTGAGTCCAGCCAAACTCAGGAGAATGCTCTCTTACCTGTTCAAAACAGTTGACTTGAATTCTCCACTGAGCAGTTTCATGGCTTTGTCTACACGTGTGTAAATCAGAGGTGACTTCATTCCTTCATGCGTTCACCCCTCATTCATTCACTCACTCATTCACTCATTCACCCACCCACCCACTCACTCATTCATTCATTCACCCACTCATTCATTTGTTATTCAGATGAACACGTGTCCATTGATACCCTGTGAGCCAGGCACTGGGCAGACTTTGGGGATACCTGGGGAATGAGGCAGACGCGATCCCCATCCTCGTGGGGCTCAAGGCCTGTGGGAAGAAGGACAATTAAGCTGGCCCCAGTGGTGAGGGCTGCCCAGGAGGCCCCCTTGAGGAGCGGATGAGGCAGAGCAAACTGGGTCCCTTGGGGCTGCTTTGGCCACTACAGTCTCCTCTCGTGGCAGGCGTGGTCCTAGAATTTTCTGTGGTTCCCCCTTTCCATCCTCTTTTCTGTTTCCTAGAGCACCAAGAGTGGCCTGAAATCGGAGATGTCGGTGGAGCAACTCACTGAGAGCAGGTGAGGGAGGGACCAGGGGCGGAGCCTGGGGCCGGAGCGGGGCAGACCTGCCTGACCTTCTCCCTCCCCTTCTTGGGAGGGGCCCTCACTCTGCCCACCGCTCTAATTGCCGCGGGGCCTGCATTGGCCCTCACGGGGCTCGCCCTCCACCCTCCGCAAAGCCCGGCAAAACAGGCAGACCTGGGGGCGGAAGGGGCTCTGGCCCTCGGTCATGAGGTCACACTGCAGGCACTGGGGGCCAGGAGGGACCCGGAAACTGGGGTCTCTGGACCCCAACCCCAGGCTGGTTTCCTAACACCCGGAGCCGGGTGCTGCCGGGAAGCCTTACCCTCATCCATGGCAGGGAGATTCCGCAGCCGGGCGTGAAACTTCCAACCGGTGCCAGGAGGCAAGGGCGCAGAGGGCTCACTCATACCACCCGTGTTTAGTGAGCACCTACTGTATACGGGGTGGGGCTGGGACCTGGAGTGCCCGGGTCCGCCAGCTGTCGGCCTTTCGCCTGTCCGCGCACGCAGGACACCAGAGGTCGATCCGCCAATGAGCTCTCCCCTCTGCCTCGACACCCACCTGCACAGCATGTGCTTCGTGGCAGAGCTGGAAACACTCACATCGGGACGAGGGCCGGGCACGTGCGCTCCGCAACAAGAGAGCCACAGAGTCCTGGGGTCTGGGAGAAGCAGGGGGTCCCATTCGCGTCTCTGAACTGCAGGCCGCAGTTCAACCTTTAGAAGGGCCTTAGCAGTGCGGGACCAGGCTGGCCTATGGACTAAACTCCTGACTGCCTGGGTGGTAAAGGAAACCACACATGTACCTCGTACCCCCGACCCAAGCCCTCAACACACCAGCTGCGTTGTCTCTCCAGGGAGACATGGCCGTCTTGCGTTCCTGGACTCCCTTTCGTTGGAGATTGTAACTGGCCCCAGCCAAAGGTCCCTCCCTCCTGCCACCTGTAGGCTCACACTTCCGGGCACCTGCCCAGGTCCCTGCCCCGTTCCCTGGGTGGGAGCCCAGCCCTGCCGCAGGCCCCTGGGTTTGGGATGCTTGTTCTGCCCTGTGAATTGTAGAACCTTGACTGGGTACAGGCAGAATGTTTCTCATCTTTGCAAAGTTGCAAGAGCTGCGGAGGGGCCCTGGCTCTCCCTGCCGGGCGGTATTTCTCCAGACCCTGCCACATGTGGCTGCCTGGCTTCCCCACTTCGCAGCCCACCCCGGTCTGGGCCAAAGGTCTTTCCGGTTTTGGTCTGAGAGTGGGTTCCTTTTGAAGGAAAGTTGTGGATTCTCCTTTCCGGTCTAACACTTACTGAAGGCCTACTGTGTGCAGGGCACTGGGCTGTTTCAGCTCCCTTAACCCATTTTATCCTCAGCAACCCCAGCTGGGTGAGTTCAGTTCTCTTCTGCTCACAGGCTGGGCAGCCAGCCCCACCTGGACTGAAATCCCAGATCAGCCATGTCTGAGCTGTGTTCCCTTGGGCAAGTCACTCCCCCTCTCTGAGCTTCTTCACGCCTCTGATAAAGGGGGACCCGCGCCTACTTGTTGGGGCTGCTGTGAGAGTTACAGGTGATGTAGGTGAGGGCACCTTCCCCCTCCTGTACGCCCCCAGCCCTGAGGTCCTTCCGGTCTACGGCTCCTGGGTGTTCACTGAGGATGGGGTGGGGGGAAGGGCTCAAACCTCTGCCAGTCGATGACGGTAAGGTCTGTGGTCCAGGCGGTGAGCCGAGCATGGCCAAGGGCGGAGGAAGCAGACCGCTGCTGGTCCCTCCTGCCAGCGGGGCCCGTGCACTCGTCGGCCCATTTACCCTCCCAAGGTCACCCTGGGAGGAGGGCTTGTCCCCGCCTCGAACCACCACAGCCCCACCCCGACTCTGGGAGGCTAAATGACCTCCCTGTTGCCCAGCCGCTGAGCGGCTCTGCACGGGGCCCTGTCAAGGCTGAAGCTTCAGGTTCTGTGTTTGGGGAACTTGAGAGAGAGGGTGCAGTTAGCGGTCACAGGCGCTGCACCCCTTCTCCCTTCATAGCCCTAAAATCACCCTTCTCAGCCTCTGATGAGCTCGGAAATGTCTGTGAGGGCAGCACAGGGACGTGTGCCCCTCCTGGCAGCTGCCCCCGTGCTGAGCCCTGGGTCTCAGGCTGCGCTCTCCACCCCCCAGGGCCACGGTTGGAGGGGCCGCCCGGCTCTCCAGGGAGAGTTCGGCCTACTTGGGGCCCAGAACCTTGCTTCTAGGAGGTGCGCTGGGGCGGAGAATTTAGCAACAAAGTCAAAGAAAAACCACTCAAAGACAATAAAAAGGGAGTGAAAGAAGCCAGACACTAGAGAGTACATACGATTTCATTCCATAGACGAACAGACAAAATGAAAGGCCAACAAGACAGATCAGAGCAGTGGTAACCTTGTGGGGTATAATGGGATGGGGGAGCACATTGGGGGTGCTAGGAAAGTTCTGTGCCTTGTTGGGGGTGGTGATTACACATGCGTGTGCGCATGTGTAAACATGCACCAGCTCTAAAGTTAGGATGTGTGTGTTTTTATTGTGTGTGTAATATGCCCCCCGCAAACTAACACAGCAACCACGAAAAGGACACAGTCCAGACACTTCTAGGTGTGGGAGCCTCAGGGGAAGGTTTGAACCTCGTTTGCCATTTGCTTTTCACGAGGGCCCCACCTGCTTACAGAGCTGCCAGGAGAAAGCAGCTGGCCAGTTTCTTTGTCAACCTTCCCACTGCCGGGTCTTGTCATATGAAGAGAGTACAGGTTTGAGGATGGTTTTTTTAACCATGTGTTTCCTTTTTCCCCTCCTACAATTTTCCCTTTAGCACAGACAAGGACCAACCTTCGAGTGAGTACTTTCCTAATTTAGGGAATCTTTTTCTGCTGGATACGTGTGGGGACAAACGTGTCATGATGACACGTTGATCATTGGGTGTGCTCACGGTTCCTTTGTGGTCTGCTGTGTGTATCTCGCGCCCTCTTGTCCGTTTGTCCCTCCTTCTGTCTGTCCGTCCGTGGATCTGGCTGTTGCTTCTTAGGATACCGCTCATGTGGGCAGAGAGATTTATAATTCCCATCAGCAGCAGCTATGGAGTGTTCAGTGTGTGGGCTCTGGAGCCAGGCAACCTGGGTTCAAACACTAATTCCCCCATTTATTAGCCACGTGAACTTGGGCAAGTGTCTGAACCGGTCTGTGCCTCAGTTTCCTCATCTGTAAAATGGGATTTATAATGGCACCCACCTCTTAGAATGGTGGTGAGGGTGAAGAGATACCTTGTGAGTGTGCTTAGCACAGAGTAAGTGCTTAATAGTGATTGTTCGCTAATTTAGCTGCTACTTTTGTGACAGAGATCTTCACCAATCAACTGATTAACCCAGCCTTTCCTTCTTCATTCATTCATTCCTTAGTCAGTCTGCCTGGCCAGTTGGTCATCCATCCATCCTTATACCAATCCATCTATCCATCCATATACCAATCCATTCATCTATTCATCCATCCATTCACCCACCCATCCATCCATCCACCCATTCATCATCCTTCCATCCATCCATCCATCCATCCATCCATCCATCCATCCATCCATCTTAACATTATTTTTCCTCCTTGAACCTTACCCACTTGGGACAAAGAGCTGTATGGGCAAGGGATTCTCACCTGCCGAGGAGGAAATAGCGACCTGCGAGGGGCTTCTGAGAACAGGGGCTGAGAAAGGTTGAGTGGGGAAAGGGAGGAGAGGGGAGGCACGAGGGAGGCTGGTCGGATGGCTGTGTGTGCGTGTGTGGAGGGGCAGCCGGAGGACACAGGGGTTGCCCAGGGAGCAGTGTTTGTTAGGGGGCTGCATGAGGCTGGGTCACACAATGAGGGGCAGGGCCACGGAAACGGGCTTCCTTAAAACCATTTCTAGCACGTCCGTCCTGTTCTGGCCTGTGCCATCCGCATGCACATTGGCCTCTGATTTCCTGGCTTCTTCAGGGACACAATTTCACTGACCACAGGCCAAGGGGTCTGGGAGGGACCACAGGTGTTTCCACCATGTTTATTGGTTTATGGGGCATTTTAACGTGCACGATGCTATCTGGTGCTACTTTTCCCCCTTCACTAATGAGGGAACTGAGGCACAGAGAGGTGAAGTGACTCGTTCAGAGTCACACAGCAGCTGATTGGCAGAATTAAGAGGGAAATTTTTCTACTCGTTTGGGTATCCAGTGCCTGCGGAGCATTCTCCCCAGGGGGAGGTGAAGCGCTGCATAGCTGTGAACAGTAGGAATGCAGCTTGTGGGAAAAGGACATTAGTCCGAGGACTTGGCATCTCTGAGGCTGGACCCGTGGCCTGAGCTGCTAAGATGCAGCTCCCTGGGCATGACTCAGCTACTGAGGGCGCTGGTCTTTTGTGCGCTGTAGCAAAGTTCTGACTCTCTGGGAGGGCTGGGTGCCCTTATTCTGCCAATCCACAAACGCTGCGGAGGAGACCGCTGGGCCAAGAGTCAGTGCGGGGCTGGTCCCTGCTCAGCCACCTATGGCGGTTCCCGTGGGCTTGTGGGTGGAGCAGGGAACCAGCAGGAGGCAGGGCAAGTTCCCAGAGGAAGGGATGGTGTCCGCGGCAGGAAAGACGACCATTTATTTAAGTCCTACTGTGTGCCCAGCCACCATCACAAGTGTGTTATCTGCCCCCAGACAGGATATTTACAGTGATCCCACCTAGTAGTCATTATCAGCCGTACTTTACAGAGGAGGAAAACAAGGCACAGAGAGGGGAGGCGATTCTCTCCAGGCCACACAGCCAGGGGAGCAGTGACTCTGACCCAGACCTGTTCTTTAATTCAAGAACCTTGAGATAAAACTACATCTCCCTCGAGACTGGTTATTCTGGGAAACTTTGGTGGAAAAAAGTCCCTGTTTGGCCCAAAGATAATAGCATCGTAATGAGGTGTTTAATGGATCTGTCTGCAGAGGACGTCTTTGATGAATTATTTAAGCTGGCTCCGGAGAAAGTGAACGCTGTGAAAGAGGTAAGAGAGGTCAAAGTTCCAAGAGTACCTCCTGCCACCCGCCCACCCACCGCCCACCCGCCTTGAGTCTGGGGGTGGGAGTGGGGCAAAGGGAAAGGGACCGGGTCCTCACTCTGCAACTGCTGTGCGCCGGGTGCCGTGCGGGGGCCTTTTTGTGACCCCAAGTGGGAAGGTCGCAAACCCGAGCTGGGGACCTGGGGCCTCTGTTCTTCCCTGGGTAGGCCATAGTGAACTTCGCCAACCAGAAGCTGGACCGCCTGGGCCTGTCCGTGCAGAATCTGGACACCCAGGTAGGGACTCAGCTGCAGGGTCTGGGGCAGGGAAGGGGCATGGGGAGGGGGTTCCACAGGGCACTGGAAGCCTGGGCCCATCCTATGTGGCCTGGCGTGTGTCACCTCTTGGAACCTTGGGTCCTCCTCTCCAATGGGGATGTTGCTGGTAGGCGGTATTGCCAATCAGGGGCACGACGGGAATCCTGTGAAGTGGGGATCTCAGCGTTTGTCTACGCTGTTATACTTTTCATTGTAAAATAACCACTTTTCAGCTTTTTTCAAAATTAATCTTGGTCTCTCCAACCCCAAGACTCAAAGCACATGAGGTTTCCCTAACTGCATTCGCTCGCAGCGTTTATTAGGTTGAGCCGTGTGCCGGGAGGGGTTGTAGGTGCCGACACAGCCCCGTGTCTGCGGACTCCCTGAGTTGCCCGGCCCACTGTTCTGGGGCAGGAGCAGAGTCTTAGGAGGTCAGCCTTCCCCAGTGGGTCGTGGCCTCCCACGAGGATTCTGTGCCCTGTGGTTTCCCTCAACACAGTGGGGCGCAGAGAAGCTGTGAATTGCCGGCCCAGGGCCTTCAGGGCAGCAACGGAGCCTGCTGCACCCTGGGCGCATTAACTGGGCGTGGTGGTGGTGCAGGCGTCGGGCCACGTGGGTTTTGCTCACACAGCATGACTGGGGGCAGGTGGTGAGGTCAGGTCTGGTCACTGGAGCAGCTGATGTCTCAGGCACAGCCTGACATTAGCCAGCGGGGAATGGGGTAGATATACCCCTGTGCCTGGTAGCTAAAGCCGATACAGCCCTCACCATGTGCCCGGCCCTGAGCAAAGTGCTTTGCGTACATTAACTCACCGACTCCTCCCAGCAAACTCTTTAGGTGGGAACTGATACTATCCCATTTTACAGATGAGGACATTAAGCCCAGGGAGGTTAATTAACTTGTCCAAGGTCACACAGTGATTAACTGGTGGACCTGGGATTTGAACCCAGGTCGCTGAGGCCAGAGTTTGTGCTCCATCACCACCTCACACGGTGGCCATGTGAGAAGTCTGTGTGTGACATGGTGTGGTGACACTGCAGGGTGGAGATAGCAGATGGGCACGTGTTGCTTCTGGGCTCTGAGGACACCTCCTCCACCTTAGCTGTGTGGCTTTGGACCTGGACTTCTCTCAACCTCAGGCTCCTCTTTTTTGAAAATGGGTGCAGGGATACCAACCTCAGAGAACTGTGAGTAAGAAATGAGACGATGTGTATTACCTGACACACTGTCTACGCAGAATAAACAATACATTTGTGGCTTTACTGTATTTTACGTGGGAATAAACAAGATGATTTCTTAGGTTTACGTTCTACCCGTTTCATCTTTCTCTCTCCCTTGGTAAAATAATGACATTTGGAGAATAATGCACATGTGAGGATGCTATTTCGACTGCTGGATAAAAGGGGATATTAAAGTCCCTGGTATTTTGGTGGTATTACCAGGGAATATGCCAAACTAATAGCATCAGAACAGACCTAATATGAGGAAATTCCATTAAGGACTTCGCGTGGTGGCTTTTCCTCCAACAGTCAATCTTGTGTTTTATGTCTTTGAAGAGATTGAATACGATTATATGAGCATATGATGTGCTGGTGCTAGGGTGACAGCTTTATCTCTGAACATACAGACAAAACAGACCAATACAAATGTGGCCGCCAGCAAAATGAGCCCGGTGTGCTGTTCTCTGCCTTTTCCTGATGGAATTATTTTATACTTAACTCCGTTTCCGCCTGGGCTTCTGTAGCTCATGGAACAGTATGTGGTTTAAAAAATGATTTGAAGCTATTTTACAGAAAATTTAAAAATAGCTCATTTTATTGAGCACATGCTCTGTGCTAGGCAACCAATAACTGCTTTAGACCTGCTGCTGTTTACAACAACTCTGTGAGGTCAGGGTGTCGTCCCCGTTTCTCAAAAAGGAACCTGAGGCTCAGAGAGCTTGTGTGACTTCCGTAGGGTCACACAGCCTGTAAAAGGCAGAGGGGATCCTCCAGGCTATCTGCCTCCCATTCCCTCCTTTGTAGTTTGCAGATGGAGTCATCTTACTCTTGCTGATTGGACAACTGGAAGGCTTCTTCCTGCACTTGAAGGAATTCTATCTCACTCCCAAATCTCCTGCGGAAATGGTAAGTTTTCCAAAGATTTTCCTCAGGGGTCTACCTCTAGGTAGACAGATCTAGGAAATTGGCCTGATCAGTCTTTATTTATTCACTTCCAGGTGAAGTAAGGGTGATGGGAAACTTTGTTTGTCCATATGTCTGCCCATCCATCCACCAGCCTCACCCATAGACCCTCACACCTATCCACTGACTTATTCATTCACTCATCAACGCTATTCATGGATCACTCATCCACGCAATTCATCCACCCATTCACCTGCCTGCACATCCATCCATCCATCCGCCCATCCATCCACCTGCCCATCCACCCACCCATCCGTCCATCCATCTATCCACCCATCCATCCACCTGCCCACCCACCCATCCATCCACCTGCCCATCCATCCATGCATCCACCTGCCCATCCACCCATCCATCCATCCATCCATCTACCTGACCATCTATCCTTCCATCCACCCACCCATCCACCTGCCCATCCATCCACCCACCCATCCACCTGCCCATCCATCCATCCATCTACCTGACCACCTATCCTTCCATCCACCCATCCATCCACCTGCCCATCCATCCATCTACCTGTCTGCCCACCCATTCACCCATGCACCGGATCCATCGTTTTCTGAGGTCCTCTTGGCATCAGGCCCCGTGGGCCATAAAGACAATCCCACACAGCTGCTGCTTTTGAGGACGGCTCGCTCTCCACCCGCTGGGCCCTCAGTGGTGTGCGGTGTTCTAGGGCTGTGATGAAGTGCCGTGGCTCGTGGTGGGCGGGCCGGTGCGGGGTCTGAAAGAAAGCGTGGTTCGCAGGATCCGCAGCAGTCAGGAGAGGCCTTGCGTGAGAGGTGGCCGTGAAATTGTCTAGGGCTTGGTTCGCAGCGTGAACTAGGGAGGGCACCCCCAGGGGAAGGGAACAGAGTCAGCCAAGGCTCGGATGTGGCAGGGCTTCTGGCCCTGTGGGGGTCAGGAGTTCCCATGTGGACCCTGGAGTCTGGGGGGCTGCTTGGAAGATGGCTGCGTTAGTCCAGGCGGAGGGCTCTGGTCTCTGCCTGCACCTCGGGCTTTTTGCCCCTAAAATGTGCTCACAGCCCCTGCCCTGCCACCCCTCAGACCACAGGGGCATGTGGTCCCTGGTCCCCCAGGCCCGCCCAGGACCCCAGGTGGCCAGCTTCTCTCTGTCTGCACCGGGGTCCCAGGGACGGCTCAGCGGCAACCCAGGGTAGGAGGGCCCCCTTTCACCCCTCCACAGAGAGGGGACACCAGGCAGGGCTGGGTGCCGGTTCCCAGTGCCAGCCTTGGGGAGTTTCTGGGAAAAGGAAAGATTTTGGTCCCCTTTGATGTGCCCATGGCCCTGGGGCTGGTTCAAACCTCAAGGCCTGCCTGGGGTTGGGGGGTGAGCCTGTACACCCTTGACCCTGGCCCAGTTCCAACTTCGATCTCTGCCTGGCCCCCACATATCCGCAGCCCTGTCTGTCCCTGCTTCTGGCCGCAAGCCTGACCTACCCGGTCCCCTGCCGAATGTTCCAGGCCCGCCTTCCCAGCCTGCCTGCCCCCCAGCCGCAGCCTCACTGCCCGCCTGTGCTCCTTACTCGGCCTGGGCCTCTGGCATCTCCAGACCTTCCCCAGGCCGTTCTCTAGGCCCATCCTGCTTCCTGCTTTGCTTCAACCCCTTAGCCGGGTGGTCGGCTCTGACCACCTTATCCCCTCTGAGCTCTTGGGTATCCTATGGGGCCCCGAACCATGGCTACTCTCACGTTCTCTTGGAGTTCCTACCTGCCTCCGGCCTCACCTGGCCCTTTACCCCACTTCTCCCTCACTCCATACCCCTGCGAGGGAGGCAGGGCAGGGTTGCATCTCCATTTTACAGAGGGGAAAACTGAGGCTTTGGGACAGGCCCAGGGCCATCCAGCTACTCAGTGGCAGGTCTGACACCAGGACTGGCCACCCACCCTTCAGCCCACATTTCCCCCTTTGCAGCAGGAAGATGGCATCTCTGTGGGCATCATCTCCACCTTCCCAGGAGGCAAGGGGGCTCTTGACTTGAAGATCGAATTGGGGCTCAGATTCCCAAGAGCTGAGAAGCAAACAGGCTAGAGCAGGGCAGTGTTTGTAGCTCTAGTGGTGGTAGAAACAGTGGTCAGCACTTCCTAAGTTCTTGTCCCTCACCAGGCACTGTATTGATCAGCTATTGCCACGAAAATGCTGTGTAACAAACCACCCAAACAACCAGTGGCTTGAAACTGCAATCCTTCATCCTCATGGACCTGCAAGTCGGCCGGGTTCGGCTGCTCTAGGCTTGGCTGGGCTCCGCCGCTCGTGCGGGATGGGATGGGCGTCAGGCCATCTAGGCTGGGGTCACTGGGGCGGTGCAGCTCTGTGCCACATGCTTCCCATCCTCCTCCTGAGACTGGCAGTGAGCCTGGCGTGGTTTTTTCACGGCAACCGCAGGGACACAGAGACAAAGCAGAACACACGAGGTGCAGGCTTAGACCTGGGGTGCTGTCACCTCCTCTTTATCCTCGTGGCCAGAGGAGGCCCTGCGGCCTTGGTGCGGAGGCGGGAGAGCCCTGTGGTGTGCGGTGCAGAGACGATGCAGAACTGGGCCCAGGGAGGCGCTCGCCTCCCGGGATGAACTTGCTAATTCCTCCCCACATCGGGCCTCTGAGTAGGAACTATTCCCCATCCCCATTTTGCTCTGGGGAAACTGAGTTCAGAGAGAGCTAGTAAGCTGGTCAGGAGCACACCACTAGTTAGGGTCGAGGTCAGACTGGCATCAAGGCTTGTCCGTCTCCAAAGCCAGAGCCGCCTCCTTGCGTCCTTCCGGGGGAGCCAGGGGGAGCCCCATGGGAGATGGGGGCGGGGTGGTGGGCCCAGAAGGAGGCTCGCCCGGAGCTGCAGGGACGGGGGGCTTAGGTGGGTCAGAGTGAGGCTGAGACCGTGGTACTGACCTTCATCCACAAGGCAAGAGGCCCACCTGTGTGTTGAGGGTGGGAGGATGGAGACGGGCAGGTCACACGCGGGCCCCCTGGGGACGAGGGGCTCAGAGCAGCACAGGGGTCCCCTCTCTGTTACTCAGGTGTTGGGGATGTCACACCTGAGTAATGGGATGTCAAGGTGTGATCACTATTTGCTCACCTCCAACCCCTAGTTAGTTACCAGCCAGGGACAAACGTCCCGACTTCCAAGGCCCCTGTGTA
This sequence comes from Grampus griseus, assembly GCF_964374135.1. Classification (NCBI taxonomy): domain Eukaryota; kingdom Metazoa; phylum Chordata; class Mammalia; order Artiodactyla; family Delphinidae; genus Grampus; species Grampus griseus. The sequence goes on from NC_139005.1 coordinate 97,685,962, forward strand.
CAGGCAGCCTGCCAACTCCACCGGCTTCAGGACCGGCTTCAGGACCGGCTTCCAAAGATGAGCCACAATCTATGTGGGGGAAAAGGAGCAGCATCTCAGCTCAGACCCCGAGGATGCGTTTGTATGGACTATTGTAGGAAATCTCAGCCGTAGGAATGTGTAATAAAAATGCCGAGGAAGTCATTAGCAGAAGAGCGCAGGAACAGCGGCCTTTCCGAGGAATTGTTTTCTCTGCAGCGTGGCCTCTGGCCATTGAATTTCTCCTTATCAGACCTCCTTTGCCAACGGCGTCTACGTGAGGTTGCCGTTCCCTGAGGGAAGAGGCGTCCGGGTGGAGGAGAGAGGCGGTCATTTTCTCTGCGGAAATGAAAGCACGGGGCCAAGAGTCTCTGGCTTCCTCCTACATGCAATTACTTCTCCCCGGGACGATTTGAATGCATCCTTCTGGGTCGTAACCTTCTCTCAGCTCCATACTTTCATCATCTCAAACTGTGCGCGGCAGAAAAATGATGCTTTGTGTGGAGCGTGGTGGGATCAGGCTGGAGCCTGGGGCAGCTGCTCCTGGTCAGACTGGGCATCGCCGAGGAGTGTGACCCATAGAAACAAGTGCGATCACCGCCCTAGTTGATGGCAGCGATTCTCACATTCCACGAGGGCAGGCAGTGGGTCTGGGTTTGCCCCTGTTGCGTGGCCAGCGCATAGTGGATGCTAAATAATTTTTTTTTATTTTTTATTTTTTTGCTGTACGTGGGCCTCTCACTATTGTGGCCTCTCCCATTGAGGAGCACAGGCTCCGGACGCACAGGCTCAGTGGCCATGGCTCACAGGCCCAGCCGCTCCGCGGCACGTGGGATCTTCCCGGACCGGGGCACGAACCCGTGTCCCCTGCATCGGCAGGCAGACTCTCAACCACTGCGCCACCAGGGAAGCCCAATAAATATTTTTTAAATAAGTGAAGGAAGTCTTTCCAAGACACTGGTGCCGTGAGCTGCTCTGTGACAAATGGATCCTACGGTCAAGTCACCTGGGAAAACATGCACAGTCTTGAAGGCTCATGACACACCAAAGCATATTCAAGGCTCTGAGAAGTCCTGCAGTGGGGGATTTCCATATAACTTTGTCGAAGCCAACGTTTCCCAAAGCTGTTTGGCTTTCTGCACCCTGGACCACGCTGTGGGGATGCAGGCTTAGAGGGTGAGCGCATCAAAGGCAGGGCTGCGAGGCGGGGGAACCCAGCCCGGGTGTCTCGTTCTCACTCTGACATTTACTTTCTGTGCACCCTGTCAATAGTGTTCATGATGAGAATGAGAATAATAGCAACAGTTGTAACCCTCATTTTCCAGAATTTTCCAGTCGGGGGAAGACTTGGGGACAAAGCACGGGGCGAGCAGTGGAGGTCTTAGCCCCTCCCTCTGAGGTTTGCTTCCACCTGGTCTGGACAGCCCCAGGGGTGTGTCTCACCTGCTTGGAAGCATTGGCACCTGTGACAACCTTGGTTTCTTCTTCTTGACGGGCTCTAGAGGGGCCAGCCCTACTGGGCCAGTGACCCAGCCTCTGCCACTCTCCCTCTTGCATGTCGGACCCAGCTCGGTGCCTCTGTCCATCTGATGCTCCATCATCTCTCCCCCGTGGAGAAGGGCTCTGCTCGCTGCCTTCCAGATCCCCGTGGTCCCCGCACGGCCACCAGCTGCCATGGAGGACTCTGGCCCCTTGCCCGGGATGCGGCAGGAGTCCTTGGCGTGGGTGGAACGTGCTCCCCCTGCCCCTGCCCTGTGCCCTCAGACCAGGACTGTGACCTGCCCCTTTCCCTCTCAGACAGAGTTCTCTCTCGGGGGCTTCAGGCCCTCCTACACGCCTCACTTCCCGACCCTTGTAGGAGCCCGGACAGCTGGAATTTGCAGGGAAGCCCTGGCTCTGCCTTTATTATTCCACGTTCAAGTCTTGCCTTGTGGTTCCAATCCTGTGTCCACCATCACACTTGGATCCACACGGCAGCTTGGAAAGGCCTCTGGAAGATGCACTATTCCCCTTGTACAGATGAGGGGACAAAGGCCCAGGCAGGACATGTGCCTTGTCTGACCTGTGACTTGTGACCTAGTGGGGCGGGTGCATGGACATCTAACCTAGATCTGCCCAGACCCACCAGGAGGTGACTGCAGGCGGCCTAGGCAGGGCGGCCTCCTCGGATGGGCCTGGCTCATCTGCTGCTCTGCCAGCCGGGTCTCTGGGCCCCTGGCTAGGTTGCCATGGGAACTGCCTGGCCTGTGTGAAGCGGGCTCTGGGGCTGGTATGGTCGGCAGACGGGGAGGGAAGGGAGCAGCACGACTGGCCACCAGTCTGGGACATCCAGTCAGCACGGTGGGCCTGAGACCTTTGAAGGAAGGACCTGCTTGAGGTGCCAGTGAGTCGGGGACTCAGCCAGCTTTATCCCTGCCTCGTCCTGCCTTGCCCCACGCCCTCTTTTTTACCGCACCAGCCTGCTGCCCCAAGGAGAAGGGCAGGGGTCTTTTCGGTGGGGTCTGAGAAACTAGCTGTGAAAAGCCAGGGCTCCACTAACAGAGGGACTGCTCTGAGCTGAGGGCTGATGGGGCTCCCCAGGGCCCATCACCCAGGGTCCTGTATCGGGGGAGATGGTGGAGACCCCACTTTGCAGGGAGCAAGTGGAGGGCCCGAGGCACCAAGGGACTTGCTCGAGGCTCCCCAGGACCGAGCGGGGATCCGAACCTGGGTGGGCCTGACTCTGGCCCGGGGAATTCTCAGTGCTGGGAGCGGTGTCTCAGGCGCCAGCCCAGGCAGAGGGGTGGCACAAAGGGCAGGCACCTGGGTAGAGGTGGCTCCTCAGCCCCCAGTCTGCTTTGCAGGCGTCTGGTTCCGACACTTTCCGTCTTGTGAGTTCAGATGAGCCCTGTGGCCACTCTGAACGTCGGTCTCCTCATCAATGCTTTACCCATGGACCTCAGCTCTCTGTTCCTGAGGGAGTCTCTGTTGCTCACGGGTTTTGGGGCTGCTTCGGAAAAGATCAGGATGAACCCATGCTCCCTTCCCTGGTTAGTCCCCTCACCTGGCAGGACTCACCCCCAGGTGTCACCTCCACCAGGAAGCCTTCCCTGATCCCTGGGCTGGGTGCCTTCCTCAGGGACTGCCTTTCCCACTAGAGGTGGCCTCCTTGCTGCACGATGGGTCATCGTGCTGACACCTGATGGGATCTTGTCATTGTAGCTACACAACGTCACCCTGGCCCTGGAGCTGCTGAAAGATGAAGACCTTCTCAATCACCCCGTGAGCCCCGAAGGTGAGTGCAGGACCCTCGTGGGCAGCCAGCCTCGGGCGAGCGCCACAGAGCGGGGCACGGGGCATGGGGACAGCCGTGTGTTGGTACAGCCTCTTGCCTGGCGTTTGCTGAGTTTTCCTAGGAGGAGCACTGTGTCCACAGCCCCTACCCACGCCAGTGGAGGATGGTCCTGGGGAGAGGAGATGGGGGACTGAGGTCCCTGGGGATGGGCTGTCCGGAGGGCTGAGGCCTGGAGGAGTTGCAGTGTTGGGGGCCCCACAAGAGGGTGCCGGGGAGGAGAAGGAGGTAGCACGCCCTGTGCTGGGTCCTGGGACTCACGCCTAGCTTGACCGACTGTCCTGGTTTGCAGGGGCCTCTCCAGGGTTTAGCCTGAAGGCCTGTGTCCCAGGGAACCCCTTGGTCCCGGGCAAAGGTGGACGGTTGGCCACCCCCTGCCCAGGCCTGAACCCTGCCCTGCTCTCCCCTGGCCTGCAGACATCGTGAACAAGGACACCAAGAGCACGCTGCGGGTCCTCTACGGCCTGTTTCGCAAGCACAAGCTGAAAGAAAGCATGGACGGGGAGCCCCTGGAATCCCCCAATTAACCGTCACAGCCCCCAAAATCTGCTTCTCAGAGCCTGCCTGCCAGCCCCAGCTGGAGGTCCCGAGGGCCGCAGAGGGATCTCCTCACCGTCCAGCCAGCCCCTGGGCCTCCCACTCTTACCCTGTGTGTCTGCGGCACGCCCCAGCCCCCCCTTCCCTCTCTGCTCTTTCCATCTGTCTGAATATCTTTGAACTCACTAAGCGTGGATTCGTTCTGAGCCAACCTCTGGCCTCGCTCAGTTTCTTTTAACAAATGTATTTCTGGGAGGGATTTGGGGAGCCTGCCGTTGTCCTGGGAAGGGCCCCGCTAAATGTACATGAATATGAGCTGACCCCCCCCTCCGCACGCAGCCTCTCTCCCCACAGGGTGGGTGTGGGAGGGACTCTTGTCCCTGAGGCCACCCCTGGGGTAGCCGAGAGCCCAGCGGTGCTGACCTTCACTGGGGCCGAGGGTCCCGCCCTGGAGCAGGACCGCCCCTCAGGTGTCAGGGTTGACCTGACGGCGGAGACCCGCCTGCCCACGCTCAGCTACTGCAGCCCGCCTGCCTCTCGAGTCGGGTGATGGCCCCAGCATCACCCTCCAGAGGCAGGAGGCCTAAGTGGCTCCAAAACCAGGCCGCTGTGCCCCTCGGGAAAGTCAGTTCAGTTACTTTGCAGAGGAACCGTGGCCCAGGCCCAGCCCTATGGCCGCGATGGTGAGCTTTGCCCAAAAGTCACAGAGAAGACGTCTTTGTGGCTGATTAGTGGGTCAGATCGTCTCCTAGTCGGTCCGCAAGGAGCTGCTGCGTGTGTGTGTGTGTGTGTGTGTGTGTGTGTGTGTGCGTGTGCGTGTGTGTGTGTGTGTGTCTGTCTGTCTCTGTCTCTCTCCAGCGAGACCCAGCACTTGCTGCATACATTTCTCAAAGCAAAAGTCCCTGTGGAAGGATTGAACAGGGATTCCCAGAGCTGACATCAGATGGGCACCAGCCTGGAGGAAGCAGGGTGGGCGGGGCTGGGGGTAGGGAGGGCCCACAGGGGAGGGCGGGGCGGTGGACCCTGGCTGGTGCTGGGCTCCTTCCTGCTCTCCCAGCTCCAAGCCCCTGTGGAGGACAGAGCCTACTAGGTCTGGGGTTGCCTTGGATTGGGGGAGGGGCTTTGGGGCAGGGGGCCGGCATGGGCCAGGCCATCTTTGCCAGACCAGCTGCTGGAGAGTGGAGAATGTCCTGCCTACAGGGAGGGACATAAGGAACCCTGGAGCTGGTGTCAGTGTGAGAGAGTCTCAGAGTGGTCTTCCCTCCAACTCACCCGCCATCCACATGCTCCCGTTACCTCCTGCTTCACAGATAATTAGGTGTAGATGAGACCATGAGGATGGGGCCCCTGTGATGGGATTAGAGTCATTATAAGAAAAGAGAGATCAGAGCTCTCTCTCTGCCATGTGAGGACACAGCAAGAAGGTGGCCATCTGCAAACCAGGAAGAGGGCCCCCACCAGGCACCAAATCATCTGGCACCTTGATCTTGGACTTCCCAGATACCAGAACTGTGAGCAATAAATGTCTGTTTTTAAAGACACCCAGTCTATGGTATTTTATTATAGTAGCCAGAGCTGACTAACATGGATTTTCAATACCATTAGTCATTAGGGAAATAAAGTTAAAACCACAATGAGATCTCACTATACACCCCCTAGAATGGCTACATTGAAAAACTGACAATAGCAAGTGTTGACAAGGACGTGGAGCAATTAGAATTCTCATACATTGCTGGTGGGAATGCAAAATGGTACATTTACTTTGGAAAACATTTTGGCAACTTCTTATAAAGTGATACAAACACTCACCATATGACCCAGCCATTTCACTGTTAGGTATTTATCCAAGAAAAATGAGAACATATGTCTACACAAAGGCTTAGACATGATTAGCTGTACTATTCATAAAAACCGAAGACTGGGAAGAGCCCACATGTCCATCGCCAGCAAAGGCGTAAACAAATTAGAATGTGTCTATATAATGGGCTTCTGCTTAGCGACAAAGAGGAAAGGGTGTTGATAGAAAACAGCCTGGATGCTCTCAACAACATTAGGCTAAGTGAAGGAAATGAGACACAAAGGGCTACACGTTTATAAGAAATTCTAGAAGAGGCGAAACCCCGGTAGGGGCAGGAGGGACCTTCGGGGTGACGGGAATGTTCCATGTGTGATCGTTGTGGTTACGTGACTGTCCACGTGTGTCAAAACTCATCAAATCGTACACTGAATGGGAAAATTTACCTCTTGTAAATTATTCCTCAACAGAGCTACAAAAATCAATTTAAATTTTTTTTCTGATTTGCTGTCAAACTGAACAAGGGTGAGGATGGCCAGCCTTCGGGGGGAGGGCTATGGAAGACAGGGAGCCACGACCCCCGGGATGGGGGGGGCCTTGATTTCATGCTTTCAGGGAGCCTGGTATGAAGACGGAAAGTGGGGCCTCGGGGGATGCGACCTCTTATGAGTGCGGAGATTTGAGTCTGTTTAAATGCTCACAGGGAGGGTGCAGAAGAGAAAAGGTGAAACGTGAGCGGGAGAATCTTACTGGAGGGAGGTACCTGGGCAGGTGACAGGAGCTGGGCTCCAGGTACAGGGAGGGGTACCTGGGATGGGGGGCCGCTGGGAGAGGGGGGGATATGGGAGCAGAGAGAGAGAGAGAGCCCACCTAGTGCCCAACTGCATGCCCATCGGGGATTGTCACGGCCTTTTGATGTCCTCTTTATCCTTTTGTAACATCTCTTGCTCTGAAATCTACTTTGATTTTAGACTTTAAATTTACTTTATTTTTTTACTTTGAATCAGATGTTAAAATCTGATTTTAATATAGTCACTCAAGCTTTCTTTTAGTGTTAGCGGGGGATCTTTTCCATTCTTTTCCTTTTAAAAAGATCCGTGTCTTTATATAGAAAGAGGGTTTCTTATAGATACAAATAGTTGTGTCTTTTTATCTGATCTGAATACTTCTGCATTTTAATGGAGGGTTGAGTCCATTAAAAATTTTTTTATTGTGGTAAAATACACATAACGGAATTTTCCGTTTTAGCCATCGTAACACTTGCAGCTCAGTAGCATTAAGTTAACTTCGCCCTGTGTGCCGACGTCACCACCATCTCCAGAACCCTTTTCATCTTGCAAAAACAAAACTGTGTACCCGTTAGACAGTAACTCTCCACACCCCTCCCTCTGGCCCCTGGCAACCACCATGCTCCTGCTTGACCAGACCCACATTTTGAACTGCCCTGGACACAGGGCCCCTTGGGGTTCCCACCCCAAACTCCCCCGATTGAAGTCAGAACCCGCCCCTTCCCCTGTCCTGCCTCCTGCCGCCCCAGCCCTTTTTCCGGCCCCTCCAACCTCCTGATCCCAAAGCCTGAGACCTGTGACTCGCTCTGGACCCTCCCCTTTCCCCCACCTGGGCACCAAGTCCTTTATGCCCTTTGTTCGCCTTTCAAACTCCTCCCTTCTGCCCCTGGAGGTCCAGGCCCTCGCCGTGCCATCCATCGGGGCGGGTACAGTAATTCCCCAGCTGGGCTCTCTGCCGCTCTCCCCTCTGACCCCGATTCCACAGCAGCAGCTGGAGTTTTTCTGTCCTGGGAACCTGATTCCGTTACCATGCTGCTCTAAACCTCCCCTGCTCCCCGATGCTCTGGGTCCTCCTGGCGCGGCTGGCTTTGAGTGTCTTCTTGTTGACCTTGTTCTATCTCCTACCCCACCGCATCCTTTCCAAAATGCTTTTAGTTTATTCCCTGAAAGCCCCAAGGTCTTTCCAGGCCTTCCTGATGCTGTTATCCCTGCCTGAGATGCCCTCCTCCCACCTACCCCCGGAGCTTATCCCTCACAAAGGGGTGGGGGCACCCTTGGGGAGAGTCCAGAGGAGGGATGAGCTCGGGGACAGGGTGGACGCCTGGGGGGTGGTCCCAGGGCTTGGGCTAGGTGGGCGGAGTGGCTCCCCCGAAGAAGCCTGAGAAGGGAGTGGCTGGGGAGCCCACGGCCCTCACCTCCCTCTCTCCTCCATTCCACGAAATCTGACCCCAGCTGGAGTCGCAGCAGGAGCTGGAAGCAGGATAATTACCGTGGGCTGAACTGGAAACCGTCCAGGGCCCAAGAAGGAGCTGGCAATCTTGGGCTGGTGCGCAAACAGCTTCGGAGTGACGGGAAATGCCTCGAAGGCCCGGGTGCCTCGGAGCTGAGCCGCTTCCCAAAATAATCCAAGGGGCAGCTGTCTCGGATTCTGAAAGTGGGTCTGGCTGCCCGAGCTGCAGGAAGCCCCAGGCCCACACCAGCCTCACTCTGGGAACAGATGGCACTGGGAATATTTTTTTCTTTCACCGAAGTCAGCTGGTAAGCGAACAGCTTGTCTGGAGCAAAGCGTCCCTCCCCCCCCACCCCCCCTTTGGCAACAGATCAAAGCTGCCACCTCCCCTCCCCTAATCCCTGCCCGCCTCAGGCCTTCCTCCTTGTAAGACACGGGCAGCCGAGCCAGAGGGACATCGCAGGTATTCTCACCTCAGAGCTCATGGGGTCCTCGCCCACTGGTGGGTTTGACTCAGGGGGCAGCCAGGGCCCCTCACTCTATGGGACAGCAGATCCTGGGAGGCCTGGCTGGTTGGAAAGTGGACAACAGGGATGTCCCAGCAATGATTCTTTCAGGAAGAGCCAGCCAAGAGACCTTGGTTGGCCAACAATCGCACGCTTTTATTCATCTAACTATGATGGTCTCAAGTAGATTGATACGCTCGTTTCCTGTAAAGGGGATGCGTCAACGCACAGGTGGGATTTTTGCATCTGCACAAATCATTCCTAAGAGGCCTTCCTGAGCACCTACTGTGTGCAGGCCCCAGGCTCAGAGCTGGGGATCCGGAGAGAGCTCAGAGGGAGGCTCTGTCCTGGCTCATGGCCCGCGGCGGACGAGGCAGCGCGGTGCCGTGGTTAGAGCGCAATGCTTGCATCAGGCGCTGAGGCGTGAACCTTGGGTCTGTCCGCTACTTGCTCTGTGATGCTGGCTGAATCACGTACCTCCCTGAGCCTCAGTTTACTTCTCTGTCCAATCAAAGCAATAAGGAATCTGAGTCTTTGTAGGGTTATTATGAAAGTTGAAGAGGACCCATCTAAAGAGCTTTAACGTTGCTGGACACAGAGCATTCAGTAACGTCACGTGATGTCACCATCACCACCATCACCCCCACCCCCACCATCACCATCACCATCGCCATCATTCCTGCACCTGTAAAAAATGGAACTGAAAGCCCCTCCCCCCGTGGGTCCTGGTGAGGACGCCATGACAAGGGGTCAGGGCCCTGGCACACTGGGGGCTCAGGGCCAGGCACTAAAGAGCTAGCTCATCAGGGGAACCCTACCTGGGTTTTGTGTGTTCCCGGCACCCAGGCTCTGCTTGTTGGAACCCATGACACTCAGCACATCAGAGGCGCTGGATAAATATTTGCTGGATGACACACTGACCGTGACCTCTTACCTCCCCTGGGGTCGGCACATCCAGACCTGCTGTCTTTACTCGAGCCCACCCAGCTGGCCTCCCTGATGCCCCAGGACACCCGTGCTAAAGCTGAGCTCAACTCAGTTCACTGCTCTGAACTTGGGCTGGTTCCCTCGGCCCCTGGGCCAGGCCAGCGGGTTCACCACCTCAGCTGAAAACACAGAGGCGAATGGAGAAACAGTGGCTCCGGGACCTCTGCCCTTCCTCTTGGCGTTTGGAATGAGAGACAGCGCTGTGATGTCGTGGGAAGTCCTGGGCTCCAACCCCAGCTGGGCCACTTAGGAGCTGTGTGGTCTTGGGCAAGTCACTGCCTGTCTCTGAGTTTCCTTTTCTGTAAAACGGGAACGATCCTCCCAGCTTAGCTTAATCCCCAGGTGGGAGTCATAAAGATTAACTGAAATAATGATGGGCAGGGTTTTGACGAGCGCTAGCAGCTGAGCAATAGCCATGGCTAACACTTCCTGGATCCTCATCTTTAGTTGTCACGGTCAGGCAGCCTGGCCACTCATGAAACCCACTTCCTCTTCCTGACGGGCGCGCGGACAGACTGCATTTCCCAGCCTCCCTTGCAATTTGTGTAACCGAGTCCCAGTCAATTTCTGTTGTTTCTAGAAGTTTTCTTTGCTTCCTTTTCAAAATTTCTTGACCATGTTAAAGTCTCTTGTTCCTTATTCTATTTTTTTTTTTTGCGGTACGCGGGCCTCTCACTGTTGTGGCCTCTCCCGTTGCGGAGCAGAGGCTCCGGACGCGCAGGCTCAGCGGCCATGGCTCACGGGCCCAGCTGCTCCGCAGCATGTGGGATCTTCCCGGACCGGGGCACGAACCCCTGTCCCCAGCATCGGCAGGCGGACTCTCAACCACTGCGCCACCAGGGAAGCCCTATGTGGACCATTTTTAAAGTCTTTATTGCTTGTTACAATATTGCTTCTGTTTTATGTTTTTGTTTTTTGGCCACGAGGCATGTGGGATCTCAGCTCCCCGACCAGGGATCGAACGTGCGCCCCCTGCATTGGAAGGCAAAGTCTTATCCGTTGAACCACCAGGGAAGTCCCTGCCTCCCTTTAAATTAAAGTCTTAGTTTGGGATTTGTGGTCCACAGGGCCAGTGTAAAACCCACATTAGGGCAGAGGTTGGTGTTTATGACTTCAGGGAGTTTCTTTTTCTCCTTTTCCCCCGGTGCCGAGCTTGATGTAGGCTAGTATCCTTGCTTTTTCCATCTTTAGGCTTTTTTTTTTCGTCTTTTTCCTACTATCTTATTCCAGCAGTGAAAGCATAGCCCTTGGGAGAGTCCAGCTGTAGGTGGGGCTCCCTACTGACTTGTGCTGGGCGGCCCAGGCTTTCCTCCTGCCCCACAGCCAAGTGTGCTCATGGCGAAGGACCATCAGGTGACTGGCCTTGGTGAACGTCCCTGGGGCAGAGCTGGCTTCGGCAACTGCTCACCTCTGGGGACTTCCAGTTTCCCTCCTAGTTCTCTGGCCTGTGAGGATTTTTCTTGTTCTTGCTTGTTCAGTGTGATACGTTTTAATGCATATATGATATATGTGTATGTGCATGCGTATAAAAACATGTTCATATACGTAGACACGTATGTTGCTTTTTCACTGCTTTGCGTGGGACTATTGCTCAGTGCTTAGTCTTCCACATGGTGGAAAAGGGGGGTCATTTTCTGGTTGCACATTGTAGAGTTTGTGTTGGTTTTTTTTTTTGGCCACACCCCATGGCTTGTGAGATCTTAGTTCCCTGACCAGGGATTGACCCGGGCCCTCGGCAGTGAGAACGCCGTGTCCTGGCCACTGGACCTCCAGGGAATTCCCATTGTAGATGTTGAATAAGCATCAAAGTATCTTTAAAATTCTCTCTCCATCTCCGCCCTCCCCTAGTCTACATACGGAGGCAGGTAACGGCTCGCCATCCATCCACCTCCACTCTCTCCTCCTTTCCAAGACCTCCTTCCCCAGCCCAGTCCTGTCTCCCAACCCAGACCCCGATCCAGCCACATGGTGGGGTGCGCCGAGCGTTTACCCGTAGATACTCTTCCGCGTCCCAGCAGCCTGTGCCGCCAACAATAGGCTTCTCAAGGACAAAAGTAGTGTGGGGTGTGCAGGGAAGGTGGGATCTTCTTGAATGGCCAGCCCTGGCTGTTCTGGGGGACCTGTCTGGGGGCCAGAGTGGGCCAACGTGGCAGTTCTGGAGGCGAGGAAGAGGCCTGAGGTCCCAGACTGAATGAGGCAAGAAACAGGTGCAGAGGAGCCAGTGGCCTCAGGTGGAGACACGGCCCCACGCGCTCACCTGTAGAAGGCAGAGGCCCCCAGGTGTCACTGGCCAGGGTGCAGGAGGCGTCCCAATCAGCAGAGCTTTCTAAAGGCCAGGCCGTGCCAGGGCTGCCTAAGAGATGCGTGAGCATAAGGCCAACCACCGCTCGGGGGGTCTGCACAGGGTTCCGGCGCCCCGGGGGCGGGGTGGGAATGGGATACACCTGACGCGCTGGGTGCAGCACCCTGGGCCAGGTGCCTTGCTCAGACCCAGAGCCCAGTGCCCTGTCTCATCTGTCCTGGTGATCAAAATCTGGGCAGTGGTGGTCAGGCAAGGCCCACCAGCCGATGTCCATCCAGCACTCAGGGTCCAGGGGGACAGGCAGTGCATCATGGGTGAGTTACCATGGAGACGACCCAGAGCCCCTGGGTTGCATATGGTACACCAGACACATTGTTCTTGCTGGTTCAGTCTTACGTGGGCATAACTCACTTGGGTGTCAAAGCAGACTGTATGCATTGCTGACAAGTTCTGGGTGATCCCATTGGACTTGCCTGGTTCCGGGTCCCCCCGTAGACGTTCTCAGTCCCTGGTCCAGGTGCAGTGTAGACACTGGGAGGTCTAGGGCCTGCCCAGGTGATTCTCACATGCAGCTGATTTTCCGAACCGCAGCTCCAGACACAAAGAAGTGGAAACCTATTGCCTCTCCTGGTTCATCCTCCATTTCCATAGAGAGAGGGTTTGAGGAAACATCCACCTTCTCCAAAAAATAACCGCACATGCGGTACTAAGCAGTGACTGGCTGGCCAAGGATATGAGGCCAGTGAGAAGTGGGGATGCGGGAAGGGGCCCCCCAGGGCCTTGGACGGCCACTGCTGGGCAGGATGGGAGGGAGGGGACAACCTCAGGTCTGGCCGGGATTTACTTCCTCGTTGGGTGTTCTGTGCTCCCCTGTCTCTGCTCTTGTCCTGCCATCTCTGGGCCACGGCCGTCACTTCTCACCTTGGCCTTGAACTCACGCTGCACGTGGCCTCTGTGCCTTGACCCCCTCTGCTGCCGCCCGGGTCCCTGCTCTGTGAGCCCCACCTACGCAGATGGGTCTGCCTCCCCCGCTGAGTGCCCCCACGCCCAGCACAGGTGGGTGGGAGAAGGGGTCGGTGAGCACCGGCGAGTGACGGGGACCCTGCAGAACAGGTCATGGTGGCGGTGTGCCGGTCACCCCAGTCCTCAGTCACCGTGGCTGTTCTTGTTAACCAAGTGTGTTTCTGAGCGTGGACAGCTGTGCCCACCTGCTCACGTGGCCCTATGTCTCTATACAGTTCGCAAGAGGAAAATGTTTTTGTGTTTCTTTGGTTCAAGTGTCCTCCCTGCCCCCTAGCAAACCATAGATGCTTTGCGCCCCGTGACACGGGGCCGAGCATTGGGACTCCACCGCCCCCCTCCCCGGGTTAGAACACTGGCGACTTCCTTCCACTGGAGCCCGGTGGCTCCCTCTTTTGCTTCCCACAGCCTGGGGATCCCACAGGAAGCTGCCCTCTAGCACAGTAGGAACTGGACATTCAAATCCTGCCTCTGCCCTTTATTTGCCCATGACCTTGGGGGAGGGACTTAGCTTCCTAAGTCCATGGTTCCTCTTGTAATAGGAGATATTATTAACAACAGCTTCCTCCCTTCCAGTTTCTGTGGCTGCCTGGTAACCTCCCCATTTCTTATGCTCCTCGCCTCTGTGGGTGGCGAGTTCAGCTCAGCTCAGCTCCCAGTGTCTGAGGCCTCAGCTCGGGAGGCTTGGGTGGCTGGAATCCCCCGGAGGCGTCTCACTTACACGTCTGGCCACGTTTTTCAAGTGTCTGAGGGGCTGTCCCTGGGCAAGAGAATTAGGCGCGTGGCCCCTGAGGGCAGGGTGGGGAGGGGGGTGAGGTGGGAGGAACTAGATTTGGGCTTGGTGCCGGGAGGAGCTGCAGTCCAGCCCGGGGCCTCCATGGCTGGCAGGAAGCGGCATCTCCAGGGGTGGGGGGTCAGCCAGACCCTCCGCTCAGCCCACCTCCAGCCCCCTCCCAGTACTGCTCAGAGCAGGGGTGGGGGGCTGCAGAGACCTAGAGTGTGTGGCGGCGGGGACGGCTGGGAGGTGACCTGATGGGGAGGGCACTGCCTGCAGGTAGCACACGCCCAGACAGCCCCCTCCAGCCTCTGGAAGGAGGAACAGCAGCCTGCTGCCAAAAGCCCAGTCGTCTCGGTCCAGGGACGGACCCTCTCCCGATGAGGACATGGAGGATGGCTCTGCCTCGGCGTGGTCCCTCCCATCCTCAGAGGCCAGCGGATCCCCATGTGACCTCCCTCTGTCCAGAATGCTGTCCTTGCTGGCATCTGCATACCCAGCTCCTTGACCCAGTTCTTAGCTTAGTGGTCACGGCTCCTGGTCACCAACGTGGAGCAGCCCTGCCGCTCTCTCTAACCACCCCAGAGCCTCTGCATTTGTCACTAGGGTATAGGATGCTCACACCATCCTATATCCTCTGCGTTGCTCAGCACTAGCTGCTACCTCGTCCCTCCCTTCCTTTTGCTGTCTGTGTGGGTTCCTGTTTATCAGTCCACTGGAAGCAGGCACCCTGTTAGGTCTTATTCACTGCATCCTGTCTCTAGAACAGTGCTCAGGACATTATAGGAATTCAGAAAAGAAGTCTTACAAAGGAAAAACTCTTTCTAACATTCTGTACCATCTAACAGTGGGACGAACTGCTTTTCGGTAGTGAGCTCCCCGTCACTGGTGGTATTCAAGCAGTAGTTGGATGAGCACTCGTCAGGGTGTGTTACAGAGACAAAGGCAGGAGGTAGAGCTTGCGCTTAGGGCCATCACAGCTCCCGTCCAAGGGTCTCTGAACTTCCACTGCTCCCCTCCCTGTCTTGCTACCCTCCGGCTGTGAGATGCTGGGTGACACCCTACTCTACTCTGGCCCCAGTCTCTCCACAGTTCTAGAAAACAAGAGGTGGCAGCATCTATTTGGTTGAACCTCCCAGATGGAAAAGGCTGCAGAAGGAAAGACCAATATTTATTCATTATCGTATCCAGAAATTAGCCTGGGAGCCACAAATAGACATTCCTAACCAGCGCCCGTCTGGCCCTGCCTCTCGGGCTCCTGCTACAGATTCCTTTTCATGTCACGTCTTGCCACCCGCACAGGGGTTTGGCTCGAATATTTGCCAGCCGCTTGGTTATTTTCTGAGGTGATTAATAGGAAGGTGGGGCATCCGACAGCAAGCAGGATGGTCTTTTAAAAGGACATGTGCTGTTCCCCACAAGGACCCATGTGAGCGTGGTTCAGAAGCTCTTGGAGTGGGTGGGCAGGACGGGAAGAGCCAGGGCAAGCGGAGTGAGGGTGGGGTGCCATCCGGCTGGAAGGACCCATCAAAGACGAGAGGCTGCACGGGACAGGCCAGGTCTGTTTCAGTTCCGTCGTGCACTTGGCCCCGGCCCATCACTGCCGGGCTCAGGAGCCGTGCTCCACCTGTGCTTCCCCATCAGCTCTTAGCATCAGCATCACGTACCCAACTATTTCTCCCATCTTCAGAGAAGCCTTCCTCTCCCACTTCTTCTGGCCTCCGCTGCTGTCTTCTTCCCCCACTTGAGAGCAAATCTTCTTGAAAGAGCAAAACTCCTCCCCATCTTTCTTCAGTCCGCCCCCAGCCCGCTCCAAGCAGGCTTTTCATGCCAGAGATTCCCCGAAACTGCTCTAAATGAAGTCAGCAGTGACCCCGCCCCGTCCAGACCCTGAAAGCCAAAATCCAATGTTGGCCGTCAGACCTCAGCTTCCTGACCCATCAGCTGCCTCTGGCTCTGCTGGTGGGTCCCTCTCTCCTCCTGGCTGCCCCTCCTCGCCTGGCTCCCAGGACCCCGTGTGCCCTCTGCTAGTGTCTCCTCACTCCCTGGCTGCTTCTTCCTGTCTCCTCGACCTTGATCACGTTCAGTGTTCAGTCCTTGGACTGTATCTCCTTTTATTAACCTCTTGTTGCCCCAGTGATCCTGTTGGTGGCTTTCTTTTTTATTTTATTTTATTAAAATTTTTTTAATTTAATTTAATTTATTTTTTTAATACAGCAGGCTCCTATTAGTCATCAATTTTATAAACATCAGTGGGCTTCCCTGGTGGCGCAGTGGTTGAGAGTCCGCCTGCCGATGCAGGGGACACGGGTTTGTGCTCCAGTCCGGGAAGATCCCACATGCCGCGGAGCGGCTGGGCCCGTGAGCCATGGCCGCTGAGCCTACGCGTCCGGAGCCTGTGCTCCGCAGCGGAAGAGCCTGCGTACCGCAAAAAAACAAAAATAATTTTATACACATTAGTGTATACATGTCAATCCCAATTGCCCAGTTCATCACACGACCACCCCCACCCCCTGCCACTATCCCCCTTTGGTGTCCATATGTCTGTTCTCTACATCTGTGTCTCAATTTCTGCCCGGCAAACCGGTTCATCTGTACCATTTTCCTAGGTTCCACATATATACCTTAATATACGATATTTGTTTTTCTCTTTCTGACTTACTTCACTCCGTATGACAGTCTCAAGATCTATCCATGTCTCTACAAATGACCCAATTTCATTCCTTTTTATGGCTGAGTAATATTCCATTGCATATATGTACCACATCTTCTTTATCCATTTGTCTGTCGATGGGCATTTAGGTTGCTTCCATGACCTGGCTATTGTAAATAGTGCTGCAATGTGTCTTTTTGAATTATGGTTTTCTCTGGGTATATGCCCAGCAGTGGGATTGCTGGGTCATATGGTAATTCAAGTTTTAGTTTTTTAAGGAACCTCCATACTGTTCTCCATAGTGGCTGTATCCATTTACATTCCCACCAACAGTGCAAAAGGGTTGGTTCCCTATTCTCCACACCCTCTCCAGCATTTGTTGTTTGTAGATTTTCTGATGAAGCCCATTCCAACTGGTGTGAGGTGATACCTCATTGTAGTTCTGATTTGCATTCCTCTAATAATTAGTGATGTTGAGCAGCTTTTCATGTGCCTCTTGGCCATCTGTATGTCTTCGTTGGAGAAATGTCTATTTAGGTCTCCTGCCCATGTTTGGATTGGGTTGTTTGGTTTTTTAATATTGAGCTGCATGAGCTGTTTATATATTTTGGAGATTAATCCTTTGTCGGTTGATTCATTTGCAAATATTTTCTCCCATTCTGAGGGTTGTCTTTTCATCTTGTTTGTAGTTTCCTTTGCTTTTCAAAAGCTTTTAAGTTTCATTAGGTCCCATTTGCTTATTTTTGTTTTTATTTCCATTACTCTAGGAGGTGGATCAAAAAAGATCTTGCTGTGATTTATGTCAGAGTGTTCTTCCTATGTTTTCCTCTAAGAGTTTTATAGTGTCCAGTCTTACATTTAGGTCTCTAATCCATTTTGAGTTTATTTTTGTGGAAGGTGTTAGGGAGTGTTCTAATTTCATTCTTTTACATGTAGCTGTCCAGTTTTCCCAGCACCATTTATTGAAGAGACTGTCTTTTCTCCATTGTATGTTCTTGCCTCCTTTGTCATAGATTAGTTGACCATAGGTGCGTGGGTTTATCTCTGGGCTTTCTATCCCGTTCCATTGATCTATATTTCTGTTTTTGTGCCAGTACCATATTATCTTGATTACTGTAGCTTTGTAGTATAGTCTGAAGTCAGGGAGTCTGATTCTTCCAGCTCTGTTTTTTCCCCTCAAGACTGCTTTGTATATTCGGAGTCTTTGGTGTCTCCATACAATTTTTTAAGATTTTTTGTTCCAGTTATGTAAAAAAATACCACTGGTACTTTGATAGGGATTGCATTGAATCTGTAGATTGCTTTGGGTAGTATGGTCATTTTCACAATATTGATTCTTCCAATCCAAGAACATGGTATATCTCTCCATCTGTTTGTATCATCTTTGATTTCTTTCATCAGAGACATAGTTCTCTGAGTACAGGTCTTTTACCTCCTTAGGTAGGTTTATTCCTAGGTATTTTATTCTTTTTGTTGCAATGGTGAATGGGATTGTTTCCTTAATTTCTCTTTCTGATCTTCTGTTGTTAGTGTACAGGAATGCAAGAGATTTCTGTGCATTAATTTTGTTTCCTGCAACCTTACCAAATTCACTGAGTAGCTCTAGTACTTTTCTGGTGGCATCTTTAGGATTCTCTATGTATAGTATCATGTCATCTGCAAACAGTGACAGTTTTACTTCTTCTTTTCCAATTTGTATTCCTTTTATTTCTTTTTCTTCTCTGTTTGGTGGCTTTAAAACCGCTGAGATGACAATGCCTCCAGGCCCCTCTCTTTGACGGCTAACAGGTTTCCAACTGCCTCCGTGATGGTTCCACTTGGATGTCAAAGCCACCTCTTCTCAAGCTCTACACGTCCGCCACAGAGAGCCCGATCTCTTCCCAGCTTCCTCCTCAGTTGGCAGCTGCCCCGTCCTTCAGTTGCTCAGGCCAAGAGCCTTGCATTCATCCGTGGTGCCCCCCTTTCTCTCACACCCCACATCCAATCTGTCAGGAAATTATATTGGCTGTACCTCCAAAATGCCTCCAGAATCTGACCACTTCTCACAACTCCCACTGCTTCCATCCTGGTACAAGCCACCTTCATCCTGGCCCCCTACAGTCTGTTCTCAGCACAGCACTCAGAATAACACTCTAAAAACATTAAGCCAGAGCAACACTCAAAAACTTTGCAAAAGCTCCCACTTTTCACCTGACATACAAGCCAAAGTCCTCACAGGGATTGCAAGACCCCTTATAATTTGACCTCCTGTTCCTTCTCTGACACCACAGCCATCACTCACCCCAGCACTCACTCCTTCTCAGCACCCCATCACCATGCTGTGAGGAAGCCCAAGCAGCCGTGTGGAGAGGCCCACGTGGAGGAGAAATGAAGTCCCCGCCTGGTAGCCCCAGCTGAGCTCCCGGCCTGGAGCCAGCCTCACCTGCCAGCCATGCCAGGGAGGCCGTGTTGAACCTCTGACCACCCCAGTGCCCCAAGCCGACACCACTCGAAGCAGGAGACCCACACGTTCAACCCACAGAATTGCCGTAGTGAACAGTTGTTGGTGTTTTAAGCTACTAACTTTTGGGGTGGTTTGTTAGATAACAATAAATAACCTAAATTACTGTCCAGCTGAGGACTAGGTTTAAAAATATATTTTAATGACGTGAACACATACATGCATATATTATACACAAATGCCGAAATGTGTTAACATATGTGCTGTTTGTTTTATTGGCAGTCTTTGTGTTCTGTTTTCCTATTTCACTTGGCTCCCTTTTCTCCTTCCCACACTTCCCACCCTATGTCTCCAAATCATGTTGCCTTATTCTCCTGAATACGCATGCAATCATTTATTAGTATATCATAAATACTAATAGACACGTTTAGAGAGGTTTTGCTGGGAGGCAGAGGGCTTTCTGTTACCAAAATGGGATCAATATTGTATTCTCTCGCCTATATTTTGCTTTTCTTATTGGACAATTCTTTGTGAAAATCCCTCCAAATCCCCTGTGGAACTCCAATTCATTCTTTTAAACAGTTGTGTAAAATTCTACCGTGTGGCCATTGCATACGGGTCAGCCATTCCCAGGGGTGCGCTGAGCCAGCTCATACCGGCTTCGTGAAAGCCAATTGTTAGCATTTCGGGAGTCTCGTGAGCCAGTTACTGAACGCAATCAGTAAAAATATTAAATTCTGTAAACATATAATTAAGTACATACATTATACTCAAAACAAAGGTAAGAAATACTCCAAACGTATCACTTCCTAATTATTTTACTATTATCGATGTTCCAGGTCATTTACATCTATTATAAAATACAACACAACGGCGTGCTTCTGGGCACATTTTCGTAAGTCTGCGATAGGACATGTCCTGTACGTGGTTTAAAGCTGGCCATGGCAAAAGCACACACACCACAGAAAGTGGCACGCGTTACAGATCTCGGCTTGATTGATTGTTTTGTTGGTTGTCTAGACTTGAGAAATATTAACATGAATAATGCAAATTCAACTTAAAAGCGAGTCACGTCTGCAGCTATTGCACTGTGATTAGCAGGAAAAAAGTGAGAAACTATTCTCCCAGGATTGGAAAACTGTGATTTGGAACTTCCCTGGTGGCACAGTGGTTAAGAATCTGCCTGCCAATACAGGGGACACGGGTTCGATCCCTGGTCTGGGAAGAGCCCACATGCTGCAAGCAGCTAAGCCCATGCGCCACAACTGCTGAGCCTGCGCTCTAGAGCCCGCGAGTCACAACTACTGAGCCCGCACGCCTAGAGCCCGTGCTCCGCGACAAGGAGGAGACCCTGCTCAACGCAACTAGAGAAACCCCGCGTGCAGCAACGAAGACCCAAGGCAGCCAAAAATAAATAAATAAATAAACTTAAAAAAAAAAAGCTTACACAATTCAACAAAGAGGGCACTCAGGCCACTGATGAATGAGTGAAGTTTCAACATACATCTTCTTTGCTCCCTTTCACCTTACTTTTTAACAAAAATGTACATTCATGTTGGACCAACACCTGTTCATGGGTCCCAGCTATAGGCTGGCTACACTTGACTACATCAAATTTATAAAACAGGGTATTGTATATTTTATTATTATTTGTAAATGTTATGTCACACATCCTTTTTGTTAATACGTTTTATGATAAATATAGGTATATACACAGACACATGCATTTTTCCTGGAGGGTGGGTTGTTTCTCACTTGGCCACATACCACCGATTCTGTCCTCTGTCAATAGGTATCATTTTGTTTCCATTCCAATAAGGAATTCCATTCCATCCATGAGTGTATGTAATGTTAATAGATATTTTCAGGTTGCTTTCGACAACCATTATAACAACTCCACTTTCTCGCATCAGTGCGTGAGTACCCTTTTCCCATACAGCTGCTAACCATAGATTTATAGACTTATTTTTTGTCAGTCTGATGTAAAGTGGTATCATTATTTCACTTTGTTCCCCTCCCCCATACCGGTGTGAGTGAAGGTCTTTTTGTATGTTACCATTTGGATTCATTTTGTGAATTGCCTCTTGGTGTCCCTTTTTTTCCCTGTTGCGTTGTTTATTCTCTTTCTGCCAATTTCTGCATGCTCTCTGTATATTAGATGTAAGCCTTATACGTGTTCTCTGTGTTTAAATCTCTTGTTCACCTATTGACTTGGTGTTATCTTTTGTCATAGAAAAATTAATGTTTGTATTACTAACTGTTTATCATTCCTTCTATAGCTACCAGGCATCTGGTCTTGGTTAGGTACATTTCTCTCCACTGAGAGTGTTCATACAACCCTTTAGAATTTCTTGCTGCATTTTTATTAAGTCTTTAATATGAAGTTTATTTTTACATATGGCTAAAATAGGATTCAGTCTTATTTTTTTTCTGATGGGTAGCTAGTCATGTTAGTATAATTTGGAAATATTTGTGGTTTAGTAAAACAATAATAATAGTTATGTATTAATAATTCCCCATTGTATTGAAATTTTATTTATTTATTTATTTATTATTTATTTTATTTTTTTGGTGGTATGCGACCTCTCGCTGTTGTGGCCTCTCCCGTTGCGGAGCACAGGCTCCAGACAAGCAGGCTCAGCGGCCATGGCTTACGGGCCCAGCCGCTCTGCTGCACGTGGGATCTTCCCAGACCAGGGCACGAACCTGTGTCCCCTGCATCGGCAGGAGGACCCTCAACCACTGCGCCACCAGGGAAGCCCTGAAATATTATTTTTGTTATCAAATATACTCACATATATTTCTGCATTCTAATCTGTCTGTTCTCAAGCCAACAGCATGTTGATTTGATCCTAGTGTCTTTATAGTAGGTCTTCATTTGGGGGGTTTTAGGAATACAATATATAACTGTTTCTGGCATGAGGTCATTAAGAGAGCTTCCTTTATCTTGCTATGTCCCTTTCAGTGCATTTACCACAGGGAGGCTCTGTGTTGAAATTGTGGAGACACCAAATGAAAGCAGTTGGATCCCTGAGTCACTTTATGGAGGAGGGTTTCCCTGGAGCATTGCCTGATTGCATCATCTTTGCGTGAAGGATAAATAACCTTTTGTTTTGAACTCAGCCTAGTTTATCCCGTCCTGACTAATAATTGCTGTTGCTGCATTTAAAAGCTAAGATACATGGCATTAGCTTAGTGGCTCGTGGTTGACACCAAGGAAACTGATACTGGAGGGTGGGTGTTGGCAATCCAGGTTATAAATGCTGACACAGTACCTCAATTAGTCTGCATTAATTTATAGGCAAATGAACTTGAACACTAAAACAAGAGGTAAGAAAGCAGGGTATTATAAGGGTATCTTGGCGTTGACTACCCTCCAAAAGATTTTGCATGAATTCAGGAAGGAAGTGGTTAATTTGTAACCAGGAATAAAGAGAACAGAGAAATTCCAGAAATTAAGGGCTTCGCAAAATAGGAAAGCCAGAAATAACTTGATACAGCATCGAGAAATCCATTGAACATCAAAGGCTCAAACTACCTCAGGGCAAAAAGCAGATTAAAAAAGGTCCCAAAAGACTCAAGGTAGCTGCCATTATATTGTGAGTGAGCGAGACTTAGGCGCAAAAGGGCAGATAAGCAAAATTGAGATCATATCTCAAAAAGAACTTTTGGGTGGAGGTATGGAACATGGAACTCATTGGAAACAAATAAATTGGAAGCTTACTATGTTTTTAAGGAAATCGTGTTGTGAAGGAAACCCAAAGCTTGGGCTAAATTAAGGCTTTGACTGTTCTTGACTTAAAACAAGCCTTGTGTCCCCAGTCGTCCCTGGGCAGACGGCAGCTGAGAGTCTCACGGCCCCCAGGGATGGCATGGTCCTATGTCCACTTCAGACGTGGGCAAGGAGGATGATGGGGCAGCACGGTGGGGGCCTTGGCAATGTCCACCCAGCAGGGTTTCAGAATTACTACAGCGCAATGGCCCTACCTCCATTCTTCCCATTTCCATGTGGAAGTGTTGACCTCAGTTGTCCTGACCCACCCCATAAGTGAACATTGGGTCTGTACAGGAGGCCGATAACGTCTCAGTTTGTAGATTGTCAACTGAAAAAAATGCACAACCTAATAGTGGAGAATTATGTTTTATTCAGTGAACAGTCTGAGGACTTCAAGCCCGGAACACAGCCTCGCAGATAAAGCTGAGAAACTCTTCCAAAGAGGCAAGTGGGGAGCCAGGATATATAGGAGTTTTTGCAACAAAAGACCAGGTAGTCCGAGCATCAAAGGATTACTGTAAAAAACACCAGATATCTCAAGTTAAGGAATTCAGCGCTTTTCTATGTATGGGAAGATGCAAGAGTCTGGGCTCACTGAAATCATTCCTTTTAAAATTTTTTTTTTAATTTTTATTTTATATTGGAGCACAGTTGATTTACAGTGTTATGTTAGTTTCAGGTATACAGCAAAGTGCTTCAGTTATACATATACATATATCCATTCTTTTTCAGATTCTTTTCCCATATAGGTTATTACAGAATATTGAGTAGAGTTCCCTGTGCTATACAGGAGGTCCTTGTTGGTTATCTATTTCACGTATAGTAGTGTGTATATGTTAATCCCAACCTCCTAATTTATCCCTCTCCCTCAATGTTTCCCCTTTGGTAAACATAAGTTTGTTTTCAAAGTCTGTGAGTCTGTTTCTGTTTTGTGAATAAGGTCATTTGTATAGTTTTTTTTTAGATTCCACATATAAGTGATATCATATGATATTTGTCTTTGTCTGACTTACTTCACTTAGTATGATAATCTCTAGGCACATCCATGTTGCTACAAATGCCATTATTTCATTCTCTTTTTCATGGCTGGGTAATATTCCATTGTGTGTATGTGCCACATCTTCTTTGAAATCATTCCTTTGATATGCACCTCAGCTACATGGGGCCAGCATCCTGTGCTTTCTCATCCCGAGTCTCCTCAGGGTGCACCGTTGGGGTTGGTTGAGGCAGTTGACTGCTAGATGGTGGGCATCTTGTTTCTATCCTGAGTCCTCAGGGCTCAACACTGGGGTGGCTGTAACGTGATGGCTCGATGGCTGTAACATCGTTGCTTTACTGATATGGCAGGCAACATTTTAGTTCACAAGAACTCCAGACCAAGAGGAGGCAGGTACAAAACCCCTGGAAAGAACCACACAGCCACTCACTCGAAGATCTGAGATTTCAAGCTGGATTCGGAGACCCATGGCAGTTGGGGAAGGTGTGTGACTTGAATAGTTGCGGACCAGGGAAGACAGCACTTCCCAGTTCCCAGGTAGTTAAGTGGGGCTATGTGGCTAGTTCCAACCAATGAAATGTGAGTGGAAGTGACACCTATTACTTCCCAGCCAAATTGTTGAAGAACTGAAGAGCTACCCTTACACTGTGTCTTTTCTTGCCATGGCGACCCTGGAGACGACAAGATGAGATGCTGGTGGACAGGAGGGTGCCTAGGTCCCAGAGTGGTATATGGAAGGGGGGGGGGGTCTTACCAACCCATATTAGATTTTGCTTGAATGAGATATGTTTTTTTTGGGTATTTTTAATGCTTAGCCACTGGGTTTAATTTAAATTAGGTTATTTTGGACTTTCTACCTGTATAATTATATCATCTTGAAAGGTGACATTTTAATTTCTTCCATTCCCATCCTTCCACCTTTTATTCCTTGTCTTTGCCTTATGGTGCTGTCAGGGTTTCATGTTCAATGTTGGATTGAGGTGGTGATAGCAGGTATTGTGGCCTTGTTCCTGTTCTGAAAGGAAAACTTTCAATATTTCAAGCATTAAGACCTGTAAGATGCTTTCTGTAAGTTTTTTTTTTTTTTTTTTTTTTTTTTTGCGGTACGCGGGCCTCTCACTGTTGTGGCCTCTCCTGTTGTGGAGCACAGGCTCTGGACACGCAGGCTCAGTGGCCATGGCTCACGGGCCCAGCTGCTTCGCGGCATGTGGGATCTTCCCGGACCAGGGAACGAACCCGCGTCCCCTGCATTGGCAGGCGGACTCCCAACCACTGCGCCACCAGGGAAGCCCGGAATTTATAATTTTTAAAAGAATATTATCCATTTGTTTTCAATCTTCAAATGTTTTGGATACAATTTTTCATAACTGTCTCATTTTTTTAATGTTTTCTGGCTGTGCTGTGGTATCTTCTTTTTAATTTCTGATATTGGGAGTTTGTGGGGTTTTTTTTCTTGATGACGTTTGCCAAGAAGTTATCAATTTTATTAACTTTTTTTCCCCAGGGTACTGGCACTTGGCTTTGCTGATTCTGTTATGTTTATTTTCTTTTTCATTAATTTTATATTTATCTTCATTGTTCTTTTCCTTTTCCTTTGTGTTTATTTGACTATCCTATTTTTAATTTGTGAAAAGTACAGATAAATCATTAGTTTTCAGTCAGTTAAATTTGTATATCATTTTGGGGAGAATTGATATCTTTACCATGGTGTTGTCCAACCCATGAAAACAGTATGTCTCCTCATTTATTTAGATCTTCTTTGATTTCTTTACCAATATATGCTCTTAAGCTTAAATTTCCCTTTAAGCACCAATTTAACTGCAGCACGTATGTTATAATAGTATCATTTCTTTTATGCTCAAATATTTTCTAATTTCAATTATGATTTCTTCTTTGACCTTAGGCTATTTAGTTTCCAAACAAGTGGGAATTTTGTAGTTATTTTTTTCTTCATAGATTTTTATCTTAATGGCATTGTGGTCAAATAATGTCCTTTGAGGTTGGTAGAAAGTTGCTTAATTATCTGGTATATGGTAACTTTTCACAAAGGTTCTGTGTCTGCTTGGGGAAAAAATGTGTGCCTTATATTTGTTGGATGCATTGTTTGGTATATGTCCCTTTGACAGGTTTCTTAATCATGTTCAAGTCTTCTGTATTACTGATTTTTCATCTGATTTACTAGTGATGAATTCTTTCAATTTTAATTTTTCTAAAACTATCATATTTTTACCTTCATTCTTGAGAGAGAATTTTACTGGGCTCAGAATTCTGAGTTGGCAGTTACTTTCTTCTAGTACATCAAAAATATGAATCTCTTGTCTTCTGGTTTTCATTACTTCTGTTGTAACGTTTGCAGTCTGTCTAATTGTGCTCCTTTGAAGGTAATCTTTCTCCCTCTCCCCTTTGCCTCCCCCTCATTCCTGCTCTTTTTTTCTGGCCATACTTAAGATTTTCTCTGTCTTCTGATTTAGTTTAATAGGGCTTCTTGAATCTGTGGCTTGGTTTCTTTAATCAATTGTGGAAATTTCTCATCTGTTTATCTCTTCAAATATTATTTCTTCTCCATTCTCTTTCACTTCTCCTTCTGGAACTACAGTACATGTCAGTTACATGTTTCCTATGACTGCTAAATGCTTTTCTGTTTTCCATCCTTTTGTCTCCATGGTTTTTATTCTGGGTACTTTCTGCTAATACATCTTAAGGTTCATTAATTCTCTCTTCTGCTGCATCTAATCTGCTTTTTACTTAATTTGTTTATTTATTTATTTATTTTTTGCGGTTCGCGGGCCTCTCACTGTTGTGGCCTCTCCCGTTGTGGACCACAGGCTCCGGACGTGCAGGCTCAGCAGCCATGGCTCACGGGCCCAGCCACTCCGCGGCATGTGGGATCTTCCTGGACCGGGGCACGAACCCGCATCCCCTGCATCGGCAGGCGGACTCCCAACCACTGCGCCACCAGGGAAGCCCAAATCTGCTTTTTTAAATTAAACTTTTTCCTTTTGAGATACTTGTATATCACAAGCAATTGTAAGAAGTAATGCAGAGAGATCCCTTTACCAAGTTTTCCCCAGCGGTAGCTTCTTGCGAAAGCACAATATCACAAAGAGGATACTGAGCTTGATACAGTCAAGATACGTAACATTTCCATCACCACAAGGATTCCTCCTGTTACCCTTTTATAGCTACATCCACATCCCTCCTGCCTTCACCTCTTCCTTAATCCCTGAAAACCATTCATCTGTTCTCTACTTCTATAATTGTGTCATTTCAAGAATGTTAAATAGATAGAATCATACAGCGTGTAGCCTTGTGAGATTGGTTTTTTTTTTCCACTCAGCATAATTCCCTGGAGCCTCAACCAGCTCACCGCACACATCAGCAATTCCTTCCTTTTTTATTGCTGAGTAGTGTCGCACAGTGTGGACGTACAGTTTGTCTAACCAACCACCAGTCGACAAGTATTGGGATACTTCCCAAGTTTGGGGGTCTTATGAATAAAGCTGTTATCAACATTCACATACAGGTTTTTGTGAGAACATCAGTTTTAATTTACCTGGAATAAATGTCCAGGAGCACAACTGCTGGATTGTGTGGTAGTTGTACGTTGAGTTTTTAAAGAAACTGCTGAACTGTTTCCCAGAGTGACTATACCATTTTGTATTCCTACCAGCAACATATGATGGTTCCAATTTTTCCACATCCTTACCAGCATTTGTTACTATTTTAAATTTTTGCTATTCTAATAGGTGTGTAATGGTATCACATGGTGGTTTTGATTTGCATTTCCCTAATGGCTAATGATTTTAAATATCTTTTCATGTACTCATTTGTTGTTGTCTGTATTTAACAAAAGAAGTGCAAAACTTACACTCTGAAAACTGCAAAGCATTATTGAAAGAAATTTAAAAAGACCTAAATAAATGAAAGACATCCCGTGTTTTAAAATACTTAATATTGGAAGTCTTAATGGAAGACAATATATTTAAGATGACAATACTCCAAACTGATCTATAGATTCAACAACATCCCTATCAAAATTCCAGCTTGCACCTTTGCAGAAGTTGACAAGCTGAACTTAAATTTCATATGGAAATGCAAGGGACTCGTAATAGCCAAAACACTCTTGGAACAGAAGAACAAAATCATAAGACCCACACTTCCCGTTTACAGAACTCACTCCAAAGCTACTAATCAAAACTGTGGTCCTGGCATAAGGATGGACTTATCAATCAATAGACTAGAATTGAGAGTCCAGAAATAAACCCTCATATTTGAGATCAGTTGGTTTTTGACAAGGGTGCCAAGACAGTTACAAACGGTGCTGGGACAACTGGATGTCCACAAGCAAAAGAATGAGTTGGACCCCTACCTCACCATACATAAAATTAATTCAAAATGTTCAAAGACCTAAATGTAAGAATTAAAACTGTAAAGCTCTTAGAAGAAAACATAGGGATAAATCGTCCTGAGCTCAGATTAGGCAATGGTTTCTTAGATATGAAGCTAAAAGCACAATCAACAGAATACAAAATAGATAAATTGGACTTCATCAAAATTATTGGTCTTCTGGAGATCCTCTTTCGTAAAATGTTTCTTCATATCTAATAGGATTGCTTGGAATTTTTTTTACTGTTTACTTAAAAAAAATTTTTAAGCTACTCTTTCTGAAAAATTTTTAAAATTAAGGTGTAATTGATGTACAACATTATATTAGTTTCAGGTGCATGACATTATGATTCCATATTTTTCTTTCTACTTTTGAGGGTTCTTTATATAGTCCAACTACTAGTTCTCTGTTGGTTATGTGGTTTGCAAAGATTTTCTGCCAGTCTATAGCTTGTCTTTTCATCTAGTTAACAGGGTTTTTCACAGAGCAAAATTTTTAATCGTGATGAAGTCCAGTTGATCAATTTTTGCCTTTTAAGAATCATGCTTGGGCTTCCCTGGTGGTGCGGTGGTTGAGAGTCCGTCTGCCGATGCAGGGGATGCTGGTTCGTGCCCTGGTCCAGAAAGATCCCACATGTCGCGGAGCGGCTGGGCCCGTGAGCCATGGCCGCTGAGCCTGTGCGTCCGGAGCCTGTGCTCCGCAACGGGAGAGGCCACAACAGTGAGAGGCCCGCGTACCGCAAAAAAAAAAAAAAAAAAGAATCATGCTTCTTTGCCTAGCCCTAGATCCTGAAGATTTTCTCTTTCAAATTTTTCTACAGTTTTATCGTTTTGCAGTAAACATGTAAACCCATGATCCACTGAGAGATAATTTTCCCTTAAGGTATGAGACTTAGGTACTTAGGTCAAGATTCCATTTTTTTCCCCCTATGAATGTCCACTTGCTCCAGCACGATTTGTTGAAAATGCTGTCTTTCCCTCAACAAATTGCTTTTGCTCCTTCTTCAAAAACCAGTTGGGCATCTTGGTGTGGGTCCATTTCCGGGTTCTCTATTTTGCTCCATAGATCTGTGTGTCTGTCCCTCCACCAACACCATATATTGTTGTTTATTTTAGCTCTATAATACGTCTTGAAATTGGGTAGAATGACTCCTCCCACTTTATTCTTCTTTTTCAAAACTGTTTTAGCTTTGCTAGTCCTTTGTCTTTTCATATAAATTTTTAAATAATCTTGTATATGTCTTCAGAAAATCTTCCTGGGGTTTTGATAGAAGCTATGTTAACCTTATATATCAATTTGGGAAGAACTGACATCTCTACTATGTTGAGTCTTCCAATCCATGAACAAGGTACATCTTATTTTCGGCTGTGTTGGGTCTTCATTGATGTGTGTGTGCTTTCTCTAGTTGTGGTGAGCGGGGGCTACTTTTCGTTGCGGTGCGCGGGCTTCTCATTTTCGTGGCTTCTCTTGTTGCGGAGCATGGGCTCTAAGCGCATAGGCTTCAGTAGTTGTGGCACATGGCTCGGTAGTTGTGGCTCACGGGCTTAGTTGGTCCGTGACATGTGGGATCTTCCCGGGCCAGGGCTCGCACCTGTGTCCCTTGCATTGGCAGGCAAATTCTTAACCACTGTGCCACCAGGGAAGCCCCTCCTCATTTATTTAGATCTTCTTTGATTTCAGCAGCTTTTTATAGTTTCAGCATAAAACTCGCATATGTGTTGTTTTAGACTTACACTTTAATCTTTTAAAGAAATTGTAAATGATATTGTAATAATTTTAGCATTCATATGGTCATTGCTAGTACCTAGAAATACAATTGATTTTTGTGTGCTCACCCATGATCTTATGAACTCACTTATTGGTTCTAGAAGTCTTTTTTGTAGCTTCCTTGCCTTTTTTTTTTTTTTGTAGACAATCACATCATCTGCAAATAGGGACAGTTTTAATTCTTCCTTTTTCATCTTCATGCCTTTTATTTCCATTTCTTGCCTTCGTTGCACTGGTTAGAACTTCCAGCACCATCCTGAATACGAGTGGTGAGAGCAGACATCCTTGCCTTGTTTCCATCTAATCTGCCTTTAAACCCATTTACTGAGGTCTTATGTCTGGTTATCATACTTTTTATTTTTTACAATTTCTAATTGGTTCTTTAAAATTTTCCTGTATTATATTTTTACGGTTTTCAGTTTTGAGAAATAATTTTGTACATTTTGAGCATATTAAGTGCAGCTGGTTTGGAACTTCTGTGGGTCTCTCCTGTGATCCATTACTGCTGTTTCTGATGTACATTGCTGCACTGTACAGACAGTACAGGGTGTGACAGACAGAATAGATCTGATAAATTGTTTGTAGAAATATTTTGAAGCCTGGGATGATGAAACCTCTCTGGAGAAAGATCAGTGTATGGTGCTATCAGTTACATGGGAGTGCTAGCAATCTGGGACCCCCTTAATCCAATTTCAGGATTTGGGTGTCTCTGGGCCCCCAGGTGAAGTGGAACTGAGTGTAAGGGGGGTCCACCCTTACTCCTGGGTGCAGCCTTTGAGGTCCCCATCCAAAGTGGGGGTGACGCATCCCTCCCTCAGGTAGTCCAGGACTCCAACCCCCTCCCCCTAGCCTGCTAAGCTGGAAAACCATGGCTCATCCTCTCATCCCCCTGTTTCAGAATCAGCAAGTCCCCAGGGAAAAAGCAGCCCCAAGTGCAGACCTCATCTTTCTGAGTTTCTGTCTTCTCCCAGACCTTGAACCCAAAATTCTTTGCTACCTTGTCAGCTCTCGAATGCCCTCCGGTAGTTTTAAAAAATACATGTGGCCCAGGGTTTCTAGCTTTTCTCAGGGTGGGGCTGGGGTGGGCGGGGTAGTCTGAAGACCTGATCTGCCATCACTGGGGGTGCATGTTGGAGCGCGCCTTTCAGACGGGTGAAACGAAGACATATTCGAACACTGGTGGTAATGACCTACCAGAGGGGGATATCCGGGATGTAGGACTGAGGGGGATGTTGTCATAGGCAACGGGGGATGGAATCTTTTTTTTTTTTTAAACGAGTATAGTTGCTTTACGATGTTTTGTTAGTTTCTGCTGTACAGCAAAGTAAATCAGCTATACGTATACATATATGCCCTCTTTTCTGGATTTCTTTCCCATTTAGGTCCCCACAGAGCATTGAGTAGAGTTCCTTGTGCTGTACAGTAGGTTCTCATTAGTTATCTATTTTATATATAGTAGTGTGTATATGTCCATCCCAATCTCCCAGTTCATCCCACGCCCCCTTTCCCCCTTGGTATCCATATGTTTGTTCTCTACGTCTGTGTCTCTATTTCTCGTTCGCAAATAAGTTCACGTATACCATTTTTCTACGTGATTCCACATATATGCGTTCATATACGCTATCCTGAGATATGAGCCACTGCAGGTAGGAGCCCGGATGCTTCGTTTTGTGGTAGCTTCCTTGCCTGTGTGGAGTGAAGACGGTAATCCCGGCAGGACCCCTTGGCCCGGTCATGGTGTGGAGGCAGGTGGCCCCTGCTTTCTGCAGACCTTTCTCTCTGGGGGGAACTAGTGCTTGTCCAGTGAGAGCCATGGGCTGTGCTTTCTTCCTGTGAAAGCTCCAGTTGGCTGTATCCCGTGGCTCAGGAGCTGAGGAGGGGAGGAAGGATGTAAAGGGAAGCTGTGGAGGTCCTTGAACAAGCAGGGTGGGAGCCAGCCATGCTCAGCTCATCCGCCGCCGCTGACGGCCACCAGCTTACGAAGTCCTGCCCAGAAGTGCATCCTTTCCACGCTCAGATGCTGCTGTTCCACGGGGTAGATCCGGTGGTGTCTCTCCTTTGCCCCCAGCCTGCCCATGGCTCCCCACTGCCCATACACTCAAGTCTGAGACATTCGGCTGGGTGCCCAAGACCCTGAGGCATCTGGAGTCCTTCTCATGTTGTCACCCCTGCCAGCTGGGGCCAGAAATGACCCTGCTCTAGGGTAAGGGACAACTGGGAGAGAGAAGGCAGCTTTCTAGCACAATCTTTACTCAGAAGGTTATTCTGTCCGCTCCCCAGGGCCAAGGCAGGGAGGTGTGTAAGTGTGTGTATGTGTGTGTGTGCATGTGGCTGGGTCCTGGCCCGGTCCTCCTTGCCTGGAAACAGGGGCATGGAAGACCTCCACGGGGCTCTCCAAAAAGCCTCAACGTGCCCCAAGAACGTGCCCGCAACACAGCAGTGATGTCAACCCTGGCCTCTTCCCGGTCCTTTTCCTCTGCCCCAGCCACGAGGCTGGTGGTGTTGGCGGGGGGGAGGGTGTGCGCTGAGAGTCTGCGCCATCCCATGGGACTCAAGTCCATTGGGGTGGCAGGAAGAGTTGACTAGCCCTTAAGACAGAAATTCTGAGCTGAGCTGGGCCCGGAGGGACACTACTCTGGCCAAATTGGGAATGAGGTTGAGGAGGGGGTGGAGAGGCTCCAACGTGGCCCCCTTGGGCGACAGTTGTTGGAGGTGCAAAACCCCTATTTGCCCAATAAGTGTGTCTGTCCCTGCTGGAGCAGGGGGTCTGGTCTTCCTCCGTGGACCCACCGGCTGGAGGTGGACTCAGCCACTGGGGGCTGTCTTCTGAGCCAGGCTTGGAAACACACTGACCCGCAGAGCTGCTCTCACGCTGCCCCAGCCTCGGGTGCAGGGGAAGGGGGTGCTGCTGGGGGTGGGGGTTGCGAGGGGACGGCGCTGCATCCCCAGCAATCGTCGCTGATGGCCCGCAGCTTGCAGCCCCTCCTGCCGCCCTCCAGTGCCCCTTTGGAGGTTCTGTCTCCTTTCCGACCTCAATCTTGCCCTCTGGGAGGTGGTGTCCATCAGGCCTCCCCATCTGCCCTTGGGCTGGACCCTCTGAGGCTTCGCGGAGGGACCCATGTGATCAGCTGCCCCTAACAGCACCCCAGCAGCTTCTTAGCTGAGACCCCAGGCTCTGACCGTCCACCCTCCCGACAGAGTGACCACAATTGTGAGCGCGGCTTCTCCCGAGCACATTTTTGAAACATTAAAGCAAATTTTAATACAGGGAAGAGTTGACGTGACACTCCTTTATTAAAACCTAAGGACATCTTTATAAAAACTACTGTATATAAAGACAGAAGCAGTGCAACAGCGGTCCGTGTAAAACACATCATTATTATTATTACATTATATTATTATTAGGAATATTATTGGTTTTTGGTTTTCCCGGTTATCAGCTCTCAGAGAGACCCCACGCCTGCTCACGTGAAGTAGGGGTTTACAGGAGAGAGACAAGTCTGTCCCATGGTGTCTGCGCCCTTGTCCGGCTGATCCTGGGGAGGACACACCGACCTTGGGGGGGGGGTCCTACCTTGTCAGGGTGACAAAGCCCCCCACTCTCGCAGTCCCCACTTAGTTATTGCCCATCACCCAGACCCTGACTGTTTGGTTATTTGACAGTGACGTATCCCACTAGCTTTAACCTAGAAGATGGGGAAGAGACGGGAAGGAACCGAGGTGAGAACTTGAGGTGAGTTTCCAAGAAGAGATTCTCTTGGGGACACCAGTTTGGCTCCAGTTGTGACCACACTGGATGCCCACAGAGGCTGTGTAATCTGTAAGTTTTGGTCATGTGCACGGTGACCCTTCCTGGGGTTCGCTGACTTTGATGGGATCCTGCACATTTCGGAGAGCAGTTTAGGGCAATTCACAGGGCGCCTTACTGCACCATCCCTGGGGTCACTGTTCACAGCACAGTCTATAGAAACGGTGCCCCCTGGAGGTGGGCACTGCAGCAGCCCTGAATTTCAGTCCGTCAAGGGCAAACAGGTCAGGGCTTTGACGTGAAGATAGGAGTTTTAGGTAGAGTGTAACTAATAGTCAAAGCTGCTCACTCATCAAGCATCTATCTAGCACCAACTGTCTGGCAGCATCTTGGACTGAAAACTTGGGGGTGGGGCGAGGGGGGAGACAATGCCACCTCCAAGGTCACTTATTCTCTTTATGAATTTGAACATTCCTAACCGTTAGGCACAACAAGTCATTTCACAGGTGATCCCAGCCTCTCCCTCAGACACTGCATGTTCCCTGACATCTCCGTCTACAGCAGGAATAGCTCCCAGAAGGGCACTGGGTAAATATTTGTTGAATAGATGAATGAATGCATGCATGAACAAATAGAATTTCTAGAATCTTCTACCTCACCTGACTGCTCAACTCAACATTCAAGTTTTCAGGCCACGGGCTCCAAAGCTGCATACATTCACTTAATCACCATCTGGTGTTGCATTTGTGCTGTAAGGAGGGGCTGGGGAGCCTGGCGTGGCATCGGTCAGACGGAGGGTGTGCCGTGTTTGTTTTCTGGAGGGGACAGGACATCACCCCAGCCTGGTGGTGAGTTCTGGGGCTGCAGGTGGCAGTGACCAGAGTGTCACCCACTCACTGGGTGGGTGGCTGCCCCGCTGACCTTTCAGATGGCCAGTGGGGACAGGTAGACACTGTCTATGCCCGCCAGGTGAGCGGTAAGATAAGAATCCCCCAAGGTTGCCGCAGAGAGGGGGCCACCCAGATGTGTCTGTGGTGACCTGGCTGCCCCTCCACATGGACAAGAAATGCCCCCAGCAACTCCTCTCGGGGCTCTCATGTCAACTTGGATCGCTGCGGAATCTGTAAATTCACCTCTGAGGGCCACCTAAGGCATGGCTCCTGCCATCGGTGAGGACCAATCAGCAAAGCTGAAAAAATGAAAATAAATCAACAATTTTCAAAAAGTCTGTGACTCTGGGAAACTAATCTTCTTTTACGGCACGACCTCTAGGAGACACAGTAAATGGGGTGTCAGAGGAGCCAGGAGCCAGGGCCTGGGCAGGACCGTGGTCCGGAGGGACAGCGGAGGGCTGGGACACCGGCCTGGTGCGGACAGGGGTCTGGGGGTCTGCTGGGCGCGTGGGAGATGGTGCCAGGCTCGATGTGACAGGATGGCCTAAAGGGAGCTTCTGATCTGACGGTGAGCTGAGAAGCATCTCTTGGTAGAAGCCTGTTAACCCCCATTCCTGGTTGTGTTTCCCCTGATGCCCCCAAGCCCTCCTTTCCAGCCCTGGGGATGAATTTGCCTGAAGGGTTTTTTGGATGAAGAGGAGAAAGGCCCCCACACCAGGAATGCTAGCTGCCTACCTGCTCTTTCTCTAAAGCATCAGAGACGGGCTCATCCGAGAGACGGGAACTACCTGCAGAATCACACGTGTGCATGTGTGCGTGTGTGTGTGTGCGTGTGCGTGTGCTTTCAGTTAAGGCCTGTTTCCTATAGGTCCCGGTCAGCGTCAGATGTCGGGCTGGCAGCTGGCGGCCCCAGGCCCTTCTGAGCTAGCGGGCTGCTCCTTGAGGTGCAGGGGGATCTCAGAGGTTCAGGTGGGGGCAGAGAGGCCCATGGGTGCCAGCAGATATTGGTTCTGTGTAGAGATTCCCAAACGCACAATTACGCTATACACAGATGAGAAGGAAAGCATAAAACTGCTCGTTATAACACACAGTTCCCAGTGGGAAAAAGTCCTTACAAATACAGGGAGTCAAAGACAAGCTCCTCAGCGGATGTATTGCCATCTTCTCTCTCTTCTTTTTGTTTTGCTTTTCGTAGTATTATTACTGTTATTTTTACAAATTATGTGGTTATAGCCAGAAGCTCACAGTAAAAAGTAAAACTAGGCAGCTTGAAAAATCAGGTTAGGGAGTCACTAAAAAACACTAACTCTGTAAATCTCTACTTGAACCTGTCTCTACCCTGCATCTTATTCTCAGGGACACTACTCATTGGCACGTCTGCCTGCCGTGGTAGGATGGGGCAGGTTTTTGTCAGGATGGCCCGTGTCCCAGGGGCTTTGAGGAGCCCTTGACGTTGAGAGGGAATGATCCGCACACGTGTGCCTTTCAGATGGGCATTCACACCCACGCACACTGCCCTCTCCCCTCAGCCACTCCGTCCCACGCCAACACCCCACACACTTGACAGGTGAGGCTCAGAGAGGTGAAGCGATTTGCCCAACACCACCCAGCGGGGAAGGGGCAGCGAGTGCTGTGGGTCCCTGCACTCCACCCCCTGCATCCCAGGCTGCCCTGTGTCCGTTTGCTAAGTCTGTGGTGTCTGCTGAGCTTCACGATGAGGGGCCGCCTGCACACAACAGAGGGTTCTGATCCCCAGCCCGGCTGCAACAGTAAACCTCCGCGGGGTCATCATTCGCTCCTGGAAAGACCTCTGGTGGAGTCGGGAGCAGCGCCTTGCAAGTTCTCAAGCCCAGGGTTGCAGATCAGGGGAACCCTAGCCCTTGCTGGTCTCTGTGACAGTGACCTCTGGCTCTAGTGCTCGGGGCAGAGAGGCAAGGCCAGCTCCTTCTTGGCAGGGGAAGCGTCTCCGTATGAACAGCCGCACGAGCAGCCCCAGAACCGCAGGAAGCCAGAGAAGCAAGCCCCCTAAAAGTCCCTGCAGAGCTGACGTCGGCTCTGTGGACAGATGTTACGGGCATCCAAGTTTTCGTGGAAGTCCCGCCTTAAGTGGGAAGGGCTTCGACAGCCCTTTCTTTTAGTCAAGGCAGAGAAGGCACAGAACTTGCCTGGGGTCACACTGCGCTCAGCGCAGAGCTGACGTCAGAATCTGGGTCTGCGCCCACACCGCTCTCCCCAAGGCTCAGGTCTCTCTGATTCCCGAGGCCATGCACATGGGATGCAGGTGTTTGCTGATCCAGCTGGGCTGAATGACTACTGAGCTCCCCTCCATGGCGACTACTGCTCCGCATGGACAAGGCCCAGGGGCAGGTGCTGGCGTGTCTCAGCGTCCCGGGTAAAGGAAGCCACGCCTATCCCTAATCAAGACCCCAAGCGGAGGTTCTCTGACATTGCCTCTGCCAAAGCTGTACACCCGGGCCCTGGCGGCACCGTCTGGAGAAGACGGGACTCAAGCCACAGGTCTGGGTCTTCCTTAGCTTGCCTGTGTGACCTTGGGCAAGCCACCTGACCCATCTGAGGCTCAGCATTGTAGGCCACGAAATGGGGAGAGTCCCTTCTTTATGGGCTTTGAGAGGACGAAAAGCCAGGCTGGGTGGAAAACGCTTGACACCCTGGAAACCTTTCTGCTTTATCAAAGGACAGGTGTTATGATTTTCCAGGCTAAGGTGACTCACAGCGGACCACGGCATCTGGGCTCTCACCCACCTCTCTTTCCACCCTTCCTCTGTGTCCCAGCCAACCTGGATTTCTTTTTGTTCCTTGAAAGCGTCAAGCTAGTTGCTGCCTCAGGGCCTTTGCACTAGCTGTTCCTTCTGCCTGGAATATCTTTAAAGTCCATGGCTGGCTCTTGCTTATCATTCAGAGCTAGGCTTAGCCCACTCAGAAAGCCCTTCCCAGACCACCCAAGCTCAAGAGGACCCCCGTGAACATTGTTTTGACCAAATTCTCGGCTTAGGGCTCACTGCTATTGCTACCTTCCTTATTCACTGCTTATTTCTTCCCTGTCCTCTCCCCCAGCTAGGACACCAGCACCACGAGCAGGGGCCTGCCTGCTCACTGCCACGTCTGATGGGCAGAGGGTCTGTGGAAGACACTGGGTCCTGCTAGGTGAGGGTACGCGAGCAGAGGAGCCGGGCCCACCCAGCTGGGCGCTGGGGGAGATTTTGGCTTCACTAACACCAGGGGAATGAGGGTGTCTACACTGCCACCCTGGCCCTCGGGGATTTATGTGATCGTTTCCTAGGTCAGGCCCTTCCGTGTGTGTGCCCCCGGGCTGGCGGGGTGGGTGGTGGCAGTGGTGAGCTCTGTGGACAGATGTTACGGGCATCCAAGTTTTTGTGGAAGTCCCTCCTTAAATGGGAAGGGCTTCTAGAACCTTCCCCTCTGCATTTCCACAGTGCTCATCACTCTGTCCAGCAAAGATCTGTGTGTCTGTCTCTCCCACCAGATGCGGCTCCTCCAGCGCAGGGACGAGGCCAGCCTGACTCATCTCCCTTCCCGATCGCTGCCCAGCAGAGGGCTGGCAGACAGTAGGTGTTTAACCAGAATGTGCTGTGTGTAGGAGGGTCCTGCGGAAGCGACGATGGAGAGCTTGGGTGATGGCCCATCCACTGAGAAGCCATTGGGGGGATGCTCCAGGGACTGTGTTGGGGGTACCCTGGGCTGGGGAGCTTGGACTTTGGGTTCTTATACCTCTGAGGTCAAACCGAGGACTGGTCTCCTCCTGGCTGTGAGACATGGGCCATTTCTGCAGGGAGTTCATCCCACCCACCTCCCAGGTGATGAGAGAGGGCGTACGTGAAGATAATCTAGTGCCTGCCCCGAGGATGGCCTGAGACGTGTCTCTCATTATCACTGTCATTATGGGAACAAATTCCATAAGAACGAAACCCCGCCGGCATTTCGCATCCCCAACACCCCCTGAGACAAAGCGTGGCTGTGCCCTGTGCTTGCCAACTCCATCTGGCTCACAGCTGCAGCAAGAAGCTGGAGCCCGGACGCTGGGCCAGACCCCCAGCACAAGGTGACTCAGGCCCATCAGAGAACTTGGGGGGACCCCAATAAAACCAATCAAACAAACAAAAAGGATACCCCTGATCACACGCACACGCACGCACACACACTCACATTCAATATTCTGACACAGAGAGGCCCACAGGCCACTACTGGAGGGAGCAGAGGCAAGGGAACCACGCACGGGTACGACACATGGCCTGAATCCTCCCGGCTTCACTTGGCCGGAGCAGCTGTGTCGGTCATCCTGAGTCCACCATGGCGCCATCTCTCAGAAACCACTGGCCCAAAATGGGACTATTGCTTGCGGATGGGTGGCTCAGAAGCCCCCCCCTGCACCCGGCCCCCACCCCTGAGTTTGCTCGTAGTGTTAGAAGTCCGAGGAAGGGTTCGGGCACAGGCGGCGTTTTCTCCTCTGCCGCCACCGCGGCCGTCTTGGCTCTCCCTGGCGACTTGAAGTGGTACTTCTCGGAGGCTGAGCCAGGTGCTTTGGGTCTCACCTCCCCCATCCTGAGGCACGGCAAAAGGGTTTTCTAGGGAAGCAGAAAGGAACAAAGTATCACATGGTGTCTCCTCCAGGGTGATGCACTGGGGACATTTCTCTCTGGCCTCAGTTCCAGGAGAACCCAGGTTTTTCTCTGAGCACATGACATGTTTTTGTCTTCTAGTTATTGAGACCTGTTTGACTTTAAAGCTGGAAGCAAGACAAGCAGGTCTGCTATCACTATGGTTTCATACAGCACTAGTGCCCCTGGCCCAAGCAATAAGACAAGAAAAGAGCATAGAGTGTCAGGAGTGGGCTAGAAGAACCCTAATTACCATTATTGGCAGATCACGTACATAGAAAACCCAAGAGAATCAACAGGCTAATTATTAGAACAGAGAGTGCAGATACAAAGATACAATTTTCAATCTGTAAGACAAAACCAGATCAACTTATAAAACCTATTACTCAGCCATAAAAAGAAACGAAATTGAGCTATTTGTAATGAGGTGGATAGACCTAGAGTCTGCCATACAGAGTGAAGCAAGTCAGAAAGAGAAAGATAAATACCGTATGCTAACACATATATATGGAATTTAAGGGAAAAAATGTCATGAAGAACCTAGGGGTAAGACAGGAATAAAGACACAGACCTCCTGGGGAACAGACTTGAGGATATGGGGAGGGGGAAGGGTGAGCTGTGACAGGGTGAGAGAGAGGCACGGACATATATACACTACCAAACGTAAGGTAGATAGCTAGTGGGAAGAAGCCGCATGGCACAGGGATATAAGCTCGGTGCTTTGTGACCGCCTGGAGGGGTGGGATAGGGAGAGTGGGAGGGAGGGAGACGCAAGAGGGAGGAGATATGGGGATATATGTATATGTATAACTGATTCACTTTGTTATAAAGCAGAAACTAATACACCATTGTAAAGAAATTATACCCCAATAAAGGTGTTAAAAAAAAAAAACAAAAAAACTTATAAAACCAACAGTGTTTTTTTACCTCAACGGTTACCAGGGTGATTATATGTCTTAGCTTAGGATAGTCCCAGTTAATACTTATTGTTCTGACAAAATTTTTAATATTGTTCCCTTTTCAGCCTCAAAAGTATTCTACTTTGGATGATAAACCAGATGGTCACCCTTGTTATAACAAACTAGAAAATATTAAGAACAGACACAGATAACACTCATAATAATAAAAAGAACCATTGTAAACCTTGGTGGTACACCACTGGATAGGACCATATCGTACAAAGCCATGGAGAGGAAACCAGGACACTCCGGGCACATGGACAGATCACAAGATCACTGGGATAAGGTCAAGAGTGTAAACGCCAGCCCACGGGGCACTTACAGCTTTGATTGGCAGAGTTGAGTTGCCTTTGTTCTTTCTCCTCTTGAGATCACCTCCAAACAAGGATAATGAGGAACAGAAATACAAACTCCATCTCTGGCAGACACAGTGAATCCCCTGTCCTATAGCCATTTATAGGGATAATTACCCAGTCACAAATATTCACCTTCCCATACTCCCTTGCAGACCGGAGTGGTCACATACCCACTCTGGCCAATGCTATGCAAGTGGAAGTCTACTGGGAAGGGGACATGGATCCAGAGGAAGAGCATGAGAACAAAGGACATTCACTAATGTGGCTGGAGTGGGAAGCAGGGAGAAACCTGGTTCTGGTGGCAGCCCCAGATTGCCCACCTCCACACCATTGTAGTTGGGTTTCTGCAACTTGTATCTGATTACAGCTACCAGCAGATAAACCATCTTCCACCAAACTCCAGTGTGTCCCAGGGGCAAGGGGGGAAGATAATGGAGGGGTTAAGCCAACAAAGTCCATCTTTCCAGAGGGCTTGATACTCCAAATGGCAGAGTCAACACCCCATTCTGCATCACTGCGCTCTGGGTGACAGATTCTGTGGTCCCCCATCACCTGCTTTATCATTCTCCATCTAGTACACCAAATATTTTACTTACTGGTCTAGCATTTTTTTTTTTTTTTTTTGCAGTACACGGGCCTCTCACTGTTGTGGCCTCTCCCGTTGTGGAGCACAGGCTCTGGACGTGCAGGCACAGTGGCCATGGCTCACGGGCCTAGCCACTCCGCAGCATGTGGGATCTTCCCGACCGGGGCACGAACCTGCATCCCTTGCATCGGCAGGCGGATTCTCAACCACTGCGCCACCCGGGAAGTCCTGGTCTAGCTTATTGTTTGTCTCTCCCAACTAGAAAATTAGCTACATGAGGGTCAAGGTATTTGTGTGTTGTGTTCATTTTTGCATTGCAGGGTCTGGAGCAGTAACTGGTACACATAATAAGTCTTTGTTGAATGAATGAATGAAGCAAGAATTTGAAGCCCAGATGAACCCGATTTTAAGTATAAAGTCAACAGAAAAACTTCTAAAAACACATTTTTGAATTATAGCTCCCATGAGCCCTTCTTGCATAAATTAACAGAGGATACATAGAGGATAATAAAGGATAACATCCTATACCTTAGGATAACAAAGGGTAAATAGAGCAACTCTGGCAAGAGTACTAGCAATGAGAATCTATTTAACTGTAGGTCTATGTCTGAAATTAATGTATTGTGACTGTTACAGAAAAGAACAAAAAAGGAAACAGAGAACCGATATAAACTATAGTAGGGAAGGTGGAGGTCAGAAAGAGGGAGGTAACATATGCAAACTATGTCTTATTTGCTTATAGTTGGGAGTCCAAAAGGATCAGTTAGAGATGGAAATAACATTAGAGGTGCAAAGGTAAATGGAAAAATTAATATAATATAATCAACTAAAATCATTTGATGGAAGTGAGAGAAGGGGAGGGAGAGTAGATATGTTCTAATTTGGGCATCATTCATAGTAGGGAGAAAATAAACAGTGTCTAAAGAAATAGAGGATTAAGTGTATCATATGACAGTATAATTATGAAGATAACTATGGGATGAAAAACACAGCTTTCCAAATTGTCAGAAGATATATAAACAAAAAAGAAAACAAAGAAAACAGAGGCCATATGGTGAAAATTGACAACCCCCACAAAAGCTATAAAAGCATAAAGCATGTCATAAACTATGATGACAGAACTAAGACTAAATGTAGCTGCCGTATTAGTAAATGTTAATGAGACACACACACTTGCTGAAAAAAAAAAAAAAGACTCAGAATGGTTTACAAGCAAAATCCACTGAAGGTAGAATAATTCAGAAAGGTTTCATATAATAAGATGAGTAGTTGATGAAAAAGTTTTGGAGATGGACGGTAGTGATGGTTGTACAACAGTGTGAATGTACTTAATGCCACTGAACGGTACAGTGGTTAAAATGGTAAATTTTGTTATGTGTTTTGCCACAATTACACAAGAAAGAATGGGCAGAAACAAAACAAGTGCAAACCAAGAGAAAGCAGGGGTCTTGATCTGAATGTTAGACAGAGCTGAAGTCAGGGCAAGAAATAGAGAATGAGAAAAAGACGGCATTGTGTGGGGATCAAGGATGAGAGTCACCATGAGGACTTAAAGTAATGAGTGTCTTTGCACCAAGTAACATAGCCTCAACGTTCATAGAGCAAGAAATCTGAAAATGTAGGAAGAAAAAGACAGAGTATGTTAATATTGGTGCATTTTAATTCACCTCTCTCAGTCCCTCACAGATTAAGTTGACAAAAACATAAATAAGGTATAGAGAGCCAAATAACCTAATTAATAACATAGTATGTGTGGTTTTTTAAAATTAATTAATTAATTTATTTTTGGCTGCATTGGGTCTTCATTGCTGTGCATGGGCTTTCTCTAGTTGTGGCAAGCAGAGGCTACTCTTCGTTGCAGTGCGTGGGCTTCTCATTGCGGTGGCTTCTCTTTGTTGTGGAGCACGGGCTGTAGGCACATGGGCTTCAGTAGTTGTGGCATGTGGGCTCAGTAGTTGTGGCTTGTGGGCTCTAGAGTGCAGGCCCAGTAGTTGTGGCGCATGGGCTTAGTTGCTCTGCAGCATGTGGGATCTTCCCGGACCAGGGCTTGAACCTGTGTCCTCTGCATTGGCAGGCAGATTCTTAACCACTGCACCACCAGGGAAGCCCTATGTGTGTGTATTAAACAGAATCTTCCTTCTGTTCAAATGCTCTTGAAAATGCACACACAAAAAGCAATTATCAGGCCACAAAGAAATTAAATTCCAAAAAGTAGATGTAAGGCAACATTCTCTGATCACAATACACTAGAATTTGAAAATGTTAATAAAAAAACCACAAAACAAAACCCAAGAAGTTTTAAAATGCTTTAAAATAACTCTTGTGTCAAAGATAGAGCAAAAATTCAAAGTTGCAGAATATCTAGACAATAATGAAAATAAAAAGATTACATTTCAGAACTTGTGAGATGCAGCCAAGGCAATGCTCAGAGGAAAATTTATAGCTTTACATATTTATATTAATAAATAAGAGAACATGAATTAGCTATCCAGCTCAAAAATTAGAAAAAAAGGCAAAATACTGAAGGAAGGCATAGGAAAGCACTTGATAAATTAAAACTGAGATGAAGTTAAACACATAAAAGGAAGAAATGAATAAATAAATACAATTTCTTACTCTTTTTGAAAAACAGGACACATTAACTGTTGGTGACTTTAATAAAGCAGAAGGAGAAAGTGACCACTTAAAAGTTATCTGTACTTTTCCTTTCCAATTCCGCTTCTCCACTATCTCTTAACCCCTCTAGATAGGCTTTTGACCCAACTATTCTGCAGGGTTTACCCTTGTTAAGGTCACCAAAGACCTCCATGTTGCTAAATCCAGTGGTCAATTCTTGGTCCTCCTTTTACTTGTCCCCTTGGCAGCACTGATACAGGTGATCACTTCTCCTGCTTCCAGGACACTCCAGGCCCGTCTCTTGGTTCTCCTCCTAATTTTCTTGCTGCTTCTTCTCAGGCTCCCCCGTGGGTCCCTCCCCATCTTCTCGGTCTCCTCTTCTCCTTTCCATCTCTACTCACTCCTGAGGAAATCATCTCCTCCCAAGGAATTAACTACTCTACATACATTAATGTCTCTTTCAGCCTCAAGCTCACACCGTAGCTTCAAACTGTCTACTTGACATCACCAACTGTATAGTTAATAGACATCTCAAACTTAATATGCTCAAAACTAAAATCCTGATCCTCTGCCCCAAATCAGCTTTTCCCACAATTTTCCTGACTTCAGTAAATACAACTCCAACAGAGTCCCAGAGCATCTCTTTCTCTCATCCCCAAATCCAGTCCACTAGTAAATCCTTCAGATGTATCCATCAACCTTGCCCTCTGCCACCTCCATTGCTTCTACCATGGCCTCCTCGCTTATCAAGCTCTTCTGTCTACTCTCCATACAGCAGCCAGAGGGATCCTGTGAAAATCCATGTCATGTCATGTCCCTCCTCTGCTCAAAACCCTCACTGGCTCCCATCTCACTCAGAGTAGAAGCCAAAGACCTTCCTCTCCATCCTCTCTGGTCACATCCCTTATCTTCTCTCTTTTGCTCACTCCACTCCAGCCACGAAGGCTCATTTTACGTGTCAACTTGACTGGGCCACAGGGGGTGGTGCCCGGATATTTGATCATACGTGGTCCTGGGTGTGTCTGTGAGGGTGTTTCTGGATGAGATCCGTCTTTGAATCTGTGGACTGAGTCAAGTGGATCACCTACCCAATGCAGGTAAGCCTTCTCCAATCCACTGAGGGCCTGGATAGAAGAAACAGGCAGAGGAAGGGAGAATTCCCTCTCTGCCTTCCTGTCTTTGAGCTGGGTCATCAGTCTTTTCCTGCCTTCAGACTTGGATTTGGACTGGAATTTACACCATTGGCTCTCTTGGTTCTCAGGCCTTCAGACTTGGAGTGGTCCTGGGCCATCAGCCCTGCGAGATCTCCAGCTTGCCAAGTACAGGTTTGGGACTTCTCAGCCTCCAAATCTGCACGAGGCAATGCCTTGGAATGTCTCTTTATATATATAGCTGTCTCTGTGTAGATTTCACATATTTTATCTGTATTATATATAGACATATATTTATATATAGATATCTATCTATAATCTAGATTTATATATAGATATCTACATCTGTGTCTATACTATATCTATATCTGTATCGATATCTATCCTACTGGTTGTGTTTCTCCAAGAACTTAGACCAAGACAGCACCTGCACCAGCATGCTTCCCTCTCTTTTCCCAGATAAAC
The DNA here is from genome assembly GCF_964374135.1 of Grampus griseus. Lineage (NCBI taxonomy): Eukaryota > Metazoa > Chordata > Mammalia > Artiodactyla > Delphinidae > Grampus > Grampus griseus. Next base: position 97,730,901 of record NC_139005.1, read on the forward strand.
ACGTGTCTATTCCCTTTCGTCCTTCAAGTCACCTCTTACTGAGACCTTCTCTGACCACCTTATTGAAAGTTGGACTCCATCATCAACTCCCTCCCTGCTCTCATAGTGTTTTTCTCGCTAGCACTTATCACCATCTAACAGTCCACATATTTTATTTGTTATTTGGCCGTGCCGCCCTGCATGTGGGATCTGAGCTCCCTGACCAGGGATGGAATCCACATCCACTGCAGTGGAAGTGCAGAGTCTTAACCACTGGACCACCAGGGAATTCCACACGTATTTTAAATTGTCTGTAGCCTCTATATAAATGGGAGCTGGCCCACTACTCTACCCCCAGGACCAATAACGACACCTGGCACAGAGCTGGCGCTCAGGAAAGATGGGGGGAACACACAACCTACCCACTCAACCCTGTGCAGCAAAAATCAGAAACTTGGATGAGATGGGTGAATTTCCAAGACAATAGAAACCGCCCAGAGAATCCAGGAAAAGTGAATCTAAACAAAGCAATGCCAGAAAGAAACTGTCCAACGGCAAATCCAAAGTCTATAAAATAAGAGAAACGCAAATGAAAGCCATAATGAGAAGGCGTTCCAGAGCACAGCTCAAAGGAAGCTTCTACATTCCTCCACTCATCACGTCTGCAGAGATCAAAAAGGTTGAGCGCACCATGTGTTTGCTGGGTTTGGGGGGGAAACCTCTGCTTTGTGCTGGTGGGAGGGACGTCAGGTCACTCCTGGAAGGCAGCTTGGCGCGCACCCAAGTTATAGATGCGCACGCCCTCTGACCCAGTAATTCCACTTAACCACTATCCTACAAATACGCTCACAAGGGCAAAATCCTTACAAGCTCATTTATTGCAGTAATGTGGGTAAAAGTGGAGGATTAGGATCAAAGAAATGTCCATCACTGGGGAACTGGTTCAGAAACAATGGCTCCCCACGCAGTGGAGACCAAAGCAGAATGATGCCTCTGGAAGCCGCTGCTGGTAGCATCTTCTGCCAGGCCTGGGCTGGGGGCTGAGACACAGACCTGGAAGGAGTGGGCCCAGCCCTCGAGTGCTCTGAGCTGGGGGGAGCCACACTGGGACCCTAAAACGAGAGCGACAGATCCGCACTGTGTCAGTGCTGAGTGGCTGGGGGCGTGGCTTGGATGGGGGCGGGGACCCAGGGAAAACTCATGTCAGGAAGTGGGGGAAGGCACACCAGGAGGAGGGGGCAGCCTGAGTCCAGGCCAGTCAGAGGGTCACAGCAGGTGACGCAGGATCTTCCTGGTGGGCTGAGGCTAGACAGGCAGCCACGGAGCACTTCAACTGCCAGGTGAAGGCCCTACACGAGATCCCAGGGCTCTGGGACGTAGACGTGGAAGATCCTTCCTAATCCCAAGAAAGGTCAGAGTTAGGGCTTCTGTGATGGGGTATCTCTTCTGGGCTGGGCACTGTCCAAGCACTTTCTTTTTTTTTTTTTTTATTTGCAGTACGCGGGCCTCTCACTGTTGTGGCCTCTCCCGCTGCGGAGCACAGGCTCCGGACGCACAGGCTCAGCGGCCATGGCTCACGGGCCCAGCCGCTCCGCGGCATGTGGGATCTTCCCAGACCGGGGCACGAACCCGTGTTCCCTGCATCGGCAGGCGGACTCTCAACCACTGCGCCACCAGGGAAGCCCCAGGCACTTTCTATGCCTAGTCTCACTTCGCTCTCCCAACAGCCGTAGCCCTATTTCCCCTATTTACAGGTGAGGAAACCGAGCCTCAGGAAGGTAGTGTGACTTGCGCAGAGTCACATATCTGGGTAGTGGTGGAGCCAGGAGTCCAGCCTGTGCTGCCGGCCACTGGGCTGCACTGCCACCCCTCAGGTGCCGGGTGGTGGCCTGGCTAGGCTGGCTGTGGGGAGGCCAGTTGAGCAGCAGGCACCGCTGCCCTGGAGAGAGGATGCAGCGCTGGGACCCGGATGGGGCCCAGCAGGATAAGGAGGGTCTCCAGCTGGCTTCTGCAACCTAACTGGGGAGATAAGACAGAGCTCCTGGCAATTTGCATAACAATGGACGCTTCCAGAAGGCGGAGAATCTGTCACAGTAACTGCTCAGGATAAAAGCAGAGGCCTCACGAGGCACAGCATGGCTACATTGCCAGGTGAGCTGCAGATACTGTGCCCACGGCACTGATAAGAGCTCAGCCTGGATCTAGTGGGGACGATAAGCCGGGAGTGGGGACAGGAGCCTTCAGCTCAATTTCTATTGCGTCCTCACAGCAACCTGAGAGGTGGAGACGCTTTGACCACTCCTCACAAAGGGGCGAACAATGCAGGACCACCAGGGTGGTAGGAGGGCACTGCCACGGAGGGGAGAGCAGAGTCCCCCGGCACAGATGGTGGCCTCTTAGTGGCAGAAGGTGTGGTCATGGGGGGTGGCATGGAGGAGGTGTGCTCGGTAATGATGATAGAAAGTGAAACGCGAGCGTGGAGAAGATGCAACGTAAAACGACTACAGGGAGCTGCCCTACAAGCCCCCTGAAACAAAGGGCTAAGATGAGAAAGACTGGTGAGGTGGGGGAGGAACTCTCACCCACGACCTGGGGAGCGCACAATGGTTCACCTGCTTTGGGAAACTGGGGAGCTGTACCTGCTGAAGTTGAATATGCCTGTCCCCTGATGGTACACATACACCTGTGTGGGTAGAACCCAGGCCCCCAGAGAGGTCTCCATCCTCATCCCCAGAGGCTGTGAATGTGGCCTCACGTGGTGAAAGGGATTCTGCCGGTGTGAATGGGTCAAGGGCCTTGTGACGGGGAGACTGGTTACCGGGTGGGCCTGGGGTCATCACAAGGGTCCTTAAAGGAGGGGGGCAGGAGGGTCAGAGTCAGAGAAAGAGATGTGAGGATGGAAGCAGAGGTCGAAGTGATGCCATCGCAGGAAGGGTCCACACGCCATGGAACACAGGTCACCTCCAGAAACTGGCAAAGCCCAGGGAACAGATTCTCCCCGGAACCTCCAAGGAACCAGCTCTGCCAGCACCTGAATATTAGGGGTTCACAAGGCTCACGTTGAACTTCTGCCCATCAGCACTATAAGAGGATAATTTGTGCTGTTCTAAGCCACTGAGTTCGTGGTCACTGGTTGCAGCAGCCCCAGGACACTTGTACGACACCCAAGAGAAACGTGGTCACCCGTTCGCCAGAGTACTTGGCTGTGAAGGTTCAGAGCAGCTTTACGGATAATAGAAACGACCCAAATGTCCTCAACAGGCAAAGGGATAAGCAGAGCGTGCTACATCCATACGATGGAGTACTACACAGCACTGAAAAAGAACAGGCTCTTGATATGCCCAACAACACGGAGGAATTCACCTCATAGATGAAATGTTGCGTGAGAGACACTGACCCCAGGCCCCACACCAGCCAATGCCAGCCTAGGAACAGCCCACGGTTGTGCAAAACCACTCAGGGGCTGGATGTCAGAGGAGTGGTGCCGAGGGGACGCGAGGAAGCCTTCTGGGTGTTGGGATGTTTCAATTTCGGATTGAAATTCACCACACTGTAGCATCGAGATGGGCACTTTATGTACTTCAACTCGGAAACCGTGAACAACCTCAGGAAATGAGCCTCTGGTCTCACCTTGCATGCCCCAGTGATGGGGAGCTCACTACCTAGTGAGGAAAGCTGCTGGGCTGTGAAGGGAGGCTTCCTGGCAGGAGGCTCTTCCTCTCCTGAGCCCGTAACCTGCTTCTGGCCTCCTCCTCCCCCTGCTGCCAGCTCGGCCTCGGGGTCCCTCACTCTAGTCCTGCAGACACGGTCAGGCTCCACGACCCTCAGAGAGATCAGCCTTCTCTGGATCAGGGCTTCTTTCCGTCCTCCCCTGCTTCAGGCGAGAGCTGCCCGGAGTGAGGCAGGGCCCAGGCCCCTGGGGTCCCAGCAGACACTCGGCCTGTGTCCTCGCTCACTGCCGTCACCCGCTGTCCGTCACCTACTCCGGGAGTTTGGGTTCACGCTTCTGCTAAGTGGGGACCTCGTGAGGCTCCCAGGAAGCAGAGCGTGTGAGAGCGCCTCGCCCGCAGAAGGCGCTCAGGGCACGGATGTCCTGTGAAGTGGGCGGGGCAAGCGTTTCACAAAGGGGACGTTAGAGACCCTCTAGGAAATTTTTATTTTGCCTTTAGCAAGACAGCTTGTTGGTCCTCTAGACGGATGAAGAGGGGCAGTGATCCCAGTGCAGAAGGAGGGGCTGAGCAGGGGAAGGTGCGTGCGTGTGTGTGTGTGTGTGTGTGTGTCGGTGTGGGATGTCTGGGTGTGTGATGTCAACAGTGTCTCTGTGTGTGGCGCGTGCATATGTGTGTGTATGTGTGTGTGTGTGGTGTGTGTGTATGTGTGTGTGTGTCGGTGTGTCGGTGTGGGATGTCTGGGTGTGTGATGTCAACAGTGTCTCTGTGTGTGGCGCGTGTGTATGTGTGGTGTGTGTGTATGTGTGTGTGTGCATGTGTGTGGCGCGTGTGTATGTGTGTGCGCTGGGGAGGCTTTGGGCTAACTGAGTCCCCCTTGAGACCTGGCACCGTGGAGGTGCTCCCAGCAGAGTGTAAAGAGCCCGACCGTGGAATCAGGTTGCTTCTCACTGGCTGCTTGACTTCGAATGTGCCAGCGACCTCTCAGAACCTTAGTTTCCACATCCGTAAAATGGCCAGAAAACACCTGTCCTGAGAGGCCGTGGTGCAGGTGAGACGGGCAGCGCTCTCCCAAGTGCCCCTCGCACCCCAGCTGTGGGTCACCGGGTCTCCAGGAGAAACGAGAGACCATCAAAACAAAGGTCTTGTTTGTGGACAAATTAGAATGATTTGGGGTCATAAGGCACTGCTTCATTTTAAAGAATCCAACGTGAAACCTCACTTTCTTCCTGAAGAGAGAAGCCAGCTGCGTAAAAGGCCAGGCGGATGGGAAGGAGAGATGATGCCTTTGGGAGTCAGACAAGCTGTCGCCTCCGTGTGTTTGCAGGAGCCGCTGACTGTGTTGCGGGATGGACACGGGCATCGTGGGAGCGGCGGGCAGAGGGCAGGGCATTCGGTCCTGGCATCTGAGGCTGACCCCGCCGCTCCAGGATCACCCCGTCTTCAGGCCTTCTGGGTTCCATCTGCCTCAGGGGCTGCTCCTACCCAGACTCCTTTGCCGACGTCCCCTGGTCCCTTCTCACACACGTCATCCTCTCCCCAGGTGACTTCCTGGCCCCTGCACGACATGATTCTGTGACAAGCCCCCTTGGCCAAGTCCAAGCTGGGATTCAACCCAGGTTTTCCTCCGAGCTCCTCCCCGACTTGTGTGCGGCACCGACATCACCCCATCCACGCTCACAGGCACCTCAGACAGCAGACACTCCACAAGGCTGATCCCCAAAGCCACGCCTGCCCCTGGGTCCCCACCTTGGAAAAATCCCACCAGCATCTCCCCAGTGGCTCAGGCCAGAGTCCGGGACACGGTCTTTGGAGCCCCTCACCCCCACCCAATCCACCAGCTGGTCCTGTGGGCTGTCTGCTTCCTTCTCTGCTCCTGCCACAACCCAGCCTGCAAGACAGTGCCAGCCTCTGCTGGACGGCCAGCTCCCTTCCCCACTCCCTGCCAGGGGGAGCTTTGAAAAAGGCACCTGTCCCTCCCCTGGAGGGCTTCCCTGGTCCCGGGATCAGGAAGCCCACCCCTCACCATGGCCCTGCACATCAGACACCCCCTGCAACTCCCATCCCTCCCCTCCTGTGCTCCCCTTTCTCCCCACACTCCTGCACCTCGACTTTCCTTCTGGTGCATGAATGCACTGGCTCTCTCTGCCTCAGTGCCTTTACACATGCCACTCCGGGGCCTGGAATGTTCCCCGATCCCACCTCAATCTCCTCCAACCTCAGCAGCTCACTCTTTTCCATCCTAAAGGTCTCAGCTGCCCAGAGAGGCAGGAGCAAAATACAAGCTGGAGGGAGATGCATCCACCCTTTCCAGGTCCTGGTCTCGTCTGTTTGGACGAGTTGTGACATAAACCCTCGGCAAACTCCAGCTGAGCAGGGGGCATTTGGCAGGGAGCTCTTTTCCCACCCACAAAGTGAGCAGAGACAAGGAAAGGGGGTACTTTGGGGGTCTTTCCTATGAGTGGGGTGCTGGATGAGGTCCTCTGCACACCCTCTCAGATTCCGTCTTCACTATCCACCCCACTGCCAGGTGGGGGTTATTTGCTCGCCCACCAATGTCTACCTGCAGCTCAGAGAGATAAAGCAATTTGCCCAAGGATGCACAGCTGGGCAGCTCAGAGCCTGGTGCCAGCGCAGCCCAGGGGACTCCCGGGATGCAGCACCCAGAGATTCCCAAAGCCGTGCTCCCGGAACCCAGGGCAGGATGGAACCACTCCCAGATCTCGCGGCCAAAGCGATCTGGCAGCGGGCTCTCCCCAGCACCCTGTGCGTGCCTTAGAAACAACCGGAAGACCATCCTGGAAGGCGCTGAGGAGGAGGGGGGAGGGGGGCCCTCTTGGCCCACAGGCAAGTGCAGGTTTCCGTCGTTCCGACGGGGCTGGAATGCTCACATCGGGAGACATTTGCTGCACCAACGAGCATCTATTCTCGGAAGCAAATATTTTAGCAGCTAAAGCCAGAGTGTTAATGGCGGGGATGGGGGAGCAGGATAAAGAAGGAAAGCTTCCGTGGTCCCCCCCGACCCACATGGAGATAAATTCCTTCTTCCCCTGCCCTGATCTGGGAGCTGGGCCTGGGAAGAACCCTTGAAATAAAGGGTCTGGGGGAACATAACAGTCGTAAGCCCAAACCCGACTTCCCTCCCTGGTGACCCCGCTTTCTCTGGTTACACCTGCTGCAGCCCAGAGGGCGATTCTATGGAATTCCTGTCAGATTGCCATAAAGGAGCATCCTCCTTTCTTGGGGGTAATGATCCCCGAGATTCGCCCAGGCCTTCATGGAAACATCTCTTTGTTAATTGCTCAGGCGAGCTGGCATCTTTGTTTGCACAGTAGCTACCGCAGTTACTGGGTTACGGAATTTTAATTGATTTCAAACTTGGGAGCTGGGTGGGCCGTGTGGGTCTCCTCCAGGCTGGGTGGCCAGGTGCAAGGGCAGGATTGCAGGAGCCCCTCCCAGGGTTTGAGCGGCCGCCTGGCAGTGTGCCCCCGGGAATGGGAGCGCCACGGGGCTGATCTCCTGCTCTGTGCCAGGCTCCTAGTGGGCACCATCTCCGTCCTCCTGATGCCCCCGTTTTCACAGACAAGCAAACAGGCTTGGCAGGAGCGAGTGACTGGCCCAAGGTCACAGGGCCTGTGGATCTGGTTGGCTGGACCCAAGGCCCTCACTCCCACCTCCCCACCCCTGCCCTGGCTGAGCTGCATCCTGGGCCCAGAGACAGTGGGTCTAGTTCGTTCTGGAAATGCCTTTTCAGTGATTTTCCCAAAACCTTCCCTGAGGTCTATTCTCCCCGTGGCTGAATACCTTGATTTTCCAGGCAACGCAAGTGGAGGGCCAGGATCGATTTCTTGCCCATCACCGGCCAGCGCTCCTTGCGGGCAGGGCTGATCCTGTCTCACCTTTCTACCCCCAGCACTTAGCACAGCCGTGACCTAGTGCTGACCTTGGATAAATGAGGGAGGTAAGTGTGCCCGGGCTGCAGCTGCACAACAATGCGGACTGTTTCAGGGAAGGAGGAGCAGGATGGAGCCGGAGGGTTTGCAAAGGGACGTCCGAGCTGTTTCCTCGGGGTCTGAGACCCAGACGTGTGACAGGGAGGGCTGACCAGGCTCTCTGCCTTCTCACGCCCCCTGCTTTCTCCGTGCCCAGAAGAACCAGGACCTGGAAAGGGTGGATGCATCTCCCTCCAGCTTGCTTCTTGTCCCAGCTACTGCTGCCCGGGACACCTGCCTACGGGTGTCCCAGGGAACGCCGGGACCCTGCTTTCACAAGCACCTAAGAACATGTTTGCTTCTCCACAGTACGGGGCAGACCACTGGGGCAGGCAGATCTGAGCCATGTATAGCGATGAGCTGGTGAACATTTAATGACCTGTTCTCCAGCGGGGAGCCCTGATTTGTAGCATTTGCTGCCCATGTCCATGGTGTAAATACTGCCAATATGACGTAGCTGACTGCAGAGCTGGGGAGAGATGGGTGGTAGCCACCATCATGCGCGTTTGCATCACACAGATACAACAGACCTCAAACCCTAAGAGCATAGAAAGTAGCCGATGTAGCCATGCAATTAGGAAGTGAAGAGTTTCAAGTATCTGTTACCTTTGTGTTGAATAAAATTTATTTAATTGGAAGTTTATAACAGTGAATTTTTATAGTGGTTTAACTACGGGCTCTGAAAATTTCTCAGAATTTAACTATCAGTGCTGCTGCGGCGGCCCCAGCAACCCTTGGATACGTTTACGGATTTGTTTTATGTGTATTAGGAAAAATGTAACTTGTTTTTAAATGGAAGTATAGTTGATTTACAATGTTGTGTTAATTTCTGCTGTACAGCAAAGTGATTCAGTTATACATATATATTCTTTTTCATATTCTTTTCCATCATGGTTTATCACAGGATATTGGATAGAGTTCCCTGTGCTCTACAGTAGGACCTTACTGTTTATTTTATATATAGTAGTGGTATCTGCTAATCCCAAACTCCTAACTTACCCCTCCCCACCCCTTTCCCTTTTGGTAACCAGAAGTTTGTTTTCTATGTCTGTGAGTCTGTTTCTGTTTCATAAATAAGTCCATTTGTGTTGTATTTTAGATTCCACATATAAGTGATATCATATGGTATTTGTCTTTCTCTTTCTGACTTACTACACTTAGTGTGATAATCTCTAGGTCCAACCATGTTGCTGCAAATGGCATTATTTCATTCTTTTTTATGGCTGAGTAGTATTGCATTGCATACATATACCACATCTTCTTTATCCATTCCTCTGACTGTGGACACTTAGGTGGCTTCCATGTCTTGGCTGTTGTAATTAGTGTTGCCATGAACATTGGGGTGCATGTATTTTTTGAATTAGAGTTTTAGTCTTTTCCGGGTATATGCCCAGGAGTGGGATTGCTGGATCGTATGGTAGGTCTATTTTTAGTTTTCTAAGGAACCTCTATACTGTTCTCCATAGTGGCTGCACCAATTTACATTCCCACCAATAGTGTAGGAGGGTTCCCTGGAAATATGTAAAGGTATGATTGCTTAGAGCAAGTCTGAGTTTTCTAACAAAAAAAAATGGCTTGATTTAAGATCAATTAAAAATGTGGTAAGTAAATAGTACAGGGAGAGAGATACACAGTCAAGATGAACACCTAGCAGCTGAAGTTTGGGAAAGAAATGTTGTTGATGGAAATGGCTTCAATTATCACCTGTTTTGGGGGCACAGTAAAATAAGTGGGCAACCCACAGGAGAGGAAATACAACTAATTAACAGATGAAAGGAAAGGTGTTCAACCTCACTAATAATCAAAAAAAATGCAAACCCCTGTGCTGGAGAGGGGGCTGTGAAATGAGCAACCTCAGAAGATGCTGGTGGGTGACAGTCCCTTTGGGAGTGAGGCTGGCACCTATATAAAGAACCATAACACTGTCACATCCTTAGACTCAATAATTTGCCGGCCTGGAATCTATCCAGAGGGAATAATTCAGAAAAGGGAAAACCATAAACACTTAAAGGTGTTTGTTGCCACCCCTGATTTTCTGGAGTATGTGCCTCCCCTGCAATGTTTTTTGTCACAGTAAAAAAAACTGTAAGCCGTATAAATGCCTTGTTGTAGGGGAATGGCTAAATTAACGCCAGCATATGGAACCTGGGCTACTTGGGAGCTGCTAAAACGATATTTAGAAAAATTAAGTCAAAACCACAGGACAATGGCTAATTTAATGTTAGGTGAATAAAATTAGAATGCAGAATGATGTGTACAGTCATTCCCCGGCCATAACCATGGGGGATACATCCCAAGACCCCCAGTGGGTACTTGAAACTTCAGAGAGAACCAAACCCTACGTATATTATGTTTTCTTCTATACGTACATACCTGTGATAAAGTTTAATTTAGAAATTAGGCACAATAAGTATAATAAGGCACATTTAACAACAATGACTACTAATAAAATGGAACAATTAGAACAATACACTGTAATAAAAGTTATGTGAGAGTGGTCTCTCTCTCTCTCTCTCAAAATACCTTATTGTACAAATTTAATGCCTTTTCCATCTTAATGAAGCACTTATGAGGCACTGTGGCCGTTACTTTTGCAGTTTGAAGTGTGACAGCAAAACTATCAAATTTCTTTTTCCTTTTTCACGGCGTCACGGGTAGAAGATTCGTTCTTGCCGTAGATCTTAGCAAGATCTTGGCTATTTTTCTTTCCACCCTGAGAACTTTCATCCTTTCACTTAAAGGATCCACTTTGTGGCTTCCCTTTGGCACAACTGACTTGTCAGCATCACTGCACTTGCTCCGAGAGGCCGTATTTAAGTAGATAAGGGTAACTTGAACACAAGCTCTGTGACACCACAACTGCCCATCTGATAACCAAGAGGGTTACTAAGTGACTGATGGACGGGACACCCTGGACAATGGGATGTTTCACATCTGGGGCAAGATGGATTGAGATTTTATCACGCTACTCAGAATGGTGTGCAATTTAAAACGTATGAATTCTTTATTTCTGGAATCTTCCATTTAATATTTTCAGATCGAGGTTGACCGCAGGCAACTGAAACCCGGTAAAGTGAAACTTTGGATAAGGGGGAAACACTGTACGTCATTATTGGAAGAGTGGAAAAGCACGTGCATGAGAAAGCTGAAAATGCAAAACACCTGTGCGTGTTGGGGGGTTCTGTGGCTTCTCTTGTCTACTTCTACTCTTTGCACTAATAACACACCAATAATTACAATGAGCATTTACGGAGGCCCCTATCACACGCCGGGCCCTGTTCTAATCCTCGCAGTCGCCCCGCAGGGTTGGTCTACTGGTCCATTTTACAGATGGGAAAACTGAGGCTCAGAGAAGTGAAATAATTTGCCTGAGGTTCCCCACTAGCAAGTGGAGGCACCCTCTGAACCCCAGGTCGGTACTGCGTCCAGATCAGAGAGGGCTTGGTCTGCCGGCGCCTGGAGCCCCAGACCTCATGCTCTTTCGGAGGACCCTCAGGGTCCTGCCCCAGGGGTGGGTAAGGCCTGACTTGCACAGGGAGCCTGTCCTCAGGTCCAGCATGCGGCTGGGTGCTTCGTGAGCACCAGCTCAGGGTGTAGCTCTCACAGCAGGAGAAGTACCGGGGAGACCCTGCTTCCCATTCCAAGAATGTGGGCTTTGGAGTCAGCTAGACCTGGGTGTGAATTCTGCCTCAGCAGCTGTGCAGCTCTGGGAAAGTTGCTAGCTCTCGCTGAGGCTCCGTTTCCTCCTCCATGCACGGAGTTCAGGGTGGCCAAGCTAGGGACGTGAACTGGCACCGTCTGCTGCAGCCGCTTAGCTCACCAGTTCCTCAGTAAATGGGAGCTCCTTTTATGAACAATAATGATGCAATCCACTCATCGGTCTGACATTTACTCGGTGCCTAATACGTGCCAGGCTCCGGGCAGAAGAAGATGCATTCACTCAACACTTACTTATGGAGCGCCTAGCCTACTTCTAGGTGCTGGGGGCACGGCTGGGCACAAGACAGACCAATCCCAGCTCTCCCGGGATTCCTTACAGCAGAGGAGACAGCAGACAAGAAAGCAAACACAACAGAGGTGGTGAGCTCCATGTAGAAACCGAAAGAGAAATAGGGGGAGTAGAGGGGGATGGTGGGGTGGGAAGGCTGTTGCTATCATATAAACCTTGGCCAGGGAGGGCCTCTTGGAGGAGGTGACATCTGGGCAGGAACCTGGTGGAAGAGAGAGAGAGCAAGCCATGCAACTATCTGGGAGGAGAGCTTTTCAGGCAGGGGGAGTGGCAGGTGCAAAGGCCCTGAGGTAGGGGTGAGCTTGGCAAGCTCCGGGAGCCGCAGGGAGGCCAGTGTGGCTGATCACGTGGGGGAGAGGAGGACAGAGGGGCTGGGGAGGGGCGTCAGGTCAAGCTGTGAGCCAGTGAGAGAATTTTCTCCCCCAGTGAGACAGGCATCGGTGGGTTCTGATTCACATTTGAAAGGGATCGTTCTGCCGCTGCATGTGGTTGGGGGGCGGGGGGGGGGCGGTTGGGAGGCAGAGGATAGAAGCAGGAAGAGAATTAGGAGGCGTTGTCTCGACCCTGGTGGGAAGATGGACTGGAATGGTTGGTCTTGGGAGAGGGGTGCGGAGGGAGGGTTCTGGGCTCGTTCAGGTATCGCTCACAGGACGTGTGAAACGGGAAAGAGAGGGTGGGGTCAGCTTGGCTCCGGCGGGAGGGGGCGGGGGTCCCAGGATGTGCTGGTCTGTCGGCCGTGTCTACTGAACATCCGGGTGAGTCTGGAGTCGGGGGAGACGCGGGTGGAGACAGACCCGGGGTCAGGTACAGGGGGACAAGACTGTAACTGTGGGCCGGGTGGGGTTCCCGGGGCGGGGGGTGGAAATGGGAAAAAGAGGCTCAAGGAAGGTCCCTCCAGTGTCTAAGGCTGCAGACACGAGGAGGGAGCAGTGACGTGGACTGAGGTGGGGCCAGTGAGAGGCCGGGAGCTATGATGGGGTAGTGCCCAGGACCCGGGGCTCCCCAGGGCTCCTCACTTTTCCTCAGCCTTTTCCCTCCTCTGGGACGTTGCCAAGCTGCTCTCTCTGCCCTTTCTCCACTTCCAGAAAACTCCTACTCATCCAGTGAAACCCTTCCTTGTGTTGATCACTGTCTGGTACTCAGCCGAAAGGGCTGTGGACCCTGGGGACAGCCGACTGCCATCTTCAACACTGCAGAAAGCCTGCCACACCTCGATGTGATGCCGGGGAGAGATGAACAACATTTGTACAGCAGTTTCTATATGTCAGGCTCTTCCCACGTCTCATTTAGCCAGACAGCACCTTGTGAGGCTGATTTAATCACCCTGCTTTCCAGGTGAGGGCAGTTCAGCTAAATCATGTGCTGGAGGTCCTCTGGCCACCAAGAAACAGGGGAGCAAGATTTGAACCCAGGTCTGCCAGCCTCCAAGAGCCTCTGCCCCTCACCACTCTGCTTCCTGCCTGTAAAAAAATAGAGTTTCGTCGCAGGTGGAGTTGTTCGGACACAGGCAGCTGGATTCAGAGGAGTGAGCCCTCCATCACTGGGTAGCACACGCCTGGGCAGGGATGGGCAGGGGGTTTCAGCGCCAACACCAGAAACCCTCTCGTCCTGGAGGCCGAGGGACCAGGGCACGAGAAGAGCGATGCTCTGAGAGGTGGGAGGTCAGAAGCCCCCAGGTAGCCAGAGACAAGGAAGTGGGTCATGGAGTGACGGACCGTCTCTCAAGGCACGATGAATGCAGCCATTAAAGCACTGCTCATGAAAAGTTCTCAATAACGCGGGCAGCTCGCCATGACATAATGTTGAATTAAAAACCCCAGACACACAATTTTCTGGGCGAACGCAACAGCTATAAAGCGAAATGATGTGCTGACGACAAGAGAGGGCTGGAGGGGAGGAGGGGCCGCGTTTGGTGGTGTGGCCATTTGGTCCCTTGCTCGCGTGCTCTCCACTGAGCATGGGCAATTTTATGGTGGAAAATTTGGCATGAGAAGAAAGGAAACTGTCACGGCTACTTGGTGGAGGGCTGAGGTGGAGGAAATAATAATCAAGACCAGAGATAAGGGGCCCCGTGCTCTGGCTCCAGGCGGCCCTGCCTCTCCACGCATCTCATCATCCCCTCCCAGAGAAGACCCTAAGCCTTGAGAGACAGGGAGGGGGCAGGGAGGGGGCGAGATGTTGCAGGAATTGCTCAGGTCACATGACTCAGGAGGGCAGCCGTGGGATTTGAACTCAGGACTGCCCCTCCAAACTGCCTCATCCACCCCCTTCCCTTCTGCTCCAATATCACAATTTACTCCTTGGTATGAGTGGGAAAATCCACCAGCATAGCCCCAGGTCCCTTTGAACGTGGACTGTTTGGTTCTTTTTTCTGGACCCTGGAGGCTGGCACTTTCAAGGGTTGGGGTCTCTGTTGGGGTTTATCGCCCTCGAGGAAGGGAGAGAGCAGAAAAAGAGAAGGCCTTGAGCACCAGAAGACTTTCTGGAGGGCGTTTCTGGCCTCTTGTGGAATATTATTAGCAAAGGGGGGTTCACTAGAAGAAGAATCTATCTGATAATTCTATCAGAGAAAAGAACCCTGAGTCGCACTCTGTTCCTGGACAGCTGCTCCCTTCGGAGACCTCGTGGGCCTGACCCCTCACCTGGGCCTTTGCATGTGCTGTTTTTCCTACCAGCAACACACTCCCGGCTTTTTCTTTTTTTTGCCTAACTCTTACTCATCCTTAAAGATCATTCCAGCCGCCACTTCCTCCAGGGAACTCTCCCTGATGCCCAGGATGGGCAGGTGTCTCCTCTGGGCTCCCTTTGATCAGATCTGATCACTCATTTCCTCTGTCTGCACCTGAGTCAGTCTGACTGTGTGTCCAGTTGCCCAACTCAGAGACTGGCGCAGGATAGGAGTGGGGGAGATCGGCTCCCATCCCTGCCCCTCTCTGGACCAGAACTGGACGCTATACCCCGTCTTCCTCCTGGCCCCTCCCCCTGCCCTTGGCCCTGCCCTGGCTGGAGCCTGCAGCAGGGAGCTGCTCCCTGCCCAAGCCTTCAGGGGCATGCAGAGGCCCTCAAGCTCTATCTCCTGACTCCTGCCTTCTCTCATCCGGCTCTCTGGCCAAGGGCACCAGGCTGAAGACCCGGGCCTGACAGCCTGGGGTGGAGCACAATGCCTGAGTTCAAGTGCTGATCTGCAGGTGACCAGCTGGGTGACTTTGGACCAGTTACCTAACCTCTCTGTGCCTTCGTTTTCTTGTCTGTAAAATGAGGATTTGTCAAATAAGTGTGTGGGAGCTGGGAGGGAGGCATTGAATCAAGCAAACGAAACCCTCATTCTTATGTTCCAGCGGGGCTGGGGCAGGAACATAGCACCCGGTCCGAGTGCTGGAATGACACCCGGCTGCACCCCTGCTCCAGGGTTGCTGTGATTTTAAATTCACTCCCCAGCACCAAACCCAAGCGCTCCCTCTTGGGCTAACTGCCCCGCCCCTGTACCCCCCATCCCGCTGCCGGCTCTTCTCCACTGAGAAGTCTGGCTTTCTGCCCTCTCCAGGGTAAGGAGGGACAGGCCAGCTGGTGAGGGACGGGGGGACACTCCCCAGGAATAGCATCAACACTCCCTGCAGCCCTACTGTGTGCTCAGCCCTGGGCTGGGCCTTTCTGTGTGCCGTCCTTCACCTCTCATCACCATTGTCCAGAGTAGATACTGAGACTCAGAGAGGGTCAGCGGCTCACCTGAGGACACACAGCACGTGAGGCCTCTGGTGTGGACTTTCTGTCACCCCTCATCCCTCATGGTACCCCCTGGTTGTGGAGCATCACTAATGAACAAACACTCTCCTGGGTTTTCACCAAAGCCGTGTGAACAAGGTGAAAACAGGGAGAGCTGGCAGAGGGTGCCTTCCTGTGTCAACTAGGCCGGGTGGGAGGAAGCCAGGGCCCAGCCGGGAAGGACAGGGGTCGGAGGGGACAGGGCCAGAGTGTCCTGATCCAGCTGGAAGCCCTAAGCATTTGAAACTCCAGCCCCATTGGGACAGTCACTGTTTTCTGAATTCCGATCACGGAGGCCTCCTTGGTATTTGATGTGATGCCAAGGAAAGAAGATACCTGGTCCTCTCCCTTTGTCTCCTAATTTTCTGGAATTTCTCGCTGTTGGCTGGTGTCCCTGCAGAAACCGTACACCAGAAACTCTGGCCGCAGAGCCAGCAAAAAAGTGACGCCTGGGCTCTGCCGGGGGGGAGGCTCTAGGGTTGGGTGAACTCCAGGGACCCCACGGGGAGGCACGGATGAGTTCTGCAATGAGCTGTGAGGGTTCTAGGTGGGGGAGGGAGGAGGTGGGAGAGTGATGGGCTGAGAGGGGAGCCCCCGAACGAACATCAGGAAAGAATGTCTGGTTCTCCCACACGAAATCTGCAAAAGTCACGTGATTTCAAGGGTCACCGGGGCCGTTTTTCAAGCTGCTCCCTCTGTCCGAGGTGACTTTTCCATTGTGCGCCAACCAGGTGGCCTCCCCTTACCTCCTCAGGTGAGGCGCAACATCGCCTCCTCTTCCAGGGAGCATGCCCTGACTCCTCCCTCCCCCGCAGTTCATCGTGGGCTCTTCTGGGTCCTCTGGGCACTTCATGTGACTGTGGCTGTTCTCTCAAGTGATGGGACACTTCCTTGCAAACAAGCCCCTCCCTGGCTGGAGGCTTTCTTGGCTGGCCAGGTGGACCAGGGGGAGCTGCTCCTCTACTGCCCAGGGGGCCAGGTAATTCAGCATCCCCCCCTGGACTCCAGAGCCAGCCCCCCAGGCCTCCAGGGCTCCTTCTGCCAATCTGGGCCTTGAAGTCAGGCAGCCTGCCCTAGAGAAGCTCCCAGCTCTAACGGTCACGGCTCTGTCCTCTAGTCAAGGGCTGGTCCCCAGACTGGCAGCATCAGCATCTCCCAGGATCTTGTCTACAAATGCAGAATCCCAGGCCCACCCCAGACCATGCACATCAGAATTTGCAAGTTTAACAGGACCCTGGGGGATTGAATACCCATTAAAGTTTGAGATACACAAACAACCCCCTTCCCAGGTCCAGTCAGGAATTTTCTCTTGGGAAGGCTTGGGGGCTGGGCAGCCTCCTGTCTCTCCTCCAGTCACCACCCCATCTAAGCCCTCTAGGCCTGACCAGGGACCCTGACCTCAGGGAAGGTTTTGAAGGATGAATAGGAGTTCCTCAGGGAGATGCGGAAGAAGAGCATTCTGGGAAGAGAATTGTGTGCAAAAGCAGGGAGGTGTGAATCAGCAAGAGCTGGAGGGGAACCAGGCCTTGAATGGAAGGTGTGAGGCAGGGATGAGGGATGAGGTGGGAGGGGAAGACTGCACAGCTTTCCTTGGTGGGGAAGATAGAAGCCCCTGTAGTCCTATCTTGCTGTGGGGTGTGAGGCTCTGAGGTTGGCAGGGGCTGTGGCAGTTGGCTCAGTGTCGTACTTAGTTCCGAGAGACTGTGGACTAGGGAGACCCTGGCTTAAGTCCATGGACTTACTGTGTGGCCGTGGGCAAGTCACTTAGCCTCTCTGGGCCTGTGTTTGCTCATCTGTAAAAGGGGATAGTAGAGCTGTGCAGCTCAGTTCCCAGGGTGGGAATTCCAAGGACCAAGGGAAATAATGATTGGCGGGGGGGAGGGCGTCTAAACTGTAAGTGTAACCGCGGTTCCCAGCGCTCGACCTGCTCCCATGCATGCATCTTAGAGGGAGGTGAGCAGCAGCCCGAGGCTTCAGAGAGAGTGAGAGGCTGCGGAGGGCCTTGGGGGCCAGGTTAGGAGCTGAGACCCTCTCGGGGGGTGGGGAGGTGGGACAAACCAGAGGGAGTGAGGCAGGGACAACGGGGTCCTGAGAGGGCAGCCAGAACCTCCTCTGGTCCTGAGACCCCTGTGAGGTGAGGCTGTGATTGTCCCCATTTTACAGATGAGGAAACCGAGGCTCAGACAGGTCTTGAGGAGTCAAGCTGGGATTCAAAGCCAGATGTGTCCGACCTGGAGCCCCTGCTTGCTCCCCTGGGCCCATAACAGGGACGATGACGCACACAAGCGTCGAGGCAGCTGGGATGACACCGTGCCTCGGGGATCCCTCTCCCTGAAGCTGCAGTGAGGATCCTGGGTAGTACCTGCAGCACCCCAGGCCACCTCCCTTTTCTCCTTTAGCTCCACTGCACGCCTAGGGGGGCTCTAGCAATAAAGCACGCAGCCTGAGGGTTAGGGTGATGTGTCAGGGCTGACTCCAGCTCTGTTGCTGCTGTGTCCATCAGACAGCATTAGCTGAGCACCTACTATGTGCCCTGAACACCAGAGACAAGATGCCTGCAGTGGGCATAGGTTCCAGCCCGGGGGAACCGTAGCACAATAATAGAGATGTGATTCACCAGGAGGTAGACCTGGAGCTGGGGCAAAAAGAAAGTCAGGTGGAGGGAGAGGCAGGGGAGGGCGGCAGGAAGGGGGAGCACAGCCCGGAGTTGCCCTCCTGCCGCCTGGGAGCCAGCAGGGGTGCGACGAGGGCCGAGGTGAAACGTTCCCTAAGCTCGGGAGAAAACCAGAGCGTGTCGAGTGAGCAAGGGAGACATCATGAGCAGAAAAGCAGGGCACCTTGTCACCACTTTCCGGGAGGCAATGAGCCACGGAGGTGCGGGCAGCAGGGGAGGCCGAGTCCGTGGGATTTTAGCAGAAAACTTTGCAGTCCGAGGTCATTGTGCTCTAAACGAAGGGAAAGCCAGCTTCTCCGTGAAATTAACTGAAAGCGGCTGTGCTTCATCCCCTCGGACCGCACCTCCCCACCCCCGGATCCAGGCCGGGTCCATAACTCAGTGACTGTGGGCTCCGAGGCAGGGGCACCACCATGCCATCCCGAGTGGTGATGCAGTTTGGGCCTGGTCCTGCCAGGCAGCAAGGAGATGGCGTTTCCGGGGATGGGGATGGATGGAGTGTGGGTCTGCAGGGACCACGGAGGCAGGCACTGCTCTGAGATGCAGCGCCCCTGATGCGCGACCTCCGATACTGCTCTTGAAGTGGCAGCTTGGGGGCTGCCTCAGTCCGCGCGTCACCAGAGAAGCTTCTGACGAAGACGTTCCTTCCCCCTCCCGTGGAGGAGGCTGCCTCTCCAGAGGCTCTGCGAGTCTCAGCAGAGAGGCCATGGCCCTGGGGTGGGACCCTGCATCAGTCTCCCCTTCTCCGGCTGACCTGGGCAAGTCAATGAACTCCTCCGAGCCCCCCAGGTTCCACATCTGAAAATGGGGCTCAACAGCCCTACAGAACAGGCGGCATGTGGCTGGCCTGTGTGGGGCACGGGGTGAATGCTGTTCCCGCCCCCCCAACCCTGGCAGGGCAGGACCCCCACCACCTTTATTTACCCAAACGTGAAATGACCCCAAGAATCGCCGGCACGTGAGGACCAGGTGCCAGGCCTGCACGAGGATCAGCCCGTTTAATTCTCAGGATGATTATGACCCCTGGTGCTTACATGGGGAAACTGAGGCAGGGGCCGGTGGAACGGGCTGCCCAAGGTCGCAGAGCCTCCGAGTGGCACAGGTGGGCCTTGAACCTGGGCCGTCTGACTCCCGGCCCAGGCACACGTGCTGCTTCTGATAATATCGACAGTGATGATAGCGCTAGAAACATCCCCTTAGGAAGGCCGACGGCTTTATGGCTGAGCGGTGCCCACCTGGCTGACGGAGCCGGTGTGGGTGCCTGGCACATGGTCGGCACTGAGCAACGGCTACTGCCGTCCGCTTCCTGTCCTCCCATCTTGTTTCTTTCTGTGTCTCTGTGCCCTGAGCACCTGACACTGAGTAGATCAATGCTGGCTGCCTGGAGGAGGGTGCAGGGAGCAGCGCCCACAGCCTCCTTCGTGGGTTTCTGAGTGTTCGCTGAGCCCTGCTAGGTGCCTGGCCCCTCACAGGGCTCAGCTGGGGGCGCCGAGGCCAGCCCAGTCCACTGCCAGGCGTCCAGGTCTAGTACCTGCTCCCAGCCACCGGACCGGGCAGCTGCAGCATCCTTGGGTCTCCCCTCCGGGGTGCCTATGATAAGTTCCTGCCTCAGTCTCCCCTGGAGTCGTTCTGGGCTGGATCTTGGCTCCAGAATTCCCCATCGCCAAGTAAGGGCTCAAAACAGGCATATGGAGACCCCAGAAGAGGAAGGCACCTCGGGATGGGGACTCCAGGGACCAAGGTGCCGAGTGTGCATTTGCAGCCCGCTTCCTCCCCGGCCCCTCCTCCAAGAGGAAGAACTCTGGTCCTTCTCCCCAGGGAAGAAGCTGGGCCCTGGGCCAGGAATGGAGAAGCCTCCAGGAGGTGGAGAAGCCGAGATCATCCACCTAATACGGCAAGAGAGAGAGAGAGAGAGAGAGAGAGAGAGAGAGGAGGGAGGGAGGGAGAGAGGGAGAGAGAGAGAGAGGAGGGAGGGAGGGAGGGAGGGAGGGAGGGAGAGAGAGAGAGAGGAGGGAGGGAGGGAGGGAGGGAGAGAGAGAGAGAGAGGCCCTTGGGGAGCGGCTGAGGGGATCCGTGCTCAAGGAGACGCATCTCAGCGACGTGCGGCGGGGGGGTGGGGGGGGTGGGGGGGGTGGGGGGGCGGGGGGGGATCCAGGTGACAATTGGTAGTAAAGCAGCGCAGGCGCTATAACTCTTGTTCCGGGAGAAACACTGATTACAACCCTGCTGTCCTGACTCTCCACCCTCCCCTCACCCCCAGCTTGACATCACGCATGACCACACCCACCACCGCACCTGGTCCCAGACCTCTACCTGCCTGAGAAGCCCCATCTCCGCTCCTGTCCACAAGGCAAGGCTTGTTTAGCCTCAGACTGCTGGGGCCCACGGCCTGGCTGTGCCCCTCATCCCGCCTGCGCCCCCCCAGCCTGTACCCCATCATCCTGTGACAGTTACCCAGGTCTTCACTTGCCCCGCTTGCTTCTGTGTCCCCAGCGCCCGGCACAGAGCCAGGGTGGGGTAGTGGCTGCTTGGGAAACTTCAGCCAAACCAAACAACGTCAGGGAAGACGGGTACACACTCGGGAAGGGGAGGGATTCCTGCCGCCACAGAGGGCGGAGCTGGAAGCAAGGGGCAGCGGGGCAGGAGCTGGAGCCAGCTGTTCACCCCCCTCCACCCCCATCACGTACTGACCCTACTGGCTGGGTTCCTCCAGAAAGCTCCGTGCTTCCAGCACTTGGCCCCCAGGGTCGTAGTGAGAATGAAGGCGTGCCAACAGGGCCCGGAACACGGCAAGTGCTCCGCAGATGTTGCTGGAACCATGGGCGCCCACCAGGAGGCCCAGCGAGTGAAGGTCTGCTCTGGTCTCAAAGTCCATCCCCTCTCCCTTCGGCTGGTAAAAGGAAGCCCAAGCAGGAAGTCTCCGGCCCAAGGTCACACAGAGCGTGGAGGGCAGGATGGGAGCTGGGCGGCACCTGGGGATCCCCTAACCCCCATCGCGTCCTGGCACGTTCCTGATGCTTGTTCTTGTACGGAGACTCATATGGTGATGGAAACCCCGTTCTGAGTCTGCCTCTATGAGAACCAGGACACAAAGAGGCTCTGAGCTCAGAAATGAAACCATCTGTACAGAGGGCAGAGCCCGTGGGCTGGGAGCCCAGCCTCTCATGAAGATGCCATGAACCCAGACTTCACGTGCAATGCCAACGAGCTTGCATGCCCCCTTCCCCTCCATAGCTGACGTCCTTAAACCCCATCTGGATCGCACAGCACAGGGCCTGGTACGCAGGAGGTGCACGACGTGTGCAATATGGAAAGGGGGAGACCTCAGAGACAGGCAACGGTTAACAGCAAGGGACACTGAGAACTGTTAGGACCAGAAGCAGCGACTCAGAAATGGACCAGCGCGGTCCCTTTCCGTGCAAGCAAACCACCCCGGGTTCTGCAGGCAGGACGGCAACAGCCCCTAAGGGCTGGCTCACATCACCGTCTTGTCAGGAACAGGGCAGGGGCTGGGGAGCACCTTCGTTTACATGGTAGAGTCTCAGCTCTCAAAACACTTGGGTCCTGGTAATGAAGTTTTCCAGTGGTTCTCAAACGGTAGCGCCTACAGGCATCACCCCCAGAGATTCCTGGTTAGGAGGCTGTGCCTGAGACCCAGGAATTGATTTTGACGAGCACCCCAGGTGTGTCTGCTGCGCGAGACTCACATCTCAGGAGACCACACCTTTGGGGCAGAGCCCACAGCTGTTTCATGGTCTGTAGCTTTGGGTGGGCTTGTGTGTCCCCTCCCCCCTCCTCAAGGGGAAGAGCAGCCTCTCCTCCACCCATCACCTCCACACCACCAGAAGCCTGCTCGGGGGCCCCGCCCAGAGGACCGGCTCAGTCCACATTTGTCCAGCCGAGCTGAGCAAGGCTGCGTCTTTGCCTCCTGCATGACCGTTGTGGCAAAGTGTATCTTATTAATTATTTAAGTCATTCATTATTGAAAAGGTCACTATCTGTTAGCTGCTTAAACGATCATGAACTAGCTTGGTTGCATCTCCTGCAAGGAAGGAGCAATGGTTAGCTGAGCACCTACTATGTGCCAGGCATTTTGTTTGATCCTCAAGACAATCCCAGGGTGGCGGGGGTGGGGGGTGGATTCTCACTCTCCCCTGCTTCACAAGGATTGGAAGGTTAAGAGGGTGAAGGAGCTTGCCCGAAGTTGCAGAGCTGGTAACTGGCAGAGCTGGGACTTGAACCTGGGTTGGGTTGCCTGCAAAACTCATGGCTTGGCAGGGGTCACCGTGTTGTAGGTTTCTGCACTGGATCTTGCAGGCTGGGCTCAGTACTGTGATGTCCTGGGATGATGTGCCCCGTGCCCTGTGTGCCCATGGCTGCAGCTCAGCCCCTGCAGAGCAGCTGAACCCCACACCCGAGCCCCGGACTTGAGCATCTACACTCAGCCTGGCTCCTGCCAGGGGCTGATGCCTGTTCTTGGCGCTGGCCAGTCACACAGTAGGTTCCTGCTTCAAAATGCACAGACCCCTCCTCTCTCCCTCCAGCTCTGCACCGTCCAGGGACGCCCAGGTTAGGTTATTCTCTGCCTCCCACCAGACTGGAGATGGCTAGACATGAGAGTGGCAGTCTGTCCCTTTCCAGGAAATCATGAACTCGCCCCTAGGGCAGGGTAACCAGGCTCTGCTGCGATGGCCACCCTATAAGGCCAGCCGAGATCCCACCTCCCTGACCGGCTTCCTTCCCTTCCCCTGAGCCATCGCTGAGCAGCCTGCCTGCATCGCCCTCAGATGCCTTTCTGCGACTCAACATACATGCACGATGGAGTCCAGTAATAAATATGCTTATTTTCAAATTTCATGCCAAGAAAAGCTTCTCCCTCAGCCCCCGACAGATCGACTTGCTTCCTTTGACCAGACTGTGAAAACTTGGGAAGCCATCCAATTTCCCTTTTTGCCTTGGCAGCTAGGAAACTCACAACTCCACTTCACGCTCAGTGGCAACAGCTCTCACGCCAGAATCTAAGCAAAATAAACTTGCAAGCTTTGTTTCTAAGCTCTGTTTCAACCCTTCATTTCGACTTTTCTGTCCAGGCACGCGTTGTTACCACGAGCCACTTCACATCTTTCTTGGCAAATAATATAAGCAAATCATCCGGTAATTGACAAGCCAAACACAGCAGCAATAATGATCTGGTATTTTCCAAGCTCGTCAAAGACAAGAGATCGCAGCCACTCACCAGGCAGACGAACCCTGGAAGCTCATCAGCGGTGGGCTGTGGCTGTCTCTCTGCAGCGTGTGGACGGCCTGGGGGGCTTGAGGCAGGGGACCCGGGGGAGGCTGGGACTGCAGGGCCGGCTGTTCTGGCCGGGGTGCCCGGGCAGGGTTCCCCCACCGCCTGGGGTCCTGTTTCATCCACCGTCCATGGATGCCCCACCGTGCCAGGTAAACCTTGCAAACGTCGTAGTTCATTGCCGAGTAATACAAAAGATCCAGGACGAGTAGCATCAACACGAAGAAGCCATAGATCCACACTCCCAACAAGGCGGTGTAGTTGCTGCGGGAAAACAGAGAGAGGCTGAGAGAGGCCGGGACAGCAGCCTCATCGAGGCTGGAGTTAATCGGGGGGGTTGATTAGAAAATGCGGCACGGAGGCTACTTCGGGGTCTCCGAGAGGAGGTGAACCCCTCTGGGGGGCAGGGGATCTTAGCTCCCTCTTGTCATGCCCACTCCCTACTTTCCTCTCCCCCACCTGTGTGCCCCTCCCAGATGCCTGCAATCCACTGCCCTCGGCCTGTCCCTCGAGCATCTCCTCCAAGGCCCCAAGTCCTTGGGCCGGGAGCCCAGGGGGCCTCACCCTGTTAGGCCCCCTGGAAGAAAATTTCCGCTGGGCATCTGGGGCTCTTGCGTTGTGGTGGCCCTTACTTTCACCTTCCTGCCCCCCCAGCATGGGCGCTACTCCCGGACCTGCCAGCTCTCTCCCGCAGGTACCTCCCGTTTGCCCCGCCTCCTGGCCTTGGCTTACGCCCCCACCCCCACCCCCACCCCCCACCCCCCCACCCCCACCCCCACCCCCCCACCCCCCCACCCCCCGCCATCTAGGAGACTCTCTTTCATCCCTCACCATCCCCTCCCCTCCCCATCTTTCTGGACCCAGGGCAAATGCAGGAAGTCTGGCGTCTGAGGACAAACTGACCCAAGTTCCTGCCCCTTGGCATCTACACTGGGCCACCTCACACCCCCAAGTTCTGCGTGGGACTCAGCCAGGGCGTCTCCCACCTGGGGCCCGCTCCCTTCCAGCCTGCGCCATCACGCTCCCTCCCTCGGAAGCCCAGGAGTCAGGGCATCAGCTCAGCTGCCCTCCCCACACCCCACGAACCAGACACTGGTGCATCTGCTCCACCAGCCACATGCCTTTCACACCCACCCTCAGGCCGCTCCCCGACAGCGCTCTCCACCAGGCACCCCCAGACTGCACGGCTGGGGGTCTCAGGGCCCCCTGACGTCGGTTCTTTAATTCCTTCACCCAGCATTTCCACGCTGAGGGCCAGTCTGCCCTCCAGAAGCAAAGATGATGGGGTTGGTTTTGAGCTGCAAATGCCCCTTAGTGAAGGGAAGCTGGCTGCCCCCTGAGGAGCTCACTGGGACACTGCGCCTTCTGCCCAGCCACCGCTTTCTGTGCCCCCACCGCCTTCCTTCCTCCCCAGCCTGACTCCCACTGCCTCTTGGAAACTGCTGGGCCCTTCCTCTGAACTGAGTGCCCCTCAAACCCTCCCCCCACCAGCCGGGGCCACGCTGGCAGGGTCCGGGTATATCCTCCCGCCCAGGCCAGGGTCTGAGTCTCTCCCGGGTGCCCAGGGAGGGCCATTTCCTGGCCTCACCACTGCAGGGGGCCAGCGGAGCTCCACACGGGGCTCGCCCGGGACTGCGGCTGTTTAAGGGACGGATTTATTAGTCACTCAAATGCCCCCTCCACCGGCTCCCTGCTGCGGCCATCTGTTCAGGTGGGTGTGAGCTGGCAGGCGGCAAAGACGAGGCAAAGCCAGTGTCCAGCCTCGCTGCCCCCTGTGGGGGACCCGCCCTGGCTCTCAGCAGACAGGCTCCCGGGTGTCCGGGGTCCCTCGAGAGGTACCTCTGGATGCTGTCTGAAGCTGCGGCGCACGGGTCTGGAGCCAGGAGGCCCTGCCTCTGGTTTCTCCTTGGCCTCACTTTGCCGTGTGGCCTGGGAGGATGCCCGCGTGTCTCTGGGTCTGGAGGAGATGATGTGAAGCCCCTCCCGGTCTCGGTTTCCAGACTCTGCATCTTCCCAGCTGGGTTCACCTGCTCAGCCTTGGCCACTGCAGTGAGATGGGCGTCCCTCCCCTCTGGGTCCTCCAGCCCCCTACCAGGGCTGGGCCCAGGCTGGGTGGGGAGGCTGACTTTTGCCCACACGTGCCCCCTGCCTGGAACGCCCTCCTTCCCCACACCGGCTGGGGGCTCCTCGAGGGGAGGTTCTGTGTGTCCCGCGAGCAGGCGCACACTGGCAGGTGCTTAGGACTTAGTATCCGCTTGAGGAACGAGTAACCCAACAATTCCGCATCACGGCACCTTGGATCCCTCTGCGGCTTCATCTCCAGCCACCACCTCCATGAGGCCCGCGGCCGTCCCAGGGGCTTGTTCATGCTAAGGTGTGAATGACTGCCTGCCAGCTCCCCCCACCGACCCAGCCCCCTGAGCTGCCTCATTTCAAGGGGAAGCTAGCTTCACCTGGAGATATCCAGGTGTGAATGCCTGCCAGGGAACAGGGGCCAGCAGCCCTGTCTGGCGTGCCGAGGCAGGAGTCCACGTGGACGGGGAGGAGGGCCTGGCTTCGGCCCCTGGCGTCCCTGCTTTCCCCAGCACCACCTCTCCAACCTCCTCTGTTGCCCCCACAGAGTTGCTCTAAGCGTCAGGCTTTGCCTTGGTGGTTCCCATGGCGGCAGCCGCGGGCGCTGAGGGAGCCGGCGGGGCGGGAGAGGCAGGGGCTGCCACACTGAGAGAGGGAGTCCACGACGCCAGCTGGGGGTGGGAGCTGGACACGCCTGGGCCTAAACCATCAGGACTAAGAAATAATAACAGCCAGCAAAGCAGCAGCCGGTGGGCATTGCTCTAAGTGCTTTACACATATTAGCTCATCCGACGACACTCAAAACACACGTGGAAGGAAGCATTACCGCTATCGTCCCCATCCCCGAGATGGAAACTGAGGCTCAGAGGAATTCAGAGGCTGTCTAAGAGCTCACAGCCATTAAGTGGCAGAGCCAGGATTTGAACCCAGCAATCCAGCTCCACGGTACACATTCCTAACCGCTGCACCATACCGCCTAAGGCAGGTGCCACCCATGTTTTCTGGGCAGACAAGCCGCCTCCAGGCTTTTGCCTGTGCTGCTCCCCTGACTGGAACTCGCTCCCTACCTCCTGTGCAGGCAGCTGGCCCCGCCCCCATGCCTGAGCGCAGCTATCACCTCCTCCAGGAAGCCTTCCCTGATGTCCTATGTTAAGTCCAATCCCTCTCCTGGGCTCCCAAAGCCACCGGGCTTCCCAGAACACATTGTGTTGTCTTTGCTGTCTTGTAGGACTGTCTGCACCTCGAGATCAGAGCTCCTTGGGGCCAGGGTCAGAGTTCAATGCTCGGCCTGGGGCTGCTTTCAATGTTCCTTAAGCTAATATATATTGAGTGCTTATAGCGAGCTGGTGTCAGTGGCAGCCTTGATAGGAATAACTTCTTCACTAGCCTTTACCTTCTCTATGCATATTCTCTAGTAGTTAATAGCGATACTAGCAATCACAACGTGCCCGTGGCTCGTGTTTCCGAATCTTTGCAACAATACTGTGAGTTAGGAGCCAGTATCCCTCATTTACAGGTGAGGAAATGGGGCCCAGAGAGGCAAAGTCAGTGGCCAGAGGCTACACAGCTGGGGAGTGGCCGCACTGGGATTTACAAGCAGGTCTATCTGACCTCGGAGTATGCTGAGTTTTGGGGAATCCCAAGGTCAGGTCTAAGATAGATGTCCAGGCAGGAATTCCCCACATCTGCTTGGCCCACCTGTCCTGGCTCATCCTCTACCAGGAATTGCGGACAGGCCCCAACCTCCCCTGCAACAGCATCCTGCATCTCAGTGTGTCGTCATCACGGGCTGCATGGGCACTGCTGAGCCTGCAGGCCTCCGCAGCCAGCTTGCTCTAACTGGCATGGGGTTTGGGGGGTGGTAGCACCCCCCATGATCTCACCGCCATGATCTCACCACACCCCGCCCCCCCAGCTCAGGGAAGGGAGGGGCACACCTGCAGGAGGTGCCACCTTTGCTGACTCCCTCTGCCTTGCAAGGGAGGCCACCCTGGAGGCGGCAGCCGGCTGGGAAGCCTGGGCCATGGACGCCGTCTCCAGGCAGTTCCCTGCCTTCCAGGGCCTGCCCTCTCCATGGTTGCCTGGCTGGAAGCATTCTGGTCTTTTTAATCTAATTTAAAAATGTGATCTGGAAATTAATTTCATCCAGATGCAGGGGTCTTTGTTGAGTGTGTGTGTGGGTGTTTTATAAAGGGCAGGAGAGAAAATAGAGGCTGTTTTATGGGACAAGATGTGAAGCCAGCCAAAGCCACAGATAGCAATTTTTCAGTATCTTTTGGAAGATTTAATGATTCAGATTCTTTTGCTGCTTCCCAAGCAGTAAACAAAACCTTCTCTGACAGAGGAATGTCACTGAATACCTCCCGGGGACAGGAGCAGGTATGTCAGCCGGCGGAGGCCAGATGGAGGTCCCATCGCCACCCGTGGGCAGTCCCAGTTGAGGACGGAGGACAGAGTTCCTGAGGCCATGCTGTCAGAAAGGAGCATCAGCTGCAGAGCTCACAGCTGGCCCCAGGCTGGCTGGGAGATGGTTCATGGCCCCTCAGCCGACTTCACCTAAAATAACTGAACCCGCTCACAGGGGGGCCTGTCAGTCAGTGTGACTGGTGACTGAATTCTGGGCCCAGGAGATTAGGCCTGTGTGGATTCAAATCCCAGCTCGGCAAAATTCTTTCTCCGTGATCTGGGGAAAACGAGCTTTACTTTCCTCATCTGTAAAATGGGGATAACAATATGCCCTACTTGGCGGTGCAATTGTGAGGCTTAATGAGATAACACGGGCCTGAAGGAGAAAGGACCCAGTGAGTGCTGGCTCCTGTGATTAAGGCACAGAGGGAATGCTCAATAGATCTAGGCCCAGAGAGGCAAAGTGACTTGCCCAAGGTCACACAGCCGGATTGAGGTTGTCCAGTGCCGTGGAGGAGCATGGGCTTGGGGCTAATGAAGTAGCGTCCAGTAATACCAAAATATTCACTGTTCTCCCTGCAGGCCTGCTTACAGGGCCCGGCCCTGCTGGTAACAGCCTTGGCCAAGTGATGTGCTTTGGCCAAAAAAAGCGTCAGCAGAAGTATCAGGCTGATTCTGGGTGGAAGCTTAGGAGTTACCTTGTAATTTCACCATTGCTCTTTTCCCGCTGCCATGGAGACATCCTGCTCTGGATGAGGACTGCTTGATCAGCTCCGGTCACAGAACGCTCCCTGCCCAGAGCCCCAGGTGACCCAAGAAAGACATGGAGTGTGAGTCAAAAATAAGCCTTTGGGGCTTCCCTGGTGGCGCAGTGGTTGAGAGTCCGCCTGCCGATGCAGGGGACGCGGGTTCGTGCCCCGGTCCGGGAAGATCCCACATGCCACGGAGCGGCTGGGCCCGTGAGCCGTGGCCGCTGAGCCTGCGCGTCCGGAGCCTGTGCTCCGCAACGGGAGAGGCCACAACAGTGAGAGGCCCGCATACCGCAAAACAAACAAACAAACAAATATAAGCCTTTGTGTCTCGACTCCCAGGGACTCTGGGGCTGCTCCTTAACTGAGCCCAGATGACCCACACACCGGTCCCAAACCCTGCTGGGCCACTTGTGTGCTGTGTGACTACAGGAAAGCTCTCACCTTCTCTGAGCCTCAGTCCTGGTGCAGTGAGGCCAGCGGGACCTTCTTCATAAATACCTCTACTCGGATTAAAGGAGTCAGGGCAAGTAAGGCCCCTTGCCTTTCACTAAAGGCTCGCAAACGTTCATATACGTCCCTTTTCCTGGCTTGGAGGGGTGTATTCAGACTAGGAAGCCTCGCGGATTCTAGAACCTCTGGAGCGTCACGAGGCTGACAGTGTGTCGGTATGTTTTACGCCTAAAGGGGCTTGATAGGGCTGAGAACTGACAAGAACATCCAGGAACTTCCGACCCAACTCAGGAGCTGGATTCCGAGCTTGAAGCATGTCTGACGGTGATGTAAGCCTGCAGGACAGGGCCCAGGTAGAGGAGACCCTGGGTGCTGGGATTCTCAGGTCCTCAGGCCTGGCCCACCGCCACATGTCAGCTCTCGGTGTGGCTGGAGCACCTCTGGGTGCTGGGAAAGGAAAGCTACTGGAGGAAAGAGGTTTCAGTGCAGCCGAGGGAAGAATGACAACCCATCACTTCCCACTTTGAGGCCTTGAAGACCCTTCCGTCTTCTGAGCATTCCTGCCCCAGGTTCCCACCCCTGGCAGCCCATCTGCCTGGTGGAGAACACCCACGCACTGCACCAGCCTCTAGTCCATACCACCTCTGCCCCCAGAGAGAGCTGACCGCTGACCCCAGAGAGAGCTGACCGCTGAGCCCATATACCCCGTGCCACCCTGTGCCCTGGATAGAGGCTGCCACCGCTTGCTCAGGGCCCTGGGTGGTCACTGCTGCTGGCGTCCCAGCCGGAAGCTGGCATGGGAGGGCGTGCAGTACACTCCTGAACACCAGGGACTCTGCCCAAGTGGCTAGAAGTGGCATCTCACTGTGGCGGCAGGGTTGGCGAGGTTGCTTCCCTAGCTCTGTCCGCCTTTCTGCCAGGCAGCTAGAGCCAAAACAGACCATTCTGTTCCTCCGGAGACACAAATAAACAAGTCATCAGGAGCGCTCTCCTCTTCCCTGCCACCAGCCCCGCCTCCCAGCTGATTCACTGGCGGGGCAGGCGAATGTCAGGCAGCCTTGCTGTTGACAGGCCCCATGCATCTTTGCAAAGCCCCAACGGGGGTCACAGCTGCGCTGGTCCATCTAGAGGGGCTGCCAGTGGGCGCTAACCTCCTGGGATATTGGAACACCTGGCCTCTCGGCTGAGGTCTGGCACACTCCCCAGCATCAGACAAGTCCTGGCTTTCCAGATGCACCTGGGAGTGGCAGAGCCCACTGGCCGGAACAAGGGCCCTGGTGTCCCTTGGCCTTGACTGGGTGGAACAGGTGACTTCACCTGCCTGGGCCCAGCCCCTTCTTCCTTCCTCTCAGAGTAGCTGTGAGGACTAATGAGACAACAAAGGCATCCTGCCCAGAAGGGTCAGAGCTCCAAAGGGCAGGACGGTCCCAGAGGTGGACTTTACCTGGCTCTCCTCACACACCTGGAGCACTCAGGACCTCTTGGCCAGGCAGGCCTGTCCCAACCCATTCACTAACCTATCCTCCCACACCCAGTGGCCCATCCTCCAGTTGTCCCCTCTCTGCTGCAAGCTCTGGCCGGACGCAAGGCCCTGGCCCCACTCCCTGGGCTCAGGCCTTCTCCCCAAGATGCCCCAGCTCAGGCAGCTAAACGGGGGCCTCCAGGGCTTCTTATCTGAGCTCTGGATTGGCTGTCTCCTGGGTGACCCCAGCCTCTCCTCTCCGCAGGGCCCCGGTCTTGGCCAAGTCATCCTCATGACTTCTGCAGTGTCCTAGGTCCTTGTACCAGGCACCGTCCGTGAGCACAAGCCCAGCTTAAAGCTCTCGGGACCCCTCACCACCCTCAAGAGGAAGCCCAAGCCCCTCCCCCTCGGCCCCCGGTCCACGAGGCCCCACCCCACCCCGCCAGCCCCCGCCGCCTTGCCCCAGGGTTCCCCTGGCGTTTCACACTCAGGCTGCAGGGAACTGTGTCTGGAAACGCTCGTTCCTCTGGGCTGTGCGGCTCCCACCCTCTTCAACGCTTTCGGATACGGGACACCAAGAACCACGCCTCCCTCGTGAAGCCCAGGAGAGCAGAACAGCCTGGGAGGGGAGCCCAGCCCAGCTCTTCTGGGCCTCCGTCCACGTCTGCGGGAAGGGCGATGGCAGGAAGCTCGGTGGAGAATAATCAGGAGGGATCCCTCCAGAGCAGTGCTCTCAACCCGGAGAGTCCCGCGCCCCACGCTTGGCAGCGTCAGGAGACACGGTTGGTTGTCACAGCCAGTCAGTGGGGAGGGGGCACGATCAGCGTCTAGTGGATGGCGGCCAGGGTCTCACAGTGCACAGAGCAGCCCCCAGAAAGGAGGATCAGGCTCCAGGTGTCCACCGGGCCGCAGGGGGGGTCCCGGCTCTAGGCCCTCCATCAGTGGACGTCCCGGATTTATCAAAGCAGCTCTGGACCCAGGCTGGCTCTCAGCTCCACCCCGACTGGCTGCCTCAGTCAGGCAAGTTGTCAACCTCTCCACGCCTCACCTTCCTGTGTGGAAAGGGGGCCAAGGGTGGGCTGCTAAGTGGCTTCAGAGGGTTGAGCACAGAGCTGGCCCCGTGCCGCTAGCTCCATAAATGCTTGCCGAGGTGCCAGGGGAAGAGCCAAGCTAAACTTCCTCAATGCGTCCATGCCTCCCCGGGGAAGGGCTCTGTTCTGTGGTCCAACTCTTCATTATCTGCAGCCGGGACCCACTGTGCCTAAACGCTGGAGAATTCCGTGTGAATCCCGTGTAAGTGTGCAGATCACAGAAACCTGTGGGCTTCGAAATGAGGATCCCAGACACCATCGCCAGAGCCTCGGAAAAGTCTGGCCGTCATGCCAAGCCTCTGTCTTCTGTCTGGCTTTCAGCTGGCAATGACAACACTTCAGGGTCCTAACCCCAGTCCTGGCACCGCCCTCCTCCCTCAGGGAATTAGTCTTTGGTCTTATAAAAGGCTTGGGTCAAGTTCCAGGCTTGATTCCAGTCCTCGTGACAGAAAAGACTTGCTGAACTACTTCACACAGAATTATTCTGAGGTCTGAGCAGATGGCAAGATATTCAGGGGAAGCACCCGTGCATTTGAGGAAGGAAGGCTGGGGAGCTGGCCTTGGTGGGAGGAGGAGAGATTCAGAAGATAGTCAAGGGATTTGCATCTCCTGCCTGATCAAAGGGAAGAGGCAACTTCCCCCCAGTGAGCATGGCATGGTGGCAAAACATCCAAGCCCCAATATCAGACAGAGAGATGGAGGCTCAGACCCCCACCCCACCACTCCCAGCGGTGCCACTAATCTCTTCAACAGTCACTCAACAAACACTCCTTCCAAGTGGATTTTTCCTTACCATGAAAAAAATACATCTACCCCAAGAGTCAACTTCAGGCTTACCGGGAAAATATCTGAAGCATCCCCATTAAAGTCAGGAAGAAGACAAGATTGCCTGACAATTTTAAAGATGGTTTTAGAGGTACTAGCCAACACGATTGGACAAGAAAAAGAAGTGAGGCACAAAAATTGGAAAGAAAGAGATGAGATTATCATTGTTTGCAAATGGCATCATCGGACACCTAAGAGAATCAGCTGAAAAAAGTATTACAAAGATAAGAAATTTCAGTAAGGTGGCTGAGTAAAAAAATACATATTTAGAAATCATTAGGTTTTATCATTTAAACAACAGTTGGTTAGAACAGTGGTGTCCGACTTTTTGGCACCAGGGACCGGTTTCGTGGAAGACAATTTTTCCAGGGACCGGGTGGGGGGATAGTTCAGGCGGTAATGTGAGCGATGGGAAGCAATGGGGAGCGGCAGATGAAGCTTTGCTCGCTCACCCGCCGCTCACCTCCTGCTGTGCGGCCCCGTTCCTAACAGGCTGTGGACCGGTACTGATCCGCGGCCTGGGGGTTGGGGACCCCTGGGTTAGAAGATATAGTAGAAGAAAAACCCCATTATAAAATAGCAGCTTGAAAAGAAATAAATATGAACAAACACAAAAGATACGTGCAATATCTATATGAAGAAAACTCCAAAACATTATAAAAGAAAATGTGAACAAATGGAGAGACACATTGTATTCTTGGATAGGAATATTCAACGTCATGAAAAGTCCATTGTCCTTGAATTAATCTATGAATTTAACACAATCTCAGTAAAAAGTACTAACTAGATTTTTTTTTTTTTTTTTTTTTTTGGGCAGGGAGACTACAAAAGCCAATTCTAAAGTTCGTATGACAAAAGACCTGGGGGAATAGACTAAGAAGACATTAAAACACATCAAAAGCAACAGTAGTTAACACAATGAGGTACTAGCAAATGTATAAATAGACCAATGAAAGCCATCACAATCTACCCAGATACTCAAATTTAGTATACTATAGTATACAATAAGTTTGCATTTCGCATCAGTGAGGAAAAGATGGACAATTCAATGATTGCTGTTAGGATAACTGTCTACCCATGTGGGAAAAAAATAAATGTGGATTCCTACTTTACATCCAAAAAAATTACTTACATCCAAATTTTAAAAAAATCTTACATCCAAATAAATTCCTCACAGATCAAAGATTTGAAGGCAAAAAATTAAAACATAAAAGACGTAAAAGACAACACGAGGGGATTTTTAACAATTTCAGAGTAGTGAAAGACTTCCTCTGTATGATACAAACCCCACCAGACATAAAAGAAAAAAAATGGGTACAATTTGATTACATAACAATTAAAAATTAAGCATGAGGAAAAAAGCATCACAAATTCAAAGACACACTGAGAAAATATTTACAATGCATCCTATTTCCTTCATATGTAAAGAGTTCCTGTGAATAAATAAGAAAAAGGCCAAAAATTCAACAGGAAATGGCAGAGGACATAAACAGTTAGCTCACAGTAAAAGAAATACAAGTGACTCTCAAGCATGTGAAATATGCTCAGTGTCACTCATAGTAAGAGAAATCAGTGGATGCTATTTCGATCCTATGTGCCTTTACTTAGCATATTCTCACTGCTTTTCTACCAGCAAACTCCTCCTCCTTCTTTACACTCATATCCCCTCCATCAGGGCCCTGGTCTCATGTGTTTTAATCACCTTAGGAAAAGGGGCTGCATGGGATTAATCTCTGGGTCAGGAATGTCAACAAATATGTGTTGAACAAATAATGAATGAAAAAGGAACTCAGGCCCCGTGGATTCCAGGTCCAAGCACCTTTCATGCCTGAAAGTCTTCCACATCCTTGACCTCATTTAACTACCACAGCAACCCTGAGAGGCAGGTATCACATGCCCATTTCTCAGATAAGAAGGCTAAAGTCCAGAGGGCAGAACAGGTCAGAAAACCTGTCACCTGAAGACTTTCCCACACTCCTTCCAGGTCCACGCATCCTTGCACTGGTTGCCCAACAGCTGGCCTGGAGGCTGGGGTGTTTTGGCAGCACCCGGACTTGACTGGGGCCCAAGGCAGTGGGGCTGTGGCCCCAGCGCAGTACTTACTTGTGCATGTAGCCCTCGGAGCCGGTCGTGAGGTTTGCCTGCATCACCGCCTGGAACTCTGTCTCATTGCAGCAGTATTTGAAAACCGTGTTGTTATGGTGACAGCAGAGGATGAAGGTTTTGTTGTCCGAGAGCCGGGGGCAGTGGAAGCCAAAGTGATAGCGGCCTTTGTGGTCCGTGTATGGCTCACAGACACGGAAGTGTGCGGACAAGACTGGAAAAGACAGTCACCAGGCTTGGTGGGGCCCCTCCTCAGGCCCAGCTGGCCCGAGACCCCCACCAGTCCATGAGGACCACGGGCAGAGCCCGGTTGGCCTATTCTAGGGTTGCGCCCACCTCTTCCTTTGCCAGGAAGGCTTTGTGGTCCAGTGTGAGCCTCCCCTCTGCCAGGAGGACTGCTCTGGCTCCTGTCACCTCCCAGGCCCCCCTCGGCTACCATCCTGCTTCTACTCTGCTGCTCAGACTGGGAGTTTCTTGCAGGCAGGGCTGATCTTAGGCCTCACGTGGATCCCCTCCAGGGGCTCTGCACACAGCTGGCACTCAATTAGGAAGCAACACTAACTGAGCACTTACTATGTGCTTTGCAGGCTCTAGCAGATTTAATCCACTTGGCCATCCCAGCAGGCAGGTCTGGGATCCCACTTTACAGAGGGAGGAACCCGAGGCTCAGAGGTGTACAGTGACCTACCTGAGCCGGTTAGAGGTGGTGGAGCAGGAATCCAACCCAGGCCTGCCTGGATCCAAGGTCCAGGAGCCTCTGCACTCCTCCATCACTGTGCGGACTGATGGTGGACTCACCAACAAGTCCAGGCTGGCCTGGGTGGTGAGTGGCATGGGTGCAAGAACCAGGTCCCACTTGTAGAGAAAGCGGTGTCCCCTCGTATCTCGGTTTCTACTAAACTGATGCCCTATACCCGGAGGTCCCCAAGGGCCCACCTTGGTGGCCCCAGCTCATGGCGACAAAGCTGCCCTGGCCTTGGACCCTCATTCTCCTGGCTCAAGGCCAGAGGCCCCTATTCAGCCACTGATGACGCTGAAAACCCAGGACAGTATTTACTAGTTGTCCTGCTGATGATAAAGACGAGTGAAAGCCTGAACAAACATAACAATGGAAAGCAACTTGGAGCCCGCTGTCTCTAGCTTAATTAGTGTCTTCATGAAAGGGACCGCTGTATCTAATTTGTATCGCTCAAAAGGGGCTTCCAAGGCTGAATGCATTTCTCCAACCACCAAGGCTCTAGTTCTGCAGAAGCGCCTCAGTTAATTGAGAGCTCTGTCTCTGCTGAGAGGTTATTAGACTCCAGCCCACACAGCTCCCAGCGCCAGGGGCTGCCGAGGGGATCGCAGCTGGGCTGCGCTGGCCGGTGGGCGGGTGGGCCTCATGTGCTGGAGCGCCGAGGCTGGCTTGGGTGGCTTCGTGAAATCCTGGGCCCCTTCCCCAAAGTACAGCACCCTCTCGTGGGGACGGGTAGGATCACTGCGGGAAAAGGGTCTCAGCCTTTCAGGAGTCAGGGGAGCTCTCAGCCTCGACCCTGGGAAACAGAAGACCCTCATGTGGATGCCGTGGTCACTAAGGAAGCCCCAGGGGGATGCACCGTCTCATTTGATCTCATGTATTCCCATTGTACAGAGGAGAAAACTAAGGTTGAGAGCACCAGGCTCAAAGTGTGGTCCCTGACCTGCTGCGTCTGCATCCCTCACAGCAGACGTTCTGAATCAGAAACTCTGGGGGTGGGGGGCGCAGCCTGAGTCTTAGAAAGCCCTGCAGGGGATGCCAATAGACTTGGTTTGGGACCCACTGGCCTGGAGGCACAACGTACCAGAGGCTAAAGGTGAGAGGCAGAGGCAGGAAGTGAATTCCAGCCACTGACCAGCCCCCGTCCAGATTGATGAGAAAGCCCTGATTGGGGGGGGGGGGGTCAGCTCACACTCGCTTGCAGGAGGCTCGATGTGTCAGCAACACCCAGTGGCTGGTCAAGAAGACAAGCTGGGGCCCTGAGGCCACAGGACCCAGGGAGGGAAGGAGCAGAGTGGTGGGGGGAGCCTTTGAGCTGGGCTTCAGAGGAGCCAGATGCGCAGAGATGGAAGTGGGAGGGAGGCCCAGCCAGGGAAGGGATGAGGAGAAGTCCCCAGTGGCTCACCCCGGCCACCCCTGGACAGCCGGTACCATCTGCTTTGACCATGTGCGAAGACGAGGCCACTGCTGCTTCCTGAGGAAGAATGTGCCAGAGCCCGAGGAGTCCTGGCCCGGAGCCAGGACAGCTGGTCTGAATCCTGGAGCGCACAGGATCACCTGGGCCATCACAGCCTCTCTGTGCCTCGTTGCCCTCAAGGATGGAAGACCAGTGGGCTCCCGGGGCTGGGGGCTCCGAGAAGCATTTGTGAACAGCGAAGCGCAGGGCCCGCTTGGAGCAGGGAGGGTGTGAGCGAAAGAGTGGACGATAAAGGACAGCACTTCCGGCCTCCAGGCACGGGTGCACCGTGGCTCTGGGGCTGTGCCTGGGGCCCGAGGGCAGGGGGATGGTCGTTAGGAGGCCAGCGTGTCCTGAGTCACCAGGAAAACCGGCCCACGTGGAGAGGGAACACCGGGGGGAGAGCCACTCTTGGGTCCCGGGGTCTTGGCGTCCAAGATAGGACCCCGATCACCCCCTCCACACACACACACACACACACCTGCGAGGCTCAGGGTCTGCGTGGCCATCATTTAACAGCCAGGTGACAGTGTCCGCTGATCATGTGACCTCAGGCAGGTCTCTTTCCTGGTCTGACCCTCAGGTTCCTCATTTGTAAATGGGTGGGGAGCTCCTCTCTCCCAGGGGACAAGATGACCTACTGCATGAGAAAGCAGCGGGGAAGGAGTTCTGTGCACAGGGACCCCCAGACCCATGGCCTTGGCCTGGCTTTTTCTCTGCCACCCCAGGGTCCTTCATGGCGTCCTCCTGAACCACGACCCCCAGCAAAGGGGCAGAAGGGGCCCAAAGGTGCAGGCCGGTGTCCACAGCCCCGCCAGAGCAGGAGGGCACGAGGGCATAGGTGCACACGCACGAGAGAGACAGAGACAGGGACAGAGACACAGAGATAAGAGAGGGAGAGACACAGCGAGAGCAGGCACCTCGCTGAGACCAGGGCTCTCGCGGGGCCAGTCCTGCTGGCAGGAGGCAGGGTGCACTTCTCCAGTCAGCCAGCTTCGCTTTGGAGCAGCCGAAGGACTTGGTTCATGTTCATCTTTGCGAACAGGAGCGTGAAAGCCCCCCTGCTGGGATCAGGGGGCCCGCCTAGGGGACTGGTCGGCTGCTGGGAGACGGGGCCCCAGCACCACTCTGTCTGGGTTGGAATCCAGCCCCTACACTAGCTGTGTTGCCTCTGGCTGTCAGTTCCCTCTCCAAGCCTCAGTTTCCTCCTCTGGACAATGGGATGACTACGACACCGCCTGACTTTGACTTGCTGGGGTCAGGGAGAATTCACTGCACATAAGGGCTTCTCCCAGGACTTACCGGCAGCCACCGTTAACCCCACAGTGTCCGCGAGAATCTTCCAGCTGAGCTCCCCGAGGCAGGCACGTGGGGCACAGCACACAGTAGGTTCTCACCAAACATGAGCCCCTCACGAGGCTGATGCTACTAGGGCAGGCAGCCCCTCAGCACCCAGAAGCCCGGCTGAGCTATAGCCCTGACACCAGGAAGGGACCACCTCCCCCTCCCGCCTCCCGCCAAGCATCGCGGAGGCTCTACCTGCGGAAATCAGCAACGAGAGGACGGCGAGCACGTTCAAGGGCTGCTGGCCACAACTGGTCATCGTTTGGCTTGCATCGATTCGTCGAGCGCTGCCTGTCGAACGAGAGCCGGGAGAGGCCGGGTGTGGGCTGTTTTGTCTGCGGTGCAGACACTGGCTTTGCTGCCCATGGCAGGGCCGGACGGGCACGGGCAGGGAAGCAGGTCTGCCGGGAGCAGGGGCCGGGCCGCAGATGATGGAAACTCCGCCATCCAATTTCCTTTCCGGGAAGAATGACCTTCCCCCACCAGTCAGCTGTCATCTCCCTTTCTTTTCACGGCAAAATGAGACTTAATCAAAGGAGGACGGATGGCTCAGGTGGTGGAAATAACCAGCGGGCTGAGGCCGGTAGGCACGGGAATGAGAACAGTGGTGAGAGAGGGGATTAGAGGCGAGCTCATGAACCTGCAGGGGGCTGGCGGGACCCACGTCTCCCTGCTGTGTCGCTAACGGTGACTTCCATTAACCCCACCCCACCCCCACCAGCATGCATCCAGCTGGCACCTTCCAGGAATTAGGGACATGGCAGTGAACTAAACAGACTCGAGATGGAACTCAATAGAAGCTGTCCCTGCCCTGGCTTGCATTCTAGTGACCAGGGCTGACAGCTCACAGATGAGTAGTTCAGAGGCTATGAGGTCCCTGGGGTTGCACCCCAAAGACTGAAGGCAGAGACTCAAGCAGATACTTGTACACCCACGTCCATAGCAGCACGATTCACGATCGCAAAAGGAAGAGACGACACGAATGTCCATGGACGGATGATGGACAAACACTACATGGCACGTACTACAGTGGAACATGACTCCGCTTTCAAAAGAAAGGAAATTCTCACAGGCAGCAGCACAGATGAGCCTTGAGGACATCACGCTCCGTGAAATAAGCCAGACACAAAAAGACAAACACTGTGTGATCCTACTCATCCGAGGTCCCTAACGCAGTCAAGGCCATAGAGACAGGAAGTAGGATGGGGGGGTGCCGGGGGCTGGGGGAGGGGGAGTGAGTTTCATGGGGACAGAGTCTCAGTGTGGAAAGATGACAAAGTTCTGGAGATGGATGGTGGTGACTGGAAGAAGCGTTGCATACTGAGGGAGCAGCAGGTGCAAAGGCCCTGAGGTGGGAGCAGCAGGGAGGCCAGTGGAGGATGAGGGGAGGGGTGGGTAGCAACAGGCCGCCTAAGGCAGGGCCTTGGCCCTCAGTGGCCACTTTCTATCAGGTTGTTGAAACCTCAGGACAAACCTGAGGGACAGGTTCCCTCACTATCATCACCACCCCCACACGCCGCCCCCGGGCTCTGGGAATGGAGGCTGCAGAGGAGGACCAAGTGTCCTCTGCGTGGCCTGCTAGAGCCCCACCAGGGTTGTAGCTGCATGTGGCTGGGGAGCAATTTGCTGAGCACCTACTATGTGCCAGGCTCCAGGCCAAACAAGGTCCTGCACACTACCCTCTACCCTCACGGCACCCCTGACCAGGGAGAGCTCCGGGACCCCAGCTTGGGTCCAAGGCAGCTCCGAATCC
The DNA here is from genome assembly GCF_964374135.1 of Grampus griseus. Classification (NCBI taxonomy): domain Eukaryota; kingdom Metazoa; phylum Chordata; class Mammalia; order Artiodactyla; family Delphinidae; genus Grampus; species Grampus griseus. The sequence continues at coordinate 97,770,726 of NC_139005.1, forward strand.
TGCTGACTAGTGGGCAGGCAGGGCAGGAAGCCAAGGGGGCAACCCAGAGGCCAGAGCTTCGGACTGAGGAGACAGTGCCAGATTCACGGCCAAACACAGGCTGCTCACCGCCAGGCCCTGCCCCTGCTGTGGGGCCTGGGGCTTCGCACCTGCAGCGCGGGCGGCACGGAGGCACCCAGGGTGTCAGTGCTGCTTGGAAGGCTGGTGAGCCAGAATAAGAAAAGGGGGTGGCAGGGCTGTTGGACGAAGCCTGAACGCCTTAATACGACGCTTACTCGTGGTGGTGTTGGTGTCAGTCCCTGCCAGTCCCTGGGGGGACCCGCCCACCTCTCTGTGGAGGCCTCTCTGCTCCCCCAGGAGCAGCCCTGCCCCCAAGGGCTGTGAGCTTCTTAATCGCTCTGAGCCTGGGCCTCCTCCCTGCCTCCCTCAGGGCCCTCCTGGGAGGATGACGGAGATTAAAGCATTTGAAAGTGCTTAGGAAAGGGTTTCATACTGGGGGAACCTAAAGATCAGTCCTGGAAAATGCACTGTGGGGGTGGGGAGTGACAGGTCCTCTGAGATGAGTCCTCCCTGCCATGTGGCCCCATTCCGCAGATGGGGAAGCCGAGGGCCAAGACGGGTGTCCAGATTCCAAGCCCTTCTAACCCCTGAAAGGTGGCTTTCACTTTTCACTTTTTAAGCCGGGGCTCCAGTCTGAGAGCTGGTGGGTTCATGGAACAAATGCTTGGGTGGGGGTGGGGGTCCACCTCTGCCGGGTGCCCAGCCCTCCTTCCTGCTGCTCCCACTCCCTACAAAGTCCTGCATATACTGAGGGGGGCTATCACTCACACCTGGGGTGCCCTCCTCTCTTTCCTGTGAGTCCAAATCCTGCACCACCTTAGAAGCTGTTACAATGCCACCTCCTCCAGGAAGCCTGCCTTGATTCCATCAGCTTGAAGAAGTTTGTCTCTCCATTGAGGCGTATCATATTCTATCTCTTCTCTCCTTAATGTGTTAATTCATTTATTCATTCATGTATTCTCTCAACATCCACTTGCTGACCCCCACTTATCCGCTTGCTGACACCCGGAAAGGGACTGGGCCAGGTTCTAGGGACTCAGGGTGTCCTGGGTGAGGGCACCCAGCAGCTCTACCTTATGGGACCGGTCCTCATGCCCTCCTCTCTCCGACTGTGAGAGTCCTGGGCCAGGGCTTGGCCAACTGGGGGTCACGCAGACTGGGTGAGACTCCCAGCACGACTGGCACCGGCCTCAAGCCCTTGGCCCGTTGGGGGCGCTGAAGCAACAGGGCCTGTTGTGGATGTGTGGGTCCCGCACAGCACAGGTGTACCCCGTCACAGTGATGCACTGTGACTCGTCTGTCCCCTGTCCAGCAGGGTCCTCCCTGCGATCTGCTCAGTCCCCTCTGCCTGGCCGTGCGCCCTCCGCCCTGCCTGGTCACCCACGGCTGCCTCAGGATGAGTCAACGGGTGACAAAAGCCACAGCCCTGTTGGTGGGACAAAGGTGGAGGTGGGGGCTGCCCCCCCTCCTCAGACCCCCGGGGAAGCTTAGGTGCTGGCACTGAAGGCTGAACCCGTGGTGGAAAGAAAACCCCACCATGTGTCACTGGGAAGTTACATAAAAATTCCATTTCTAATGACCGAAGACAGGAAAGCTATAAGCCAGCATCTCTATTCCTGGCTCGGTGGGAGAGCTGCTTTGGAAACTCCGCGGCTGCCATCCCTGTGAGGTTTCCATGAGAGGGCCAGCTTCTGAGGGCACACCATCAACAGCCCCCATATTCACCTTAGCCCCCCTGTGGGGTCCGCAGAGGGGGACCTGGGCGTGTCATGCTGTCAGGTGCCACCACCTGGGACCCTCCCCCACTGGTGACATTTGGGGGGAGCCCCTCCAGCAGAGGTAGGAGCTGGGGCTGAAAGAGTGAGCATCCCTCATCCTGCCCCCTGGGCCCAGCCCTGGTTCTGGGGTCTGCGGCCGTGGGGCTGCGCCCTGGGACTGGCTTAGACCAGCCAGGCTCTTCACAGGTGCCGGACGCTGGCTTTTCACCATGTTATCTCAGATAGTCCCCGACAGCCTGATGAGGCAGATATCAAACTCCCATCTGGTAAAGTAGGACACTGAGGCTCAGAGAGGTGAAGTGACTCGCCCAAGGTCACACAGCCACTCAGTGTCTCAGACAGGAAGCAAGCCCAGCCTCGAAACTCACTCTCCCTCCTGGCACTATAGGAGTTTCCAGAGCCTCCGGAGCCCCCAACCCTCGCTCCTCAGAAAACACATTTACCACAGACAGGTTCGATTTATTGACCCGGGTTCTATTTCTTTGAACACTGGTAATCTACCCACAATGGTAGCTGGTGGCCAGTGATATAAATCTCAACAGGGGGAACATTCTGGATGAGCAGGACCCCCCAGGCTGACTGCCTCTAGAACCACAAGTCAAGCACGCATCTCTGCATCCACTCCTTGGGTCAGCCGGGGACTGCTGTTCCCAGATCTGAGGATTATTTTTAAACACCGAATTTGGCGAGGCCTGAGTGGAGAGGATGGAGGGCATGTGAAGAGAAACAGAGCCGGCGAAGATGAATTAAACCCCACTGGCAACAACAGCAGATCTGTTCTCCATCAGCCAGACTAGGCAGGGCTCGGGAGGGAGGGAGGGGAGGCGGGCCCTTGATGTGGGGCAGGGGGCACTGCCACGGACCCCCCAGGACCCCCCAGGCCTGGCGGCCCCCGGCTCAATGCCTGGAGGTTCCTCATCCTCTCTCGGCTTACCCAGACCCCTGCTTAGCCCACCATGACCTTCCCTGGGCGTGGCCAAGAGCACCCCCTCTTGCCTGGACCAGGTCGAGGGCCGGGTGGCCTGGAGGGTGGGCCTTGGGTTTGGGCCACACTGCCTGGCTCCACCTTTTGTAGCCACACCCTGTGTGACCTGGGACAAGTGTCCTCAGTCTCCTCGGCCCTAAAAGGGGGATGAAAATAGCATCTAATTCACAGAGTCCTTGTGATGATTGAATGAAGCAATGCCTCAAAGTGCTTGGAATGGGGCTGGAGCTCAAAATACGCGTGGGGACTGCTGCGTGCCGCTAGATACCTCTGCCCCAGCCTCGCCCACCAATCCAGGTCCTACTGACTTCCTGAAATGCCCATCTGACCACCCAGCCACCTCCTTAGGGGTCCTGGCAGCTCCAGGTTCAAGTCCATGCTCACTTCCCAGGCCCCAGGTGGTCTGGCTTGCTGCCCCCTCTGTCTCTCTCTACTCCTCAAGGTTCAGCCCTCCAGGATGTGCCTCTCCTCTGGGCCTTTGCACACGCTGTCCCCACACTGGGGACACCCTTCCCCTGTCCTGCAGGCGGGCAGCCTGGACCCAGCTTTTGAGGTTCAGCTGCGGCGCCCGTCTCTCAGCAAAGCTTTTCTCCCTCTGATTCTCTCACTCCCCTGGGTGGGCTCCCGAGGCTGGCAGGGGCGGGACCATGCTGCCTGATTAGTTTGTGTCCCAGCTTGAGAGCAAATGGGTTAGAGAAAACGGGTGGCAGGCGGGGGCGTTGAGAACCCAGACCCCTGCCGTAGGGGCCTGACCTGTTTAGACCCGGCCACCTGAGCCCCGCATGTCCCAGCAGCAAGAACAAAGAAGGGCACGTGACTAGTTACACACCTGTCACCCAGACACATCCCACCTTGCCCCACCCCTGCAGGGGTGCAGATCTGCAGTCAGCCCCATGGCGGGCGGGCTGAGGATGGGTCCCGACCCAGCCTCCTGGGCATTGGGTGCTGGTGGTAGAGCACAGGAGTCGGGCCCTTTGCTCGGGCTGGCCCTTCCCCGGGCATCTCTTCCTCCAACTCAGATGTCCAGATCAGACCTACCATGAGGTCCAGCTCAAATGCCACCTGGTCCATGAAGCTGCCCCGGCTACTTGTCCTCCCCACCCCCAACGTCCAGGGAGTGGGTCCTCTTCTGCACGCCCATCGGTGAATGCCTAACGGGCCTCTGCAGGGGGCCAGACCCAGCGCTGGGTGGCGGTCGGATTCAGCCACGAACGAGATGGACCAGGTCTGGTCGCCATGGGACGACGGCCTGGGGGCAACAGTCAGGAAGCCACTGATTCCATGATGAATTAGTAATTAAGCTTGGGCATTCTTCTTATTATTAATAGTAGTATGAGCATTATGAATTAGTAATTAAACAAGGATAGAGCCCTTTGGGGCCTCACAAACAGTCCTGTGGGCAGAGCAGGTGCCCGATAGACAGGTATTGGAAATAACCCTGGAGACAGCCACTGGGCGCCCACCCTGGGCCAGGAGGCCTGCAGAGCGCTTGACTATGATGCGCTCACTGACTTCTTGACACCCTTAGGCTGTACCACCGCCCTCCCCGGGGTGTGGATGGAGGGACGGGCGGGGTAGAGCCAGGATGCCAAGCCCGCACTTTGCTCCTGTGCCCTGTCTCCATGGGCAGATGGGCGTGTTCACTCACCAGGCAGCACACGCCTGCACACATACGTCTGCAACAACACGCGCGTGCACATGCATGCACAACCCCCTGCTGCCCAGACATACATGTGACGGGCACACACGTTATCCGCGGCGACCTCATCCTCCAGCAAGTCCCCAAGTTTCCAGGGCCTTTCTCTGGCGATGCAGACCTATTCCTGAGTTTGTGAACTTTTATTTTTAGGGCAACACACACTTGGAGGTTATGAAATCTCAGTATGAAACGTGAATTCCAGGAATAGACGCCAGTGTGAAGCAAGATCAAAGTGTGTCCTCCTGACCCCTGGGGCCTGCGGAGGGAGTGGCGGGCGGGTGGGGAAGCAGGAAACAAGACGGAACCGGGTCAGACAGCGACAGGTTTGCCTGCAGCCGGGCTCTGGGCTGCATGGCCAGCAGGCACGGCCACCGTGAAGCGCACCCCAGCCGGGGCCCAGCCTGTGTCGGTCAGCCCCTTTCCCTTCCCACATCTTCTCAACCTCACGCCGGCCCTGAGGTCCACGCTGCTCCCATCTCGGTGGCCTGCACCCCACCCCATGAATCAGTCAAGCACATGGGGCCCCCCTACACTTCTGTCCCCGAAACCTACCCTCACCTCGGAGCCAGACAGCTGCCTTTCAAAATGCAAACCCCATTGCATCACTCCTTGATTAAAACCCTCCGAGGGCACGGGGTGGGGGGATGGGCAGGGGGAAGGCCAGACTCCTGCCAGGGTCCTGGCACCTCCCCGGCCAGGGAGGCCCACCCTCCAGCCACACTGGCCATCCTGCAGCCCCTTCACCATGCCCCACACCCCACCCTGTGGCTTCCCTTCACCCGGTAGATTCAGAGGAATCCCCCAGTGCCTGTGTCCTCCAAGAGGCGTCCCCTGACCCCAACACGAGGTCGGGGACCCTGCCGTGCGTGCTCACGGCCTGTCCACCTCTCCTTCACACACAGATAGTGGTTTATAGTCGCACGCTTGCACAGTGGCTCTCTCTGAGCTGCGTCTTCCGCTCCCCTAGACTGTAAGCTGGACAAGGGCTGTGACCCAGGACCGGCGGCGTAACTTGCAGGGCCCGGTGCAAAATGAAAAATGCAGAGAACCATTTTTGTTCAAAAATCAATCAGCGTTTCTAGACAGCGACGGCGGAGCATGAAACCAAGCACGGGCCCTTCTGAGCGTGGCTCGCACGCCGCGAAGCGGGCCTGGCTGACTCGCTTTTGGATTCTCACAACGCAGCATGGGCCCTGGCACACAGTAGGCACTTTATAAACACTTGTTGGCTTGGTTGAGCGAGTGCAGGCTTTACCATCTCCATTTTTCAGATAAAAAAATCGCAGCTCAGGGAGCCTAAGTGATTGGCTTAAAACTGGAGGCTGGCAGGGCTGGGACTTGAACTCAGGTCTGTCTGACTCCAAGCAGGGGCTCAAAGTGGGTGCTGGGGTGATGGCACAGGTTTTGGAGTCAGTCTCCCCCGGCCTGGAATCTGAGCCCTGCTGCTAAGTAGCTGAGTGTTCTAGGCAAGTTATTTCACTGGCCTCAGCTTACTCGTCTGTAAAATGGGAACCATGACCCCCACCCCTTGCTGGGGTCCTAAAGAAAGGTGAAAAGGTCCAGGAGCGCTAGCGGGGCACCCGGCACATCGAGCAAGTGCTCCGTAAATGGCTTTTATCTGGTGTTGCCCACTGTTGTTTCCAAAGCCGGTGGTTTAGGTCCCTGGGAAGTTGCTGTGCAGAGGAAAGTGTGTTTGAACTCTTCCTTTCATGCAGGGCTTATGCCCTGAGTTAGCACCAACTTCCTTCTGCCCCGCCTGCTTGTTCATTGCTTCCCTGCAGGGCACAAAGCCTTCTGTGTCTCTATCACCCACAGAGGAGGCTTTTCACACAGTAGGTGCTGCTGTTCAAAGAGTGGGAACTGTGTCAACACTCATTGGCCTGGATGCGGGGTCCACTTTATTGCAAAGAGCAAACATTCTGATGGCAACAGCAGAGATGCAGGCAGAGGCCCGAGTGCAACTCGCACTGAGACGGGGTGTCAACTTTCACTGCCAACACCACGAGGGAACCTGGGCGTCAGCCTGTGGTGGATGCCACTCCTCTAAGCCAGGAAACCCCAACTCCGGAGTCCAGGGGAGCCCAGGTGGGACAGCGCAGGGTCCTGGATCTACGTCCCTTGACCCCCACCCAATGTCCCCCGCTCCATGGGGCTAGTGTAGGGTCAACTCAGGAAGGGAGAGGTGAGCTCTGCAAAGTGCGGTGTGGGGTGTCGGCGTGCGTGTGACCACGGGATGGTGTGCAGGTCACCACCAACTTGGAAACCACTCCTGCCCCCCAAGTCCCTCCTTCAAGAGGACATGCTAGTTGGTTCCCAAAAGGGCTCTCCTTCCTCAGCGACATCTCCACCCCAACCTCTGCCAACTGGGCTCTGGGTTCAAGTTCCAAACCTGGCTTGTTTCCATCATCCCTTCTTGGGAATCTCACCGGGTCCTCCGTGCATGTCTCTTTCCTGAATGTTTGAGGTAGGCACTGCTGCTCTCCCATTTCACAGGTGAGGAAACCGAGGCCCAGGGAGGGGAGAGATCTGCCCGAGGGCACGCAGTTAAGAGAGGCTGGGCTGGAAACTCCAGTCCTGCTGAAGGCCCGGACGCTCTGCTCCCTGCTCAGAGCCACACCAGATCACCAGGCGCATGGCTCCCCCAGTTAAGGGGAGGGCTTAGCTGAGAGCTCGTGAGGCCCTCTGCCCCTATGTGTTCTCCCGAATTATTTGGCTACACCATTCAGATAAAACAACCCCTGGAAATCCCAGCGGCATTTTCTTCCCACTGGAGAAGCATGAAAATATCACATGAAGAATGGATCACTTAAAGTGTCAGGGCAGGAAGAGGAAAGACAGGCCCACAGACCGTCGGAGGGCAGCCCTGGATTTCTCTCCCCACTCTGGGAGCCTCTATTCCAGCCCCCCTCCGTGGGAGGGGGCTCTGGCCCCAGGAACCTTCCCTCACTGGGGAGAACAGAAACCAAAGGCCAGCCTCAGTTTCCCATCTGTAAGTGGGGATAACACGCCCCCCTTGAAGGCGTGTTGGGAGGGGCCGTGGAGGTGATGGAGGCATTCATTCATTCATTCCCTGCCGAGTGTGATGTTGGGCAGCCCTGAGCTAAGGACTGCAGACACAATGGTGGGCTAAACAGACCCCTCCTGCCCCTGTGGAGCCAACCACACGTGGCGACTCTGGGCACCTGAGCACAGAAGAGGGCCCTGACCTGGTCTGGGTTGGGGGTGTCCCCAGGGAACACGAGATCTGACAGGCCAGATCTCAGGCAGGCTCAGCTGGACCAGGCGAGGCGGGACTGGGGAGGGAGCGCGCCAGCAGTGAGGCCAGCAGGTGCAAAGGCCCAGGGGTGGGCCCGAGCTCAGGGAGGGCAAGGGAAGGAGGCGCGGCCGGCAGGCAGTGGGCGCTGCTGGCACGGAGTGGGTGCTAATGGTCTCTTTGGCGCCCACCCCCACCGGTCACGAGGGCCACCAGAAACCGGCGGCTTGGCCCTCTCAGGTGAGGAAGGGGCGGGGAGCAGAGCCGAGGACAAGTAGAGTCCTTTGAGCACCTACTGCGCACCAGGACAGCTGTGCAGTCTCACGCCCGAACCTGCCGGGTGAGGGGAGGAGGGAGGCGCTGGCCCATGCTCACACAGGGACCAGCCATGACCCTCAGGGCATCCCCGGGCTCTGCCCACCCTGTCCTCTGCCTGGCCACGCCGGGCCAGCCGGCTGGGTGCGCGCACAGGAAGAGACCTTTGGGGCAGCTGGGTGCAAAGGGGAGGTGGGAAAGGGCACCAGGTCACCAGGGCAGGGCCCCAAGGGCAGCTGACTTCGGTAAAGAGCTTGAAGGGAGAATGGAGTGGGGGTGAGGGAGGAGGCTGGAGGTGGTCCAGGTCGGACCCTCACGCCTCCCCCGCACTCCCTGTTTTCCCTCCCATCCCAGCTTCCTCACTGGTCCACAAAGCATGGAGCTTGTCGGAGCCGTTGCCCCTCTATTCACCCACCCTGTGTGCTAAGCTCCTGATACAAAGACACTAAGGCACAGAGATGGTCGGCAACTCGCCCGAGATCACACAGCCTGCAGGCAGAGGAGCCGGAACTTGAGCAGGTGGTCCGGGGCCAGCATCTGCGCTCCTTACACAGGGCTCCCAGCCTCTGTGTCCAGAGCCTGCTCTCCCCACACCTGCCCGTCACAGCCTCCCCTGGGGCCCCTCACATCCTTCTGGGACTGAGGGTCACTTTTTGGCCCCGCCTGGCTCCTTCCCCAGGCTGTGCGCTCGTCCAGGGCAGGGACCCGGGCTCGCGGCTGGGCTCAGTGAGGGTGAGCCCCTCACCCTTATTGCTCCCGAAGGAAGTCGTGCCTCTGCACGCCGTGGATCTGGGAACATCCTGATCTGCCCAGCTCTGGATGGCAGAGACCAGAAACCCTGTCCCTTCCACTCCCCACCACGATCAACCCTGCACCCCAATAAAATGAGAGTGACTCAGTCGGGCCTTGTATCGGCAAAGGAGCACGGCTGCCGGCCTGTGTGGACAGGAACTCAGCTGGTTCTTCCGGGGCCACGAGGAGGCTAGCAGCTGGAGAGAGCCTCAGGCCTACGCCACCGCTGGGGACCCAGCTCAAGCCCGAGGCCTGGGGCCGCCACCTGGGGACTGTCCCCGGGGCCAGGCTCAGGTCCCCCTGCCTTGGTGTCTTCACAGCGCCTCACCAAAAGTCCCATTTTACAGGTGAGCAAACTGAGGCTGTTCTCTGGGAGGTCTCACAGCTCGGAAGCGGCTGAGCTGGGGTTGCAGGGGCGCATCTGGGCTAACACTTCACAGGATGAGAGACCATGCGTGTGGATTCCCCCCGAGGCCCTCAACATCCGTCCTTGGTCAGATGCGGGTCAGTGATGCCACCGCTGGAGACCGTCCTCCATCCCGGGCACTGCCCAGGTGAAGTGCGTTCGTGAGTGCGTTCAGCCCCCTGCCCTCTGAGGAAGGAAACCGAGGCACACGGAGCGGGTGTTGTCCACCTGCCTCCGAAGCTGGGCTGCCTTCCTGGCTGCCCCCTCCCACGCACCCCCAGCCCATCTCCAGCCGGCAGCAGACCTGTCCACCACGGAGGGCTCTCCGCTCCAGCTGCTGTTGGCAACACATCATGTGACCATCTGGACACAGTCAAAGGGCCCTAGGCCTCTACAGCCAGGTCTCCCCTGCCCCCAGGCACTGCCCCGCCCACCACCATCTCCACACTCAGGGCCCCCTGTGCCCCCATAGCTGGCATTTCTGTCGTGGCCAGTGCTACGGTGGCATTTAAAGCCAGGCCACAAAGGAGGATGGCTCCTTCTCCCTCCCTCCCATCGCTGGATCCTGCCTTGGGCCAGACATAAACCTCTTTTCTCATCCCCTGAAGTCACAGGTGCTCTGCTTACGGCAGACAGAGTGCCAGGTCCAGACAGGCCTGGGTTCCCCTTATCTAGTCACCATCCAGGTGGACAGTGGCAGCCCAGGGTGACTGGGGCTGTGATGGGGAAACCAGGGCGCCATGATGGCCCAGGAGAAGTGCCCAACCGTCTGGTGGGATGGGGGGATGGGGATTTAGTTAATCCTCATGCGATCAGGAGGTGCTGTGATTATCCTCAATTTACAAATGAGGAAACTGAGGCACGGAGAGTTTAAGTAACTTGCCCTGGGTCACCCAGCTAGCTGTGGTAAAGCTGGGATTCAACTCACCAGAGGGTCTGGCAGTAACTCCTGATGGACCAGTAAGTGTGGGAGGGCATTCCCGGCAGAGAGACTAAGACACACGCGGCAAAGTGAGGGTTCATTCAGTGCAATAAATATGGGACCAGTTTGGGGGCAGTGCTCACCCAGGTAACGGGGCTTCCCGTCTTGCCTGTGGTCTGAGGGTCAGCACAGCAGCAGAGAAAAAGAAGGAAGGGCTCTGACCTTGGGGTCCTAATGCTTGGGCTCTGCCACTTCTCAGCTGTGTGACCCTGGGCAAGTGCCTTCCCCTCTCTGAGCTGGGCTGCCTCAGCCAGATCCCGGGCCCCTACGTCATATGAAGGTGCAGCTGTGTCACTGCCTTTACTCCTGGTGATGACCCCATGCAGTAGGAATTCCTCTATCCTCTTTAACAGAGCCTGTGATCCCAGCACAGACCAGCCTGCCTGGCGGGCTGGTGGGGGGCGGGGGAAGGGGGGATGGGGCCGGGCTGGAGAGAGCACAACCCCACAGCAAGCTCGCGGAGGCTAATTTCACGGCATCCTCTTGCGCACGGTGGGTCCTCAGTGACTGTGGGATGAGTGGCACTAACACCCCTCCTGGGCTCAGCAAAGGCCCTGCTGACCCCCGCGGGCGCGAGGTACGAGAACGTTCTCAGAGGCCATTTTTGAGAGGAAAACCCTGGAGGTGGCCCAGCTGGATAGGCGGGAGAACGCATGGCAGGATGTCCAAACACTGAATGCTCTACAGCGGCCAAACTGAACCGTCGCCACACCAAACGTCACAGGGCATTTTAGCAACCAGGGCTCAGGGAGAAACTTCGGTCCCCAGATCAAACGCTGCACGATCCACTTTAGGAAGCTAAAAAGAGCTTAAAAATGTAGAAGGCGTGTAGCCGTGATAAGGGCACAGAGAGGAGCGGGGGTAACGGTGTGGCCCCCAGGGGACGGGGCGGGGGGTGTTCCAGCTGTTAACGCTGGCTGGCAGGTTCAAGGATGTTTATCCCTGTGCTGGGGTCTTCTGATTCCAGCAAGGATTGATCTCCTCCTTCCGGGGAGCCCCAGACACTCTGCCCCGTCAAGTACTTCCTGGTCATGAGCTGTCGATGACTCGGTTTCCTCGCCTATAAATTGGGGACGCTGGCCCTGAAAGGTCCTCCTGTGCCCGGCAGCGCGCCCCAACCAGGTGGGCCCCTGTGAGGTAACCCAGGCATGGAATCCCACCGCCACCTCGCAGCTGCCCGGGCAGGTCACCTGGCCTCGGGGAGGCTCAGGTTCTCCTCTGTAAGTGGGTGTCCTGCCCCTTCCCACCCCTCCCAGGTCACGGGAAGATGAGAGATGAAGAGGGCGCCGTGTGGGAGGTACCCTCGATCATTCACAAAGTGACGTTAGATGATTCGGGGGTGGCAGCCCGGGTCTCTGCCTGAGCCAGGGGATGAAACCAAACAGACGTTGGTAACTGAATGCACCGCAAAGTGCAGATGCCAGGGGTGGGGGAGGCAGCAGAGCCCCTGATAGGGGCCAAGCGCTCTCAGCTGTGCCCCTGACACCCTGCCTTCCCGCCATCACGCTCCCCCAACCCAAGGAAGGCAACACACTCTGACTTGCCGAAGAGTCGTCACTGTCCCCGACGGCGGAGCCCGGTGTGGACCCCAGACATGGAACCGACCAGGCCAGGTAACTGAGCTGGGCCTGTTGTGCCCCGGCACGTGGTGCGCCCGGGGTGAGGTGCCTGGGTCGAGGGTGTAGCATGTGCTGGGGAAGAAGAGTGCATCAGCTCAGGCCCTCGGAGAAGCGAGGGACCTCTCAGAGCCTTGGCTTTCTCTTCCGTCTAAGGAGTATGGAAACTGTTGTGAGGGACCCTGGAGGTGGCTGGACCGGGGCTGCCTGGAGTGTGGCCCCGCGCTCCGCTTGGGAGCTCATTAGCAGCGCGGGGTCTGGGGCCCCCCGGGACCCGTCGGATTAGAACAAGGGTGGATGAGGCAAGGAATATGCGTTCTACCAGCTTTCCGGGGGATTCTGACGCACACTCACGTATGAGAACCAGTGGGCTAGGTCGGAGGCGGGGACGTTTACCTGTGAAGGGCCACACACCAGATATCACGGGCTTCGTGGGCCAGGAGGGCTCATCACAGTGACTCAGCTCTGCCGTTACAGCAAGAAAGCAGCCCTAGACAATACAGGCTGCACGGCAGCGGCTGTGTGCTAATAAAACTTTACTAACAGAGCCAGGCAGCCCCGTTTTCTAACCCCCGTGCCTTGGTACCCAAAGTACAGTCCGCAGCCCATCGCGGCAGCATCTCCAGGGAGCTGGCAGGGCCTCCACCTGCTGCATCCCAGGCTGTGTGCTAACCTGTCCACACTCAGTTCTGCAGGCAGCTACGGGCCCTGCGGGTTCCTTCTGGGTCTAAGGGGGGCCGGGTGGCGGGGGAGCTGGGAGAGGGGCTGCCTAGCCAGTCTAACAAACCATGGTACCAACGCGGCTAATTGGAAGCAGCTGCCGTTGCAACCAGAGACTTAGCTGTGATTAAGTGAAGTTGCCTTTAGGCCAATCAACTTCAAAATTATGCAAATAGGGCCACAGCAGAGACCACAGGGGTGGTGCCGAGTAGGCTCCCCGACCCAGCCCGGCACTCTCAACCCCCCGCGGCCGGCCTGGAGGGCCCGCGGCCACGTTCCCATGGACCAGCTCCACTTCTGGGGATTAACAAGCCTGCCACCCACATTCTCTGTAAACTGGCACCAGAGCGGCTGAGCCAAGAGGGAGGTGAACCAGCAGCCACCCGGAGACAGCGGATCCGCCCCCCAGCCCCCCGTTTGAAAGCGATGGCTCGCCAGGCCTGGGTCGCCAGCCTGGCCCTCAGGGAGCCGGCCAGGGGGTGCTGCACACCAAGAGGGCTCCCTGGCGGCAATGGCTGAACATGGAGGAACACAGGACACTCCCAAAGCGGGCAGGAGGCGGCTCTCGGCCAGCCTCCCCGAGCGCTTGCAAACTCTGGCTCACCGCCACCAGCTCTCCCGGGCCCCAACCTGGACAGACAGTGGCCTCCTCCTGCCCATCTCCACTCCTGGGAGCCCCGGCACCCCACATTTGTTGCACCCCAAACTGAACTCCTCAGCCATCCTAGCCCATTGGGCTTTGCTGCCTCCCTCTGCCGGCCCCACCCTTAGCTGATGTCCCAGGAAGCGTGAGTGGCCGCCACCGGAGTGGAGTGAGGGGCAGGGGCCAGGAGAGAGAGACACGGAAGACCCCTCTCCCGCGCGCCCCTTCAGGGGCGCTCCCTGAGTCCTCATCCTGGTCTCGGAGGACGGCAGTGTCATATGTCCTAGGAGACGGGAGGGAAGCCCAGCTCTCAGGCCCGAGGTCATCATGTCCAGGGGCTGTCAGGTGTCTGGTTAGAGGCTGGATTCTGGAATCAGACCAAACTGCTCTGAGCCATTTCACTGACATTTTTCTCTTCCTGTCTGCTGGCCCGTCTTCCCAGCCTGGGGCACCTCCCCAGCAAAGCCGGTAGCAGCCCGCACTCCCTCTGCTTTTGCTCTCTCCTCCCCACATTGGTGACCCATTCCAATTCTGACTTTACACTCTGGAAACAAAAGAATTGCTAAGAAATGTGCCTTCGGGCGGCGTTCAGAGAGGCCAGAGCCCTCTGACCGTCCCCCAGGTGGGCTCTGACACCTAAGACACTTAAGAGGGAGCAGGGAGCAAGGGGCTGAACACAGGCCCCTGATGGAGGGAAGTCCCCGCCCTCAGGCTGACAGCGCCCCTCCCAGCAGGGGTGGTCCCTGCTACTGGGGCAGAGGCTGGTGCCAGGATGAGCCTCTATCACTGGGTCCTACAGGGGCCAAACGCAGCTCCCGGGCCCATCATGGCAGGCTTCCTCCTTTGCAAAACTGAACATTGCTTATCATGCAGAGAAAATTGATAAATTTTATAGTGTAAGTTGACGTCTAGGTAAACAGTATTATGGAGGTCTAATTCGTGTGCCACTGTGGGGAATGCTGGCTCTAAAATTTCTGGGGAACGGAGAGGTAACATCAAAAAGCATTTACGGGAGAGCCCTGCCGACAGGAAACCGGATCAGAACTGGGGTGCGAGGGCGGGACTTCAAGGGGAGGTGGGTGCTAGGCCGGTGCCGGGCAGAGGGCGGCCAGAGAGAGGACAGAGAGTGCAGACAGGCTTGCAGGAGGGGACACGGTTGCCCTGTGACCCTGGGCACGCCACTTAGCCTCTCTGGGCCTCTCCCGGAAAGTGGGGTGCTCACCCCAGCCTCACGTGGGTGGTGTGAGATTAAATGAGATAGTAGAAGTGAAACCTGGCCCCCGAGCTGGGAGCTCAGTAGGTGCTCAGTAAACAGGGCTTCCATTCCCATCCTCTGACTGGCTGGGGGTTGGCTTAGAGCTGTCGCATATGCTGTCACATCCGTTCTCTTAGGTGAGTTGCACGTGATCCTGAGCAGTGGCCGGGGGAGGTTATTAGCCTCAGTTGAAGACGCGGAGGCTCAGAGAGGCTGTCGTTTCTGAGGGTCACACAGCTCAGACAGAGTAGACCTGGGACTAGCACCTGGGGCCCTAGAGTCTCAGCACAGGTTCCCCCCACTATGTCAAGCTGGCCTCGCCCAGCACAGTCTGCACATCCCCGGCATGGTTAAGGGTGGGCGCGAAGACATCTGGGGCTTGCAGGGCCCTCCGTGCTGTGGCATAACCCCCCTTCTCAGCTGGGGGCGACTTGCCCTGGACTGGGCTCCAGGGTGCAGACACAGAACCCAAACGAGAGTTAAGCAGTGTCTAATGACTGGGCTTCCACACAGTGGAAACAGGAGAATGAGACCATTCTTGAGCACTTACTGTGTGCTGTCCAGCCCCATGACAGGCATTTGACAAATATGGTCTCCTTTAATTTTCAAAAAAAGGGGGACGACCGCTCAGTTTGCAGATGAGACAACTAAGACTCAGAGAGGTTGTGTCACCTGCCCAAGGTCACACAGCTGCTGAGCTACTGGGACTTGGGCCCGAGCTGGTCTGGTTTCTAAGTCAAGGTTCTTTCTGGGCCTTAGGCTCTTGGCCTTGAGTATCTGGGGAAGGAGGGAGCTGCCACTGCCCCAAACTAAACCACTGGGAATTTCCCCCTCTCCCAATGCCTGGAGGAAAACAGAAGAGACCATTCTCTGGGGATGGGAATCTGTTGGTCTCATTTCCCACCAGCACTGGAGCCCTCCCCTTCCCCCCACCACCACCGCCCCGGCACTCAGGACTTCCCCAAAGGTCCAGCCCCTGGTTGAACTCCCTCTGGAACTCAATGCATCACAGCCCCCGGGGAGTCTGTTCCCTCTGGGGGACAATTCAGACTGGAAAGCGGAGAGGGGGGATCTGCACTGCTGCCCCCCTACCCTCCTCCCCAGTCCCCCTTGCTCAGGCCCCACACTGAACAAGCTTATTTTTTTATTTGTTTTGAACAAGCTTACTTTAAAATAATCAGCATTTGGCCCCAGTGGTGAAAGACCCCTCAGGAGTTGTGTCGGCAGGAAAAGAAAGCATCCTTGGAGGGGAGGTCCTGCCTCCTGGCTCTCAGACCTGGTTCCTGGCCCCAGGGATGGTGGGGGGCTACATCCAGGTCTTGGGGTCGCAGCTCTGGTTCCAATCCCACCTCCACCACTAACAAACTGGTGGCCATGAGCTGGTCACTTCATTCAAAGCCTCTGTTCCTCCCTCCCTCTCTTCCATCCATCATTCAGGCAGGAAACCTACTAGGTGCCAGTCCCAGCTCTAGGCCCTGAGGATACAGGAGTGAACCAGACACACCCGGTCCTTGGCATGGAGACGCCTTGGTCTGCCTTTTTGGTACGTCCATGTCTGAGGCCCCTGCAGACTGCTGGCTCCCCGAGGCTGCAGCCGGGGAGGACGTCCCTCCGAGACCCCTGGCGGCCCAGCCCAGCACTGGGCAGGGGGTAGGAGGGGGCCAGGGAAGCGGCGGAGCGGGCGGTGAGGGGGTGAAAGGCCCCGGCCATGGCCTCGGACAGTCTACGAATAAACTCCAGCTCATCGCTCTTCCCAACTGAGATAGAAAATAGCTTTCACACTATATTTTCTGATTTTTTTTTTCACTTCACTGCTTCTAAATTGATCCAGAACAGATTGTCCAATTGTTTAAATTTCAGGAGAAAAATCTCCTAATCTTTCCCTAGTCCTGCCCAGAATTCTGCCTGGCCCCAGCCCTCCCCCAGAGACCCCACTCCTCGGCCAGCCCCCAGCTGGATGTCCGGGGCTGACCTGGACTTGCCCGCTGGCCTATGGACTTGTAGGTGATAGACAGGGGCTCACCCGGGATAGGCGGGTCTGCATTCCCAGATGGTGCTCATGCCTGGACCCACTGGAAAGAAAGGCTTTGTTTTCCCAGGAAGGACCAAACTTGCCCAACACTGTAAGGCATTGGAGCCACACAGGAGCCTGGTGGCCCAGGTGGAATGAGAGGCTGCCACCTGCCTCCTCTCCTATCAGGAAAGTACTCTGGGTGCCTGGATGAGCCACACAATATAAGCAACTGTGAAGTGCTGTCATTATTCCTATTGACTATGGCAGCAGGGCAAACAGGTGTCATCTTGGGTGCCTACAGGATCGACTGGTTGGGACTGCCTGGGGGGCTGGGCCGAGGCACATCCTGACTCGATGCTGTGATGGATTGATTAGCAATGTCTGCCCTAGGCACAGCAGTGGCTGGTGGTGGTACACAAGCCACATATCTGCCATCCTGCATCTACAGAGTCAAGTCCAAACTCCCTAACTAGCCAGAGTCCTTGGAGATCAAGCCACTGCCGACTTCTACAGCCTCACCTCCACAGCTTTCCACAAATACCATGGGACAGCCATGCTATCCAGAAGTTTCTCAAACCTCTTCCTCTGGGCTCCATATGCATTGTTTCCTCTACCTCAAGATCACCCCACCCCTTGCCTATCGGCCTGGTCGACTCATCCTCCATCTCCTTGGGTGCCACCTCCTCTGACAAGTCCTCCTTGATGTCTGGCCCCTTTTCCCCAGGGAGAGTCCCTGCCCTGTCCTCCTGTTCTCACCCACATCGGTGCGATCCCTTACGTGGGACTTGAACCCGGGCAGAAGAGCCTTCCTGCGGACTTGGAGCCCCACCAGGGCAAGCCCTGGGTGCAGTCTTTGGAGGGAATGATCACATGACACATACCCAGGCTAATGGCTTGGCCGCTCCTGTCTGACAGCCAGCCCCTTTGGAGGAGGCCACAGGCGGCAGCAGAAACCAGACTCCAGATGTTAAGGACCCCACTGCCCTCAAGCTCCAGGCCCAGACGACGCTGGGGCAGCCTCAGTGCAGACCCTCACTGGCTCCTGCCAGGCCCCGCCCGTCCTTAGGGGCTCGCTACCCCATGTCTCTCTCCGCCAAAGAGAAGGAATTCAAATAACAGTGACAAATGAGTGGGGACGCGTGGAGGGCTCCCTCCTGGAGCGCTTTGCCTCCGTGACCCTCACTGGACGCGTTGCAGGAGGGCCTGCGGTGGACCCACGTTGCAGAGGAGGAAACTGAGGCAGAGAGGACGGAGGTGGCTGGGCAACGCCACCCACATGTGAAGGGGTGGGCACAGGAGTGTGGTGACCCGTACCCCCACGCATGCGCCCTCCTGACCACTGAGGGCACTCTGCCTTCCCCCCACCCCACGTGAGAAGATCCAAGTCCTGGCTTTGCTACTTAGCAGCTGTGTGCCCCTGGGGAAGCCATAGCCCTTCTCTGAGCCTTGGGTGGGACAGCAATCCATCCTTGCTCAGGTATGTTCTGAGAATTAAAGCAGGCAGTGTTTGTAAAGCACCCAGGAAAGGGCTCGGTGTAGACGGGAGGAGCTCTCAGCAGCTCAGGGCTCTGGGGACCCTTGGGCCCAGCACCCCATCCCTGGGGCCGTTCCGTGGCCTCAGCAGATTGGAGGTGCCCTCCGCCCTCACTCCTTCCCCGACTCCGTGCCTGGAGCCCCCTTGGGAAGGAATCAGATGGCCCACAGGCTGGTGGTCCACACTGCCTGCACCATGCCCGTCCCCAGCTCCAGAACCTCCCTGCAACCTGCCGTCTGCCGCGTGGAGCCCAAACATCTCCTCTGACTTCCCGTGCACCTTTACAGATCACAAACCACGCTCAGTGCGTGGTCTTTGCACATCACCGTCCCCCCAGAGGAAGACAGCCTTCTCCCGTATTATGGAGGAAGAAAGAGAGGTTCAGATAAGCCCTGGAACTTCCCTGCCCTGAAGGGGAGGAGGTCACAGTCTGAATGCAGCTCCTTCTTGCACCAAAACCGCACTGTCAGGGACACCAAGCAACCTGGGGCCCCAGACTCGGGTCACCAACCCTGGTGCCTGGAAGTGGGGGAGAAGCTCATGCAGAGAAGAGAGATCATATCTGGCTAAAAACTCACTCCATCTCATGGCTCATGGCCCTCAAAGAGAAGCCTCTGCCCCCGTCCCTGGGCGCCTTCCAGAGCTTCCCCGAACTTAGGCTTTTGAAGTTTCCTGACAGCCATCACTCACTCACTCACTCATTCATTTACTTACCCATCCATCCATCCACCCATCTATCCATCAGTCCATCCCTTCATTCACAGACCCGTCTGAAGCATGCCTGAGCTAGAAGCTGGCTACAGAGCTAAACCAGGAACAAGGTGGTCTCTACCCTTTGAGGACAGAGAAAAACTCCACTGCTTCTGTGCCCACTGGGTGTTTCTGTTATTAAATGTGGTGATAATGCTAACAGTATTATTTACTGAGCACTTACTATGTGCCAGGCTCTACACCAAACACGTTCCTTGAATCAACTCTTTTAATTCCTGCAAGAACCCTGCGAGGTAAGTGCTATCCCCATTTTTAGAGGAAGAAACTGAGGCTCAGAGAGGTCACATAACTTGCCTAAGGTCACACAGCTATTAGCGGTGGAAACTGGGATTCAAATCCTGATAGCCCCTTTCAGAACTCAGGGATAAGATAATAAATAATGGTTATCACTGTAATTGATCCAGGGGCCTGGAATGTCACAGTCCTTACCTTTAATCCTCAAAATCACCCTTGTAAGTTATTATTATTATTATCAGCTTTCTCAAGCGGATTTAAAAAATTAGGATACTGAGGCTCAGAGAGTGAGATAAGCAGCCCAGCACCGGCCACAGGTAGGGGGTGGAGCTGGTGTGTGAAAACAGGCAGGTGAGATCCAGAGCTGGCTCCCTTGCCGCCCTGCTCTGTGGTTGCCATGGCACTGGGCAGGCACCAGAGCGGTCTAACGGTTCACTTGATTCATGTCCTCACTCAGTCCACAGGCAGTCTTGGAATCCCCTGCGCGGGGGATTCCCAGATGATCGGGTCTGGTTCCTGCCGGGCTGCTTCCCCGAAGGGCTGGGGCAATGCTGGCAGAGTAACAGTTAATAAGGTGAGACTACAAAGAGCTGACCTGTCTTTGAATAGACACGATGCACTAAGGAAGCTGCAAATTCCTCTTACCCGGTTCGTGCAATAAGCCGTTTCCCAGATGAGGAAACTGAGGCTCACAGGTTATGTAACTCGACCAGGGTCACAGAGTTAGGAACAAGCAGAGGGGGAGACATGTCCAGGGTGGATCCGAGGCTGCTCCCCCACGATCTGCGCCAGGAGCTTCCCTGCAGCTCTGCTTCTCGCCCTGACGATGGGCCTCAGCTCAGAGGCTCTGCTCATTCCCCAAAGGCCTCATGGTCCCAGGGATCAGATTCCGGGCAGCGACACCCAGGTGATGCCATATTCCCGATCTGCTCCCGGAAAAATCTAAACAGAGCCCTTCAGAAGCAAGCCCATGGGAGGGCGTGCTGTCCTCCCACTGAGCTGAAGGCTGGACTCCGCTGGCCAGGCCTCCGGGGCTCGGTGAGGATGCCAGGCTTCCCGCAAATGGGTAGAGAGAGGCTCCGTCCCCCGATTTTCTGGATGCAGAGACCGAGCCCGGCAGCTCTGGCACGGACATTCTGGGACCCCTGTCCGGAAACCCAGCCTGGGCTGTAGCCGAGAAGGAGAAGCAGGGCTCAGGTGGAGGGAGAAAGGGGATCTTCCAGACTTTGGTATGACTGTCTGTAATTCTTTAATTGTTAGAACTTCCCTTTAGCAGATTACGATACTGATACTTGCTCTGCTGTCCCCAGAGAGCCCATCTGACCCAGAGCCTTGGGCTTCAGAGCTCTGGCTGGGACCCCGGCCACCTGCTTCCCCTCTCTGGGCTGTTCTCCTTAGGGAAAGGGAGACTTGGAGGTTGGCCTTGGGGTTGCCTGAGGGTGCTGGAAGATAATGGACAAGAAAGGGCTTTGCAATAAAGGAACTGCAAACTTTAAAATCTGAAGATGCCCTTGGGAGGCCATGCCTGTCTGAGACCCACTGAAGACTTTCCTCAGGCTGCTCCTCTGCCTGAATGCCCTCTGTCCACTTCTGCCTGGCACACGCCTATCTACGCTTCAAGACTCAAACCTAAAGTTACCTCCTCCAGGAAGCCCTCCCTGACCTGACCTCAGGCAGGGTGGGACCTTGCAGATGACTGTTTTTCTTCTGTTCTCCTGCCCCCAACAAATACACCGCAAAACCCACCAGGGCAGGGTCCTGTTTTAATTGTCTCTTGTCCCCGGAGCCTGGCACTATGTCTGGCACAGGGTGGGTGCCCCGGAAATGTGGAATGAGCCAACGCTTAAATGCGTTTTCTGTTGGTCTATAAATCCAGCTGCACATGGACGATTCTCCCGACAAAGGCAAGGAACTCAAAGTGAAAGCGAATCACCATCGGCTCGGTAACCTGCTCAGGGAGCCGCGGAGGAAATTACGGCGCCGGATTACGGAAGGAATTGGCCTTTATTTTTCATTTGTGCCAATATCTAAGAAAGCGGCACTTTATTTTCAGCCCATCGTGTGCCGAGGAGCTTCAGACCTGGCACAGGAGACAAACTTTCCCAGCCCCGCTTCCCAATGCAAATCTCGCAGCCTCAGCGCGGCGGACGTCTCCGCCCTCCGCCGGGCGTTTCTCAGACGCTTGCCAGGAAGGAATAATCAGATTATGTAGCTGGGTTTTAAAAGATCACGGTTTGTCTCATTTTCCAGGGAAGTGTGAACCAAAAAAAAAAAAAACAGAAAAAAAAATGTTTGCCCCTCCCAGGGTCCTGTTAAGAGATTCCAGAACTTAATGCAGTGTTAAATTGGTGTAATTCGGGAAACTCATGCATTATTTCTTAATTTCTTAAAGGCGAGTTTGCACGCATCTGCTGGGGTAGGTGTGCATGCAGACAGATGGGCGGTGACGGGAGTGTGTGCCCCAGACAGGGGAGGAAGGGGGCAGCCTGTCCAAAATACGCCAAAAGGGAACGCTCCATTCATGTCTGATGGCCGGAAATACGGGACAGGAGGCATTTGCACTTCATCCCTCGACTTCTGCTTTTCCGCTTGGATGGTCAGGGAGGGAGAGATTCCGAAGCCTCTTCCTGATGGGAGAGCCTTGGGGTTTTCAGGGCAAATTTCACCATCCAAGGAGCTGTTTACACCCCTCCCCCACCCTGGGCAGCGGCTTCAGCGGCTCTGGCTGACACCCGGGTCTGCATCGTGTCATGAACATCCTTGGCCTTCGAGGACGCCCAGTTCACTGTGAACTTGAGCATATGCCACCAGCCCGCTCTGGGCCTCTGTGTCCCCAACCGTACATGGGTAAGCGGACAAGCTTCTAGCTCCCTATCAGGCCCCTAAGCAGCAGCTCTTCGGGCTTCCCACCATCACGGCACAGCACAGCACAGGGGCCTCGGAGATGCTGGGGTCCTTGACTCTATCTGCCCCTCCCCCCAGCTACAGGATGTGGAGTGTGGAGGCCCTCACACCGAAGATTCTGCCAGCCCCTTTCCCACCACCACCTTCATGAAACCCACTAGACAGGCACCAAGTCTCTGCATTGCTGAACGGGAAAACCCAGGCTCAGAGGGCAAGGGCTTTGCTGGAGAGTGGTAACACCGGGATGCCCAGAGGAGGCCCTCCAGAAGATTCCCAACCCGCTCACAGCTAAGGGGGAAAAGGAAGGAGCAGCCCGTCACAAGTGGGCCAAGCTGGCGTGTGGGAGGGGGTACGCTAGCAGAGCCAGGGGTGCTGGGACAGCCACGGTCTCAGCTCAGAGTTATTTACTCACATAGTCAGTTGTCAAACAGATCCTGAGCCTTGGTCACGTCTAGGGGCGGGTTTGAGGGGTCTTGGGCTGTTCTTTACCTTTCTAGGGGGTCAACCATGGGCGTGTGTCAAGGAATGTGTGTGCTGGAGGAGCGAAGGCAGGGAAGGAAAAAAGGGAGGGGGGAGGGGGGAGGAGGAGACAGGACCTCTTCCCTGCCAGTCCCTGTGCGGGGCGAGACCGACACCAACAGAGTGGGTGACATCCGGCATTCCCAGGAGAGCGTGGCCCAGGGTGGGCAGGGCCCCTGGTCACCCTTCTCACTTTCACTGGCTCCAGACGTTCAGGACCCCACCTTACAGAAGACTGTTTAGGAAACAAGGCCCCGCAGTTCTTAGGGCTTGACTACTGCTTCAGTAACTTTTAGAAAGAGTGGCTGGGCTGGGAAAAGCCACTCTCGGAGAGCCGGAGATGGGCTCTGAGTTCATTCTAAGATCAATATGAATCTGTCGTGTGACTCAGCTGGGTCAAAGCTCAAGCAAGAGGCTGAATTTATAGAGGTAGAGCATCCCCAAGAAGGGAGGTGATATCTTTCATCTGAGCCTAACACGGGCCACGCTCTGGATCCGTCCAAAAGAGAAAAAACAGAACAATGAGTAGGATGTGGGATTCAGCAGACCCTGACCTGCAGCGGCTCACTGCACGGCGTCTGAAGAGCTACCATGGCTGCCATCAGGCACGGGCTGGGCTCCAGGTGGTGGAGTGCAGCGGTTAGGAGCGTGAGAATAGCTGGCTCATTTCTAGCCTCTCTGAGCCTGTTTTCTCAGCCGTACAACAGGATCGATCACGGCCAGCTCACAGGGTTGGTGTGAGGACTAAATGGGATGATGGGGTTCAGTGCCTGCCCCGCACGGCGCCTGGCACGTAGCAGGCCTCTGGGCCTTTGTGGTCGAGCGCAATCCTATTGCCGTGCAGGTGCGTCCTTAGGCTCATGCAGTGAAGTCGTTTATCACAGACTCGGACGGTTAAAGCAGCCTGACCTGATGTCCACTCGCTACTTTCCCCTCCTAGCAGCCAAGGGCCTGGCGGGGAGGCAGTCCTCTCCCCCCATGTGGCCGGAAGTGGGGAGCATCTTGCAAGGGCTGGGCCGATTGCCCCAGAGAGCTGGAAACCAGACTCTTCTCCTTCTCGCAAACCTCCCTCTTTTCACCCCAATCACAGGCTCCACCCACGGGCCATGGACGTGTCCAAGTGCTGAACTTGACCATCCGCCCCTCCTCCCTGCCCCACCCCCACTATCTAACCCACACCCAGGCTGGGTGGTGGTGGTGCCCAGATCTCCTGCCCTAGCCCTGCTCCAGCTGCACCACCTTCCCCTGCTCACTCCGGCTGCAGCCCCTCCCTGCCCCACCACGCCCCCCTCCAAGCCCCGCCCGCCGGTCCACAAGATGCCTCCCTCCCTGCCCCCTGTGGGCCCCCATCTTTGCCCGTGGAGGGTCTCTGCCCGGAACACTGCTGCTCCTCTCTTCTTCTGGCTGCTTCAGGCCTGCCTTCCGGACCAGGCTCCCCCAGCCCCGAACCCACCTCAGGCTCTCTGGGAAGATGCTCCCCACCTGCACCCCTGCCACTCAGCTTCCCCCAGGCAGGGCTCCAGCCGCACTGGCTTGTCGGGGGCTGTTTCCTTAAAAGCTTTCAAGAGCAGAGCTGATGCCCTTCCGCAGCAGGCAGGGGGCTCGCCGAGTTGGCTGAAGAAGGGGAGTGAGTGAAAGAATGAATAAATGGAGGGATGGATGGGTGACTGGGACCGAGGGAGTGGCTCTCTTCCGGTCTCCTGATCTCCCGATCTCCCTCGGGACAGGCCTCACTCCCTTTCTCTTTCACTCACAAAGGTCTAAGCAGCACTCGCCCTGCCCCCACCCATCCTGTCCAATCCAGCTGCCCCGATAAGTTCCAGGCTGGGGGCCTGGGAGAGCGGGGGTGGGGCGCGCGCGCGCGCGCGCGCGCGCACACACACACACACACACACACACACACACACACACACACACCACATGGCTCCAAGCCAATCTGCTCCCCCAGCTTCCCCATCATACCTCCCAGATGCCTGAGACAGAGTCAAGAATTCAGTGTGATTGGTGACAGTAAAGAAACAGGCAGAAACCCCTCCCTGGGGCTTTCAGCTGGAGCCATGAGGCGCTGGGGCTGCCTAGCTGCAGCGAACTTTCTGGCCACCTCTTGCTTCTGCTCCACATTCAACCCCCAGCCAGGACAGGCACAGCCAACAGCCTCTCTGGGGAGATGGATTCGCGCAGGGAGGTGTCCCACCCTGAGCTGTCACAGGTCTAGGGGATGGTGGGGGACTGACCCCCAATCCCGGGCCACCCTGACCAGCATGGGTATTGTCCTGGCTGACACCAAGGACCAAGGCTGGGCTGCCTGTTTCCCCACCACCTTCAGACCACCTGACAGGTGAGGGAACAGGGGGTGACGGAGGAGCTCCCCTAAGCCTGGTCTGAACGCAGCTTGCTGGCTCAACAGTATTTCAATCGCAGCCCGGAGTGAAATTCACAGGACGACCGTGACTCCAGACACCCTGGGGTCCAGGCCCTCATTCCACAGACTTGGAAACAGGCATCTGCCTAGGGTCACACCGTCAGAACTCACAGAGCTTTCCTGGCGTGGCCTCGCAGCAACCTTCAGCGGTGGGAATGGCGCCCATGCTACTTTACAGATGGGAAAACAGAGGCTCAGAGAGGTCAAGCGCCTTGCCCAAGGTCACACAGCGGGGGAGAGGGGGCTGGAGGCCGCCGGCTGTGATTCCTGGTGCAAGGCACTTTCTGCTCTTCCCATCCCGGCCTGGGCTCCCCGGGCTCCCTTGGGCGGGAGGAGCCGTCACTAAGGCAAGGGATCAGAGAGGCCGAGAGAGGCAGGGGAGACACCAGAGGCCCACAGACACACTCCCACGGCAGATTATATAACTCCCCTGCCCAGCCCCACCGCCCCAGGGCTGCCACCCCGGCAACGGCACAGGGCACCAGACCCAGACGGACGGCCCTGACCCACCAGCCGGCATCAGTTCTCTCTAAAGAGATGACAGTTGGAGGCGCCGGGACGCGCTGGCTTTTTTTTCCCTCCTTTCTGGTTTCCTCTGGCTGAGTAACAAATACTAATACTAACAATGATAATAATAATTAGAATAAATATAACCTGAAGACGCTTGGGGTCTCGTTGCCATGGCAACCGCTGGAGCTAAGGCACTTCGGAGGCCGCCGCCAGGCCACCCGGCCCCAGGCGCGGGATCAATATTGATTCGGCCCCGGGAGGCGGCGGCGGCTCCCCTGGGGCCCCGCGGCGGCTGGGGAGCGAGGGGCAAGCACTTGGAGGGGTCTTCCTGGTAGCCCGCGCCGCCCAGCTGGGACCCCCGGAACCAGTCGGGTCCCCAGCGTGGCTCCGGAACCCTGCCCGGCGCGCGCGGAGCTCCCGGTTCGCTCAGCTCCAGGACTGGTCCTCGGACGCCGGTCCCCACCTCGGACGCGGATGCCGGTCCCAGCTGCCGCGTCCCTGCACGGTGCGCCCTGGACTGGTCCTCGGACCCGGGCCCGGTCCTCTCCAAGGTCCAGAGACCCCGACCTTGGCGAGCCCTGGCGCGGACCGCAATGCCAGGGCACCGGCTGCCCGACAAGGCTCCTGCCCCCAGAGTCTTCCCCGGGCGTACCCCGTCCCTTTCCACAGCACCCCTGACCCCCGATGCACCGAACTCACCTCTCCCAGCGGGCCCACCTCTCCCCGCCCCGGGCGCCCGCACACCTTCTCGGAAGCCGGGGCGCCGAAGACCCGCCCCCCACTGGCCGGGACCCTCCTCCGCCAGGAGCTCCGCCCCGACCCCTTTCCCCAACCCCTGCGCCCGGACCCTGGCCCGGCGCTCCCCTCCCCCGCGCGGTCCCCGCCCGGCCCGCCCGGGGAGCCGCTCACCTTGTGCCCGCCGCCCGCTCGCTCCTTGCTCCGCCGCCGGGAGCCGGCGCCCGCGGGGCTGAAGCCGCCTACCGGGGCGCGGGGCCGCTCACGCCCCCGCGGTGCCCCAGCCGCCGCCGCAACAGTTGTCCCAGCTCCGGGGGCTGCGGGGCCGCGAGGACTCGGGGCTCCGGGGCCGGCGCCGGGAGAGCGCCCGCTCTTAGGCGCGCGGGGCGCGGGCTCGGGCTGGCGCTCCGGCTCGCGGACCGGCCGCCGGCCGCATGCCCCGCCGGCCGCCCCGCCAAGCGCCCGCCGCTACTGGGCGGCCCGCGCCGCCCGCCAGCCCGCCGGCCCCGAGCCCCGCGCCGCGCCCGCCGCCGCCGCCGCGCTCATGCTCGCCGGCCCCGCGCTCGCCGCCGCAGCCGCGGTGCCCACTTCACTCTTTGCCGCTCGCCGCTCGCCCTCTGCTGCCCCCTCTCCCGGCTCGCGGCGCCCGGCCGTCCTGCCCTCGCCGCCGCCGCGCCGCGCTCCCTCCCCAGCGCCCGCGGCGCCCTCCTCCCTCTCCCTCCCTCCCTCTCTCTTTCTCTTCTCTCCCTCTCCCTCTCTCTCTCGCCCTCCTCTTCTCATTTTTTTCTTTCGCAATCTCTTTCTCCCCTCTCGCGCGCTCTCTCCCCGTGTGTGTTGTCTTCGTTTTTTCCCTTTTGCAATCTCTTCCTTCCTTTCTTTTGTGCTCCACTCTCTTCTCACTTTCTTTCCTTCCCCCCACTCCTTTCCTTCCTTTCTACTTTTCCTTTCCTTTTCCCCTCTCCTCCCTCTTTTCCTCCTGTTCCTTCCCTTTCTGCTTTCTCTCCTCCTCCCGGCACCCCATCTCTGATTCTCTGTCTCCCCAGCCCCACCGCACGAGCTCACCTGCCTCCTCTCTGGCGGCTCCCCAGCCTTCGGCCAGGCCCGGCTGCTGGGAGGCGGGCTCCCCCAGCCCCTCCCTGCGGGAACACCAGACCCGCTCCAGCCAGGTGGCCGCTGTCCTGCCAGCCCCTCCTGCCGCCCCTCCCGCAGCCTGCCACTGGAGGGCCCCACCTGCAGTGCCCCTCCCCCTGCGGTGCTAAGCAAGACATTCCTTCCAGCCAGCCCCCCCCCACCCCGCCACCGCGGGAGGTGGTCAAAGTCAGGGTCAGGCGGAGGTGGTCCATGGCAGGGTCAGACTTGGGCAGGAGAATCCTTCACATCAGACAAGGTCTTCTGTGCAGTTTTCAATGAGAAAACCCGACTTCCCCAGGCGGTGGTACCCCTCTCCTGCTCCGGGCCCCCTTCTCTCCACCTCTCCTCCCCAGCAGCCCACCCCCACCCCCATTTCACCCCTCACCTGCAGGACAACCCCGTGCTGGACTCACTGTGTGGCCTGGGGCCAGTGAGCCAACCTCACTAAGCCTCAGTTTCCCCACCTTCACCCCCACCTGTCCCTGGCCCAGTGACCTCTGGTGGTAAAGAAGTACATGTGGGGGGACATTGCAGCCTCTTCAAAGGCCCCGCAGAGGGAGGGGACGGCAATGAGGATGGTTTATGTCGTGCAGGGTTAGGGAGCGTGGTCTTGAGTGCTCCGGAAGGCAGGTTGATCCCAGCGGGGCAGACTCTGTGTCTCCCACGTCATTGGATCTGGCGCCATTTTTACAGATGTTGATTGAACCTCCCCGGAAACTAGGCTGAGCCCTTCATACACCTTATTTTACTTAGATCTCACCACAGTGCTGGGGAGTGTCTTCCCCGTTTTACAGGTAAGGCAACTGAGGCTCAGAGAGGTTAGAGCACCTGCCCTGAGCCACACAGCCGCCAAGGGACAGAACCAGGGCTCCAGCCCAGATGCCCCCGACTTCCAGGCCCAGGCTCCCCACCTGTGACAGTTTTCTTCCCTAAAGAGATCTCAGTAGCGTCTCCCTCACAAGACGTTTCGCAGATTAGATGAGGCAGGATATCTGAAGCACTTCACCCAGCTTCTGCAAACCCTCCCAAGAGTGGGGAACCTGATCATCCCACGGGATGATAGAAACCAAGGACCAAGGGGGCTAAGAAACAGACCGAAGGGCCCAGTGCTGGAGGCGGGTGGGGCTGGGTTGGGAGCTGGCCATCCTCTGCGCTAGGCTGGGCTGCGCTCCGTGCGCTCCCAGGGCCCTGTACCTTCCCTTCCCTACAGGCAGGCTCCCCAACCTCGGACAAAGCCACTTTGCCTCCCTGTGCCTCCGTTTCCTCATCTGCAAAACTGAAATGATTCCACTCACCCCAGAGTCAGCATGAAGATTAAACAAGAGGCTGTATCAAACAGAAGACGGTCCTGTTGATTTTCCCAAATAAATGAGGGCCTTGATCTGCAGGAGTGGCCCTTCCGTCCTTCCAGGAGGTGGTAGAGTGGGCAGCAGGCTTTGGAACTGGTCGGACTTAGGGTTGAATCTCAGCCTGGCCATTCACCAGCTGTGTAACCTTGGGCAAGTTCGCTTCTCCCAACCCCTGTGCACTGGTTTCCTGGGGCTGCCATAACCAACATTCGCAAACTTGTGGCTTAAAACAGCATATGTTTATTCTCTTACAGTTCTGGAGGCCAGAAATCCCCAAATCATTTTCACTGGGCTGAAGGTGTGGACAGGGCCGCCTCCCTGGGAGGTGCTCGGGGAGAATTCTTCCAGCTCCTGGTGGCTGCCGCCATCCTTGGCTTGTGGCCGCGTCACGCCAGCCTTCAAGGCCAGCATCTTCCCACCTCTGTCTGCCCCGTCTTCACGTGGCTGCGCCCCTGTGTGTGTC
This sequence comes from Grampus griseus, assembly GCF_964374135.1. Taxonomy (NCBI): domain Eukaryota; kingdom Metazoa; phylum Chordata; class Mammalia; order Artiodactyla; family Delphinidae; genus Grampus; species Grampus griseus. The sequence goes on from NC_139005.1 coordinate 97,799,816, forward strand.
AGAGCCCCTCTGCTCCCTCTCAGGACACTTGTGATGGCATTTAAGGCCCACGGATAATCCAGGATAATGTCTCATCTCAAGATCCTGACCTTAATCAAATCTACAAAGCTCCTTTCTTGTTGCCACATACGATAAGGTCCCCAGATTCCGGGGACTAGGACGGGGGTCTCTTTTGGGGTGGGGGGCATCTTCAGCCTCCCACACTCTGTGCATCTGCGATCAGGGCAGCTTGGGCTGGTAGGGCCGCTGGGAGAATCAGCAGAGACTAGCATGAAGACTAGCCTACGTGGACCCATTCAACAAACATGTGTGTCTCCACTCTGGTCGGGGCTGGGGGAGAGGTGAAGGGGGTCGGGGCTGTGCAGGTAATTACCCAGACCGCGTGGGAAACGTTGCCCCCATTTCTGAGCACCTACTGTGAGTCGAGGTGGCGGGGTGCTCCGCGCTCTGTCGCCTTTAATCCCTTCCCTATTTACTATGTCTCTGCCTTCGGGAGGCCTGCTCCCCCGCAAATGCTTCCCCCCCCGCACTCCCCCCCCCCCCCCCGCCCCGGGGCGGGCTGGCGGCCTGGAGGATGACTCATGCTCTCTCCCTCACTGCCGAGAGCAGCCTTTTCAAAGAGCTGGCTGGGGAGGGAGCTAAATTTAAAGCCAGGCTTCCCGAGAAGATCACCTGCCACGTCAAAGTTGCTGCCGTTTAATTAGAAGTTGGGGGCAGCGAGGTCCACGCCCGTGAGCCCCTTTGGGAAGAGGGGAGGGAGACTCTGGGATGGGCAGGGGGAGGGGCCACGACCAGCTGGCACCCTGCCTCTGCATCAGCATCCCCACCTCCCTCTGGGGAGCAGCCCTCCCCCTCCCAGGAGCCCCCCAAGTCCCTCCTTCTCCAACCCAAGACCTCAGGGTTCCAAGCCCCCATTTCCCTAATTCAAGACATAAGGAACTGGGGCTCCCCCGCCACCAAGTCACCCGTGGAGGATGTGGCCGAGCTGGAGTGTGAAGTGCTGGCCTGGCCTGGGGGCTCGTGTTCCGGGCCAGCTGGCCACTCGAGGAGGAAGTGGCTGAAGGTGGTGGGCAGGAGGCCTGGCTCTTTGAGCCTGTTTCCCTCTCAGTCCAAAGAGGCTGAGGTCCCCAGGCTGCGGCCGGCCGCCACTGGGAGGCATTAGCTACACCCCGTTTACCTGGGAGGAGACAGGCCCCTGGAGGAGCCCGACCCCAGCTGGGCCCCTGCTGCCCAGCCCTGCCCCTCTGAAGCTCGAGGCTTAGGTCACAGCCATCCTTATGCCCTTGCTGCTCCGGCTCTCCCAACTGGCCGTGGGAGCTACGTGTGGCAGCAAAGCCGCAGCCTCCCCGTGGCTGCAGGGCTGGGTCACGTGGGTGGCAGGGCATGCCAGTGGTTAGAACACTGGCTCTGGAGCCGGGCACGGAGCTGGCAGCCCACAGTGGCCCGGGCCGTGCTCTCCACCTCAGTCTGCTCTTCTGTGAGACGCTGTGGCTTTTGACTCTTCCAGTCCAGACACACAGGAGGTGCTCCGTGTGTGGAACCCGCTGCTACGGCTGCCTGTCGTCCTGGAGATCTGGGAGACGAGTAGGTCATCTGGTCCAGAAGCCTCCTTGACCAGACACACCCCGTTGACTCCAACCTGCGCTGGGCCAGGGGCTGTAAACTCACCGGGGTGGGGGGGGCCTCCTCCCGACTCCTGCCTGCCTCCCTCCTGGCCCTGGGTGTGAACTACCTACAGCCCTCCTGAGCCGGGAGGAAACGGGGCTTCCGTCTGCGCCCTGTCTGCATCAGAAAGGCGCGTGGCAGACCCAGTTCCAGGAGGGCCTCATCACCTTCCCCCTGCTGTTACTCCACTGTGGCAAAAGGGGTTTTGCAGATGTAATTAAGGTTATTCATCTGTTGATTAGTAAGATCAGGAGATAAGGAGATTATCTGGTGTGCCTAAGCCAATCACGGGAGGCCTTTGAAAGCAGAGACTTTTCTCCGCTGTCAGCAGAAAAGGAAGTCAAAGAGATGGCGGCCAAAGGAAGGATTTGACATCAGGGAGGCTGGCGCTGAGGTGGAGGGGTCTCAGGGCAGGGAGGTGAGAGCAGCCCCCAACCAACACCCAGGAAGAGACCAGGGGCCTCAGTCCTGCAACCACAGGAATTGCATTCTGCCAGCACCCTGAAGGAGCCTGGAGTCTCCCCAGATCCTCCCCTAAGAGCCCCGCTTGGCTGACGCCTTGATTTCCACCTCGTGAGACCCTAGGCAGAGACTCGCGGAGCCCGCCCTGACTCTGCCCCACGGAACGGTGAGATAATACATGGGCGCGGTTTTAAGCTGCTGAATTAGCTACAAGCCACAGAGAAACCAATATACCCAGCAACCGCTTGTGCCAATTCCTTTATTTTTAGGGGGCGAAGGTCTTTACGGCCCATCCCTCCCCCTGCAGACCCCTGGGCTGGTCTTTGTACTGTACAACCTGACTTAGCCGCCCCTCCGCCTGCAGACCTTCCATGGCTGCCCCTTCTCAGGGTGATGTCTGAGCCCCTGGTTTGGCATTCAAGGCCCCCTGTATTCTGAACCCTGTTCCCCCACGTCCCCACGAGTGGCCCTGCCCGACGTGTGCTGTTCAGAGAGCAGCCTGGGTCTCTCATCAGGCACATGTCAGGGATCATCACGGTTCCCCGTACTCAAGTTCAGCACCTACATGTTCCCAAGTGTTTCCGTTTCTTTAAATACATCCCCGATAGCTGCTTATGTGGATACTGGGGAGACGTCAGCCAATGTTCTACGCACAGTTGCAAATTCCACGTTTTAGAACATTCAAGACGGGGAAGAAAAGACACCGTTCTCATCAGTCTGGAGAGAGTTGACAGCAAGGGCCCTGCTACTTGCTTGGGGCAGCTGATTAAGGCAACAGAAATCAATCCCAGGGAAACGGCAAAACTCGGAAGACCCCACCCCCACCCCCTTTGCAGACCTGCCTGCCTCTGGACCCTAAGACTCAGAGCCTGCTGTGTGGACCAGGGTTCCTGGGAGCATGTCTGATGCAAAAGGGCAGCAGGAATTAGGAAGGCTTGGAGTGGAGGGGGTAGGGGGATGGGCACCCAATCACCCTTCCCAAGGCTGGAAAACAAGAAACCCCAGCGGACTCAGTGTGCCCTTGGCCTCCTGGAGCCTCAGTTTCCTCATCCGTACACTGTCACTGATAATAACCTCCACTCAGGTGGCACCAGGCTCTGGTCTCAGTCATAACAAGCCTATGGGGTAGGAGCCGGTATCCTATCTGTCACTGTAACAGTTTCGCAGGTGGTGATGCGCTGTGACCCCAGCGCCCGGGTTACAGGGGGAGCTGGTGACTGAGAGAGCCCTGGCTTCACAGCCCCTGGTTTTGAGTCCTGGCTCCCTGTGTGCCAGCTGGTGGCCTTGGGCAGATCGGTTCACCTCTCGAAGACCATTTCCTCATCGGAATTGGGATGACGCCGGCCTCAGTCTCCTGGCTTAGGGAGGCACAGCGCGAGGCTGATGGCAGAAGGCAGAGGAGTGCTTTTGGGGTGGAATGAGAGACCCCCCACCCTTACTTCCGGGGCACTCGCCCCCGCTCCAAACCTTCGAGGCATCAGCTTATAGGAACGGCGACAGCTCCATCCCCTGTGTCTATCCCGGGTTTGGATTCTGCCACAGCTGGCGGCGGCTCTCATGGCCTCCCTGCGTCTCCCCAGCCTCTCAAACCCAGCGCACAGATGATGAGAATTAATATGGTGCAAATTGGTAGGTTGAGCCAAGCACCCCGAGATGGAGGCCTAATTTCCACACAGCCCAGCCCTCCCCACGGGCAGCCGGGGAATAATAACAACAATGGTAATCAGGATAATTGGCGTAAGCAGAGCCTTTCAGTCACATGCCCTCCACACCCATGTACACCTTGAAAAGAATGCGGGGAGTCAGGGCAGGGATCTACCCTCATCTCAGAGCTGTAGGGCGGGGGCCCAGAGAGGTTGTGTGATGGACCTGAGGTCACACAGCTCGCGAGAGGCAGGAATCTGAGGACTCCAATGCCAGTGCTCTTTCTACTGCTCTGGAAGCCCCTTCTCAGAAGCCTCTGTCTAGGGGACTGGAGTGGGGGCTTTGCTCCAAAGATCAGTCATTTTAAATCCCCAAGGGCAGGGCAACCTAGACTACGGTAGGATTCGCAGCTTTGTAGCAATAAGGCCTTGGACAAGTTGCCTAACTTCTCTGGGATGAGGATCTACCTTTTCTCTCGAAAAAGATCAACCTTTTCTCCCACTCACTGGGTGCTCTGTGGCCCCCAGTGTCACTTGGGTGGTCTCCTTGAATCCCCACCACCGTCCCAGGAGCTGCTTCTATTTATTCCTGTTGACAGATGACAAACAGGCCCAGAGAGGTTAAGTGACTTGCCCAGGGTCACACAGCCAGGAGGTGGCAGAGCTAAGATTTGAACCTGGGTCTGTCCCTCCCCTGCCCGTGCTCCAGGCCCGTGCTCTTGACCTTGATGCAAGGAGGAACAGAGTTGAGGGCCCTGGAATGGGAGCACGTCCTGGCTGTGCTTCCCCATTTCTCAGTTTCCCCAGCTGCTCCGTTCTCACTGCCGGTCAGGCCCCTCTGGCTCAGAGAGCGTGAGGCCCTGGCAGACTCAGCCCAGCTCTGGCTCCTTGCAGATTTAGCCCAGCCGTAGGGAGGCAGGTTGTACGGGGTTTGACAGATCAGGCTCCCGTGGCTGGGGTCCCAGCTCCAAGCTTCTTTGATTTTGCTGAGCAGCCTCTCCCGATGCTGTAAACGGTTTGGCTCGGTCTCACAGAGCGACCTTTGTTATTGCAAAATCTCATGTTTCCACAGAACCCAGGGAAAGAGGAGCCTTTGGTGGTGGGTTCCGGCATCTGTCTGAATTCTATTCTGGTGAGGTTCCCAGCTGTGGGGAAGCCAGCCCCGGCCTGGGCCGCAGGGTGGAGCCCGTGGCCTTGGCCAGGTAGCCCCCGCCTGTCTGGCTGCCTGCCAGCTACAGCCTGTTCACCGGTCAACATCTGTGATGAATCAGAACCTCCAAAGGGCTACTCAGGGGCCTGACGGGAAGCGGCTGGAATAAGAATGAAGTGGGGGTGCCTTCGGCCCTGTCTGAGGTCTCCTCTGGCTGACCGGGGCCAGCCAAGCCCTGGTTCCATTGGAAGAGGGGAAAGGGAAAGGAAATTCCAGCTTTCAGAGCCTGGATTCAGGTACCTCGTGCCAGGCCTGGGGCTTTGCAAACATTTTCTCCTGAGCCCCACTGGCCCCCCAAAAGCAAGGCACTATTATTTTTGCCCCATTTCAGCTGAAGATAGGGAGGACCAGAGAGGTTAAATACCTTGCCCAGGGTCACACAGTGGGTAAGTGGAAGCTGCTGCCTGCCGTATGTTAGATTTCCAAGTTCAGAACCCTTTATACCATTTACATCACTTTCTTTTTTTTTTTTTTTTTTTTGTGGTACGCGGGCCTCTCACCGTCGTGGCCTCTCCTGTTGTGGAGAACAGGCTCCGGACGCACAGGCTCAGCGGCCATGGCTCAGGGGCCCAGCCGCTCCGCGACATGCAGGATCTTCACGGACCGGGGCACGAACCCATGTCCCCTGCATCGGCAGGCGGACTCTCAACCACTACGTCACCAGGGAAGCCCTACATCACTTTCTTGATCAGAGAAAATGTGGCCCCACTTTGGTGTCCAGGAGATGACTTTGTCTCAGCCCTCCCCATCTGAGACCCAGACCACGTGAGGGGCCAGGCCCTCTGCAGTCAGTTTTCCTCACATATTGCTCTAAGGCCTCCTCAGAGCACCATGCCTGGTACTGGAGCCTAGCCGAAGAGAGGATGGGCTGCTTTCTGCCCCCAGGGCATCATGGGAATATCCTGGCATACCACCTGCAGAGAGAGAACCCCAGAATCATGGCCTGCTGGAGCAACCTTCCAAGGTCAGCAGCATGAGCCCTAATTGCAGATAAGGAAACTGAGGCTCAGAGAGGTCCAGTGACTGGGCCAAGGTCACCTCGCACATTAAGCCTTCTCGCCACCTTAAGGTCCTATTTTAATGTGAAAATTACAAAATAAGCCCCAGCTTCAGGGTCAGACTCTTGGGTCTGCCTCGCATCAGAAGAAGTCACTTTCCCTCTCTGAGCCTCGATTTCCTCATCTTTGAAATGGGGGCAACAGTTCCTACCTTTCAGGGGCCCTGTGATACGTGGTCAGTTGAGGCCATATTAGTAAGTGCCTTAGCACAAAGCCTGGCACACAGTAGGGCCGCTACTTGGCTATCCCCACCACTACCCCGCTGGTAGCTAGTGCCTAGAGTCTGGTATTTACTGGTCATAATAACAGTTACTAGGTCTTAACCACCTAGTATGTGTGACTCACTACACTGCGCGCTTTGCATATTCAGCGTCGTGGAAATAACCACAACCAACGTCTTTGAGCCTCGTGTTGGGCACTGCTCTATGCATCTGACAAGCATCATATGGGCTAACGTGATGTGGGCTGTGGCCACGCCCATCTCACAGACAAAGAAACTGAGGCTGGAAGTAACTTACCCGAGACTCCTAAAACCCAGGTCTGCCTGACCCCCGAGCCCAGCTCTCAAACCTGGGCCAGAACCTCTGTCTGAAAAGCTGAGGTCTCGTCCTCCACCCAAAAGGGGACACCTGAGCTGGCTTGGGGAGGAAGGAGGAAGGAGGGTCATCGCCAAACCCAGTGGGGAGTGTGTGGGGCTGGATGTAGGTGGGCAACAGCTGCAGGTTGCAGGCTGCTGGGCACCACCCCAGAGGGAGAGTCCACGGGGCTGATGGTCCACAAATGCCCTTGGCCAAGGCCCCGCCCTGGTGGCATTCAGAGCAGGATGGGGTCGGTGCCGTGGACGCAGGGACCAATCTGTGTGGGCACTCTGCCCTTGATCATGCAGGCTCACACCTTTACCAGCCACCAGGTGTCTTGGTTTCGTCGGGCAGAGCCCCCCGAACCCTCCACCGGCAGCCCCTGAGCCGCTCCTCCCAGTATTCACTGGAGCTGCTGGTTCAAGCCTCACTGTCTCCTGCCTGGACGTGTGCAGTAGCCAACAGTCTCCCTGACTCTCCTCTCCCACCCAGTGGGCCATCCTCCAATGCGAGCCAAAGGGATCCACGTGGAACCCAAATCTGACAGCATTGCTCTGCTGTTCAAAGCCCTTCTACGGCTCCCTACTTGCCTCCAGATAAAGTCTGTCTTCCACCTGCCACTGAGCTCCATCTCCTGCCACAAGGGCACCCTAGGCTTGCTCTGCCTCCCTACTTTCCTGATCAGACCGTGCTCTCAGGTCAGCAGACCCCAGCTCTCTCTGTTTTCTCTTCCTGGACTGCCTGTCTTACTTCTTTTTATCTTTGAGGACCCAGGTCATTTGTCTCCTCCTCTTGGAAGCCTTCTCTGAGCCAGGCTGGATCTCTGCTTCCTCTGGGCTTCTCCACCCATCACAGCCCTGGCCACACTGAGTGACACTGTCTGTGCTTCTGTCACCACCAGGAGCTCCCTTAGGGCTGGCCTGGGTCTGACCCAGCTCCGTGTTGCCGACGCTGTCCACCACAGGGCCCAGCCCCGAGCGGGCCTCGGTGTGAGAAGTTGCATAAGTGGTTCTAACAGGCTCAGCCCAGGAGGCCAAGAACGACTGACTCTCTCTGCTCCTGCCAGGACACCCAGTGCCCAGTCTGGCCGCGTCGGCAACTTGGCGCCGATATTTTATTAATAAGCACATTTGGCCTTACGCCTTTCCTTCTCAGCTCTCTGAGCACCTCCCCACCCTTAATTAATTCTCCCCACACCCCATATAAGCTGCTCTTCCCACAGCAGATAATGATGTGTGAAGTCCTTTCCTTAAAGGTGCCTGGGATTCATTGCACAGTGTAATTAGAATCCTCTCTTCCGCATCTCCTGGGCCCTTCCCACTTCTACTCCTCCCTCCCCTGGGCCAGCAGGTGGTCTCAGAACCTTTGGGATGGAGTGTTAATTTATTATTGTTATTATAAAGCCATGCACGAGCTTGCTGTCTTAACAGCTTAGTTTTGTCATCAGAAAAAAATAACAAGATAATTTTTGAAGAGGCGAGGGGCAGGGAGTGGAGTGGAGTAGCACCGCAGCCTGGTTTGTGCAAAGCTAGCTGGGTGGACTGGTGTTGCCGAGGGCCCTGGCAAATCACAGTTTCAGGCAACTCCCCTTCCTCCAGGAAGACTCCCCTGATTAGTCCACTCACATTGGGTTTTTCTGCTTCCCTCTGGCCTTTAGAGCAGAGACCCTTGTTCTGATAGGTGATTGCTCTGTGTGGGCCTGCCCCTCCCAATGACACTGAGAGTCCTCGTGTAGGATTCAAGTTTCCATGTCTTTGCATCCTGGGAAATGAGCAGAGGACTGGGTATTCGGTGACCAGTACTTGTGATGCATTGAGGAATGTGGGAATGAGTGAAAAGATGGTGGGTGGGTGGATGGATGAATGGATAGATCAATAGATGGGTAGATAATGGGTAGGTGGGCGGGTAGATGGATAGATAATGGATGGATGGATGGATGAGTGGGTAGGTGGGCGGGTGGATGGATGGATGAGTGGGTAGGTGAGTGGATGGATGGATGGATGGATGGATGGATGGATGGATGGACGAATGGGTAGGTGGGTGGATGATGGGTGAGCGGGTTCATGGAAAGATGAATATGCAAGAAGATGGTTGGCTAGATGGAGAGCTTCACAGAGAGATGAATGAAGGGAGGGCTGGATGGACAGATGGATAAGTGAATGATGGGTGGATGGGTATATGTGGCTAGATGGGTTAACAGGTGAATGAAGGGTGGGTGAGTCTTTGGATAGACAATAACAACAATAATAATATTCTGCCCAGAGCTAATATTTTTTGCGGTTCCAGGAACTGTTCCAAGTATTTGTTCCAGGTATATTCATTAGCTCATTTAATGCTTGTAACTATCACTAGAGGGGAACGTGTGCTGGATTGGGAGATGAGGGATGCTTGAATGGGTGTTTTGGTGGGTAGACAGGCAGGCAGGTGCCGGGCTGGTGTGTGTTTGTGATGAGAGGTGGGCAGGAGCTCAGTCAAGCAGATGGGATGCCGGGCGGGCTGGGAGGTGAGGTGGAGGGAGCAGTGGACGAGAGGTCAAAGCGATGGGCAACAGCCTGGATATTTTCTCTCTGTTTCCACCCCAGGGAAGGGCGTGGCATTCCCTAGACACCCACCTCAGGAGCCTGGCGTCAACCTTGGCCACTGTCTCACCCTCCATCTCACCAACCCTCGGAGCTCCAACTGTCTACACCCACGACAACTGTGGCTGGATTTGGCCCCCAGCTCCCCTTAGCCGTCCTGGGCCCTCCTGTGTGCCCTCCACATGGCAGCCAAGGGGATCTCGCTAAAATCCTCCTCTGACCCCGAATGCCCGTGGGCCCCCAGCCTTCTTGGTGTGCCCAGCCTTCCATAGCCAGTGCCTGTGGACACACTAAAGGGCCCTGGTTTCCTCCCATGACAGGGGCCTTCAGGCTCCTGGGTCATTGTTTATGCAGTGCCCCTTCTGGAAAGCCAGTCCCCCCCGTCCACTGGAGGCCCAGTGAAATCTCTTCTTCCCTGGGGTTCCCATCACTGCCCACCATCTTCAAGTCACCACAGCGGTTTCCAGCTGGGCTCTGGGGTCCCTGCAGGAAGCGACCCCTGGCTTCCCCGTGGCCGGCCTTCTCATGTGTAAAACAAGGACCTCAGCAAGACTTCTCGCCTGGGTGGTTGTCACCAGGATGGATGAGGCGGCCACGCTCACTATAGCACCTGACCATGGGGTGCTTGCGAATGGCTGCTATGATCATTACTAATAAAGTGTCTGCCTCCCCCCACCTGACAGTATATTTCTCAAAAATAAGACTGGGCCTGGTGCACAGACTAGTCAGTTCATTCAACAGGTATTGACGGAGCCTTTCTTGTGTGCCAGGCACTGTCCTGGGTGCTGGGATACATCAGTGACTCCAGGCGTCCCGAGGGTCAGGGCTGTGGCACCTACAGGAGGAAGGTGATCCGCGGTCGAATCACTAAACGACAGCGACCAAGACCAGCGAAAGGGTCTCGCGGCCGGGTTCACACCAGCTGCTCGCCCCGGTCGGTTCTTGGAACCAGGAACAGGCCTCGCCTTCCAGAGCAGGGCAGGCCCTCTGTCAGTATGTCTGAATCTGAGTCACTTCTGTCTCGCAGACAACAGGGTGACCTTGCTTGTGGGTCCCGAGGAGCTAAGAATAGCCTGGGAAGTCGAGCGTGCCACCGCCCTCCCTCCCCTGCGTGTGTGCGAGGTGGCAGAGGGGGGTACGTGTCCTGCCCCGCCGCGGCGTGGCCAGCTGCTGCTGGCATCTTCGGGGCATGGCTGAGCCTTGCCAGCTGTTCGGGAGGAGAGGAGCCAGGGGGAGGGAGGGTTTCCATCAACCAAAGTGCTGAGCCAGCCCTTGGCTTCGGTCCTGGAGGTCCTGCCTGGAGCAGGGAAAGGTCCCCGATCGGCCACTTACTAGTGGGAGACCTTCAGCCAGCCGCCTGTCCTCTGGTCTCTGTTTTCCAGGTGAGGAAACTCACATGCCTTTCTTCAGGGTGTGGAGCTGGCCTGGGGACCCCCACCCGATCCTGGCCCCTGCCAGTGCACTTGGAGGGCAGAGACCCTCGCCCCAGGCCTCTGCCCGCCACCGTCTAGCTTTGCCGAGGGAGCGCCCCGTGTGGCCGCCCCTGCGTCCGTGGGAACAGGCAGGAGCGTCCAGCAGCTCACAGCGTTGCTCTGAAGCCTGATAGCCTGGGGCAAACCCCAGACAAACCACACAAAGACTGTGTGACCTCAGACCAGTCACTTGCCCTCTCCCAGCCCATTTCCCCCGCTATGAAATGGGGGTTATGGCCCATCTCAGGGGCATAGCGCTGTGGCGGGAGATACGCGTGCAAAAATGGCACATGGTAGGTGCTTCGGAAGCACATAGTAGGTGCTTGGTGTTGGCGTCATGCTTCCTGTGGGAAGTGCTGGGCGTGGTGACTGGCACAGGGAATGACGTTTTAGGCCAGTTTGGGGAGGAGAGGAAATGGAAGTGCTCTTTGTGACTCTGAGGGAGAGGCCTGGGACCGGCAGGGAGACCGTGTGAGCAGATTTGGATGGAGGCATAGCCCCAACTATCAGAGATGAGAGAGGCAGGATGGGCTGTCCCCTCAGATAGAGAGCTCCCCATTCCTAGGGACAAGCAAGAATAATCTGGTCCCCTGTTTCCTGGGGAGATTGCAACAGCGACTCACACGTACGTGGATCGGTATCTGCCCCGGGGTTTCATGACGCTGGGGTTTATCTGTATCTGGGTCTGGTAGAGACAGACTGTGTAGCTCCCGGAGGGGAAGGTGTGGCTGCCCTGCAGCTTCCGGCGGTAGCTCTCTGGCCCATCCACCTCCCGGCCCTGTGGCTGCACAGTCCTGAGCTGCTGGCAAACGCACGGACGGTTTCCTCCTCCTGTGGACCCGCTGCAGGAGAGGGCACAGCTGTCTGCCCGCCCCCACGGGGTCCTTGCCCTGCAGGTCGCTGTGCTTTCCCAAGGCAGCAACCTGTGTGCGCCTCCAGCCCTCTGACAATCTCCGTACCCCGCGCCCTCGGGGGCATTTTACACAATCAATGTAATGAGGGCCAGTTTCTGCATTTAGGTCTCAGCTTAAAACCCTCCCACCGTGGCCTGAAATAAGAATTCATTCATTCAGTAGGGTTTAGCGGTAAATACTACAGATCAGGAATTGCTCCACCTGGAGAGAAGCTGGTAGGGAGGGATTGATTCTTGGTTATATTTATAACCTTGCCACTTCTTCTTCCTCCCTCTCTTGTCCATCTGTGGACCGCCAAGTACCAAATCTCTGGGTCTAAATCTCTCCTGAGTGCAAAACCACATCACCAGGTCCTCAGGCCCCCGGGTCTGCAGGGAAGTCTGTGGTGGAACTCTGCGTCCTCCTGCCCCGAGCCCGTCCCCTTCCACTGCGCCTGCTGCATCCTGCCCTCCAATCAGATGCCTCTCCCTGGTTCTCCCAGACTCTGTGGGCCCCACCTCCTAACCATTGCTGGAGTCTGTCCACTTCCATCCACTACCACCGCACCGTCACTCTCACCTGGATAACTGACAATTGCAGCAGCTGCCTGGGGTCATCCTCTCCCCTCTCCCCCCGCCACCAAGTGCAGGGTCCGTCCAGCACCAGCATTGGACAAATAAGGCTGAAGTTCTAACCGACATGTCAGTGAGGTATCAGTGGTGCAGCTTCCCCGGACGCAGAAAGTGAGCAGGGACCCTTCCCCGAACCTCAGGGTCCCCAACCGTAACAGGACAGAGAGAGGCTGGAGGGACTTACTGTCCTACTGTGAGTCCCCGAGGGGAGGGGGCTGCCGCCTCCTTCACCTCCAGCCCGGCAGGGGCCGGTTGGAGAGTCTGTCCTGTGTTGCTGGAGCTGGGGTGCCTGGGGATCCCCTCCAGGAGAGGCCAGGAGAGACAGCAGGGATGGACATGGAGACGCCCCCACGGTTGTCCCTGCGAAGGTGCCTACCTGAGTCCTGTGGACCAGGCATGGCGCCCAGAGCCCACCTGGGAGAACAAGGGACCCCAACAGTGAGTCTTCCAGGGGCGGATGTCAGAGCATCAGGGCCCGGGGGTGGGGATCCGCATTTGAGAAGCCACCACGATGGAGGCGACGGAGGCTGGGGGATGCAAGACAGGCGGCAGCTGGGCTGGGGTTTGCGTTAGGAGCCCAGGGGGCTGCGGTTCTGCTGACTTACTTCCTCCCTCCGGGGGAAACACAGCAGGGTCCTGCCTCTGTCCGGGGCTCGCAATCCCTCTCTCCCTCCACAGGCTGAGCGGCCCTGTCCCTGGCCCAGACCATGGAGCCCTGTGGCCAGGCCGGTGGCACTCGCTGCCCATCGGAGTGAGATGTGCGGGGCCCTGGGCCTTCTCCTGCCTGGGCCTGGGTCTTAGGGACCTGGAGATGCCTGTGTTGACATGGAGACTCATGAGCTGGCCGTGGAGATTTCCAGACCGTGGGCAGGGCCAGGGCAGGGTCCCTTTCCAGCCCAGAGTCTGGCCCCAGGTGTCTAAGGCAGGGGATTGAGGCAGGGGGTGGGCGGGGGGAGATTTGAGCTTCATGAAGGACACGTTGCTGGCAGCTCAATCCCTGTTCGTGGAGACCAGGTGGTCCCCCACCTCCACTCCCTCTGCCTCCCAACAGGTGTGTGGCAGGTGCTTTGTGGGTAGATGCCCGTCTGTCCCTCTGAGAACTCACCAGGGCCAGTCAATGATAGCCATGGGACTCACACCCTCCAGGGCCCCACGGCACCCAGACCAAAGCCTCCTCACAGCACCCTTCCCCGCAGGGCACTGGTCCTGGGACCCATACAGAAACTGGCTCACTTCTGTCAAATCCTTTCTGAAATATCAGCTCTTCAATAAGGCCTCAGGGGGTCTCACTGCCGGTCCCCCATCAAGATTCCTTTTCTCAGTTCGGTTTCTGTTTCTCCCGCTACGGGCAAAGTGCCTTCTGATCGTCTGGACGCTTTGGTCCTTTGTTCTGTTGTTACAAATCCCCTTCGATCTGGAAATTCCACCAGCCAAGGGCTGGGCTCCGTATCTGCTGTGCCCCTGGGGCCTGGCACACAGTAGGCCCTCAGCAAAAATTTGCCAAATGAACGAACCAACCAGGATTCTGCAGAAACACCGGGCAGGACGTGGGCAGGGATCTGGGCACGCCGCTCTCAACTGTGCAAGTGTTTTTAAAATATTTTTGTTTCAGTTATCAGAAATCAAGGCGGAGTCGAGCGCGGTAATACATCTAAACTGGTTGATCAAACCATAAGGAAGAAAACAGCACTTCGTAGCAGTTAGACAGAAGCTACCGGAAGATTTAGAAATACTGTGATCCCTTGAGCGGTTTTTGCAAATGGGGTTTCTATTCATAGTGAGGCCTTCGTCGTCTTTATCTCATTATTTCTGGGGGTTTTCTTCACTGCTCTTCCCCAGGGTTTCATGATATTGTTATATAAAGTGATTTCAATAATGAAAATCATGCACTGTTTGCTCTTGCCATTTTGGGAGCCAGGAGTGCTGTGCAGAGAGGGCTGGCCTGGGGGCCTTGATGTGACAGGACTGGGATTCGAATGTTGAGGCTTTTCATGCCACCTGACAGGGAGAACCAGGTCGGGTCAGAGGCTGAGTCCTGGGTCAGGGGCACACGAGGTAACCCTTCCCCCCACCCTTCCCACCAACTCTTCCTCCAATCCAGCAAGCCCACTCCTGCCTCAGGGCCTTTGCACTGGCTGGTCCTGCTTCCCAGATAGTTCTGCTGTCCCCAGATATGCCCGGAGCTGGCGTTCTCCTTCCTGCCTGCCTTGGCTGAAATGTCATTTTCAAGAAGAGCCTTCTCTAGAGCACCCCTCACCTCCTGAAGCTTCCCACCTGCCTTCTCAGCGTTTTTTCCCTGAGACATTTATTGCTGTCTGCTATATTATATATGCACTTGCTTATTTGTGAAGAGCAAACAGACTCAAGAGTTCTTTATGTGGGTGGGGGGTCAGATCTGGGGGCTGAAGGAGAGGGAGGGGCGGAGACCACCCCAGGTTTCTGGTTTGAGGAGCGGGGTAGGAGGGGAACCAAGGCCACACTTCCATGACCAGCTGCTGGTTCCTCATGCACACTGGTGCCTGCAGAGCTCCCATCGGGCCCCTCCTCCAGCTGGCCTGCCCCCAGGGCCCACGTGGCACGCAGCCTGGCCTCCTTGAGCCTGTGGCTGACCCCAATTACCAGCAGCAACCCTTTGGGTGCCCTTGGATTGCTGTTACGGGTTGAACTGTGTCCCCCCCCCCCCAGATTTACACGTTGAAGTCCTAACCTCCAGCACCTTAGGATGTGGCCCTTTATCAGGAAATAGGATTGTTGCAGATGTAATTAAGATGAGGTCATAGTGGAGTCGGGTGAGCCCTGGTCCAACATGATTGGTGTCCTTATAAAAAGGGGACGTTTGGACACAGACATGTACACGGGGAGAAGGCCATGTAAAGATGGGGGCAGAGATGGGGGTGCTGGGGCTACAAGCCAGTGAACGCTAAAGGTGGCCAGAAACCCCCAGAACATGGGGTAGGGGCCTGGCCCAAATCTCCCCTCAGAGCCTCAGAAGGAACCAGACCCCTTGATCTCAGATCCTGGCCTCCAGACTGTGACCGCACACATGTCTGTTGTTTTGAGCCCCCCAGTCCGCGGTGCCTTGTCACAGCAGCCCCAGGACACTAACGCCGGTGCCAAGCTCGAACTGGCCGGCCCCCGGCCCTCACCCGGCGGCTCCACTTGCAGCCCCACCGAGTCTGGAACTGTCTGTCTGGGAGGGACACCCTCGCTCATCAAACAAAGAGGCAGCTCTCCAGTCCCTGGTTCCTAGTTTGAAAAATTAGGATAATAATACCCACCTCCCACGGCTGTCACAAGCCTTCAATTAAATACAGTGGCAACGCACCTGGTTCGTGGTAAGGCTTGGTAATTGGTGGCGGCAGTGCTATGGTTATGTTTATTATTGTTGTTATTAATAGCATGATTGTAATTAGCTGTCAGTTGGCAGGTCTGAGCTGGCTGTCGAGATCAGAAAGCCTCGTGGTGGGGCCTCTGCTCACCGCTGTGTGCAGGAGAGGAGACGGCCTGTAGGAGAGGGCCAGATGTGCGCACCGTGATCCATTCACAGTCACTGTTGCCACCTCTGTGCCTGGACGCATCTGTCCCCAAGGAGGGAGGCGCACCAATGGTGATCGCAGTGCAGCACGATCTGGGCTCTGATGACAGGACGCTGATGGGCTGCGGCGGCCCAGAGGGCACCAGATCCGGCCTATCTGGATAGGGTGATGGGTGCAGGGAAGGCTTCACAGAGTAGGTGACTTTTGAAAAGGGCATAAAAGGAAGGGAATCTGGGCATCCAGGTTCCCAGCTCCCACAGCACAGTGTGACCTTGGGTTGGTCCTTGACCTTCTCTGGGCCTCTGCCTCCCTGCATGAAAAACGCAGGCCACCAAGGGCCTATCCCCCAGAAGAGCTTGGAGTAGTCACCCTGCTAAGCATCTCCAGTACCCAGGCCCCATCCTCAAAGCCAACCAAGGTAAGGACCCAGATGTCCCATGAGGCACTTGAGCAGGGCAGGCTGTGGCCGACATTTCGGCCGGTTCTGAGAGCTGCATGCCTGAGGATAAGAAAAGAAACTCTGGACAAACATCTAAACCCTTTCATGACCCCCTGCCCTGCTGTTCCAGTCGAGGAGAAAACGAATAGCCAAAGCAATCTCTCTGAAGACGCACACCCAGCCGGGCCGAGCCTGGACCATCCAGTAGCTTCCCGGTTCTTTTATTCAGTTTCAGCTCTGCGGCTGGCCACCTGCCTGTCCTTTTTGAGCGCCGAAATAGAGCGATAAATGGGGACGCTGGAGCTGGACAGATGTCGCCATTTCGGAGAGTCGCCCCTCGCCTGCCACCTGGGATTTTGTTCTCCCCATTGGAAGACAACATCCCAGCAACGTGGAATCTTTCTCTGCTGCCAGATTGAAGGCATCTTGTAAACAGGAGCCAGAGGAGGGGAAAGAAACGCCCATTTGCTGAACACATGTTCCGCTCGGAGGGCTGCCTTGTGCGCGGTGAGTGCGGTTTCTCCTCTCCCCGGTTCCTATTTTAGAGACGTGAACTACGGTGCCGGGAGCTTAGAGATGAGACACCCCCCCGGGAGGGCAGCAGGAAGTGAAGTCAGGGCTCTGATTGTCAAGTTTGCTGTGGACCAAGACCCAGAGTAAGATTTCAGAGCTGAGCAGCTTTGGGAGGATGGCCAGATCGGTGGGGGCCAAAGGGTGCGTGATAAGGAGAAAAACTGCACTGGGCTTCTGCTAAAAATGGCAAGGAATACTTTATTCAAGGCTACTGCGATAGGGGCAAGAGATTGAACTCAGTTTCCGAATACAGCAAGGACAGCTGGGGACGTACAGCCAAGGAGCAGAGTGAGGGGATCAGCGGGTGGAAAATTACTAAGAGAGACTTGATTAGGTTTCCCGGGTAGGGGAATTCTTGCTAAATTGGCCCCAAAGGATTCTGGCTAAAGGGTCAAGGACTTCGATACCAAGGGTCGGGAGAATGAAGATATGGGGGAGGGCATCCTTGATAACCTGGCTTAGCAGGATTCCTGGCTGAAACTGGGCTTGGCAGGTCAGGGTCAAGGAGGAAAGGGCTCGGGAAGCCTGATGGAAGTTTGGTCCAGGAGGGAGTCTGTCAGGTGGAGGGGAGACCCTTAGGAGAAAGAGGTCGAGTGCCATAGTGTGAATATCCAGCTCTCTCTGGGGACTGGGCAGGGCTCGGAGATGTCCCGGGACGTGGCGATGGGAAGTCCAATGTCTGGGACCAGGAAGAAGGCGATCGGGGCTGTGCTTTGACCCCCTGACTCAGTTTCTCCGTCTGTTAGGTGGGGCCCCTGGTGCTGACTGAGAACACACAGGAGCAGCGACTGCACATACGAGGGGTTTGACAGTTATGAACCCTCCCCCGATCCGCTGCCCCGGAGCCTGGGGGTTTGTAAGCTGAGCTGCCACATATAGGCCCACTGCATCCAATGTAATTTGGGGAGAAAATTCCAACTGGGACAAAGACACATGTTCTCTGCTACTGCAGCTCCCGGCCCTACGGGGCCGTCTTGTTAGGCTGTTCACAGCTGGCAGCAGGCTGGGACCACAAGTGGCGAGGACTTCAGAGCTGGGGCCAGCGGGGCCTTTCATTCCAAGAGGATGCGTCCTCTCTGGGTATTTCTGGGTGGTGTAGCAAAGAGCTGAGCCACTGGCACCGCTGAGGACCGGCAAAAACACATGGGGGCCAGATTGCTGCCGAGGAATCCCACGAACCTCCGTCGTGACTCAGTTCCGGGACAGCTGAGCGCTTCGGAATTAGCTTGAGCCCCGCCAGCAGATGCGCAGAGGCCATTGCATGGAGGGTGGCGGAGCCCAAACCAGAGGGGAGAAGCGCCTGGCTCTTGGCTGCATGTCCCCGTTGCTGGGACGTGCGGCTGGCTCGCCGCCCTCTTGCGGGGTGAGTGCATTCCCCCAGGGCAGCGACCGCGCCTGCGTCATCCTCAGGTCCGTCCAGCAATCCCCGAGCAGCTGCTGTGTGCCGGGCAGGGGTGGGGCACCGCGGTGCCGAGATACATAGGTCTGAAGTTCTGTCTCCTCAAGCGCCTTCCAGGACTGGGCCCCCGGCTGGAACAGACAACCTGATATAAAGCAACTCGCCGTGTCCCAGCCCCTGAAGGCGGCTTGTCGGAAGTCCAGAACTTTCCCTGACCATTTTACGAAGCTGTTGTAGCACGTGGAAAGCTGACGGACTCGGGGATGAGCCAGGCCTTGGCCCAAGTCCTTCTCAGCCCCCGGCTGGCTGTGTGACCATAGACAAGTGACAGTCTCTCCAGCCACGGTTTCCCGTCGGAGGCGGAAGTCTTGGCGTTGGGGGACTGTTTTTATAGGAGTTACCGGGGTAGTGATCCCTAAATTCTAGAATTATGATGAATCACCAGTGTCCTGGGCTGAATCGTGTCCCCTCCCAAATCCATATGTTGAAGTACCACAGCGGATGACTATTTGGAGAGAAGGCCTTTGAAGAGGGGATTAAGCTTACGCGAGGTCATTAGGGTGGCCCCAATCCAGTAGGACTGCTGTCCTTATTAGGAGAGGAGATGAGGACATAGACACGCACAGAGGGACGAGCACACGAGGACACGAGGAGAGAAAGAAGCTCAGAAGAAACCAATCTGCGGAAACCTCGAGCTTGAACTTCAGGCCTCCGGGACCGTGGGAAAATAAATGTCTGTTGCTTACGCCGCCCGGTCGACAGGGGCCCCAGCAAACGATCACAACCAGTATTGACGTTAGAAGAGTCAAATGGCCATCAGAGCCTCTTGGGCTTGAATTCACCTGCAACCTACGAGTACACGCCGTGGGACACTGCATGACATCTGTGGAGCCCCCGGGCCCCTCAGGGCCAACCTGAGCCGGCCCCAACCGTTCTCACTCAGAGCATCCCAGATGCTTTTCTCAAAGGAAATGCCTTCCACCATTCCCGACAGGCACGAAGCTGGAGTTTGTCGCACCCAGGCCCCGGCATCCGCCTCCAGGGACGGTCCATGGGGAAGCCCTGGGCACAGAGATGTTTGCTGTGGTCTTCATGGTAGCAAATCATTCAGAGAAGCAGTTAAGTGAGCCATGCGGGTCCACCCAACAGACTCTAAAGTTGCTTGAGCTCAGTGCGTCTGAAAATTACAGAGGGAAACGGGAGGAGGGAACTAATGGATTCTGAACGGCTGTATGAGGCCTGGCTCTGATAAACGCTTTTGATAGTTATCTTGTTTATTTTTCTTAGCATCCTACGTAAGATAGATATTTTTATCCCTATTTTATGAGGCTAAAAATCATGCCCAGGGCCACGTGAGAAAGGAAGACAAGTTTTAAAAGGAACACGGGAAGTGAAGCGAGCCGGTGATGAGGGAGGCATCTGGAGGGCATCTCTGCTGGCTCAGGGACTAGAGATCAGAGAGGAGTTCTCTCTCATCCACTCCTGCAGCGCTCCTTTTCTATCTGCCATAGAGAGGGAGGAAAGGTCTTGGGGTCTGATCGCCGAGGCCTGATCCACGTCCCCTCCTGGAGGAGGCCTCTCCTCTGGCACCTGCTGGTTTGTGTCCTGGTGTCTTGAAGGCAGACTCCGTCCCTCTCTCTGTCTCCCTCCCAGCACCTAACACAGGCTCTGCACGGCAGGTGACTGTGACAGCAAATGCTGACGTCACTGGCAGTGTGCCAGCTCCACTCTGCACTCCCACCTCATGCCCAAAACCTGTGGCAAGGGCTGTGATCAGGCCCATTTCACAGACAAAGAGATTGAGGCCCAGGGAGCCTAAGTGACTTGCCCAAGGTGAACGCCTGGACGTGGGGACACCAGGATCCACCCATGGTACTTTGGCCCCCGCGGCAGAGTGTGTGACCATTGGGCAACCCTGTCTCTCAGCACACGTGTTGAGTGACTGCTGGAGCGAGCAGCTGTGGGGTCTGGAGTGAGTCCCTACGCCTGGCCGGGCTCCCTTCCTCAGCTGGAAAATGGGCTCCCTCTGAGGCAGGAGATAGATGGGCTCCAGGCCAGACATTCGTTACCAGCCCCCTGTTTATATATCCAGAGGCAAGAGACCAACGGGCCCCAGAATACATATTTGTGACCAGGCTCCTGTCTGTATTTCAAGATCTGCACTTCGATATAAGAAACAACAGGAATAGGGTAGATGACTGGACATTGGACACTTTTGTGGCAGGGACAGAGCGGGGCTAAACCCTGTTAAAAGATCAAGTGGTCACATATCTCCCATCCTTAGGGCAAGGGAAACATTGCACGTGCGCAGGAAGGCTCCTTGGGGGTCAGAAAGGAGGGGGCACCACCCCATAATAGGTGATGCTAAGGCCGTCCCACAGGCCTGTGGGCTGTAACCCACCTTGGAAAAAATTTGCGCACGCGTGTTGGGGAGGGTCCTAGGGCAGGTCACGTGTGGAAAAAGAAGCCAGGTAATTGGCCAAAGGTAAACAAACCCGGAAGAACTGCCCTATATGAACGATGTCACCACCTCTTTACTGGGCCCCTCCTCATTGGGGGGACGCCCACACCCTTTTTCTCCCCGTGTGCATCTCTGCCCTGCTTCTGTCCTAACTAAGCAAACTGCTTCTCTGTATGCTCTCCCACTTGTTGTGCTGTGTCTCTAATAATCAACTTTGTACGTGTTTTTACAGTTTTGCCTCCGTGAGAAATGCATTTTTCACTGGAGGCAAGAGCCAGGGGGCGTGGTGGCTGGGATTCCTGCTTTTCATCCAGGCTCCCCAGGTTCAATTCCTGGGCAGGGAATCAAGATCTCGCTTCAGGCCACCGCTCCCTGCTGCGTCTCCGAGTTCACCTCTCCACCACGAGCCCCCTGCGCGGCTGCGGGAGAGGCAGGGAGGACCAGCCTGAACTGGTCAGCACTGGACACTGTTTCTAGTGGTGTGGACTTCTGGGAGGGCGGGGATGACTCCACCTGGAGCCTGGCTCAGAGAGGGCGTCCTGTGAGCGGCTGATGAGTGGCCACAGGACGGGCAGCCTCCAGGCGTGGCCACTCTCCCTGGGCCTCCCGTCCCTCCTTGGCCAAGCAGCTGCCTTAGGGAGCCTCGTCAGCAAGCCCAGGGCTCAGAGAAGGAGCCGGCGCAGGCCCACATCCTGAGGCCCCTCTGCCCAGGACAGCCCCAGCCCTGTGCAAGGGCCGGCCGCGGGATCAGGACACAGCTGAGCGGTAACGAGGGCTCCCTGTGGAGCGGGTTGGCGGCGCCTGGACGCCACCCAGCGTTCTTCCAGGGCGTTCCGGATCCCCGCTGAGCTCCCTGTCTGACGCTGTTGGAACCAGTGCTTGCGCCAGCCGCCTGCTCTGGGCTGGTCCACAGATAGAGCCACCAAGCATCACAGGAGGGACAGAGTGTGTGGGGGCCCCCGGAGCACCTGGACCCAGAAACCTCCTTAGTTAGATGGGCCTGACTCACCGCTCCATTTCACAGATGAGGAGACTGAGCCCAGCGGGGGATGCTGCCTGTCAATCACCAGGGTGGCTGTGCTCCTTCAGGGCCCTGCCTCCACCCTGGCCTCCCCTCCAGCAGCTGCTGCCGTCGTCCTGCCCTTATTCTTGATGGCAGCAGTGGGGTCAGCCATATCCCACCTCCTGCGGGGAGACTGGCTGGCCTAAGGAAGGAGGAATTGGGTAGGGCCCCTCTACCTTGGGTGTGGGGAAGAGGGTCATGTGACTCCCCCCAAGGCAGCAGGACGGGTAGGGAGGGTGGCTTCCCATGGGGAACCCAATCCCCGGAGATGCAGCAGCTGCTCCCATCCCCCCAGGGTTATGACTTCCTGGCCCAAGATGGGCCTGGGCCCCATTTCATGGAACGTTGTCTGCTCACCAAGTCACTCTGATATTCTGGGGGTCCCACCGTGCGCCAGGCCTTCCTGTCCAGGAAGCAGTGTCTGCCTTTAAGACCTTGTGTGGGAGCGGTGGTCTCCAGGCCAGGTAGTCAGTGTTGAGATGGGGGGGCACAAGGTGACAAGAGAGCCCGGGGTGAAGGCGTTGGAGGCGGTGCACACCCAAGCCAGCCCGGACCCCGGCACAGGCCCCAAAGGCAGCCATCGCTGTGCCTGGGGATGCAAATGAGGTTGGACTCCAGCCACGCCTCGAAGCCAAGCCACGCCAGGGGGTCAGCCTGGAGGAAGGGGCCTGGCTGTAATTTGCACAAAGGCACGGCATGTAGCAGTAGCTGCTGGAGGAAGATGGGTGGGGCTAGCAAGCAAACCACCCCCAGACTTGACCAGTGCCCCTGGGGTCCTCTGGGAATCCAGGTCTGGGGACAAGAGGCTGCTGGAGGGGAGCCAAGAGGCAGGACCGCATGAGGAGCAGTGGGACGACGGGGCTCATTCTTGGGTCCAAGTTAGACCCTGAAGAAAGCATGGATCCTGGAAGCTGGGGCAGAGGGCAGGGCATTGCCCAGGGAGCCGCAGGCTGAGGGGCCCTTGGGGAGGGTCTCTGAAGACGGCCACGCCCATCAGGAGACCCTCCCTGCCCCTCCTCTAGCCCTGCCATGAGCCCAGCTCCGAGGGGTAAGAAGCACCCCAGCAATGGACCTCCCTGGTGGCGCAGTGGTTGAGAGTCCGCCTGCCGATGCAGGGGACACGGGTTCGTGCCCCGGTCCGGGAAGATCCCACATGCCGCGGAGCGGCTGGGCCCGTGAGCCATGGCCGCTGAGCCTGTGCGTCCGGAGCCTGTGCTCCGCAACGGGAGAGGCCACAACAGTGAGAGGCCCGTGTACCACAAAAAAAAAAAAAGATGCACCCCAGCAATGGGGGAGAAGGGGGGACAGAGGAGAAACTGACCACGTCCCAGGCCCCTAAACCACGCTGAGCTGAGCGGGGCCAGGCAGGAGCTTTAAATTCCACGAGGCTCTGAAGTTTTATTATTAGACTTGCCTGGACTTCGTATTACCCAAAAGTGCCTGGAAAAACTATAGAAAATACCCTCGCTGTTCATGCGAGGGAGGGAAGAGTCTGCCGGCTAGGAGCGAGGGCCCAGAATGGAGAATGAAGCTGGTCCCACCCCCAAGCCCCCAACCCACGCTGAGTGCGTGGTGGGCGTGTCTGTTGAGGGGGGCAGTGGTGGTGATGAAGAGCCTTCAGCCAGTTGATTGGGGCTTGGAGAGCAGACCTGCGGGAAGGGGACGGGGTTCCCCTGGGCGGGGGGTGAAGAGGGAATGGAGCCCTGTGCAGGGGGCACGTGGGCTTGTGGGCTGAGCCTGGGCAAAATGCTGCAGGCATCAAAGACCCAGCCCCGCAGCAGGGTCCCTGACCGTGCACTGGTTAAAAACACCCCTCCCAGAGGTCAGCGCCCACGTGCATCCTTCCTGCTCCCACCCGGCTCTGGGGCACCCGCTTCCATGTCCAGAGATCCCGGAAGCTGGGCCGCTGTAATGAGGCCTTTGAAGCCGAGTCAGCACACATCTGGAAGGGCTCTTTTGCCATCAGAAAACTTGAGACAGATTTTGAAATAACGACGTGGGCTTCTGATGTTTGAAGAAGGGATGCTTTGGGCTTCCATCTGCACTTTTGTTTCTTAGCCTGTGGACCAACACACCAGCTATCGACTGACACACACACTTGACACATTCACAGATGCATGCCCACACAGGCACACACAGACACGCACACGCACACTGCCCGCGTTGCCACAGCTGTCCTGAGGAGGGGGTGGCCGTGCCCCGTGCTGCCTGGGGCGAGAGCGGGGCACAGTGGGAACCGGAGTTCCCTCACTGTTCTAAGCCGTTTCAGAAATTCAGCAGTTTGGCCCAAGTGGATCCAAAAAAAGCATGGTTTCTGGTGGAAATTAAGTAAAGCGAGAGAGAAGTGTTCCTGCCTCAAGCCCTGGCTCACGCAGACGGCGGCCAGGGCTGCCCTCCCGGGGCCTCGGCGGGCAGGCATCCACGCCTCCCAGCCTTCCCAGTGGGTCATAGGTCGGCAGGAAGGGACTATGGGTCTCCTCATGTCTGTGGATCCAGCTCGGGAGACTCCAGCCCGGCTGAGCTTTCTCCAGCCGCCTCCCTGCACCTCCCAGCTCCCCCGCACCTGATTCCCGCCACGGTCCCTTGTCCTCAGCACGAGGTGCCGGAGGCTCAGGTAAAGGGATGCATTGTTCCTGCCTGATGTCCACCTGAGGCCTCAAGAGGAGACACTGCTCAGGGTCACACACGGGGCTGCTCTGCGTTTCTGAGACTCCTCGGCCCCTGGGAGGCCTTTGCTGCTTTAGGAGGGGAGAGGGTGGGCCTCGTCCGGCTCCCCTCCCAGCCCCGGGCTCCCCGTGTCTCGGCCCTGGCACTGCGGCTGGGGGCTCTTTCAGGGCAGGCACTGGTCTGAGTCAGCTTGAAGGACGTACACCAAACTGATGAGGGAATGAACCAGCGGGTGCTTTCTGAAGAGCAGTGAGAATAACACAGTGATAAAGCTGGCTCCTTCTAGCACCTGCACAATGGGCGGGGTTCTCCAAGCGCCCAGGTAGCCACTCGTTTATCCTCGCCAGGGCCCTTTCCGTGGAGCCTATCACCAGGCCCACTTTCCAGAGAGGGCCACGGAAGCACAGAGAAGCTGAAGGAGTCCCCAAGGTCACACAGCAGAGTGAGGGGTGGCCACAGAGAGTGGAAGGCAGCCAGACAGACGGCAGAGCCCCCTCCCCCTCCCCTCGGCTGCCTGGCGGGGCCACAGCCGCTCCTATCTGTGCATCTGTGACAGCTTCCCTACTGCAAAGGGCCCCGCGCTCTCTCACCCCTCTTAGCCCCCAGCTCCTTCCTGTTTTGGCTTCACTCTCTGTTCACCAGCACTGCCCAGCACTGCCTTCACCTCACACTGGATGTCCTCTTGAAGTGGAGTTGGCTGTTTGGGTTTTTATTTAATAGATTCACTTGCCCCCATGCACAGCCATCCCCATTACCAGCATCCCGCATCAGGTGGTATATTTGTTACAAGTGATGAACCTGCACTGACACATCGCTGTCACCCAGAGCCCATAGTTGACATTAGGGTTCACTCTTGGTGTTGGACATTCTGTGGGTTTGGGCAAATGTATAACGACATGCATCCACCTTCACAGCATCATAAGAGGAGCTTCACTGCCCTGAAAATCCTCTGTGCTCCCCCTCTTTGTCCTCCCCTCCCCCCTCCCCCTGGCAACCACTGATCTTTCACTGCCTCCATAGTATTGCCTTTTCCAGAATGTCATAGACTTGGAATCCCACAGTTGGTAACCTTTTCACATTGGCTTCTTTCACTTAGTAACACTGGCTGGCTTTTAATGGCACCTTGGCTGGGGGGTTGCTAGCATGTGTCCCTGCCCCCAGCACCACCAACCAACCAAGACGGTGCGCATGGCCACAGGGAGAACTGCTCACCACCCACTTCCCCACCCGCTGTATGAATCCTGTCTTCCTTATACAAATAACAATGATCTTAAATTGCAAAACTGGCCGCATTCTTCCCCTCCTTCTTGCCTTGATCTGTGTAGTCCCTCCCGCATCGACTCTGGACTTGCCCATGGGGCTCGCTTTGGGCAAGGGGACGTTAACATGATGCAAGCAGAGGCTTTGGGATTTGCCCTGGTGATGCCCTTGGGAGGCTGAGAGCAACAGGTGAATGAGCCGGAGCCAGCCTGCTGGAGACGCCACGTTGAGGAGACCAAGGTGCCCCAACCAGCAGCCTGCCAACTACCAAACATGTGAGTTGGCCATCCTAGGTCATTCCATCACCAACCTACCTGCCAGCTGACCACAAACGCAAGATGTAGATTGCCCAGCAGAAGTGAGCTAAGCCAACCCAGACCCAGAACTTCTCAGGCAACCCATGGAATCATGAGCTAAATAAACAGTTGTTAAAGCCACAAAGAGTCGGGATGGTTTGTTACACAGCAGAAGCTGACTGATGCAGCCATTAATATTTGATTGGGACGCTGGGTATTTGGTGTGAGTGTTCAAGACTTCTGTGCATTGGGGTAGTTGCTTTCAGGGCAGACTGGTGTGGAAATTACTCTTTACGCACCAAAAGTTTAAGTTGCCACAACCCCCTCTGCCCAGCACAGGCCTCAAAGAGCAGCTGACTGACCCGCAAAGTTGCCCAGATGCAGAGAGCCCACGTCCTTCCTGAAGACTTGGATTGGGAGGCAGGCACTTTGCAGACTCCGCGAGGGGAGACAAGGCTTAGAAATGTGGTTGGTGATGACCTCAGGGACTAGCAAAGGAAAACTGACCAAGAGCCTGAACATTCTCTGCAACAAGAAGGGTCCTGCTGGAGGAAGCAATGAGTCTCACAGGAAATAGCTCAGGACAAAGGACACTGTGGCCTCTCTTTTGACCCAGAGTTAATTCTCTTAGTTAAGGGGTTTCTCCAAGCCCTAAATGGGGAAGGGATACAGAAGCCCATGATCTATCCTTATATCTTACTGTATGACTTTACATATGGCATATGCTAAGATACAGTATATATTTATATAGATAGTGCAGTTTATGATCTAATACACCAGACACATGTTTCTTATTCTAGAGCAAAGATCTGCAGCACACTTTTCATTTTCTCCCTAAAGTCCTGAGTTGAAAAACACACCTAGACACAGTTGCAGACAGATATCTGGCTTGTGGACCCACCCCGTGCCCTGAAGTCAGGTTCCCTGAGTGGGGAAGAACGATCGGGAGGCCCTGCCCCAGAGGAAGTCATTGAATCTCATCTGACTCTTCCGGGAGACACAGGGAGGCAAGTGGGAGCCCATTTTACAGAGGAAGCCTCAGAAGGACAAGACGGGCCGTTTAAAGTCCTGGCTGGTCCGTGTCAGGGCTGGGACTCCAACCAGCCAGCACGTCGGATCGCGTACCAAAGTGAACCTTTCCCAGTGTCACACGTACCAGAGTCGACGCCACTCCCCTCCCCGCACCGGCAGAGAGACAGACCCCACTCCGCTGCACAGCCAGCCCCCAGGGCTCCTCCCCTGCAGCCCCTCCCAGAGAATGATCAGTAGCTGGGGCGAGGGAGCCGGGAACCCTTCCGGGCCGGGGCAGTTGTCAGCGGGAGCCTGGCCTCCCACCGCTCCTTGGGCTGATGGCTTGAGGTAATTGATGCAGGCTGGGCTGCCTCTGGCAATGGCACAGCGTGGGAGCGGCTCAGGGCCCTCACCTGCCCAGGGCGGGGAGTTGGGGTGGTTTGTGCAATGGGTCTGGGCCTCTTCAGCCCATGGGTACATTTATCAGCTGCTTCCAACCTAATTAATTCCTCCACGCCTTGGGGGGACCTGGAGGCCCCTGCCGCAGCTGGGGCCCTTCTCGATCTGTCTGGGCAGAGTGTGCAAGATGGGCAGGCGTCTAGAAGCGGGTGGGGTGTGTGTCTGCACGCACAGGGGCACAGGGAACACGGCGGTGGGTGGGGGGCGGCGCGAATCCCCTTCCTTCTCCCCAGGAGGGAGCTTTGGGCGCCGGGCGGCGGCTGAGACGGAAGTCTTCCTCAGGCTGTCTTGCACAGAGCTGCTTGCAAGGGACCCCCGGGCAAAGTTCAGCTGCTCACCTGCGGTGCGGGCAGCGGCCAGCAGGGCATTCAGGCCTCTGGCAGGTTCAGCCAGCCCCGGTGTGCAGCCCAGCACGCGGTGCACCCCACAGCCTGCTGCCCACACTGGCCTCGTCCCCCTGGCCTTTGCCCTCGCTGCTCCCTCTGCCTGGATGCCCTACAGTCAGCCTTTTGATCTTCTTTCCAAAGGCAGTTGTACACCCAGCCACGCCGGCAGCTGGGAAGAGCACCCCTGCAGGTGTGCACCCATGTGGCACCTTCCCACGAGGCCTCACAGCCCACTCTGCCCGCCCCTCTCCCCCCTGCCACCTCACCTGCTTTACTGTTATTACTTCTCATGTCATCTGTTGCTTGGTTCTTTGTCTGTCCCGCCCCCAAGGATGTTAACTTCACAAGGACAGAGACTTTGTCTGTTTTGTCCTACTGCTCTGTCCCCACTGCCTAGAAGAGTGCCTGGCACATTGCATGTGCTCCATAACATTGGGTAAATTAATGAGTCCTTCATATGACGATTCTTGTGTCCCAAACCATCTTTTCAGCAAGGCAGACAGGCCAGGGTTAATAACCTTATTCTGCCAGTAGGAGAAACTGAGGCTCAAAAACACCTGAGATCATATAAAAAGTAAAGGGCAGGGGAAGGCTGGAGTGCAGATCCAAGCCTGCCAAGGCCAGAGATCCCTCACAGAGTCATTCAACAAACATTCGTGGAGCACCAATTATGCGGCAGGCACAGGGCTCGTCAGAGGAATATGGCGGCGAACCAGCTCTCTGTGGAACTTGCAGTCCCTTGAGGGGGCATCAAACGGTCATTACCAATAAGCTGTGGCTGCAAACTGAAGAGTGGGGAGTCTGGCCTAAGCAAAGGACATTCAAGCTGAGACCCCAAGGTGGGGAGAAATCAACTGGCCACATGGAGAGGGTGGGGAAGAGCATTCTCAGGCTGGGAAACAGCTTGTGCAAAGGCCCTGAGGCAGGACCTCAAGATGTATTTGAGGTAATGAAGGATTCTCAGGGTGGCCCAAGCTGAGAGAAGGAGGGGTGCTGGGTGGTCAAGGGCTGGGCCAGAACCCACAGGGCCTTATTGGTCCCGCTGAGATGTTTGGTCTTTACCCCAGGGTAACCAGAGTGCTTGGAGGTTTTATGTGGGGTGATGTCATTAGGCCTGACGGCTCTTGGGTTGGATGTTGGAGCCTCTCTCTGGCCACCAGCCCCCGTCACCTGGCACCCCAGGCCCCGTCAGCATGAAGGCACTTTAGGCATTTCTCCTGCAATATGCAAACCAGACGCCTCAGGCATGGGCTTTGGTTCTGACCCGTTGATGCCTCGCATGTTGGGGGTCATTTGCCGCCACTCGGTGGCCGGGAACCGGCTGCAGTGGCTCAAGTGAGGAGTGCAGCTTGTACAAGGCCTCTCAGGGTGGCCTTGGGGGACGTGACCGGCTGCTCCACGGCCAGATCTGCCTGGCTCCCCAGCCACCAGGCTGCCTTGGTTCCTGGCCCCTTTCCTGGCCGGGTTCCGGTTTCTGATTCTGAGAAGCCCCAGATGTGCTTCCTAGAAAATAGCTCCACTGCCTGCAAACAAGCCCTGGATGGTCACCATCCAGGTGGCTCTGCCACTCACGGTGGGGACAAAGGCCTTGACATGCCCTGTGGGTGACCCGTGAGTTAAGGGGAGTGGCTGAGCCTCAGAGAAGCAAGGAGCTGGGAGCTGGGAACACGGGGATGGTTGAGGCAGACTGCTCTCAAGGTGCCCACATCTGGGCAGTGGCCGAGCAGACAGATGCCAGGACAACCCACCCAGCATGAAATCAGATCAGGGAGGCATCCTAGAGAAAGAATGGTTCCTTCTCTGGGACGGAGGGGTGAGGCTGAGGAAGGCTTCCCAGAGGAGGCAGCCTTGCAGTTTTGAGGGGGGAAGAGGAGTCCTTCGGGTGGCCAGGGTCTGGAAGAGGCAGTGGGCAGTGGTTAGGAGTTTGACCTGGAGCCAGAAGCTGCTGGAGCTTCGGGAAAGAACCGGAATCCAGCACCTGAGACCCTAGCCCAGTACCCTCAGGCCACATGACCTCATATACCCCTCCTCCGACCTCACCTCCCAGCCCTGCCCACTCAAACCCATCCACAGCTCCTCAGAAAGTCTCCATCTGAGGCCAAAAGGAGTTTCCCTCACACTGTGCCAGCCCAGCTGGCTCTCCCGTGAGTTTCCTCTGTCCCGCGGCCCCTGCCCTGTGGGGACCTTCGCTCCCCTGCGCAGAGAAAGCCCGGATGGTCAGAGGTGTGTGGCAACTTGCTGGACCAGCTCTTCACTACGTGATCAGCAGAGAGGAATGGGCAGCCAGGGAGGGGCTGGCAAGGTGGGGGGAAGCTCTGGGTGTCAAGGGGTGGCCTCTGTTGTTGGTCTAAATCCTACACTGAAAGAGACGCCAAGGGGGGGAACCAGCAGTGTTCATCTCTTCTATTCCTCCAGCTGCTGTAAACCCTGACTCCCCCAGCCCTCCCGTTGCCACGGAGAGGCCTGCCTCTGACACACACAACCTCTGGCCTGAGAAGGGAGTAGGGATGATGAGAATGTGGCCTGGCCGGGCAAGGATGAGGGCTGGGCACAGTTGGGAGCCCAGGGGTTTGCTTTGGGAATAGCCTTGGGACTCATCCAGTGACCCAGTCAGCGTGGGGTCTGGGGATGCCAGCTGCCGGGAGGAACAGAAGGGCTGGGGTCCGGGGAGCACTTCCTAGGAAAACCCAGCCTCGCCACACTGCACACCCAGCTGGACCACAGTGGTCGGTGCCAGACGCCTTTGGACCCAGGAGATGCCAGTCTCATCCCAGGTCATTGTTAGACAAATTCGCATTTCTTTAATTAATTCATTCCCTCAGTGA
Organism: Grampus griseus; assembly: GCF_964374135.1. Classification (NCBI taxonomy): domain Eukaryota; kingdom Metazoa; phylum Chordata; class Mammalia; order Artiodactyla; family Delphinidae; genus Grampus; species Grampus griseus. The sequence goes on from NC_139005.1 coordinate 97,830,383, forward strand.
CCTGTGACCATCTCAGTGCCGACAACGCTGGGAACACAGAGCTCCCAGCTGTGAAGGAGGTGGACAAGGACACAAAAGATGCCCACGGCGGGGTCAGGGCTCTAATGGGGGAGGTGCATAGGGAAGAGGTTTGGGCATCCAGAGGGGAGCCTGCAGAAGCCTGGTGCTGGTGAGTGTGTGCCCAGCTTCTCAGAGGCACAAACAATCTGCACTTATTAGCACTCCTCCTCCCCCCGTAATAAATTCCCACAACAGCATCTCTCTCAATTTGTCTTCTTCTGCCATCTCCATTGCCACCAGCTGAGTTGAGGTCAGCATCGCCTCTTGCCTACCTTCCTTCCTGATCTCCTAGCAAAGAGAAAAGTGAGATACAATGCAAGACACGTCTGTTTAAAGGCTTGAGAGAGCTACAGAGGCTGCCAGGACTGAAGTGGCCAAATCCCGGAGAGAAGGGAAACTCGTTAAGGCAAAGATGATCATCTACCCTGATTCTCCCCAGAGACAGCTGACAAGTTGTAGCAGCTGTTCTTAGGGGCCAAGGAGCTAAGCCAAAACAAAACAAAACAAAACAAAACTAGGCAGACAGTGGCAGCTAATCTGAGCTCTTAGAAATCTCACGGGGCTGGGGAGATGAAACTTGGAGTTGAGGGCTGTCAGGGTACCCAGGACCTGAGTATCTAAATTCCAGGAGATGAGAAGCACAGAGAAGTGAGCCCAGTACTCACTCTCCCCATCTCCCCTTCCAGAAACTTGCCGACTCCTAAGCAGAATGAGGCTGGCAGAAAGTGGCTGCTAAGAGACTGAAAATCTAAGCAGAACTTTCAGCAGATTCATGATCGTGAGAAGAAAAAAAATATTGGAGTTCAGGGACCACCAAGGAGGAGTGTCAACACAGTTGGACCCATGAAGGTGGCTGTGTCCTAGGAATAAGGGTAAGTCAGAGATAAACACAGCCCGAGAAAGTCTAAGCCCCAGCAGAGAATCAGCTCAGGCCTTGAGTGGATTAATATTCTCTCTCCATACTCTAAATGCCTCCAGAAGCGAATGTCGAGCCTCTTGAGAGGATTATAACATTATACAGAGGCTCTGCAAGTTTGTACAAAATGTTCAATATTCATTTAAAAGTTCCCAGGCCTACCAATAACTGGAACAAGAGAAAAAACAGACAAAATAATGACCCACTGATGATGCAAATCCTGAAGTTATCGGACAAAGAGATGAATATTATTGTGATTAATACATTCAAGAAAATTGGTGACAAGCCGGAGAATTTCAGCCAAAAGCCAGGATTAAAAATAAATAAATAAAAGAAGCAAAAGGAAACTCTAGGTCTGAAAAACATAATAACTGAAAATAAGAACTCAGTTGATGGGGTTGAGAGCAAAGTGGACTAGGCGGAATAGAGAATTAATTAACTGGAAAATGAGTGAGTGCGAAAAATCTATATTACAGCACAGAGTGACGGAAGAAGGACCAATACAGAAAAGATGATAAGAGACACAGAAATCAGTTAAAAGATCTGACATACGTATAACTGGAATCTCAGAAGGAGGAAGGGGAAATGAATTAGACAGAAACAATGCATGACAAAATAATTTCCAAGAATTTTCCAAATCTGATGAATGACCTTAAGCCAAGATTCAAGAAGTTTAATGAGCCACCAAGTCACCCCTAACACACTGTCACAAAACCAAAGACAAGGAGAAAGGCTTACAAGCGGCCAGGAAAAAAAGACACATGACCTTCAAAGGAACAACAATAAGACCGACAGGTGACCCTTCAACTAAATGATGCAACCCAGGAGACGATGGAAGAGCATCTTTCATTAAAGTGCTAAAAGAATATAAATGCCAACCGAGAATTATATACCTTATGAAAATATTCAATTCCTTTCAAAAACAAAAGTGAAATAAAGATCCTTTCAGAAAAATACAACTTGAAGAATTTATTCTCAGTAGACTTTCGAGAAAAGAAATACCATAAAAGAAGTTCTTCAGGCAGACACATAACAATATAGGCAGAATGAAAAGCTGAAGAAGAGGTAAATGTGTGACTATGTGGGTACAGCGGAACAATAAGAAAAATATACAGAAGGAGCAAATAAAGTTAAAATGCTCTGAGGCCCTTGCATTTTTGCATTTTCTAGGAAGCGGTAAAAATAGTTACTTAAATTAGACTATAACAAGTCCTTTGCATGGTATAATCTCTAGAGTAACCACCGAAAGAACAATTAAAGAAAGGATAACTAGCAAGCTAATGGAAAGGAGGAAATTGAATAATAAAAAATTTTTGATTTTTCTAAAATTAAGAAAGTGAGTGAAGAAATATAAAAGAGGTGGGATAAGTAGAAAATAAATACTTTTCTTACAAGACAAATATCATCTCACTTAAACTGGTTTAATTTTAACCCAACCATATGCTGCTTGGAAAAGACATCTTAAATAAAAGGACTTATGTGATAGGCTGAAAGTAAAGGAACAGGAAAAGATCGTGAAAACTCTAACCAGAAGTGAGTGGGTTTCACTATAATAACATCAGGCAAAGTAGACTTTAGGGCAAAAATCATAAATAGAGGTAAAGAGGGACAATTAACCAAGAAGATAAACTATTGTAAATTTGTATGCACTTTATAACATAATCTCAGAATAAATAAAGCAAAAACTGGACTGAACCAAAAGAGGAAATAGACAAAGCAGTGGTCGTGTGGGGGGGGGGCCCAGTGCATTTCTCTCAGTAATTAACAGAATGAGTAGACAAAAACTTAGGATATACAAAATTTAGACAATATGATGAATAAACCTGATCTACTGACATATAAGGAACATTGTAAAAATAAACAGCAGAATTCACGTTCTTATCGAGTGCACCTGGTACATATACAAGACTAGATTACATGCAGGTCATAAAGCAAGTCTCAACGAATGTCATTTAATTAAAATCAGATGTTCTTTGACTACAGTGGAATTTTACTGAAATCCAAACCAAAAAGGCAACTAGACTATGCCCACCGTTTGTAAACTAGTTAAATATACTTCTAAATTCAGTGAGTTGGACGAGAAATCACAATGAAAATGAGAAGGTAGTTTGAAATGGACAATAATAAAAGTGAATCATCAAAATAAGGGATGAACCTCCAGCAGAACTCAGAGAAAAACTGATAGTCTCAAAACTTATATTTTAGGGGGAAAAGGGCTGAAAAGAAATTGTCTAAATAAACATCTCAAGAAGCAGTAAAACAACAAAAACAAAGTAAACTCAAAGAAATAAGAGGGAAAAATAAGAGAGAGAGAGATCTTAAATAGTAAAATAGAAAATGACCATGGAATAGTGAAAATCCACCAAGTATTAAGTTTGTTTCTCAAATGTATAATAAAATTTATAAATCCCTAACATGACAGATCATCAACATGGAAAGCAGTATCAAGAATTAAAAGCTGACATCTCGGGCTTTCCTGGTGGCGCAGTGGTTGGGAGTCCGCCTGCTGATGCAGGGGACACGGGTTCGTGCCCCGGTCCGGGAAGATCCCACATGCCGCGGAGCGGCTGGGCCCGTGAGCCATGGCTGCAGAGCCTGCGAGTCCGGAGCCTGTGCTCCGCAACGGGAGAGGCCACAGCAGTGAGAGGCCCGTGTACCGCAAAAAAAAAACAAAAAACAAAAAACAAAAAAAAAAGCTGACATCTCTACAGACCTTTCCGCATTAAAAAAGGATATTGTGAACACCTCTTTTTGGCAGTAAATTTAAAATTTCAGTTGAGATGGACAAACTCCTAGAAAAACAAAACTAACCAAGAAGAGATAAAAAGTTTGAATAGTCTGATAGCTATTAAAGAATTTGATCTATAATTTAAAACTTTCTCACAAGGAACTCTCCAGGCCCACATGGCTTCAGTGATGAATGCTTCCAAACATTTAAGGAAGAAATAACATGAGTCACGTACAAATCACACACAGAATAAAAAAGTGGGAATCTTTTCCTACTTGCTTTAGAGGCAAAGCAGAGCCTTCATACTTAAAACTGAGAAGAACTTTAAAAGAAAGGGGGAAGAATGTATTTTCCAAAGGCAGACACACCAATATGTTTGCCCTGTCTTCTTACAAGGGGGTTGACCCTCTTCTCACTCTCTCTGAACCTGGGAGGAGTCTAGTAACCTCCCTGACCAATGGAGAGCTGCAGACGTGATGTTATGTGAGGTCCCAGGCTAGGTCTACAAAGGAAAAAGAATAGAGCATATGCCTCACTGCCTCTCTCTCCCTCTTTCTTCCTCTCTCCCTCTTGGGACATTTGCTCTTGGCCTCAGGCCACCATATTGTGAGGGAGCACAAGCAAGGTCCCCTGTCAACAGTCAGCCTGTAAGTGACTGAGATTTTATGTGAATCCTGTCCCCAGCCTCCAAGTCTTCCAGCTGAGGGCCCAGACATTGTAGAGCAGAGACAAACTGTCCCTGCTATGCCCCATCTGAATTCCTGACCCGCAGAATCCATTAGAGATAAGATTAGTGTTTTAACCAATATTCTTTAGTGCAAGTTTTTATTCAACAATATGTAACTAACACAAAAGGAAAACATTAAAAGCCAAAAATTAAAAATGCAAAAATATTAAACAAAATATTAGCCAAATAGTGTCTGGCTATATAGACAAAGAACAATACATGACGATCAAGTTGGATTTACTGTGGGATGCAAAACTGGTTTGACTTTTGACAGTCAATCTGTGAAATTCACCACTTTAGAAGAATATAATACACACATAATCATATGTTTATCTCAGTAGGCGTAGAGATAGCATTTGATACAATTCAGCAACTATTCATGATTTTTTTTTTTTTGCGGTACGCGGCCCTCTCACTGTTGTGACCTCTCCCGTTGCGGAGCACAGGCTCCGGACGCGCAGGCTCAGCGGCCATGGCTCACGGGCCCAGCCGCTCCGCGGCATGTGGGATCCTCCCCTTCCGGATCTGGGCACGAACCCGCGTCCCCTGCACCAGCAGGCGGACTCTCAACCACTGCACCACCAGGGAAGCCCTATTCATGATTTTTTTAAATGTTTAGCGATCTAGGAATAGAAGGAAACTTCTTTAATCTGTTAGAAGGCATCTATAGTGCCTTCAGCAAACATCATTCTTAATGATGAGAGATTAAAAACATACCCCCCTGAGGTCAGGAACAGGTCAGGGGTACTCACCGTCACTACATCTGTTCAACGTTAAGACAGTACAGTAAAACAAGAAAAAGTGTAAGGACTTGGAAAAAAACCTGTCAGCATATATATATATTTCTTTTCTTTTCTACTTTTTTGTTTATTTTGTTATCTGCAAATTTGTACAAACGTATAAATGGTTCTACTCTCCAGACACGTGATTTCTGAGGCTACCACTGGGACCTGAGACTGTATTTGAACTGCAATGTTTTCTTAAAACTAGAGTCAACTTTTTTACCCAGGTCTGCTTGTAAATTTGTGGCATCCCAGATATTTGAGGCAGCTTCCATAATTTTCATTTTGTATTTCTAACTGGACCAGTACTAACTTTGTACGTGCTTAACTGGCTTGTACACCTAGGGACGCTACCCGGTATGTTTCTGACTCAGAAGCACCGTCGTTAGTACTCGCACCCTCAGTGGTTCTGGCCTATTCCAACAGGACAGTCCCGGGGACTTTGCCTTTCACGTTTGGGAGCATCTGATACGTTTTCACGTACATACTCTGAAGCGCTCGCAGCTGCTCCCACCATCCTGTGGACTCCGCGCACCCACGGTGCTGTCTTCTGGTGCCTGCGTGCTCGCTGGCTGTCTCAGTTACTCCCGGGGGGCTCAAAACGTGTGCCCATCAGAAAGGGAGACGTGTGTCTAAAACTGGAGCTTTGGGGCAATTTCACCTTTTTGAATTGCGCTTCAGCGGAAGTTTTTCCTCCTAATCCTGCACCTGTTCTGGTCCAGGCAAAGGCTGGTTCTGCAGCTCTGCCTCGAAGGAGTGCGTCCACAGTCACTCCACCCCCTCTCCCTTCTGCCCTGAAGGTCACTCGGCACACCGTGGAAATCCAAGTTTAAAATGGGGCTTCAGTTGTTTGTAGAATACTTTGTGTTCATGCGTGCAGATGGCTACCAAACGGAATAAACTTGGTTACAAACTGGGGCAACTCATTTGAAAACCAACAAACCAAGCTGTAAGTTGTACATTCGAATTTATTTTAAAAGTCTTAGCACAAGTTGGAGAATTTCTTTAGCCTTTAGCAACCTAAACTATAATTCCCATCATTCTGTTTCAGTATTTTCCAATTACCTGTAACAGACCAACCAGGCTAAACCGGCTTTGTGTCCTAGTTAATCCATCAATATTTCCAACTCGTGTGGAGTGCCCCAAGTCAGCACAGTGAAAGGAACAGGTGCACTTTGTGAAACGCCCCCCTCGCCTTCTTCAGGAGGCTCTGACTGCCGCGGTACCGAGCCCACATCACCTTCGCTTTGTCTTCCAGGGGACCTGCGCCCTGCTGGCTTGGTCTTCCTACAGGCTTCACAAGAACACCAGTGTTCCTGATGGATTCTCCACAGGCGGCCAGCTCTACTGCGAGTCCCATCCCCCGCGCACCACCCCCCACCCCGCCTCCCGCCCCGTGACTTCTACTCCTGAAGATTCCTTAAATTCCCACCTCTCTAACCAGGTTCATTGTCGGCCACTCCCAAACAGGTCGGATTTTAGCAGCCTGAGTTCCTCGGAGGAATACCTCCCGCACACGGGCTAGTACCTGCGGCGGCCGGCCTGCGTGCCCTCACTTCTGTTACCAGGTGCCGCCACTGCCCCCCTGCCGCCCCGCACCATCACACAGCAGGCCTCAGAGCGCCCCGTTTGCTCACTAAAGAGGCAACCACAGCTAAAATCACTGTTACAACCTACTACTTCCCAGAGTGACTTTTCAAAAGATGTTTCTTCCTCCTGAGTCTTTGTGAAATAGCGTTTTTCCTTCAAATTCTTCTTTGTGTTAAAATTCTCACGTGAATACGGGGTAGCTCCCTGGGGCACAGTGACACCCAGTGAAAGGTGTCTTCTCCATTTTGAAAACAAACATAGGTGACCTCTGGTCATTCTTTCTCTGTACAAACACTGGCTTTCTGCAGTACAGGCAGACCTCGTTTTATTGCGCTTTGCAGACGCTGTGTTTTTTTTACAAGTTGAAGGTTTTGGGCAACCCTGGATCAAGCAAGTCTATCGGCAGCATTTTTCCAACAGTATTTGCTCATTTCATGTCTCTGTGTCACATTTTGGTAATTCTCAAAATATTTCAAACTTTTTCATTATTACTGTATTTGCTGTGGTATCTGTAATCAGTGATCTTTGATGTTAGCACTACAACTTGACCACTGAAGACTCAGATGATGGTTAGCATTTTTTAGCAATAAAGTATTTTTCAACTAAGGTATGAACACTGTTTTTGTAGATATAGTGTTACTGCACACTTAAGAGACTATAGTATAGTGGAAACATAGCTTATCTATGCACTGGGAAACCAAAAGGTTTGTTGACTCGCTTCATTGTAACATGCACTCTACTGCGGTGCCTGGAACCGAACCAGCGGTGTCTCTGAGGTCATCAGTACGTCAGTTATTGTAGGGGATTACTGCGTGAAATGTGCAAATGACATCATCTACATAGCCTTGTGGGATTATCTCCTCTGGTTCACGCTGTTATTAAAAGCACATTGCATTATAGAGCTATTCAGATATTTTAAATATAAAGATGTGTTATTTCTTTAATCTAGACGTATGGAATACATCAGGTAAAAGATGCATTACTCGGAAAGTTCTGCTTTGACAAACTGACAAAGTCTAAATTAACAAATACTGTATCCCAGCGAGCAGCAAATCAATGAAACATCCCAAGAAAAGGAGAAAGACAAAATGGAAACAGTTCTCCAAAGAGACACAACTCGGACCCGTTCCACGGCAGGGTGTATGCCACCAGCACGCCCCACCCCACTTACATGAAATTCTTACATCCAGCTCCTGAGAGGTCTTAACTTAAATACAATTGACTTTTAAAACTTCCCTTCTTTTTTTTTTTTTTTTTTTTTTTTTTTTGCGGTACGCGGGCCTCTCACTGTTGTGGCCTCTCCCGTTGCGGAGCAACAGGCTCCGGACGCGCAGGCTCAGCGGCCATGGCTCACGGGCCCAGCCGCTCCGCGGCATGTGGGATCTTCCCGGACCGGGGCACGAACCCGTGTCCCCTGCATCGGCAGGCGGACTCTCAACCGCTGCGCCACCAGGGAAGCCCAATACGACTCACTTTTAAATGAGAAGTTTCTCTTCTGGTTTTAGTACAGATGCAGCTTCCCGGCCCCCTGAGTCCCATCAGACCGAGGTCACGCCCTCCCGGGCGGCGCTGCTCCAGGACCGAGTAACAGTGCGGGTCCCCTTCTCCTGTCCCAGCACCTCTGAGAAGTGCCTGATGACGATGACGTACTTACAGACACAAGAACAGTCTTTACTGTTATTGTAAAAAGCCATAGATGCATATAAATTAAAAGGAAAAAGAAGTTTCCACTGACCTGGTGCAACTACATTCGCTCTAATTTTCTTTCTTGCTACCTCTTTAGCAAGAGCGCGTGAGAGCGCAGCTAGCCCGCCTTTACTGGCGCTGTACACGGACTGGCCAGACTGCCCTTTACACCCGCAGTACTTCCCACATACACAATGGACCCTGTCTGCTGTTTAATCATTGTTTTCACGGCAGCTCTACAGGTCAGCACGGAGCCCAAGAGGTTAGTATGAAGCTGAGATAGCATATCTTCGGCGTTTGTCCTTACTAAGAGGTTATCCCTGTTAATTCCAGCTGCATTTACCAAGAAATTAACTCGACCTAAATTTTTCTCTATCTCTTCAAAAGTATTTTGAACATCATGTTCTTTGGCAACGTCACAGCTCAATGCCAAGTGATCTCCCACAGCCCACGATCTCATCACTTCGGTGAAGCCATCAGTGACGTTCCTGTAAAGGTGTCCCCCGCCCCCCGACGGTGCAGTAGGTGCCCCTGCTCCCGGCCCGCCTCTAACTCAACAACAGCTGCGAGCTCGGACCCGCACAGCATCCTGTCTCCCTACCATCCAGAAACTGAAATTCGCGGAGCAATTGAGAATCCATTCCTAATAAACGGGGTGGAGGAGGGGATGCAATAACAAGGAATCTGGCAGAACAAATCTCATTGTCCCTTGGTGAAGGTCACCAAAGCAACGTAGTGACATCAGTGCTTTGGAAGCAGGAAAGCAGACCGGGTACAACCGGGACTGGCGGGGCTGCGAGCCTCCTGGGCCGGCATTCCCTGTCAGCATATATTAATGACATAGTTGGTTATGATAGAGAATCCAAAAGAATGAATGTACAGATAATCTATTAGAGCTAATAAATTCAGCAAGGTTGCCGTATACAAAGTCAATATGCCCAAATCAATTGTATTTCTCTATAGCATTCACAAATAATTAGAAAATGACAGTTTAAGAAATCATTTACAATAACATCAAAAGCACAGAGCACCCAGGAACACACCTAATGAAAGACACGTAAGACATCTGCATGGAAAAATCAGAGCATTCTTGAGAGAAATCAAATAAGATCCTTAAAAAGGTGGAGAGATGAGCCACATTCATGGATAAGGAGACTCAATATTGTAATGATTTGAAATCAACCCAAATTGATCTGCACTGAATGCTATCCCAGTCCCAATCCCAGCAGGCCCGTAGGTATGTTTGTGGGGGGCGGGCACTGATAAGCTGATCCTAAAATGTATACGCCAGCAAAAAGGATCTATGACGTTCAAAACAGTCTCAAGAAAGGAGAACAAAATTGGAACTCACAGAACTGGATTCCAGACCCACTATCAAGCCAGACACAAATGTACATCTGAGCACGGTGTGCAAAGGCAAGCAGGCATACGAGGGCATGAAAGGGGGCTGCCTCAGGGGGGTGGGGTGTCAGTGTGACCCCTTGAAGAAAATGGGCTCAGAAAGTGGCAGGTGTGAGGGCAGGTCAGGGTAGGATGAAAAGAGCACCTGCCGTTTGCCAGGTGCTGAACTCTGCAACCGCTCTCTCTGAATTCCCAATGCAGCTCTGCAAAGCACGTGTTGCTAACCCATTTTACAGAAAAGTAAACTGAGGCCCAGAGAAATGAAGCCTCTTGCCCCAAATCACATAGGGCCGTGATGCGAACATAGATCCGACGCTACGACCTGTGCTTCCAGTAACAGAAAGTGGCCTGGGCCGGAGAAGAGGCCTCAGGAGTGAGCAGGTGGGCCACAGAGGTTCTGTGTCCTGGCAAGGCAGGGCTCCCCGGCATGTCGTGCCTGGCATCTCCAGGGCGGGCCTGTCTCTGTCTTCCTCTTCCTGGCAGGCCTGAGGCTTCTGCAGGCCAGATGTTCTCTGCTTACAAATAACACTGTTTCTGGGGTGGCCTGGGAGGGGAGGGAGACAGGGGGCTAATGGCACAGCAGCGTGTTAAGAGCTGGTGAGTGAATCGACTCTGTACTCTTTAAGCTAAAACTTGGCCAGCGCTCAAAGATGCAAAATAAAAATGATTCTCAGCATACTGGGTGCATTCTTTACTCATCCAGCCAATTCCAGAAGAAAGTGGACCCAAATGTTGGCTCCAATTTTCTCTCCTTCTGTGCCCCGGGGTCACACGGGGCCCTGGGAGGAATACAGCCAGAGAGCCTGGGGAGTAAAAGGATGGCTATTGGTCTGGGAACGAGGGAGCTCTTAACCCCAGAACCCCCACGGCACCGGGGATTAGGGTCAGCAGCATGACGGCTGAACGGACCCCATTCTTGTTCTGCAGGCCTCACTTTTCTTTTCTGTGAAATGGGAACATCACCCACCTCACCGGACTATTGATCAAGAAGGTAAAAGACTGCTCCCGGGGCCTGGCGCACAGCAAGTGTGCAGGAAATAGCGACCCCGCCCTCTCAGGCCGACGGGGCTGACAGGGCTGTGCACTGGAAGCTGCTTGCCCAAGTCACCTGCCTGGGGCTGGTGGCAGGGCCCAGCGTGGGACCCTGAGCCCTCCTGTCCCCTAGGACCCATTTGCTGCTGGACTCCGGGGAACAGAGCAAGGGACCTCTGAACTCTGTAAATACTCGGGGATCAAAGGGGTCCCAGCATTGCACAGGCCCTGAGTAGAGCCTCTTTCTAGTAAACATCTGGCCTGGTGACAGGCACGGGGTTGGGGGTGTTCGGCTCTGCAGAGAAAGGAGCTGGCATCAGGAGCGCCAGTTATCTGTGTGTCCCAGACCCCGGGAGGGGGGCACTGCTCCCTAGTCAGAGGCCCCCCTCAGGGACCAAAAGGCCCTGTGGCTTCCTGATCCCAAGAGAATGAGAGCAATTCTCCCTAGTGCCCCTCATCTAGGGAGCTGTGTGGTCTCGGGCAAGTATCTTAACCTCTCTGAGTCCCAGTGTCCTCAATAGTAAAATGGCATCAATATGGTGTGTTCTGCATAGAATAGTGAGAGGATTCCAGGAGTTTCTGTCTGTGAACTGCTGAAAACAAGGCCTGGCACCTGCAAATGTGTTAGCTGCTGTTATTATTATCATGGCTGTGGTGGTTGTTGTTAATCATTGTGACTTCCTGGCAAGGAGTGTGGGGAGGAGAGCAAGGGCTCAGAGGAGACAGGGCTCTAGGACAGAGGAATCCAGTTGCCAGGTGGCACCCTCGTGTTACTCCCTCTGAAACCCCTTGGACTGGTAAGCGGGGGCCCAGGATGACCCTTGTGGGGGAAAAGCACAGGGACGGCTGGTGCAAGAGACATGTGGCCCTTATCCATCCATTCACTCCCCCCAGGGCCTCCTGGGCCAGGCAGGGAGTGATGCTGCTGAGAGAGGAGGGCAGAGACAAAGACAGGGAGAGGCCACGAGCTGTGACATCTTGCACCCACGTGGTACGTGGTCAGAGCAGCTGGATCACAAGGAGGACTGTGAAGAATGGTGGTGAGCACCCCATCACCAGAGGTGTGCGAGCCTCGGTGCTGGAGGCAGGGGTGGGGCTCCTGGGTCAGGGGTCCCCCCTCCCACCTCCTGAGAAGTGAGGGGTGGCTGGTACAAAGGATGAGCCCACAGGCATCCTGAGAATGTGATGATGGTAGCAGCAAACATCCTGCAGGGCTGCCGTGAGGACTGCATTTGTTCCTGTTTGCAGAGCCTGGGCAGAGTGCTGGCACGGAGGGACACTGGCTAGGATTACTGTCACACGCTTGAGGGCCTGGATGGACAGCTCGGACCTCACACCACTGGAAACTTCCTGTCCTCCATCAAGAGAGGCAGCCAGGAGGCTGGAGGTGGGGAGTGGATGCTCTCTCAGCGGCATTAGTCTCAATCATCATTCCGGGATCTCAATCATCATTCCTGCATCACAGAGCGGCTTTGTGGAGTGGAGAAAAAATCCATTAAGGTTTTTCAAGCAAAGCTCAAGACATAATCACCTCATTGTTAGGGACCTTAGTGGTGGCAGCCCTGCTCCCTCCCCCATCGGCCACCGGACTAGCTCAGGTGGGACTGTGCCTCCCAGGGCGGGGGGCAGGTGACAGGTGAGCCCTGGCCACACCCCAAACAGCTCCGACGACCTCCAGGGATGTCCTTTCCGGGGCTTTCAGCGACAGATTGATCTGGTCCCTCCTGGTACGCCCATCCCCCTGCATATTAACCTTGAAAAGTCCGACTCTGACATTCTGCCTAAAGTCTCCAGTGACTCCGGTTGCCTTCCTGATAGCGTCCAGACCTTCCTCGATGTGCATCAGACGCCCACCGGCCGGCGTCTGCCCGACTCCCAGGCTGAGTGCCTGGCTCTCATTGGGCAGCCTTGGGCTGGAGTCCGGCTCTGCCTGTTCCCAGCAGGTCACCTAACTTCCCTGAACTCCAGGGTCCTCATCTGTAAATGGTATAAAGTAACAGGTGCCTGCAGGTGTTGCTGAGAAAATAAGGAGATAAGCAGAGGGGAGAGTCCGGCTCGGTTCCAGGCACAGGCTAAACGCCTGCGGTTATTAACCTCCTCCTGCCCTTCCCACCCCCAACCCCGCCACTGCTCAGCGCTGCGGTGCCCTGGTGTCGTTGTGCCTCATTCATTGTCTGCCTGACTTACACGTCTCCGTTTAGGCCATTCAGGATGTGCTTTGAAGGTGGGGCTGCAGGACCCGCTCATGGTTTGAATGCTACACGGAGAGGTGCTGGGGAAGATGGGGGAGGGGAAATCAGGGAGCAGTTGATATCTGTTCAGTGTCGCCCCGTCCAGGGAGGAGCCCTCAGCTGAGCCTACTGGGGTCGCTACTGGGGTCGCTGCTGAGGTCAGAGGTCGGAACTGCACTCAGGGAAGGTCCGTCCACCTCCTGGATCTCAGTAGAGCCCCGGAATTGCTCCGAGCCACACGACAATGGGCCTTCCGACTGGGGGTCTCGTGATAAGGCTTCATGCTTTCCCGGTCGTCAGCTAACCCTCCCTCTCGGGATCTTGCACTGGCCTGTTGAGGGGCCCAACATCACCCCATTTCTCAGATGAGGGCACTGGGGACCAGCAGGCGATGGGACCAGCCCAAGTCCCATAGCTGTAAGTGGCGGTGACCCTGGCCACCCGTCCCTGTCCTGTGTTTCTGCTCTAGGGCCTGGGGTGTTTGCCCCTGCCCCCCTTTGCCCCTAGCCTTGTGGCAGAGCCCCCAGAAGGTGCTGGCCCCAAGCCCTCTGTCCACGCCCTCCTTGGCTAGCCCCCCAACCCTGGCTTTATCCCCACTGTATGCAGAAGGTGCCCACCCACACGTGTCGGCTCTGAGGTCTCCCTGCGCTCCAGGCCCGCGCTCCCTTCATGGCAGATGTGTGGACCTTCACGTCTGCAGCAGCCGCCTCTGGTTGTTTCTGGAAGATTCATTCTCTGTGCTTTTCTCTCTTTTCCAAGTTTTCAGATATAATTATTCCAAAGTCGAAACACTGGGAGGACCTGCCCACTGAGGGAGCCTCTTCCCCACCTGGGGACATGAACGCCTCTTCCAGCCCCCTGGGCATCCCCTCACGACATCCTCCCCAGAGAGAAGAGGTGCTTTCCTCATGTCACACAGCCAGCAGGTGGCAAAGTCACGTCTCAAAACGGCGCCCTGTCTGCCAGGCCAGGGCCCCTCAGGACATCCCAGAGTGCTGGCTGGGAGGCTGAGCTCCGTGCTCAGGCCACCCCTGTACACCAGCAGGTAGGCGCGTCCCTGCCCTGGTTTCCCCATCTGCCAAGAGACACGTGGCCTCTGTCCCCGTAGCTCCCGCGTACATGCACGTGTCGTGTACATGCACAAACACGCCCTGTCAAGGCCCGAACACTGGCAGCGTTGGGGTTTCTCACGGCTCCTCCGTCCCTGGGCTCAGACCCTGGAGAGCAGCGGGAACGCGGCAGAGCGGGGCTCCCGGCAGACGCCCCAGGAGCGCCTGTGAGCGTGTGCATGTATGTGTGTGTACTTTACCTGTGGCGCCCGCTGTCGTCAGGGCCGCAGGGAGACACCCTCATTTGTCTGGAGTCTTGGCCGGCAGGTAACAACTTATGTAGTGATTCCTGGGTGCTGACTCCCGCCTCCCCTCCCCTGGGGAGAGGACCTCGGCTGGCCTGGGAGGGAAGTGGATCTGGAGGAGGTCAGGGCAGGGCTTCCCCAGGCTGGGCCCCTGTTCCAGCTCAGCTGAAGGCTGTATGACCTTGCAACTGTCCTGTGACCTGCGCAGGGCTGCACCCAGGCAGAGCGCACTACGGTCCATGCAGACATCGTAATCTTGGTGCAGGCGGATGGGCTGCTTGGCCCAGGGGGCACTGAGCTTCGCTGGTGTGGGCGGCTCCTGGCACTGACCTCACCTCCCCGGCGGCCCACCTGCCCTCTGCCTTGGGGGGCAGGGGTGAGTGGGGACGGGGACCCTGGCCCTGCGTGCATGGGTGGCATTGAGTTTGATCCAAGCTAAGTCTCAGTCACTCAGTGAAGGGGACATCTCCAGCCAGTGCCACTCAGCTGGTCCACACGGAGAGTCCATCCCGGGGAGAAATGTGGAAGACAAGCCACAGGCAACCGAGGGGGTGCAGACCACCTGCTCGCCAGTAAGGAACACGCCCTGATGAGTCCAAGGGCAGGTGCATATGCGCCCAGCACGTGTGTGGCGTGTGCATGCACGCGTAGGTGCGTGCGTATGGGGGCACGGGCCTGGGGATCCAAGCGGGAGGGGCCGAGTGTGTGCTCATCACCTCCCTCCACCCCATTTGCCACACCTGAGGCTGAGCCGCCACCACTTTCAGCTTGGTCCCCTGGTCCCCCGAATCCCCCTGCACACAGTCAGCGGGCTTCTTCCTGAAACACCTGCCTGACTGTGTCAGCTCCATGATGAGATTGCCCATTGCCTTCCTTTAGGATGAACACCCAAATCCCCCACAGATTTATAATGCATCGTCCAAACCCGTCTTTACTCTTGAATGTAAAAGAGAGATGTTAACAACGTCAGGATTACGGGTGTAAATGGGACTCTCCTGAGCTGCCCGGAGCCTGTGGTCGCCCTCACGCTAAAGCTCTGTGTAAGGCTTGCTGGGGACTGGCCACTGCCCACCTCTCCAGCCACATCTCACATCCTGCTCCACTCTGTTTTCTGAACTTTTTTTTTTTTGCGGTACGCGGGCCTCTCACTGTTGTGGCCTCTCCCGTTGCTGAGCGCAGGCTCAGCGGCCATGGCTCACGGGCCCAGCCGCTCCGTGGCACGTGGGATCCTCCCGGACCGGGGCACGAACCCATGTCCCCTGCATCGGAAGGCGTACTCTCAACCACTGCGCCACCAGGGAAGCCCTGAACTTTTTTCTTCCTATAAACTTTAGGTTCCTTTCCACCCCAGGGCCTTTGCACATGCTGTTCCTTCTGTCTGGAATGCTCTTCCTCCCTCTTCCCCTCCTCTCCTCCTAGTTAAGTCCTGTCCATCCTTTAGATCCCAGCTCAGGGAAGCCTCCTTCCCTCCCTGGTGGGCTCAGAGCAGTTATCTGCCTTGTAGCTGCTCACCCTCTTGGGTAGCTAATGTCCGCCTCCTGCCCTGGGCCACATGCCCATGGGCCCATGCCAGTTTGGGGCATTGACAACTTCCCAGGTGAGGCCTGGTACACACTAGGTGCTTAACTCCCCCCATCCCCACCTAGAAAGGCACAGGACCAGAGCTGGGTCTCCATACACACTTGCTGCCTGCTGTGAACAGCCCCCCAGATGGTGCTACCATCCCCTGAAGCTCAGAGAGCTGTGGACACTCCCTGGAGTTCACTTAGTCGGTAAGTGGCAGAGGTGAGAGTCAAACCCACTTCCTCCCGGAGGATAGTTTCCACTGGGGAGCACGAGAAGCCCAGGCTGGGGAGTTGCTAGGCGTGAGGCCCTGCGCGGGGAACCGTCGGCCTGTGCGAAGCCTGCAGCCCTCCCCTCGCCACCGTGGGTGCGGAAGGAGGGTGGTCCTGTTACCCCAGCGCGAGAGGGTCTCCCCCACCAGCGGGCATCTTTCAGAAAGAGAACGATGCTGCAAACTGCGTGCCCACGTATGCCTTCCCATCAGGTGGCCATCCCGGGGAGGTGGGGCCCAGCTGTGCCAGGACGACCGTGATGGGCAAGCTCCCCAGGAGTGGCTCCACCTAAGGAGGAACTTTCTAGAAGGCAAAGCTGTCCTCCGTAAGAACAGCCTGCCTGAGTAGATGGTGAGGCGTATGACACCTGCCCTTTGTGCCCTTTGGGTGGTCCCGGTGGGAGGGCAGTGGGGGGGGGAGGTGAGGGACAGGCTGAGCGCAGAGCTGCCTGCAGCCATGAGATGTCAGGACTGCAGGAGCCCCACGCCAGGCCCACCGTGACTCTACTGTTTTCCTCCCGCCCTGACCTCAGGTGACGGCTGCTGGGCACTTGTGCGTCTATGTGTCTCCACTGGCCAGTGAAGACGTAGGAGTCAGCAGCTCCTTACTGAGCACCCACTGCGAGCCAGACTCTGGGGCTGTGGAAGGGGTGCG
This sequence comes from Grampus griseus, assembly GCF_964374135.1. NCBI lineage: Eukaryota > Metazoa > Chordata > Mammalia > Artiodactyla > Delphinidae > Grampus > Grampus griseus. Next base: position 97,847,379 of record NC_139005.1, read on the forward strand.
CGGGGCTCTTTCTTGGGGAACTCGAGTCCCTCGGGGGAGACAGACACATAGCATGAGTCGAAAAGACGAGCTGTAGCTCGGGGGAGATGCGGGAGGCCCAGGGAGCACAGAGGAGCAGACCGATGGCCGTGGAGGTGGCGGGGCACCTGGGGACATGCTTCCCAGGGAGACCGAGGCAGGAGGTGAGTGTCGAAAGATGAGTAGGAGTTGACCAGGGAGACGAAGGAGGGAAGGTGTCTGGGCGGAGGGAACAGCGTGTACAAAGGCACGGAGGGCTGATTCTGGACGTCTGGGTGTGCCGAGCTGAGGGTTGAGGCCCAGACCTGGGATAGAGTTTGGGGAGGGGGAGGCAGAGGTCAGTGGAGGGGGCATGGGGGAGGGGAGCGGATCAGACAGGCCCTCGCGGGAGTGTGGGTTTTAGCCCCGGGGACGCCGGGGAGCCAGGGAAGAGTTTTCAGCGGGTGGGAAGGACCTGGGCTGATGTGGGTCTTGGGAAGTTCTGTCCAGCACTGGCGAGGAGGCCTGGACCCCAGCATCCGGCAGGTGCTTTTGTCAGAGACCTTGACCAGCCTTTCCAAGAAAGACAGACAGACGAGGAGACCGGCGGGAGAAAGACCCAGAGGATGTTCACAGAGCATCCGGGAAAAGCAGGCAGGCCCGGCGTCTTCCTCTTCTGCCTGCAATGCTGGGAAGGGCCCGCGTGGGTATGAGAAGCCGGCCTCTCCCCCACAAGGCGTTTGAAAGTGTGCCTGATTGACAGCAGAACAGTAAAAGGAGGAATTCAAACACAGTCAGTCCCTCCCTTTGCTGGGATTAGCTGCTAGGAGTGTAATGATTTTCATTAATACCATCAGCTTTCCTCAACCTTGATTATAATTACTCTCCCGACCGCATTCCCCTCGGTGAAGTGTTGCTGAGTGGCATGTACATTAATCAAATCAACATCTGAAGGCGGATGGCCTGAACTCGGAGCCCGTGGCCAATGGGGGGGTCAGAGGCGGGTGGCTGGGCAGCCTCTCTCCCTGGGGCAGGACATCCATATAGACGGAGAATTGATGAATGCTAATGTGGCCGTGATGAGCTGCCTCCCTGCAGCCGCCTGCCTCCTGTTCACAGGCTCTGTTCTCATTTATCACCTGTTGGGCCCTCACCACATGTCCTGGTGGCAGGAATATTGTTTGTATTTTCAGACAAGAAAGAGCCGTGGCTCAGAGAAGTCCAGTGACTTCCTGAAGGTCACACAGCACGTTGAAAGTCAGTTTTAAACCAGAGTTTGGTGACCTTTGGCCCACCTTCTCTTTCCTCTACAACCTGATTGTTCCCCTGGGAAGCAGGGTGGGTAGACGTGGGCACTGGAAGGAAGAGAGGGGCAGAGAGGAAAGGCAGAAGGAAATGGGAGGCAGGCTTCCCGGTCTGGCCGCCCCAGAGTCCTGAGTACTGGCTGACGCCTGCGTCTCCTCTATAGATGACTCTCCCCTCTGCACTCTGAGTGATTTTTAAGATGCAAACGTGATTGTGTCACTCGGGGCTCTGAAGACCCAGCCCAGCTCCGGCCTCTTCTTCTCCACCTGCCTGCTGCGTTCCAGCTACACCATTTGTTTGCCATTTCCAGAAGCCCAGTCCAGGCGGCCCCCTGTCCCTTCTGTGGGTCTCAGGCACTCATAAATAATTCTATGAGACGTCAGTTACGTAGACTTCTTTCTACTGATGGAGCTGAAGGCTGACAGATGGGGCTGGGCCTGGCAGCTCTGCCACCTGCCTGCTGCCTCGGGCGCGGTGTCCGCCTCCCTAGGCCTCCGTTTCCTCATATGTAAGGTGGGCGATAAGAACTCGGGGAGTAGCGCGGGCTCTTCTCAGGGTGCTTGCCAGGTATTCCTGCCGCGCCCTCTTGTCTCTCTGGGTGGTTTTCCATGAGGACCCGGTTGTCCCACTGCAGACTCCAGCACGGCGGGAACAGGGCTTTTCCTAACGGCCCTGAAGGCATTTCCTACTTGTCCCGAAGGCATTTTCCAAGCCCAGGCGCTGTAGAGGCTGAGAAGCCGGGCAGCCTGGCCCAAGTCACACGCCCTTTGGGGGCCTCGCCAGTCCTGTGCAGGAGACGCACTCAGGGCCCTGGGAACAGGTGATGAGGTGCAGCACGGGTCACACCAACGAGGGGCAGCAGGAGGCTCCCCAAACCCTGCCGGGAGCCCCGAGAGCAGAGCGCAAACCAGCAAGGGAGCCAATGTCTCACCCCTGGCTTGGAAAGGCCGGGAGACAGAGTAACGACGCAGCCGCCAGGCCAACACCTGGCCACGGCCCCAGAAGACAAACAAATACATCAAGTTTCCTTCTGCCTGCACCGCCCCAGCCCAGCTTCCCCAGAGCTGCCAGGGAGCGGGTGAACCACACATGCCTGACAGATGACTGGTGACAGAGGACCCGGTGCCCTGATTAAGCCAGGGAGAAAAGCAATGTCTAATATTTACTTCAGGGGAAAGAAACAAAAACATGGTAAATCCACTTGGCAGGAAAGAGAGCCAAGGCACCCTGTTCGGGTGGCTCACTGGGCTCTGGGGCTCTGGCCTCCCCACCCCGGGCTGCTAAGAGCAGAAAGTGTGCGCTGGAGCGCACAGTCGCTGACCCAGTCGGCTGACCCAGTCGGCTCCCCTGCAGACTGGACAGCATCAGGCTGGAGAGATGGGAGGAGAGTAGACCTCAGACAGAGGGGAGAGGGAGTGTGGGTCTCCCTGGCGGGGCCCAGAGAAGCCCAAGTACGAAGGCTGGAACTGGTCAGGGGGCAGTGGTCAGGGGGCGGTAATCAGGGGGCCCATTTGGGATGGGGGCGTTCTCGTCTGGTCTCTCCTCTCTCTTGTTAACCAGAGTTGCTGGTGACCATGACCTTTGAGCCTCCCTCCCCCAACCCATGGGCAGAGTCCCTGGGCGGGTCCTGCCTGTGTGCTGAGTGATAAGAAGGAAGAAAGGCAGGAGAGAACAGGTGGGTTTCCGAACCCTGGAGATGGCTGACGTTACCAGGAGCAGTCTATCGGCTGGGTTAAGGACCACACAGGCTCAGCGAGAGATCAGGTTGGGGTTCTGGAAGAACCTCCGGACACAGGACAAAACGGTAAGAGATGGGCATGAGCAAAGGGACTCAGGGCTGTGGACATCTGATCTCAAGCTTCACAAGCATCTGAGAGCAGCTCCCGGGAGAGTGCGGGGACACGAGGAGGAGTAAGCAGAGTTTAAGAAAGAAGTAATGATGGAAGGAAAGCTCCCCGCGAGCGGCAGCAAGACCCACATTTACAGATCAAATGTGCCCATGAGTGTGGAGCAGGACTGGTGGTGGAAAAATACCCACTCCTGGTGAAATTCAGAATGGCAACAAGAAGAGAACACCCTGCAAGCTCCCTCTGGGAGGAAGTAGCCCAGACTTTGGAACGAGAGCCAGACCCGCATCAGATTTCTCCCGATCAACCAGAAGAGCGGGAAGATGGCGGAGCAAAGTGCTCAAAGTTCGGAAGGCAGAGGTTTGAACAGAGATCTGCACAAGCTGACCCGTCCGCGGGACGATGGCAAACCGGAGACTTCTGCGCGTGAGGAGGAAGGCGGCTGGGGTACCCCAAGCCCTACGCGCACACCTGAGCCTGGGCTGCGCGCACACCTGCATCCTGGTGAGCAGGCAGCGTGAATGGGCCTGGGACTGCTGAGGCCGTGGGAGCAGCAGAGACCCAAAGGTAGCGCACCAGGTACACGTGGCCCTCGGCGTCAGGCAGGTTCTCCTCCCAGGGGCATGTTTTCAAGAGTTGGGATCACACCTCCTGGTGTGCAGGTCCAATGACGCTTCATGGCTCCTCGGGGAGTAGCATTTGCATAGTGATAGTTTCATAAGCCCTCTTTATTAACCCCCAGCTCTAGACTCGGTCCACTGACAAAGCGCAGATGGGTGCTTGCTGTTTGTTCAACCCTCCCCCGGCCAGTGGAGCAGCCCCAGCAGTGGAGCAGCAGCGGGAGGGACAGGAGGGTGCGTTTCACCGCTCAATGACGCCCAGAGTTGGCAAATAGAGAAGCTGAGGTTGACGTTTTTTGCTCGTTGGTTCAGCTAGCTCTGCCCGGCTCCCACTGAAGGCCAAGAGCTCTGCAGTCATGAGCAACCTAAGTGTCCATCAACAGATGAATGGATAAAGAGGATGTGGCACATATACACAATGGAGTATTACTCAGCCATAAAAAGAAACGAAACTGAGTTATTTGTAGTGAGGTGGATGGACCTAGAGTCTCATACAGAGTGAAGTAAGTCAGAAAGAGAAAAACAAATACCATATGCTAACACATATATATGGAATCTAAAAAAAAAAAAAGGTCATGAAGAACCTAGGGGTAAGACGGGAACAAAGACACAGACCTACTAGAGAATGGACTTGAGGATACGGGGAGGGGCAAGGGTGAGCTGGGACAAAGTGAGAGAGAGGCATGGACATATATACACTACCAAACGTAAAATAGATAGCTAGTGGGAAGCAGCCGCATAGCACAGGGAGATCAGCTCGGCGCTTTGTGACCACCTAGAGGGGTGGGATAGGGAGGGTGGGAGGGAGGGAGACGCAAGAGGGAAGAGATATGGGAACATATGTATATGTATAACTGATTCACTTTGTTATAAAGCAGAAACTAACACACCATTGTAAAGCAATTATACTCCAATAAAGATGTTAAAAAAAAAAAAGAGCAAACTGGTTCCTCCTCCCATGGGGGTTGGAGAGGGGTCAGACGGGAAACCCAGTAACACAGAACAGAAATGCCAGGGCGGCCAAGAACTGCCCAGGGTCGCTGGGTGGAGAGCGTCAGTGGGGAGTGCCCCAGAATGCATTTGGGGGGCTCTGGGGGCTGGTCTTAAAGCTAAGAGTGGGTGGCAAAAAGGGCCAGCAGGGGAACCAGCTTCCTGCCTGGGGAGCAGCCGGTGCAGGGCCAGGACTGAGGAATTTAGGGGGGCCAGTGATGCTGGGCTGGGCGTCACAGAGAGTGGGGAGAGGGACACGGAGGGTGAGAGAGGGGGAGCCGGTACCGAGAAGCAAATCCCCGTCGGAGGTGGAGAGGCAGGAGCGGGGAGGTGGGCGAAGGAGGCTGCATTTCAGAGCAGGAGCCACAGATATGGTGTGAAGTCAATAAGAAAGAGGTGGAAGTGTATTATTTAAAGTTATAAAGGGAGGGCTTCCCTGGTGGCGCAGTGGTTGAGAGTCCGCCTGCCGATGCAGGGGACGCGGGTTCGTGCCCCGGTCCGGGAAGATCCCACATGCCGCGGAGCGGCTGGGCCCGTGAGCCACGGCCGCTGAGCCTGTGCGTCCGGAGCCTGTGCTCCGCAACAGGAGAGGCCACAACAGTGAGAGGCCCGCGTACCACAAAAAAAAAAAAAAAAAAAAAGTTATAAAGGGAAATGGAGAACAGCCTTTGGCTCATGGGAGAGGGTCTGTGCAGGGGGATGGGAGTGCAGGCGGCTTTTACCCTTCCTTTTACACATTTCTATAAGATTTGCATATGCATTATACATAATCACGTTCATAGGTCACTCTTTTAATTAAAAAGGTAGGGGAACAGGGAGAAACGAAAAAGAAGTGGCCGGCCCTGCTTCCAGAGCGAGATGCTAACTTAAGGTTAGAGGAGGAGACGGGGGTCAGAGTGGGTCTGGGCAGGGAAGTGTGAAGGGGTGGTCAGGGAGCCCTCCAGGAGGCGGCACTGAGGCTGAGCCTGGGGATGAGGGGGCGCCAGCCCTGGGGTGGGGGAGGGGTGGTCAGTCAGGGGTAAGGAACAGAGGGAACAGCAAACGCTGAGGCCTGATGGGACAAGGGACGTGTGAGGACCAGCGAGGAGGCAGTGGGTGGGCAGGGGAGGTGGGTGGGAGAGGGCTCACTCAGGGCCCGGGGCTGTGGGCCCTTTGATGGTGATGAGTTACCCTTGTGATCCCGAATAACATCCCAGCAACAGCTAACACCTAGGGACCCTCTCTCGGTGCCACCCCCCCGTGCTGAGCATTGCACGTGGAGTATTTCATTCACTGCTCATAAAAAAAAAAAAAATTGCGTAATTTTGCCCATTTTACAGATGAGAAAACTGAGGCTCAGAGAGGTGAATTAGCTCAGCCAGAGTTGGAGGGCTGGTAAATGGCAGAGCTGGGATCTGTACCCCGGGAGCCCAATGGCCATTTCTCCAACACCACCACTTGCAGGGGACAGGGCCAGCCCTGGGACAGGGCCAGTTCCCTGAACCGTGGCTGGCTGTCCCCAGGGTTCACTGGCAGCAGGTGAAGGCAGAGATACAAGCCCTGATCCTACAATGAAGCTCTCTGGTCCTGGATCGGTGCACCCAGAGTTTGAAATTCAATTCGATTATAAGTGCATTAAAAAAATCAACAGAACCCAGAAACGCAGCATCATGGAGTGAGGCAGAAATCGAGCCTGCTGGCTCCTGTGGGGCAGCTGCTTGAGGACATAGTTCCGAAGTGCTCACCAAGGCAAAATGGGCCAGCGTGTCGGGACATAATGGACGCTAAACAGTGGGTTCTCAAGACGGCCCACAGGCGCCCCAACCGAGCAAGGAACCTGCAGCCTCCTGAGAAGAGCGGAGCTTCTCCCCTTCTAAGAGCAGAAAACCAAATATTCCCCAGCTCCACACACAAACACCATGCAGGCCGTGCCTTGGGGTGGAAACAGCACGGGATGCGGCCCAAGGCCTGTGTCTGTGCCCCCTCTGCCTCTGCTGTGTGACCTTCGACACGTCACTCTGTATCGCCGGCCTCAGTCTCCTCAACTGTATAACAGGATGACATAGAATACCCGCTTCCCAGGGCTCTCGAGCCCCACCTACTGGAGAATCCTGGTTGCAGCAGGTGAGCTGAGACCATCCCACCCCCAGCTCTCTGCACCTGCGGTTCCCTCTCCCTGGGGTGCTATTCCCTGAGTTCCCGTGGCCAACTCCAGCAGGTCTCAGCTTAAACGTCACTTCCTCAGCAAGCGTGCTCCTTGCCCTCCAATTCATCCTGTGAGATTGTTGTCCTGTCTTGTGGTGCCCTGTTCTCCGTGGGCATCTGGCCAGGCCTGTGGCCGCAGGAACCAGGGGAGGGGCCAGCCCCTAGCCCTGCCTGGGGGACAGCAGGCTGGTGGCAGAGCAGAAGCATTAACGTAGAAGTTGAAGAAATTGCTGGGGTCACACATGGAGGGTCAGTTCCTACTGCTGGGCTGTGCGCTTGAGGAAAGAGTGGGATTTTAACAGAAGGAGGAGGGAACAGACGGGGCAAAGCAGCGAGCTGTCGGATGCACAGAGAACTCAGAGACCAGGACATAGTCTCGTGTAATGGCAACTTGTGGAGGCTGGTACGCATGATCAGGGGTGTGGACTTAAGCCTGCGGGTGCTGGGGTCGCCCGTAAGGAATCCCGCCTTGGAATAACTGTACATCCTTGGAATAACTGTAGCTTGCAGTTAGATGGTGGTAAATGGGGAGAGGTGGGGTCTCCGGGGCCTGTCCCTTTGGGATCCAGCTGGCACCTGGGACTCGGGTTGGCACTCTCACAAATATTACGGTGCCAGGTCACCCACGGTCCTCAGTCTGGGGACTGCACTCAGCCCCGGGCGCTTGTCCACACTGCCAGGTGGGTCTGGGGTACTGGAAGTGCAGGGAGCAAAATTTTCTACCCCAAAATGTGTCTCTTTGGGAGGATTAACTCAGACTGATGGTTTTTAAGAAATAGAAGACTCAGGGAAGTTTCTTTTTGCTGCCTCTTAGCTGCCTAAAAAATTTAGATAAAGGGCCTGTTCCTGGAATAGAGCCATCACCAGAGATATCTGCAAAGAACATGGGCCAGGTGTGGGGGCTGACTAGGCGGGGCCTAGACATCAGAGTCCACTCCGTGTCCCATTGTCTCTGCGAGGCCCACAAACATTTGTTTTCCAAACATTTGCTTTTCCTTCTTCCTGTGAATTGCCTTCCTCCCCTTTGAAGTCCCAAACCACGACCCTCAACATCCTTTTTTCTCTTTAGCTGAAAACGGCATTTAAGCTAAGGGTTTTGGCCATTTGCGGGCGTTAGTTTTCCTGGGTCTCTCCCATCTACATATGTTATTAAACTTTTGTCTGATTTTCTCCTGTTGATCTGTCTCATGTTGGTTTAATTCTTAGACCAGCCAGAAGAACCTAGAAGGGTAGAGGGAAATTTCTTCCTCCCCGACAGAAGTGAGGTAGGCTTGGCTCTGCACCTCTCCCCCACATCTAAGGGTTCCAGGGTCTTTGCAAGCTGCTTGCCCTCTGAGCGTCAGTTTCCTCAGCTGCAAACGGATGTGAAGACATTAGTTAACTGAGGAGACAGCAAGTGTGAATAAGCCCAGGTGGGGATTCCGGCAGGGGGGTGGCTGGAGGTCCAGAGGGGAGAACAGCATGTGCAAAGGCCCAGCGCCATGGGTTTGTCTCGCTGGAGGGCGGCAGACAGTGGCGGGATTGGGGCTGCAGAAGCAGGAGACGCCAGGATGGAGTTGGGCCATATCTGAAGGGACTGGGGTGGGTCACGCTAAATTGATCAGCTGGAGAGCTTCCGGAATGAAGACACTGGCTGAAGTGCGGGGGATAGGTTAGAGGGGGCTATGAGTCTTAACCTTGGCAATGGAGACCAAAGGCACCAAAGAGGAAATGCATAACGTCTCAGAATAATGACTGTTAAAGCATGTCTATCAGGCACTTGCTAAGAGCAAGGCTCTGTACAGCTATTAAGGCAAATGTGATAGCTTTACCATGTTACAGCTGAGGCCCAGAGAGGTTAAGTAACTCACGCAAGATCACACAGCCCACGATCACAGTGCATCCTCCTAACCACTGGCCGTACCTCCAGGGGAGAGCCCACTGAGCAATCAGACACCAACACAAAGCATATCTTAGCACCAAAGCCATCCTAGGCTACACAGATCACTGTTAGCAATTGTCTATGATATTTGCACAGCACTTTACAGTTCGCCATCCATCTTCACCTGTATTATCTCATAAGACCCATACAATAGCCCTGCACAGAATTATCAGTTCTGTTTTCCAGACGTCAAGGGACCAGCCCCAGCTCACAAGGTGAGCAAGGTTTACATCCGAGACTCACTCCTGGCCAGGTCGGCTGATCCCACTTGGCTAGAGTGTGGCCCCTGTTCACAGCCATCGCCATTCCCTGAGCTGCTGCTGTGCACCAGGCCCTCCTGCTGCCTCCTCCTCTCGCTCGGTCATCCATCCCACCCACTCCACGGTACAGGCATTCTAAGGCTCGCTTTACGGACGAGAACCGCTTGAGCCTAGGATCGCTGTAGTCGCTTGCCCAGGGTCACACATCTAAGCGGGGGATGTCAGCTTCATTGAGTCAGGCTACAGAGCCTGAGCTCTCCCCTCCCCCCAGCCCTCTGAGCAGGGCCCGTAAATCGATTGATGACTGAGCTGGCGCCTTTGCGGCTGCCCCCCCCATCCCATCAGCTCTGCCCACCCTGTTCCTCGATTCTGGATGGCAGGTCCTGGGAAAGCGTGTCTCAGAAGCGCAGAAGGTTTCCGTGAAGCAGCCAGATGACATGCATGCTCTTCTCAGGAGCAGAACAGCATCAGAAGGGAGGCCCAAGAAGCCTCAGTTGTCTTCCAGTTTTCATCATTCGTGAGGTGCTTTCTCTGCAGACCTTGGCGGAAGCTCATCGGCAGGCGGGTGTGGGAGCCTGAGAGGAGCAGCGTGTCCTGTCAAGTGACTGATCTTGGAGAGATCACACAGCTTGGGAGCTGCGTTTAGAGGACTTTGAGACACAAACCTCAGAGTGTCCGCCGCAAGGTGAAGGCTGTGACACGCTGGCAGAGGCAGGAAGGGATTTCTAGCCTCGATGCTCCTAACCCGGAAGCAAGGGGGGTTCAGCTTGGTAGTCAGTTGGCCTGGTCCAGAGGGCTCTGGGTCTTCACCCCAACAGAGACATTCGGGGCTCAGCGCAGGCTGGGATGCGTCGAGATGGCAGAATTCCTGGTTTTTGACAACAACACAATGTAACTCAAAAGAATCTCATGGCCCCACGTGGCCCAGTCTCTGTGAAGAATGACCTTCCACCCTAAATCTGTAACCGAGCAGGACCCTAAGGGGCCTTCCCGGGACAGGCCTTCCCCCATATCCTCTGCTTTAGCTCCTCTCTGAAGTACCTAGATAACAGTATTTGATGCACATTACCGAGCTGTTTTACAAATGTGAAAACTCCCCACCAAATGGAAGATGTTAACTACTTGATGACCGTGAGCACGTGGGCCCAGGCCTCCTGGAGCCTGAGGACTGATAACTTCACCCCTGTGACACCGTCCTGTTACCTCACCATCAGCCAATCAGAGAGCTGTGCGTGACCTGATCCCATAGCCCGCGGACCCCACTCCCTTACCTGGCTTCTAAAAATACTTGGCTGGGACTTCCATGGTGGTCCAGCGGTTAAGGCTCTGCGTTCCCAACGCAGGGGGCCCAGGTTCGATCTCTGGTCAGGGAACTAGATCCTGCATGACGCAGCGAAGAGCCCGCATGCCGCAACTAAAGATGCCGTGTGCTACAATGATGATCCCGTGTGCCGCAACTAAGACCCAGGCCAGCCAAATAAATAAGTAAATATTAATCAATAAAAGTCTAAGTGAGACTTTAAAAATTTTTTTTAAATAATAAGAATAAAAATGCTTTGCTGAAACCCTTCAGGGATTTCGGGGCTTTTGGGGCGTGAGCAACCCTGTCTCCTAGCACGGCCCTGCGATAAAACTTCCTCTGCTCCAAACTCCAACGTTCTGGTGCGTTTGGCCTCGCTGTGCCGCAGGCGCGTGAACTTGCGCTAACAAGTCCTCTTTCTCTTTCCGCCCTTGCAGCTTCTCCATCTCTCCTCCCACCCAGGCTCGCAGCTCATTACTTTTTGCTTCCTGTCTCAGACTGTTTTACAGTTTCCTCTCCACGCTGCCCACGATCAGAATTCTCTAGAACACCGGGAAGCACAGGAGCTGCCTGGTGGTCAAGTTCTTTCCCCTTTGTCTTTTCAACTTTCCCAATTCCGTAGCTCAGAGATCCAGGAAACACCTGGTTCCTCTGGACTCTCGCTAGGGATTTCAAAGATGGAGCAGGTGAGTGGGGCAGGACAGCATTCTCTTTAGCTGGGAGGACAGGGTGGAAGTTTCCCCATGTCATGGTAGCATCGCTGTGTCATGGTGATAAGGCTCACTACTTGAGAAGGGTTCCTCCGTGTCAGGCTCCATCAGCTACTGTCCCCGCCCTCATGAAGTCCCATCTCATGGCAGAGAAAGACACATGTCCTCTATGGGGCCACTGTCACCAGTGCCTTCCTGGAAGTCTGCACATGTCCAGTGGGGAAGAGGGAGGAAGTCAGGGTGGCTTCATGGAGGAGGTGATGTTTGAATCCGGAATAGATATTTACCAAGAAGACAGGTGCCCTTGGAACAAAGGGAACGGCATGAGCCCAGCCGAGTGCTGTGTACAAACACGGAGGCTGGCGGAGGTGGGGGGATGGTGGAGTGGCATTTAGTGGTAGCCAAGGTGGGGACAGGAGGGCAGAGTGTTCCTGACGGAAGGAACAGCACGTGCAAAGACACTGGCGTGGGAAAGGGCCTGGGGTGCTTGGGCGCCTGGGCACCTGTGCGCCAGCAGGCCTGATGCTCCAGCTGACGTCCCCACAGGATGAGCAGCGCCAGCTGCCTCTGTGCCGGGTGTGGTGTCACCTTCCCCTTGTACAGCGAAGGTCACAGGGGCTTGGCCAAGGCCGCCTTGTTCAGGGGGTCTGACAGGGGTCCATGCCCAAGTTTACCTGCTTCCAAGGTCTGCAAGACCTCATGCCTCTGAGCCCCCTTCCACCCCCCAAGCACCTCGGGAGAGCTGTCCGTCCCCTCAGCAACGCACGGGCTTACCCAGCTCTGGGCTACCCTGCGCGCTCGGCAAATACATTTGGGCAGCCCCTCATGCAAGCTCTGCTCTGGGCCTGCCACCAGCTGAGTGACCCAGCCAGGCCCGTCCTCCCTCTGGGCCTCATCTGCGGAGTACGTATAACCAAATAGAACATTCTGGGAGCAAGCGTCCAGCCGGGGCCTGAGCAGTGCGGTGGCCACACCTGGTGGAGAAATCATGCGGCAGGATCCTCACTGGTCACTCTGCTTCTGATGCTTCTCTGTGCAGAGGTTCAAGCCACGGCTTTGTTACACACTGTGGGGGTGGGGGGAGGCTTTGGCCGTGTCCCCTGGCCCCTCAGAGCCCAGTGTCCCACCCAGAGAATGACCGCATTGTGTCCCAGTGCAGGGCTGCACAGGGAAGGACTAGGGGGATGGGCCCAGCCAAGGAGGGGCCCCCTCGCTTTATCCCCATCACCAGTGTGACCATCGCCTGGAGCGACAAGATCTCAAAGGAGCCCAAGGGGAGGAGGGGGCTCGGGGGCCGTCAAGGCTGCCCGGACCCCGCTGAGGCCTCGGGGACCCCGACATGCAGGTTCCAGGCATTCAGTGCCTTTCTGCCAAGTTGATAGGATTAGTGTGAATGACGACAGGACCCCGGGCCTCTGGAGGGAGGGCAGCAGCAGAAGAGAATCAATAACGTGACTTGGTGGCCTTTGTTGTCTATTTTTGAGAGAGAGAGAGAGAAAGAGAAAACTCCCCACTCGAGCGGGAAGATATTTGATGCATTTGAATTGCTCAAGAGGACACTTGAGCTTCCCTTCAGGGCCCCTCCGGGCTGAGGGAAGGAGGGAGGCAAAGAGGGAGGGAAACAGAGGGTCTGGAGAGGAAAAAAGACCGGGGTGGGCTGGGGAGAGACGGGACTGACCCACGCTGGGGGAGGGCGCGGAGGGCGCAGGCCCAGAGGGGCCCCCGGGAGACCCAAGGGGACTTGGTGTGGCTCCAGCCAGCTGGCGGCTCCTGGAATCCGTCTCCGTTCCTGGGGTGCTTGGTGGGAGCCCGCCCAGGGCAGGTTCAGGGACGCTCCCTGGAAGGACGGGAGGCTGGGGAAGGCGGACCCTGGGTCGCCCATCTCCCGAGCCCCAGGTCGGTAAGGTGAGGCTATAGCATCCACCTACTCTCCTGCGGGGCACCGCAAGGTCCCAGGGTGGAGGGAGGGGCAGAGGTAGGGGAGAGGGGCCCCGTCTTCCACATCAACACGCACCTCCCAGGGTCCCTCTGATTTATTCACGCACCGTCCCCCTCCAGCCCGGGTGCTCCCTGAGGACGGGCAGTGACTGATTCTCCCTGGACCACGTGGTCCTGATGATGCAAATATCACTGAGACGAGGAGAAGCTCAGGATCGAGTGGGGTGAGTTAACACCCGGGTAATGGCATTGCTGCCAGCCAAGGGGGTCCCAGAAGGGGAATGGAGGAGAGACGTGGGGCGCTTACGCGTCACCGAGGGGACAGGAAAGCCTTCACAGGGGAGGAGGCCCCGTAAAGGGATTTCAGCAGGCAGAGGACGGGGAGCAGAGGGCATCCCGGGAGGGGGCACTGCCCAGGCAAAGGCCTGAGGGCAGGACAGCAGAAGACGGAGTCTGGCTGGCGCTGCTGCCACTTCTGAGCCTCCGGGGCCCGGACGCCGAAGAGGGTGCAGCCCCAGGGCGCTTTCAAAGGCAGTTCTGCTGCCTCAGCTCCTCCCTGAGAACTTCCTTAAGCTCCTTGGCACCAGCTCTAAATTAAGTACTAACCGGGAACCTCTGATCTCGTTACTTGAATTATAATTGTCCTCTGCTCTTTAATCATTCATGGTGGCAGCGCCTGCGGACACGAGCCTCTGGAGAATTACCCAGCCAGCAGCTTACAGGTCACTCGCAAATACTCCAGTTCACATTAATTTGCAAAATGAAGAATTCACAGTCCCAAGGCCCTGAAGCTATGAAGATGTTTAAATACCAGCAGTTCAAAGCACGAAGGGGAGAGGGGTTATTTTTCCAAGTTAAATACTCCCTTGTCTCCAGAGATTTCAAAACCCTGGGCAGAGAGGACACTGAAAGAAATCAATCTTATACACGAGGCATCTGTTTGAAGTGTCTCTTCCCTCCCCGCCACCGCACAACCCTTCCAGGCAGAGCGGACCAGGAGACAGAGGGCCTGGATTAAAGAACGGTTCCGGTGCTGTAGTTGTGTGCCCCTAGGCACACCCCTTAGCCTCTGAGAGCCTTGTTGATCCATCTGTAAAATGGGCTGATGAGCCCTGCTTGGACCAATCTTCCAAGAGGGTGGGGAGAATCAAGGGGGAAGATGGGTATGAAAATGCAGGGAGAGGTGGCAGCCCGTGTACTCAGTGGTTGGGGGGCGGGTGTACAGGGCCGGAGCGGGGGAGCAATGAAGGGTCCCAGAGGGAACTAGGGAGCGGGTAAGGTTGGTCACCTCGGGCCTGTGGCTGGGACTGTGGAGGGAAACAGAGACCCAGTGACCACAGATGTCGCCTACAGAGAGGGGCCCTCCAGCTCTCCCTGCAGGAGTGAACGGGGGAGGGGGGTGCCCTGAGAGGTCCTCATGCCCTCTGGGGACGTGAGGGGAACCCCGCCAACCCCCACCAGGGAGTCCCAGGCCAGTTCAACATTGTCTCCAGCTCAGAAAGGAGAGACCTGAGTCCATGTTTTTAAACCAAGAATAACTGAACCCATAAGAGGCATAATGTGAAAGCCAGTTCAGGAAAAACATTAATTAGCTGTCCATCACCGTCTGCCGTGAGAATGGGTTTCCCTTCCTCAATCCCGTCCTTGCCCTTCTTCAGGAGGGGCCGTCGCTGGGAGCCTAGTGTGTGCCCTGCAGGGGCGTCTGGGGCCAGAGGGTCGGGGTTCAAGCTCCAGCCCTGCCACGTTAGTCATGAGACGCTGGCGGGGGCTTCGCTACTGCATGCCTCAGTTTCCCAGCCTGTAAATGGGGGTCTCATGGAGTCACCGGGAGGATGGCATGAGTTAATTTGCTTGAAGCACTAGCACGGCACCAGGTACCTGCGGGGCTCTCCAGGAAGGGCTGACTGTCTCCCAGGTCCGCCTCTTAGAGGACCTCCTCCAATCCTCGGGGACCTTGACTGGTATCCAGGGCAACCTGGTGCAGGGACTGCAGCCTTGTACCTTTGAGCTTTCTTTGGGCACATTTTCATACGAAATCTTTTCTGGGGGCTCCTCTGCTTGCAGGAGATGGAAGGGGAAAGTGGGAGGGGACCCCCACCCCTGAAGTCTCCCGCTCACAGGGGTACACAGATTGACAGCCCCCCGCAGGGCCTTCACCTCTAGAAACCCACCTGGACCTGGAGGCAGTCGCCCTCCCTCCCTCCCATCCCCAATCCCGGCCACACAGCTGAGGCCAGGTACCGTGAGCAGAGACATTTCATGAGCTGAGTTGGTTTGGCCTTTTGCTCTTTTTTTTTTTTTTTTTTTTTTTGCGGTACGCAGGCCTCTCACTGTTGTGGCCTCTCCCATTGCGGAGCACAGGCTCCGGACGCGCAGGTTCAGCGGCCATGGCTTACGGGCCCAGCCACTCCGTGACATGTGGGATCTTCCCAGACCGGGGCACGAACCCGTGTCCCCCGCATCGGCAGGCGGACTCTCAACCACTGCACCACCAGGGAAGCCCACCTTTTGCTCTTTTGCCACAAGCCGGAGGAGACCAGGCCCCAGACTGAGAGTGTGGACCAGACCCAAAACAATTACAGCCTGCAGCCAAGTGGCCCTGATCGCAGCCCAGCCCAGCCAGACACAACCATGATCAGCCAAAGCCCAGACCTGGAGCGAGAGAAACACATTCGTTTGCTGTGAGCCACTGAGAGTTGGGGATTATCTGTTACAGAGTATCACTGCAGCAAGAGCTGACCGATACAGCAGAGACATGCATCTGTTCAAAGCAGGAAAAACACTAAGACAGAGGCAACCCTGAGGGGAGCATTAGTCTGGATGAAATGACAAAGGGCTAAACCCAGCAGGGCACCCCTAGGGCGGATTTTACCCTCAGGGGGGCACCAACCAGGAGCATGGCCTCTGGGTATGGGAGCAGAGCTCTGGCGCCAGCCGCAGGCTTGTCAGTGTGGCCAGCAGGCACCTCTGCTTTAGGCCGCCTCCCTCTCTGTATTCAAGTACGCACACGGTTGCACTATTTGCTGAGTTGCGTCTTTTTCCAGAATTTTATTCTTTGCAGTAGAGCCAGGTGGTTGGATGTGTAAGACAGTGTTTGTCAAGCACGCGGCCCCGGCCTGGCATTCGGTCACTTACACGCAGGGTCACTGTCACTAATGCAGGAACATGCTTGGTTTCAGGCCTTTGATACAACGCTGCCCGTGACCTCGTCGCGGGTCTGGAGAGAGCCACCATCTCCCACACTCCCAGCCTCCTGGCCTCACAGAGGCAGCTCCTGGGGACAGGCCGGCTTCAGAGGCACGGGGGGCTGAGGCTGGGCGTCCACATGCACACATAAGACAGAAGCCAAATTAGCCAGAAGCCAGAACTGGGATGAGGTTCCCGCGGGAAGGTCGGTGCCTTAACCACTGGCTCTTATGATGACAGGGCCTTGCACGTTCCCGCGGCTGCACCCACCCCTCCAGAAGGTGACCAGAGTGCCCTGGACCCAAACCCACCAGCCTGCTGTGTGGACCAGGACCCTGTGGGGCGGGGGCGGGGTGATGGGAGGGGCGAGAGGATATACTCCGTGTTGTCACCCAGGTCCTAGGCTAGGACCTGGGTGTGTATGTCAGAGCCAGAGAGGCTGTGCTGTCGTGTGTGTGTGTGTGTGTGTGTGTGTGTGTGTGTGTGTGGGAAACCGACAAGCACTGTTGCACTCGTACTGTGTGCTGGCGAGTACTGGCTCTCAGGGCACAGGGTCTAACGTGGAAGAAAGGATCCCGGTGTTGAAGACTTTGCCCTCCCCTGCGTGCTGCCCCAGGCTCTGCGTCCTGCTTCCTGCCCAAGATTTCTGCTAATCCTCCAACTAAGCCCCACGATGGAGGCAGCATCAACCCATTTGATTGGTGAGAAGACTGAGGTTCAGGGGGCCGAGTGTTTTGCCAAGATTCACACCGCTGGGGAGCAGTAACGTCGGAGCAAACCCGAGTCGGAGTTCCAGCCCGAAGGTGACAAGACCCAGGTGCTGGTCCCGGTGACGCAGGCCACACACGAGGAGCAGAAGTCGTACAGAAGCCGGGGGAGGTGGGGACGGTTTGCTGGGCAGGTGAGAGGCAACGGTCCCTGAGCAGGGGCCTGGGGGATGGTGGGAGAAGGTTGCAGGGCACCAGCTCCTGGGAGGTGACTCCGAGGAAAGGTGCAGGGGGAGAGGACGGCGGGTAGACGGGCTTGGACGCCTGGCACGGAGGGTCCCTGGGTATTTGCAGGAAGGACGTTCTGGGGAAACCCAGCGGCCACCCAGCATTTCTCCACCGACCAGCACAGAGCGCCTTCCTCTGTAGGCCAGCCCGGCCCTCCTTCCTGCAGCCACATACCTGGACCACTCGCCCGACAGTCCCCACGCTCCAGCCGAGCCAGCGCAGCTGCAGGATGCCGCTGTGGCAGAGGCCAGCTCCCTCTCAGGCCGTGAGAAATCATCCTGATGAATTCCACTCCCCAAGTGATTCCCGGCCATGTGCCCACGAAAGGCCCTGGCAGCCCTCACGAGGGTCTGGTCTGTCCCCAGACCCCCCAGCACCTGCCCTCCTCTGATGAACGGGGTTGGGAAGGCAGCCAGCATCCCCCCGCCCCCCCAGCCCATCTCCCCGCTTTCCCCATCCTGAGCACAGGAGGAGATCGCATTAGCACCAATCGCCTCGCCTTCAGGCGAATATCCCGCCCAGGAATTAGGCACAGAAATCCATTTAAGCAGAAAATCAGATTTGATAGCCCCTCTGAGAGCCGGGGACAAAGGTGCAAAGCTCCAGGACCTACCAGGACCAGCTCAAGGCCCAAAGCAGCACCCACCTTTTACTAAAAGGTTTCTTTCAGTAAAAAAACCAAAACAACCTTTCTTGAAGTATGATACAGAATCGGGGATGTCAAGTCCTGCCCCGGGGAAATGTGCGTCCCTGGGATTTCTCCCCATCTTCCTGGAGAATGTTCCCCAGGGTTTCCGAGAAGGCTGGCTGGCTGCCTCCCACTGGGGGTAGGACCTCAGTCCCCCGTCCTTGCCCCCACCCCCACCCTGCAGCAGGAAGGGGGCGCATTTCTCCTCCGAAGCCTCCAGGCTCTTCACAATGCTGCAGGGCGCCTGCCTGGAAACTTTTCAACCTGGCTTCTGCAAACCCATTAACCCGCAGTGGGCTTCTGATTAAGCCACCAGGACTCTGATGCCTCCTCGCCGCTGAGAGTATTCAGAGCTGCAAAGGGCAGGCTGGTCCCCACCAGGCTGGGGGCATGGAGTGGGGAGGGAAGCCGCATTGCAGCCCCCTCCAGGGGAGAGCTGATGCCCCATCAGGGCTCCCAGGAGTTGAGGGCAGACACAGAGCCCCTTCCCACCCCCAGGCCCACAGCTCACCTCCCCCAGGGCCTGAGGAGGCGTCTCCCCTTACCTGTACGGAGGCTTGTCACTCTCCAGCACGTGGACGGTACCTCCTGGCCCCTTCCTGGGGAGCAGTCCCAGACCCACTCTGCGGCGCACGTCCCAGGTTGGGGCATGGGTTGTGTGCGTGTGAGGTGGGGTGCCTCTGGGAGCTGGGCTCGAATATTCCTGGCTGCCACCTGCCGCCGACCCGTCCCGGGGGGCCAGCTGCCTGAGGGGAGATGCTCCAGCCGGGCGGGCCCGCCGTCATCTGCCAGGAACACCAGGCATCAGCTTTCCCTCACCAGGCGCCCGCCGGCTGCTCCCAGGCTGAGGCGACTGGTTTATTTTTAGAGCCCGGCCCTTCCCCAGACGCCAGGATCCCAGCTGAGATTTCCAGCGGCTCAAACTAGCCCATTCTGGGCTGAGCTGTTGCTTACTGGGAATGTTCTAGAAGAGAGAGACGGAGGCTTTAAAGGCTGTGGTCCTCCTCCAAGAAATCCGGGGCTGGACTGGGGGTCTCCGAGAGCCTCTGACGAGGATGGCCCCCAACTCGGGCGCCACGCGGGGGTTTAGCTTGGGCAAGGAGCTTCCCTCCCTGGGCTGCCTCAGTTTCTTCCTCTTGAAGATGACCGATGGCAGTAGGCACACCTACCCGGAGCAGGGCTGGGATCAGGGCTGGAACGCGGGACAGCCATAACCGTCCACTGTGCATCTCCTCAACCGGACTGAGGTCACAGGAGGCCAGGGACCTTGTCTGTCTTGTTCACCATCATAACCTCAGCGTGTCTATTCTATAGCTGGTGCACATCGTAGGTGCTCAGAAAATATTTAGTAAGGAGGGGAACACATGCCCATCTCCCGATAGCACTGTTAGCCTCCCAACGACCTGCAAGATCACGGGACTAAGTACGCTTGATAGACGCGCAGCCCAAGGTCTAGACACGAAAGGAGCTGGCTCAGGTCCCCTGGCAGCAGGCGGCAGTGCCAGGGCTCCGCATCCCACCTGTGTCTGACAGCCAACCGTGGAACATTCCGCTTTGCCGGCTTTGCGGCTGCCTCACCCGGGCCCCATAAACCTCATCTCCTCTGCAGACCCAGAGCCACTGATAAGATTCACTGTGGGCGGCTCTGCCTTCTGAATCTGTCCGGTACCCCCAAGGGAGGACTCAACCCAGTTCTGGATGTTTCTACACGGGAGGCCCCAGCACAGCTCTCGACCTGTCGGGCGGAGCCTTGCTCTCCCCTCTCTCAGGCCGGGCAGTGATTCTGCTGCTGGAACTGGCGGGGCTGCAGGGCCGAAGGGGAAGGCGCCGGGCACGAGGTGGGCCGTCAGCGTCTGCTCATCCGCTTTGCCTTAGCTCGTAGGGAAAGCAGCGTCCTGATCTGTGTGTGTGTGTCTGCGTGTGCACGTGCGTGTGTGCACGTGTGTGTTTGCTGAATGTGTTTTAGCCTCGCTGCAGACTGCGGGTCAGGCTGCCCCTCACCTGGTGGGGGTAGCCCCTTTCCAGACATGCAGACCCCTTTGTCCTGCCTCTACCCACCTGTGCCCGGGGTGCCCGCCGTTCCTCTGCAGCCGCCCAGGTGCCACCACCTCTTCTGTACCTCGGGGACTGGCTGGCTGGTCTCCCAGGGTCCCGAGAGTCCTGGGGACTGGAAAGGCCCACCCCCCATGCTCCCGCCCTGGGGAACAGGAGGCAGGTTGCCTGGAGGCTGCGATGCAGCGGCAGCCGTCGGGGTCCCCTCCCCGGAAGACAGATGTAAGCCCACCCAGGGCCGGCCCCAGGGCTACTCGCAGGCAGGAGAGGGTCTGGCATCTTACCCGGGACCGTCCACCCCCGGGGTTGCTGACCAGGAGCAGCCAGTGGTCCCTTGGAGGAGCCCGGCTGCCGTCTGCTGGCAGCCCCAGCACACCCCTTTGAGGCTGGTCTCCCCAGTTCTCTCTCGGGGCCTCCGCTCTTCTGGGCGCCTGTCCAGGAGAATCTGTGCTTTGTGTCCCGACTTGACTCACGCCTGCTTCTTCCATCGGGGTAGAAACTCCCCGCGGGCAGGACCACTGCTTATGCAGGGCTGCGAGGGCCTTCGGTTCCCATTCGTCGGTCAGATGAACGAATCCACCCACAGAAGAGCTCGGTGAGTTCGAGCCGTCCACGTGATGTCACGCTATGCAGCCATTTCCAACGGGTTTTCTGAATAATATTTAATATTCTGGGCAAATGTTCACAGCATGAGCAAAGTGAAGACAGTAGATTCCAAACTGTCACTGTGAAGATGTACATGGATGGATACGGTCCCTCCATCCAGGCGGGGAGTAACCCCTCCCAGCCCAGCCCTTTGCCTGCGTGCCCGGTCCCTTGCTTCCTGCCAACACGTGGGCTTGTGACAGTGACCATTTGGTGAAAGGATGGATGGGTTCTTTCATCCACCGCCATTCCTCCCTGCAGCCGACAAATACTGTGGAGCACGTACAGTATGCAGGCTCTCTTCTCTGCACCTGCAAGCTCCCAGCCTGATCTGCTTTGACCGGTCCACACGCCAGCAGCATCCCTACCGGCCCTGTGGCCCGAGGCCCTTGTTCACGGGACTCAGGCTGAGCCCCGGGGCCTGTGCTCTGGGCTGAGCATCGGAGGAGCCCGGGGGCCGATCACCCTCCAGGGACAGAGCCCCGAGCACCAGTCCCCTCTTGTGAGTCCTGCCGGCCCTGTGTCTGGGCCACCAGATTCTCTCCACTGCTCCCCACCCCAGCCAGGACACACCCCACCTGCTTGTGATCTGATGGCCATGGCACTCCCATCCAGGGCTAACTCAGGCTTTCTACTACTGGGTTTCCCTTCTCCAGGGGACTGTGAAAATCCACCCCCCACCCCCGCCCAGGATGGAGGCCCCGAGCAGGGAGAAAAGAGAGAGATGGCAGCTGGCATCCCAGCTGCTGGTCTAATTCTAGGCCCCATCTTGCCTCCCTGTCACTCATGGGAAGGGAGGAGGGGGTGGGATAGACGGAGACACCACAAGACGAGGCGAGAGACGCATGGAAAGGAGCACAGGGATAGAGATAGACATCCAGACAGAAAGAGGTGGAGACAGAGGGAGGGAGAGCAGGAGACAGACAGAGAGAGGCACGTGGGAGAGGCTGGAACACAGAGGTGGCCAAGAGACGCTGAGAGGGACAGCCAGCCAGGGGTCCTAAGAGAGGAGAGAGAGGGGGAGAGACAGAAGGAAGGGAGAGAGACTACCTGTTCCTCCAGGGAGCCCTCCAGGCTCTGAGCATCCATCACTCTGCCCCTTTCTGCCTTGTCCCCCAGGTCCCCCCCGGGCATGTCCCCCATGCCCAGCCTGATCCCCTCTGGTCCCTGGCATGTCCGCCAGGCCCCTCTGTGGGGTCGCGAGGCCGGTGAGGATGAGCTGAGAAGGGGAGGGTGGGGCATTGACCTCGCCTACCCACAGTGAGCAAGCTCATTCTGAGGATGCTGGGGGACACTTGGGCTTGGGGGCCAAGAGGGTCTGAGAAGGAGCGCCCCCTGCCCCATGGGCAGACCAGCGAGTGGCCAGCGAGCAGAGTCTGCAGCCCAGAAAGCGATGGCAGAGGAGGACCTGCAGTGCCTGCCCACCTGAACTTGGGCTCTAGGTTGAGAAGGTTTTCCAGCTGAGAGCTGTCTGGTGGTCCATTTTACAGATGAGAAAACCAAAGCCAGGAGGGTCAGAGTTAGGTGCCTGTGCTCCCTAACCCCCGCACTGGCAGCCTCTCTCTATTCCTTTGTGCCACTCTAGTCCCTTTGGCAGCCTTCCTGGTGGTGAATGCTTGCACACCTCCAGTAATGCGGAGCTCACTATCTGTCATGACCCCTCCATGGACACAGTGCACGCTCTCCAGCTGTGCCCCTATCCCTTCACGTTTCAGTGGCTCAGGGAGCGGAGGCTTTGCCCACAGCCCTGGGGGCTCTGGTCCACCTCTGTGCCTTATGGCCATGTACCTGGGCTTTTGAAACTTTCAGTAGAACTCACCCTTGTGCCTTTAAACCCCTTTTCCTGAGTGAGAATGGCCAGCACTTCCCTCCTGCCAGGTGTGTTTGAGTGCTCGCGTGTTACTCTCAATCCCCATCATAAACAGTTTGTCTGTTTACTTATGAATTGCCCCCATTCTGAAAGGTCAGGCCAAGTGAGCAGGGCCCCCGTCTGTCTTGTTCACTTCTGTATGGTCAGCAGTGACCATTGCTTGGCACGTACCAAGTGATCAGGGGACATTTCCTGCCAATCTGATGATCTGGAGGAAGAGGGAAGACACACAGCCTCCGTGTCCTACAAGGACATCCCTTCTCCTGGCTCCCTGCCCTACTGGGCCCCCCACACAGGTGGTTCCTCCATGGCTCAGCCCGCCCCTGCCCTGAGCCCACCCTAGCTCAGTCGGGGTCATCTAGCCCAAAGAGGGGGCCTGGGGGCAGGGGGATCAACAATGCATTGGCAGGAGCCCAGGGGCCAGAATGGGGTCCAGGTCAGAACAGGCGCATTATTTGTTGAAAAGACTGTCCTTTCTCAGACCTTTCATTTTTCTTCATTTTAAAAAACTCTCTGTTCTTAAGTATGCGTAAGTTTTACTGGTCTGTTTTTAAGGTTCCTATATTTTCCCCCGTCACCTCTAACACACTGTGAAGCCGGTCCAGTGAACTTTCCATTGCAGTTACTGTACTTTTTAGTTCAAGAGTTTGCATTTTTTAACAGTTTTCCTTCTTCTGCTGAGTTTTCCTATTTGTTCACTCATTAATACCATATTCTTCAATTTCTTCAAGATGTTTTTCCTTTAATTCTTTGAACACATTTGTAATAGCTCTTTTAAAGGCTTTTCTGCTAAGCCTAACATTGGAAACATCTCAAGTTTAATTTCTATTGCCTGCTTTTTTCCCCTTAACTGTCAGTCTCATGTTCCTGTTTCTTTGTGTGTCTAGTGATTTTTTAATTGAATGCTGGGCATAGTGAACAATGTATTGTAGAGATATTGGACTCTGCTATCATCCTCTAAAGAGTGTTCCTTGTTTTAGCAGGCAGTTCAATTACCAGCTGACGACTTTGAACTTGGAGAGACTCAGCTTACACTTTGTTCGTGTGAATATGGAGAAAGCCAGTGTGTTTCCTCAGTTCCTCTTAGTTGGCAGGAATTACCTCTGAACTTTGGTTTCCTTGCAGATCTTTTGGGGGCTTAGTTTTAGGTTGTATTAGGAGGGGTCCAGTTTAACTCTTACCCTGATACGTGGTTCCTACTCCTAAGATATGGCCTCTCTGGGGTCTCAGCTGGATGTCAAGAATATTAACAAACTGCTGAGATTTCTCCATTATGACCAAGCAGGAATTTCAGTGTTCCTCTGTTTTTTCCCCCAGTTCAGCTCAGACCTCTAGTGTTTCCAATTTGCTTTCAGTCCCGTAGGGTCCAGTCTCTGAAAGTCTTGGATGGTCTCGCTCTGACCATGTACAGCACATCCTCCAGCCGTGGACTCATCGGGAGACCCCACGTCGACTTCCGGGGTCCGCCCTCTGCACAGCTCCTCTGTGATGCCTTCCTCTGCCGGTCCCAGCTGCCCTGACCTCCAGCTGCTGCCTTCGCAGCTCACCATGGCCTCTGAGCTCGGCTAAGCCCCAGGCCCCTGTGCTGCACCCAGCAAATTATCCCCTGGAAGAGAACTGGTGATCGTGGGCACCCCTGTGGGCTTTCCTTCTCTCAAGGATAACAGTCTTGCACTGCCTGTTGCCCATTGCCTGCCAAAGGTTGCCCCATATATTACTCCAACTTCGTAACTGTTGACCATGGAAGGGATAGCTGAGTGCCAGTTAATTCCATCTTGGCCAAATGGCTTCATTCCCTGGCCCCTGATTCCACCCAGAATAGAATTCCAGTTCCGTGTTTGGTCTTCAAGGCTCTGCAATCCCTACTTCCCTCTCAAATTTCACCCTCACGTTCCACTGTCACTTCATCTCCAGGCACAGAGGCCCTGCCTTTTATTCTTCAAGTACATCAGGCTCTTTGCTACTTCTGGGACTTTGCACCTGTTCCCTCTACCAAGCGTTCTGAGCCCAGATCTCTGCATGACTGGTTATTCAGGTCTCAGTTCCAAATCACCGTGTCAGAGAGCCTCTCCCAGGCCTGTCCTTGTAAAAAAAACTATAGTCCTCTCCACCTCCCCATTGTTTATTTTCTTTATAACACTGATTGACATCTGAAATGATCACGCTTGTTAACGGATTTATTTGTTTCTTCTCTGTCTCTCCAAACAGAACATGCGCCCCACGGAGCAGAAGTGCATCTGTCTTCTTCCCCGTGGTGTCTGGGGACCAGGCTCAGACCTGGCACGCTTGACTCCTTTTAAGGATTTTAATGGGCCCCTCCCTCCCCTTCCTCTGACACCTGCTTGGCACCCTTATTTCCTGAATGAAGAGTCGTTTCCTTGAACGCGAAGGTAGAAATCTGTCCTGCACCTCACGCCTTCCGCCATCTGCTGTGCTGCCACCTTCCACCAGCAAGCAGCCTCCCTCCCTCCCCACTCTCGCTCTTTGTACGCCAGGTGGAATGAAACAAAACCCTTCCCCGATCAGGCTGTGTCCATCAAAAGGCTTAATAATGCTCCCACCCTTGGGTCCAAGACAAGGAGACAGTCAGGGCTGGAACAGGGGACGCCCAGCAGGACGCGTGGTGCAGGTTTGGAGCTGGGTCCAGAGTCCCTGGTCCCAGGGGTTGGGTGACTGATAGGAATGAGGCCGTGAGATCAGAAAACCAAGACTGGGCATTACATCCTACAGCCCACATGCGGGCGAAGCCTCAAGGAGGGGGATTCACGTGGGACCCCTGGAGATAGGAAGGTCACGGGGGAGGGGAGCCCGGCAGGTCTGGCACCAGTGGGCGGAGGTCAGTTCTCTAGGCCACCCAGCTCCCTGGTTGCACAGCGGAATCCCTAGTTTCCACAAAATTATGCCAGTGCCTGGGCTCTCCCCACCCCTACTTGACCAACGACACAGAAATCGCCGGGAGCAGCTGGCATCAGTATTGTCAAGAGTGGCTCCCATGCCTCGAAGGTGCGCCCAGGCCTGAGGATCTGAATGTGCCTTGGAGCCCCTTGAGGAGGGTTCCCCAGCCCCCTGCTCTGCACCCTTCTCCCGGGGCGGGCAGGCCCACGGGTGCGCTCCACGCTGCAGGCTTAATTAACTGTTTGTAAAGTCTAAAGCGAGAGCTTTCTTCCGGCTGGCAATTCTGCCCATGATTGATATTAGTTTCCCTCCGTTCCCAGAGGCGGTCAGGAAGTAAGAAGTCTCTCTTGCTATTAAGCCTGATCTCAGCCCAAGACCCTCTGGCGGTGGTGAGGGGGGAGTAGGGCTGGACTCAGAGACCTCCCCCGCAACCCCCCCTCACCCCCGCTGACCCATCCTGCCCCTTCTCCTCTGCTGCGGCCCTGAGCGAAGCAGGGAGGTGGACACAGGCACCCAGGACTGGCTGATGGGGCCCTCAAAAGTCTGCCCGTCCTCTAAAATACCAGCTCTTTTTTTTTTTTTTTGGCCTCCCCACGGCTTGTGGGATTTTAGTTCCCGGACCAGGGATCGAACCCAGGCCCTCGGCAGTGAGAGCGCAGAAACCTAACCACTGGACCGCCAGGGAATTCTCACCAACTCTTTCTTAAAGATGAGACTGTGTCCCCTAAAACCATCTCTGGAACGTTCTTGAGCCAGCTTCTGCAAAGACGCCTCCCGGGCCCTGTCTGGGAGGAGCGCAAGACAGTGGGTGGCACTGAGTATATGGGGGAGGGGATGGGGGCCCGTCCTGGGTTCAAATCCCACCTGTGCTTCAGACCCCCATTCTCCCGTCAGGCAGTGAGGATGACGGTGAGGCATCATCTCACAGCCCACGGTGGGGACAAAGGAGAAAAGGTGCGCAGAGGTGCTTCAAATGTGCCGAGCACGTGCTTATCGTCATGGCGACGGGGACGATTCCTGCATCACGGAAGAGTGACTTGGAGCCCCGGCTGCCTTAGAACAAGTGGGCAGCCTGTCAGGGACGAGGAAGGAACCCACTCCCTGCGGTGGGCAATTTCTGGGGTGTGAGTCAAGCTCTCGGTCACACCACTTCACCCTCACACCTCCCATCCTTCTCCTCCTTAGCAGAGGGAACTTTGGGCTAATTATAGAAGTGAACTAGCTACCAGGGGCAGCTGACTCCACATAGTATAATCTGTGAAACACGAGCTGGCACGCTGCAGACCCCCTTCCCCGAGGGCTGGGGCAGCTGCAGGCTGTGGGGTGATCCTGGGAGGGCCCTGGCTACTCTGGACAGCCCCCCATTCTCGCCTCTTCCCCGTCTTGGCTCAGCTGGTGAAGCTACAGAGAGGCCTAGGGCATAAGCTTGATGCTGGGGAGGCCATTTAGCTATTCTTTGGCGCAATGTGGAGGTCTCAGGTGGTCCTCTAGTAGTCAAGGTGTTCCAGCTTTTTCCTAGCCCAGGCCTGGGGAGCGCCGGGCACTGGTCTCCTCTGCTGATGCCCTTGGAGACGGGGCCAGGAAGCTTTCCCTGGATCCCAGCTGGGCCTCGGAATCCTTCTCAACGCTTTCCCAGGCAGGCTTTGCTGATTGATTAGGGCTGGCATTTGAGATGAAAGCGATTTGCCAGCCCTGCCTTAAATCTTCCAACTCTGAAAGAATCCAAGAAAAATGTTAGCTCTGGTATAAAGCGCCCCATAGCTGTATAGAGGGAACCCCTTGGCAACGGGTGGAGGACCTTCTCCTTTGGAGAAGGCTTGAGCCCTGAGCAGAGAGAGAAGAGGAGGGATGCTAAAGAACTGTGACAGCATCGTCTCCCCCAGGCTCCCGGTCTGCTGCCGGGGTTCTCTGCTTCCTCCAACCCCGTCAATCCCCTGATTGCCTGCTCCCAAGTTGAGATGCCCTTTGAGGGGGGAGCACCGCAGAGGCCACAGTGGCCAAGGGTCAAGTCCCAGCTCTGCCACCTAAGTAACTCAGACAGTTACTGAATGTCTCTGATGCTCTGTTTTCTCACCTGTAGAATAAGGGTAACGTTTCCTGCCTTGAAGTTATACCGTGAAGAATAGACGCGTTAGTAGATGATATTTAATTGATGTTAGGAGTCATCTTTTTGGGTCACAGTTAAATTATCAGTATTTCAAAAATTCTTAGTGGTACCTAAAATACAAGGGCCTCGTGATGGGCAAGGATCTTTGACTTACAGGAATATGGTGTGTACAACATTTAGAACCGTGGCTGGCACGTAGTAAATGCCAATAAACGTTAGCTGTTGTTATTTCCATATAAATCAGGTAAAGTCCAGATCTTGTTCTGTTGCCCTCTCCCTATCCCCCGTTCAGATAAGGCAAATAAGAATCACTGAAAGCAGAAGACCCTGTTCTGGGGCTTCCACGAGCGCGTGTAGGGGAAGGTCTGCAAACGGCTGCTCCAGGCGGGCATGAGGGGTCACCCCTGTCAGTTCCGTGGCCCCTGATGGGATCACCACGCTCAGGGTCTCGCTTACGTTTCCCACAGCCATAGTATTTTTCTGCAAGATGGTTTTTCTTGGTCGCATAGTATCCTGCCACATAAATGGTCTGTCCTTTTCCTAACAAGCCCTTATAGGTGGCGATTCGGGCTGCTTCCACTTTTCCATGTTATACAGAATTGCCTTGTTCATATCACCAGTGAGTCCCCAGAGTAAAGTCCTTACAGGTAATTGCTGGAGAGAAATGATCAGCAGGTCTTTGGTCTCCATAATCGACTTGCAGTTTAGGAAGTGTTATCTTGTTTCAATCCAGCCTATTTCACGCCATCAAGGTCACCTAGAAAGCCAGCAGCGGACCAGGACCCACCGCGTGACCTGGAAAAGACTTGCTGCCATGCTTGGTTTGAAACACCTGCGTCCGGGCCTCTGGGAGATCTGGGAAATCATGGGAAAACCTTAAAATGTTTCCTCTCATTGAACTTCCCTGCGTCTCCGCACTGATGCGCATTAAGAAGTTCAAAGCCTCGGAGACCGAGTTTCCGAGAGGCGGGATCTGGAGGTGTTTATTCCGGCAGGTCTTGGTGGCCAGGCGATCTCATTTTCAGCTGTAACTGTGCGTCTCCACTCTTCTCTAGAGATTTCTCTCCCAGCCAAGTGGCTGACCGGGTCACTGGGCTGTGAATTAATTACATGCCGGCACACGGCTCTGTCAAAGAGCGCAGAAAAGCAATCTTAGAAAAGAAACCGCTTTTTCTCTCTTGGTGGCTTTCATTGTAGGAGAAAGGGACAATTATGAATTACATCAGAGCTATTCTGGGGCAGCCAGCGGAGGCCGGGAGGAGCCTGGTCTCAGCTCTCCAAGCCGGGGCTGGCTTTCCAGGGGCCAGGTCAGGGGCATTTCCTCTCCCCAGTCTCACTCCCACCGCCCCCAGGAGCCAGGAGCTGCTCAAACCCGAGTGTGGATGATGCTGGAGTGTGTGAGCATCGTCAGATCACAGGAGGCCAGAAAACCCTAATCAGCATCTAACACAGTTCTTTCACTTACAGCAGGGACCTGGGCTCCCCCCAGAGGGGAGGGAACTTGCCCAAATTCGCACAACCAGACAGGTGAGGGCCTGGGGCCGGGACCCTCCTCTCCCAAGCGTCCCTCAGTCCCAAAAGTTTGGAGGAGGGGCGGCACCTGGGGTTGCCTTCCCTGGAAACCAAGACGGGGACTTAGCTCAGAAGGCCCGGGTAAGCAGAGCGCTTTCAGCAGATGTCTGCAGTGGTTTGAACGGTGGCCCCCAAAGATACATCCACAGCCCCACCCCGGGAACCTCTGGCTGTGACTTTATTTGAAAAAGGTCTTTGCAGTTGTGACTGAGTTAAGGATCTCCAGATGGCCTCCTCCTGGATTATCTGGGAGGGCCCCAAATCCAATGACGTGTTTTTTGTTTTGTTTTGTTTTGCTGGCCACGCCACGTGGCTTGCGGGATCTTAGTTCCCTGACCGGGGATTGAACCCACATCCTCGGCAGTGAAAGCTCGGAGTCCTAGCCACTGGATCGCCGGGGAAGTCCCAATGACAAGTGTTCTTATAAGAAACAAAAGAGGAGAGGACACAGGCAGAGAAGGGAAGGCCATATGGCCTGAGAGACAGAGACTGGAATGATGTGGTCACAAACCAGGGGACACTGGCAGCCCCCAGAAACTGGAGAAGGCAGGAAGGAGTCTCCCCTTGAGTGTTTGCAGGGAGTGCAGCCCTGCAGACACCTTAACTTCAGACAACTGGCCTCCAGGGCTGTGAGAGAAAATTTTCTGTTCTTTTAAGACACAAACTTTGTGGTGCTGGACTGTGGCAGCCCCCAGGCACAACACACCCTGTCTCTGCAGGGAAGTAAGGAGGACAGGCAGAGGGAAGGGCTGCTCCCCTACCCCTCGACACTGCAGGGCGCTCTGGGGGCACCTTCAGGGGTGTCCCAACCTGGGGCATCAGCTGGTCAGTCCCTGGGCCGCCCGCTGGGAGGGGACGAGAACTGGAGGGGCCAGTTCTCTGTGGCAACCGTAGGGATGGGCACGTCTGTCCCGAGGAGCATCTGGGTGACACGCGACAGTTCCCACCACAGAGGGGCTGACAAAATTGTCTGCATAAAAGTGGAAACTCCTATGTGGCCAAAGAATGAAAGGAAAGTGAAAAAGACATACGCCAAAGGAAGAGAAGTCTCTTGCGACATATAGAACGGAAGCTTAATAACCTTCTTTTGCAGGAAGTGCGCTAGAAAACAGTCAGAAAGACACAAACAATAGAAAAAGAGGTAAAGTAGTGAACGAGTAAAAAATAAAGAAATTCACCTTCACCAGTGATCAGGGAACTGAAAGTTAACACAATGCCGTATTAGTTCTCACCCATCAGAACGCCGACAGAGAAAGGGTTATGACGTTGCAGTCAGGGGAGCTGGCGCTCTCTCAATGATCCGGGCTTGGGGGGTCAATAGGGTCCGCTTTTGTGAAAGGCCAGGGCGTCAAAATCACAAATGCAAGCAACCTCTTGAGTAAGAAAGTCCACTTGTTAGAGCCCCTAGTATAAAATATTCATCAGGGGACTTCCCTGGTATCGCAGTGGGTAAGAATCCGCCTGCCGATGCAGGGGACATCGGTTGGAGCCCTGGTCCGGGGAGATCCCACATGCCGCAGAGCAACTAAGCCCATGGGCCACAACTACTGAGCCTGCACTCTAGAGCCCACGAGCCACAACTACTGAGCCCGCGAGCCACAACTACTGAAGCCTGCGCGCCTAGAGCCTGTGCTCAGCAACAAGACAAGCCACCGCAATGAGAAGCCCGCGCACCGCAACGAAGAGTAGCCCCCGCTCGCTGCAACTAGAGAAAGTCCGCGCACAGCAACGAAGACCCAATGCAGCCAAAATAAATAAATTTATAATAAAAAAATATTCATTAGGTGCCCCGAGACAACTGTGCATTTCGTTACAGCATCACTTGTCATGGAGAGAAGCCGACACCACTTAACTGTTGAAAGGAGCTGCGCGGCACGTGTGCAGAGACTGTGGGTCTATTTATCCTGCTCGGGAAAGATGCCGTGAGATGTTACAGTAAGATGATCCAGAAAGCATACTTCTAGTATGAACTTATGTGGAAGGAAGGCGCCAGCTCTGTACGAGCGTGTGGGAGTGAGAACACGGGATGGAAGCGTGCCTCTCCCCACTCTCCAAAAGGCCCGCTTCGCACCTTCCCTCTTTCTTCCCACCTCCCACGCCTCACGTTCAGCCGGCGACCTTGCTTCGTTCTTCACTGAGGAACCAGAAGCAGCCAGGTCAGGCCGGTCCTTGCCCAGCCCACGTGCCCACTCTCCTCGCAGGTCTGTAAGGCGGACGCATGTCCCCGCCCCTGATGCAGACCGAGTTCTCCCCTCCCCTCAACAGCCTTCACCCCCCCCCCCCCGCCGCTTCCTGCATCGACCAAACTCCCCCTTTCCTGGATCAATCCATCAGCACACAAGCTTCTGCTAGTAACTAGAGCAGAATGGCTAACGGGGAGGAGAGCTTTCTGCTGAGCTAGGGACAAATTCGAATGCACAGCCCGGCGGTGCTGCCTGGGACCCCCAGGCAGCACTGAGCTCTGGACACGGTGCCCAGCTGGGGAACACGGGACGCAGCTGGCAGGGCCCAGAGCCCTGGCACTGTGTCACCAGCTGCTCCAGGGCTCACTGCGGCCTGGGAACCTGGGGGCAGGCTGGGGCCGGGGATGTGCTGGCAATGTGGGTGCAGCAAACCACACGCTTGGCTTCAACGACCCCCTCCTTCAGAGACAGAATCCTCACCCCTTTTTCACAGGGAGAGACTAACACTCAGACAAGTGGCCCAGCTGGGATTTACCCAGGATATTGGACTCAGGGGCCGTGACCCCCCTCCTGCCCCATGCTTCCTGTATCCTCCTGGGTGGGGGGCAACCTCCTAGGTGGAACTCCTGAGACTCCTTCATTCCTAAGATGCAGCATTTGCTTTGCTTTTGGTTTTGACAATTTTTTACTAAAGTATAACAAACACACAGAAAAGTTCACAAAACCTCAGTGTCCAGGTCCCTGAAGTTTTCCAAAGTGAGGACCCCCAGGTGGACACCCCCAGACTGAGGAGCAGAGCTCTCTGGTTGTCTCCAAGCGTCACCCAGCTGGTAGCCCATGTCAGAGCCCCCTCCTTTTTCAAGGCTGAATAATATTCCATCCCGTTTTGTTCTTGACAAAGAAAAGACACTGCCCAGTTATTACATTACTACATAAACCCTGACGAGCCCTGGAGAATGTGCCAGATGCCACAGAAGGAGTGGGGGTACCTGCAGAAGCAGCCCCTATGCAGCCCTGTCAACTGGGGACAAGAATGGACACTTTGTCATAGGCTTGAGGCAAGGGGACGCGTCCATACAGGATGGCTCTGAGCAGGGCAGTGCACGACATGTGCTCAGTAAGGATCCGTAATTACCGGACTTGCTGCGCGCTCCGACGGGGCACCTGGCCGGCCACTGCCTGGCACAGAGAGGATGATCCCTAAACGCTGCCGTGAGGGGCACACCGGTGACCTGGCAGAAAGCCAGCCAAAGGCCTCACTCATGTCCCTCGTTTAACTCGCCCCACCTCTGCAGGGGAGGCCCTCCAAGCCCCATTGGACAGATGGGAACACTGAGGGAGGGAGAAATGGGCTGCCGGTGATGGGATGTGCAGGCCTGGCCCTTTGGAGTCCTGTACTGGCCTCCTGTCCCCATGTCCCCACCCAGGGGCAGCCAGAGCTTTGTAGGAGTAGGAGTAGAGCACACAGAAGGAGGGGATGGGCTACAGGAGGGAGAGAGCTGCAGCGGGGAGGCTCTACCCCGCCACACACGCCTGGCTGCCACCCGTTCCATCTATGTTGGAAGCTGGGATTCAAGCGTGTGGGTGTTGGCCCAGGGCTCAGAGGCCCAGGCTTTACTTGCAGAAGTTTTTAGTCCTTGCCCAGACCTTTCACTGGCCCAGGAGAGCTCAGTAGAATCTGGCCTAGCCGGGGCGAGAGAGGTCAGCCCCTGAGCAAGGGAGGGGGCTTGGAGTCTCCCACGGACCAGTGAACACAGAGGCCCCTGAGGGGCTTCAGGCGTGCTGGGCAAGGGCAGAGCCCGTCTGGGGTTCACACGTCAGGGTTTGACAAGCTGGAAGGTCCTGGGTCCCCTGATGGGGGCAGAGGGACAGTTCCCCACAGCCCAAGAGCTGGCCCTCCAGGCACGCTTTGCAGGGGAGGGAGCGGAGGCCCAGGGAGGGGGCCCAGGCTGGGGCCATGCTGCCGGTGAGAGGTAGAGAGGCCCCCAGCGCTCCAGCCTCTCAGGACCGCACCTGGCGGAGAGGGGAGCCATGTTCCAGGGGCCCGACCAGTGGAGACAGATGGAAAAGGGGAGGCAGCTTGGCAGGCAGCCGTGTGGCGGGCGGGCTGCAGCATTACCTGGGGTCATGTTAAACTGGAAGTGACAAGGCACAGATGGGAATTCATCTGCTCCTCTGGACGGGAAATCTATCCAGCAAACGCCGGGCTCTCCCACCTCCAAGGCTTGCGCTTCATGGGGAGAAATAGGAACCATCTGAGATCTTCTGCCACTTCCCTGGGGCCCGGGGTCCAAGAACAAGGGCAGGGTGGAGGTACAGAGGGCTGCACGGGGGAAGGGGGGTCGAAAGAGCATCCCCTGTAAAGGTGTGGGGAGTGGAAGGCTGGCCTCAAACCTGCAGCCGGGTCCGGGTGACCCTCAGCCCATGGATCGTATCCCATTCCCACCCACGGTGAGGGGGTCCTGCCCCGGGCATCAGAGTCTGGAGTCAATGATAATGATGTTCTCGATAATACTGGGCCTCTCCGGGTGGGCCCAGCCCAGGCCCTCCTCCCTTGAGGCTCTGGGAGGGAGTGATGGGATCCACCGGTGGGGGGAGACCCTACGTGGTGGGGCCCTCGGGGTCCGTCGACCCTGGGCTCAGCATGAGGTAGGGGTTAAAGCCACCAAAAGTCACCAAAGCTCAGAGCCTCCCCAGGGAACGGTTTCCTCGCAGAGCTGTGATCTGTCACCCCCCACCCCCCTAACCCCTGCTTAAACCTCCCAGTGGCTTCCCAGGACTCGCTGAATGAAACTGGCGCCCCCGACCCAGGCTCCTGTCTGGTCCCCCCTGGCCCCAGGTTGCTCGTCCTCCGCCCGCCATCACCCCGTCTCACTTTCCCCATCATCAAGCCCTCTGTCCATCTATTGATGTGCTCATTTGTCTGGGTGCCCTCCGCCCCCAGCTCCAGCACGGAAATTCCCTGGAGGGAGGGTTTTGTCTATCGTAGGGGCTGCTAACACCTGGTATGGGCCTGGCCCAGAGCAGGTGCTCAGAAACCCCGGCTGGATGAGTGAGGGTCTAAGAGCGGTGACACCGACACCGGCTTGACGGTCTCCTCGCCGCAACGCCCGCAGGAGCACGACTCCCCAAGTCCGAGGCCAGGTTGTGCAGCTGCTTGGAACGTGGTGTGGGCCAGAGTGTGGGGTTCGGATCCCAGCTCCGCCGGTCACTCACCGTATGGCCTTGGGTCACTTACAGACGCTCCTTGCCTCAGTCTCTGCACCTGTGTTATGGGGCAGCAAGAGTAGCCCTTGCTGGGCCCTCCTCTGTGCCACGCACACTTCTAGGTCCTAAGAACCATCGTTTAATCCAGACAACACTCCAGTACATTTATTGTCCCCGTTCTTCAGCTGAGAAAACTGGGGCCCAGAGAAATCTTCACCTGCCCCAGGTGACCAGGCTGGGAAGAGGCACAGCCAGGACTCGAAGCAGGACCCCTTGGCCAAGCAGCCCGGCGTGGGTGGGGTGGGATCGGCGGGCTCCACGCTGGCCCTTCCCTTTGCCACAGTGCTTTGTGAGACAGAGGACACCTGGACGGGCTTAGCCGCTGGGGGGACAGAGCCAGGTTGAAGGCTCAGCTGAGGGAGGAATATAGGGGTGAGGTGTCGAAGGGGAGGAGGGGTCCACTGCCTGGCCCTCCCCCAGAGGCACACTCCTCCTGTGAGCAGTGTCTGTGCGTCCGTCTGTCCGGAAAGCCCACCCAGAGCCGACCATCTCCTGGCACCTCCGGCTGCCACCCACCGCCAGGTGCCCGCTGGGTCTGCTTCTCTCTCCGACTCTCAGCCTCCCAGCCCTGGCTCTGCAGCTGAGTGCCCAGCTTCCCTCAGCCACTGTGGCCTCGGCCAGGACGCTGCCCACCTGGCTCCCAGGTGCTCAGAGGAGAGCAGTCACCAGCAAGCACCCGTTCTCTTGTGGACCCCAAACTCCGTCAGAGGAAGCCTTGCCCTGTCGACCTGTCCAAACACCCACACCCGGGGACGCTCGGTGGAGGGTGAGCGGGCAGAAGAGCTCTGGCCACAGCGGCACAGCCGGGAGGGTTATGGCCAATGGCCGGCAGACAAAAGGCCACCTGCCAGGAGCCAGGGGTGCCTGGAGGGCCAGAGAGGATCCAGAGCAGCTCCCTGGGAGCCAGCAAGAGCCTGGGGGTGTGAGGGCCTGAGGGGTCCAGGCTGTCCCCACCCCAGCAGTCAGACCCAGTCCTGCTGGTCCCTGACATGCTGTGTGGCTTTGGGCAGGACGACCCCCCTCTCTGTGCCACATCTCCAGGATTGGAGCAGATGAGCCTTGGGGGCCCTGGCAGCCCAGCGGGGTGCCGCCTCGGGTTCCTCAGACCATTTACCGGAAGCGCTCTTCACCAGGAACCGGGGAACAAATCCACGTGCCGACTCTCCGTCTGTTCATCAGTGTCAGCCTGCAGGCGTCACTGCCTCGGTCCTCGAAGGCCCCGTGTCTGGAGGAGGAGCCTATATGGATACCTTCCCCCCACCAGCTGCTCACCAGAGGCTCCGCCGCTCACTTGTCCAGCCACTCCCAGGGGAAGCGGGACCTTCCAGCCTGTGTGTCACCGTCACCCTGTGAGTCAGCATGGGAAGAGGCCCCATGGGCCCGGGGCCACATGTCCCCCAGGGGCCCTGGATCCGGGTGCAAATCCCACCTCCAGCTCTACCGCGCAATGCTGTCCAAGTCACAAACCTTCGTGGAGCCTCAGTTTCCTCACCTGTAAAATGGGAATGACCACGTCTGCTCCACTTGCGTCCTTGGGATGCTGGGAAGATTGAATGTGAGCATGAATGAGAAAGCACTGGCAAACTGTAGAGGGCTGTGCCCAGGGTGGGGAGCATTGTCCAGGCAGCTGAGCTTCTGGGCTTCCACGGCCAGGTACCAGCTTTGAGGGGTCTTGGGTCTGCCATCTTCCGAGTGCAGTGCACACCTGCTTTCTTGCATCCTGGACCTCCATTCCAGCAGGATCTTCAAGCTCAGTTAGGGTCCGGGTGTGAATAAGGCCAGTGGGAGTGGCTGAGCTCACTGAGACCCTTGCAGGCAGAGCCGACGGGGTTTCGGGCCAGGGTTTGTGCCGAGAAGCTTCCAGAGCCTTCCTTCTCCCCTTTCCTGTTCCAGAGCTTGTCTGAAACCAGGGCCCTGAAAATCTCAGAATTGGGGTGCTGGGGGAAGGCCAGGCAAAGCATGGGGGGAACCCAAGTTTTCCCTCTTCCGAGCATTTAGGCAGTGGTGTGGGCCTGCTGGACAAGAGGCTGGTGAGGGAACCAGGAGGAAATTTCTTTTTCTAGATCCCTCCTGAGTCTCTGGCAGCCCCCGGGCCCCAGCGTCCCTCCTTCCTGCCCCCCGGCTGTGGCAGACGGGCCAGATGGCCCCTGTGCTGGACTGTGCAGCC
This sequence comes from Grampus griseus, assembly GCF_964374135.1. Classification (NCBI taxonomy): domain Eukaryota; kingdom Metazoa; phylum Chordata; class Mammalia; order Artiodactyla; family Delphinidae; genus Grampus; species Grampus griseus. The sequence continues at coordinate 97,884,078 of NC_139005.1, forward strand.
CTGGGTGGCCCAGAGCGCCTTCCCAGCATACCTGCACTGCCACGGGCGGGGCCCCTGAAGATTCTCCCTGCCTCCATGGGAGCACTGGGGCCCAAAGGGCAGGACTGAATACAGTCAGCCCTGGCCTAGGTCTTCCCCACGTTACCTACCCACCTTCCTTCCAACCCCAGCTCTGTGGGGGGTGGGTGAACATGAAAGCCTGGGGTCTCGGTTTCCAAAGCAACTGCAACGGCCGGAAGACTCTGGCTCAGGCCCCTAGAGGGCAGGGGCTGTCCGTTGGGGCCCAGCAGCTGAGCTGTCCTTCCAAACCCTCTGGGTCTTGGTCCCCCGCCCCCCCGACTCTGGGCTCCTGGGACAGTGCTCTGTGGGACACTGGATCGAGGGCAGGAGCTGGCCTCAGTCCCAGCCCTGGGCCTCAGATACCCGGCAGCAGGCCCTGGGGATGGACCTGCCCACATCAGGGCAGGACGCAGCCTGAGGCAGAGGACGGATCTGCCGTGGGGGCATCGTGCACCGTAAGCTTAGGGGCAGGCACAGTGGGTGTCGTCCAGGCAGACAACACAGACCCCCGTCTGAGGCCTGAGCCCCTGCCCTCCGTCCACCCTGAGTCCCAGCACCCCACAGGGACCTTGTGGGCCAGAGAGCTGCAAAGGGCAGGGATCCCCAAAGAAGGAGCCCCTGGGGCCAGGGCGGTCCCCCCTGCCCACCTCCACCCCACCTTCTGCTTTGGACTTGGCAGACTTGACAGTCTGCTCTCCGGGAGGCAGGTGACCCGGGCCCTGCTTTGCAGGGGCAGACGTAGGGGCCCCGAGGAGCTTCAGATGTGGCCAGGGGCCTGACCTGACTCCAGGCCTCCCGGGTCCCCACAGACTTAGAGCTGACCTCAGCTCTCAGAGGACACGCCTGGGGGTCCGGGCACAGCATCCTTCAGGCCTAACGGGCAAATGCTGCTGAGAGCAGACAACCCCAGGGTCCCAGGGTTCACTGCCTCGCTGCGACCTTGGCCACAGCCGCCTGGGTGAGGGATGGCAGCAAAGCCCACCCTGAGGATTGAGGTGGTGAGTACACAGTGCGGCTGGCAAGTGTAGACAACATTCCCAGAGGACCAGCTGGAAGAAGGAGAGACACACTGTGGATGGGGGGGTGGGTATGCAGAGGGGGTCTCCTGAGCACAGTGGTGTGGGGAGGGACAGAGCTGGGGCGTGAGTGGAGGGGGCTCTTCCCTTCTCCATCCCCCAGCCCCGCGCATGCCCCGCCTGGCCCTGGCACGTGGCATCCTCCATCCTCCTGTCGTAGGAGTCCCAGGTGACCCCTCCCAGGAATTTGCTCTGACTCCCTGTCAGTTCCACTCTCTGGCATCCATGGTCCAGCGCTTCCCCATCCCCAGGGAGCTCCTGTCGTGAAGGGGAGAGACTGTTTATGCACAGGGTTGAGGCTGCAGAGACAAGCTGCTGGATTCAGCCCTATTTGTTCTTGAATTACAGAGAAGGGAAAGCAAAGTGAAACAGAGCCGCATGGGGGTAGCGGGGGAAGGCTGACTGGCCCGGAGTGCTGCACCCCCTACAGACGATTGCACAGGGACCCCACTCCAGCCCAAAGACCCCACGGGCCAGCAGCGCCTTCCTCAGCCCCTCCTGGCCGTCAGCCCCGCCTCAAGCCCTCCTCAAGGCTCTCCCCGGCTGTCATGCGGAGGAGTACTTTTCCTAATAACCTTCAGCGTCTCTGACTTTTATCATCCAGCGGCGGTTTTCAGGATTTACTGGGATTTCCCCTGACATGGTTTGACAGTTTCTTTGAGGAATTGGACAGTTTAGCTGCAGAACTCAATTTATCTGCGAGCGGCGTGTTCCGGTCCCCAGGCCACCAGGCACCCCTTCATGCCAGCTCTCGGGGACAAGCCGCGTGCTGGCTCTGATTTTGACAGACTAAGTGGCCGCCCAGAGTGGGGAACCTGCCGGGCGCGGCCGCGCTGCAGTCAGAGTCTTCTCTGAGGACGCCTGGGAAGCACGTAGTATATGATCGTGTTCTCCGTAACTAGGGTTTGGGGAAAAGCAATTCTGGAGGCAACTCAGAGAAATAGAGATGATTTCTCCAGGAGGTGAGAGCTGAGCCGTGGCCCTGCTTCCTGCAGGATCTCGGGGGAGGAGGCTTTTCCTCTCTTGTGTGCAGACAGGAGGTGTCTTTGGAAAGTAGGGGTGAGCCTGGGTTATGAGGATGAGGCTGGAGCTCCCGTTTCAACACTCAGGATCTCCATCTCCCCTCCGAACACTCTCGCCGGCTCTGTCCCACTCGCATCACGTGTCATACATCCTTCATCCGACGCCTGCTTCCCTTGGCCCGCGTGGCTCTCCCCACCTGGGGTGCAGGTGCTCTCCCTGCTTCTGCAGCCCAGGAGACCGCTTCCTGTTCCAGGCTCAGCACTCAGGTCCCCGTCCCGGGAGAACTCGGCCTGAGCGCCCTTCCTCTCTCCTCCTCTGGGTTCTCAGCCCTTTGTGCAGACGAGCTGGGCATGGGGGGCACACCGCATACGTGCTTAGGCACCTGCTGCCTCCCGCTCCAGGCACATCACCTGCGCCTTCCAGGACACTGAGAACAAATGCAAGGAAGACGTGTGCGCAACGTCCCTCTTGGAGCTCCTACTAAGTGCCAAATGCCGCTAGCAGCTGGGTCTGCACCGTGGCAAGACAGACCTGCCAGCGCTCCCTCCCCGAATGTTCCTCTCAGAACCCAGATCAGATGAGCAACGTGGCTGAGGTCGCCTCCGTCTGGAGCCGGTGACAGGCCCTGGGATGGCAGGTGAGTGAGTTGGCCTCTGCCTGGCCACATACCATGTGAACCCCCATCCCTTGCTGTCCCTCAAGTCTCCCATCTAGGGCTGCAGGGCCAGGTGCCAAGGCCACAAAGAGAAGGCGGCATCTGGCAAGCCCCGTGGAAGCAGAGGCCAGGTGTGGTCATCTACTGTTGGGAGAGGAAGGGCAGGCAGGAAGAAAAGAGGTAGAGGAGGAAAGATGGAGAGACAGAGGAAGGGATTAGGGATACAGAGATGGAGGGATGGGGGATGAAGGGATGAAGGGGTGAAGGGATGGAGGGAGGAGGGATGGAGAGATGGAGAGAAGGAGGGAGATAGGGATGGAGGGAAGGAGGGATGAAGAGAAGGAGGGATGGAGGGAGGGGAGGAAGCGGGCGGAGGGCGAGGGAGAAGAAGTTTGGGCAATTCTCAGAGGAGGAACCTCCATTATCGTGGTGTTGGCCATGAGAACTCCCCTTAAGAACCTTGCCGGGGATGCTGGCCCTCTGCACCATCCTTCCTGTATTCTTGGGACTGCAGAAGGAGCTGCTGTCTGGCCAAGGTCTCCAGAAAAGCTCTGGAATCCTCCTGGGGCCAGGATGGTGGGGTGCATAGAGCCCTGGAGCCTGTCACGTCACCCCATCGCTGACCTGCCCCAGGCCCAGGGAGAGACACATGGGCCCAGCCCCGGGTGATGGTAGCAACAGTCACCAAAAGGAGAAAGTGCGGGAACAGTTCAGCTCAGCCCCAACGGGCCAGGCGCATCGGACTGGGGGTCCCTCTGGGGTCTCCAGCCCTGTTCCCTCCAGACACCGATCCTCTCCACAGAGGGTGTGGTGGTACCTGTGGACACACAGAGAATTCTGCCCACATCCCAAGCCCTGGCTCTGGGAGTGCTCCCAGGACACATCCCCGCCTGTCGGAGGCTGACGCAGAGGAAAGATACAGATCCGGGCTTGGCCTCGGACAAGGGACCTCTCTGAGTTTCGCCTTCCCCGGCTGTAAAATGAAATAGGCTGAACGCTCCATGGCGTTCCTGTGAGCCTTGAGTGTCTCCCGTGGGCGTGCTGTCGCGGAGCCTGGGACGTGGCGAGCGCCCGCTGCGTGGACTCTTTTCCCCCCAGGTTGCCAGGAGGACCGTGCGAAGCCAGGCTATCTGCACGTGGTCAGCCCTTGATGCCCCGCGGCAATAGGATTTTCACTCCCGCTGCTTCCCTTGCACGGACTCAGGCAAGGGCCCCCCAGCAGATAAAGAAGCTTCCGGATGTCAACAATGCAGAGGAACCATTCATAGGAGGCAGCCCTGGACTTGGTGTGAGCAGGAAAGAGGCAGATCCAACTAGGCTCCGGGGTCAGAGACGTGGGTTCAAATCCCAGCCCCACCTCAGTTACCCGTGGGACCCTGAGCCGTAGAGGACACCAGGGTCCACCAGGTTGGGGCCCCCGGGCGCACTCTCAGTGGAACACATGACTGATGCAAGTCTATTGTCAAGTTGAAGTGCAGGTTACAAGACAGCCTTGATGAATTCATCCGTTATTAATTGGGCACCTGCCCTCCCACCCCGGATCTGCCATCCCTGATGCTAGATTGTGGGTGCGGGGCTTAGAGCTGCTCAAGTCTAACCCCTTCCCCCAACTTACACAGGGAAACCTATCATGTGAGGATAAACCACTGTGCTGATGGCTGTACAAGGTCATGTATGAAATGACAGTTCCGGCACATGGCAGCATCTCGCTCAACTAAGATAACCCCTCTTCATCCCAGCTGCCCACACACCCGTCCTCAGAGCCTCATCCAGGTGTCAGGAACTAAAACCATTTTTAACAGGGAAAGCATCTTGGCCCAGGACAAATTCTTTGTATTAAAACCAAAACAACCCCAAACCTCTGTGGGGACGTCCCAGTGGAGGTGATTCAGGCCACGTCAAGGGGAGGGGCCACACCTGGGGGCCATGCACCCTCCTGCCCTGAGGGTCCCAGTGCGCCGTAGCTGGTGGACTCGCCTCTTGACAGCCACACGCTCCGCTGGTTGGATCTGTGTGACGGGGAAGAGGGCTGCTCTGGCTTTGCCGTCTGCACGTTTATCAACTTCACGCTCCCCCGCTGGTGCCGCCTTTAACTGGGTTGAGAAGGCAGAGTGCCCAGCAGGAGGCGAACGCTGGGCCCTTCGCGTCCCCACAAGCCAGGCTTTGGCAGCGTCTCCCGCCAGTCCTTGGTGGAGGCAGGGAGTCAGACTCTGCCCTCAGGGCACGTGCCCCACACTTCGTGTATGAACACCCCTCGGGGTCCCCTTGCTTCTAGGACCCAAGGGGGTTTGTCTGACATGTCCTTCCTGGGAAGGCCGCCAGGCTCAGCGTCATCCCCAGCACTGGGGCGGGGAAGGGACCCCTGAGGTCTGACCCCGGCTAAGCCACCAACTCCTGGGGGCCCTGGGGAGCTTCGCTCACTCTCTGTGCCTCAGTTTCCCCTGGCGTGGCCAGCAAAGCCATGGGACGGCGTGGACTTTGGGGTCAGGCTTCCTCAGCCCACTCTTGGGTCTCCCACTTCCTAGCTGGATGAGGCAGTTCATGTCCTTGGGCATCAGTGTTCCGAATCTGTGAAATGGGGATGAAAATGCCCACTTTACAGGGCGAGCAAATCGTGGCTCAGATGAGATACTTATCCCTGTGGTCACTGAGTTAGAAATCAACTCAAGGCATCTGGTCCCGGGTTTTCAGCTTGTTCACCTGATTGTTGGCCTTTAGTCCCAAGAGCATCGTGACCCACGCCGGGGGTAGTGAGTGAGTCAGAGGTCGGAGGGAGCTGTAGCTTCAATCTAGTTAGGAAACAAACAGCTCTCCCTCGGGGAAAGGACCATGGCTGGAGGACGCCCTAGACCTTCTTTATCTAGAGAGATGCTACCTTCAACAAGGCTGGAGCATCAGTTTCCTCTTGACGCCGTGAACCTTCTCCTGAAGAGTCAGACGTGTGTCTTTCCAGAGACCTAGAGGGAATATGAACCACTCTTTCCTGGGAAACTGGGTTCTGGAATGTTTTCCTGTCCAGAAAGAAGGCCAGAGCAAAGCATGGTGGGGAAGGCACACGTGTGGGGCAGGACCCCTCCAGATATTCACGGCGGTGGGTGCAAGCTGGAAGGGAGGCGGCGGAGGCCTCGGGGCCCCAGGAAAGGGACTCCAGTGGGCAGGGACTCTGGGAAGGCTGGAAGTGTGTCCTCAGGCTTTCCCGGAGAATCCCCACCATCTAGTTCTCACAGACCCCCAGCAATGGTGCCGAACAATTCTCAAAATATCGAGCTACTCTTCCTCACTTGATCGTAGCAAAAACATCTCAGAATATTAAATTCCTAATTTTCATTTGAGACCCTATAGAAATATTCCTATGCACTGGGACTTGGAGCACCCTAAGTCATCATTTTGAAGAAAATTGATGAAAAGAATATTATATTATTTCGATTAAAAATAACAAAATGCATGAAAAAATAAGCATAGTGAGTAAAGAAAACTTTTTATCCTTTCCAGAAGGAGAGGCAAAAGGGGGCATGTCTAGCACTTAGAAAATCTCCATTGCATTTAATAAACATTTAGTGAAAGCCTGCTGTGAGTTAAGTGCTGAGTATGTAACAATGAAAAAGCTTCGATGTCTGACCTTAAGGAGTTTCCATTCCAGAGGTCCACTGGGTCACTGGATCCACGGCCGCAGCCATACACGGCGCTCTGTAAGGGGAGCACATGCGTTCCTGCTGGAGGGGTTTAGGGACAGTCTTTCTGATAAACTGACATTTAAGATGGAATCTTAGGGGTTTGCTGGACCGAGGTAGAGGGCAGCTGAGAAGGGAGAAAGAATGGTGTCTTGGAACATAAATAAAACTGTGTGGCTGCATCGACGTGTGTGTGTGTGTGTGTGTGTGCCCGTGTGTGTGCATCCTGAGTGTGTGGATGTGTATGCACGTGTATCCCATGCCTGTGTTCGTCCGTGTGTGTGTGTGTGTGTATGTGTGTGTGTCCGTGTGTGTGTATCCTGAGTGTGTGAATGTGTATTCACATTCAGAGTCCAGCTGACACCCTAGGACACCCTTCCTGCAGTGGAGTGAGCCCTGCGGGAGCCCATGTGGCCACCCTGGGAGCATCTTCCTTGACCACTGCATCCTGAGGGGGGACCCGGGAGCACTGGCTCTGTCTGTCCAAGGTCCAGGCCTGTATCAGGGCTAAGCCCCCGCACCTGTCTCCAGGTCTAGACACCTGCCCCCCTCAGGCCTCAGGTGGCCCCTGGGGATATGGTTCCTGAAGATGCTGTGGGCCAGGGACAAAAGCCAGGGTTCTTTCTGAGTCATGGCCTGAAATTCGGACGTCAGCCTTGAGATTTCTGTCTCTTAGCAACCACCTTCCCCAGCCAGCTGCCTCCAGGCCTGGGTTATCTGTCAGCCGGGGCTGCAGCCACAGCAGTGTGCACCCCAGGCTGGTCTGTACCTGGTGGGAGGACTTTTCCAGTGGGTTTCTTGTATTGGGGTCACTTGTGTCGGCTCAGCCAGGAATGTAGAGCAGGGGTATCAGGAGGGCCTGGCACGGCCCCCCAGCTCCCCAGCTTCCCTCCCCCACTGCAGCTCCCACCTCCCACCTCTGCTCACGGGAACCCCGGTTGGGGCAGAGAATTTCGCTTTTGCAGCCTTGCCAAGCACTCCATTCCTGGACTTGAGGCCCCAGGCAGAAGGAGCTCCTCTGACCAAAGCTGTACTTTCTTTTCTGTTTGCAGGCTTGTCTCTGCAGGAGTTTTACCGGTGCTGTAAGGAAGCAGCCACATCGGCCCACCTCCAGTTGTTTCTCTACCAAACCCCCAAAGCTCCGGCTTCTGCGAAGCCAGCTGCTTCGCTCCCGTGGGACCAGGGCTGGTGGCCCCAGAGAGGCCGCTGGTGCCAGCTCCTTCCTCTGCCCTGCCTGCTGCACACAGAGGGCTGCATCCCCCGCGAACTGCAGCCTCCAGGCATCTGTTTTCATGTCATCAGACAGGACAATCTTTGGCTGCGGTGGTTCAGAAAATGGTCAACAGCTCTGGCTCCAGTAGGGTGATTCCTCCAGGGCCCAAATGGCATCCGGCTTCTCTCCCTTTTCCTCTCTCCTCTTCTTCCCCCGTGCTTTGGTCTTGCTCTGCAGATGTCATCTTCCATGGCTGGGAAGTTGGTCCAGCTGAGCCTCACCCAGGAAGCCAGGGAAAGTCCCAGAGAAGACCCTGATTGGCCAGTTTGGGTCACATGCCCACCCCCGGAAATCATCTCTGGGGGCCAGCTTCCGGCACACACCTGTTGTTGGCAGGATTAAGAGCCCCATGATTCATGGTCCTCCCAGGAGAACCACCTGTGTCAGCCTATTCTCTGGTCTTTCTAGATACCTCTCCTGGGTCCTTTCTCAGATATTACAAGTAGGCTTGCTCCCAACCTACTTTGCCCAATTGTTTTCTCTCTGTCCATCTCTCCATCCACAGCACCCAGCTCTCCAGTCAAACCGAACCCTGCCTTTTTTCCCAGCCCACCCCCTCTTCTCCTCTGTGCCTGTGTCTGCCCATCTTCACCCTACATATCCTCCCAGGCCCAGTTCATATGCCACCTCCTCCAGGAAGCCTTCCCCAACGCCCCTTTAGAACTCTCCCCTCACCCAAGCCTCATTCCTCTTATTGTCCCTCCACCCTCCCCACAGACTCTGAGGCTAAAAAATACAGCCACACACTTGCCCAGATTCCAGATGCTTGAGGGCAGAACTCATTCCCCATCTGGACCTGTTATGGCTCATGAAAAAGTCCAGAGGTCCGGTTCAGCTGCTTCAGTCTGACAATGTCATCAATGCCTAGGCTCCTTTGTCCTTCTGCCCTGTGCTCCTCAGCCTGTGACTATGATCCTCATGGTCACAAAATGGCTGTTGAGATCAAGCCATTACCTCTGCATTCTGGACAGGAGGAAGGACACAAAGATCCAAAAAAAGAGGAAGTGGTGTCTAACTCTGGTACTTTAAGCTTTCCCAGAAGCCATCCCCAATGACTGTCACACCTTTTTAGCCAGAATGGTGCCGCTGGGCCACCGCTAACCACAAGGGAGGCTGGGAGAGAAAGTGGTTTAAATGGGCATTTTGCAGCTCTGGCCAAAATCAGGGAGAGTGGCTATTAGCTAGGTGACCGGCAGCATCAGCTACCACCTCTAAGAGTTCACTCTAGCTTTGATTACCTCAAAGACAGGGAGCTTGTTCTCCCCCAGGGTGGCCAGACTGCAGCTGGGACCCTGAGAGGAGGCAGCAGAACTCCCAGGCTCGGGCTCTGGAGCCCACAACTCCTGCTTCAGGGGCAGACTCTCTGGTAATTTCACGGACACACCAGGACGCTCAGATTCTTATCAACAGGGCTCAATGCCAGCCATCAAACCGGATACACTCATTCGAACCACATTTCTGGGTAATGATGCTTCCTTACACAAAACCATCAGGATTGTCTCCAAGACAGATCACCGCCTGGACCACACAACAGCTTTTCCGTTATCTCTGTGTAACCGGCCTCCGTGGAGTGATCAACAGCCCAGGTTGAAACGCTGCTTCTGCAAATTGAACTCTGTGGGGCCGGAGGACTACCATTACGTTAATTGTATTCCAAATCTTCCATTTATCTCCTGCCTGCCACTCCAGATGCCAGGTGGATGTGTCTGTGCGCACTTATGAATACACATCTCTGGCTCAGCCCTTGGCTTCCTCTTTGAGAGGCTCTCTCTGGCTATCTCTGAGACCTCTGCTCTCCCCATCTCTGTGTGGGTTTGCTTGAAGGATGGCCTTGTCCAGGTGCAAACGCTTTGCTTTAGATACGTGTGAGTTTGACGGATGCGAGGTCCCAATCTGGGGAGGTGGAGCCCAAAGGCAAGGTGCACACTCTGGCCTCAGAGTCAGTTACCATCCTACACGAATCCTGACGTTAGCATATCACTGCATAATGGCTGGTCTATTTGTAAGCCACCAAAGGGACAAAGGCCAGCCTGAAGTTCTCCTCCAGTCACAGCACCCTGTTTTTTTTTTTTTTTTTTTTTTTTTTTTTTTTGCGGTACGCGGGCCTCTCACTGTTGTGGCCTCTCCCGTTGTGGAGCACAGGCTCCGGACGCGCAGGCTCAGTGGCCATGGCTCACGGGCCCAGCCGCCCCGCGGCATGTGGGATCTTCCCAGACCGGGGCACGAACCCGTGTCCCCTGCATCGGCAGGCGGACTCTCAACCACTGCGCCACCCGGGAAGCCCCCACAGCACCCTCTTTGATTTGAGGCTATTCCTACAGAAGGGACTTCTTTGCATGGAGGGCAGACAGGGCTGGAAGAAGACCTGCATGTGGGTCCCCCCTGCCCTGGGCCCCTGGGGTGTGCAATTGATCCAGCATCCGTGGGAGCCGGCGGGGCCGTGAGGTTGGTTCCAGGTGTCTGGGGCCGTCAGCAAACACCTTCAGCTCAGCACGGAAATGCGGTCGTGCTCCTCTTCCGCCAGGCTTGGAGGCAGACAGAAGCCAGTCCAAGATGCTCTGAGAGCTCAGACCAGGAAGGGCCATCCATTCTGCATGCATAGATCTTGTGCCCCTGCCCGCCTGCAGCAACTGAATCTGTTCACACATCCCCCAGGCACAAAGCGATGGCAATAATCACAGCAGGAAGTCATAGAAAAGTGCGAGTCCTTCCACTCAGAAGGTCTACTTCCGGAGATTCATGCTGAGCACGTAAGTAAGGGCATATGGGCAGAGCCGACTGCCTCCACACTGCGCACAATGGCGAAAATGTGCCCAGGAACTGAATGGCTGACACTAAAATTGGTGATGCCTGGCAACATGGCAATATTCATTCACAAACTAAACCACTCAACACACAGTGCTAAGTTCTCAAAGGAGGTTGTGAAAAGTGGTTAAAAACATGGCCTCATTTCTGTTAAAAAATAATTATATCCATCCATCCACACACACACACACACACCACAATTGATTGAGCAATAGTTTCTTAGATACGACACCAAAAGCACACAAAGAAAAAATAGATAAATTGGACTTCGCTGAGATTGAAAACTTTTGCTTCAAAGGATACCACCAAGAAAGTGAAAAGACAGCTCACAGAATGGGAGACATTGTTTGCAAATCATATATCTGATAAGAGATTTGAATCTAGAACACATCAAGGATTCTTACAACTCAATCCGAAGAAGACAATCGGTAAAAAAAAAAAAAAGAAAAAAAAATGGGCAAAGTTTGTGAACAGACATTTCTCCAAAGAAGACATACAAAGGGACATTCAGCAAATGGAAAAGATGCTCAACGTCATCAGCCATCAGAGGAATGCAAATCAGAACACAGTGAGATGGGATCTGGGAGACTTAAAATTAAGACGACAGATCATTGCCAGAGCTAGCAAGAATGTGGAGAAACAGGAACCCTCATACCCTGCGGGAATGTAAAATGGTGCAGCCACTCCGGAAAACAGTCTGGCAGTTCCTCCAAAGGTTAAACATAGAGTTACCGGGCTTCCCTGGTGGCGCAGTGGTTGGGAGTCCGCCTGCTGATGCAGGGGACACAGGTTCGTGCCCCGGTCCGGGAGGATCCCACATGCCGCGGAGCGGCTGGGCCCGTGAGCCATGGCCGCTGAGCCTGCGCGTCCGGAGCCTGTGCTCCGCGACGGGAGAGGCCACAGCGGTGAGAGGCCCGCGTACCGAAAAAAAAACAAAAAACAAAAAAACATAGAGTTACCATATGACTCAGCAATTCCACCCCTACCTAACAGAAATAGAAATATGTCCACACAAGAACCTGTACACAAACGTTCATAGCAGCATTATTCACAATAGCCAAAAAGTGAAAACAACCCAAATGTCCATCAAATGATAAATAGATAAACCAAGTGTGATATGTACATTGATATAATTTATATATTAGCCATTATCAGATATATGATTTGCAAAAATTTCCTTCATCATGTGGCTTGTCTTTTCTCTTTCTCAATGGTGTTGTCAACTGGGGGGAAAGAAAACACACAACATGAGAGCTGTGAATTTCAGTTTTATTTGGGGACTTACTGAGGACTAGAGCCTGGGAGACAGCCTCTCAGATGGCTCTGAGGACCTGCTCCAAAGAGGTGGGGGGAAGGTCCGTAAAAATATGATTTTGGTGAAGGGGGTACCTGCAATCAGGCACACATCTCAAGAGAAGGTCGCTGCTAGTCACGAGGAACAGATGTCTCCGTTCATGATTTTAGTGCTCTTCTAGGTATGCAAAGATGCAAGAAACTGGGTACATAGAATTTCCTCCTGAAAGTATCTAAGCATCTGAAGGTCTGTTCTGCCAGTTTTTCCCAGAGCACAAAGGGCCTCGTTCCTGATCTTTACCCTGAATTCCTGATGACCTAATCCTTGTAGAGCTGGATGGCAAGTGACGTTCTTTAGTTGGCAGTGTCCTTTGAAGTACAAAATTTTAATCTTGATGAAGACCCAAATTACCTATTTTTCCCTTAGTTGCGTGTGTGTGCAAATATCTAAGAAATCATTGCTCAGTTCAACATCACGAAGATTTAGGCCTGTGTTTTCATCTAAGACTTTTACAGTTTTCCCTCTTACATTTAGGTCTTTGATAAATTTTGAGTTAATTTCTTAGCTTAGGGTGTGAGATAGGCATCCAACTTCATTCATTGGCATGTAGATATCCAATTGTCCCAGCACTATTGGTTGAAAAGTCTATTCTTTCCCCATTTAATGGTTTTGGCTCCCTTGCCAAAATCAATTGGCTGTAATTGTGAATGTTCATTTCTGGTCTCTTAATTCTATTCCATTAACCTATAAGTCTCTACTTATGCCAGTACTGCACTGTCTTTATTCCTGTAGCTTTGTAGTATGTTTTGAAATCAGGAAGTGTGAATCCTCCAACTTTGCTCTTCATTTTCCAGATTGTTTTGGATATTCTGGGTCCGTGAGTGTTTGTATGAATTTTGGATCAGTCAGTTCATACAAAGAAGCCAGCTGGAATTCTGATAGGGATTGCATTGGATATATAGATCAGTTTGGGGAGTATCGACATCATAATAATATTAATTATTCTTTTTTTTTTTACAGCAGGTTCTTATTAGTCATCCATTTTATACATATTAGTGTATATATGTCAATCCCAATCTCCCAATTCATCACACCACCACCCTTCCCCCACTGCCACGTTCCCCCTTTGGTGTTCATACGTTTGTTCTCTACATCTGTGTCTCAATTTCTGCCCTGCAAACTGGTTCATCTGTACCACTTTTCTAGGTTCCACATATATGTGTTAATATATGATATTTGTTTTTCTCTTTCTGACACACTTCACTCTGTATGACAGTCTCCAGATCCATCCACGTCTCTACAAATGACTCAGTTTAATTCCTTTTTATGGCTGAGTAATATTCCATTGTATATATGTACCACATCTTCTTTAATCATTCGTCTGTCGATGGGCATTTAGGTTGCTTCCATGTCCTGGTTATTGTAAATAGTGCTGCAATGAACATTGGGGTGCATGTGTCTTTTTGAATTATGGTTTTCTCTGGGTTTATGCCCAGAAGTGGGATTGCTGGGTCATATGGTAATTCTATTTTTAGTTTTTTAAGGAACTTCCATACTGTTCTCCATAGTGGCTGTATCAATTTACATTCCCACCAACAGTGCAAGAGGGTTCCCTTTTAAGGAATACAAACTGGAAAAGAAGAAGTAAAACTGTCACTGTTTGCAGATGACATGATACTATACATAGAGAATCCTAAAGATGCCACCAGAGAACTACTAGAGCTAATCAATGAACTTGGTAAAGTTGCAGAATACAAAATTAATGCACAGAAATCTCTTGCATTCCTATACACTAATGATGAAAAATCTGAAAGAGAAATTAAGGAAACACTCCCATTTACCATTGCAACAAAAAGAATAAAATACCTAGGAATAAACCTACCTAGGGAGACAAAAGACCTGTATGCAGGAAACTATAAGACACTGATGAAAGAAATTAAAGATGATACAAACAGATGGAGAGATATACCATGTTCTTGGATTGGAAGAATCAATATTGTGAAAACTAGAACAAAAACTTTTAAAATTTGTATGGAGACACAAAAGCTTTTAAAATTTGTATGGAGACACAAAAGCTTAAAAGCTTTTGCACAGCAAAGGAAACTACAAACAAACTACGAAAAGACAACCCTCAGAATGGGAGAAAATATTTGCAAATGAATCAATGGACAAAAGATTAATCTCCAAAATATATAAAAAGTACATGCAGCTCAATATTAAAAAAACAAACAACCCAATCCAAAAATGGGCAGAAGATGTAAATAGACAATTCTCCAAAGAAGACATACAGATGGCCAAGAGGCACATGAAAATCTGCTCAACATCACTAATTATCAGAGAAATGCAAATCAAAACTACAATGAGGTATCACCTCACACCAGTTAGAATGGGCATCATCAGAAAATCTACAAACAACAAATGCTGGAGAGGGTGTGGAGAATATTAATTACTCTGATCCACGAACATAAGACGTGTTTCCATTTATTTATTCTACTTTAATTTCTCTCAGCAATGTTTTGAAGTTTTCAGAGCATGCTATTTTGTACTTCCTTTGTTAAACATATTCCTAAGTGTTTTATTCTTTTTTATGTTATTATAACTGAATTGCTTTAATTTTATTTTCAGATTGTTCATTGCTAGTGTATAGAAATATGATTGATTTCTGTATATTGATCTTGTATCAATATCTTTTTTTTTTTTTTTTTTTTGGCAGCACCATGTGGCTTCCAAGATCTTAGTTCCCTGACCAGGGATCAAACCCGTGCCCCCTGCAATGGAAGCGCAGAGTCCTAACCACTGGGCTGCACTGCCAGGGAATTCCCTGCTCTTATATCTTGAAACCTTGGTGAGCTCATTTACTAGTTCTAATAACTAATTTAACTAATAATGGAGTTTAGTGGATAGTACATTCCTTAGGATTTCCTTTTTTTTTTTTTTTTTTTTTTTAAACTGCAACTATGAAGTTTATTGTGGGTAACTTACATACAGGCAGGAAAGAACGATCGGACAGTCAATCCAGAGGCCTCCGCCGCATTCGCCGCGGCACCAAAAGGGGTACAGGGGGGTTTAAAGGGGCCAGAGCTAAAAACAGAATCTGACTATTAGGGAGAAGCACATCCGCGTGGATGGGAAGGATGAGGTTCCTCCCCGCCCCCGGGGGGGTGGGTCTCATGGCCATTAACCATCTGCATCAGCAAAAGACACTCTTGCAGTTTTCACATGGGATGAAGGCAAGCGTAAAGGTTGGCAGGGAACTTATCGGGCTTGGACGCACCCCTTGTTCGTAGGCTAAAGCTCAGTTTCGCAGAAAGGGGAGGGGGTAGGACTGTGGCCCTACGATGGAGCTGACAAGATGGAGACAGTGTGTTTCAGCCACACACTCCCAGAGAAGTGCAAACAACTTCTCACTACTGTTGTGCTGGCCAAGCCTCCTCACTTCTCTGAGCCCATTTGCTCATCTATGAAATGGGAATGATGTATGTGTGACCCAGCCAGTCACCCTGATACAGGATACCATGTGATGACTAGTAGCAACCCTGACCCTGCTCCTGGCTCACTGTGAACCCAGTGAATCCTTGCACCCCCTCAGGGCCTCAATTTCACCATGTGCTACATGGTCTGCCCATGAGAACAGTGTGAATGGGCCCCGTCCCTCTTGCCAGATGATTTGCTGGTCTTCAGGAGCATCCATGCAGACGTTATCCTGAACCCAAACCAGCCACTGATAGGAAGTCTCAATGGTATTCTCAAAACTGCTTAGAGTTGTCCTTGTTACATGACGCTCTGGCTCAAGGTCTTTCACGGAGTTGCAATCAAGTTGGCTGCTGGGGATGCAGTCTCATCTGAAGCCTTGATTGGAAGGGCTCCACTTATAAGCCCATTCAAGTGGTTGGTGGCGGAGCCTTCAGCTCTTCAAGCAGGCTGATGGACTGAGGGCCTCGTTCCTTGGGGACTGTTCCCACCTGGTACCTCCTTGTCCCCTGCATGAGCTGCCCCCAAGCTGTTCCCTCAGAGCTGCTCGCCTCTGCAGGACTCTCCGCCGCGCCCCAAGCACATGACCGTAGCCTTTCTGAAGACGCACAAGACTGCGGGCACGACAGTGCAGAACATCCTGTTCCGCTTCGCCGAGCGCCACAACCTGACCGTGGCCCTGCCACACCCGAGCTGCGAGCACCAGTTCTGCTACCCGCGCAACTTCTCGGCGCACTTCGTGCACCTGGCCACGCGGCCACCGCACATGCTGGCCAGCCACCCGCCTAGGATTTTCTACATACAAGATTACATCATCTGCAAATAGAGATAATTTTACTTCTTCCTTTTCAATGTGGATGCCTCTTTTTCTTGCCTAATTGCCTTAGCTAGAGCCCCAGTACAATGTGGAATAGAAATCATGAGGGTGGATCTCCTTGTCTTTTTCCTTTTATATATATATTTTTTATCCTTATCTTGTTCCTGATTTCAGGGGGAAAGCATCCTGTCTTCCACCACTACATGTGATATTAGCTATGGGCTTTTTGTAGATGCCCTTTATCAGACTGAAGAAATTCTTTTCAATTCCTAGTTTGTTGAGTGTTTTTGATCACAAAAGTGTGTTGGATTTTGTCAAATACTTAATCTGCATCTATTGAGAGGATTGTTTTGTTTTTGTTTATTATTTTACTGATGTGGTGAATTATATTAATTGATTTCTGAATGTTAAACCAACCTTGCATTATTGGAATAAGTCTTACTTGGTCATGGCGGACAATCCTTTTTATATGTTACTGGATTTAGTTTGCTAGTATTTAATGAAGGATTCTTATATATATATATTCTTAAGTGATATTGGTCTGTAGTTTTCTTGTGATAGCTTTGTCTGGTTTTGGTATAAGAGTATTACTGACCTCAAAATGAGTTGTGAAGTATTCCTTCCTCTTTGATTTTTTTGGGAAAGAATTTATAAAGAATTGGTATTAATTCCTCCACCAGTGAAGCCATCTGGTCCTGGGCTTTCTTTGCGGGAAGTTTTCTATACTGCTAACATCAAGTTCTTTACTTATATATTCAGCTTTTCTATTTCTTCCAGTCAATTTCGATAGTTTGTATCTTCCTGTGAATCTGTCCATTTCGTCTAAGTTGTCTCAGCATACACTTTTTCATAGTATTTAAATGGTATCTTTTAAACTTTTCATTTTCTGTTCATTTCTGGTATATAGAAATCCAGTTGACTTTTGTATGTTGACTTGTTAAACTCTCTTGTTAATTCTAATAATTTACCTATAGCATCTCTATAAGTCGAGACATATATAGTCACATTTTATGTGAATAAAGACAAATGGTTGCTACATTTCCAGTCCCTGTGATTTCATTCTTTTCATTGCTGTATCACACTGGCTAGGACCCCCAGTCCAATGCTGAGGAGAAGTGGGGATAGCAAACCTCTTTGCCTTGCTGCCAATCTTAAAAGAAAAGCTTTCACCATTTTACCAATACATATGTATCGTCTATAGGTTTTTGGTGGATACCGCTTAACAGATTAAGGAATTTCTTTATATTCCTGGTTTTCTGAGAGTTCCTTTTTTCATGAGTGGACATGGAACTTTATCAAATGCCTTTTCTACATCCATTAATATAATCAAATAAATTTTCTCCTCCAATCTGCTAATTCAACAAATAATATTTGCTTTCATAATATTAAATCTACCTTGTAGTTTGGTTGCGGTTTTTTTCATATTTTCTTTAGAATTTTGCATCTATGTTCATGAGCGAGATTCGCCTGTAATTTTTCTTTCTCATATTATCCTTTTCCCTTTTTTATATCAACTTAAAACTGGTCTCACAAAGTGAGTTGGGCAATCTTCCCTTTTCTCTTTCTCTGGAAGTGTTTGTGTAAGGGTAGCATTCTTGTTCCTTAAATGTGAGGTAGAATTCTCTGGTGAAACCATCTGGACATGGAGTCTTCATTGTGGGAAGGTTTTTACAGATTCAGATTTTCCTTTTCTTTTTGTGCCAACTTTGGAGCGCTGTATTTTTCTAGAAATTTATCCATTTCATGTAAAATTTCATGTTAAATTGGCACAATTGTTCCCATATTGACCTCTAGTTAGATTCCTATAGCTGTTGTAACAACTCATCACAAACCTGGGGCCTTAAACCAACACAAATTTATTCTTGTACGGTCTGGAGGCCAGAAGATCAAAATGGGTTACCCTGGGCAAAAGTCAAGGTATCAGCAGGGCATGCTCCTGCCATGCCTTGTAACCAGCAGCCCTTGTACAGGTATGTTGTCCACAACATCCACGACCATGTTTCTCATCTATCTCAGTGACACGTGGAGATGGCAGAATCAGGATCCAAGGTGATCTTTAATGCGCTCAGCGGGCAGGGGAAGGGGAGAAAGAGACAGAGAGACACAGAGAGAGAGGCAGAGAGACAAAGGGACAGAGAGAGACAGAGACAGAGACACTAGACACATCAAATGGAAGAACTAAGCACTAGAGGAGCATTTCCCAGTGTGAATTCTGAGACATCTTAGGCCTAAAAGAAGATCAGAGGGAAGAAAAGCATTCTGTATTCTAATAAATTAGTTGGGCAGAACTTAAACTGACTGTCCTCTGACATTCTAAATGGTACTTTTAGGTTTCTGAGAATAATTCTGGTGGGGGAGTGGGGAAAGGAGTGAACTGTACTTATTTATTTGTTTATTTTTATTTTTTTAGCTGCTTTGGGTCTTTGTTGTTGAGCGCGGGCTTTCTCTAGCTGAGGCGAGCCGGGGCTGCTCTTCATTGCGGTGCACAGGCTTCTCAGTGCGGTGGCTTCTCTTGTTGCGGAGCATGGGCTCTAGGTGTGCGGCCTTCAGTAGTTGTGGCGTGCGGGCTCAGTAGTTGTGGCTCACAGGCTCAGTTGCTCCGCAGCATGTGGGATCGTCCCAGACCAGGGATCGAACCCGTGTCCACTGCACTGGTAGGCGGATTTTTAACCACTGCACCACCAGGGAAGTCCTGAGTGAACTGTATTTAACCCACTGTTTCCCAGACTTAATTGCTTCAGAATCCTGTTTCCTCCCGATACCTGTCTACAGCCCAGGAAACTTAAATTTTTTTAATGTGCAAACTGGAAAGTGGATTCTTTGACTTATTAGGAAGTGCTGGTGTTGAAGGAAGGAAGTGATAAGAACATAAGCAGAAATTCATGACTATGAAACAGAAAAGCAATTTGTTAAATCAACAGCTGATTCTTTAAAAATAAATAATACAGTAGTCCATCTCTGGCCAACCAAATCATTATAAAAAGGAAAACAGATTAAGAAGAAGAAAAAGGATGTTACGTTACAGAGATGATTTTCCAAGCCTAGGAGAATACCATGCACAATTTTATGCTGGTAAATCCGAAAATCTCCATGAAATGGACCATTTTCTATGAAGGTCCCCAAAAAGGATTAAAGCAGAAGTAAGCTAATCTGGGATAAAAATGTCATTCATCACCTCTGTTACCTAATACCAGAAATTCCAGCCAATTAAATTTAACAGGAAGATAAACCAGTAGGTGGTGTTCTCAGTGAGGAGACAGACCTTCTCATCCACCCAGGAGATGCTGGTCTTACTGGAAGCCCAGAAGCACCAGTAGGAAACTACTGGAGCCACGGATAATTGAGAGTTGTTGCCTCTAAGTTGAAAAAGAGGGTAAAACCCAGTAATAATCAGATAGAGAATGGATGGTAAATGTGATGGCATTAAGTCAAGTAACTACAACAAGAAAGGCACAAGACCCAAGTAAAGGGAAACCCAAAACTTCATTGAAGAGCTGGGCTGGACTTGGTGAGAGCAGAGAGGTGCAGGGTTTAAGGGGTGCCCCCCATCCCCAGGTGACCTTGCACTTGCAGGACGCTGAGAGGGAGCTGCCTTAGGTTCCACTTATGTGTTTACGTTGCAAAAGGTCTGAAAGGGACACACAAAATGCTAACTGTGCATATAAGGCTTACCTTGAGTTTTACCTTATATATTTCTGCACTGTTTAATTTTTTTATATGTATACATTATTTTGTACTTAATTATATTTAAAACTGATCTCTTTCATTTTATTGTTTCCTTTATACTCTACTTATACTTTATACTCTATTTTCTAAATTTTCTACAATGATCACGTATTACTTTTATAAAACAGAACAAATCGATAAACATTATGGAAAGTTAAGTTCATGAGAAATAAAAAGTGGGTATGAATAGCCAATACATTTTTGAAAAGGTACAGTGGTGAGGGAAAATGTGCTCTATCAACTATTTTAAATTGAAAACAATATGAATCATAAATAAAAGAAGTTATTTTTCTTTCTCTTCTTAGTTGTTTTTAAAAAGCCAAGTCAGTCCAATATCTAGGAGTTAAATACATGAAGACCCTAGGGAGTATCTCTTGAACTCCTCAGAAAATATTAATTTCTCCTTCTCCTCTGTCCTATGGCTTTATCAAACATTTATGCCTACTCTTTTAGTCTTTTACTGACTTATAAGCTTCTGCTGATCAGAGACTGTATTCTCTTTTAAGTTGTTCAGATAAATTTTCTTCTAACATTTCCTGTTTATGTATTCTTTAACAGAATTTTAAAATATTTTATAGTCCCCAAGGAAAAAAATGAAGCTATTGGGCTACTAGTAAGGCTGAGGCTTACAAAAAGAGTGTTCACTATTTTAATTAAATGTTTTTGGTTCAGGTGAATTCACAATGTGTTCTTATGACTTTAATCCAATGTAATTGGTTATTGACTGAATAACGAGAACGCATGTGAGCAGGAAACTTGCACCCAAGCAGAAATAAAAATGGATTTATAGTACTTCCCTGGTGGTGCAGTGGTTAGGAATCCGCCTGCCAATGCAGGGGACACGGGTTTGACCCCTGGTCCAGGAAGATCCCACATGCCAAGGAGCAACTAAGCCCATGAGCCACAACTACTGAGCCTGCGCTCTAGAGCCCACGTGCCACAACTACTGAGCCCACGTGCCACAACTACTGAAGCCTGCACACTCTAGGCATGCATGCTGCAACTACTGAAGCCCGCGCACCTAGAGCCGGTGCTCTGCACCAAGAGAAGCCACCGCAATGAGAAGCCCACACACTGCAACGAAGAGTAGCCCCTGCTCGCCGTAACTAGAGGAAGCCCACACACAGCAATGAAGACCCAATGCAGCCAAAAAATAATTTAAAAAAAAAGAAAAAAATGGATTTATATTTTCCAATAATCTTCTGGTAAAAAAAATAATTAAAATATTTTATGAGTCTGAATATATGTTCAATAAAATAGAAAACAGAACTTAAAAAAAAAAGCCAAGTCAGGTTCAGGGTGTAGAAAACTGCAAGAAAACATCACTCCCAACCTAACAAGAAAAAGCTGTGTCATCTCCAAAAAAAATCACAATTTTTCTTGAGCCCGTGAGAGAGCTCAGATCACAAGGAAACGAAGGGAGGGGAATTCTAAACAGTGGCAGCCCCTCTGAACGGAGACGGGGTCACCAGCTTCTCCACCTTCAGCAAAGCACAGGTGAAAGGGCACCACAACGACAGGTCAGGAGAAAACAGCTAACATTTTAATAAATTCTTAAATGCTTATGGGCTGCTGTGACCATTTAGAATGACCAGGAGCCCCAGACACAGCGGAGGCCATGCTCACTCACCAGCTTTTTTCCACTGGCCCAGGCTTGGTGACGACAAGGAACAGTGGGGACAGGACATGAGGCCAGAGAAAGCTGTGCTTCCTCTGATACACAGACTTGCAATACCACTCCCTTTTCCACGCACTCCTCTTATACCAAACAAAGCCTCAAGCCCCAGGGAGCAGCAGGAAGTCCTCCCAACTGCAAGGCCCGGGGAAGACCCACTGCTTCTGAAGAAGACAAGCAAAAGACGTCTTCCATCTTGCAAAATATGAAAAGGAAGAGCAAATTCAACCCAGGGTAAAAGCAGAAGGAAGGGAACAACCCAGATAAAAACAGATGGAGAGGGCGTGGAGAAAAGGGAAGCCTCCTACACCGTTGGTGCAGCCACTATGGAGAACAGTATGGAGGGTCCTCAGAAAACTAAAAACAACGCTACCACATGGTCCAGTAATCCCGCTCCTGGGCATATATCTGGACGAAACTATAATTCAAAAAGATATGTGCACCCCACTGTTCATGGCAGCACTACTCACAATAGCCAAGACAAGGAGACAACCTAAATGTCCATCGACAGATGAATGGATAAAGAAGATGTGGTACATATATACAATGGTATATGCATATACAATGGTATATAAAATGGTATATGTATATACAATGGTATATGTATACAATGGAATACTACTCAGCCATGAAAAAGAACAAAATAATGCCATTTGCAGCAACATGGTTGCAACTAGAGATTACCATACTAAATGAAGTAAGTCAGAAAGAGAAAGACAAATACCATATGATATCGCTTACATGTAGAATCTACGATATGACACAAATGAACCTGTTTATGAAACAGAAACAGAAATCAGGGACATAGAGAACAGACTGGTGGTTGCCAGGGGGGAAGGGGGTTGGGGGAGAGATGGACAGGGAACTTGGGGTTGGTAGATGCAAACTATTACATGTAGAATGGATAAACAACAAGGTCCTGCTGTATAGCACAGAGAACAAGATTCAATATATCCTGTGATAAAATATAATGGAAAAGAATATGAAAAAGAATGTGTATATATATATATATATATAACTGAATCACTTTGCTGTACAGCAGAACTTAACACAACATTGCAAATCCACTATACTTCAACTAAAAAAATAAAACAAAGAGCAGAAATCAATGATATGGGAAACAGAAACATGGAGTAAATCAATGAAATAAAAAATGGTACTTTACAAAGATCAGTACAATTGATAAACGTCTAATCAGAATGTTTAAAAAAGCCACAATATCAGGCAATAGAAGAGAGGAAAACACTCGAGATCCCACAGACTTCAAAAAGGTAATTAAGGAGTATTACCAGCAACTTTATGCAAGTAAATTTGCTAACTTGGATAAAACGGACACGTTCCCCCAAAAGACACGTTACCAAAGCTCACTGAAGAAGAAACAGATGACTGATCAGTCCCATCGAGCCCCTAAAGAAACTGAACTCCCTAGCAAACACCTTATTACCACGAGAAAACTCCAGGCCCAGGGAGTTTTACTTCTACCTAACAGTTAAGGAGGAAATAATCTAATCTTACACAAACTCTTTCAGAAAACAGCTGAGAGGAACAGCTCCCAACCTTTTATGAGGCAATCATAAACCCTAAAAACAGAGACGCTGCAGAAAAGAAAATGACAGACCAATATCCCTACTGATAAAAAACACATAAGGGACTTTAAAGTATTAGCAAAGCAAACGCACTATTTTATAAAAAGGATAATACTCAATTACCAAGTTTTGTTTATCCCGAGAATGCGGGGTTGGTTTATCATCGGAAAATCAGTCCGTGTAATTCACCATGTTAACAGGATAAAAGAGAAAAAGTATGATTGTTTAAATTGCAGAAAAAGCATTTAACAAAATTCAACATCCATTTTTGATTTAAAAAAAAGAACTCTCACAAATGAGAGCTAGATGGAAATCTCATGAATCTGTTAAAAGGCATGTATGAGAAACCTACTCCTCAGCGTCATAGCAAATGTGAAATATCGACCATGTTCCCCCAGGTCAGGAATAACACATGGCTACCTGCTCTGTGACTTCCGTCTAACGCTGTGTTAGAAAGTCCTAGACAGCGCGAAAAGGCAAGAAAGAAAAATAAAAGGCATCCAGACTGAAAAGACAGATATAAACTCTCTTTATTCACAGACAATGTGATCGTGAGTATAGAAAATCCTAAGGAGCCTGGGAAATAACTACCAGGACTGATACATGAATTTAGCAAAGTCACAGAATAAAAGCAAATGTAAAAATTAGTTTGGGTTTTATACCTTAGCAAGAAACAATTGCAAAATGAATTGTTTAAAAAATTCCATTTAAAATAGCATCCAGAATCATAAAACCCTTAGGAATACATTCACAAAAGATGTGATAGGCCATTAACTACAAAACTGCTGAGAAGAATTAAAGAAATTCTAAACAAAGTGAGCAATAAACCATATTCATGTATTGGAAGACTCAACATTATTAAAATGTCAGGTTCCAACCACTTTAGTCTGTAGATTCAATTCCTTCCCAATCAGAGTCCCAGCAGGCTTCCTTAATAGAAATTGATGAAATGATTATAAAATTTATATGGAATTGCAAAGAACCTAACATAGAACTATGAGAGTAGAAATGCTCTAGTGAGCACTTAAAATATGGTTATTATATTCAAGGAACTAAATCTTTCATTTTACTTAATTTTAATAAATTTAAACAGCCACATGTGTCTAGCAACTTACTAACTGGAGAGCACAGATGTACGGTACCCACAGCAATCTTGAAAAGGAAGCACATCATTGCAGCATTTACACATCCTGAGTTCAAAGCTTACTACAAAGTCACAGTAATCAAGACGGCATGGTGCTGGCACGGAAATAGACAAATAGATTTTTGAAACAGAAGGAGTCCAGAAGTAGACCAACTCTATTAGGTCGTTTGATTTAAACAAAGTCACCAAAGCGACCCAATGGAGAAACAGAGCATCTTTCAACAAGTTATTCTAAAGCAATTGAATGTCCATATGGGAAAAAAACAAATTTCAACCCCATCTCATATCATCCACAAAATACTTTTTTGAGATGAATCAGAAACCTACATGTAAAAGTTAATACTGGAAGAATCTAAAAAAGAATAGCTATTCATATATGTATAACTGAATCACCTTGCTGTATATCTGAAACTAACACAACATTGTAAATCAACTATATTTCAATAAAATCTTTTCAGAAGTTTAAATTTTAATTTTTTAGAAGGAATTACAGAATATTTTTGTGTCTTGGGGATTGACCAAAGTATTTAGGACTGGGAGAAGTACCAGGGAATTTTCTGTGTGGTGATGTTCTGTATCTTGAGAGGGGTTTGCGTGACAGTGGTGGATGCTTTTTTCAAACTCCCCAGATGGTTCCACTGTACGTGAATTCATCCCCCTTCTGCCGATAAAAAAAAGCACTGTAAACAAATGTGGAAGTCTAGTTAGCGGTATGCATGCTAAGTGCTTAGAGGTAAAGTCGACTGATATCTTTCACTTACTGCCCTGTGCATTAAAAGTAAGACATATTGAGGATGGATGGAAGGATGGATGCTTATGCAATAAAGCAAATTTAGCAAAATGCTCATTGTAGAATGTAGCTGGTGGATGTATGGATGTTTATGATACAGTTTTTTTCAACTTTTATGTGTGTTTGATATTTTTCATAAAACATCGGGGCTGGGGGGGAGACAAGATATATTAATGGTTAGCAAAAAAAAAAAAAAAAGGCTCAGAATCATTAGAAATCAGAGAAACGTAAAGTAAAACCATCATGGGATACTGCTACCCGCCCACCAGAACGGCTGAAATGAAAATGACTGACAACAGCAAGGGAAGAGAGGAAGCTGGACCAACGTGAACTTACACACACAACCACGAACGTCAAATGGCGCATCCACCTTGGAAGGCAGTTTGGCCGTTTCTTATAAGGTTACACAGTTTACCTATGGCCCAGCAATTCCGCTCCTTGTATTTACCCAAGAGAAATGCAAACATATGTGCACAAAGAGACTTTTCTAGGGACGTCCATAGCAACTTTATTTGTGTTTGCTCAACCTGGAAGTAGCCTAGATGTCCATTAACAGATGAATGGCAAAACAGCTAGGGTCTGTCTACAGAATGAAGTGGACCTTTAATCAGCAATAATAAGAAATGAACATACACCAACATACACCAACACGGATGGATCTCAAAACATCATAGTAGCAAAAGAAGCTTAAATACAAAGGGGTGCCCACTTCATGAATCCATCAATATGAAGTTCCAGAAGCTAATCTATGGGCATAGACATTAAAACAGCGGTTGCCTAGCAGCGGTGGGGAGAGGTTGAAGCCACAAGGGAAATTTTTGGAGCGATGGGAACGTTCTACGTCTTGATTTGGGGTATGTGACACGGGTGCATACATTTGTCAAAGCACGTTGAAGTATGCACTTCAGTTCGGCTCACTTCACTGGGTGTAAATTATATCCTGATTGTTAAAAAATGAAGCCAGCCCGGGGAAGAACAGCTACGCAAGTTATATATATACCTCCATGTAAGGAAATATTATGAAATCGTTAGCTTATTTTCAAATAAACTTTTTAACAACATGATAAACTGTGTATCCTATTAAGTCAGTTTTACGGAGAACAGAAAATTATATATTCAGTGTCATCTCAAATCTGAAAAAAAATACTTTCTTGAGTCTAAGGCACTATAGATTTTAAGACTAAACACATATTTGAATAACTTTTCCTCTTTGGGACCACAGTCAGGCTTGAGTCTGAGCCCACTTCACTCATTTCCTTGAGGGCTTTACTCCGTATCAAGCCCTTGGAGAGATCTTCTTGGACCCCATCCACGCTCCTCCCTTCTATGAGATACACGTGAGTTTATCATTCTCTTCTCCTGGAAGAAGGAGGACTCCACAGGGGCAAAGTCTCTGTCTTGTTCACCCTTACATCTTCGGTTTCTAGAACCATGTCTGGCAGACAGCAGGTGCACAGCTGTGGGTTACTGCGGTCCTTTTCTCATTCAGATTCCAAAGGTTCTTCTAAACCCCTCTGGGCAGTCGGCGTGCTAAGAGCAGCATCGCTCTGACGCACTGCTTTTTATGCCCTATGGCTCCTTTAAGGCCGAGACTACCAGAGCTGTCTCTGCTTTTCCTGTTCTGTTATGTCATAGCTTTGTGGACGGGTTCATCATTTAAGTGAATGAAGTGTAACTGGTTTATTGAAGCATCTCAACTCGTTCGGAATAGAAATAGAAAAACTTTGATTTCTTCCAGACCCCAATCCAGTGGGATCTGTCAAACCCCTTCCCATTAGGTAGGAGGTCCTTTAACGATATCTTGGCCACATGAAAAGGTTTTCTTGTCATTTTTGTGTGTAGAACAGTCTCTTGTTAAGACTAAGCCCTGTTTGCTTCTGAAGAATGTTTGGCTCCAACAATTTGGGGCGTGTCTCATCCCCTCTCCCCAGGGTTGGCCGGAGCTCTTTGTGACCCTGGTGGCTTTGGAGGGGCTAAGAGGCCTTCTCTTAACTGGACTTTGCTTTTCCCTTGCCGGGCCACATTGGTGCTCGTGTCAGGGCCACTCGAGAAAGAGGACATAGGGTTCCTGGAAAGGCTGTAGCAACCGCGGGCGCTCACTCCTCCTGGGGCCACCGCCACACCCCCCTTCCCCCCATTCCCTGCTCCCACCTGCTCACCGCTGGGAGCTGCCCCAGGCCCATGGGGATCCTGGCAGCTCTCCCACAGACTGTGGCTTGGGGTCTCTGTTGTATGGATCTGCCATCTTCACTCTGTGTTTTCCAAGGTCACCTTGGCTATCAGCGTGGATCAAATGGTTGAAGGGGAGAGAACAGGGAGCACCCCTCTCGCCCGCATTCCACTGGTTAGAATCCCATCATTGAGCCCCACCAGGTTGGAAAGGAGGCTGGGGAATGTAGTCTAGCTTTTTGCCCAGAAAGAGGAGAAAACAGGTTTGGTAAAGAACCAGCCAGCCTATGTAACCGTTCGGTGCTGGTAGACTGACAGTGCTAAGACATCCCTTCAAGTGCGGGGACTGACGGACCGTCAGCAGCTGTCAAAGTTCCGAGTACAGGCTTTCATTCTCGTATGTGGGTCTCGGCTACGACAGGAAAAGCCCAGCTCGATACCCCGCTCCAGCGTATGCCTAGAAATTAACTTTTCTTGACAGGAAGAGGCTTTAGCAGATGCCCAGAGCCTGGTGGCCATTGGAAGCTCACGGGCAGATCACATGAGACTCCTGTCTTTGGAATTGCTCAGATACGATCTGAGAGTCAGCAGTTTCTACTGCTTTCAAATGTGGTGCTTGAAGTGTGACCAGCAGGGTTCTGGGGACGCAATACCGTTTGGAATCCAGAAGACTCCCCAGCTACATCCAGATGTTCCAGAACCCAGGGAAGAACTTTTGAAAGACACAGCGAGGCCCTTGTAAACCTCTTAGGACCAGCCGTCCGGGGCCAGCCAGCAGGGCATCGTGTGCACTCTAGACTTTTCCAAGCAGAAGACCCTGACTAGGCAGCAGGCTAGCCAGTTGGGACACAGATTTTCACCCCTGATCGCAAACCAGCCACCAGTCGTGGAGGAACGTTGGTTGAAACCCCAGGGGCAAGGCCTTCCGTGGGCACGAAGCAGCGGCCACCTCCCCCTCCAGGGCTCTGGCCTGCGCACAGTTTGCCAGCCCTGCGTCTGCGCTGGGATTCGGGGCGAAATTTAGAATTAATTTTTATGTTCACCTGGTGAGAACAGCTAAGAAAACCTGAAGGGGAAGACCCCCTATTAGGAATACAAAATATAAACCCGAAATCATTTTTAAAAGGGAAGTTCTGGGGGAGATAGATGGATCACTAGATATTGGGAAAGTCGGCGCCACAGAAGATAAGATTTTCAGATGTGCTGGAGGAAACACATGGATGAGGGGGAGAAAGAAGTCAGTAGGTGATCTCGGGTTTAAACACTGGGGAAGGCTTCCCTGGTGGCGCAGTGGTTAAGAACCCGCCTGCCAATCCAGGGGACAAGCGTTCGAGCCCTGGTCCGGGAAGATCCCACATGCCGCGGAGCAACTAAACCCGTGCGCCACAACTACTGAGCCCACGAGCCACAACTACTGAAGCCCACGTGCCCCAGAGCCCGTGTTCCACAAGAGAAGCCACTGCAGTGAGAAGCCCGCACACCGCAACAAAGAGTAGCCCCCGCTCACCGCAACTAGAGAAAGCCCACGTGCAGCAACGAAGACCCACTGCGCCAAAAATAAATAAAATAAATTTATAAAGAAAAAACTGGGGAAAAGTCAAGCTGGAGCCTCACCTCACACTACAAGCCAAACTAATTCCAGAAGTGCCTTTATTAATGCTAGAGGGAAACAAAGACCTTCAGTTTAAAGCAGTGAAGGAAACCACAAAGGACAGATGGAGGTGTTTGCAGCAAGGACTACTCTTGTCTCTTCTCAGACCAGGGGATCTCAAAGTGGGCAGGACCCTTTCCGGTTCTGGAAGGCATTCCTGTTTCCGTAATACTACTGAAATATCCTGTGTGTTTTCCACTCTTGCTGTCTCCTGAGTGTACGGTGGAATTTTTCAGAGGCTACGTGATGTGTGATCTTGCAAAAGATGAAGTACAGGGGCAGGTCTGAGGTCCCAGCTGTCTTCTATTGATATTAAGTCAGACATTAAAGAAATTTGCAAAATGATGAAAGAATGCCACTCTTCTCACTGAATTTTTTTAGAAAATAGTTTTCTTTAAAATATGCTATTCGTGTTGTCAGGTAATGACTTTATTTTCAAAATAGTATTTTGAAACATTCTCCATTTTAATTTGTAACATGGTAAATATTGATAAGCAAAATCTACATTAGCAGAAGCTCTTCGGGGTCCTAAGGATTTTAATGGTGCAAAGGGATTCTGGGACCAAAAGGTCTGTGAACTGTTCTTGGTTCACAAGCACTCTGGGGGTGGGGGTGGTGTGTGTGACGCACCATGGATGCCCAGCACATCCATCCACGCCAGTCTCACAAACGTTTGTGGGGTACCTACTATGCGTCAGCCATTGCTGCCAGCGCAGTGGTACAGCCGTATATGTGTGCCTGCCTTAAGAGTCTGGTGGGCACAGGGCCAAGTGAGGGAACGGATCAGCTACGTATCAAGTTAAAACTTCAGTAAAACACACAACAAAGTAAAAAGGTGGAAACGTGTGCAACGAGTATGACACACAGCAGGTTAATATATTTAATATATAACGAGCTCATACAAATTTATCAGACCCCCAGTAGATAAGAGCAGAGGACACCAACAATACACAAAAGAAATACAACTGCTTGACACGAAGAGATGCTCTACTTCGCTAGAAATCGAAAAAATGCAAACTAAAATACAATGCTATTTTTTTCATGATCAGATTAGCAAGTATTTGGCCAGATGAGAATACTCAGTACTGGCAAGATGGTAAAATGAGCACGTTTATCTTTGCTGGTGGCAGTGTAAATGGGTACAAACATTTCTGGAGACCACCTGTCAGTATGTAATCATGGCCTCACAAGTTTTCATATTCTTTAACTCAATAAACCCCACCTCTGAGAATCTACCCTAAGGAAATAACTTGACATTGGGGAAAACTTTATGCACAAAGATATTCATCAATTTCTAATGGTGAAAAATTAGTAAGAGCATTGGTGATCAACCATTGGCACTGCTTGACGGAGGAGCACACGGCCTTTCAACATAAAATTAGAAATAACACGGGGAAATGCCCGTGACGTAAATGAAAATACACGATATCGTATCATTACAGTAGGTAGTATCACAACTATGTTAAAACAAAAAGCAGAGAAACCATGGGGGGCGGGGGGCGGGGAGAGACTAGGAGAAACACCAAAATGTTAAAATCGTACTTCTTTCTACTACTTTATTTTCCAAAATTTCTACGATGTGTAGGTTGGCTTTGATAATGAAAACAACCAGGACATTGTTACTTGGTTATGCAAAGGAGTTACTGATGCCGCGGCGAGGAGCTGGTGTTACCCCACCACCTTTACTGCGTCCGTGCTCTGCCAACGGCCACACCCGACGTTGGGACCCCAAGACCACACCCGTCATCAGCTCTGTCCACACGTGGTAGGTGATGGAATTATCCTAAACCCCAGCCCTCTCCCCACACAGGCAAGCTTTTGCTGCCGGCCCAACAATCAGTGCTGCGTTGCCTTCTCCAGAGCCCCATCTGTGTCTTCATCTCTAAGCCCCTAACCTAAGGCTTTCCGAGCAGAGGGGATCTCAGGCTTACAGCTCTGGTTACAAGATGGTAGGGACGGCTGCTAAGATCTCTCCCCTCTTCCCACCCAAACTCCACCCCTGGTAGCTGGCCCCGTTGTGTGTGTGCTCGTTCACAGTCACGGGGCTGCTCCCTTAAGGCAACCTAAGTACCTGCCCAGCTCTCCCCACATGTGCTCCTCCTCCTAAAGGCCGAACTGCCAGGATCATGGTCCAGCAGGTAGTTCTGTCCCTCTTGACAGCAGCAGCTCGTGCATCTTACCTGCGTCTTCATGGGGTGCTTCTGGGCTCCGTGTCATGACCTCCTCATATACTCACCTGGGACCAGCGAGATGGGTCTTGGCTTTTTCCTAGAAGTCACCGAAATGCTTCAGGACATTAAGTCAATCCCAAGGTCACACTATACAGTAGGCCAGAGGTCATCCCTTCTTCTAAATCTGATCTCGAACGATGCCCTGTTACGCAATGAAGCTTCCTTACCAGATGGGGTACCACGGAGACCAGAAGACAGACACAATATAGTCCAAATAATGTCAACACCATGAAAAACATAAAACTTTCCCTCACATGCACTGTTTAACACTACTAACTCCCTGTCCCTTTCATAAATCAACACCTGTTCTCTTAAATTCAGAGAAATTATAAACCCCAAATATGTACAGAGCAGCTCCCGTCCCCCGCTGCCTTCTCCAGCTCGGTCCTCCCAGTCACTTGCCCTTGCTCTAGGCTGCATGAAGCCTGGGTCTCATCCTCTCTAGCTGGGGACTAGGGTGTCTTCCACTAGAGTCACCAGGGGCTCCTAACGTGGGGCTTCTTCCAAGTCCAACCCCAAGCCTCGCATCTACTCCGCTTTCCAAGGTCGAGGAAGCGATCAACAAGGTCGCAGGCGTCCAACAGCAGAGTCCCCAGCCCGTGCCGTGCGCAGCAACAGGCAAAACCCAAGCAAATCACCAACCCAGACGCAGCTGCAGCAGCAGCCCAGGCTGGGCACGACGACCCATATGCAGAGGGCCGGTCACGGGTGCAGGCAGGCAGCATGGCCAGCCTTGCCTAGCGGCTCTGGCCTGGTTATGTGCAGCAGCTGAAATGCAGCACGAATGCAAACACAGCAGGACTTCTAACGCCACTTGGGCACAGCCAGGGGCTGGCGAGCAGTTCCTGCCCTGCTCCCGTGCTGGGTCTCCTACCCTGGCTGGGCTGGGCCACGTGGAAACCTTCAAGGTGTCAGTTACCCCTGCAGGCCTCCTTTTCCCCAGGTGTCATTGTACCCCTTCAGCTGTGGGCACCTCCACCTGGCAGGTAGGCAGAAGAGAACAGAGCAGGAAGTGCAAGTGATCTGCGCAACCCCACACCGGAGGGCCCGCCCCCCAGAAGAGTGGCCCACTGTGCGCCCTCCCCGGCTTCAGGCTTAATGAGCACCATGGTCCCGCCTGAACAGCCTCGGCTGGAATCCAGGGGGGCCTGAAGCCTGGGTTCAGGCAGTGGTTCAGCAGGGCAACTGGGCTAACGGAGTTTATGATGAGTGGGCAGCAGTGGGCCACGAACCCCAGCAACCACTGATCACCCTTGACCCTGTAGGCGGTGGTTGCTTCAGGAGCGCAGCCACTTTCCCCTGCATCATGGAAACTCTTAGGAAGAGGGGATGGGCCCTAGGAGCCAACCCCTGGGGGTCCCAAGACGTAGGCCTGCAGGGGTGCACAGAGGCTGTCCTCCGGCCGTCGGGCCAGGACCAGCAGAACAGGGGCAGATGAACCCAAGGTAGGACAGCCCATCTCCCACCGCCCGGGTGGTCATGGAAATGCGGTTCATTTGGCATTGAAATATGGTGGGAGCACCACGGTCCAAAGGGATTGACCAAGACTCATTTAGAAAGTGGTTCTGGGCGTCCCCCGTGAAGGCCACCCACCACTAAGAGGCACAGGTTCGTCCCTCAGAATCAGAACACGGGCACCAGCTCTGCACCGTCACCGCATTAGGACCGAGGCAGTCCGCAGCTCTTTTCCTTTGCAAACGCCAGCAAGGCCTTGGCCGGGGCTGCAGAGGCAGACACCCTCTCTCCTTAAGGGTTCAGTGACGCATCCCAGAGGAGTTGGGTCTCCAGCCCTGAGTCCATGTTTTCTGGGACAAAGGCTGGACGTCTGATGGACAGCCCAGGCCTGGGGAGGACACGCTACACAGAGGCTTTGGAGACCTAGAGACCGTATGTGTGGCTCAAGGGGCTGAGGTGAAGGCCACATGTCCCCTGCAGGGAGAAGGGAACAGGTCTCAAGCTAGACAAGCGCACCACCAAGTGCCAGTGGGCAAAGAGGAGGGGGGACTGCTGATTCCCACAGGGGGGACACCACCGCTGATTCCCACGGGGGTCCAGGGCAGCAAAGTGAGCCTCTAGAGCCCACCCTCAGCCTGCCGGGGGTCTCAGGCAGGGACGGACGTGTATGTGCTGCCTGTGGAAGCCTGATGGAAACGCCCAGTGATCCCAAGTCACAACGACCTGCCTAGCAGGCGAGTTCCGGACTCCCCCCAGTCCTGGCGCTATCAGAACACTGGCAGCTAAAGCCAGGCATTGATGGGGGTGCAGCCTGCGGGGGCCCCCCCTAAGGCCGCATTAGCAGTCTTTCCCAGTGGCAGCAGTGGGGCACAAGGACTGCATACTCATGTGCAGAGTGGAGCCGGCCCCCCGGAAACGCTGGAACCACTCCCAGCTCTGATCCTTGGCCGCTGACAGCAGAGACGAGGCCCCTGCCTGCTACGCTGGGCCCTGGCGGGGCTGGCAGTCACCTACGCGCAGGATGCCAGGCTCTCCTCTCCAGGTACCCCCATCAAGCCACCCGCCTGGCCAAAAGGGCTTCTTTCTGTCATCAGCAAGCTCACTACTGAGAACAGGGCAGCCAGGTGGGGAGCTGCCGTGGGGCCGCAGAGGGTGGAAGACAAGCGTCTGTGAACCTGGTCAGGCTGGGAAAGGTCAGCCCCAATGGTCCAAAGTGTGTTGCGGGGTCAGCGTGACCCAGCAGCAGAGCTGTGGTCACTAGAAGAGCTGGAATTGCAAGCGAGAGAAGGGAAACATGCAACGGAGGTTCCAAGCTAGCACGCGATACCAGGAAGCAAGGTGGGTCACAGGGCGCCCAGGAGCAATGACAGATGTCCTTATGGAACGAGAGAGGCGGGAAGGGATGTCTTCAAACAAGGGCGATGCTGTGTGGTACGGACACTTCTTTCTACGCAGCAAAAGGGGTATGCTACCTGGGTGGCGGCAGACGGACCAGGGTGGTGGCCGATTCCTAAAGGTTCCGAGCTCTGGTGGGCAGGGCCGGGGCTGGACTGGTCCCATTGGAGGCTGGGTGCACAGGGCAGGGCACCGTGCCCGTGGCGGCCAGCTGGCGGCAGAGCGACTGCCGTTCCCGCACGGCTCGATTCGAGGCCGAAGTCTTTCTGATCTGGGCGCGCCGGGCGTGCCGCAGCGGAGACTTGTAGGTTCTCCGCAACTCGGCCAGGAATCCCTGATAGTTGTTTCGCAAGGGGCTGTCGGGTTGCATGTGGGGGATCGCCCACTTCTCCGCCTCCCCGGTCAGCCGGGACACGAGGAACGCCACTCGCTCGGCCTCTCCGGGGAAGCGCGAGGCCTGGAAGATCATGAATCTGTCCATCTGCATCAAGAACCCTGCCAGCTGGCCAGGGTCTCCGGAAAAGGGCTCGGGCAGCGAGGTGGGAGGCGTCGTCATCGGCCGGGTCCCATTGGAGGTAATGGCCGAGATGGGTGGGGTGATCTGCAGCGCCCCGGGAATCCGAGCCCGGGTGCGTAACAAGGTCAGCTCCGCCATCACGCTCTCCAGCATGTTGGTGAGGTTGGCCTTCTCTGCCCGCAGGGTCGAGGCCTCCCGCCTCAGCGCGGAGTTGGTGAGGCGCAGGGAGGTCAGGGTGTCGATGACGTCATCCATTTGGGCATTGGTAGACGCTGCAGAGGCTGGGGTTTCAGCTTTTGCGGTCTGGGGTTGAACCATGGCGGCCAGAGGTCGGCCTAAGGCTGAGACGGATGAAGCGGGAGAAGGGGGTTTGGGTACCCCAGAACCTGAGCACCTGTAATGCTAAAATTGGGTAGACCAAGAGAGAAATCAAGGAAAGGGTAGGGTTCAAGACCCAGCGTGGCTCAGAAGCCCAAACAAGAAGGCAGGGCAGACGGACCGAGAGATGAGCACAGCCAGACCAGGCAAGGGGTGCAGACCCTCGGGGATCCCCAGCTCCGGATGTGGCTCCTTGATCGCCGCCCTCACAAGGCCATGGCGGGCTGCACAGGAGGGTGGACTTGTTCTGGGCCCTGAAGGACGAAAACATGGTTTAAAAACGGTTTCGACTGCGGAAACGGGGGTTAGAAGTAAGGGACGCGGCGTGGGAGGAGCAAAGAGCGGGCGGCGAGGCGGGCGCCCCCGCCGAGGCCCCCTCCCTACGCCGGGCCCGGCGCCCACCTGGGGCAGAACAAAGGGCCGATGCACCCGCGGCGGCGCCGGGGCCTGGGGCGGGCGGCGGGCGCGTACCTGGGTCTCCGCGGCTTCCTCCGCGGCTCCGTCTGCCGCGCCGGCCGCGACCAAGATGGCCCGATCGGGGAATGCGGGCAGGCAGATGAGTCACGGCGGCGGCGGCGGCCCGCCGGAACTGCTTCCCGGTCAGGTCAGGCCCGGGCGGCGGCGGCAGGAGGCAGGCGCGGGCAGCCTCTGGCGGGAACACCAGCCGAGCTGGGACCGGGCCCGGGGTCGCGGCGGAGGACTAGTGGCTGAGGGCCGGGGTGCGGGCGGGGCCTGCGCGGCTGCGGTGGCAGCTCCAGGCTCGCCTCGCTTGGGCCCCGCTGGTTGCCATGGAGACCACCGGCTCGCGCGCGGTCGAGGCCCCGCCCCGGAAATGGCGCGCCCAGCCCCGCCTCCCGGGCAACTGCACCGTGCCGGTCCTCAGCAGCCAATCAGTGGTGACTGATTTTATTATTATGAATAATTAAGAATTATTAAAATTTAAATTATTTAAATAATTAAGAAGTATTTAAATTCTTTCTAAGACTGCTAGTAAAGCTCTTTTTGTATAGGTTGTAATTTTTTTTAACGAAGTTTGCTTTACATACTGTAACTTCAATACAAGTTCAATGTAGTGTATATTCACTGTAGAAAATGTTGATATCCGAGAAGTCTTTTTTGAAAAAGTTTATATTCAGAGTCCCTCCACCTGCGAGAACAAATAGTGATATTTCTCTACTTCCATCCAGTCACTTTTCTATGGTATATTCTATTACAAAATATCAATTATTGGGAATTCTCTTGTGGTCCAGTGGTTAGGACTCCATGCTTTCACTGCAGGAGGCACAGGTTGGATCCCTGGCGGGGAAATTAAGATTCCACAAGCTGCGTGGCACAGCCATAAATAATTAAATAAATAAATATTAATTATGGTACCTTATGCTTTGCGACCTTAATAGCCCACTGAATTTGAGCATTTTCCATTAAAACTATTTCAAAAGCATAGTTTTCAATTACTGCCTATGTTCCAATGAAATCGTGTACCCAGTTTATTTAATATGCCCCTTTTGATAGAGCTCCATCTTATTTTACATGTGGAAGTTTTATAAACCTCCCTTGTGTATGAATCCTAGCCCCTTCCTCTGCCAGCTTTGCCAGGGTAATTGCCCAGGAGTGAAATTACTGGGCCAAAGTGTATGAGCTATTTGACTCAGGAACTGGATGCCTTTCCCACTTGACCTTGCTGAGCTACTTCTAAATGGTCAATTCCAGGATGGAGCATGAATGGAGAGAAAAGACGCCCACCATTGCTAGTGTTTCGAGGACACCGTCTTCAAGGAGGCTGAACTACCGGCAGCCACTTGCACCCCTCTGGCAGCCTGGGCAGAGTCGGCTGCACTCATGCCTTTACAGTTTTTGCTTCTATAAAATGGGAGTTGGAACATGAGGGTGTCAGCACTTGGAAGAGATAGTCTAGCTGTGGCCACAACTGTGTGTACCCCAGTGTGACAAAAAGTGCACCTTTTGCGACCAGCTGAAAATGTCTAGTACATGAAGCAAGAGGGGAAAGAAAGGAGACAATGTTTCCTTAAACTGCTTCTGTGAGTTCTCCCACCTCACGAGGAGGCAGGAGCTGCATTCATCTTGCCTGAGGTCGGTGACTTCAAATGCAGAAGTTGTCCTATACCCCTCTACCCCTCCCACTTTTTCCAAACACACAGAGGAATCCATTCCTGTGAGTCACCCCACCGGTTTTTCTGCCTCAGCGCCCGGATCGCACCTCCGCAGGTTACTGGTTTCTGTGCATATGAGTGAAGTGTCTGCTGCATTTCCAGGTGTGGTTGACACCATACATCTTAAATTCTCAGATGCATTTAATATAAGGTGCGCCTTGATTTGAGAAATGATGAAACATAAACTTGAAGAAATATATAATTTATTTGTATTTCACCTATCTCAAACAGGATACAAAGTGGCATTGCATAAAATAGAGCTAAATAAAGATGAAAATAAATATTAAAATAAGAAAAACAGAGTATTTGGCTTCAGATCCAGATAATGCTATGATTCAGGCTGTGAGGTGTTGCTCTCTGCCGCAAACACGCAACAATAAACTATACAATAAAGTGTTGAGAGGATCTGGCTGGGCTCAAAAGCAATATAAACTCCACTGTGGTCCAGAAACACAAACTGCTAAGTATGGACAAAGCCATGGGCTTGCTGGACTCTGGATCCCAAGGCATAATGAGGACACAAGGCTGGAAACAGAGTCAGGATTCCTATTTGAAATGAGGGGAGAGAGTGTTCACCCCCATGTCAAAGAGGAGTCTGAAAAATCTCTTCAACCATTTCATGGGGTAACACCTTCTGTGAAGGTGTGGCCCTAGGACAAGGGAGACCATCCAATATCATTAATCTCATGCCCCATGGCTGACAAGTAGACCCCAGAGGGCCAGGAATTGTGAACCACCAATATAAAACACGTTTCTGTACTGCAGACCAGGCATCACTGGAGTGACCCCAAACTGCTAGACCAGGGGGAGAAGGGGCCTCAAGATGGAGGGGGGTTGAGCACACAAAGAGGGAAAGAAAGTGAAAGATACCCTTTTACCCAAAATTGAGCCTAAAAATCAAAACTCTGAAGCCCATGAAGACATCTAATGCTAAGAATAATGGCCACCAAAATCAATAATCATAATATGAATTAACTCCAGGTGAAATTAAATAATAGAACAGTCTGGAAAAAAAGACTTTAAGTAAGCATACTTAGGATGCTCAATGAGACTAATGAAGGAATAACATTTGTGAAAAGAACAAACAATGGGGGTGGGGGAAGTAGAAATGTAACAAGATAAGGTGGCTATGAAAAAGTACCTTCTAAAAACAAATATAGTCAATTTCCATTTCTGGGAAGATGGATTAGTTTCATGCTTCCCTATTCTTTCAGCAAAGCACAACTGAAAACAACTGAAAAAAGAAAAGGTGGAAGAAAAAAGGCAGACTGGCTAGATTGCGGTATTCTTTTGTATCACATAGCTCAGATTTGCAGCCAAAGAAGCTGGCAATCTGGAAGAGGCATACAGAAAAAAAAAGCTCCTCCAAAAAGCCTGCCCTCTCAAGCCAAAGAATGAGGAAAGAGATAGCCTATGAAGATGGAATACTTAGACAGTAACCACTCTACTCCAGCCAAATGCTGCAGAAAAATCAGTGGCCCCATCACTATTCGTGCCAGCAAAGGCTAAGTAAGGAGCCGAGACTTCCACACTTGCCAAGCTAAAATGACGTTCCTCACCCCACCCCCTGCCAGGGATGGTATCAGAGAAATCAAAAAATTTCCCCAAATTTGATGACATACATTAATCTGCACATCCAAGAAGCTCAACAAACTCTGAGTAGGATACACTCAAACACCTAGACACATCATCACCACACTCTTGAAAGTCAAAGACAAAGAGAAAATTTCAAAAGCAGCAAGAGAGAAGAAAGTGATCTATATAAGGTGTCATCAATAAAATTAACAGTTTGTTCCTCATCAGAAACCATGGGAGCCAGAAGGCAATGGGAAGATAGAATTAAAGTGCTGAAAGAAAAGGACTATCAATGAAGAATTCTTTACCCAGCAGAACTCTCTTACAAAAATGTAGGGAAAATTAAGACATTTCCAGGTAAATAAAACTGGAGAGAATTCATCACTAGCAGACTGGCCCTACAAAAAATAATAAAGAGAGGTCCTTCAGACTAAAATGAAAGGACATTAGGCAGTAACTGGAATTCATATCAAAGATAAAGAGCCCCAATAAAGGTACAAACATAGGTAAATTAAAAAGACAGTATAAGTGTATTTTTGTTTGTAACTCTATTTTCTCCTGTATTATTGAAAAGACAACTGTGTAAAGCAAAAATTACAAATCTATACTAATGAGCATACAATATATTCAAAATGTAGGGACTTCCCTGGTGGCACAGTGGTTAAGAATCCACCTGCCAATGCAGGGGACACTGTTTGAGCCCTGGTCCGGGAAGATACCACAAGCTGAGGAGCAACTAAGCCCGTGCACCACAACTACTGAGCCCACGTGCTACAACTACTGAAGCTCACGTGCCTAGAGCCTGTGCTTCACAACAAGAGAAGCCAGCGTAATGAGAAGCCCATGCACTGCACTGAAGAGTAGCCCCCACTTGCTGCAACTAGAGAAAGCCCACACGCAGCAATGAAGACCCAACACAGCCAAAAATAAATAAAATAAATAAATAAATTTATTTTTAAAAATGTAATTTGCCTGACAATAATAGCACAAAGCGAGTAAGGAGGAGATGGAGCTATTTAGAAGTAAAGTTTTCTAAATGGTTGAAATTAAGTTGGTATTAATCCAAACTAGATTTTTATAAGTTAGGATGTTAACTGTAATCCTCAGGGCAACGTTAAGAATATAATTCAAAAAATATGTGAAAGAAATGACAAGGGAATTAAAATAGTACAGTAATCAAATATCTATTTTATATGAAAGAAGGCAGTAATGGAGGAATAGAGGAACAAAGAAAATAGGACATATAGAAAACAAATAACAAAATGGCAGATGTAAATCCTACATTATCAATAATACATTAAATGTAAATGGATTAAACATTCCACTTGAAAGGTCGAGATTGGCAAAATGGATTTTTTAAATGACCCAATTTGATGCTATCCACAGGAGGCACACTTTAGATTCAAAGACACAAGTTAGTTGAACAAAAGAATGAAAAATGATATACCACTCAAGCTAAAAAGAGCACTGGAATGGTTACACTAATATCAGACAGAACAGACTTCAAGACAAAAATTGTTACTAGAGAAAAAGAAGGATATTTTGTAGTGATAAAAGGATCTATTCATCAAGACAACAATTATGAACATATATGCACTTGACAACAGAGCCTTCAATTTCAATATTTATCTACAAATCTATGGTAATCAAGAATGTATGATCTAGCATAGTAGAATGGAATAGAATTGAAAGACTAGAAATAAATCCTAACATTTAGTCAATTTATTTGAAGGAGGGTGCCAAAACAATTTAATGACCAAAGAATAGTCTTTTCTGAGACTGGATATCCATAGCAAAGAATGAAGTTAGACCTCCTACCTCACACCCTATACAAAAATTAACTCAAATGGATCAAAGACCTAAATGTAAGAGCTAAAACTATAAAACTCTTAGAGGAAAACCTAGGGATTTTCTTTGTGAGCTTAGATTGGACAGCAGGTTCTTTGATATGGCACCAAAGTACAAATGACAAAAGAAAAAAATAGGTAAATTGAATTTCACCAAAATTTAAAACTTTTTATTTCAAAGGACACTGGCAAAAAAGTGAAAAGATAACCCACAGAATGGGAGAAAATATTTGCAAATCATATATCTGACAAGGGTCTAATACCCAAAATATATAAAGAATTCTTACAGCTCAATAATAAGAAAGACAAATAACCCAAGTTTTTTAAATGGGCAAAGTATTTGAATAGACGTTTCTCTCAAGAAGATATACAAAGGGCACATAAGCACATGAAAATATACTAAACATCATTAGCCTTTAGGAGAATGCTAATCACAACCATAATGAGATATCACTTCACATTCCCCAGTATTGCTATAATCTAAAAGACAGACAATAACAAATGTTGGTGAAGATGCAGAAAAACTGGGACTCTTATACATAGCCGGTGGGAATGTAAAATGGTGCAGCTACAGTAAAACCGTTGAACAGTTTCTCAAAGAGCTAAACATAGAGTTTCTATATAACCCAGCAATTCCACTCCTAGGCATGTGCCCAAGATAATTGAAAACACGTGTCTACATGAACATTTGTACATGAATGTTCACAGAAGCATTACCCATAATAGAAAAAAAAGGAACCAACCTGCACGTTCACCAATTGATGAATGGATCACAAAATGTGGTATCACAGTACAATGGAATATTAATCAGCCATAGAAAGGAGTGGAACACTCTTGTCCCTCAGTGCCACGGGGGACTGGTTACAGGACCCCCCATGGATTCCAAAATCTGCGGGTGCTCAAGTCCCTTATATAAAATGGCATGGTATTTGCATATAACCTATACACATCCTCCTATATACTTTAAATCATCTCTAGATTCTTATAACACCTAATACAATGTAAATGTTATATAAATAGTGATAAATACAGTGTAAACACTATCTAAATAGTCGCCATGCACAGACAATTCAAGTTTTGTTTTTTGGAACTTTCTGGAAATTTTTCAAATATTTTCGATCCACGGTTGGTTGAATCCACAAATGCAGAACCCACGAACACAGAGGGCTGACCGTACTGGTGTGTGCTACCACGTGGATGAACCTTGGAGGCACTATGCTAAGTGGAAGAAGTGAGACACAAGGGCTACATATTGTATGATTTTATTTCTATGAAATGTCCTCTGTAGGCAAACCCATAGAGACAGAAAGCAGGGTCCTGGTTTCCAGGCTCTGGGGAGAAGGAGGAAAGGGAGAGTGACTGCTGAAGGGGACAGGGTTTCTTTCTGGGGTGATGAAAATATTCCAGAGTTAGTGTTGATGGTTGTACAACATTGTGAATATACTAAAACCCACTAAATTGTATACTTTTTAAAAGGGAATTTTATAGTATGTGAGTTAGAGCTTTTAAAAAAAAGCCAGCTGCCATTCATGATCAAAAGTCACAGAAAAATGAGCACAGAGGGGAACTTCCTTGACTTGACAGGGAGTTTCTACAAAAACCCAATAGCTAACTTCATACTTAATGGTCAAGACTAAGTGTGCTTTTCCCCCAAGAATGGGAACAAGGCCAGGACGTTCCCTCTCACTATTTTTATTCAACATAGTGCTGGGAGTTCTAGCCAGAGCAATGAGGAAAGGAAAAAAAGGAAATAAAAGACATTCAGATTGGAAAGGAAGAAATAAAACTGTCCTTACTTGCAGTTGGCCCGACTGTCTACATAGAAAACCCCAAAGCATTTACCAAAAACAACAATAACAACTTCCTAGAACAATAAGTGAATTCAGCAGGGTCACAAGATGCAGGTGAATATACAGGAATCAATTTTATTTGTATATGCTAACAATGGACACAAGGTCAGCGAAATTTAAAATACAATACCATATACAATCACTCAAAAATACATAGATGTATATCTAACAAAATTTGTACAGGATTTGTATGCAGAAAACAATAAAGCACTGATCAAATTAAATTTTATTAAATTAAATTAAAAATTAAATTTTATTAAATTAAATTAAAAATTAAATTTTAAAAGATTTAAATAGAGAAAGAGATGCACTGTGAAATAGTTTGGAAGAATCAACACAATAAAGAGTCAGTTCTCCCCAAAATGATACGCAGGTTTCATGCAGTGTCTACCAAAGCCCACGCAAGATTTATTTTTGGGGGGCGGGGGGGTGTGCTGGGCCTTGCCACTTTATTGACACCAAAGATCCCAGGCTCTGCTGGGACTTCCTGGGGGTCTGACATCAGGCAGCCTCTGCCTTTGAGATGGGGTAGCTCAGCGGGTACAGCGCTAGAGCCGGCTCAGTTCTGGGTCCTTAGCCTCAGTCCAGGGTGGGCAGCTGCCTTTCCGAGTCACAGCTGGTCAAGCACAGGTTGTAGAAGGAGTTGGAGTCAAAGGCTGAGCTTACCTCTCGCCAGCCCACCCACCCAGCAGCCTGTAGTTCACGGGGGTTTTTCGGATCACCCCAGCAGTGAGGGTCCAATACCAGGAGGTAGGCTTCCATGCCTGGGCCAAGCAACGCCTCTGACTGGGCATCCGCATCCCCTTCAACCATTACAGGTCCCCCCCGGCCCCTGCCAAGTGGGAATAGAGCCTCTCCAGTTCCCCGTGAAGCACTGCTCCACGCGGCACGTGACATGGGCGCCCTTGGGGACCCCCGAAGTGGTCAAGGCAGAGGCTGGCCTCTACACAGCCGATCCATCCCCGAGAGCCCCGGAGCCCGGGGGGCTTGTCGCCCATGTCCTCCAGGGCCGCCTGCACTGTAGCCGGTTCGGGTACGCCCGCCGGCCGGCCCTCTGGCCACGAGCACAGCGTTTGCAGAG
Organism: Grampus griseus; assembly: GCF_964374135.1. Taxonomy (NCBI): domain Eukaryota; kingdom Metazoa; phylum Chordata; class Mammalia; order Artiodactyla; family Delphinidae; genus Grampus; species Grampus griseus. The sequence goes on from NC_139005.1 coordinate 97,927,464, forward strand.
TGCGGTAGCCGCAGCCCCGGCCCCGGTCGTGCACGCCGTCGCAGCCGTAATGGTAGTAAATGTAATGGCCCGAGAGGAGGGCCAGGCGAGCGCGGCCGCGGCCGGGCGGGGCCAGGCCCAGGTGGACGTCCTTCAGCGGCTCCAGGGCGGTGGGCGGGAGCGGCGGTCGCCGGGCCAGGCAGATGCGTCCTGCAGGCGGCGCGGGGCGAACTCCAGGGAGAACTCTGGACTCTAGCGCTTCCTCTCGGCCCCGAGTCTTGGGCGAACTGCGGGCAGGCGAACGGGCCCTGGGGTCGCTCTCCCCCGACCGCAGGCGCGCCCCGCGGCGATGAGCCAAGATTTTTTGTAGATATACAGAAGATTATTCTAAAATATATATGGAAAGGCAAAGGAACTAGCTAAAGGAAACAGCTAAAACAATTTCGAAAAAGAATAATGAAGTGAGATATATCAGTCTGCCCGATTCAAGACTTGTAATATAGCTACAGTAATTAAGACTGTATTATATTGGTGGAGGGATAGACATATAGATCAATGGAACAGAATAGAGAACCCAGAAATAGACCCATACAAATATGTCCAACTGATTTTTGACAAAGATGCAAAAGCAACACAATGGAGGAAAGATAGCTTTTTCAACAAACGGTGTTGGAGTAATTGAACATTCATAGGTTTAAAAAAAAAAAAAACCAAAAAAAAACTTAATCTGTCTCACATCTTATGCAAAAATTATCTCAAAATGGATCACAGACTTAAATGTAAAATATAAAACTTTAAATAGATAAAATCTTTGCAGTGTAGGGCTAGGCAAAGAAATCTTAGATTTGACACCAAAAGCATGATCCATAAAAGGAAAAATTGATAAATTGGGCTCCATTGCAATTTAAAACTTTTGCTCGGTGAAGAACTCTGTTAAGAGTATGAAAATACAAACCAGAGATTGGGAGAAAATGGCCTACAAAAGACGGGTATCCAAAACATAAAGAACCCTCAAAACTCAACAGTTGGGTTTCCCTGGTGGCGCAGTGGTTGAGAGTCCGCCTGCCGATGCAGGGGACACGGGTTAGTGTCCCGGTCCGGGAAGATCCCACATGCTGCGGAGTGGCTGGGCCCGTGAGCCATGGCCGCTGGGCCTGCGCGTCCAGAGCCTGTGCTCCGCAACGGGAGAGGCCACAGAAGTGAGAGGCCCGCGTACCGCCAAAAAAAAAAAACCTCAACAGTAAAACAACAAACAACCCAATTAGAAAATGGGCCAAATACGTGATGAAGAGACATTTCACCCAAGAGGCTATACAGATGGCAAATAAACACATGAAAAAATGTTTACCATCATTAGCCATTAGGGAAATGAAAATTAAAACCATAAAGAGATACCATTACACACATATGAGAATGGCTAACATAAAAAATAGTAACAACACCAAATGTCAGTGGGGATGCAGATAACCCGGATACGTTGCTGATGGGAATGCAAATCTGCCCACCCACTCTGGAAAACTGTGCGACAAGTTCTTTTCAAAACTAAGAGTGCAACAGCCATAGAACCCAGCGATTGCACTGCAGACACTTATCCCAGAGAAATGAAAACGTCAGGAGGCACTGAAGTGGAAGGGAAGTGGGTGTGGCTATAAAAGGGCAATAGGAGGATCTTCTGTTTCTTGACTCTATCAAGGTCAATATCTTGGTTGTGATGGTGCACCATGAGTTTGTAAGACGTTACCATTGCGGGGAATGGAGTAAAGGGTACACAGTTCTCTCTGTATTGTTTATTACACATGCACGTGAAGGGGGCTTTGCTAGGGAGGACATCACTGAGAGTGGAGCTGGGGGGACGTTTTCCATACCTTCTAGTGGAATATCCAGCTGGCTCTGGATGTGATCTTGGAGTTCTGGGGAAAGGTCCCTTGGAAAGTTATTTATAGACAGATGGTGGTTCAGACCAGGAAGAGAGCATAAACAAAAAGTAGCAAAGAGTTGAGAGCTGTGCAGTCCATGGTTTAGAGGTCTAGGAAATGAGGGGGACCTGCTGAAGAGTGGCCAGAAGGGAAGAAGGAAACCGTGGAACTCAGAAACCAAGAATAGGCTTCAGGGAGGAGGAGAGGTGGCCACCATGTCAAAGTCTTCTCATGGGTATGGTCATCGTTCAAACTGGCATGCTTTTGAGAGCTGAACAAGTTGATAAGATAATTAAACTAATGCGTTTTCTGAAACTTTGTTTATGGCCCAACGAATTAGTTTATCATATTGTTCTATGGCCATGACACTGATATTTTTGTGAAGAATGTTTTTTTTTCAATATGGTCTTATTATCCTTTGTTTTGTCATAACATCGCTTGCAGTCTTACTCAGAGTTTCATTCTGTGATGATAAATTTAAATCTGTTGATATTTTCCACCAACTCTTCTTTGTAGACTAGATTTTAATTGAGAAAGTCCTCTTCCTATGGGTACTAAGGTACCAGGTAAACTCAGAAAAACTTTAGTAAATGGAAGATATTCTCAATTCTATTTTTAAAATAAATTTATTTGTTTGTTTACTTGTTTATTTATTTATTTTTGGCTGTGTTGGGTCTTTGTTGCTGCTTGCGGGCTTTCTCTAGTTGCGGCGAGCGGGGGCTATTCTTCGTAGCAGTGTGCAGACTTCTCATTGCGGTGGCTTCCCTTGCTGTGGAGCATGGGCTCTAGGCGCACAGCCTTCAGTAGTTTTGGCTCACGGGCTCTAGAGCTCAGGCTCAGTAGCCGTGGCGCACGGGCTTAGCTGCTCCGCGGCACGTGGGATCTTCCCAGACCAGGGCTCAAACCCGTGTCCCCTGCATTGGCAGGCGGATTCTTAACCACTGTGCCTGCAGGGAAGTCCCTCAATTCTATTTTTTAATTGACTGTATAAATATTCCAGCTCAAATAGCTCCATAAGTTGTCATTTTAACTCAGTTTTGACAGAATAGGCTACCGTTCTATGACAAATATTTTCATAAGCCAAAACGTTCCCTCAAATTTTGTTTATTATTCTTTTGAGTGTTTCATCAAATTTAAAGACTGCAAAATTGTAGGCCTTCTTGATTTCCTCCCATTCCAGTACAGAATATAAATTATCCAATTAAAACTAGGAATCTCACCAAAAGATTCTTCCCACATGTTGAGATATTCCAAAAACAATTATGGAATGTGAAAATCAGAACTTGAACACATTGGAATGTTCAGCATTTAATTCCTTCAGCTCCTCCCTTGCTTTTGTAGAGATGAATTTCAATGTTTCCCTGTTGGCAAGGATTGTTTCTAAAAATTACAATTCGCTAAAGTTTCAGAGCTCAAAATTCTTGACACCCATTTAATGAATACTTTGATTAAAGATCTCCAGCAGATTCTGAACACAGTGTAACAAAATAATTAGAAGACTCGTTTACAGAAAGTTCAATCCCATTCTAAGGCACTAGGTTGATGTACAAAGTAGGTCTTCCAAGGCACCAACATTTCAAGGGTCTGATTAATGGCCGCAGAAAACCCAGAAAGGAAACACCAGGAGCCTGAGGTCTGTTTTTGTATCCAATACTAACTTTTTCACAAAAATTTTTGTAGCCTAATTTCTCAAATGGCATGTATGAAAATACTTCTCATTGTTGATGGATAAAATATCACAGATTATTTGGGTGCAACTAAGAATAACATGTTCGCTGCAACCAATCCCAAGTACATCCGTGCTCCACTGGTTTTTTAGGTTAATGAAAACACGGCTTTTTCTCAGGACACTGTTATAAATCATCTCTGTTATCAAACTCTCCTCATTTACCTGGATTGAGTGTGTCTTTTGTTTTCTGCTTAGATCCAGGCTGATACTAATCCCTTCAGAAAACATCTTGGCATGTATCAGGAAAGGCGAAAATGGACGGAGCAGAAGTCCTGCCCCCAAATCTCATGCACAAGTGCTGTGGGAACCCTGTGTAAGACTGTCCGTAGCGGTGATGTTCATAACAGCAAAAGAACTGGAAATAACGCAAAAGCTCATCAACTGTAGGCTGGAAAAATAAACTGGAATAATGTTTAGTAATGATTCTCAAATTTTAGCGTACATCGGAATCTCCTGGGAGGGTTGACCCCACCCCCAGAGTTTCTGATTCATTCAATAGGTCTGGGATGGACCCAAGAATTTACATTTCTAACAAGGCTTCCGGTGACACTGATGCGGCTGCTCTGGGGACCCACTTTGAGAACTGCTCCTGCAGAGCGATGAAAATCAATGAGCTACTCCTACAAGGATGAGTCTTCCAAACATCGTAATGAGTGAAAGAAGACACAAAGAACGTGTATCATATAATCTCTTTATACAAAGTTCAAAACCAGGAAAGACTTAACTTTATTTCTCATGGGTACATACTAGGTGATAAGTGTGCTAAGAAAAATGAGACAATTACTACTACAAACTTCAGGATAATAATACCCCAAGGCAGGGAGAGGGTCCATCACGAGGAAGAGATAACGTGCCTAGTCTTCTAGATTACAGGCAACAGAGGGGTTCTCAACCCGAGTAGTAATCACACGGACGTTTCCTTTCATAGTTATTTAATAAAGCACACACTTGTGTTTTGTGTGCTTTGTATGTGCATTATATTTCTCAACACAAAGTTTTAAAAAAGAGAAGGGAACCTGGGCAGAGAGAAAATTGGAGGAGGGAGATTGGCTAAGAGACAGTGAGTATGGACACACCTCTTGCCATGAGTTTTACTGTGCAAGGGAAGGGGAGAGTGGGCAATGGTCGGGGGAGGGAGAGACAGTGGGCTCAAGAACCACTTTATAAGATGGGAAAATAACATGATGTTTGTACGCTGATGTGACTAAGGAAACATTGATGAAGCAAGAGAAAGGTGGTAGAATGGCCAGAATGAGGATGTGGAGTGGGGGAGGGACCTCAGTAGGAGAAGGATCTAGAGACAGTGGGGGAGGAGCTGGTCCACCAGGAGCACGGGAAGTCTTCCACAGTCACAGGAGAGAAGCAGAGGTGTGGGATGTGGGCAGGGGAGGTGGCAGGAGCTCATGGCATATCTCCTCTTGTTGCTTCTATTTTCCTGGTGAAAGAAGGAGTGTGTGAGCTTGCTCAGGTGACCAGAATAAGGTACCACATGGTCGGATGGTCAAACAACAGAAATTCATTGTGCTGGAGACTGCAAGTGTGAGATGCAGGTGTCGGCAGGGTTGCTTCCTTCCGAGGCCTCTCTCCTCAGCTTCTATAGATGGTTTCACTCAGCATGTCTGTGTCTCAATCTCCTCTTCTCATAAGGGCACCATTCATATTGGATGAGGGCCCATCCATATGACCTCATTTAACCTTAACACCTCTTTGAAGACACTGTCTCCAAATGCAGTCACATTCTGAGGTCCTAGGGGTTAGTATTTCAACACACAAATCTGGGGGCGGGGACACACAATTCAGCCCCTAACAAAAAGGAAGGTCATTAGCTGAGAGGGATGAAGAGGTGAAGAGGAGGAGATGAAGATTTGAGGAAGAGAAGCAAGTGCAGAACCGTTTTCTAGGACAGTCAGAGAATCACGGTCTGGGTGAGCAGAGGGTGGTTGCTGCATGGCGTTAAGCGCCCTTTGGAGGGTGGAAATCCTGATCAATTTCCCTTTCCTTTACATTCTCTCATCTAATTTGTTCTCATCAGTTTTCATCTTTCTTCTTGTGGAGTTATGGCAAAGAGGGAGAAGGCAAATACCACAATTCCATCTGTGTGGGATTAAAGGACAGGATTTTTTGAGGAATCTCTCAAGTCCAAGGCGGTAAAAAAGACTCACAGTGCCTGGTACTCTGGTAGCCTCACAGGGGCTCTCTCAGCCCTGAGCTGGGCTGCTGGACGTGCCATGGATTACATTTTATGGGAGGCATGATCCCTGCCTGCTTCTCCATCTTTTTGTAGTCAGACGTGAAAAACCAGTATGGCTGCAGAGAATGCACTCTTGGGGCTTAGGCAGCAAGAAGCCCAGAGTAAACACTATCTGTGCAGGGAACTGTCTTGGAGCTAGCTGCTAGCCTTGGGGATCAAGTGAGGTGCTGGATTTGTGCCGCTGGAAGAAGGAGAGCCCCTGCTCACAGGAATATCTGTAGTAGATCACACGAATGTCCAGAGCCATTTGCTAGACAATCCTGTTGGTCCCTCCACATAAGATAAGCATTTGAGGCTATAAATTTCCCTCTAAATACTATTTTCACTGCATCCCTCAAGTTTTGATATTTAGTATTTTGTCTTCATTCAATTATTTTATAAGTTTCATTATAGTTTAATCTTGGAGCCATGAATTATGTAGAAGTATATTTTTTATTTCCAGACCTAGATCTTTTCTAATTATCTAGAGATTATTTATTCAAACTTAAAGGCATTGTGGTCAGAGAATGATACAGTTCATGGTCCATTTTCATAAATGCCCAAGTGTGCTTGAAAAGAATTTGTATTCCACAGTTGTCTATACAGTTATATATATGTCTACAGTCATATATACAGTTATATATATATATATGAAACTTTATATAAGGTTTAGTGATTTTATTATTTAACTATTCTCTACTTTTCCTAAATTCTCATCTGCTTAATCTAACAATTGCTGAGAGAGGTATCTTAAAAGTTCCCAACATTGGTGAATTTATCTCTTTATAATTTTGTCAATTGTTGTTTTATATGTTTTGTTGGTCTATTATTAAGTACATACAACATTTTAATTGTTATATATTCCTAGTTAATTGAACTGTTTATCATTATAAGTGGCACTTTTAATCTCCAGTAAAATGTTTTACATTAAAATCAATTGGTCTTGTATCGATACACCTATAAGCTTTCTTTTAGTGAGTGGCGTTCCATTTTTTTATGCCCTTATGTCTTAGGTGTATCTATTGTTAATAGCACGTAGCTAGATTTTTTAAAACTCCAATACGACAATCTTTATCTTTCAACTGCAGAGTTTACAAGTTTACTTTATTTGTATCTATCGTAATTATAGTTCGATTTGGATTCATTTCTGCCAACACATTAGGTGCTTTCAAATTGTCCCACCAATTCTGTCTTTTTCGATCCTTCCTTGATTTCTTTTGGATTAAGTTCTTTTTCCTCTTTCCATTTTCTCCCTTTATTCATTTGGAAGTTATATGCCTATTTTTCTTCCTTCAGTCATTACTCTAGTAATTTTAATAAGGAATTCTGAGATTCATCGCAAGCTCTACTCTTTATCTAAACAACACAAGAACCTAAACCATTTTAACTGTGATCACTCCTTTTCTGATCTCTATTATTAACGGATAATGTAAGCTCATACAAAATTTACAGCCCCGTGAAATGTTGCTTTTCTACATAATCAATTTTGCCCCAATATTCACCTCTGTGTTTGCTCATCCTTGTTTCTTATTCATCTGACCTTCCACTAAAAAGCACTTTCTTCTGCTTGAATTCTCTCTAACGAAGCCCCATGGGGGCAAACCCTTGCGGTTTTTCGAATGTTTGAAGACGTCTTTATTTTATCTTCATTCTTAAAAGGCATTTTTGCCGGAGAGGTGGTTCATTTCTTCCTGCATGTGGAAGGTATTTGCCGCTGTCTTCAGACCATGCTTTGTGCTAGTGAGAACCAGCCATTCTTCTCATTCTCCCCGGCTGCCTCCCTCTCTCTCCCTCTCCCTCCAGTTTTCCCACTTTGAGTGTGAATTTCTCTTATCTCTTCTGTTTGGAAGTGATTGGGTTTCCTGATTTCAAGGATTGATCTCTCACGTTAGTTCTGGAAATTTGTCAATAAGCATCCCCAGCGTTGCTCAGCCCCACACACTCACTGCTCTTCTGGAACACAGCGACCAGGCTATTATTCCTTCTCAGTCTGCGATCTCTGTACATTATCTATGTTTCTCAGTCTACTTTGTATTTCTGTCACTTTGTCCCACTGCACTGTGTTCTGGATAATTTTTTCAGGTATACTTCAAGTTCATTAATTCTTTTTTTTAAGTTCATTAATTCTTTTTGCTTTTCCCTGCTGTATTGAAGGCTGTGGCATATTTATTTCTATACACTCTGCAAAAATCAATTGTACAGGCTTCCCTGGTGGCGCAGTGGTTGAGAGTCCGCCTGCCGTTGCAGGGGACATGGGTTCGTGCCCCGGTCTGGGAAGATCCCACATGCCGCGGTGCAGCTGGGCCCGTGAGCCATGGCCGCTGAGCCTGCGCGTCCGGAGCCTGTGCTCCGCAACGGGAGAGGACACAACAGTGAGAGGCCCGCATACCGCAAAAAAAAAAAAAAAATCAATTATACATAGATTAAAGATCTAAGAGTGAGTAGCAAAATTCTGAAAACTTTAGAAGAAAGTGTAGAAGTACATCATTTTTACCATAGAGTTAGGAAGCATCCCCTAAACGAGACACTAAAACTCAAGCTACATGGAGGGGATCGATAAATTCAGTTCATCGATATGGTGAACTTCTTTGCACTCCTGCACATACACACACACACACGCACGCACGCATGCACACACAACATAAAATGAAGGCCAGCCAGAGTGAAGATGAGAAAAGATAATTGCGTAAGTTATAACCAGGAAGGATTAGCAGACAGAATGTATGGAGAATGCCCACAAATCAATAAGAAAAAGAGTCATTCGACAGGAAAATGAGGAAAGACAGTGAAGAGTCGGTTCTTAGACGGGGGAACCCAAAGGCCAGCAAACAGATAAAGAAATGTTCAGCCTCACTAGTGTCGACGAAAAATTAATCAGTTGATCTAAGAAAGAAATAGAAATGTTTATTTGAGCCAAATTGAGGATCATAACCCAGGAGCAGCCTCCAGAAAGCGCTGAGAACTGTTCTGCCCCTTAGAAGTTAAGACACAGGTAAGTTTTGTGAGACAGAAGGCTGAACGTTAAATGAAGTGTTATTTTTTATGAATCTTGATGATGATTCCAAGCACATATATATTGTTATTACGAAATTTTACCACAAACATGTTGTACATTCTTTTCAGAATGTATTTCATGATAAAACTTTTAAGAAGTAATTAAGGTTGGAAACAGCATAACTTGTATATGTTTGTTTGTCCTGTGACGTGGCAATCTGAGTTTTGTTTTTGTTATTAATTTTTATTGGAGTATAATTGCTTTACAATGTTGTGTTAGTTTCTGCCGTACAGCAAAGTGAATCAGCTACACGTATACATATATGCCCTCTTTTTTGGATTTGCTTCCCATTTGGGATGGACATATATACACACACTACTGTGTATAAAATAGATAACTAATGAGAACCTACTGCATAGCACAGGGAACTCTACTCAGTGCTCTGTGGTAACTTAAACGACATATTATTGACAGTTGACACGATCCGGATCTAAGCATCCTCATGGCCCCTTGCAAGATCAAGATCAAGAAGGAATGTTATTGTTTTTATATAAATTTATTTATGTATTCCCTTCACCACCAGGGAAGCCCAGGAATGTTGTCTTTTAAGGAGCTGTCTTGTTGACTCTGGGAGAATGTTGCTTTCCATGATTGAGCATGTATTTCTGCTGACGGGGAGGTTTGGTCGATGCCTAATGCAGATACACAATGCACAGTGTGGGGAGAGAGGAGGTCAAAGAGCGGAGAAAAATTTTTTATGTTTAAATTGCTCTTGTCTTGCCATAAAATATGAATTTTATTTCACACTAGCAGTCAAGAAAATGTAAATTAAATCCACAATCGATCGCCATATTTTTGCACCATCTCTATGTGTTCCTTTGTGGTCCTCTACTCAATGCTTTTGCTTTTACCTGTTTTATATGAACCTAGATTAAAGAATCAAGATTTGGACTTCCCTTGTGACGCAGTGGTTAAGAATCCGCCTGCCAATGCAGGGGACATGGGTTCGAGCCCTGGTCCGGGAAGATCCCACATGCCGCGGAGCAACTAAGCCTGTGCGCCACAACTACTGAGCCTGCGCGCTAGAGCCCATGAGCCACAACTGCTGAACCTGAGTGCCACAACTACTGAAGCCTGAGTGCCTAGAACCCGTGCTCCGCAACAAGAGAAGCCACCGCAATGAGAAGCCCACGCACCACAAGAAAGAGTAGCCCCAGCTCGCCACAACTAGAGAAAGCCCACGTGCAGCAGTGAAGGCCCAACACTGCCAGAAATAAATAAATAAAATAAATAAATTTATTTAAAAAAAAGAATCAAGTCTTTGTACAATGATTCCTTCCCAAACACAGCAACACTTACCCCCTGCGGGATTCCTGCTTCCACAAGACATGGATTCCTGCCTGTTTTTTTTTACATTTACCTTCAAATCTATAAATAGTACCCTTATATTGTTACTGATTACTTAGCTTTAGGGATTATCTATCAAAGTCCTATTATGGAAGATGATGATTCAGTTTCCTGTCGTGGCTGCAAACCCCACACAATCTTCTCTGTCTCTGTCTCTGTCTCTGTCTCTGTCTCTGTCTCTCTCTGTCTCTCTCTCTCTCTCACACACACACACACACACACAAGCTTCCTCTCTTCCTCCCGTTCCTACTGTGATTGTGATTAGATCAATATGCTCATGTCCATTTTCCTTCCTGTTTCCCAGATCTTATTTCCGTTGTTTCTTCTCCTTTTCTCTTTGTCCTCGTGGATTAATATCTCTTAAAAATCCACATTTTCTAAAGCCATGCTAGTGGGTTTGAAGAAGGAAGGTAAGAAGTAGTGTGCGTTTCATAAACCACGTTCAGCATCTTAATTTCTATCCTAACGTCTTCATCTATTTTCATCTTGTTTACTGTCGGCACAATGTTTCTATCATCTTGAAACACGTACTCTTTCAAACGTTTCCAAAATGAGTGAATTCATCTTACAATCGGTGTCAAAGATCTGCCCCGTCCCCCAGCCTAGGGTGGGGCATAGGATGACCACTGTCCCACTTTCCCCAGGACTGAGGCCTTCCTGGGATGTGGGACTTTCCATTTTAAAATCCAATGAGTCCATCCCCCTGCTCAGAGGTGACCTGGTTGCAGAGGCCCGAGCTGTGACCTCAGTCTGTCCTTGTCACCTAGTTCATCTGTGGATACTGGTATCACCACAAGCATTTCACTTTGAACCTAGATGTGCACACTTGATTTCTCTTTAATTTTTTTTAAAAAATGAAAGTAAAAACCTTCTGTTTCTTCTCTCCACACTCTAAAGGGAAACTCTGCTTCCTTCTGTGCGTCTTAATTCTCTGACCTCCAAATGTGTGGGGGTTTTGCTCCACACCAAACAGTTCTCCAGTTCTCTGCAGACACTGGCTAGGTGCCCTACAATGTAACCCAGCTCTGACACTCTCTACGCAGAGTGAGCACAGACCCCACAGGTTAAGGGCTCAGTCCCACAAGACTGTCCCCCACCCCAAGATGTCCCAGGCTGTCACCTGTGCTTCTGACAGACTCACTAAATTGTAGGTTGCCATGACTCCTTTCTCAGGTTTGAGAATTTGCTAGTGGGGCTCACAGGACTCAGAAAGCAGTTTACTTACTAGATTACTGGTGTATGATAGAGGATACACTTTAGGAACAGCCAGACGGCCGAGATGCAAAGGGCGAGGTGGGGATGAAGGGGCACGGAGCTCCCATGCCCCCTCTGGGGGCACCATCCTCCCAACACCTCCATCCATTCAGCATCCTGGAAGCCCATGCTTTAGGGATTTTTATGGAGGCTTCATCACATAGCCATGATTGATTAAATCATTAGCCATTGGTGATTAACCCAAGCTTCAATCCGTCTCCCCTTCCTGAAGGTCAAAGGTAGTGGAAAGAGGCTGAAAGTTCCAACCCTCTGATCACCAGCCCCCATTATTAGGGACTTTCCAAAAGCCACCCTATTAGCATAAACTCAAGTGTGGTCGAAAGGAGCTTCTTATGAATAATGAAAGACACTCTCTTCACTTTTTTTTTTTTTTTTTCAGTACGCGGGCCTCTCACTGTTGTGGCCTCTCCCATTGCAGAGCACAGGCTCCAGACATGCAGGCTCAGCAGCCATGGCTCACGGGCCCAGCCGCTCTGCGGCATGTGGGATCTTCCCGGACCGGGGCACGAACCCGTGTCCCCTGCATCGGCAGGCGGACTCTCAACCACTGTGCCACCAGGGAAGCCCCTCTTTTCACGTTTAACACTCTTATCACTTAGGAAATACCAAGAATTTTAGGAGCTCTGTGCTAGGAAGTGGTATGAAGATCAAATATATATTTCTTTTTATAAATCACAACATTGCACTAGGACAAGATGATGAAGCATTAAAAACAAAAGTTCCCTCCTAGACGGTTCCTCCATGTTGCCTGGAAGAATCATGAATCACCCTTATAGAAATGAAGCCTGTTGCAGAGTAGACCGCATGGTCAGCTGTTCAATCACATGTCAAGGCTGCACTTTGGTGGGTTTCTTTTGTGTCTTTTAATTTGAGACTTATATTTGAAGTTGTGTCGGTATTTGTATCAGTCAGCTATAGTCATAATAATGCTGCATAACAAACTGCTCCCAAACTCATGGCTTAAACACCATTTTATTTTCTCTCATGTGCCTGTGATTGGTGGGAGGTCAGCTGGCAATGACTGGGCTGGGTTTAACCCTAAGCTGCAGGTTGAATGCAGGTGTACCCCTCATGTGTTCATTCAGGGGTGCAGGTTAAAGAGGCAGCAGCGACCCAAGGGGAGGCTCTGCTCATGGGATGGCAGAATCTCCAAAGTAACACACTTCACAAGCACATTCAAGGCTTTGCTGCAGCACATCCACTAATATCCTCTTGACCAAAACAGTTCCGCAGGTCAAGGAGCAGAGAATTAGGATCACTCACTACAGAGCCAAAGCAAGTCACATGATCAGCTCAGCATCAATGAGGCAGAGAAGTATACTCACCCACAGGTTTGGGGCAGCGGCTGAAGATTCTGGAACAGTAATCTAATCTATCTCAGCATCTTTATACTCACAGCCTGTCTCTCTTAATTGGCAAAGCCATAGACCTGCAGGAATGCTTCCGTTTCAATTATTCAAGACAATGTTTGCCTCTGTCTTTGAGCTACTTCCCCTACTCGCCCCCCCAAAATGAATTTTGCCGTTACTTCTTAGAATATGTTTTGTGTCACACCATCACAAACACACCCTTCAAATTCTGTGATTTTTTCCCTGAGCTGCAATAACAGACAAAAAGACTGAAAGTTAATTCTGTGTATAAGTCCCATTCTTCTCACACACCTGTCAACGCATTAAAGACAGAGGACACCGCCAAATCTCTCAGAAGAGATTCCAGGCGCCCCAAGGCTTGGAGACGTTCTGGTGACCAATTCATTTCTCAAAAGGAAGATCACTCAGGAGCCAAATATCCCTCTGTCGATAGCTTCCAGCTACCTTTCAGAAGAAGCTGTTTTAACTCCTAGTGATAAGTCATTCAATTAAGGGGGAAAATGAAACTCTGCTCCCACTCCAAACCCTAGGAATCCTCGGTGTAGCACAGACTCAAACCAGCCATTCTGAAAGTAAGGAAGAGGTCCGATCACAAGCACAGGATCTGGGAAGCAGCAGTGTGCTGTGATTCGCCACCATGACAGCCAAGTGTGATTCAGAAGGAATTTTAGCGTCCAATTTTGACGGTGGTAAACAGAAAGCAATTCAGAAATTGGGATAGGATGGTGTGGGTGGGGTATGAACTGGTCAGAGAGGTTTTTTTTTTCAACTCTTTCATTTATAGTAGTGTTTGTGATTTTCCTGAAAAACTACTATAAAATCAGTGGAGCACCTTACGCTTGGGGCCACCATAGGGACAAGGAAATAGAATTTGTGTGCCACCTCAAATCTTTTGGGGAAGAAGCCTGAGGGTAGATGGAGGCATGGACAGTTCCAGGCGCCCTGTGTGTCATTAGGTAAGCCTGGTTAGGGTGGGTGGCCAGGAAGGTCTCTGGGGAGGAAATGTGCCACCTAAGAGGGGCGTGGTAAGGAGTCAGCAACATGAAGAAAGGGCAGGAACATCTGGGCAGAGGCAGCAGGTGACGCAAACCAGGTAAGGAGGTTGGGCTTTATTAGAAGGGAAATGGGAGGCCTTTGGGATTTTCAGCTACGGCAGTGACGATGGGAACCCCTCGGACCAGGAGGCGGGCATTGCTCAGACGCAGGTACCAGCCCACCCTCGACATCCATGGACCAACTCTCAGCTCACTACTCAATGAACTACTTAACATTTACCTTTAAATCAAAGTTCATTTATAATAAAAACCTCAAGTGCTTGATTTAGCCCAGGGAATGTGGTTCTGTTTCTATTTTTCTAGAACAGTGCGTAGAGAACACATAGAAGGCTGTCTTAGTCTGGGCTTTTCAGATGCACACTGCACACTGGTTGAGGCCTGACGGACAGATTCAGCCACTGTGGACACAATGAGCCACTTTTTGAGTCAGACAGTTTATTACTGACAGAGGCGCCAAAGAGGCCTGGGCCCGGGTCCTTGGCCCACTCATCTAAAAGGACAACTCCAAGGGCCGAAAGGGACTGGTGACTAAGATGCAGCCATGGGATGGCGTTGTTGAGGAGCCCGATCAATGCTGCAGCTAAGTGGCTTTATATTCCGTGGGAGCCGCTTTAGATCACATGCCCCAGTGATGCCTCAGGGGGGTGAGGGAGGTGGGGTATTTATACACCACCCCTCACCGGTCACTGGGTGAGGGCTGCTCCCTGTGGGCATGAACCTTTCAGCAGGTCCGATGGGGCCAGGAATACTGCAGACCAGATGAACGGCTTGGGTCTTTATTCTAACAGATGCATGACCTTGAGAAAGCCACTGACCGCCCTGGACCTCCGTTTCCACATCTGCAAAATGGAGATCACAGCAGCATCTTCTGGTGCAAGAGACCGTTTTGCCCCAGACCCCCGCACAACCTCAGTCAGTCTCAGCCAGGCCACTGTTGGTGCCCAGCCCTTCAGGGCTCTCGCTGAAGCTGGGGTCGGGGGAACTCACCTGGCCTTCCCTCTGGGGAGCCTGCAAATGTAGGGGAGTCACCGCCCCTCAGGACAGTCCTCAGCCAATGGGCAGGGGCACTTCCTCTCGTCCAGGTGGGCAGCTCCCAAGTGCCCGCGGTGTCCCTCCTCGCCTGCCCTACTCTCCCCACGCCCCCCCTCCTGCTTCCTGCGAGCCAGCCTGCACCACACCTCGGCTTTCAAGGCAGCCCAAACAGAGCCACTTTCCTCACAGGCTTGCCGTGGGATTCGATGTGTTAATATAGAAGAGTCTAGAGCAGGACCTGTGATGGAGAGCTTTCCCATGCAGAGGAGAGAGCGGATTCTCACTTAGAAACAGCCACTCAGGCAGGTGACTGGAAACAGCTTTGGGGGCATTCAGAGCACATCTGGCAGGATGCGGTCTGCATGGTCCGGCGGAGGGATGGGGCTCAGATCGGGGCAGCCGTGGAGATGCAAGGAGAGGGTCAGACTCCAGATACTGTGAAGAGGTAAAGTTTCCAAGATCTGGTGATGAATTAGGAAAAGAAGACGAGGGAGAGACAAATGTCAAGTCTGACGTCCAGACTGAAGTGCTGAGTAGGGGTCGGTGTCAGTCTGAGGGTGGGAGGACCAGCCCAGACCAGATTCGGGAACCACCCCGCCCCCAGTCCTGAGGCTGGGGCCCAGCTGTGATGCCCCGAGGGGGGATTCGAAGGAGAAAGTGGGAGCAGATCCCCCTCACCAACAATCTGGGGAGCTGTTTTCTCTAGAACATCAGCCCACTTTTTAAAAGCAAGTAAAGCACAGGCAATGCTGTAAAAGTTAATAATAACGACTGTTTCCTGTAAGTTTGAGAGATTAAATCATTCTAGATTTCTATAAAGGTGGCCATCGCCTTCAGGAGAATGGAGAGATTGACTCGTAGGTTAGTTTCCTTTCCTAGTTTGTTATTTCTACTGAATTAGAAGATCTCAACTCAGAAGGACCAGGCTCTGGCGATGGCAGGGAGCCCACACTGACTCTAACGATTATGGAGGCTCGAGTCAAACGGGGCCAGACAGATTGTTATGGAGAGATTCCAGATATATTATATGCAGTGTAAATACAAACCTAATCTAAACCTCCCCAAAAATGAACTCCACCACTTTGCCGGACCCCCAGACACTGGAAAGTGGGGCTTTTCAGTGCAGGAGACAGCAGTGAGTGGACCCCTGACACACTTGTTTCCTGCACACAGGAAATATTCCGGAAGTGTTTCACGTCCTTTCGCAGCTTGTGGATGTGATCTTTTAAATGTGTCCAATCCTCGATTCCTTTTTCCAACAGTTCTCAGGATGGTGGTCTCTGTAAGGCATATGTGACTTTTCTGTCCTGAAATGACAGAGCCAGAGTTGTGATGAAGCTAAACAGATACTAAACAGAACTTCAAGGTATGAAAATGATCCAATTGACATCCTAGGAATGGCCTTTACTTGCTTTATCTGTGTCAAGAAGTAAAGTCTTGGGCTTCCCTGGTGGCGCAGTGGTTGAGAGTCCGCCTGCCGATGCAGGGGACATGGGTTCGTGCCCCGGTCTGGGAAGATCCCACATGCTGCGGAGCAGCTGGGCCCGTGAGCCACGGCCACTGAGCCTGCGCGTCCGGAGCCTGTGCTCCGCAGAGGGAGAGGCCACAACAGCGAGAGGCCCGCGTACCGCAAAAAAAAAAAAAAGAAGTAAAGTCTTATCTCTGATCACATCTCAAAACTCCCATGAGAGAGTTATAATTAATTCAGCAGTGAAAGACGCCAGCTCAGCATCTGTGCTTGGCCGCATTGATTATTTGTGATTTTTCCTTGTATAGTGAGGCAGGACCAGGCCACGGTTGGACCATTAACTCTTTGCAATAAATAAAAGCTAAGTGTATTGGCAACCTCTTCACTTAGCGACTTCCTTTCTTGCTGTTCAGAGCTGGTGCCAGGTCAGAACTGATTCTAACGTGCCTTTTCCAACCCACACCATGGCTACCAGAAAATAATATTAATTTAACTTCGTGAGAAGCCCCTTCTTCTGATATGTGGGCCTACAGTCAAGGAGGAAAAATCCGGGACTTCCCTGGCGGTCCAGTGGTTAGCACTCGGCACTTTCCCTGTCATGGGCCAGGGTTCGATCCCTGGTCAGGGAACTAAGATCCCACAAGCTGCACGGCGTGGCCAGAAAAAAAAAAAAGGAGGAAAAATCCACTTGTCACTCACGTTTGGGCAGAGGCTGGCATGGCCGTAAGGGTGTGTGTGGACACAGCCATCCTGGCGGCCACCTCTCCTCTGCTAACCAGCCGTGTCCCCTGGAGCCAGCTCCACACCCGCATGGGCCTTGGGCTTGCCAAATGTGCATAATAAAAGTATCTTTTATTAGATAAATATTAATATTAGATAATATTTAATTATCTAATTAAATATTAATATTTAATTATTATTATTAGATAAATATTTTATTAGATAAATAAGCTATGATAATAAAAAATAAATAAAAGTAAAGTTTGCTTGATTCTTGTAAAGTGCCTTGAGGGCTTCCCAGCTCCAGCGCATGCCCAGTGAATGTGGCCCTGGAGGCTGGGACTGCCTTCGGCTGTCATCTGTCTCCATCCTGCCAGGGGCTGATACATCCTCATCACAGCAAGAATTTTCCTGGGTGAAGAAGAGCATGTGCCGGCAGGCAACGCACAGGAATGGCTGTTACGCATCACGTACTTGCCGTCACACAACCTCCCAAAGCATCATCTGATAGAGGACTCTGCAGGCGCTTCTCTTGGTGTTCTCCCTGAGTGTGATATCTGGCGCTCACCCCGGGGCTCATTAAGAAGCGGTAACTTCACTTCCTCTGCTGTTGCTACGGAGAGGGCAGCTTTGAAGGATGGACTTCTCATGTCACTTCAGCCTTTATTAGTAAAAGGACTCGATTTTGCACTGGCAGGTCTCGTTTTGCACTTGTTCCAAAAAACTCTGTTGCTTCACCAGACGGATCTCTACCTTTTTTTTTAAAGAAGTGAAATCTTCTTCTGCTTCGGGCCGCTGTTTGACACTCTCACACCAGCAATGTTCCAAGGCCTGGGGACAAGAGCTCGCTGGTGCCATGAAATCGATTTTTCAGATACTTGAACTTACGTATTTGAATCCATGCTCGTGTTTTTCGGCAGCTTGTGCAAAACCCTCGTATGGGCAGATTCACTTTCCCAGGACCCGCACAGCCCCTTCTTACTGCCGGTTCACGACTACGCACTTATTCTACATTCTGGTCACCATTCTCTGTCTTGACCACACGTTCACGTTGGAATGAACCACTTCTGGGCCGCTGATGCATTTCTGTGAATTAGGAATAAAGCCCAGCAAATTGTAATGATAATAAATGCACATTATCTCAAGGAAACGATTAGAGAGAAATGACGTGAAAATGCAGCCCAGAGACACGCTGCCCCCTCTTGCTGAGGGTTCCCTGCCCTGCTCTGATCAGGGCAGCACCTGGAGTCGGTGGCCTCTGTGTCTCCCAGGGACCGATGGGCACCAGGGCTGCGAACCATGCTGGTACATCCGTGACTGAATGAGGAACGGTGTCTGCAGTCATATCCGCCCTGGCACTGCAATCTCAGTGTGGTGTCACGGTAGTGTCAACCCTTCTAAGGAGTTTTCCGTTGGCCCCCAAGGGCCCCGGGACCCGTTGATGTAGCGGGTAGGTACAGAAAAGCAGGATGTGAGGAACGGCCCCAGGGACCAGTGTCTCTCATCATCACAGATGCTCTTGTGGCATGCCAGGCGGCCAGGCACTCTGATGATCTCATTTGATCCTCTGAAGCAGTTGCCGCCATGTCCCCATTCTAATGACGCCAAGATGGAGGTGCAGAAACGGAAGCCACCCACGCAGCCCCATGAGCTGATCAGTGGCAGAGCCATGACATGAGGGCCCCCCCGGGTGCCCGGCTTGGTCACAGCCTCACTAATCGCTACCAGGAGCACAGACTTCATTTCCAGGGACGGCGACCTATTGGCTCTTGTTTCCAAAGAGCAGAGCTTTTCTTGTTAGGAACTTAGCAGAGCCAATTGCTGGGGGGCTCTTTCTACATCTTTCCGGCAAAACCAAGCTGTTTGCATATCAAAGAGTCTCCTTTCTGAATCTGCGAGCAGGCAGGGAAGGTGAGGATGAAACAGAAAGGCAAAGCGGGCTCACAAAGCCTGGAACATAGCCGGCGTCCAAAAACGGGAGGCTTAGGGCTTCCCTGGTGGCGCAGCGGCTGGGAGTCCGCCTGCCAACGCAGGAGACACGGGTTCGTGCCCCGGTCCGGGAGGATCCCACATGCCGCGGAGCGGTTGGGCCCGTGAGCCATGGCCGCTGAGCCTGCGCGTCCGGAGCCTGTGCTCTGCAACGGGAGAGGCCGTAACAGTGAGAGGCCTGCGTACCGCAAAAAAAAAAAAAAAAGGGAGGCTTAGAGTGATAAGAACCAACATAAATGCTTTCATCTCAATATTTTTAAACTTCTTTATTCGCCTGACACACACACATCCATAATTTTACAAATTGCACAAACATGATCCCATGATGGATTGCAGTAATCTAGATACTAGTGAAAACTGGAAACTACCCAAGGGCCCAAGCAAAATGCTAGAGCAGGAAATGATGAACTATGATGATATTAAGTAGCTTGCCCAAGGTCACACAGCTAGGAAACAACAGAGCCTGGCTGGAAACAGAGCTAGCCTGACTCTGGGGTCCCTGCTCTAAGCCAGGACCCTCCACGCCCCTCCCATCATGAGCTCTGCCCTGGAGCTGTTGAGTTTGAGAGGCCTGGGGACCATCGGGCTGGTGATGTGGGCGGGCAGACAGGGAAGAGGTCAGAATGCAGGTAGTAACGGGGGTGGCTGTCTTCAGCTTCCTGAAGGGGCTTAAAGCCTTGGAGGGACCCCATAGCCCAGGAAGAAGCAGAGACACGGTGGAGGACAGGATGCTGGGGAAGGCCAGGCCTGCCTGCCCAGATGTCTCCCACCAAGCTCTGCTGGTGCCCTGGGTACCACGCTGGGCAAAGCAGGTGCCTGTGACCCGCACAGCCGCACAGACTGGCTTGTCCCAGCTCGAGCCCACACTGCCTGGATCAAGATATCCCCACCCCCATCAATAGATCTGAGCCTGGTCATCAAGGGGTGGACTAGGGCCTTGGACCGCCATCAGCTCTGAGAGCCAGGCACGTGTCGGGAGCCTCCTGTGGCTGTATCCGTGCCTAGAGTGGCTGTGACTCATTCTACAGTCTGTGCAGCGTGCCTGCTCTGCGTGGGTGCTGTTCCAGACATTGGGGATCCAGCCGCGTGCAAGGCAGGCGGGCAGGACCTCTTCCCTCCTGGAGCTGCAGCTGGGGAGGAGGAATGGGGTGCAGGCTGAGGATGGGACACCTTTCGGGGTTCTCTGCCAGGGGTCAGGATGGGAGCCAGACAAGATGAGGGGGCCTCAGGTACAGATACAGTGTCAAGGGCAGGTAGGGAGATGCAGGCAACTCACATGTTACAGGCAGGTCCCTAACTGGTGAGTACATCCACCCTCCCCCAGCCCCAGGCTCCTGTCACCAGTGGTTAAATGGGGATCCATGGGGGTGACTGGCAGACTTGTGGAGGAGGAACCAAGGCAAAGGCATGAAACTATAGAGGGCTGAGTCGTGGAGAAAAAGCCAGGACGTGAGACCCTGCAGACCTGGCCCCACCACTAAAGAGCTATGTGCTTCAGCCACCAACTGCTGCATAACAAATAACCCCAACATTTGCCACTTAAGACAGTAGACATACTCTCTCCCACGGTGTTTGGAGGTCAGGAATCTGGCCGTAGCTGAGCAGGGCTGTGCTGGCTCAGGATCTCTGGTAAGGCTGCTGTCACACTGTGGG
Source organism: Grampus griseus (assembly GCF_964374135.1). Classification (NCBI taxonomy): domain Eukaryota; kingdom Metazoa; phylum Chordata; class Mammalia; order Artiodactyla; family Delphinidae; genus Grampus; species Grampus griseus. Next base: position 97,948,282 of record NC_139005.1, read on the forward strand.
CTGGAACCGCTGTCAGCTGAAGGCTTGACTCAGCTGGGGACCCTATTTCAAGTTCACTCATGTGGCTGTTGGCAAGGACCTCAGTTTCCCATCACATGGCCTGTCCTTACACAACAGCAGCATGCTTCCCAGAACAAGTGATCACAGAGAGAACAAGGCAGAAAATGCAGGGTCTCTTATACCCTAATTTTGGAAGTCACATACCATCACTAATTCTGAATTCTGCTGGTCACACAGACGAACACTGGTGTGGACAGAGACGACACAGGGATGGAAACCAGTTGATGGGGGTGACCAGGGCCATCCTCCCAGCTGCCGTATGCACTGTGTGGTCTTGAGCCAATCTCTCACCTCTCTGAGCCTCGAGTTCCTCGTCTGTAAAGGGGGTAATATTACTCAACTTCCAGGGTGTGCAGGCCACTCCGTCCTCCCCCACTAGACTGGGAGCTGCCTGAGGGCAGGCCTGTGTCTTTTTCAGCTATGAAGTCCAGCCCACAGTTACTCTTGTGCATGCTGAGTGACCCATTCTGTAAATTACAGATCTGTGTCACTCCCCTGCTGAAGTCCTTTCAACAGCTCCACAGGGCTCCAGGGCAGCATCAAAACTAGTCCTGACCTGCAAAGCTCAGGACCGGGTCCCTGTTTACAACCCCAGCTGCATATCCTACACCACCCACACCAAGCTCTATGCTCTCACAGCCTTCCAGAGGCAACGATGACTTTCACCCACCTCACCCACTTGGTGAACTCCTACTCATCCTTCAAAACCCAGCTTGGACATCACCTCTCCTATCGCTCCAGGCAGCCATTCCAGACCTGGGTTCCCACAGCCCCCTTATTCCTGAGAATCACCATACCCCCCCAACCATCTGGGTGTCAGTCTCTCCACCGGACAAAGATTGCAACTGGCTCATCTCTGTGTCCCCAGAAGCCAGCCTGGGGCCTGGGCCACCCACAGTTAGCATTCATCAAGGTCCGTGGACATGAAGGAGGTGGTTTGGTTTTGGAAGTGGTGGGGGTCGAAACCTTGGCTGCTGAGGTGCAGAAAAGATCCAAAGGCTGTGCCCCCAGCCCACTCCTGGGCCCTCGGCTACTCATCAGGGTCCCCTCTGCCGAGATAGCTATGAGGCTAAATAATGTATAAGCCTCTTACATGGAGCGTTGGTAAAATACTTCCATGGAGTTGAGATTATTCATCAAAGTTGGAGTCATGCAGGGTTGCCCTTTCCTCAGAGCGCCACCAAGGGAGTTGGCCTTTCTTAAAAATAGAAGTATCATTATCAGCTCTCCGTCCTCGAGGCAGCCAAAGAGGTTGTTTTCAAACGCAAATCCCATCCTCTCACTGCCTGGCTGAAAACCCTTCCGTTTCTGCACACTGGTCACGGGTCGTGGGATGAAATCCGAGCTCCCCACCGTGGGGGCCAGCCTTGCAGGACCCTCCCTCTTGGCGCTCCAGCCCATGCCCTGCAGCGGCTCCTCTCTGCCCTCTCTGAAGTTGAAGTAATATTGGAACTGAGATCATCAGAACTTAAAGTAAAGGGAGGTAAAGAGCATTTCAAGCAGAGGAGACAGACGGGCACAGGCCCTGAAATGGGAGGGAGCTTGCTCGAAGCTGAAAGCATCATTTCCTACTCCTGGGCTCCTGGGAGGACCACAGCCCCCTTGCACTAAGTTGGGGCTGCATTCCTTCATTCTGGCCAGTGGAATTTTTGCAAAACAGCGTGTCCAGGGTGATGCCCCCACTCTCGTTCCTTCCACGAACAGCACGTGTTGAAGAGGGAATCAGCCTGGTTCCCTGAGTCACCGTGTGGAGGACACCACCCAGGAGAGCTACGAGCTTGTATTGAACTTCTCACGAGGAAGACATAAACTTTGTGTTAAGTCACTGAGGTTTGAGAACTTATTTGTTATTGCAGCATAGTCTCTCCCAGACCGACTAATGCCATGAATGAAGGAATAAAAGTGGATTTCTGGAGTTTTTGGAGGCAGCAACATGGAGCTTGGGAGGGAGAAATCACAGCCTTTCTCTACATCTAAATGTCAGCTAAGACCAAAATAATTAGGGCCCTCAGGGGTCACCTAGAACAGTGATTTCCAAATAGGGTTTCTAGGAGGCCCTGTGTTACATAAGGAGGCTCAGGGCCGCTGGAGGTGGGTAGTAAACGAGGAATCGGGGTGTGGGGAGGCGGTGGGGAGGGAGGAGGATGTACAAGGTCCTGAACAACCAGAGAAAAACCTCCCTTTGTCCATTTATAGGATGGGATGCCGAACAGGGTCTCACTTGGAAAAACAGACCAGTGGCTTAAAACACAAATTTGAAAGTTTGAAACCGAGTCTAGTCCAGAACCACCCAATGCAGGAGCTGCTAGAGTTGTGTGGTTACTGTAAAACACATAACTAGATTTTGAAGACACCATACAAAAAACCTGTAAAATATCTCATTAACAACTCATATTGATGACACGCTGTAAAAATATTTTGGGTGTATTGAGTTCAATAAAATGTATTATTAAAACACTTTACTACTTCTTTTTTTATATAAATTTATTTATTTACTGGCCATGGTGGGTCTTCATGGCTGCGCGTGGGCTTTCTCTAGTGGTGGTGTGCGGGCTTCTCACTGCGGTGGTTTCTCTTGTCGCGGAGCATGGGCTGTAGGTGTGCGAGCTTCCATAGTTGTGGCACATGGGCTCAGTAGTTGTAGTTCACGGGCTTAGTTGCTCTGCGGTATGTGGGATCTTTCCGGACCAGGGCTCGAACCTGTGTCCCCTGCATTGGCAGGTGGATTCTTAACCGCTGCCCCACCAGGGAAGTCCCTACCTACTTCTTTTTACTTCTTAAATGTGGGTTACCTGGAAATTTTAAACTATGTATGCGGCTCACATTACGTTTCTATTGGATGGAGCTAGTGTAGTCCAACGACTAAATTTTATAGTTGGGAAGAGTGAAGCACAGAGAGGTTAATGAACTTGCTCAAGGTCACACAGAGGCATGCGAGCATGGACTTGTGAAGATGAGCTGTCTCACAGGCTTATAGACAAAAGTCAATCCCACTCAGATGGCAAAGAAAACATCTTACAGCTCGGTGCTCTGTGATGACCTAGCTGGGTGGGATGGGGGTGGATAGGAGGGAGGTCCAAGAGGGAGGGGATATGTGTATACATATGGCTGATTCACTTCATTGTACAGCAGAAACTAACACACCATTGTAAAGCAGTTTTACTCCAATAAAAAAAAAGAAAGAAAGAAAACTTCTTCGTGGGAGGCGTCTTGGGCTGGCATTAACAGCAACAGAGGCAGGCCTCCCACCCCAGTGAGGACCCCTGCCCGCTTCTGTCTGTGAAAGGTTTCTGCACAGACAGAAGAGCAGAGAGGTGGTCAAGGGGAGGGTCCTGGGCCTCAGGGCAGACAGAGTTTTGCTCACACCTGGCCACTTCCTCCCTCATATCTGAGGGTCATGGAGACAGGTGGGAGCAAAGAGGAGGCAGAGAATTTCAGCCACTGAATCTCTCCTCTCTGAGCCTTGCTGTCCAGGTCAGTAAACTAGAGCTCAGGTGACTACGAACCAAGTCGCTGCAAGGGTTCAGCGGGATCATGTCTGTTACAGGTCAGGTGGGAAAACCCAACTCACACTGACAAAGCAGAGACCTTACTGGCTCCTCAAATGCAGAAGCTGCAGGCTTGGAGCCAGCTTCAGGCATAGCTTGACCCAGAAGCTCTCAGGATGCCTACAGGGTCTGCCTCTCCTTCCACCTCCCAACTCTACACCCCTTGGTCTGGTGGCTTCATGCTTCAGAAAATTCACCACATGGAGGGACAGGGAGTAGCTAGAAGCCCAAAGCCTCCCTCCCCAGCACACAGCTCTCCCAACCAATGTCCGTCACTCAAAAAGCTATTGCAAAACAGAGAATCATTTTTAAATGATACATGGATTCTTCTGGAGTGGGTGCTGAAATGTTTTTAACTAGAAAGTTGCACAACATGTGAATGCAACAAATGCCATTCAACGGCAGACTTTAAAATGATTAACACTATTCTGTGCGAATTTTACCTCCATTCTTTTATTTATTTATTTATTTTGCGGTACGCGGGCCCCTCACTGTTGTGGCCTCTCCCGTTGCGGAGCACAGGCTCCGGACGCGCAGGCTCAGCGGCCATGGCTCACGGGCCCAGCCGCTCCGCGGCATGTGGGATCCTCCCAGACCAGGGCTTGAACCTGCGTCCCCTGCATCGGCAGGCAGACTCTCAACCACTGCGCCACCAGGGAAGCCCCACCTCCATTCTTTTAAAACAAAATGACACGTATGTAACTCAACCATCTTATTTCAAATTGAAGTTATCTAATGGTGCAACCTTTTGACGTGGGGACTCTTCTTTGGCTGTGGTTAGCATTACCTCCAAATAGCATTTCTTGGAGCGTTTGTTGCGAGAACCTAACTCCTGGTGAATTTTCTAGTTTCTGGTTTAGGTTTCTTACTAACGGAGAAGTTTAAAGAGACATCCAAAGCAGTCAGAGTACAGAACTCCTTTTGGATTTCAAATTTCCTGACAACCCTTTTGCAGCCCAATTTTAGTGTCTTACCTTTATGGAAGTTTCAAATACTGGAATTTCTTTTCCATAGAAACACACACTCTTTTCCCGTTTGTATTTCGTCATCTTTCAGTGACGAGTGCCACCGGGATGACCAGGTGTAGGAGAAAGCACATGACCACTGAGCATTTCATGCCACTAGTGGGAACAGAAGAAAGGGTGCCTGTGCTTCGCACATCTGGTCAGATGGAAACCCAATTCTATCTTGATGTGTGTTTCCGGAACCACTTCAGGTGTCCAAATTGTATCTGACAGCAATTGGTCAGGAAGCAGAGCTACTGTGGGTGCTCTGCGGATCTATTATAGAAACAGGAACTTGCACAGTTGTGGGAGGAGCTGGGAAGTGGAGTCTAGAGGGAGAGTGGAGAGGATCCAATGAGGAGCCGGTGACCGATCTCCTGAAGCAGGTCACAGTGGACAAGTCAGGGCTCACAGGGGTTCCCTGGAGCCAGGTGTGTCCCACCACCAAAGTGAGAGCAAATCCCAGGGCCTGGAGGGGTAGTCTGTGAGGTCTGTGGGAAGCCGTGGTCTTCGGGGGTGGGCTTGGCCCTGCTGGTGGTCAGCAGGGCCGGCGGGAGAAGAAGAGTGTGCTCGAATAGGAAGACACTGAGAACAGGCTAGAAGCTTCGGCACGTCTGCAGATCTCTGCTGTAGTGTCCAACCGCAAAGACTCTCAGGAAAGAACGCCGCTCCGCTTCTGCCGCCCCGGTCCTGCAAAAACCATCCTCCTTGGGCCAATTCTAATTCCAGCCACTCGGCGCAGGGGGTTCTGTTGACCGAAGTCCCAGCAGAACAATTTTCAGCACCATGGGCAGAGAACCTGGCAGGACCACTGTGGTCGCCTGGGACCCAGAGTCACCCTTGAGAAGTTGAGACAGGCTCCAACCTGACCCTTGGCGTGTAACTTTCTCCCCACCCACCGGACTTATGTCTTTGTCCCAAACATCCTGAAAGGTCAAGGGGATATATTTTGGTACTGGCCTATTTTCTTCAGTTTTCTGGGCGTGCAGTGGTCTCGGCAAGTGGAAATTATTCAGTTGTTTCATTGATCATTTCTTCCCTCAGCCTTCTTTGTTCTCACCTTGCAGAACTTCAATATTTGGACGTTTACTTCCTGGACTTCCCTCTAGTATTATTATCTTTTCTATTTTCTATTTCTGTGTCTTGTTTTGCTCTGCTTTCTTATATTTTTAATCAGAGTGGGGGGACTCAGGGAAAATTCATGCTTTTCCTTATAGTTTTAAAAATTGTTATGTAATAAGAGAAACAGCAAAAAAAAATGAAGAGGTCTTAAACTTTCGGAAGAAAGTAAAACCAAGATAAAAGTGCAGGAATTAGTAGCATCCACCTATAGCAGAGAGAAAATACAATGAGAAAGAAGATCCTGTTGACAACTGCAAGAAAAAGGATGAAATACTTATTCATGAGCTTAGCAGAGTGTGGACGTGGACAGTAAAAAAAAAAAAAACTGGAATCCTTTTTCGGGAGATGAAAAGGAAGAGGTGAATAAGGGATACTGCTCTGCTTTCTATAAGATTAGATCATGTTCGGTTTCTAACTCATCTATTTTTTCATTTCTGCTGTAATATTTTTATTTTCTATGAACTCTTTTGTTCTCTGAGTGTCCCTGTTTTATGGCATCTGGTCCTGTTACAAGGACCCCTTATTCCCCGAGAGTATCGGTGAAAACTGATATGTCCATTTCTCGTGACCACACCTGGCCTGTGACCACACACTTCCACTCCTAGTCATTTGTCTAATTAAAAACTGGAAGTACGTGTCCACATAAAGACTTGTATAAGAATGTTCATAGAGCTTTGTTTGTCAACTGAAAAGTCCACCAGCTGGAGAATGGGCTGATCGAGCATGTTACAACCAAACGGTGGGACACTCTTCAGTCATAAAAGGAGCAAAGTGATGACCTGTATGACTGGTAGGTGATGCTCAAAACATTGTGCCAGGTAAGGAAGGAGGCTGCAAGGGAGCGTGTGCTGTGTGGTCCATTTATGTGATCTTCTAGAGCAGACAGAGCTCATCAGTGGTGACAGAGATCAGAGCAGTGGTTGCCTGGGCGGGACGGGGCAGGGGGTCCTGGGATCAGGGACTGACAGTGAAGGGGGACTGGTGAAAGGTTGATGGGATGGTTTCACACCTTGAGACATGTGAGACATGTGGGTGCATACATTTCTCAAAAGTCATCAAACTGCGTTCTGAAGACCTGTGCACTTCGCAAACCTCATAGAAGGGAGGAAGGAAGGAAGGAAGGGAGGGAGGGAGCGAGGGAGGGACGGACGGACGGAGGGAGGGAGGAAGGAAGGAAGGAAGAGAGAAAGGAAGGATCTGATTGGAAGTGCCAAGCCCTTGAGTAGCCGTTGCTGACTGCGGTCTTCACAGCAGGGGTATCCTCCCAGGCCCTTTCCTTGGGGACCATCCCGGGTCAGAGTATCAGATCTTTCCACTTGGAAAGGTTGGGTTCACTGAAATGATCTCCGACCTCCTGCCTGCTGGGATAAGTCCCAGCTGCCAGTTTTCCAGCAGCTGCAGGAAGGAATAGGGCAAGAGGTCTTAATATGCAGCATGTCCCTCTGCTTCCATGTGGTCCCCCATCCTCAAATGTACCTGGTACCCCCAATCCAGAGGCCCCTGCTTTACCCTCACTGTGGTCTGAATGTTTGTGTCCCCCCAAAATTCATATGTTGAAATCCTAATGTCTGATGTGATGGTATGAGGAGTTGAGCCCTTTGGGGGGGGATTAGGTCATGAGGGTGGGACCCCCACGAATGGGATGAGTGCCCTTATAAAAAAGACCCCAGAGAGCTCCCTCACCCCTCTTGTCATATGAGGACACAGCGAGAAGTGAACCAGGAAGAGGGTCGTCACCAGAACATGACCATGCTGGAGCCTTGATCTCGGACTTCCAGCCTCCAGAACTGTGAGAAATAAATATCTGTTGTTCATAAGCCACCAGTCTGTGGTTCTCTTATAGCAGCTTGAGCTAGGACAGTCCTCTCTCAAAAATAAATCTCAGGTTTTCTGCTGACGATGGGCAATCGCCCAGCCCTGCGAGCAGAGGAGGGAGACTAAGTGCTTTCGTTTCAAATAATCCTCCTTCACTCGCTTCCAGAGGTATTTGGTGGCGTCAGTTTCTGAGCCCTTTGCTGCCTTTCAGCTTTCTACACTACCCTCGGACCTGCCTAGTGGGTCACCGCTCACCCACTGGCTTTCCAGCTTCCAAAGTACTGCTCTGGTCTCCTCTCCTTTTCTCTTTGTATTTGAGAATGATGCCTTTAGAGTGATCTTCCCCATCATTTTAGCGAGGTTTGAAGAAGAGACACATACAATATATGTATGTGTCTAGGCCACCGTCCCCTTCCCAGAAGGCCCAGCCCTTGCTCTGTTCTGCCATGGGTGATACAGTTGTTTTATTTAAAAAAAAATTTTTTTAACGTGAACCATTTTTAAAGTCTTTATTGAATTTGTTACAGTATTGCTTCTGTTTTATGTTTTGGTTTCTTGGCCGTGAGGCATATGGGATCTTAGCTCCCCGACCAGGGATCGAACCCCCACTGTCTGCATTGGAAGGCGAAGTCTTTTTTTTTTTTTCAGTAAATTTATTTATGTATTTATTTATTTATTTTTGGCTGTGTTGGGTCTTCGTTGCTGCACGTGGGCTTTTAGTTGAGGCAAGTGGGAGCTACCCTTCCTTGAGGTGCATGGGCTTCTCACTGCAGTGGCTTCTGTTGTTGCGGAGCACAGGCTCTAGGCACGTGGGCTTCCGTAGGTGCGACACACAGGCTCAGTAGTTATGGCTCACAGGCTCTTGAGTGCAGGCTTCGTAGTTGTGGCGCACAGGTTCAGTTGCTCCACGGCATGTGGGATCTTCCTGGACCAGGGTTCGAACACACGTCTCCTGCATTGGCGGATGGATTCTTAACCACTGCGCCACCAGGGAAGCCCCAGAAGGTGAAGTCTTAACCACGGGATTGCCAGGGAAGTCCTATGATACAGTTTTTAGTCTCATGGCTGCTCCAGCTCTGGGCACCACATCCACGTTCCAGGCAGGAAGAAGAAGGGTTTGTGTTGGCTAAGACCATCCCCTTAGGTCGGAAAGCACGTCAGCAGACCTCCTCTTACATCACATGTCCTCTCCTAACTGCAAGGGGACCTGATAACATCCATTTTTAAGTGGGCACATTGTCACTCCAACAAAACAGGTTCTGTTTAAGGTGGAGCAAGGATATTTCCACATCCTGCTTGAGCCCATTCCTGAGTCAATCACTGGACCTGGAGGAAGGGAGCTCCCGATGGGCGGCGCAGGGGATGTGCCCACTCCCACAGCAGAGGGATGCGCGGATCAGCACGGCATTATGCACGGGGAGAGCTGCTTCCCAGAGGAAACCTCACGTGGCCCTGGAGCAGGGGGAAGGGCTGCTGATGGGCAGGGTTGTGTGGAAATCAGTGTCCAGCATGGAGAAGATGCTCATAGAAGGACAGAACAAGATGCTCATGGAAGATGCTCACTGCTCATCCGTTCCCAGGCTGCTCCCGACTCCCAATCCTGTCCTGACTCTCAGTTCTGTCCCTGCCCTGGGCCCAGGGTGGGGGCTGGGAGGGAGGGCCCAGGCTTTGCTGAGCCTCATGGAAAGGTGACCGTGGACCTCTGGGCTGATGAGCTCACCCCTTCCTGAAGGCAGCATCAGTTCCTGAGTGTCGCACTGAGATGCTAACAATAGCCAGTCGTGATGCTGGCCTGATTGGAGATGCTAAACATAGCAGCTCATTCCAAAGCTTCATCAGGGGAGAAAAGGGCAAAGAAATCAGGGTTGCAAGGGGCTGGGATAGGGGAATAGGGGAGGGACGCCAAGAGGGTCCGGACTGTGAGGCCTGAGCCTTGGGGACAGCTGTGGCCATCCAGGAACACTAGGTCTGCCGTGTGCCACCCTCCTAAGGATACCACAGGCCCTGATGGCCCCATCAGCCCCCGCTCCTCCTCACGTAGGGAGATTTCTGCTCCCTGGAGATCGGCCTGCCCAGGGGAGGAAGAGAAAGTGGCCACGTCCTCTGACACCCCATCTATACACCTGGGCCCAACACTCCTCAGAACTTTTGCCACCACCCTGTACATTTACAGATGAGGGAGCTGTGTCCCTGTCATCTAGAGATGGCCCTCCAAGCTGGGCAGGGCAACCCAGAGGTTTGGCCCATGGCTCTGGAGTCAGCCTGCCTGGGTTCAAATCCTGCTTCTGCCCTGTACTGGCTGCTGACCTTCAGCAGGTACCATATCCAATCTGGGCCTCAGTGTTCTCATCTGTAAAATGGGGATAAAAAACTGTACCTGCCTCATGATCTTCATTATTGTGAAAATAGAGTGACGTAATTCCCCTCGGGAGCTTGGACCAGTGCCCGGCAGGTGGGGAGTACTACATGAGGATCAGACGCTACCGGCACCTTTCACATCGCAGGCCCATCGCCTCACAGTGGTAAGTATGGGGTCAGGATATGGACACTTTCTTGTGGCCCAAGGGCAGGGTCTGGAGTTGGATGTGATCCTGACAGGATGACAGGAGGGGCACTGGGCGGGGATCTGCAGGCAAGAATTTGAGCCCTGAAGCCCCGGGTCCAGAGGCCAAGGCCTTGAGTGCGTCCAGCCTCAGGACCCCAATCCCCTCCCCAGGTCAGGGGTCTGCACATCAGAAAATAGCAAAGGCTGTCGCAGGATGCAGTCATCCAGGAACATGTGGCCTCGCTGGGAAACCCACTGGAGGCGCCAAGTCAGGGCTGGCACACCTGAGGACCCCTCCATGGGGGCAGCATCACGACGATGTGCCCAGCTGGGAACAATAGCACCCAGGCTCCCCTGGGGGCGTGGCCAGAGGTGGGCACACAGGGACCTTGGTAAGTTTCTTCTCTCCTGGCCTCACGTCTACACCCCCCACGCCTGACACCCGGGCCTGGCACACAGCCGGCACTCCGTGAGCGCCTGAACAATCAAATGCCAACCACGAACAGGACAGCGACCCGGGCTTCCCCTCACCCTCAGGTCCTGCCCTCGCCACGGCCCTCCAAGGTGACAGTCACATCGCCCCCTCCTTGGAGACAAGGCAGGACCTCTGGGAAGGCCACCCAGCTCTAGCCAGTGAACAGGGGAGCCAGGTGCTGATGGTTCACGCCCTGTGCCCACTGCACCCACCACCTAGAACCCAGCGCCTGCAGCTTCCCGTGGGGAAGCCCTTCACAGCTGATGAGGCCTGTGTCAGTTTCCACCATCCATTCGGCATGACAAAAAAAACACATTTCTGGGGGTGATATCAGTGTTCAGAGAGCCCAAGCAGCTTGCTGGGGGTCACACGGAAGTAGGTGCCAGGCCAGGCTGGCCCCCAGGTTCAGCTGCCACCCAGCTTCTACCCCTGACTGCTGCCCAAAGAGCAGGCGTGCGAGCTGTCCAATCCTGTCCACCAGGGCCTGACCGCAAAATGATGGCAGAGGTACCCCGCCAGATGTGAACGGCCCAGAGCGCCTGGCGTACTGCGTGCGTGTCACCGGGGACAGCTGTGTCGCAGTGCAGCTGTGCCCGGCTAGACAGGGAAGTGTGGGGAGGGGTCATGGCAGTGCCCGCCCTGGCGATGCTCCCTCGCAGGGAGCAGGACATGGGGAGCAGAGAGCCTTCCTGTGGCAAAGGCCACGGGGGTTGGTGAGAAGATGCCTGGGAAGGAGGGTTTCCCCTAGGTGCTGGCTTTCTGGCTTGGCCTGCAAGAAATTCCCTTCAAGAGCCAGGTAGTCTGAAAGGAGGGCAGAGAACCTTTCGGGGGCACATGCGGGATGGTACTAGGACGACACAGTCGGCGGGCAGACTACTGACCGTGGGGAAGGCCACAGTCAAGCGGCCCCCGCTCTTCAACAGACACGTTAAGGGAAATAGAGGGATGAAGGTGCCTATAAATCGAAAGAGACAGGAAGGACACAAGAAGTTTTCAAGGATGAATGACTTCTATTTGGATGATAAAACCACAAAGAAAGGCATGAAAGTGGTGGCGGCAGAAGTCAGAACAGAGGTTACTTTGGGGAAGGAAGGGGCTGTGACGGGCCTGGGGCCCGTGGAGGGGGCTAGGGCGGCGGACGAGGCTCTCATTCTTGACCCGGGAGGTGGTTACGGTAACATTTGTCGTATGTGGTTTTCTATATTGGTATTTCATTTTACATTCAAAAGGCTTTTTTAAGAAACTTCAACAGAAAGCACAAGATAAACTCCAGGAGGCCTGGCCAGGAGCTGGGGCTGGGAAGTGCCCAGAGGAGCCCAGGGGCTTAGTGGACCCCACGTTCCAAGCGAGGCAGCAGGGCTGAGGCCAAGGGGGCTGTGCCACTCCCCACATAAAAGCCATCAGGGACCCAGCCGGGCCCACAGGACAATCGCAGAACCGGGACACGCACAGTGCCCGTGGACTGACCCTCGCTCCCCCGCCTTCAAGTCTTGGAAAGCATCTAATCTCCCGTATGAAATCTCCTCCCAAAGGAAGTGGTTTCTGTTTCTCGAACTGAACCTTTGCAGACACACCACGTGAAGAACTTTGTATACTAATAATTAATGCGATGTCATGATAACCCTGGTTATAGCAATAGCCATTATTCAATTAGCACCAACTGTGAGCCATGGCTCCCTCACAAGGACCACAGGGGGCCACCTTACTAGGTCACACTTTGGCCACAGTTCCGAAAAGGAGCCTGAGGTTCAGAGTGGGGAAGCAGATAGCAGGTTGAAAATCAGCACCCACCTAGGCTCTCAGGGTTCTGGCGACCCCGTGCCAGGCGGCCTCTCCAGCATGTCTGTGGCCACCCCATGCCCACTCTTACCCCTATAACCCCAAACACACTGTGCATTTCCCTTTGCCCAGAAGTGCCCTTGGACGTCCCCTTCTGCCTGCCTGTCCCCTCCTCTGGGAAGCCCTACCTGATGACTCCTGTCCCAGTGAAGTAGTCCCTCCTCCCGCTTTGCATGACCACCGCCCACGTGGGCACCCACCGCCCCCCCACCGCAGCCCGTGATGTGCTGGAGGCCAGCCTCGCTCACGGCCGTGTCCCCAGTGCCCAGAAGCAGGACTCAAACCCAGAGACGTGGCTTCTGGTTCCTTCCTTATACCGTAGAGCTCCCAGAGGCGGCAGTGGGAGTGACACAGGGAAGTCCAGCTGGAGGAGGCGCTCCAACTCTGCCTGCGGGCACCAGGGCTGCTCCCGGGAGAGAAATAGCAAGTCCGAATCGATCTGCTCAGATAAGAGGAGCTTCATCACCTCCCGATGCAGATGCCACCTCAAGGACAATCTGTGCACAGCCCGCCTCCCGAGGGGGAGCCAGTTCTGTGCTGAGATGTGAGCCTCGGAATGAAATTAAGACTTCCGCCGCTGCGACTTGAGGATAACGATGTTTTCACTCCTCAGCCCGCTTGGCTCAGAGCTGGGACCCCGGGCTGGGGACTAGTGAGCGACATCATAGCCGAGCAGCCCCCGGTGGGCGCTAATAGGGCCTACAGAACAGTGCAAAACACACAGCCTTGGAGGCCAGACTTGGAGGTCCCAGCCCCAACTTTAAAACGGGATATAAACGTTTATTTATTGTGGGAAGAAAAGGGAAACCTCCTACACTGTTGGTGGGAATGTAAATTTGTGCAGCCACTACGGAGAACAATACGGAGGTTCCTCAAAAAACTAAAAATAGAATTATCATAGGATCCAGCAATCCCACTCCTGGGCATATATCCAGAAAAGATGAAAACTCTAATTAGAAAAGAGGCATGAACGCCAATGTTCATAGCAACACTGTTCACAACAGCCAGGACATGGAAGCAACCTAAGTGACCATCAACAGATGAATGGATAAAGAAGATGTGGTATATGGAAACAATGGAATATTACTCAGCCATAAAAAAGAAATAACGCCATTTGCAGCAACATGGATGGACCTAGAGATTATCATACTAAATGAAGCAAGTCAGAAAGGGAAATACAAATACCATATGATATCACTCATATGTGGAATCTAAAATATGACACAAGTGAACGTATCTCTGAAACAGAAACAGAATCACAGGCATAGAGAATAAACTGATGGTTGCCAAGTGGGAGGGGGGTGGGGGAGGGATGGACTGGGAGTTTGGGATTAGCAGATGCAAACTGGTAATATATAGCATGGATAAACAACAAGGTCCTATGGTATCGCACAGGGAACTGTATTCAATCTCCTGTGATAAACCATAATGGAAAAGAATATGAAAAAGAATATATATATAAAAAACTGGGTCACTTTGCTGTACAGTGGAAATTAACACAACATTGTAAATCAACTATACTTCAATTTTAAAAATTAAAAAATACATTAAAAAAATTTTAAAAACAATTATAAAATTGCAATTGAGACAAATGAGAATCACTTAGGTTGTGAGAGCCTGTCTGGCAGAGACTGCTAGGGGCCTGCCCAATATCCCTTCTTCCCTCTTCTTTAGTTACTGACTCTACCTTCACGGGGGGGCAGGGGTCATAATGAAACCAGCTGAAAGGCTATCTGTTCCAGCCTTCCTTGTAGCCAGTAGCCAATGGAAGTTGTTGGGTGTGACCTGTAGAAGATGTTGTTAAAAGGGGCTGACTCGGGCTTCCCTGGTGGCACAGTGGTTGAGAATACACCTGCCGATGCAGGGGACACTGGTTCGTGCCCCGGTCCGGGAAGATCCCACATGCTGCGGAGCGGCTGGGCCCATGAGCCATGGCCGCTGAGCCTGTGCTCCGCAGCGGGAGAAGCCACAGCAGTGAGAGGCCCGCGTACCGCAAAAAAAAAAAAAGGGGGCTGACTCACCTAGGAAAACTTCCACTTTTGTCCCTTTCCCTTCCCTTTCTTCCTATTTGGCACACAGATGAGATGACTGGAGCTCCAGCAGCCATATTGTGATCATGAGGCAACATTGAGACTAGAAGCCACAGAGGAGAAAGACAGAAGGAGCCTGTGTCTGTGTTGACTTTGTGGACTCACTATCCCATCTCTACACCCCTGACCCCCACACTTCTTTTGTAGGAGATTATAAACCCCTAACTTGCTTGAACCCCTGTGGCTGAGTCTCTTCCTTCTAGCCGCTTAACTCAGTTCCTACCAATGCAGCCTACAGAAGGAAGACTTGAGCTGGTGGGAGAGATCAGAGAAGGTCTTCCTGAGAAAGCGAGTTGTGAGCTGAGAAGTAAGTGTTAAGTAAGAGTTCACAGGCGCAGGAAGGAGGGAAAGGCAACCCAGGAAGAAGGAACAGCACCTTCAAAGGTCATGTGGAAGGTGGGAGCCCAACCCAGGTGTGGAAGTGAAATGCAGACAGTGTGGCTGGAACATGGCAAGCGAGGAGGAGAGAAAACAGAGAAACCACCAGAGAGGTGGGTGGGCCCAAGGAGGAGGAGCCTGGAGACCAAGCGTGGGGCGTTCCAGACCCCAGGCCTAACTGCCTCTTTGCAGTGCTCTGCTTCTCCAACTCTCTGGAGCCTTGACTGCAGCCACAACAGCCCAGCCACTGGGGCGACCTCTTCTGCCAAGAGCAAGGGGCCCCCCTCACTAGTCAGGGCTGCTGGCCAGCCTGTGCTGTGTAAACACAGCAGGAAGAGCTGCCGGGCTCACGGCCAGTGGCTCTGGCCTGGCCTGTCTTCTCTCTCGTGCACTGGGCAGGGCTGCTTCTCCTGCGCAATCCTTCCAGCGCCACAGCATCTCCCCTCCGCCAAGTCCTGGACCAACGAGATGCCCGTGGATGTCCCATTTGTTCTTCACTCCCTGAGGGAGGCCGGGCCGGCTGAGAACGCTGAGGCTCAGAGAGGCATAGTGATCTGCCTCTGGCCACACAGCTGTAATTAAACTGTAGGACTCAAACCCAGCCTGCCCACCTCCTCCTGCTGCCCAGGAGAGTGTGCATGCCCAGGGGGCTGTGAGTCAGGCCAGGGTCAAAGCCACAGCCACCTGCTGGAGGTGCAATAAGGGGACTGCTCCAGAGGCGTTAGGCTGAGAACGGCAGGAGCCCTTCTCCGAGGCCGATAACGTCTTGGTGACTTGTTCCAACCACCTGCATCTTTCTTCACTTGTTCCTTTAAACAGTGCCCCATGTCCCTTTGGGGGTCTCTGGGGGTGGTGCAGTCATCCTCTGACATCCCATGGTCCCTCATGTCTCTGCACTTGGCCATCTTGGTTGGTGCCCGGAGCAGAGTTCGACAGAATTTGGGATGTTATGGTGATGTGACCCGGTGTCCTGATGCCGGACTCTAGGAAGGCCGTTTTGTTGCTGAGATCCTGGTAGCAGCTCTGTGCAACACCAGCTTTGCCAGTGATGTGGGGAGACTGGGGGGGAACAGAATGGCAGGGAAAATCATGCCACCCCAGGATGGGCGCCCAGGACAATGACTCCAGGTGGAGGGCAAGGGTCGTATCTCTAGGCTCCCCCATCTCCCCCAGTGGTGCTCGTCATGGGATGGGTTGTCATGGTGATGGGACGGGTGCTGAGCAGAAAGGGGTTTGTGATGGGCATTACAAGTGGAAGAAGGAAGAGTTCCCGTTCGGAGCTGGGGTGGAGACACTCCTCCGCTCTCCCTGTTCCACGGTGCCCACCACCCCCAAAGCCCAGGAGACCTGTGCTGGGTCCTGCAGCTGCGGCTGAGCAGTCCCCTCCCCAGGCATCCCCAGTCCCAGCGCCGGCCCCAGGGATCTCGGAACACCGCCTCAGCAATTTGCCAGAGCAGGTATACAACTAATAAGCGGGTGACTGGATCCATTGTTCAAAAGTTATCTTTAGACAAGAACATTTATCAAGTTTAATTAACGTGTCAAGAACCCCAGTGCCAGAGATCGCTCCAAATGCATTCCTGATAATACTAATTTTTCTACATTAATGCCAACTGGGCACCCAGCATTGAGCAGGAAATAGACCGTCAGTGCTACCACCACCCAAAACATAGAGACGACTTCCCTCCCTAAATAAAATTAAACGTGTTGTGGATGCCCGAGTGGTGGGCGGGAGGCTGAAAGCCCAGCAGAGAGTGAGCTGCTGCCCTCCCGGCCGAGAAGTCAGGATGCCATCTGCGCGGTCCTCCCACTGTGTGCCGGGCGGGGCACTGCCCTCCTAGAACAGAGTCCTCACATCGGCTTGGTTTGCTTCCTAGGTTTTGCAGAAGTGGCACCTGAGGTTCAGGGAGGAGCCGTGACTCGTCCGGTCCACCCAATTTAGTCGAGTCTTGGCGCCAAGACCCTCCGGCTCACCCGACCTCCAGGCACGTTCAGCCACTCAGCCGGCAAACACTGGCCGAGCGCTTACTGCATACGAGCTCCATGCTAGGTGGAGCGAACAAAGCAGACAGGGCCGCCTTCTCAGGGAGCTGACATTCTGCTGAGGGATTCAGACAATAAGGGGGCGGGGAGGAGAAGAAGAAGGAGATGAAGGCTTCGTACACTGATACGTGCTAAGGCAAGAAGAGACGGGAGTGATGGTCACCAGAGATGGGAGGGGTTGAGATCCCCTTGAGAGGGGCTGGGCAGGGAAGGCCTTACGAGGAGTTGGCATTTGGGAGGATGCTCAGATGAGAAGCAGCCAGCCCGAGAGATCTGGGGCGATGAGCGGCATTCTAGGCAGAGAGAAGAGCCGGTGCAAAGGCCCTCAGCTCTTGCCTCAGGGTCTGTTTCCGGAGAAGACCAGGGTCTGGGTCCTCCCAGTGTCTGTGGTTCACCTACCTGACGCGGACATCCCTTTGGCAACCCAGCAGCCCCTAACTGCACTTAACCACAAAGCCCCTTTTTCTGTGTAAAGCCAAGTCGTGAATCACAGAACCCATCTGAGAGCAGCTGTTGGAACATGGAGAACTGGCAGGGATCTCTAAAGAGAGGATGGGGCGGGTCGACGTGTACAGCTCTACAGGTCGCAAGGCAGAGCCTCAGGGGATATCATTTACATAGACCCGTTTTTCCCCTGAGGAAGTAAGGCTCAGACAAGTAAAGTGACTTTCTCAAAGTCACACAGTTAGGAAGTAGCCAACCAGGGTTTGAAACCTAATCTAACACAGTCCCAAGGACCCCAGTCCCAACCCCTCCCCACCCAAGCACCCTGCTCACAGGAGCACCCTGGCAGGCTCTGTGTCAGTGCCTGGATGTGATTATAAACTGTAGAGCACGAGCCAAATGTGGGGAGGGGGGCTCAATATTATATTTAACTCCTCTGCTGAGAGCTAGAATTCATGCCAGGACCCCTTTGGGGCAGGGGCCATGGATGCGCACATGGCTCCTCCTCTCCGTGTCCCCCCCAACTGGAGTCATCTGCATGTCATTAGGGGCGCGGGCGCACACAGGACGCTTCAGCGGCAGACCCAGCCGCCGCCCTCCTGGGTCTTGATCTCCCTCCCCGTCAGATCTCCAGCACGAGCCAGAGCAGGGGAGACACCCCCGCCTCTACCGAGTCCAGACGTTCAAGGGTCCCCCACCTCGGGGGCAGAAGCAAAACCAGGGGAGATGGTTCCAGGCCTGCACTGGGAAGACATCTCAGAAGTGATGGAGAGACCCTCCAGAGCAGCGTTCCCATGACACAGACGGGGAAACTGAGACCCAGAGGACCAGTCCTGTCCAGGGTCACCCGGGGGCGGGGGCTGGTGACAGAGGGGAAATCAAGATCCTGGATTCCGACTCCTTGGCCGGTTTCCAAAGGGTCCCTAGAGGATATGGGGGTCCCCTCACACCCACACCCACGAACACGGCAGTGAGCACCTTGCTCTGGTCAATGGCCGGGCGCCGGGACAGTCACAGGCCTCGGGATTTCAGTGCTTCTGCCTGGAACACACCAGGGGTGCCGATATCTAGGGGTTTGGAAGATACCAGGCCAGCAGTGGGGCTCTGCGAGAGGCTCATGGGAAGCGGGGAAACACAGTTGAGAAGCTGAGCATGTCGGGGGCTCTGAACAGGAGAGGGGAGCCCACGTGAAACAGTGTTTCTCAAACTTTAGCACACGCAGAATCCCCTGGAAGACCCTCCGGCCCCAGTCCAGAGTCTCTGATTCACTAGGTCTGGGGTAGGCCCTGAAATGTGCCTTTCGAGCAAGTTCCCAGCTGATGCCGGCTGGGCCCAGGAACCCCACTTTGAGAACCACTGGGGTAACCAGAAGATCAATGCCGGTCTAGCAGACGGGGTGTGGTGATTGGGGTTTTCCTGTTACTATGTATAAAACGCAGACGGGGCTTCCCTGGTGGCGCAATGGTTGAGAGTCCGCCTGCCGATGCAGGGGACACGGGTTCGTGCTCCGGTCCAGGAAGATCCCACGTGCCGCGGAGTGGCTGGGCCCGTGAGCCATGGCCGCTGAGCCTGCGCGTCCAGAGCCTGTGCTCTGCAACGGGAGAGGCCACAGCGGTGAGAGACCCGTGCACCGAAAAAAAAAAAAAGCAAAGCAGACGGACAGCACTTTACAGTTTGCAAGATATTTGCACATCTCACCTCTTAACAGCCCTGCTATTCTGACCCCATTTCGCACTCACCCAGGGATATTCGACGGCTTGCTCGATGAACTGCTAGAAAGGATCGAACCCAGACCTTATACCTTTCCCCATTCATCCTATCGCTGCCCTTCCTTCAGTCGTCACGTCCACTTTCCCGGGAGGATGAGCCACTTTCCCTGAGCACGTGCTACGTGCCAGGTACACACGCACACTCACGCACATTGTCCACGTGACCCTTGCCTGATGCCCGGGTGGGTCACTTTACCCCCTTTCAGAGGAAGAGGAAACCGAGGCCGGCCACGCCTCCTGCTCTCACGGGCTGGAGTCGGGATTCAATCCCCAGCCCAGCCTGGGCTCTCCCTGCCACGGAGCATCTCCACGCAGGCTGCACTCCAGAGCAGAACTTTGTGGAAGCGGCCAGGCCATCTGGGGGGTGGCATGAGGAGCCATGAGGGTAATTGGGTTCCCACAGCCCCACGCACCAACGTGGCCAAGGGCTTGAGCCAGGCACGCCTTCCGCATGAGGAGGGTTTGTTCTCGGTCCTTTTCAAAGAGACTCTTCAACCACCTAGTTTCCCCATTTGAAGCTTGCTTTTCTGAGGTCCTCAAGGCAATTGTTCCCAGACAGAAAATTACTTCTAAACCCAGAAGCAGGTAATTGCCAATGGTAGCGCTCATTATCAGCGCCGTGCACACGTCTCTAGAAGAGCAGGGGAATTCGTCTCCGGCCTGGAAGCGTCATTATGGGAAACCCTGGAGCAGAGCTGCGGTAGGCACCCACGTCAGCGCCAGCTGGCTCCTGGCAACAGCCAAGCCCGGAGAGGCAGCCGCCCAGGGACCATGAGCCCAGCTCGCATGACCTTCACCTGGCAGGGGGCGGTGGGGGGTGGAGCAGCCTCTGGGGCCCACACCTGAACAAGGTCCCTGAGGGATTAAAAAGCGTCCCCCCCCCCAAATTCATGTCCATCCAGAACCTCAGAATATGACCTTGTTTAGAAATAAGGTCTTTGCAGATATACTTAGTTAAAGATCTGGAGATGAAATCCTGACTTTAGGACGGGCTCTAAACCTCATGACCAATGCCCTCCTAAGAAGAGACACAGACACACAGAGGAGGGGCCAGGTGAAGACAGAGGCGGAGTCAGGGAGGCAGCCGCGAGCCACGCAGTGCCTAGGGCCACCCGGAGCCGGCAGGGTCAGCAAGGATCAACCCCTGGAGCCTGCAGAGGGAGCAGAGCCCTGCCGACTCCTTGATTTCAGACTTCCGGCCTCCAGAACTCTGAGAAAATTAATTTCTTTAGTTTTAAGTCACGCCGTTTGTGGCAATTTGCGACAGTAGCCACAGGAAACTAATATGGTCACAGACAGCGAAGGTCTTTCTCGAGGGATGCTCCTGGGTCCCCTCCTGCCTGCTGGCCCGCATCCCATCCCTGCCTCCTGGGCCACCACCTGAGCCCTACACCTGGGCAGCCCTCAGCAGGCTTCTCTCCTCTCCTCCATCTTCTGCCGTCTACTCTCAGCTCGTGAACCCCAACGTCCATCTCCAGCCCAGACTCCAGAGTTCAACCTGGTCAAACAGAACCAGAAATCTCCCCGCTCCTCAAACAGCTGCCCCCACACCACACTCCTCCTCTTCCTGCTTCAGCTCTCACACTCGAACTACTGATGCTACCACCGTTCAGGCCAGTCACCGAGGATGTCCAGTGATCCACGTCCCAGGAGAAGGACGTGGTAGATACTGGGGGGAGGTTTGCCGTCTGGCTGAACCCTAAACAACCTTTAGACACCACCTGCTCCCAAATTTTTCCTGGGTCTGGGCTTCTCTGGGCTCCACCAGCCCCTGTTCACACTCACACATACAGCCCTAATGCTCAGGGCTCGTGGGGTACTCAGGGAAGTCATTGAGGCCGGGTTCCCTCTGGCTTCCTACTCTGATACTTTCAGCATCTGTCTCCTCTTGGTCACAGAACGGCTGCTGTGCATCCAGACATCACATCCATATTCTAGGCAAAAAGAGGAGTGGAGCCAAAGGCTGAGAGTCACAGGCTGTCTGCTTGGTCGGCTTTGCCTTTTTATTAGAAGATGGAAGCTCTCTCTGGGGAGTCCTGTCCACTTCCCAGTGGCCAGCACTTGGTGACACAGCCATGTCTAGTGGCAAGGGAGGCTGAGAACTTGATTTGCTTTCCAGTCTACATTAGAGGAAGGTAGGGGGTTAGACTAGGCTGTTCAAGTCCATCACCTCTGGTTAAGCAGCCCCTTTCTTCTTCCCATGCACTCTCAAATCCAACCTTCCACCTCCTGCTCTTTGATGCCTGCCTCCTTTTGCTCCTGTTGCTTGTGCTGCCTGGACTCTCCTTTCCCTGCCACTCCTAGCTGTCCAAACCTAAAACAACAGTCAAGACCCAGCTAAAAGGCCACTTCGTCCATGAAGCAGTCCCTGACCTCCACGTCTAGCCCCCCAGAGAACCCACACACACACACACACACATCTCTTCTCACCCGCCACGATGTCGGAGTTGCCTTGTCCACCTCCTGTGTTTCCCACTAGATAAGCCCCACGCCCAGAGCAGGACTGGCTCAGCTTTGTCCACAGCACCCGGCCCAGGGTGCGCCTCAGCGAACACACAGAGCTCCACTGCTGATGCGGCTGAGTCAGATCTGAAACGTGATTCCTTTCCCTCCCCATCCCCGGCGCTCAGTGAAGCAGGAGGCAGAGGACGGCTGCAGGAGGAGGTTTGCTTGTGTTTTGGTCTTGGAAATAAACAAGGATGGGGCTCTTCTGTAACAGCAGAGGCCGGCACCGATGTTGCCGGGTTTTTCCAGTAATAATATACCCAGTAAAAACAGGAAATTGGTGCTAATGACTTCTCTCCTCCCTCCACGGGTCCCAAGCAAGCTGGAAGGAACTTCAAGCAAATGGGGAGACTGAGCCTCCAAGAAGGCAAGCGACACACCAAAAATCACTCAGTAAATCAGTGCACAGCCAGGGACTTGCACTTCTGAGTCCAGGACCAAGGCGCTTTTGTCACGTGTGGAACGGGAAGGATGATGGAGCAAGAGGCTATGGAACTTCATGCCTCCCAGGGAACCTTGAAAGGTTAATCCCCCGAGTAACTCTGCAGGGTCCTCGTTTAAGTGAGCTATTCAGAGAGGGCAAAACAAGGACATGGGGGATTTCACAGGCTCTGAACATCATGGGTCTTCTCTCTTACATTGTACTGTGATGGCCTTGGTCAAAGCCACCAGCAACACTCTCTTCTCTTCTTTCCACCTAGAACGTGGATGTGATGTCTGGATGCACAGCAACCATCTTGTGACTATGAGGAGACACATGCTGAGAGTGGCAGAGCAGGAATCCAGAAGGAACCTGGCCTCAGTGACTTTCCTGAGTACCCCAACACCCCTGAGTTGTCTTTACTGTTCCCTGCTTCTGTCTCCCTGCCACCTCCAACCCAGCCAGAGCACAAGGTCTCTTCCTAATGCAGCAGCTGGAGTGACCCTAGAATGCAGGTCCTATCACATCCCCACCCGGTCCTCTGCTCCTGACCCTCAAGTGTCCCCCAGCCCCTCCAGTTCTTATGTGACCCTTACCCCGACCTCAGCTCCTACGTCTTCCTCACTTCATTCCAGGCAGTCTCCTGCCTCTGGACCCTCGCTCTAGCAGCTCCAGGTGTGGACACTCATCCCCTGGGTATCCACAGGGACTCTCCCTCACCTCCTGTAAGTCTCTGCTCAAATGTCACCTTGTCAACCATCCCGTTTAAAATTGCCGGCTAAGGAATTCCCTGGTGGTCCAGTAGTTAGGACTCAGCCCTTTCACTGCCATGGGCCCGGGTTCAATCCCTGGTCCGGGAACTAAGATCCCACAAGCTGCGTGGCACAACCAATAAATAAATAAATTGCTAGCTCTACCAGCACACTGGCACCCTAGAGTGACATAGTTTTCCACAGAACTGAGTGCCGTCCACCCCGCTATATACTTTACCTAAACACGTTGTTGGTACCTGGTATCATCTGATGCCTTCGCTAGAATGTCAAATTCATGCAGCGGGGGTCTCCATCTGTCCTCCTCTGAGACCTCCCCTGGCCCCCAGAACTGCACCTGGCACCCAGTGGGTGCCCGCTAAATCCTTGCCGACCCGAAGAAGATGGAGATGCAGGCGGGGTGAACTTGGAGGTCGGGGGTTGTAGCATGGAGTGGGCAGGGACTGTGGCTTCCAGGATATCTAAGAGCCTGGCTAGCAAACCGGGAGGCTGCCTGGAGGAGCAAATGCTAGCACTTGAACACAGATTTCCAGGTCCTCTGCTGTCTGGCTGGTGGGTGACATCCCCGTGTCCTGGCGTGAGAGGGGGGGTACCGTTGTGTCTCCAGAGAAGCCAGACTTGGTTCCCATGGCGGCCCCCCCCTCCCAGATGTGGGCCTCGGGAGACCCACTTCCTCTTCTGCCAGGTGGGGGTCGAGGACCTACCTCAGGGCCCCCATAAGGGCCATGAGGCCAGGGAGGGGGAAGCCTGGCATCTGGTCCGGGGGCAGTCAGACTTTGCAGCCCATGAGCTCGGGTCTGCTCCCAGCACAGAGGGCTTCACGGCTCACTCCCGTGACAGCTGAATGAAGTGTGCTTGTCATCACCACCCTCCCACAGGTGGGGAAACTGAGGCTCAGAGACGCCAAGCGATTGGCTTGAGGTCACACAGGTAATGAGTAGACCATCCTTCAAACCCATCTGAGGCCCACACTGTGAACAGGCGAGTATTCTTTCTCGCGATCAATAAATAGTACTTTCAGGAAGATTTAGGCCTAAAGGTCATGGTTTCACTAGTAAAGAACATCCATGAATGCTAGCTGATGGGATAAAGATGCAGTGATAGAAAACAGGAAGCTGGGAAAGAGGGAACAAAGTGGGAAGTGGAGAGGGACAACAAGGGACCCCCAGAGCCGCCACCTCTCACCTGAAGACAGGTAAGAACGTCTGCGGGCCATAAACAAGCTCTTTCTGCCCTTTGCATCAGTCCCCGTCACCCCTCATCCCCGTGAGGTTCTGTGCATCCCCTTCCCCAGCTGCCTCTCACTCTGCTCCCCTTCCTTCCCTCCATTGCATCCCTGGGACTTAAGTCAACCATCAGCAAGATCCCCAGATCCTCAAGCTCCGAGTGAATGTCACCTTCACCTCCAAACTGCAGCAAGACCCTATCCGTCCCCCAAGGACGCCGCTCCCCCAGTGGGACCCCGACTCCCCACCTCACAGCACCGTGACCTCCTCGTTCCCCACCATTGCCCCAGACCACTCTCCCCCTCCTACCCCTCCTTGTCGCAGGTGCCCCCCTCTCCAGGTCACACTCTGCTGCTTGCTGGAGATTTTAGGCCCTGGATCACTGTCGCCCCCTCCAGTGTCACTCCTAATAGAATTCCTGGTGATCGCAATGCCCATGGACTTGATCCTCCCAGCAGCCTGGCCTCTGGGATCTTGGGCCCCTCTCCTTCCATGATCCTTCCTCCACCTGACCTCAGCCACCCACTCCCAGGGTCAGGAGTGACGTCAGGTCCCCAGCAACCAACGTGGCACAGGTGGTGACCCATCAGACAGGCATGGTGCCCAGCCCACACCGTGTCAACCCCAGTCACCCGAGCCCACCACTCCTCCCAGTGTGAAGCATCCCGCTACCACCCACCTTTCCAGCTCGCCCCTCTGGTGCCCTGACTCCCACCATCCCTTCACTCTGAAACTCAGGAGCAAAGCAAATCTTGCAAACGGCAAGGTGGGTGGTGCTCTGAGCTCCATCCTTTTGGGACCACAGAGGAGCGGCCATGGCTGTAGCGGCGGCACGAGGACAATAAGTCTCATCAATTGGCGTGAAGGCTCTGGAGCTGCAAAGTGCACCGTGGTGTTGCCCCTACAGAAGGGTCCTAGGTAGGTGGGTGAGCCCCGGGGTAGACATTCAACACCATCTCAGGGGAGAAAACAGTCAGGTTTTCTCACCAGGATGGCATCACCTCTGCTATGTCCCAGAGCAGGGGCTGCAAGCAGATGCCCACGGGGGACCAAAGCCAGAAGAGATAGAGACTGGCCTCAGGAGAGGGGAGCCAGTCACAGGGGCACCCCAAAGTCACCCACGGGAAGTGTGTATCATTGCAAACACTGTGACGCGATTTTCAAAGAAAAACAAGTGAGACAAATAAAACGAGAAACTGGAAGCAAGGATGCCAATTTCCAGAACAAATAAACGATCAGGATCCAGTCACCCAAGCATAAGCAAGATGAAAAGACACCATGGCAACCATCCAAACACATGGCGCCCAGCAGAGAAAGGGAAAGGGAGGGGGAGCCCTAGCATATACAGGAGACAGACCAACAGCCCAACCCAAATGAAGTCAGCCAAGAAACAGACTGCTTCGCACTGTAGGACACCTGACCGTGAATACAAATTCCACAAAATAAAACCCACAGAGAGGGTCATTAGACAACAGAATGAGATGGAAGGGAGATGTCAGACCTGAGGAAAGAAATTAAGGACAAAACATGCTTGTGGATGTAATAGATGAGAAGCAGCGAGAGCCTCGCCTCCTTCCTGACTTGGTTCAAATGTCCCCTTCTCACCGAGACAGATCTGACCACCCTCCCCCACCCCTGCTTTATTTTCCTCACAGCCCTTAGCAACTTCTCACATACTCTATGATCTATTTATTTGGCCACTCATCTCTCTCCCCCCACAATTTCCAAGAGGGAAAGTTTTACCTGTCTTGCTGTGTCCTCAATACCAAGAAATATGCCTGGCAAATGGCAAGCCATCAATGAATATGAGGCAAATGAATGAATGGGCAGAACAGACACTGATGAAAGTGTAATTAATGATACAGAGGAAAACCTTGAGATAATCACAATGATTGCAGTTGGAGAAAATAAAGAGATAAAAGAGAGTTGGAGAAAAGTGTATGGATGTAGAAAATGGTACACCACAAGGATAATTGGTGGCCTTAATTCAGAGCCCTAATAATAGCTACAGATCATGTAGTAAACATGCTATCAGAGTCCTTGAAATAAAGAAATTATTGAATCCAAAATTCAAAATAGCATGCCATGCTTCAGAAATGCTGCTACAGAATGCTCCACACATATTTCTTAGCAAAGTTATGACTTTCAAGCATTTAGGATGAAAAAGAAAACTGTTTACAAGAAGGAAAAGAGCTGCCTGCTTAAGGCTTCTGCAGCAACCATCCACTTCATAAGACCATGAAGCACCAGGTTTTGAAGGAAAGAAAGTGTGACTCAAGAAAATTATTCACACCCAGGATGCTGTTTTTTAAATACATTCAAGGACAGGAAGGACTTAGGGAACACACACCCATGAGCCCTTCTGGGGGAAAAAATATATAAACAAGTTACAAAAACTCCAGGTAATTAAAGAATGGGTGAACATCCAATCAATTTAAATGTGCACTTGAGAGTAAGCTATTATAGGAATTATGGTTACAGAAAAGAAGGTGAAAGTCATAAACTGTCCAAAATAATAATAATATAACTATAAAAACCATGAGCTGAAAGGAAGGAGACGGGAGGGGGTGTGGCATGCTAATTTCATATTCCATAGTAAGGAACTAATGGAACCTGTCTGAAATTGGTACAATTAGGTGAATAAATACCTATAATCATTTTAATTTTTTAGTGTTTTTCACAATCTTTTTTTTTAAAGGGATCTTTTAGAAAATAGTTTACTTACAGTTTAATTCCTTCCATTCTTCTTAATTTTACCTGAATGTAAAAATTAAAGATAATATTTTCATTAAAAATCTTGTGTAGTGAGATAATATTTTCTTAAAGTCTATTTCTCTCTTCCTTTATCTGTCTAGAATGATGTTCACTTAATCTGCAGGGTGATTACTTCTGGACAGTAGGATGTGGCTGCTTTGTACACCTTCAACGGTGTATTTTTTGTGCTTTATTTGTCCTCTTTGGTGAGGGTGGTGGTAATGCAGGCTGCTCATCCCAGATCACTCCCTCAGGCATGTGATAGAATTTCACTTCCCTGTCTCCTTGACCCTCGGCATGCTCACATGTTTGCTCTGGCCTATGGGATGTGAGCAAGCGAGGGCTGTCACTTCAAAGACAGGCTCTAAAGTCACTGTTATTTAGGGGATGCTTGTTACTGCAGCATAACCTAGGTTATTGTGACTGATACAATAAGTATGTATCATTTTATAAAAACAACAGAATGGTTTTTTCCATGAGAAGGAAGAAAGGGAGAGAAGGAGGGAAGAAGGAAAGAAGAATGGAAGGAAGGAAGGAAGGAGGGAAGCAAGGGTGGAAGGAAGGAAGGAAGGAGGGAAGCAAGGGTGGAAGGAAGGGAAGAAGAGAGGGAAGAAGAAAAGAAGGAAGGGAGGGAGAGAGGGAGGGAGGGAAGGAGGGAGGAGAGACAGAAGGGAGAAGAAGAAATTCGAAGAAAGTATACCAAGGTGTTAACGTGATGAATTCTGTAAGGTGGAAACCTGTATATTTGTTAGTCCTTTGAAATTTTCACCAGAGACAGTGAAGGAGGAAAATACCTTCTCAGACCGTCAACTGGGGACTGTGGGTTTGGGGGAAGGGGGAGGGGGATTAAGACCACACGAGAACGCAGGCTGACCCTTGGAGCAGATAGATGTCTGGTGGTGGAATTCCTGGGCCAGCGTTAAGACCAGGGATACCCGCTGGGCTGGTGGACGCAACTCCCACCTCCCTTTGTCTAGAACTTTCCACAGAGTCTGAGGCTTTGGGAAGATCAAGGGCTGGAAGCAGATGGGAACCTCATCTGGGTCAATACAGGTGGAGAGACAGAAAGAGACCTCAGGGAGTGTCCAGGAGAGGTTCCTCAGAAGCTGGAAGCTGAGTGAGAGGAGACCAGGTAAAGTACCAGAAAATCGCCCGGAAGTGGGGTGCACCAAAGGCAAACCAGGAGAAGGAGTAGGGGACAGCGGCACCGGGGGCCCAGCCTATCTCATCTCATTTCTTTTCAACACGGGGAGGAAAAGAATATAGTATGCCCATAGTAGAGATGAGGAAACTGAGGCTCAGAGAGAAGCGTGATTACCTCCAAGGTCATGCAGCTGCAAGGGGCAAAGCAGGCACCCAGCTCCGGGAAGGGGGCTCTTGTCCCCAAGGAAGGTGGGAAGTCCCTAAGGGTGGGAAAGGCCGAAGGCCCAGGGGCGGGGCCACTAACAAAGGGCCCTGGCGGAGGTCCCTCCGCTTTGATGACAGCTAGGCAGAAGCCCCATTCTATGAGCGGGATTCTTTCACCAGTCGGGGTTCTGTTATGCTGCTGTCACCTCTTGGTGCCCCCCCACACCCCAGGGAGGCCTCCTAGCCTTGCAGCTCGAGGAGGATGCCGGCAGGCGGCAGGACTCAGTCCTCAGCCAACGGATCAGTGGCTGCGCTAAGGCAGGTCAGCCCCCCACACACACACCAAGCGGCGTGTCCCAGTCCCGGAGGACTTGAGTGATGACAAATCCTTCCCCACCCGGCTGGAAGGCCAGATGAGCTGACCACCCACAGATTGGAGTTATTCGTCCCCAAAGCCAGGGCAGCGCCAGGCAGGCCCTTCCCAGCCCCCGTCCTCCACACCTTCCCGCCCCAGGGACACTGAGACCCCAGGCCTCCCAGGCGACAGCCTCCCAAGCTGGTATTACAGCCCTTTGGAAAGACATTGTTTTTTTTGCCAGCCACTCCAGAGCAACAATACGGAGGTAGGTAGAGGGAGCCAGGTGTGGGAGGAAGCGCTTCCCTTTCCACTGTGTGCTGCGAGCCCCACCTGGCAGCCGGCAGCCTTTCCTGCTGCCTCTGGATGTGCAGATGGGGGCAGAGACGAAGCAGCAGGAGGCACCTGGGGGCCAACACTGCACGAGGTGGGGGTGGGGGAGGTGCGGGTGAGGACTAGGGCGGGGGCAGGGGAGGGGGACCCTCTCTCCAGCAGTGGCCGCAGTACTCCAGCTGGACAAAGCCTCCACCCGATAGCAGCTAATCCAGCCCCTTGTTTCTCAGATGGGGGAGAGGAGAAACCTGGCATTTCTCGGGGTCTGTTACACGCCTGCAATGAGCTCAGGGTACCCCAACTACCATTGCAAGGATACTGCTGTACCCCATTTTCAAAAGGAAACTGAGGCTCTGAGAGCAGAGGTGTCCTGACCCAGACTAGGCAGCCAGGTAACTGACAGAGAGGATTTGAGCCTGAGCCGGGATTGGGGCTGGGGGAGGGATTCTGGGGGCCGGTCTGGGGAGAGAATCTCTGCCCCCCACCCTGCCCCATGGGGGTCCCCCTGGGTGAGTGTCCTGTGGCCGCTGTAACAAAGGACCACAAACGCAGTGGCTTAAAGCCATCCAGATGCGTTCTCTTACGGTTCTGGAGGTCAGAAGTTAGACATCGGCTTCCTGGGACTAAAATCACGGTATGGGCAGGACCGGCTCCTTCCGGAGGCTCCAGGGGACAATCCGTTTCCCGCCCTTTGCCAGCTTCTGGAGGCGCCCATGTGCTTTGGCTGCGGGCTTCACATCCCTCCAGCCTCTGCTTCCGTCCTCACAACTCCTCTCTGACCCTGGCCTTCCTGCCTCCCTCTCATAAGGTCCCTTGTGATGACACTGGGCCCCCTGGAGAATCCAGGACAGTCTCCCCACCTCAGATCCTTAGTTCAGCACATCTGCAGGGTCCCTCTGACTATGGAAGATGACACACACGTTCCAAGAATCAGGACGGGGACATCTTTAGGGGCCATTATTTGGCCAATCACACTTCTCATAGGAGGGGAGATGGCATGAGGATGAAGGAGTGCCAGGCGCTTAACACACGTTCGCTCATTCAGTGTCACAATGACCCTTGGGGCAGCTGTACCACTGGCTCCATTTCACAGCTGAGGAAATTAAGGCAGAGGGTGGTGAAGTAACCTGCGCCAACCCCGTGCGGGAAGTGGCTGAGCCAGGCTCCCAGGCAGACCATCGCCCAGTCTGTGCCCGTAACCACCAGCATTAGTAGGAGGTCCTGGGGTAGCATCCAAGGTGACTTCTGACTCAGTGCATCCTTCTAGAAGAACTGGTTTATGCAGAAGGTATCTGTGGGGGTCGTCTTTTCATAATGAGGCTCTGGGATTTGCAGGGTCGCGCTTAGGAACACCCTGGAAGGGACCACCATGGCCACCAGGCCTCCCGCCATGGCATCACCTCTGCTATGTCCCAGAGCAGGGGCTGCAAGCAGATGCCCACGGGGGACCAAAGCCAGAAGAGATAGAGACTGGCCTCAGGAGAGGGGAGCCAGTCACAGGGGCACCCCAAAGTCACCCACGGGAAGTGTGTATCATTGCAAACACTGTGACGCGATTTTCAAAGAAAAACAAGTGAGACAAATAAAACGAGAACACCCACCTGCTCAGCCCACACCAGGGCACAGGGAGCCTGCTTCCCAGAGCTAGCCTGGCCCCCGTTGGGAAGGCTCCCTCGTGCCGGACAGAACCTGCCTCCCGAGGTCTCCCCACTGGGACCAGCTCCACCCTGCGGGCCTCAGAGCCAGGTGCCCTGCCCAGGAGAGCCGGGCAGAGGATGGAGCCGCCCAGCCCCCAGCACCCAGCGTCCACTGTCCCTCTGGGGACACCTGGCCGGTTCCCCAGGCCCTGTCTGCAGCAGGGTTCTCAACCTCCGGGGTTTGAAGGAGAAAAATGACTTTCCCGATAAAATATTCATGCTAGGTTGAGCCTAAAATAGGCTGAAGAGGAAGGAGAGTGACTTTTGCCCAGCACAAATGAGGTGACGTGGAACCACGAGGCTGGCTTCTCCACCCCATCAAGGCCCTGAGATGCCCACCCCCACCCCAGCCAGCAGAGCAGACCTCATGGACGTGAGACCTGTGCAGTCACCCACGGCCACCCACTCAGAAGGGACACGACCAGCGGTTTAACGCTCTGGGGTCACCATCTCGAAATTCTTAATTCTGGACGCAGGGCCCACATTTTCATCTTGCACCACACGCCGCGAATTATGTAGCCGTCCTGGCTGTCGGGAAGATGCTCACGGTCTGACTCTGGGGACACAAATGCCTTCCTCTCAGGCCGGGCCAAGGGGAGGGGACGACCACAGCCCCCCAGGAGCGGTTCCTTCACACACATCACTTCATTTCATCCGTAAACCGGACCCACGGGGGAAATCAACACAAGAACAGAACAATGACCGTCATGTACACAGGCTCTGGGCCTGGCAGATCGATGCCCACCCAGGGCACCTCCCCTGACTTTCCAACAGCCTCTGAAGTGATACCTTCTCGCCCCCTTCACAATGAGGAGCTCATCGTGAGTCCCTTGTCCAGTGCTTCGGAGACCGTGAGTGGTGGACATGGAATGTTCTGGAACTGCGGGAAGGCCAGGGTGGCTGGGATAGGAGAGGAGGGGTGTGAGCAGAAGCTGGCAGGGCTGGAGGGGGACCACGAAAGCCTCAGAGTCCAATTTAAGGGTCTGGGTCTTGAACGAAAGGCTCTTGGAAACAGCCACCAGCGTGCTGTCCTCGGAGGGGTGATGCAATGGGATTTGCGATGCAAAGAACTGACTCTGGGGGCGGGGAGTGGGGGGCCCTTACAGTCCCGCCCACTGTTGGCACAGAAGCCCAGGAAGCGCTTGTCCCCTCCCGCAAGGCTGACCGCAAAGCGGTCCCCCTCCCCGGCTGTCCTCAGAAGCCCCTCCAGAATCTCTCCCCCTCCCCCCTCCCAGGAGCCTCTCAGCAGCCTCTCAGGTCCTGAGCTCCTGCAGTAGCTGCGTCCTTCTCGCCCCTTCTCCCTGTACCCCCAGCAGCAAGGTCGCTGCAACGCTCGAACCTTCAAGGGTTCCCCACAGGGGCCGGCGTGGCCAGAACCCTGTCCTCTGAGCGACAAGGACGGCAAGGCCACAGCAGCAGCCGGGCACCCGCCGGGCACCAGGCACTCAGCTGGGGCGGCAACCGGAATCGGGCATCCTGGGTACCAGAGTGCTGGGGCTCACCCCAGGAGGCCTTCAACCACCCCCATCCCTCATAAGGATTTGCAGCCATGAATTTCCACAGGAGGCAGAGAGTCTCTGCCCTGGGCCTCCCACCGAGATTCTGTCTGGTGCCCTGGCTCTCAGGGGGCCCGGTGGTGACCCCAGCTGGGAGAGGCCAGCCAGCTTGCGCCCCTTTCCCGACGCCAGAGTCATGGGTCCTGGGCAGGTAGGGCCCAGGCCATGCAGGGGCCGCATCAACCCCTCAGGGGGGAGGGGGGCTCCTGGGGCCAACCCTTGGGCCTGGGCTGTTCTACGGGGGAGCACCCACCCCGCGGAGGGGCTGTCCCACCCTGTCGGCCATGCCAGCTCCCCTGACATCTCTGAGAGAGGCTGTGGTCAGCCAGCTCGGGGCAGCCCGGGGTCCGGCTCCCCTTCTGGAGGTACAGCACGTGAGGGCCGAGAGAGGTGTTTCAGGGACCCTCTCAGCGCCACTGGGGGGTTTGCAAAATCAGTGTGAAGGTGAACTTCGGGGAGAAACGGGAATGACAGCTGGGGAACAGGGCAGGTTTGTGACCTTATTGTTTCTTCAGGGGCTGTGAAGCCTGAGTGTTTGGGCGACACTCTTGTCAGCTTTCACTGGGTCCTGACCCCTCCCCCGGATTGACTAGTGTCTGCGCGATTCAAGCCCACCCAGAACCCGTGAATGGAAACTTACTTGGAAAATAGGGTCTCTGCAGATGTATTCAGGTTCAGATGAGGCCGTCCTGGAGTGGCATGGGCCCTAATCCAGCGACTGTCCTTAGAAGAAGAGGGAAATTTGGACACAGGTCCTCAGAGGGAGGACAGAGGCAGAGACTGGAGTAGCTGATGCTGCCACCGGCCAAGGATGCCAGCGAGCACACCAGGAGCTGGAAGAGGCAGGAAGAGCCTCCCCTGCAGCCTCCAGGGGGAGCGCGTCCCTGCCCGCACCTTGATTTTGGACTCCTGGCCTCCAGACTGTGAGAGGGTGAGTTTCTGTTGCTTTAAGCCACCCCAGGCTGTAGCGCTTTGTTATGGAAACCCCAGGAAGCTCATCTGTCCAACAGATGAGGAGACCCAGGAAGCCCCCAGGCCCAGAGCAGGCTGCGCAGCCCCCCACCGGCCTGAGCGCCCCCTCAGCGCCTCCCAATCAGCATCTGCAGACAGCGCTCGGTCCTCCGCTGTCTCCACCTCAGGAAACGGAACCCACCTGCCGTCACTCAGCCCTGGCCCCTGGGATCATTCTCCCCTCCTGCTTCACGTGCCCCACATCCAATCAGTCAGGAAGCACTCTTGGACCTTCTTCAGGAGGTACCTGGAATCCAGCCACTTGTCACAAGTCCGTGGGCCCTGCCCGGCCCCGGCCCTCAGCATTCGCCATGGATGGTACCCTCCCCGCCTCCAACCCCGACTCTCTCTCGACGCCATGAGACCCACGGTAGCGGCATCCCAGCAGCCGACTTCATTCCAACCCTGCAGGAGCTTCCCGCCTCAGGCAGAGTAAAAGCCAAAGTCTGTAGGAGGTCCCAGGCCCCGCCCCCCTCAGCCCCCCAGGGAGCTTCACAACTCAGCCCCTGCCTCTCCGTCTTTGCTCAGATGCCACCTTAGCACAAGGCTGCCCCTCATTACCAAATTCAAAGGAGACCAGGAGATGAAGGGACTGGTCGCGCAGCGCCCTGTGAGAACATCCGCTTTGCCCGGATGAGATGGAGGCGACCCCTGACCTGACTCAGGTGTCGAGGGAGCCGGCTGAGGCCATGGTGTAGGGAGGACGCGGCACGGGGACAGGGGAGGGGCAGAGAGGCCTGTCTGGGTCAACTGCAGTAATACAAGCCAGTGACGAAGACAGCCTGGACCAGGGGATGACCGTGGAGGCGGGAGCTGTGGCCTGATTCTGGCGTCTTTTGAAGATGGAGCCCACGGGATCTGCAAGTGGCTTGACTGTGGGTGTCAAGAGAGGAGTCAGGGTGACCCCAAGACTTTGAGCCACTGGAAGGAGGGAGCAGTTTCGGGGGACCCCAGGAATGGCACAGTGCCTGTGAGTCCACTCCGGATGCCCAGGTGGGGACAGCATGTTGACAGGTGCGTTCTGAGTTTAGGAGTCAAAGGAGAGGTCCGGGCTAGAGAGAAGTATTCGGGGGAAACTGGGAGGCTCGGGGGGGTGCTTCCTGGGGCAGAGGTGTCAAGAGAGAAGAGGGGCCATCAGAAATCAGGGAGCCAGGCTTCCCTGGTGGCGCAGTGGTTAAGAATCCGCCTGCCAATGCAGGGGACACGGGTTCGAGCCCTGGTCCGGGAAGATCCCACACTCTGCGGAGCAACTAAGCCCGTGAGCCACAACTACTGAGCCCGCGTGCCACAACTACTGAAGCCCATGCACCTAGAGCCCGTGCTCTGCAACAAGAGAAGCCGCCTCAACGAGAAGCCTGCGCACCGCAACAAAGAGTAGCTCCCGCTCACCGCAACTACAGAAAAGCCCGCGTGCCGCGACAAAGACCCAACACAGCCAAGAATATCAATAAATTTATTAAAAAAAGAAAAGAAAAGAAGTCAGGGAGCCGAGGCGGAGGCAACGACAGTGACCAGCGGGGGTAGTGAGCTGTACAGGCTGATATTTTAGGACTGAAAGCCGAAGGTTTAGGGAGGAGAGAAGGACAATGAACTGAAACGTTGGCTGAATTAGTGAATGAATGAATGAGTGACAAAAAAATTACAAAATCTGGGGAGTGACCGGAAGAGCCACCCCAGGCCCACCCTTCCCTGAGGCCCCTCAGGTGGGGCCCAGGCAGCGTGGCCCAGCTGTGCTGTTACTGAGACTTTTCCCCCCAGTTGTCACCCCACGCTGACGCTGGCGGCTTCTCCTAGGAGACCACCAAATTATGATGCAAACGTCACACCGTTTGGTCGGAGGAAGCAATCACAGCCGCTGTTTGTGTTTATCTGCAGCAGTAAGTCTGCCCTGAGCCTAATGGACCAGCTCCTTTCCCCGTCATTTAACAGCCAACCTGATATCTACAAGGCAGGCAGTTAGCGCTTGTCCTGACAGCGTCAGGTGGATACAGCCAGCGCTGTCCCGCCTGAGCACACGGGTAATCTCTCCTCCCCAGGAGTGGGAGGGATAGCGGGTAGGGAAGCTTGCGGGGGTGCGGGGGGCCGGTGTCTGGGAGAGCAGTGGCGGAAGCTTCTGGCTTGTGATTGCAATTCCGTGTCACCCACTGAGCAGCCTTTTGTGGTTTTAAAATACACCGCTGCATTTATGGTCCAACATGATCACAGAAACGAGAGTGTGTAGCAGGAATGCTGCTGAACCTGGGCCCATCGGGAGGACTGATGGATAAGAGACCAGAGACCCCTGGAAAGAGTTCACCCAAATGATGAAGGGAGGAGCCTGTGGTCAATCCGGCCTGACCTGCACGGCCCGGCTTACCAGTGGCCAGGGTCGCTGGCCCCCAGAACAAATCGTCCCCTTCACCCCAAACCCGGCCAGCCCCTGCTGGACAAGTCTGGAGAAATATTAACACTAACGGCCCAAGCCAACTTGTGCCGGCGTCACGACCCCCATCACAGTTGAGGACGCGGATCCTGAGGCCCTGGAGGCAGGGCCCGGTCAGACTTGCTCCCTGGAGACAGCGGACTCACTTCACAGCAGGAGTTACACTGGTTAATCAAGCAGGTCCCCGGCCCCATTTGACCTGCAACCTCATGAGCCTTCCCCACTGTCAGAGCCCAGGGGAGGGGCACCCAGCCCAGGCCCACACCCAAGGAAGGCATGACTCTGATCAGTCCAGCGATGACCTCTCCTCGGCCGAGAGACCCTGGCTGAGTCCCCTCCCCTCTCCCAGCCTCGGTTACCCCACCTGCAGGAGGGGACAATTACAGAATCAACTCCTGGGACATGGAGAGGATGGGAGATGAATCAATGCCTGAGACAGCACAATGAGAAATGCCAGGTGCCGGGCAGACGTGGGGGCTTGTTCCTGTGATTGGGCCGTTGCCATGGTGACGGATGCTCCGTGTTTAGCGGGTGAATATCCGCAGCGCACTGGAGCAGTTGGTCCTGTCTCATCTCCCAGACGAGCACGGCCCCTCACCGCCCTGTCTCGGGAGGTGGCTGTGTACTCCCCCGTCCCCCAGGGCACTCCACTTCCGTCCAGAGCCTTCCCCCGGGGACCAGAACCGGCCCTATCTCCTGAGCACAGTTTAAACAAACTCAGACACAACCCACCTCCGCACCTCTGTCTCCACAGCAAATATTTCCCGAAAGAGTTCTGGGGGCAAGGAGTGACCCGGACCCCTCCCTGCCATTAAGAAGCTCACAGCCACGTGGCGGATGGGCAGGAAGAGAACGTGACCCCAAAGTGGGGTCAGGGCTGCAGTGGACCGGATACGGGTGGGCGGACATCAGGCCCTCTGGGGCTCCTTCCGATGGAAACTTCCAGATCCTGAGTATTTGGGTAATAACCAACCACCAAGAGGGAGAGATGGGGAGAAATTTCTATCCTGCAAAGTGCACTCACCCCCAACCACACTGGGTCCTCCCCAGCTTCCTCAGCTGTGAAATGGGGACAATACTTCATAGCCCCCGGGGCCGCGGGGGATGCCGTGAGGCCGTGCGCACAGGGGGCTGGCAGGTGCCTGGTCCCCGACCACACTCAACAAATAGTAGCAAATAAATGTGGTTTTGTAAATCCTGCCAGGCTGATGGAGAGGTGGTAAAGGATAGGGTAGGGGGTCCCCAGAGAAGGAGAACCAGTCATGGCTTTCTTGACATAAGAGAAGCCATCTTAGGTCTAAGCCATTTTGTGATCCAAGATTGGCCACAACACCTGCCCTGGCAGAAGAATAAGCCTCAGGAGTTAGTGATTTTAAAGGAACGAAGAATAAGAACAAAAAGCTACTGCCAGGTCAGGGAGAAAACCTAACCGTATCGGAGACAACAGATCAGAAGTAAAGACGCCCAGCTCTGTTTCAAAGGTAAAGATTAGCCTGGAGCACATTCTTGAGCTGTTTTGCAGGATCCAGCAGCCTAGTGCCCAACCACCAGCAGACCAACTGGAGCCCAAGGAAGGATGGTGCCGACCTTTTCTGATCCCCGTGATTTCAGTCAACCAGAGCCTGGCTTCTGTCAAACTTTGCCCCAGTTCTAGGCTAAATTCTCCTTTGCTCAAACCCCTTCATGAATATGCAAGAACCGCCCAAGCCCCTTCATGAATATGCATGTCCTCTTAGCTTAACACTTCCCCAGGTTTGCTGTCTGGGGAGACACTGCTTTGGGAAAGCTCCGAGGCGCTCTCCTGACTTGCTGCAAGTAGTGAGTCCTTCCTTCTGCCGATCCTCGTCTTGGTTGTGTCTTTGGCGCGGCACCCGCCAAGAGATGAGCCCAGCTTTCAGGGTAGAGAGTGCGGCATCACTACGCCCATTCTGTGGGCTCAGTCAAGCACGTATTCCAGAAATGCTCCCTGAACTTTCTACATGCCTGCCAGAGCCTGCTCTCGGCACTGGGGACCCAGCAGGGAATGGCCAGCCCAGCCCCACCGGGGGAGAAAAAGGACGCCCAGACACGCAGCTCTGGTGCACCTAACAGAGGGACCAGAGGGACAATCGCAGAGCAACATATTGCAAATATTTATTACAGACCAAGCTCGGAGGAACCCTTGTGGCTCTGATCAAAGACCTAGTAAAAGGAAGGGGAGGGGAGGGAAGGGGAGAGGAGGGGAAGGGAGGGAAAAGAGCTCTCTGGTGAGAGACGATGATGTAATTCCCTGACACAGCCAGTGCAAAGGCCCTGGGGTAGCAATGTGCCTGCCTTAGAGGACAGCAAGGGCTGGGTTGGAGCCAGCAAGGGAAGGAGGGAGGGAGGGAGGGAGGCCAGGCGCCGGGGCTCAGGCCACGAAGGCCCCTGCAGGCCATGGTGAGGACTTGGGAAGCACCTGGAGGGTGTTGAGGGTGACATGACAGGGCCTGTCTTGTGTTTCAGCAGACTGGCTCCGGCCACAGAGAAGCTGAGCATTCGCTACGCTGGGGTGTACTTAGAAGACAGGACCCATGGGGCTGGCCGTGGCTGAGGACATTGAGGTCCTGGGGATCGAGGGCGGTGGGGAAACGTGGCCTCCTGAGCCGCAGAAAGCAGACCCTCTGGCCCTGGATGCTCGTTTCTGGATGAGTGGGACCCAGCCTTCAAATCCTGGCAGAGGCAAGGCTGTTTCTGGAGCCCTGATTTGCAAATCATGTTTTAATTACTTGGAAATGATCAGTTCTGCAGCTTTGAAGCCCAAGAGACTCCAATTCCCGCCTTTGGTAAAAAGCCACTAAGCAGCTGTGACACAGAGCAGGAAGGGAGAGAATCTGCACCTCACAGTGCCGGCCTGGATCGCTCCCAGGGCTCGGGCGTCCTCCAGGGCTGGGCCTGCCCTTGCGCAGAAGGCCCCAGTGTTCCCCAGTCCCTGCCTCCGGGCTGGTCAGCGTTTGGTAGAACTCTCGCCCTTTTAAATACAGTGCAAGCTGAAATAGGGGGTCCTGCCGACCCCGGAAGCCGCATTTGTTCCCACAGACATTGACTGAGGGTCTACTTTGTGCCAGGGACTGTCCCAGGCGGACTGGTGAGCAGCCCGGCCCGGCCCCCAGCCTCATGGAGCTTGTGATCTAGCAGAGAAGACAGGCAGCAGGTAATTCCAATCATGGTGAGGGCCACAAAGATAGACGGGGCCTCGGGGAGGGCTCTGTGAGGAGGCTGGCAGGACAGGAGTGCAGACACCCAGCGGGGGTGTGGTGGGGGGAGTCCGGAGCAGCCAGCAGAGCCGGACCACATGGGTCGACACTTCAGTCTGCAAAGCGCTTTCCCACCATCGCCGGGGAGGGACCCATTTATCTCCATTTAACAGATGAGGAAAGTTGAGGCTCTGAGAGATCAAGTGACCCCTCACAGATCTCAGAGCTGGGACTCACCCTCAGGGTCACTCTATGTCCAGCCATCCCACTGCCTCCAGGCACCTAGAGGGGACTTTCTCTTTGTCCCCCTGGGCCGCTTGGAGAAGGGCCAGCTCTGCCTGGCCAGGGCC
Organism: Grampus griseus; assembly: GCF_964374135.1. Classification (NCBI taxonomy): domain Eukaryota; kingdom Metazoa; phylum Chordata; class Mammalia; order Artiodactyla; family Delphinidae; genus Grampus; species Grampus griseus. The sequence continues at coordinate 97,987,376 of NC_139005.1, forward strand.
AGGAGAAGGCTGGCGTGGTCAGCCATCACCCTCTCTCTCCTATACGGCCACAGCAGTGGCCCAGGCCCTGGGTGAACCCTTGCCATTGGTCCATCCCTGGTTATCCTCCTCAGAATGACTACAGGGATCTTTCCCCTGCATAAATCACATCTTTCTCTAAACCTTCCACAGGCCCCACTGCCCTCAGGAGGGCCTGACTGGGAGGTCCTTCCAGCCCTGACCTCTGCAGACCTCTCCCTCCATATCTCCCTGACCCCTCCTCCCTTAAACCTCTCTGAACCTCGGCCACATCACCTCGCCTGCATTAGTTTCCTCTGCTGTAACAAGTTACCACAAACTTAGCTCAAAACAACACTTATGAGCTCACAGCTGTGTAGGTCAGACGTCAGGGTGGCACAGCTGGGTTCACAGATCGGGGTCTAACAAAGCGAACGTCAAGATGTCGGCCAGCTGCATCCTCATCTGGAGCTCAGGGGCCCCTTCCTGGTCCAACGAGCTGGGACAGAATTCAGATCTTCACAGCTGTAGAATGGAGTGCCTGTTTCCTTGCTGCTGGTCAGCCAGGATGCTCTCTCTCCCGTATTCCTTGACATATGGCCCCCTCCATCATCAAAGCCAGCCATGGAGAATCTCCTTCATGTCAAATGCCTGTCTCACTCTGACTCTTTCTCACCAGGACAGCCCAGTCTCTGTGAGGGACTCACCTGATTAGGTCTGGCCCACCAAGGATACTTTTCTTAAGGTCAAATGATTCAGCGGCCTTAATCACATCTGCAAACCCCCTTCACAGCAGCACCTAGATTAGTCTTTGGTTAAGTAACCAACAGAAGGTGTGCATCCCCCAGGGCCAGGAACTTGGAGGCCGTGTCAGAATCCTGCCTTCCACACAGCCCCAAGCTACCCCACTTCCTAACTAACATTTAAGATATGAGGAGAAGAGCCAGCTTCCCATCAGCTTGTGAACCTTCCCTCGTGTCACTTGTATACGCCTACGGAATAAGTCACAACACTTAGAAACTTTCTGATTTCTTAGCTGCTGTGCTGCTCCAAACCAGTCAAAGATGATTTCACCCCACTCAAACTGTCGTTATACCAACCAAGTAGAGCCTTCCCCAAGCTATGAAAACTCCGTTCTAACGTTGTCTTAATCATGATGTGTTAGTTTGCTAAGGCGGCCATCACAAAGTACTGCGGTCAGTGCAACTTGAACAACAGAAACTTATGTTCTCATGGTTCTGGAGGCTAGAGGTCCAAGGCCAAGTCATCTGCAGGGTTAGTTTCCCCAGAGGCTTCTCTCCTTGGCTTGCAGGAAGCCGTCTTCTCCCTGTGTCCTCCCGTGGTTTTCCCTCTGTCTGTGTCTTAATCTCCTCTTCTTATAAGGATGCCAGTCATATTGGATTAGGGCCCACCCATATGACCCCCATTTTCCCTTAATTACCTCTTTAAAGGTCTGATCTCCAAGTACAGTCACATTTTGAGGGTCTGGGGGTTGGGATTTCAACACAGAATTTGTGGGAAGACACAATTCAGCCCCTAGCACATGACATACATCTCCTCGTTGTTATAGAAGTCTGTCTGCGCTAGAAATATCAAAAGGGCATATAAATGGTCAATATTTATTGCCAATTGATCTCCAATAGTTGTGAAAGAGGGAGCTATCACACAGGCCAAGATAAAGAAAGGGGTTTCTGTTACAAACAGACCATGGCAGAAGGCTAAGGACCTTCCCCTTGGGAGGAGGAAAAAATGCTTTTTTTTTTTTTACATTTACACACACAAGAGAACTCGCAGCCTTGGTTTTTCAACTTTAACCGTGAGTCATAAGTAATGCAGGACGAAAACTCTCTGGTCAGTTATAGGAGCACCATAAACAGGGTGGTGAGAGGCCCACAGCCCTGAAAGGCTGCTGTCTGTTCCCATACCCACCACTTTATTTCTGGAGTGACTTTATCTCATAGGGATGTGCACACAAGATAAACAATGTAGGAGGTTCCATCCATGATCAAAAAGACTGACCAAGTATCAACACGTGGTATAGGACTGTAACCCAGGAGGACCCTATGGGGCCTTCTCGGAACAGACCACCCCCCCACACACACCATGTCCTCCACCTGCCTCTTCTCTGTAGAAAAACCTTAGCTTCCCAGGCCTTCCCCGAGTTCCAAAGAATAAATTTAATCAGAGAAGTGAGAAAATGCAGAAACAAAGGAAGACATTCAAGCAAGACAAAATAATAATCATTAAGCCATTAAACAAAGTCAAGGACCTTTAGCTCCTCCTCAAGGGCTGGAGATGATATTCTGAGTCGCAACCTCTGAGGTGTATGGTAGATGCTGAAACCCCCACCAGGTGGGAGAAGTTAACTGTCTGCTGCCAGAAAGCATGTAGACCCCAGACTGGTTGGACCAGAAGGTTGATGATGCTGACTCTTGATTACCTCACCACCAACCAGTCAGAAGAAAGTCCACGAGCTGATCACACACCCCCCAACACCCCTCTCTCACCCTGTCCTTAAAACCCTTCTCCTGAAAGCCAACGGGGAGTTCAGGCCTCTTGAGCACTAGCTGTCTGGACTCCTTGCTTGGCGCCCGCAATAAACGCTACACTTTTCCTTCACCACGACTCCATGTTAGTAGATTGACCTACTGCACACAGGCTAGGGGACCCAAGTTTGGTTTGGAAACAGGACAATACACAGGTGTCCTCCCAAGCCCACCATCATGATTGGCCATCAGCCAATCAACCAGCTGTTGTGGGACCTAGTGCCAGAGGGACAGGTGTCCCTAATGTCAGAACATGGCAGAATCCTCAAAACAAACAGACACACAAACAACAAACGTAAAGAGATAACCAGACTTCCTGCCATCCAACAGAGGGCCAGTCAGGCCACTGAAACCAGCTTCCCAACATCAAAATTCAGCAGCCATGTGCCACTCATAACTGTCAAAAATACACACTCGCAGGCACACACACACACACACACACACACACAGAACCCATGAGATGCACCTCTGAAACCATGCATTATCAGCGCCCGGAGGGGAATTCTAGTGACTTCTCCATGGAGCCCCTAACAATTTAAGATACCCAAGAAACTGTTTATGTCCAAAGAAGTTTGCAGACTCAAGGGAGTCCAGACTTATGAAAGATGGCTCACCAGATAAAAGCCACAACCAATATTTAAAGGAAAAACCAAGACCCAAGATTACAAAGCATGCTGGGTTCACTGTTCGTGACAGAAACACAGCGATTTCCTTCCGCGATCATCACATCTGCAAAGGTTGTCACATACATCCCGAAAGTCAGGAGCAGCAGCAATTGACATGAAAGGCTCCACTTCACTTACTTGGGAGGTTAGGAGTAGACGGGGCGGCCCTTTCTGTCTTCGTGGTTGTTTGGTTTATTTTATCTCCGTGGCGAGCTGCCGCAGCCCCCTATCCCGACGCTGGGCTGGGGTGAGCACGTTTTATTCCAGCAGGAGGCAGGCTGTCAGTTCTGACTTCCAGGGGTCGAAGAAGATAACAGCCCTGGAAGCTGCAAGATGCTGTGTACAGGCGGAGGGATGTTGTGGTTTATTTAACAAATACGGGTTGTCTCCTAAATGCCAGGCACCGTTCTTGGGCCTCGGGAAATAACAGGGAGCAAAACGGTTCCATCGCTGCCCCCAGGAAGCGCTCGGCCCAGGGTAGGAGGCAGACCATAAACCAGGGGATGAGATATGGTATCAGGAAGGGCTGAGCACCAGGAAGGTAGGGTCAGGAGGGGGCTGTTTTAGATGAAAAGGATTTCCCATCCATGGATTTCTCAGGCAGCTTTGCCAGTAATCAAGGATTCTAGATGCAGGGCTTGACCGTATTATAACAAACTCAGAAACTTCTGGCCATCTCCTGGTCTGTCGGAGTTGGTAGTCCGTCATTGTCAAGTTTGGAGAAATTGCGTCCCAGAAGAGAGAAGGATTGAGCCCCTGGCCATTGGGTGAGATAACCACAGAGGCCGAGTGGGTGGGGTCGTCCAGCCCAGGGTCCCTAGAGCCCCGGGCAGCTCAGGTCCTTTGAGCCCCTCCTGGGCTGGGAGAATCCCTTCCCCTCACCCTCCCCGACCAGGAAAAGTGGAAAGAGCTAAACTCTCACTTAATAGCAGGATGCTCCTAGACCTCATTACCACGATGCAAATTAATATTTATTCTGCAATTATTCACCTTTATAATTGCTGGTATTTCAAAGGGAGCACAGTAATTAGACTACTTTGAATATTATTAAAATGGAATGTCGGAAGATGTGTCCCTCTCCCTGCCGCCGACAGCCTGGTGTCACACTGCCTCCCAAAGGTTCTCAGAACCTGGCTCCACACGGGCTCTGCTTCCCCACCGGGATGCTGACTTGGTGTTTTGGACCAGTTTTTTTGTCTTGACTTTTGGAAACCTTCTGGGGGTGTCTGAAGCCCCAAACAAGACTCAAGGGACCTGTGTTCATGCAGGGCCCCTTTAAGACGGGCAGCCGAGTGTCCTGGGGCAGAGGGGCTGGCCCTCAGGCCCTGTGAAGGGACCGAGTGTCATAGGACCCCCACTGGCCACTCCCACAACGGCTGTGCCTCTGTGCCCACCCTGCCTGGCCTCCCTGCCAGCTCTCCCGAAACACTCGACCCTGGGCCACACGGCTCTCCCTCCCCTGTGCTGGTCCCCCTGGGTTTCCTTCCTTCCCTCCCTCCCTCCTACTTCTTTCTATTCAACAGACATTTGTGGAGCCCTATTAAAGTGTCTCTTGCCCTTTTAGGTCCACAGAACGTTTTCAAATATTGGACTTTTTGGTGGCAACCTAAGAGGATCAGAAGGTGGAAACCAATTCTTCAAAAGCAAGATTCAGGGGCTTCCCTGGTGGCTCAGTGGTTGAGAGTCCACCTGCCGATGCAGGGGACACAGGATCGTGCCCCGGTCCGGGAAGACCCCACATGCCGCGGAGCGGCTGGGCCCGTGAGCCATGGCCGCTGGGCCTGCGCATCCGGAGCCTGCGCTCCGCAACGGGAGAGGCCACAACAGTGAGAGGCCCACGTACCGCAAAAAAAAAGAAAAAAGAAAAAGAAAAGCAAGATTTGGAAACACGAGACAACTCCCAGCAGCAGCAGGACCTCCACCGCAGCCCTGTCAGTGTCACTGTCTGAGCAGACCGTCCAGGCCCTGGCCGTGCTCCTTAAATAGGCGAGAGAGTAGGAGCTGCAGACAGTCAGGAAGCAGAGGCAGGAGTCAGGGAGGATGGTGAGGCCTGAGCAGGGAAGGAACAAAGGGGCTGTTGGGTATAGAAGGACCAGGAGAGGAGGGGGTGGGAAAGGCTGAACACAAGGCCCGGGTGTCCAGCTTGGGTGGCTGCAGTGGCAACACGGGGAAGGGGGCAAGCTCAGATCGGGATGTGCTGAGGGGCCGTGGGCCTCCGTATGGGCATGCTGAGGCTGGGTGATGGAAGTGGGTCACGGAGGGTCCAGGTCGTGTGCCACGTTAGAGAGTCACCGTGACAGAGATGCCGGGAGGCCTGGGAGAGCCCAAGATGACCCAGGGAGAGACACCGAGAGAGGACGCGCCAGGGCACGTCCCTGGAACACATTCTGTGGAGAAGAGGCCAGGAAGGGCTGTCAGAGAGGAAGCGGAGGCTGGGCAAGGCGGGGCCTTGCAAACGGACTGGGAGGAGACTTCCAGCCAGCAGAGGGGCTCAGAGTCCGATGCAGAAAGGAGGGGGTTACGCTTGAAACCGGTCCCCCCAGAGATGTTGCCGTCCTGACCCCCAGTACCTGTGAATGGACTCTGTTTGGCAGTAGAGTCTTCGCAGATGATCAACTTAAGATGAGGTCATTAGGGTGGACCCCAATCCAATAGGACCGTGTCCCTATAAAAGGGGGATTTGGACACAGAGCAGACACACAGGGAAAACAACATGAAGACACAGGGAGGAGCCGGCCATTGACAAGTCCAGGAACACCTGAGGCCACGGAAGCGGGGGAGAGGCCAGAAGAGACTCCCCTGCTCAGGCCTCAGAAGGAACCAGCCCTGCTAACAACTGATCTGGGACTCTGGCCTCCAGACTATGAGACAGTAAAGCCTGTTGTTAAGCGGCCCCAGCACGCTAACAAAGGGGTCAGGGTGGGACTTCCCTGGCGGTCCAGTGGTTAGGACTCTACGCTTCCACTGTAGGGGGTACAGGTTCGATCCCTGGTCGGGGAACTAAGATCCCGCATGCCACACGGTGTGCCCCCCCCAAAAAAAACCCAGGGGGGTCAGGGGGTAACGTTGAGCCTCTGGACGGGGGAGGGGGAGGGTTGTGGGCCCTGCCTGCCACCAGCGGGGAGGGAGACACCTCACATCTGGCAGGGCCCACAGGGTGTTCCTAACGCGACCTCATTAACCTTGTTGAGACCGGATGGGGCAGGCCCCCACTCCCGTGCTCCCCGTGCGTGTCGGTCACCACACACAGGACACTCTGTCCTCTGCACCTTTATGTCCCATCTCGCAGCCTGCCAGGTGTGCCCACCTGTGCCCCATCCTCCCAGGGCTCCCACAGACATTGGCACCTCACACCTGGCAGGGCCCACAGAGACCAACCTCTCCTCTGCCATGTCACATAGGCAGGGCCAGACAGAGCAGGTGCCTTTTCCATCATTTTCCAGGGCTCCCAGACCAGCCCCGTGCAGCCTCCTGCTTTGAGGCCCAGACTACCTGCCCATCCCTGCCCGGCAGGATTAATATGCATGTATGGTAATCAGCAAGGCCCGGCGATTTGCATGACAATCAGAGGGAATTAATCCCCCCTCCTGAATGGCTTTCAAAAGTGGCTCCACCCTGGTTCCCCACGGGCCAGCAGGGGAGGATGTGAGAGGGGGGCCCGCTCTCCGGACCCACAAGTGCCAGACAGATGACCTGGTTCTCATCCTTGGTCCCAGAGGGAGGGGGAGGTGCTCCGTGAGATGCTCACCTGCCTGTCTTTTGAGCTGCTTCCCCTCCCCCAACCCCTGCCAGGAGCCGCCCTCAATCCGTGCTGCTCCCTTGAGGCCTCGGGAGAGCGGAGGAGGGGGTAGAGCAGGAGAGAGAAACGAGGTTGCATTCTCCCCGCTCCGCACACCAGGCCTGCCACCCTGGGGAGGGGGCGCTCGGGTGCACTCTGTCCTCACTCACCCAGGGACCTTTCTTGAGCCTCAGTTTCCCCTCCTGTCAAATGAGGAATGTATCACGCCTCCCTAAGGAGGGAGTTTCCAGTTGCCATTGATGAGGTGAGAGAGAGAGTTCTGGGAGCAGCAATGCCCTGCACAAATGATGCTTCTTGTGACTCTTCCTGGACCAAAATCAACAGCCCCCCTCCACGGGCCGTGCTGGGCACACACAGATGCCTGATCCCCCAGGCCGTGAGGGCTGCGCAGAGGGTGGTGAGGTCCTGCCGGAGCGTACATGGCCCTACACGTGAATCCAGGTGGGCGTTTCTTCCCTAATAATAGTAACAATATTAGGTGAATCATATAAAATTGCCATGTTTATAGGTCAAAAATGATCATATGGGGCTTCCCTGGTGGCACAGTGGTTGAGAGTCCACCTGCCAATGCAGGGGACACGGGTTCGTGCCCCGGTCCGGGAAGATCCCACATGCCGCGGAGCGGCTGGGCCCGTGAGCCATGGCCACTGAGCCTGCGCGTCCGGAGCCTGTGCTCCGCAGCCTGTGCTCCGCAACGGGAGAGGCCACAACAGTGAGAGGCCTGCGTACCGCAAAAAAAAAAAAAAAATCATATGTTGGTAATTTCATACAGTTCAATTTAATAATAATAATAATGAAAATATTTTGAACACTTACAATATACCAGACATTGTTTCAAGTTCTTGACCTGTATTTACTTGTTTAGAACTCACTACAGCCCTATCAGTTGGCTTACGACCAGGAAACTGGGCCCAGAGAAGTCAGGTAATTAACTCAAGACCACATCGCTCACGTACGCAAAATGAGAATAGCGAAAATTAAAAATAGCGACAACACCAAATGCTGGCGAGGATGGGAAGAAGCTGAATCCCTCAGACGCTGCTGGTGCAGATGTCGTGGTGCAGCTGCTCTAGAAAACAGTTGGCAATAATTTCTTAAAAATCTAAAATGCAACTTCTGTACGACTCATCATTTGCACTCCTGGGCATTTATCTCAGAGAAATGCAAAGTTATGTTCGTGCCAAAATTCATAGCAGTTTTATTTGTAGTGGCCAAAAAACAAAATCAGCCCAGATGTTCTTCCATAGATGAACAATCAAACAAACAGTTTCTTCCGTCCCAGGGAATTCTGCTCAGCAGTACTGAGGAAGGAAATAGTGGTACAGGAAACGGCTGGGAAGAATGTCCAGAAAATTCTGCCGAGTGGAAAGAAAAAAAAAAGCAACCCCAAAATGCTACATACCGTATGATTCCATTTAAATAACGTTTTTGAAGTGACATAATTTTGGAATTGGACAACAAGTCAGTGGGTGCAGGGATGAGAGATATAGGAGGGGGTGGATGTGTTTATAAAAGGGTGACCTTGGGATGTCCTTGTGGTGCTAAGAATGTTGATTCAGTGTCCTGGCTGTGGCAGTGATACAGGCACCGACACAGGTGATGCAATTGTGCAGAACTTACACACGCACATAAATGAGTACAAGTTAAACTGGGACATCCAGATGAGATCATTGGAGGGGGTCAATGGCAACATCCTCGTTTTGGTAAAATGTTACAATGGGAGGGAAACGGGCATCACATACAAAGGATCCCTCTGTATTGTTTCTCACAACTGCGTGTGAATCCACAATTATCTCAATTTTTTAAAGTAACATTAAAACAAATGGCCGAAACAAAAGCTGTCATAGCCCAGAGGAGCCTAAGGAGACCTGACAGCTGCATGTGACGTTATGTCCTGGATGGGATCCTGGGACAGAAAGACACATTAGGAAAAAACAAAGAAAATTGGAGTAAAATATGGACTTAGTTAATGAGACCATTATCAACGCTGGTTCGTTAATCGGAACAAATGGACCATGCTGATGTAAGCAGCTATTGGTAGGGGAAATTGGGTGCCAGGTTTGTGGGAACTCTCTGTACTGTCTTCTTAATTTTACTGTAAATCGAAAACGGCTCTAAAACATAAAGTCTATTTTTTAAAGATGCCAAATGACTACTTTACAAAAAGGTTTGGAAGTATCTTCTAAAGCTAAATATAATTCTACCCTATGGCCCAGCAATTCCACTCCTAAATATAGCCCCCAAAGTAATGAGATCACATGCCCAGCAAAAGGCATAGATAAGAATATTCATAGCATCTTTTTTCAAAAGAGCCCAGAACTGAAAACAAGCCCAATGTCCATCAAGGGGAGAGGGATAAATAATTATGGTATATTCATGCCATAGAATACTACAGCAAAAGGGAAAAAAAGAACTTCTAGGTGAAAGAAAAAGGGTGGCCCTTTTGAACATAGTGATGAACAAAAGAATTCACACAGAAATAACTCTGCTGTGTGATTCCAGTTCTATGAAGCAGGAACAGGCAAAGCTTTCTATGGTGGTAGAAGCTGTGGGACATCACCTGTGCAGGAAAGGTACTGAGGGGGAAGGAGAGATTCGGGCAGTTTGGGTTATAATGAAATAAGAAAGGAATAAATAAGTGAAAATAAATTTAAAAGAAAAGACCACACGTGTTATGGATTGAATGTACATGTCTCTGCAAAATTCATGTGCTGAATCCCTTACTCCCAGTGTGATGATTTTAGGAGCTGGGGGTCTCTAGGAGGTGATTAGGTTTAGATGAGGTCGTGAGGGTGGGGTCCCCATGATGGGATCGGTGTCCTTAAAAGAAGAGAAAGATCAGACCTCTCTCTGTCTCTCCCTCTCCCTCTCTCTCATGTGAGGACACTGAGGAGGTGGCTGTCTGCAACTCAAGGGGGGGCTCCTCACCAGAACCCCACCATGCTGGCACCCTGATCTCAGACTTCCAGCCTCCAGAACTGTAAGAAAATAAAGGTCTGCTGTGTAATCCACCCAGCCTGTGGTGTTCTGTCATAGCAGTCCACGTAGACTGAGACCTAAGACAACTGCATTAGTCAGGGCTTTCCTGAGAAACAGAACCAATAGGAAAATATATGTATTGATATGTACCATCTGATTTACATTCATGATATACTATGAGGAATTGGCTGTGTCGTCATGGAGACTGAGAAGGGCCACGGTCTGCAGGCTGGAGGTCCAGAGCCCAGAGGCCTGAGGCCCAAGGCACCCTGTCTGAGCGCGGAAGATGGATCTGCTCTCGGGGGAGTGGAGGGGTCTCTCCTTAAGACTTAAAGTCCCTCGGACCTCCAGCCTCCCCCTCCCAGGCAGGACTCCTTGTCCCCCATGTGTAACCTCAGCCCTCCCTCGCAGGCTGGCCGATGGCTTCACTAAAGGGAGGATGGAGAAGACAGCCCAGGTGCAGAGAGGAGCACGTTCAGGGCTGCAGAAATAGCAGCAGTTGGGCTGGACATGGATGGAGGTGGGTCCCCACGGCTGTCAAACACATTGCAGGGAGCCTGACCTGTCCCCAGGGACACCCGGGGTCCTGCTTCCCGAGCCCACCAGCCACAAGGGCACACCCCGGCCACCTCCAAGCCTTCGCCACACCCACCCTGTTGCACGGGCCAAGAAATGGGAAGAGGAAAGAGTGGCCAGGAAAGGCTCTGACCTCTGATTCTAGAATCTTCCACTGCCCCACAGACTCACCCGTCACATGGGAAATGGAAATCAGGACAGGAAGCACCCAGGCTCGGTTGGGGTCAGGGGGAGGCAGTGTTCCCCAGGGGGCCCTGTCCACACGGCCACTTCCTGTCCCCACAGGCCTCGACCTGTGCATCTCCCTTCCACATCTGACGCCACACTCCATGCACATGCACACGTGTGCACACGTGCACACTTGCCAAATATACACACGCACCACACAGGCGTGTATGTGCTCACATGCACACGCCATACTGAGACACAGACACCTTCCCATGTTCACACCCACTCTCACCCCAGATGCACAGAAAACTCACACGCGCTCACCCCAGGCTTTGGGGGGCAGCAGGAGGAGGTGCCTGCAGCTCTGCAGGGCCGACGACTGAGATCACGCTGCCGGGAGGCCGCTCTTTACAAAAGCCCTGGAGGAAGCTCTGTCCTTCCAGCCAGCCTGGGCCAGCGCCCCCAGGTCTCTGTGCGGTCTCCCTTCCCCAGCGTCCCCAGGCAGGCCCAGGCCTTAGGCCAACCCAGCGTCTGGGGCTTCCCAGTGTCCAGCCCCCCAAGCCCTCTCTGGGCCACCTGCTCCCTTGGGTCCGTGGGGAGGGGGGCAGGCCAGACGCGAGCCCACCGCTGGGTGCAGGGGCAGGAGAGGCCACAGCCAGGGGGGGGTTCTGGTTCCCTGGGGGGCAGAGGGGCCGTTCAGGACCAGAGGAGGGGCTCCCGTGTGGAAGTGGGGTGAGGACGTGGGAGAGGGGTGCCGAGGGGGGCCGCTCTCCGGATGGTTTCAGAGGACTGGGGGACTCCAATGGGCTGATGCCCCTTTGAGGCAGGGTGCCCACAAGTCCCCTTAAATGCTGGAATCCCAGGCTGGGGGAGGGGACTGTAAGAGTGGGTGTCTGTGTAAGTCTATAGTGTGTGTGTGTCTATATGCTTGCATGTGTCCGTGTGTGTCTGTGTGAGGTTGCATTTCTGTGGGCTGTGTGTGTGTGTGCGTGTGTGTGTGTGTGCGTGTGTGTGTGTGTGTGTGTGTGTGTGTGTGTGTACACAGGGACCACCTCCTCACAACACCCAATGGAAAAGTTCATGGAGATGGAGCCGGGCTGGGGGTGAACACAGGGTAGGGGGGAGGAAGGGTGGGTCCTGGGAGGGAATCTGCTTCTCACGACCCATGTCCTCGTCCACAAGCCTCATGACGTTCAGTAAACACCAAATGGCAGGAAACAGGCTTGACCCTACCAGGCAGGGGTCGGGCAGGGGTCAAGCAGGACCACAGGCCCATCCTGCGGAAATGGAGGTTCCCACGACCCTCCGAGCTGCTACATGTGAGAGGTCTCACGCAGCACAGCAACAGGGCAATGCTGTTATTTAAAATGAAGTAAACGGAGGGCAGACCAGATGGCCCCAGCGGTCCCTGTCCTCGGCCTGACCCTCAGCTGCCCAAGTGACCCTGGCTGACCCTGGTGACAGGCGTGCTGTGCTGCTGGAGGGACCCGTGCACGCGGCCTGTTTGAGTGGTTGCTGGGAGGTTTCCATGGCAACTGATAGGGGCTGAGGGAAGCCTGGCAGCTTCACACAACCCTCTCCGCTGGTGGGAGGTGGGTCCCAGCAGCCCCTCCTGGAATCAGCCACCCAAGAGGGGCTGGGGGTGGCCGGACCCCCGCAGACCCATCATGCAGCCAGCACGCTGGGAGCCCTGGGGGAGCTGGAGCAGAACGGGCTGAGGCTGGAGAGCTAGCAAAGTGGGACAGGGGCTGCGGGAAGGGCGTGGGGGCCAGGCAGTGGTCAGGGCGCTGAGCCCCCCAGGAGGACACCTGCCCCAGTGAGGGGTCACCACATGCCGGCACTGCACGTCAGCTGGTCTAGCCACCCCTTGATCTTGTGACAAGGAGGCTGATCTTCCCTCAGGCCACACATAAGGAAACCGAGGCTGCGAGGGGAGAAGGGGCCTGACCCCAAACAGAGCTCCTTGGTTTGCCACCAGTGTGCCCAGTGCTGGCTGGGCCAGGCACCCCTTATGCCGACCACTTGTCCTCCAGGAGTGTGCTCTGACCACCCCCATCTGATGCCAGGAGATAGAAGCACAGAGAGGCCAAGGGCCTGGTCCCAGGTCACACAGCACGGTGTGCAGGGAGTGGGGAAGCTGTCAGGGCATGACCACCTGGTCCTGAGACACAGTTCAGGGGACACACTGACTTCGATGGGGGTGATGGAAAGTCATGTAATTAAACACCTAGGAAACAAAGCTGGGGAAGGGGGAGCCTAACGCAGGGGAAGAGGCAGCCATGCAAAAGAGGCGGAGAGAGCTGAGCCCGTCCTCAGTCCCTGGGGTGTAGGCTGTGCCTCCCATGCTCCCCACATGGTCACAGACCATCTCTTTGCTGTCTCAAAGCAGACTTGGAGGAGGCAAGCAAAGGAGGCCTGCACCCCATCACACAGGGAAACTGAGGCCCAAAGAGGCTAAGGGACTGGCTGAGGTCACCCAGCTTGAGTGGCAGAACTGGCCCCCAACCCAGCTCTCCTGCCTCACGGCCCCACGAGTTTCCACGACACCCTCGTAACTCGTCCCCAAACCCCTGGTTGTGTGCCTAGCACCATGCCAGGCAGGAGAGGGATGGTCGGCCAAGAGTAGGTCTGGACGGGGCAGACACTTGTCAATGGGAAGGAAGGGCAGTGTCACCATCGCATTTGGCAGACGGTAAACCGAGACTCAGGGCGGGGGCACAAGGGAGTCGGTGGAGGAGGGAGCAGGGGGGCAGATCCCAGGGCCCCTCGCCTCACAGCCTAGGGCTCATCCCACAGCCCCCACCCAGAGAGAGGAAGAGCTCAGGAGAGCAAAGGCAAAGCAAAGCCCCAGGAGATGGCCTGCCAGTTGGTCAGGGCAGAGCCCCCGCCACTGCCTTCCCCTCCCCTCTTCTGCAGGTGGGGTGGTTGAGGTTTCTGCTCCCTCCAAGGAGATAGTGTTGCTATGGTGACCACCGTTACCTAGCAACCAAGTTGCATTGTCCTGGGCACCTACTGTCTCTCCTCCAGCTCTGTGGACACACGTGTGTCCAGAAGCCCCCTTGTCTCAGAAAACCCACCTGTGGGGACAAGCCAGGTAGGCCGGGGCAGGAGGGGACGTGCAGAGACCCTCCTTGGTCTGCGAAAATCAGAAGTGGAACCATCTCGAACAAGGCTTTGGTTTTTTTCAAAACTGGGGATAATTGTATTGATTTATGGAATAGTAATAACATTGTAAAAAAAAATTTAGCAATCCAGAAAAGTGTCCAAACGAAGTAAGATTCACCATCATCTGATTTTGGTGTCATCTCCAGGACATCCGTCTCCGCCAGCTGTATTGGGGGAAAAGGTCGATGTGGATCTAAGAAGGGACCACGCACTGCACAGCTCACCCCGCACGCCCACTTAGCACCTCGCTGGATGCGTTCCGGGGTCAGATGCTGCTGGGGTGCCTGCCCAGAAGTCCTGCTCAGGGCCCAGGCTGGGTACTGGGCTCCCGAGTTCTGAGTCCCTGTGCCTGGGGTGGGGGGGGCATGCAGGCTCTGGGCAGGGAGAGCTGTGACCAGCACACCCACAACCCCAACATGAGGAAGGGAGTACCCCACCCCATGAGAAGGGTCAGGCTCCACGGTGCCAGGCTCAAAGGGGAGAGAAAGCATACTCCACCAGGAAATTAGGGCAGGCTTCCTGTAAGAGGCCCCCTTTTGGCTGAAATTAGGAAGATGAAAGGGATTAGGAAATGGAAATAAAGTAGGAAGAGAAGAAGAAGGGAACACAAGGAAGAAAAGACTGCACGGGCAGAGGCATGGAGGTGGGCCCGTGCTGGCCACCAACAGAGTCCTACTGAGTGCCCTGACCTGCCCTTCTCACGGAAGCCTGGAGGGAGGGAATCAGGAGGGTCTGGGAGGGGAAGACAGGGCGCTGAGAGGTGGGGGTGAGGGAGGGAGGAGGGAGAGGGAAGACGGAAGAAGAATTGGGAACAGCTGATGTGTGGGGGATTTCCTGCGTACTGTCCCATTTTACAGTGCGTCAAACTGAGGGTCTGAAATTTCAGAAAAGCTTTCCAAATACAATGGCCAATGTGTGGTGGCACCCTCTCTGACTTCGGTCCCCAGAGCCCACTCTGGCCACTAGCTCAGGACTGCCCTGCCCTGCCCCATTTGTCTCAGAAATATACCTACTGGGGCCCCAGGCATGCCAGCTCTCTCAGGACTGATTGTGCTTTGTAGCCGGGGACCTCTCTTAGGGACGTTTGCGTTTTTTTTTTCTTTAATTTTATTATTATTATCATTTTTGACTGCGTTGGGCCTTCGTTGCTGCGCGCAGGCTTTCTCTAGTTGCGCTGAGAGGGGACTACTTTTCGTTGCGGTGCGCGGGCTTCTCATTGCAGTGGCTTGTCTTGTTGCGGAGCACAGGTTCTAGGCGTGCGGGCTTCAGTAGTTGTGGCTCGCGGGCTCTAGAGCGCAGGCTCAGTAGTCATGCCACACGGGCTTAGTTGCTCCGCGGCATGTGGGATCTTCCTGGACCAGGGATCGAACCCGTGTCCCCTGCACTGGCAGGCGGATTCTTAACCACTGCACCACCAGAGAAGTCCTGGGACATTTGCTTTGTATCGGGGCCTGGGCTGACCACCTGATGCCCAGGACACAACTGATAGAGTGGGCTTGCCCCCCAGAGGTGATGGGCGGGAGGTGGCTTTAAGGGCAGGAGGTGGTCCGCACACAGAGGGAGGCCCTTCAGCGTGACAGATGCGAGAGCCATCCTGCAGCCTGACATCCATCACAGGCAAGAAACCTGGATGGCCAGCCTCCTTCCACTCCTTACGTTTAAATGAGCATTTAGATTTAACCCATTTAAATGAGCACATAGTAGGTACCAGACTCTGGTGCGCTCAGTTCTCTTCAAAGAAGGGTTTCCTAAACCTCCCCTCCTCCTGCCCCCAGAGAATTGCCCACTGCCCTCTCCTGCCCACCCTGGGCTCTGCACACACATCTACCTGTGACTCTTGCAGCAATTTGCTCCCGCACTGAGCCATGAGCTCCCCTAGGGCACTATGACAGACAGGCACTGGGACTGTGGGAGCACAAGAAGGGCACCTACCACATTCTGGGCATCAGGGAAGGCTTCCTGGAGGAGGCCATCCATCTAAGCCCTTTCTGTTGAGTAGGAGTTGGCCAAGGATGGAGGAAGACAATCCTCACAGCAGGAATGAGGGAACAGCAGGTATAAAGCCCAGAGGCAAGAGAGGTCATTTCAAGAAACTCAGATGGTTCCAAAAGTCTGGGGTGTTGGGCGTGAGAGAAACAGCCCAACCGGAGGCTGAGTGGTCAACAGGCGCCCGGTCGCCAGGAGCCGAGCCACGGAGCTCAGACCCTCCATCGAGTGGCTGGAGGTTATGGGCAGACAGTGAAGCCGCGGGAGACCTCTCAGGGCTGCGGCACCCTGACCTGTCTTCGTGGTGAAACCGCAAAGTGAGTCCAGCTTCCAGAGGGACTGGAGGGCCCTCGTAGCCCCACCTGCCCAATCTGTGCAGCAGGGGAGGGGCCGGATGGGGCCGTCCCTCCAGCTGCTGGGCCGTCCCGGCGGGATGAAGGGCCCTAGCCAGCACGACTGCATGGCTCCTGGTCCAGGGGCTCTGATCCAAGGACCACTGGGGTCCACTCTCTCCATTAGCCCTGACCAGGGCCACAGTGGGGCTCCACGTGGAACCCTCCAAGTCTTCCACCTCCCCAGCCTTGGGGCTCTCTAAGGATGAACCGGGCCCCCCAAAGCCCAGAGGCTCCCACCGCTCAGCCCTGCACGTGCTGGTGGGAGTCAGGGAGGGGCCCGGAGCCCACCCCCATCTCTCCCCACACCCCACAGGTGCCTTCTTCCCATTGGCCCAGCTTCCTGGCCACGTGGGGTTTTTTCCATTAACAGACATCCCCCCACCTGGACCCTGTTTGAGATGGTAGTCACGGAGGCCAGCATGGAGGTGTCCCGAGCCCACCCAGTGCACTCCTCCTAGGAGAAGCGGTGCATGTAGGGGTGGGTTTGGCCAGGAGCTCCCACGGTGAGCGTGCCCCCCGCCCTGGGGCGCATCAGAGGTCTACCTGGAGGGGGGCTAGGATCACCAGTGGGGAGCTCAGGCCCTCCTGGGGCGATGCCCACTGCCCCTTCTCATCTCCCGGCACAAACACACAGGCGTGACCGGGGAGATGGTGTAAAGCCCCGCTCACAGGCTCCTGAGGGAGGCCCAGCCACTGCGTCTTCCCACTTTCAGCCCCACCTGCAGGCCCCCATTTGATCTGATGAAGCATTCAGTAGGGAACGTTTCTGTTCCAGCCCAGAGAGGCTCTCCCTTCCCTTCCCTTCCCTTCCGGGGCCAACTGCCAACATCCCCGCAGGCAGCCTCAGGCAGCAGGGAGGCTGTGGCCCACGTCACCCTCCAATCCTCATGGCGAAATGGGGGCTTCGGTCTGGCAGGAAGCAGGCTGCCCAGAAGAGGAGGCAGGGGGCCAGCGGTGGGCTCACCCCCCCAGGACTTGGTTCACCGTTCAATCCTTTGGCATCCTCTGGGCATCTCCCCAAGGCCAGCAGCATGGAGGCCAGCCTCCTGCCTGGGGGAACACCCTGTCTGAAGGAGTGCTCAGGGCTGGAGAGAGGAAGCACCTGGGGGCCTGAGAGGGCTTCTAGGAGGAGGCAGTGCGGAAATCAGGCCTTCGTGACAAGCAGAGACAGGCAAAGGGGAGAATGGTACTAGTCTGTCTGTGGGTTCCCTAAGCAGGCTTTCTGCTGTGCCAGGCCTGGGCTGGTGAAGGGCACCAGAGCCCACCCACAGACCCTCGGAGTGGGGAGGGGACTCCAGAGAACAGGCTGGGATGGAAAGCTGCCAATGCTGTTGGGGTGTGATGGACAGAGGCCCCTGCACAGCTGGCCAGGTGGGACCCAGGAGCATGTAGCCCTGGGCTGGGTCAGGTTCCTGGGTTCGGGCCAGCTCTGCCCTGACCGGTTTGGGGATTGTAATGGGTTGAGGTCTGCTTGGAGCTTGCAGGTAGGATGCCCACATCCTCAACCCAAGAACTTGTGACTGTGACCTTATTTGGAAAGTGCTTGTAAATTGGATTATCTGGTGGGGCCTGAATCCCAGGACAAGTGTCCCTGGAAGAGAGAAGACACAGAGGAGGGGCCGTGTGAAGGCGGAGGCGGAGGTCGGACAATTCAGCCCTGAGCCAAGGAGCACACGGGGCCACCAGGAAGAGGCAGGAGGGACCCTCCCCTGGAGCCTCGGGAGGGGGCGGGGTCCTGATGACACCTTGATTTGGGGCTTCTGACAACCGGTCCCCCAGAGAATGCACTTCTATTGCTTTAAGCCACCCGGTTTGTGGCAATGTGTCACGGCAGCCCCAGGACAACCAACACAGCGACCTTGGGCGGCAGCAGCCTCTGTCCAGGTACCAGCCCTGGGAACAGCAGGAAGGCGACGGGTGGGTGAAGGCGGGCGAGAGGGGGTGCCCAGCCTGGCCGGCAGTGGCACAAGGAGAGCTCGACTCGACTCTAGAACAAACGCTCCTGCTGCCCGAGCCCTGCACACGGCCGCCACCAGGGCCGACACCCTCCGGCGCCGCCAGCTCATCCCGAGGTGTCACCCAGAAGGCCAGGCCCACGGAAACCACAGATGAGCCCGACTCGACGCCTCCAAGGACCCTTTCAGGCCTGGCCACTCTCGGGCCAACTGTGGGGAAAGTGGAGGCCCAAGGAAGGCGCGGGGTTGGGGGCGGGGGGGGGGGGGGGCAGCGGAAGGGCCGTGGCCTGGAGTCTGGTTTCGAGGCTCCCAACCCTCCGATGGGACAGCGGCGCCTCCTGCTGGCCACAGCGCCCTTCACGTATCCGGCGGGAACCCAGGACCCCAGTTACTGCGTCAGCCAGGATCCTGGGCCATCCAGGTTCTCAGCGTGTTACGGACCAGCACAGTTACCGTGTGTTTAAACAGCCACGTCACTGTGCGTCTCGTCCTCAGTATCTGCTGCACATTTGAGTGCAAGCACCTTCCTTGCCTTATCCGTGAATCCTCCCCACCCCACGGAAACAGGGATCTGGGGGCGAGGGGGGGGGGTGGGCCTGCCTGGGCCTGTTTCCTCATCTGTGAAATGGGCATCTGGACAGCCCCCGTCTTTCCCCGTCCACCCATTAGGGGGTGCTGTGAGCACGCTGAAGGCGTGGTAGGCGGGTGCTCTGCACACAGTCTCCTTACGGGGCAGGGGTGGAAGTGGGCCACCTTCTGGCTGTGCAGCCTGGGCAGTCACGCAGGTCTCCGTGCTCAGAAGGGCCAGAACGTGGTTTATGCTCTGCTGCCACCACCTTTAAATTTAACCATTTTTGAACAAGAGGCCCTCCCAGTCACGTGGCACCGTGCCCCACAGATCACGTCCTGGCCCTGAGTGTAGGAACCACCATTTGGAGCGCTTGAGCTGATAGATGCACCCCTCCAGCCCAGGCTGCCGGGTAAGCTGGGGCTGCCCGCTGCCCTCTGTGCTCCCCGGCAGGTGGAGGCTGTCCCACTACCTCCTGTCCATGGCACTGTGTCCAAGCAGCTGGGAAGCCTTCCCGGATCTCCAGGCTGGCAAGACGCCTCCCCTAGGCTCACTCACCCTGCGCCTCCCTGGGGGGGGGGGGGGGGGTGCAAAGAGGGTGCAGGTGGGTGTCCAGCTCTGCCCCCAAAGGGCCTAAACCTGAGGGTTCATCCTCCAGACCTGGATGGTGCCCGCCCCGGCCCAGGTCCTGAGGAGCCCCCGAGATGGGCGGTCAGCTCTCAGGTCACCCAGCCACAAGGCGGCTCAAGATGAGATCTATGGCGCTCTGCTGCCATCTCGCGGCTGATTGGGGAAAGACCGCACACCCACCTGGGAAGGTGGCAGGTGGGTGGGGCCGGCAACGGAGGCGGAGACCGGGACACCAGGTCGGGAGGGCCACCAAGATAGGGATGCGAGTTCCAGGGAGACGCTGTCCCTGTCCCAGCACCATTCTCCAAGTCACTGCTCTGTCTGGTCGCCCGGTAGACAAGGGACCAAGGGGAAGTGAACATGGCCATGACACTGGTGAGTAGCCGGGACCCCCGGGACTCCCAGGTGGGTGTCCAAGCCCCAAGCCCCGCTATGGACAGGTGACAGGCTGCTCAGAGGACATTTGGGGTTTGGGGCCCCAGCGTCTCCATCAGGTCCTTCCTCCAAGCGGATGGTCCTCTCCTCTTTCCAGGTCTTCAAACGCAGCTTCCAATCCTCTTTCCTACCGGCCGACCCTCCTGCGTAACAGACAGGAGCCGCCATGGGAAGAGATCCCAGTTTTGCCCTCATGGATGCCCACGGGTGTCCAGGGGACTTGAGAAGTGAAAATAGACCTCTAATCCCACCTATTCAATGTACAGATGGCGAATGACGTGAGAGGGAAGGAGGAGGACAGGGGGATCAATGCTTAAGAAGAAGAATTTTGCCCTCAGACCCAGATTCAGATCCCAGCCTGGCCACCTACCCACCTTGTGATGGATTTCATCCACCTGCCTGAGCCTCCGTGCTCACGCCTGTAAGACAGGTGGAGGGTCTTACCTCCTAGGCCGGCCTGGAGGATTAAACAAGGTAATATTTATAGACTGCTTGGCCAAAGCTCAGGGTCAAAGACAAGCTCCACAGACCCCGCCGAGCACCTACCATGCATCTGGCTACATAGCGGTCTGCTGGGGGTGAGGGTGGATGCCCACAGCACCCTCTCTGCCCCAAGTGACACCCAAGTGAATGCCCCCCAAAGGCAGGGGTGTCGATGGGGTGCCAGGGAATACCTGAGACCAGCATCCACAATCCACAGGTTCACACTGGAGATGCCGCTAAGCCCCCGTGGCCCCTGGGGGCCGCCTCCTGAACCACTGCTCAGGACAGGGCAGGTCCTGTCTTCCTCCCCTCATCTCCCAGAGCCCCTCCCAAGGTCAGGTCATCTCCATCTCCAACCTGAATTTTAAACCATAAATCAGAGTCTGGGCTCCCTGCTTAAACACCCCGCGGTTGCTTCCCCTGTCCTGAGACAGAGCCTAAACCCCTCTCTGGGCTCCGAAGCCCTGGACATTCTCTCTCCCCATCCGGGTCCTCTGCTCCAGACCCTCTGAGCTGTGCTGGGTCCCTCTCCAGGCCTTTGCACGGGCTGCGCCTCTGCGGGAGTGGTCTTCTCCCCGTGCACCATCACCTTCCCCTGGCCTCAGCAGAGCCTCTGTGACCCCCAGCCCTGCCTCCTCCCAACACTGCAGGCCAGCCCCCTAGGGCACAGCCGCCAGCTTCCCGGGGAGAGGTGTCCTGCTGGCATTTTCCCAGGGGTGCCCGGGTGGTCCCCCTTACCTGCCTTTTCTCAGCCATTCTCTGCAGCGGCAGCCCCACCTGTGACCCCTGCTCTGGGCTCCCCAGTCCTGCTGAGGGCTTCAGGGTTCACGCAGGAAGCCTGACTCTGGGTCCATTCCCTTGTCACCTCCACGTACATGTGCTGAACAACCCATGACCACAGAGATGTCTCCTCTCCAGAGCCTCCAGGAGAAAAGACTCGTACCCGATGAACTGTATCAAAAGGCAGACCAACCAGAGGCAACCAAGACATCCCTCAGCAGGTGGCTGGATAAGTAAACTGTGGTGCATCCTGACCACGGACGATTACTCGGTAATAAAAACGGATGAGCTATCAAACCGTGAAAAGACATGCAGGAACCTTAAATGGATATTAGCAAGTGAAAGAAGCCAACCTGAACAGCCTCCAGACTGTATGATTCCAACTCTATGACATTCTAGGAAAGGCAACACTATGGAGACCAGAGGTTGCCAGGGGTTGATGAATAGGGAGAACACAGAGGATGTTTAGGGAGTGAAAACACCCTGAATGATACCACGATGGTGGGTGCCTGTCATCATACATTTGCCCAAACCCACAGAATGTCCAACACCAAGAGTGAACCCTAATGTCCACTATGGGCTCTGGGTGACAGGGGTGTGTCAGTGCAGGTTCACCGATGGTAACAAATGTACCACCTGATGGGGAATGCTGATATTGCGAGAGACTGTGCACGTCTGGGGGCAGGGGTGTATGGGAAATCTCTGTACCTTCCACGGAATTTTACCGTGAGCCCACAACTGCTCTAAAAACTACAGTCTATAGATTACAAGAGTTTTAAGTCAGATTGAGAAGTACCATAAAGGAGGCGCAGACGTCTCTGGAAGTCGGGGCCCAAGGGTGTGCGAGGGACCCCATCCCACCTGGTGGAGCCAGGAATCACCAGATGATCTATGGAGCCAGCAAAGCCAAGTTCAGTGTCTGCATTGTAAGGTGGGGACACCCCGGGACGGAGTCTCAGGAGTGTCTTGGAAAGGGGAGGTCAAGGGCGGGCCTTTGCAGGGTTGGGGGCTGGATTCGAGGGGAGACCGGCTGGGGCAGGGCCACGTTCCTGCCGTGGCAGGTTGGGGTTGGTGGATGCAGCAAGGGGCGGCTTTCCGAGCGCTTTTTGGCAAGCGGGCAGTCACTTCAGGATGAGGAATTTGCCCAGAGTTCAGATAAATGGATTTTCAGGAAGTTCCCCAAACAATAAAGTGCTTTGCAATTTCATCTTCCTGGGCAAGAACTTTCTGGAATGGTCATATTAACATCTTAGTTCTCAGTCCAATGAGACATGTGCTTGCAGACAGTTTGTTCTCAGACCCAGGGAAAGGGCCAGGGACCGACCAGCAAGAGCAAAAGCTGAGCTGTGAAGTGCAGAACTCGTGGGGGTGGATCGCATGAGGCCTCAGTTTTCCCATCTGCAAAATGGAGTGTGGGTCTGCATGGATTCACAAGGCCCTTCCAGCTCTACTGGGTGGGCCGGTTTGAAGCTGGGGCAGGGGGAGCCTGGGAAACTGCTCATGGGAGGCCACGGTGGGAGAGCAACAGGGGCAGAGTTGAATCCAGGTGTCCCAGCACCCAGTCCAGTCCCCTCCCTGTGCCACCACCCCCACCAAGAACCGGTGCTGAGAAGGGAAGGAGGCCAGGAAACCAGGGGCAGGGCTGGGGACTGGGGGCTGGGTCTGCTAGAGAGGTGACCTCCTCCCCCTCTCCTTTCACAGCTAACCAGTCCCAGGCCCTGACCCCTCGGCAGCCCCGCCATGGCATCTTGTCCCTCAGTCCCTCAGCTGCCCCCTGTCCCCATCTCCTCTCCTTACATCTCCTTGGATGGACCTAACCCACCTCCTCAAATCCCTTCTCCACGCTGAGGTCAGTCTTCCCAAAATCCAAGTCTGCCCTTGTCACTCACCCACTCAAAACTCCCCCATGGCTTTCCGTGGCCCTCCAGATAAAGGACCCACCCTATCCAAATCCTAGCTCCCTGTTTTGCAGAAGTTGATCCCAAAATTCATATGAAAAAGCAAGGGACCCTAAAAAGCCAAATAATCTTGGAAAAGAAGAACAAAGTTGGAGGATTCCCACTTCCCGATTTCAAAACTTACTACAAAGCTATAGGTATTAAGACAGTATGGCACTGGCATAAGGAAAGTTGTATAGGCCAATGGAATGCAATGAGAGCCCAGAAACAAACCCACACGTTTATGGTCAACTGATATTCAACAAGGGGGCCACTGACAATCAGTGAAGAAGAACAGTCTTTTCAACAAATGGTGCTGGGCAACTGCACATCCACATGCATAGGAATGAAGTTGGATGCCTATCTCACACCATATACAAACATTAACTCAAACTAGATCAAAGACCTAAATGTAAGAGGTACAAATCTTTGTGACCTTGGATCAGGCAACAGTTTCTTAGGTACGACACCAAAAGCGCAAGCAACCAAAAAGCAAAAAACAGAGATATTGGACTTCATCAAAATTAAAACCTCTTGTGCTTCAAAGGATATAAAGAACTACTACAAGTCAACAATTAAAGAAAACAAATAACGCAATTTTAAAATGATCAAAGGATTTGAAGAGACACTTGTCCAAAGAACCTATACAGGTGGGCGACAACCACTTGAAAAAATGCTCAACATCCTTGGTCATTAGGGAAATGCAGAGATACCACTTCACACCCACAAGGTTGACTTTACTAAAAAGAAAAAGAAAGAAAGCAGACAATGGCAGGTGTTGGCAAGGGTGTGGAGAAATTAGAACCCTGATCATTGTTGGGGCGAGATAAAATGGTGCAGTCATTTTGAAGAACAGCCTTGCGGTTTCTCAAAAAGTCAAACGTAGAGTTACAGTATGACCCAGCAATTCCACCCCTCAGTACACGCTCAAGAGAATAGAAAACACATGTCCACACAGAAATTTGTAGCCGCATTATTCACAGTAGCCAAAAAGCAGAAACAATCCAAATGTCCATCAGCTGATGAGTGGGTAAGAAAACGTGGTGTATCCCTCCCATGGACTATTATTCAACCATAAAAAGGAATGAAGTACTAATATATGCTACTTCCTGGATCAACCTCTAAAACATGCTGAGTGAAAGAAGGCAGACACAAAAGGCCACACGTTATACGTTTCCATTTATATGAAATGTCCCGAGTAGGCAAATCCACAGAGACAGAAAGCAGATCGGTGGTTACCAGGGGCTGGAGGGAGGAGAGAATGGGGAGTGACACAGCTTCTTTGGGGGGAGATAAAGGTGAGAATTAGATAGTGTTGATGGTTGCACAACCTTGCCAATATACTTAAAACCACATTGTTAAAAAAAAACAGAGACTTCTCTGGTGGCGCAGTGGTTGGGGGTCCACCTGCCAATGTGGGGAACACGGGTTCGAGCCCTGGTCCAGGAGGATCCCACATGCCGTGGAGCAGCTAGGCCCGTGCACCACAACTACTGAGCCTGTGCTCTAGAGCCCACAAGCCACAACTACGGAGCCCACGTGCCACAACTACTGGAGCCCGAGCATGTAGAGCCTGTGCTACGCAACAGAGAAACGCCACCGCAGTGAGAGGCCTGCACACCGCAATGAGGAGTGGCCCCGGCTCGCCGCAATTAGAGAAAGCCCATGTGCAGCAATGAAGACCCAACACAGCCAATAATTAATTAATTCATTACCCAAAAAAGCACACATTGTACACTTAAAGAAGGTGAATTTTGTGGTACGTGAATTGATTTCAGGGTTTTTTTTAAAGACCTCCCCAAACTCCTTATCCAGCATCTGGGACCCTCCAGGGCAGCCCCCATAAATCTCCCACTTGAATCCCCCAGTCAACCTCCACAGCCATAGAAGATCCAGGAAGTCACATCCCAGCCTCACTGGGTACCCCTTGTCACAGCACTCATCACCTGGCATTGAGGTGGCCCCCGTATGCCTCCATCTCCCCCATCCCGATGTGAGTTCCCCAAGGTTGGGGACCAGAGGATACCCCTATGTACACAGCACCCAGCAGGTGCTCCACAGAGCAGGCTTCAGACAAGGAGCAGTGATGGGTGGATGGATGAATGGATAGACAGAGGGATTATGGATGGCTGGATGGACAGGCAGACTGATAGGTGGATGAGTGAACTACGGATGGATATGTGAATGGATGGGTGGATGGGTGTGTGAATGGATGGGTGGACGGGTGGATGGGTGTGTGAATCGATGGATTGGTGGGTGGATGGGTGTGTGAATGGATGGATGGATGGATGGATGGATGCGTGTGTGAATGGATAGATGGACGTGTGTGTGAATGGATGGATGGGTGGGTGGATGGGTTTTCAAGAGCCTAGAAAGTCTATCCAGTGACCCTGTTTGGGGACAAGGGAATGGCCACCATTCACTCCTGGGTCCTCTCTCTCCCTGCTGGTTCCAGTGGCTCCAGGCTGGACAAAGGTGGTGGGAGGAGATAGTCAGGCCAAATGAGCTAAGTTAAGGGGGGTAAGAGTCAGAGCCACTCTGCCCTGGATTTCACAGCCCAGCCAAACATCCCCTGCTACGGGCACAGGCAGTGAGAGCAGGACCCATGGGAGCACCCTCAGGGCAGACAGGCCAACCCTGCTCTGAGCCAAGTGGAACAAGGGCCCTGGCTGAGCCGGGGAAGGCGCAGACTCAGAGTCACGAGCAGGAGAGAAGACAGATGCACCCCAAACTGGGCCTTAGCTGCCTAGATCCTCATGGATGCCCCCGCCTCCCCACACAGACACACACATCCCATCCAGCCAAAGGACACTCTGGAGGGATCAGCTCCAAACCACCCCACCTGTACTCTCAGACTAGACCCCACTACCTTCTGAGGTAGATGTGAGATCATAGAAAACATACATCCGTCTCTGCTCCCCGGTTCCTGGTACAGAGCTCCTGAACCCCCTGTAAATTCCTAAGTGATAAGAATACTAGGGGCGTCTCTTGTTCTGGGTGGACTCCTGGATGGGGGCTGGTCACCAGAAAGACCAGCCGTGAATAGAAGCTGGTCTTTCTGGTGACCAGCCCAAATTTTGAATGGAAATTTCAGGTCCACCCCCCATTCTCCAGAGGGGGAAGAAGGGCTAGAAAAGGAGCTGATAATTGCTAACGCCCACGAGAGGAAGCCCCCATAAAATCCCAAAGGTAGGGAGTTCAGGAAGCTTCCAGGTGGGCGAACACATCCACGTACCGAGAAGGTGATGCACCCCAACTCCATGGGGACAGAAGCTCCCAGACGGCGCCCTATGCATCTCTTCACCGGCTGTTCATCCGTATCCTTGACCATATCCTTTAATAAACTGGTAAACGTGTTTCCCTGAGTTCTGTGAGCTGCTCTAGCAAACGATCAAATCCGGGGGGGAGGAGGTCACAGCAACCCCTCAGTTTATAGATTGGTAGCCAAGTCAGACACAGGTTGTGGGGAACCTGGGGACCGACTTCTTGTGATTGGCATCTGAAGTGCAGAGGAGGCAGTCTCGTGGGGCTGAGCCCTTGACCTGTGGGGTCTGACGCCATCTCCAGGTAGTGTCAGAATCAAGTTAAATGGTAGGACACCCAGGTGGAGTCACAGAAATGCTGGGTGTGGGGAAAACCCACCCACACCCACACACAGTGTCAGAAGCGCTGTGAATGTGGCAGTGGTGTGAGCGTAAAGGGAAGACACAGGAGGAAGACTGTAGGTGAGGCAGGGTTCATGGTGCCCATTTCACAGAAAGGCAAACTGAGGTCCCACAAAATGAGTGGCTCCGTCTGGACTCCCACTCACTCATCTACATAAACCAAGGACCCCTTCAAAGGGAGCCCTGCAGGCATCTCCATCCCTGGGTGCATCCTCGTCCACCCATCAGTGGCAGCAAAGCTCATTTGCAGTGTGTTCCCAGGGCTCAT
This sequence comes from Grampus griseus, assembly GCF_964374135.1. NCBI lineage: Eukaryota > Metazoa > Chordata > Mammalia > Artiodactyla > Delphinidae > Grampus > Grampus griseus. The sequence goes on from NC_139005.1 coordinate 98,014,373, forward strand.
CCTACAGATGTTTCCTGAGCACCTACCATGTGCCCGGCACCTCGTCCCACACTGAAGGTCCAAGGAGCAAGCAAACACACGCCGTGGACTTGGGTTCCCTTGCGGTTTCCTTCTCACCGCAAGGCCACCATGGGGATGGGTAGGGCTTCCTACAGGAGGTGTTTTTCCATGTGAAACCCAGAAGGAAAAAGGGAGGCATCCAGCTAACTGGAGCAGGGACGTGGTAGGGAAAGCGAGGAGAGGGTTGTCCTCAGAAGGAACAGCACGTGCTAGAAACCTGGAGTAGGTGAGGAAAGAAGGGCTGAGATTAAGGCGGGGTCGAGCGGGGGCATGTCTTAGCATCTGACACTAGATGAGGGCCCTAGAAGGACCCACTGTAAAGTCTGGCTTTTAGGGATCAGAGCGTTTTCTTAAATGTTTTTAAAGATTCCACGTGACCAGGGTTTAAAAGCAAAATACACACGGCTATTATAATTGTTTGCAATTTGCTCACCTTCCCCGTCCAGATGTCTAAGCTTCCTCAGCAGCAGAATCTGTGAAATGGGCTAACAGAGACAGAAGCCAGAGAGGTTGGGTTGATTTGAACTGAGCGGACCCAGCGGGGGAAGCCCAGAAGGGGCTCAGACCAGGGAGCTGGAGATTTGAGGAGGAAAAGAGGAAGAGTCTTGGAGCAGCTGAGATGGCAGCAGATCCTGGGCATGGGAGCGATGGGGAGACAATGTTTAAATGTTCAGCTGTGAGTGTGGTTCTCCATCCTCATTACGGCGCTTTGGCAGGAGACCGCAGCGGACGACTTGCTTCTCTGTTACTCTGGATATGATGCAAGACGGGTGGTTCTTTTCATCTGTGGTGTGGACGCTCCCGGTCCACAGAGTAACTGCACTTACATGTTCTGCCACAATCAAAATCATACATATTTCTTACCAGATGTTGGGAACATGCTAATTTGGAAAACTAGCAAGAACAGAAACTTTCCATGTTGTCAGGATCCAGAGATCGCCATGATAGCAACAGAACGTGCGGCTCTTTTCTTCATCTTTTCTTCATCTCTGCATTCTGCGCCCTCTTGACGATAGCCCATGTGATATTTTGAATCTCAGTGGGGTTTCATTTAATATGATCGCATAAGCATTATCCCATGCCTTTAAAAACCGTAAACCTAATTCTAATGGATGCATCATGTTCCAGAGGAAGGATGTGCAGTCACTTCATGATTCGTTTTTGCTGGGCATTGACATGGCGCCTGTCTTCTTCTCCTAGAGATAATGCTCTGACAAACAGTGGAAGGTTTTCCTAAGTTCTGGAATACTTCCTTAGCATGGGTTTCCAGAGGCGGAATTACTGAGTCAGCTCACTTTCTGAAGTAAACAGGCAGATTGGTCTCCAGCAAGTTTGTAGACGTTTATCAATACATTTCCCCCAGAGGTCCCACGCTTCCCCTGCCAGCATCTCTCATACACACGTGTTATCACCTGTGATGTTGCCAACTTGAACCTGGAAGGTGCTCCCCCAGCCCGAGAGCATCCTCCGACCACCCTCAAGGATAAGAGTGTGTCTCTCGCCAGATGTTCCTGGTGCCCAGGGCATCGTCTGCTCCGGGCATCACTGTTCCGGGCCTGGCTGGGGTTGGGGGGTTAAGGGACTGCGGGTGGACACTGCTTGCTTTGAGAAGCCCACAGATCCAGGTCTATGGCCTTAGGCAGCGGCTCCCTAACCTGTAAATGGGGACACTGGGAGGGTCACAGGAGGGCACGTGCACGGCGGGCACAGACGCGGAGAGGCCACTGCGTTATTGCCTCTCGCAGCCTGTCCCCTTGCAGGCCCGCTTCGGGGGGACGCACCATTCCCTGGTCCAAAGCCACTCTTGCCTCTTCCCAGAACAGCAGCAGATCAAACGCACGCACGGGGCTCCTGGACTTCATTAGTCTTCATTAGACTTCTTATTTATTTCTCTTTGCCTGGCAGAAGTTTCCATTTAACAAGAGAAACCTTTTTTAAATTACACGTCCCTTCCACCAGCCACGCGGCTTGGAGGCTGAGACAGATGGGGTTTGTCAAGATCTGCAGGTCTCAGAACCTCTTCCTACTTCGGAGGTCCAGGGCCCCGTTTTGGGGATGCCCACCCCCGCTTCCAGAAGCTTCCCCCAGCCCGGCTGCAGAGCCGGGGGCCCGGCTCAGGGAGGCCCCAGCCGCTCATCTGCTCACTCATTGGCCCTCTGTCCTCATGTCCTCAGCAGTGGGGCTGGCCTGGGGCTGGGGATGGAGAAATAAGTCAGACGAAGCCCTCTTGCCAAGTGACCGTCAGGCTCTAGAGGAGAGATGGGCGCCGGAACATGTGATTACATTCAGACCGTTGTTGAAAATCTATTTTCTGAGCACTTATGGGAGAGCCGCATTGTAAGAATTCTGTGAGCTGGGGACTGAATTTGTCCCAGGTCCTTGCTGGCAGAGACAGATAAACGTCCAGTGAGGGCCAGGGCTCACCCAGGGTCAGACCCAAGCCACCAGCAGGAGCCCAAGACCAGCCTCTCTTGCTCCCCGATGTTCCAGTGGGGCCGGCAGGGAGGCCAGGATGTTTCTGCTTCCAGGCTTCCCTGAGGGTCACCAACAAGGGCCCCCGAGCCCCTGGGGCAGGGTCAACCTGAAGAACATGTGACAGCACCTGTCCTGGGGGAGACGGGGAAGGCTGGGTTTCTACAGGCAGCCCTGGCAGGAAGCAGCTGTGGGAAGCTGGGAGGGGGTGGGACTGCGATCACCTCCACAGCCCACCCTCTGCTGGGGAGAACCCAGGGCAGAGACTCTGCTGCCGTGTGGAAACACAGTGGCTGAGGCCCAGCCCGGCTCCAGGACCTGACGGTCCCCACTGATCAGTCACTGCCCCATTCTTGACCTGCTCCAACTCAGTGGCCACAAGAGTTGACAGCTGGTGGACACGGAGGCTGTGAGCCCCTCTCAGAAGTGGCTGTGCGCCTGTGTCCGGTCCTGGAGGACGAGATGGAGATTTCTAGGGAGACAGGGTGCAGGATACAAAAAGACAAGCCCACCACAGAAATACCAAGGCCAGCTTTTAAAGAAAATGGAGTAAAAGGGAATTCCCTGGCAGTCCAGTGGTTAGGACTCTGCACTTTCACTGCCGAGGGCCCGGGTTCAATCCCTGATCCAGGAACTAAGACCTCACAAGCCGCGTGGCACCGCCAAAAGAAAAGAAAAGAAAGAAAAGAAAATGGAGTAAGAATTGGCAGGGTTTCTTCCCTAACTGACTTCCGTGTGTGCCAGACCCATCTTCCTGCCTTAATTCTGTTCCCAACTGAGGCGCCAGCCTCCAGCCCCCAGGAACCCAGCCCCTAGGTGGAGGGCCCAGCTGAGACAGCAGAGGAAGACAAGAAAGGTGGGCAAGAAAGCTCCTTTTCCAACCTGAACCCCACAATGAGAGCTCAAGCGACAGCTGAGGGTAGTGAGCCCACCATCTCTAGAAGCAATCAAGCTGCTCCTAGACACTCAGGGACCAGAAAGCCAAGGAAGGCACCTATAAGTATGGGGGCGGTGTGTGTGTGACAAGGTATCAAGGGGTTCCCTGTGGGCAGTACTGTGTGCGGGGATCAGAGACACCTGAGTTCTCTAGATAGACCAGGTGAGGACCCCAGGAGCCCACCCCGGCACCGGAAACAGCAATAAAGGGTGAGCAACTGCCACAGGCCTGATGCTACGGCAGCCAGGAGTTCTGCTGTCATGTAAAACCATGTCAACACTTGCAGAGCATGGATTACTCTCCCCACTTAACAGATGAGGAAATCGAGGACCAAGGAGGTGTCGACTAAAAAATTATTCACAACCTAAAGTTGAGAGTTATGTTTTATTCGGTGGGAATTTTTTAGGACTTCAAGCCCGGGAGGAAGCATCTCAAGTAACCCTGAGAGAACCGCTCCAGGGAGGCAAGGGGGGAGCCAGGATATATAGGAGTTTTGCAACAAAGGGCAGGTAGTCTGAACATCAAAAGATTATTGTTAATTAAAGAAAACCAGATATGTCAAGTTAAGGAATGTAGTGCTTTTCTGTGTATGCGAAGATGGGAGAGTCTGGGCTCACTGAAATCATTCCTTTGATATGCACCTCAGCTATCTGGGGCCAGTATCCTGTGTTTTCACATCCTGCGTTTCCTCAGGGCTCACCAGCTCATAATCGATGGCTACAATCGATGATGACTGTGACATCCTTTGTTTACTGATAAGGCGGGAAGTATTCCATTTATCAGAGGTAAATGAGTTTCTCAAGATCACACAGCCCTCTGGGGGCAGAGCCAGGATCTGGACCCAGGTCTGGCTGACCCAACGCTGGGCGGAGCCCTCCCCTTGCAGCCATCATTCAATTGAGAAATCTTCGTGGAGTGGCTGCCCAGTGCTGGGTCCCAGGGGGACGCGCGTCCGTGAGGGAACCAACCAGGTGAGGCTCTTCCTCCTGTCCATGAGCCAGGCTCTCTCTTCACTGACTTTACCAAAGCATTTCACATGTTTGCCTAGGTTGCTGTTGTCTTTACGTTTTCTTGTATTCAACAAACTTTGACCAGAATATTCAGTCCATTTCTCTCCTCTTTCCTAAATTGCATTCGTTCCGTCACTGACCCAGGCCCAGGGGTCGGGGCTGGGAGTTGACCAGCAGCTAAATCAGATGCCGGGACCACAGCCCCAGAGGGGAGATGATGCTGGGCTCCAGTGAGGAGGGGGCCCGAGAAGGGCCTGCCAGGACTGGTGCCAAGATTGGAGCACGCAGCAGCCCTATAGAAACCCCGGCACCCCGGACGGGCTCCACGCCCAAGGTGGGGGGGTTGTTACCCCATTCTACAGCTGAGAAAAGTGAGGCATCAGTTCTTCATCTTCTGCATTGAATGTTTGTCAAAGCATTTCACACCCAATAACCAGTCAGGGACCAACAACAGCTATATGGAGTCAGTAAGGGAGCAAGCGGGAGGCTTTGGGCAAGGGCTGGCTCCACAGTAGGTAATCATTCCTGTCCCCAGGAGATATTCTGCTCAAAACTCAGAACATCAGAATCAGACAGAGGCCATTGGGTCCAAATAATACCCCTGGAGCTCTGGGGGTCCCAAAGGTGGAGGAAGCAGGCAGGGGGTTCTTGGGTCCCTCTTATAGCGAAACAGCTCCTCTGGGCCATGTCACATGTAAGCCAGAGGCCAGCTCTTCCCAGGTCCTCCAGCTTCTGGGGGCTCACCCTATGCCCACGTCCACCTGGAAGCGGATTCTAGCCCCTTCTCAGGCTCGCTGCCCTCCCTTCCCCCCACCCCAACCCACTCTGTCCACCTGCACGCTAACACTAGTGAGGGTGAGAGCTTGACTGAGACCTGGGGATGCCAGCAGGGGCTGCGCATTGACTGCCACTCAGCTACGGGGCTGCCTGCTTGGGCACCTGGCCCCCCAGGCCCTCCTGGGCAGATCTTCACGGGGCATCCTCCTCTCCTTTCTCCTCCCAGGCCTCGCCTTGATTCTCACCGCACGATTTGCACACCCCCTTCCTCTGTATTATGCTGAGCCATTCACTCAGCTGGAAGTTCCACCCCGTCAGGAACTGGGACAGTTGGAGATTTACCCTACTTGCAAGCTGACAAGTGAGCCGCCACAGTTCCATGGAGGCTGGAAAAGACGTGAGATGCCTGGATCAGAAGCAAAGGATGGTTTGCAACTCATGGCAGCAGCCGGAGCCAGCTATCAGCATTGTCACGGGCCTGTTCCCCAAGCTCCGAACCCCACGGAGGGTCAGACGGCACCTGCGTACTCAGTGGTTGTGTTACAGGAGAGGAACCCTGACCTCAGGGACCCTGAATCTTTCCTGGGAGGCAGTAAGCATGCCTGCCCTTCGCTCTGGAGGGAGAAAGGAGCTCTATATTTCCAGGCTGCTCACCTACACTATGTTGAATAGCATCTTTCCAGAATTCATGTCCATCAGGAAACTGTGAACCTGTTCTTATTTGGAAATAGGGTCTTTGCAGATGAAAGCAAGTTACCATGAGATCATACTGGACTAGGGTGGGGCCTTAATCCAATATGATTGGTGTCCTTGTAAGAAGAAGGAAGTTTGGACATAGACACAGAGAGGGAAGGCAGCCATGTGAAGACGGAGGCAGAAATTGAAGGGATGGTGCCACAGACCAAGGAGTACCAAGGACTGCTAGCCATCACCAGAAGCTGGAAGAGGCCAGGAGGATTCTTCTCTAGAGCTTTCAGAAGGAACGTGGCCCTGCTGTCACCTCGATTTGGGACTTCTGGCTTCCAGAACTCTGAAAGAATAAATTTCTGTTGTTTTTAATCCACCCAGTTCGTGGTAATTTGTTACAGGAACCATGGGAACAAATACATCACTGCCCAAAAGCCTTGAAAAGATGGTCAGGAGCAAAGGGCAGTGGTGTCTTGACCACAACACACACAGAACCGTGGGGAACCCACGGAGGGTCGTCTCCAAGGCCCGTGATGCTTTTGATCATCAAAACCGAAGACCCACCCACCTTTTCTTGCCCTTGGCGGGGGTCTCACCTCTGTCCCAACTGTTCACCGTGGCATTCCCGCCTCCTCGTAAAGGAAATTTTTTACCAGCTAATGAGAAACATTTTAAATGCTTATATCGTATCATTGCTACATATGGATTTCCACCGAAGATTGTTTGAAGAAAAGCTTCTGTGGATTTCAAAATTTTTAAAGCTGGAGAGACTGGGCCCAGCCCTCTCAGCTGGCAGCTCAGAGAAGGGCAGGGGCTCCCCCAAGGCCAAGAGTGAGTCAGAAGCAGGGTTAGTCAGTTTGTCGAACTGCAGCCCTAGGCACGGCCTCCGGAGTTCGGCCCCAGTTTCCGCTGATCAAAGAGAGGTCAGAGCAGAAGAGAGAGAGGTTGGGCAGAGCAGGAAACGTGGACGTTGCTGGGGCCCAGAGGGGTCTGGCAGGGCTCACGCCCCTGCTGCCGGGGACAAAAAGCGTGTTGTTCACAGGCAGCTTCCTTCGACCATCTCCTCCCGTCGTCTCCTGTCTGACGGCGGAAAACTCAGCCACATTTGTGACACCGTCCCTCCTATCCACACCACTTCCCTCAAGATCTCCACCATCATCTTAAGAGCTGTCGGGCCAACACGTTACCTAAAATACCCTGTTGAAAAGGGGCCACCTCTTCGGTGGGAAGGCAGGGATCTCATCCGTCTTGCTCCCCAGGCTGGCAGGTACAACACAGGATGTGTGTGTGACGGCTGTGCTGGTGCCGGGGACCACCAGCTCCACTCAGCCGACCCACCCACTCGTCCCACACGCTCGGGGCCCTCACCAGGTGCCAGACACACTGCACCAAAGGCTCTGCAGCCGGGATCTGGGTTAATCCCCATGACAAGGTGACATCTGCCCATTTTGCACGTAAGGAGCCAGAGGCTCAGAGAGGCAGATCTACAGCTCGAAAGTAGCCAAGCAGGTAAAATGGGGGTGGTATCAGGGCGGGGTGGGGGGAGTGGGAATCACTAGATGCCCTTTCAAGAGACGGCTCGGTATATTCTAGGCACACTAGCTAATCCTATAAGCGTCTGTATCTTTCATTTCTTGGAGCAAGTTCACAACTCTGTAAGTTGTAAAAAACTGAGAGTAACGCCAAGATTTTTATCCATAAAGATGCAAATGAATTTCATCAGGTGGAGGGATGCTGGGTCCCCTACCCCACGGAAGTAGCCAGCTTTGCATCTGTTAGCAAATTCAATTCTGCCTTCCTGATTTCCTACACACATGTCTGCTCTTGGCTTTTTCCTCTGAATTGATTGTAACACCTTACTGGTCTCCTCACTAATTAATGAGCTAAATACAATCTTTGGCGCATGTTCATTTAATATTTGTATGAGAGTCGTGTGTTTACCCTTCAACCCAGGGGCCCCCTATCTAGCTCCAGGCACCACCTCAAACTGCAAGTGTGCCTCGGAATCCCCTGAAGGCAGGGCCCGTTACCACCCAGACTGTGGCCCTACCGGACACTTCTGATTCAGAAAGCTGGGTGGGGCCCGAGAGTCTGCATTTCTTTTTTTTTTTGGCCGCACTACACGGCATGTGGAATCTTAGTTCCCTGACCAGGGGTCGAACCCGTGCCCCCTGCCGTGGAAGCACGGAGCCCTAACCACTGGACCGCCAGGGAAGGCCCAAGAGTCTGCATTTCTAACAAGGTCCCGGGACTGGGGCTGCAGACTTTGAGGACCACACCTCTCCCCTGAGCTCACCCTGCTTCCTCCATCTGACCCACCCTGTCCTGCCCTCTCCTCTGGGGTAAACCCCTCAGCCCTCTGGCAGAGAGGATTCTGAGTCCTGTCGTCCCCCCCCTCCCCGCAGAGGCCCTCTGGGATAGACAGAGCCCCAAGCCTGGTGTTGGTCCTCACATCCAGGGGCTCACTCTGTCTTGGGGTTGGGGTATGGCTCAGAGGCAGGGCTCCTGTCTAGGGATGGGAGACCAGCAGAGGTGGCCCAGGGGGAGGCCCAGGCAAGCAGAGCCAGGGCGTGAAGGACAGGAGCCTCACCCGACCTCCCTGCAGCTGTTCCCATAGCCCCAGCATGGCAGCGCTAACCCTCCTGAGCTCCCTGAGCCTTCAAACCTGACTCCCAGGACTGGCTTGGAGGGGCCAGCCCCGCCCCCTGCCCATCTAGGTAGGGGTCGGGGCCCCGGAACTCAAGCTGCATTGCCCTCTTAAAATTCTCCCGATTGGCTTCTGCTGGTGGCTACGAGGATGTTCCCACCTGAGTCTACTTTTCCAGCTCCTGTGCACCAGGGAAGGACATGGGGGGCCCCAACATCCAGCGCCTGCAGGCTGAGTCTGGATGGCTCAGTGGGAGTCTCTGCCCGGGGTCTGGCTCTTCGCCCAGTTCTCCCAGGTTCCTCCCATCCCACAGGCAGGGAGACCCCCTCCTCGAGAGACTTGCCCCTGGCCACACTGAGGCATTCTGGCAGAGGCGACATGGGTGCCCACTAGTCTCCTGACTTCTCCTTCTGGACTTGACTACACCGCCTGGGCTTCTTGGTAGATAACCAGGCGTGTGTGAGGGGGGTTGCCAGGAGCTGCAGTGACACATGCCAGCAGACAGATGGGCACAATGAATGTGCAAAGCCTCTGACAGCCCAGGCACAGAGCGCCCCGATAAAGCTGCTGGGCTCACCCCTCCCTTCTCCAGGAGAGCTCGTGTCCATTGCTTGGGGACAGGAGCTGGGCCAGGAGGACGGTGGAGAGACTGGAGCCAGGAGAAAATGGAGGCAGAAAAGGAAGGTCCCTGGAGAGAAACGCTGCCCACATAAAGCCACATAAAGTCTTTCAAGTGCTAAATAAGAAGATGCCTGTTATTTGAATTAGAAATAGAATATGTAAACCTCTACTCAGGCGTTAAAAATACAATAACACTAAATAAAATAACCTAAGATAAAGTGAGGAAAGCATTAGAAGTGCCGCTGGCTGGTTTTCCATACGGACATTTTTATCCACCTTGAATAAATTCAAGCCCCTCCCCATCCACTATGGACATCTAAGAAAATGGGGCTCTGAGGGTGGGCATATCAGAAAAGACCCTGGACTCCAGCTCTGGCAGCTAGCGCTCACACCACACCAGGCCCACACTCAGGTGCAAAAAAAGGGACACCTCACGATGCCTCTGTGTCTCACAGATTATTTTTTGCATTTCGGGTAAGTGTATTAGGGCCCTGATATCCATCAGAAAGGGTAGAAGATTCATCTAAGGAAACGATTCTTGTCTAGGGTTTGATTTAGGGTTTTTGGTAGGTTGTTGATGTCGTTTTGGTTTTGCACTCATTTATACTTTTTTAAAAAGTATTTTAACAAGTTAGAATTACACTGATAACAAAACGTGGCAAGGACCTTATAAGAAAATTACAGACCAGTATCACTTATGAACATATATGCAAAATCCTCAACACAAGTTTAGCAAATCGAATCTAGCAACATATACAAAGGATAATGAATGTGACAAAGTGGGCTTTTCTTCACAAATGCAAGGTTCGTTCAATACTCAAAATCAATGGGGGCTTCCCTGGTGGCGCAGTGGTTAAGAATCCGCCTGCCAATGCAGGGGACACAGGTTCGAGCCCTGGTCCGGGAAGATCCCACATGCTGTGGAGTAACTAAGCCCGTGCACCACAACTATTGAGCCTGCGCTCTAGAGCCCACGAGCCACAACTACTGAGCCTGTGTGCCACAACTACTAAAGCTGCGTGCCTAGAGCCTGTGCTCTGCAACAAGAGAAGCCACCACAATAAGAAGCCTGCGTACTGCAACGAAGAGTAGCCCCCGCTCGCCTCAACCAGAGAAGAGCCCACACACAGCAACGAAGACCCAACACAGTCAAAAATAAAATAAATTAAATAAATTTTAAAAAAAAACAAAAACAAAATCAATGGGCTTCCCTGGTGGTGCAGTGGTTAAGAATCCGCCTGCCAGTGCAGCAGACACGGGTTCAAGCCCTGGTCCAGGAAGGTTCCACATGCCGTGGAACAACTAAGCCTGTGCGCCACAGCTGCTGAGCCTGCGCTCTAGAGCCCGCGAGCCACAACTACTAAGCCCACGCGCCTAGAGCCCGTGCTCCGCAACGAGAGAACCCACCGCAATGAGAAGCCCACGCACCGTAACAAAGAGTAGCCCCCGCTCGCCCCAACTAGAGAAAGCCTGTGTGCAGCAACGAAGACCCGACGCAGCCACAAATAAATAAATAAATAATGATTCACGTAATTCACAGAATAAAGGATTTAAAACATCATATGATTTCAATAGATGCAAAAATCACATGATCAAACTCATTCATGCTGAAAAGATGTTTTTAATTTTCATCAATGCAGGAATAGGAGGGAACTTCACCAACCGGATAAAGAAACTGCAAGAAAAACTACCCCTAACATCACAGGGGAAGCGGAGAGACTGAGGCTTTTCTCAAAAGACCAGGAGGGAGACAGGATGTCCACTGTCCCCACTTCCATCCAGCTTGGCCCATGGTCACAGCCCACCTCTGTGTACCAGCAACATGGTAGTCCACACTGAAAACCCTGCAGAATCCACAAAAGGCCTCTCCCCGGTGAGGGAGGTCCAGTCCTTGCACTGAGTCGGGGGAACCCAGGAAGACTGAAGCTGGGGAGAGGGCCGCAGGCGCCTTCTCTGCTGAGTTATTTCAAGGCAACTTGGGCCTGCGTTTCCTGCGGAGGCCAGGCTTGCTCTCTCTGGGAAATCCGAAAGCAGCAATTGAAGACAGATTCTTGGCGGGACTGCGGGGTTGCACTAATTCTGCTCACCAGCCCCGGGTTCTTCGGCCGCGCGCAGGGGACTGGCTGCCAGCTTCTCAGAGTGTGCATTGGAGGAGTGGGGTTTTGACAGCTGGCTGCGTGTGAAACGCCTCAGCCCAGACCCTTTCATCGGCAAGTTATCCCCGCCCAGGGAGGGAGTGTCAGTTGTGTGGTCAGAGCTGTTCCCAGAGGGAGGGGTGAGAGAGAGGGTCTCTGGAGGAGGAATCTGGCCCACAGGGCTGGCAGGCTGGGTCCTCCGAGCCCACCCTCTCAGGCACCCCTGCCTTGGCTCAGCGCCTGGACCTGAGCCCTAGACCGTCACAGGCAGGATCAGGCCTGTGGGGTGTTCAGGTGGCAGCCTGCAGGACGCACATTCATCCCAGAGTCCCGAGCCGGGCTCTGCCCTTGGTGGGTGGGAAGCTTCCACTCAACTCCCAGGAGGGGGCGCGGGGGGTACCTCCAGTTCCAGCTCCCAAGACCCTTTCTGGGCTTCCAGTACTACAGTCCTCGGCCACCACCTGGCAGAATTGGTTTCCGGCTCTGGTTCCCCTGCCTCCACCTCGGAGCTCCCCAGGGCTCCCATGTACAGCCGGGCCCAAACGCAGGGCCTAGCACGGATGAGACACGTGGAAACACTCCTTGAACTGAACCGGACTCGGGGCACAAACCCGCGTCCCCAGTATCGGCAGGTGGACTCTCAACCACTGCCCCACCAGGGAAGCCCCGGAAGCCTCGTTTTTGATCAGCTCTGTCTGGTGTTCTGTGCAAATGCTTATGTTCCATGGGAGCACACGCTGTTTGTTCTGGAGAGGGAGGGCTCCCCAGGGAAGGGGGAGGGCTGTGTGGAGCAAAAGTCCCCTTAAATGTTCAGGAAAGTTCCTGAAGGCCCCTCATGCTGGGGTGGGAGGGCTCAGGTGTAGGTGAGGCAGAGGGGCCAAGCCCTGCACTGATGTCTCCCAGGGCCCCTGGATCTCCTGTAGGGCTCGGGAGCCAGGCAAAGGGACTGCCAGGCAGTGTAGCAGCCGCCCGGAAGCCCCAGGGACCCTGGGTGGACAGGCCAAGAGGCAGGACTGGGCATTCCCAAGCTGAGAGGTCCGAGGTTCGGTCACTAGGAAATAGCCTCTTGACACAAGCTTGTCAGGGTGGGTTCCATTCGGACCATGAGCCCTGGGATGGAGCCGGCACTTCCAGAGTCCAAAGGAAGAGTCTGGAACCTTCTAAGAGAGACACAGTCAAGGGTGAAGCCTGGGCTGCGGAGAAGAGTGTCAGGTCCTCAGGCCTGGCTGAGTCTGGGTCCTTCCTACTTGCCAGCCTGTGCCTGGTACACAGGTGTGATGCCCAGATGTAGGGCCCAGGTGAGGCATGCATTTACCAAAACGTCTCTTGGGTGCCGACTTTGCCCCGCTCTCTGCAAGGTACAGCCATCATTTGCCATTCACTGAGCACCTATGATGGGCCAAGCCCTGCACTGCACCCTAGGGACCCAGAGTTGAAGGCCAGGCTCCCTGCTTTCGAAAACTTTCCAGTCCAGGGACGAGGAGGAGGTAAGGAAGGGACCCCAACAGTTACTCCTGTTTATCAAGGCTGCTCGGCCACGCCAGCTCCGTAGTGAACAGGCGTCTACCTAGGGGACAGGAGGATCCACGTGCTCCCGCAATGCCATCAACGCAAGACCCAAGACAAAAGGTCAAGTCTGAGAAGCTAAAATGCAAGGTGAGGGCTTCCCTGGTGGCGCAGTGGTTGAGAGTCCGCCTGCCGATGCAGGGGACATGGGTTCAAGCCCCGGTCCGGGAAGATCCCACATGCCGCGGAGCGGCTGGGGCTGTGAGCCATGGCCGCTGGGCCTGTGCGTCCGGAGCCTGTGCCCCGCAACAGGAGAGGCCACAACGGTGAGAGGCCCGCGTACTGCAAAAAAAAAATTCCTTTTGCCATGAAAGGTAATATCCACAGGCTCCGGGGCTTAGGACGTGGACGTCTCTGGGGAGCCATTACAAGCCTGGCACACAGGGAGACCTGAGGCAAGTCACTGCACATTGCTGGCCTCCGTCTCCCTGTGGGCAGTCACTGGGTAGATGTCCCCAAGGGTCTTCCCCATGGAGTAGAGGCTCAGCGAGCCCTTGGAATCTTTGGGCTATTACCCCATCCCACAAGGGCACCAGAGCCCCTCTTGGCCAAGTGGGGTGTAGGAGACCCCAGAAGGGACCCCAGATCCACAGGGGCAGTGTTAGAAATAGGCAGACTCACCCGTCAGAGAACTGAGCTTGGCCCAGGGCCTTCGATTTGCAAAGCGCTTTTCTTACATGCCGGGCAATGAGCAAAAGCTCGCTAAATAATGTTCAGTGACTCAGCCAATGAACAAATAAATAAAAGAACAAACTTGTGAAACTGTACGGACGAGGAGCTGAGGCCCAGGATGGACGGGCCACTTGACAAGGGACTCAGCCTCGGTCTGCTAGCTGCAGAGCCTGTGCCCTTCCGTGCCGGGGCAGTCCTGGCACAGGGGGGCTGCCCTCCACCAGGGCGCAGGGAAGGAAATAGGAAATTGGCTGCCACTGCGGGGCTGGGGCCTCCCCTGAACCTCCCACGGTTTCCCACAGTCTCTCGAGACCCGCAGAGCGGCTCGGAGGTGACACATGTGCGTTCTGGGCTTTCCTGCCAGGCCCGGGGACACACTCAGTTCTCACCCGGTTGCTTGGAGGATGTGGATGGGGCTCTAGGGTTCAGCTGCCTCTGCATCACCTGCATCCCCTTCACGTTTACCCCACCGTCCTGGGCCCCTCAGAGGAGAAGAGCTCAAAATCCCCCAAAAGCCAGATATAGACTTTAAACCAGGGGTCTTGGGTTGGGACACTGGCTCTGTCGTTCCTCACTGTGTGGTCCTGGACATTTTTTTAAGACTTTATGTTTTTGGAAGAGTTTTAGGTTTCCAGCCGAATTAAGAGGGAGGTACAGAAATTTCCCATATACACCCTCCCCCCCCACAATGCATAGCGCCCTCCCCCACTATCGATACCAGATGCCTCCTCGTGGCACATTTGTTACAACTGGTGAACCTACACTGACACGGAGTTGACATTAGGGTTCACTCTTGGTGTTGGACATTCTATGGGTTTGGATTAATGTATAATGACATGTATCTACCATTACAATATCATAGAGAAGTTTCACGACCCTAAAAATCCCGTCTCCACCTATTCACCCCTCCCTCCCTCCACCCCAACCCTTGGCAACCTCTGATCTTACTGACCCCATAGTTTTGCCTTTTCCAAATGCCATAGGGTTGGAATCATACAATGTATAGCCTTTTCAGACTGGCTGCTTTCACTTAGTGACCTGCACTTACTTTCCTCTGTCTCGATGGCTTAATGGCTCACTTCTCTTTAGCGCTGAATAATGTTCCATTGTATGGCTATACCACAGTTTTTCCACTCACTTACCGAGGGACACCTTTGCTGCTTCCAACTTTTGGCAAATATGAATAAAGCTGCGATAAACATTTGTATGCAGGTTGTGCATGGAAATAAGTTTCAACTCCCTTGGGTAAATACCAAGGAGAGTGATTGCTGGATCGTACATATGGTAAGAGTATGTTTAGTTTTGTAAGAAACTGCTAAGCTGTCTTCCAAAATGGCGGCATCATTCTGCACCCCCGCCTGCCGTGAAGGAGAGTTCCTGTTGCTCCACATCCTCGCCAGCATTTGGTGATGTCAGTGTCCTGGATTTCGGCCATTCTAATAGGTGTATAATAGTATCGCATTGTTGTTTTAACTTGCATTTCCCCAATAACGTTAGATGCAAGGTATCTTTTCTTATGCTTCTTTGCCATTTGTATATCTTCTTTGGTGAGGTGTCTATTAAGATCTCTGGCTCGGCATGTTTTGTAACCTCTCCATGCCTCCGTTTCCAATTCTGTAAAGTGGCAAAAATCATATCTATCTGTTTCAGTCACGGTCCCAGCAGAAGACAGAATTTACCCCAGGTGGTCCAAATAAGGCACGTGACCAAAGGGACTGCTTACAGAGGTGCGGGCAGGTTCAGGAGCACCCAGAGACTGGCAATGGCGGGAAGATGCTACCATCCCTGGGGCTGGAGGAACTAGCAGAGGAGATGATGCTTCCAGCGGAAGCTGGTGGGAGCTAGAGTCACAGAGGGCCTCCCGGCAGGAGCTGTGGTCATAGAGAGGTGAAGCCGCATCCAGCCTCTGTCCCCAGACACCGAATTAAATCTCGGAGACAGAGTTTTGGGTGAAGTAGAAAAGAACAGCTTTATTGCTTTGCCAGGCAAAGGGGGCCAAGCGGACTAACGCCCTCAAAACTGTGTGTCCCACCTTGGAGAGGGTAGTGAGAAGTTTTATAGTAATGGTTCAAAGAGGGTGTGATCCGCCTGTGGACATTCTTCTGATTGGTTGGTGGTGAGGTAAGTCGGAGTCAGCATCATCAACCTTCAGGTTCCAACTGGTCTGGGGTCTACTTGCTTGTGGGCGGCATACCTTGGTCAATTGTTCACTTTTCCCACCTGGAAGGGGTTTCAGTATCCGCAAAACAGCTCAAAGATATTGTATGCATATGTTGATGGGGACCCAGGACCTTGCCCCAAGGCTGCCCTATTGTTTTTCTTGACCGTTTGTTTCTCCCTTGTCTCCCATCCCTTCCCTTTGGCTCCCCGTCGGGAAATCGAACCCCGGTCTCCTGCGTGACAGGTGGGGAGCCCTCTTTGAACCATTACTATTAAACTTCTCACTACCCTCTCCAAGGTGGGACACACAGTTTTGAGGGCAGGAGCCCGCTTGGCCCCTTTTGCCTGGCAAAGCAATAAAGCCGTTCTTTTCTACTTCACCCAAAACTCTGTCTCTGAGATTTAACTCGGTGTCGGGGGACGGAGGCTGGATTCGGCTTCAGGGGCACCGACAGTGTCAGTGTACAGCACATGGCAGTGGGAGGAAATGCCCCATCCTCTCTCCCTCTGATCTCCAGCTGTTGCCCCCACTGGCCAGACCCAACCACGCACCAGTGGGGGATGCAGCCCACCAGGGTCGGCGCAGAGCCAGCAGCGGATGGATCTGGGGGGCAGGGGATGCCACAAGTGAAAAGTGACCAGCGCTGCTCAAGATGGGGCCATTCATCCACGTGTTCTTTCAACAGACACTGTCTTAACCACTGGGGACCCTCTGGGGGAAGAAAAGCGACAAATCCCCCACCTCAGGGAATTGACATCCTACTATGGGTGTGGGGCATGGGGTGTGGGCTATTTCCACCAGAGCAGAACTTCTCAAACTTCACGGGAGCTTGGGAATCACCAGGAGGGCTTGTTAAAACCTAGATTCCCAGGCCCCATCCCCAGTTTCTGTAGGTCTGGGGAGGCCCGAAAATTTCCATCCTACCAAGTTCCAGGGTGCTGCCCATGGAGCAGTCGCGCCACCCTTTGACAACCATGGCCCTGGGATATTTAGATGCTGGAAGCGTTTGTTTGTCCCATCCCTGATCCCTCGGCCTCCCTCAAGACCCCAAGCCCCAGGGCAGGGACTGAATCTGAGTGTCTGATTTTTCCTCCGGGCTACCGGCGACCCCCACAGGCTGGGGCTTGGGGAAGGGGCGCTCCGTGGGCGTTAGAGGGCCGCGGAGGAATGCTTACTGGCCGGAGAGCCGATCTGAGCCGCCAGGGTGGCCGGGGACACCCCCTTCCCCGGCGGGCACCGCCCACAGCCGGCGCAGTACACCCGGGTGGGGGGACCCCGGGAGGGCGCCCCCGGCCCCCGGCTCCCAGCTCGGCCGGGCCCCGGTGGGTGGGCGTACCCGCGACCCAGGTGGCTACCTGCCGCGCGTCTCCAGCAGCCCAGGAGTCCGGTGGCTCCGGCCGCGTCGGGCGCCCTACGCGGGCCCGGGGGGCGGGGCGGGGCGGGGCCTCCGAGGCCCCCTCCCCCGGCCCCGGGCTCCGGCTCTGCGCGGTGGCAGCGGCGGCGGAGGTGGCGCGGGGACCAAGGTGAGTGGCGGGGACGGGTCCCGGAGGCCCCGTCGGAGGAGGGGTCCGGGTGGGCAGAGGGCGGCACGCGCGCCCCTCGGAGGGCGGGGGCCCGGGCGGCGCCGACGGAGTGGCGTGTGTGCGCGCGCGCGCGCGCGTGTCCCCGCCGAGTGCGGGGACATGGGTTGGGCGGGGGTCGGGCCTTCCCCTTGGTTGGGGGTCCAGCCCCTCCCACCCCCGTCTCCTGGGACCTCCGGAGCGCATCCTCTCTCGCAGTCTCTCTCTCGCCCACGCCCCGCTCCCCCGCCCCCCCTTCTCTTCTCTGTCTCTGAGTTTTTCTCTGTCTCCGTGGGTGGGTCTCTGCGTGTCCGTCCGGCCGCTTGTCCAGCTGCCTTGTTTCCTGATCTTCCCCTCCCCCGACACTGCCCCTCCCCATCGCAGCTCCCCCCTGTCTTTCCACTGCCCCCCCCAATAGAGCGAACAAAGATGGTCAGAAGGGAGACACCTCCTTTCTGAGCCCTGTCCTGGCTCGGCGTGCGGCCCCACCCCTCTGGCCTCTGGCCTGGGCCGCCCGCCACCTTCCTGCAGGGAGCTGGCCCTGCAGAGCTGTGCGGGTGCGTTTGGGGCAGCAGGCACAGCTGAGGGCAGAGGCAGAGCCTGTAGAGGTTCGTGCCCTCAACCTGGTGGGCCCCCTCCCATCCCTTGAGAGGTGGCACACGGGGCAGGTCTGCCCGGTCCGGGGTGTGGGCCTCTGGCAAAACCTCATCATGCAGAGAGCCCGTTCACATGAGCAGCGCCTGACGCTTTCTAAGGTTTTCTCTGATGGAGCCAAGGTAGGGGAGAACTTGCTGGGCTGGGGGAGGGTTCCTGGCCCGAAGGTCGCAGGGTGTGGTCTCAGCCCTGCTCGGCCAGGCCACTTCCTGAGGGCGAGCTCCATTTTCCCGTCCGTGGCTCAGGGCAGCCCTGAGAGCTGTGTGCAGCTGCTGTGAGAACCCAGCGTGTCCAGGTGATCAGCGATGCTCTTGGCTAGAGCGTGGCTGTGCCTGAGTTCCCCGGGATCCCAAAGGCCGGTCCCTGGACTGCATCTGGAGGGGGAGGGCGAGCTCTCTGTGGCCTCTCAGACCTGCTGCACCAGGCCCAACCCAAGACCCTCCCTGGAGGGGTAAGCTGGGGGCTCTGGGAGAAGAGCCTGGGACCACCAGACTGTCCTCTTTAATGACAGGGCTTGATACAATGCCGATTCCTGGACTCCTATCCTGACCTCTGATGGGGCACCAGGAATCTACATTGTACCACTCCCCCCCCCTTCTGGTGCACATTCAAGCGTGAGTGCCGCTGGCTGTGGCATTGGGTGATCGGACAAGGTCATATTAGCTCCCTCTGGCTGGCAGGCAGTGGAGCGGACCCAAGAGGAGTCCATCCTGGGTGCATGGCCTTGCTGTGTCCCTGGGCAAGCCACTTCCCTTCTCTGAGCCCACGTCCCCGTCAGTCAGAGGAGATTAGGGCCTCCCTAGGGTCTTTCCTGCCAAACGGTCTGGGATTCTGAGCCATTTGTTTAAATGGTGGTAAGGGGTGGGTGAGGGCTAGAGAAAAGCTGACCTGGGTTAGCACCTGGGTCAGCATCCACCACTGGCTGGCTGTGTGGCCCTGGGCAAGTCACTGCTTCTCTGGGCCTCAGTTTCCTTATCTGAAAACTGGGAACCTTAAAATTACGAACTCCTTGTGGGTAGTCAGGATCCAAAGAGGCACAACGCCCGACATATCACAAGCTCACCGCAAACTGGCGGTGGGGGTGGGTACCCGTTTTGAGAGTGGCTGGCACTCCGTGTGTCTCGACTGTTTTAACTCTCTGGTGATGGGGACAGTCACATGAACTTAATTTCTCATCAGCAGGGAAAGTGGTCTGTGCAGAAACATTTGGTAGCTGATGGATGTTTTGTTTCTAATGGGTGGCTTAAAAGGCCTGAGGACGGGCACGTGGAATTGCCTCGCAGCCTCAGGCGGCATTTCATGGCATCCGGCTGTGCGCCAGTGCCAGCTCTCTTGCTCAAGGCAGGCACTGGGAGACGACACCCTTGTTCCCCGGCGACTCCCAGCAGATTCTGGAGAGGCTGGGATGGGAGAAGGAAGGCGAAAGCCCCGGGCCCTCACCAGGTTCCCCAAATTGTGGACATTCATGGACGTGAACAAAATCATCTTCTGGGACATCTGTAAGGAGAGCAGAGCTCTCGTGACGCCCAGAGAGGAACGGGAAAGTCATTCATTCATTCGCTCACTCACTCGTTCCCCCAGGCCTTCTTCAGGCCTGGAGGATGGCAAGCGTCCCCAGGGAGGCAGAGGAACCCACGCAGAAAGGGGGAGGCCACAGAAGCAACCTGGATGGGGAGCTGTTGGGTCAGACGTGCTGTCAGTGGTCCTCCAGGTCAAAAGCGGAGTCAGGACGTCCTGCTGCGGGACTCACCCCATAGCCCAGGGTGGCCCTCGGGGGTACATTTGCTGAGGAGGACCAGAGTTAGGGTCGGGAGGAATGAATTAGGACCGTGGGCTGTGATGAAGACATGGGAGAGTGAGACAAGGAGGTGACTTCCTGGTGACAGTATAACCTTCTTTTTTTTTCTTTTAACCACATCCCTCTTTTATGTCTCAAAATCGAACCTCAGTGGGGGAGCACCTAGAGGCACAGGGACTTTGAAACTCTGTGTGAGCAGAGTTCTAGTGACTCAGGAATCCAGATGTCTCGGGGGAGCAGCCCGGGTGCCGCTGCATAGAGGACTTGGCTCTAACCTCAGACCCTGGACTCTGGGTGGCCTGGAAGGGGAGCCAGCAGGGGCCAGGGAGGGGCCGCAAAGGCTGGAGAGCCCAGAGTCAGGTCCACCTGCTGAGCTTCAGTGCTCTCATGTGTACAGAGTGGATTGGAAAACACACTTAGGTGATTAAGACCTGGGTTCTGGAGCCAGGCTATTTGGGTTCGAATTTCAGCCCCACCTCTCACCAGCTATGTGATGTTGGCAAGTCACCAAACGTCTGTGTGCACCTCGGTTTCTTCATCTATGACGTGGTGATTATCGTAGCACCTACCACATAGGGTGCTTGTGAGGACAACGTGGCTTCATGGGAGGTTTCCAGAAGGACGGTGCCCTGTGTTGGTGTGGTAGAGTGGTCGTGCAGTGACGTGTGGTCTTGCAGTGACAGTGGCTTGCGGTCAGGCTGACCTGGCACCGGCCCTGGAGTTCTTATCAGTATTAGTGTTAATGTTGTTGTTGGAAACTCACTTGTGGGGTCACGTGATGACTGGGTGAAGCCATGTACAGGGCCCCTCGGTGCACAAGGAAGCCCTCAGGTGATGCTGGCGCCCATCTGTACCCTCTAGGGAGAGCAGAGAGGACAGAGGTGACATTTGCTACTGCATTACCACGTACTACACCCAGGCGCAAGTGGGGAGGGGCCAGGGCCAGCTCCGTTCTGAAAAGATTTTCAGGAAAATCTATGTAGTTCATTGCAGTGGGGAGTACTGCTCTCCTCGGTTCTGACTCCAAAGCCTGGATTTACCTCTGGAAGGAAGCAGGGGACAGCCATTTCCTGAGCACCTACTGTGTGCCAGGCCCTGTGTGAAGTCTTCCCCAGGCACCGTCCCACTTACTCCTCCCAGCAGCCCAGAAGGTGATCGTGGCCATGCCCAGTTAACAGATGGGCAAACTGAGGCCTGGAGAGGCCAAGGGCTGCCCAGAGACACAGGGCGGCAAGGAGCAGGGTTGGGGCTCAAACACCAGGGTCTCTGGCATGAGGTGTGCGCGCCCACTTTCCACAATGCTACATGCCTTAAGGTGAGGGAATGTCACCAAGATGCCTCACTGTCAGGAACTGCCACCGTGGGCTCCTCTGACCCCAGCAGAAGTCCTGCTCACTTTCTGGAACGTTCTTAAGGTTTTGCTTTCTGTGCCATCAGCTGGGCTGGCTAAAGGCCTTCTTTGTGTTGCCAAAGCAGTTTCTCCAGCAAAAACAATCAGCTTGGAGTCACTTACATCCCTTTGAGTCTGAGGGGGTGACTCTCTTTGCTTCAGTTTTCAAGTCTGTGAAATAGGAATTTTTACTTCTGTCCCACTTAGCTCCCACAAGTGGGTAGGTAAAGCTGTGAAATAATAATAGTCCTGGATAGGCACCTGGAAGGCATCTTACATATTTGCTCTCAGTTAACCCTCTGAGGCCTTATGAGGTCATTGTATGATCCCATTGTACAGATGAGGAGGGCAAGGCACAGAGAGGTCAGTATCTTGTCACACAGCTGGTAAGACTTTGGGTCTCATTAAGATGGACTGAAAGACAGCCATTGAGGCCACGTCTTGGTGGAGAGACATGACGCTCCTTGCTTGGTTATTCCCATGACAGGGAGCTCACTACCTCATGAGCCCCTGTGATTGTGAGTCTAGGACTTGAGTAGGTGGTGGTGGTGGTGATCCCTGGTACAGTTGACTTAACGTGGGAGAACATCCTGAGCCTGGCTTTGGCTGTGCTGGGTTTGAGCTGCTGACAGGCCCAGTCATGGAGAGATGGGGAGGGTGGCCCCAAGTTCTTTGTTACTTAAAATGGTGTCCATCTCATTCCTCCCACTGACTAGATCTGAGGCTGAGAGAGGAGAAAACTCTCAGCAAGGGAGGGCAGACACTAGGTGCTCAATAAATCCTTGTGGTGGACCAATCCTACTTCTTTTTTAAAAAAAATTATTTATTTTATTTATTTTTATTTTTGGCTGCGTTGTATCTTCCTTGCTGCACGCAGGCTTTCTCTAGTTGCAGCAAGCGGGGGCGACTCTTCGTTGCGGTGCGCGGGCTTCTCCTTGCGGTGGCTTCTCTTGTTGCGGAGCACGGGCTCTAGGTGCACAGGCTTCAGTAGTTGTGGCTCACAGGCTCTAGAGTGCACAGCAGGCTCTAGCTGGGCCGCATGGCCTTAGTTGCTCCGCGGCATGTGGGATCTTCCCGGACCAGGGATCGAACCATGTCCCCCGCGTTGGCAGGCGGATTCTTAACCACTGCACCACCAGGGAAGCCCCCCAATCCTATGTCTAAGGAAAATTTCAAATTATAAAACCGACATAGCCACGTTGTACAAAGTCTGCAAAATAGGCTCCGATTTTACCCGTAACCTCAGCCTCTGAACATTATCATCTTGTGTATCATTTCCAGTCTTTTTTGAATCAGTACATCTTCATGTAGAACTATTTTCACAGGATGTCATCACAGCACACGCAGTTCCGTATCCTCTTCCTTTCCACTTGCTGTAATACTGCTAGCATTTCCCCTGTTCCCTCAATAGTCCACTAGCTCCTAAAGAGCAGTGACGATTTTTCACTGGCTGCACCGTATCCTGTGCATCTTCATCATTTGACTTGGACCATCCCCCTCTCAGTGGAGCCTCCACGTGGACAAGGATGTGAAAAGCAGGTGTTGACCCCGAGGACACGCCCCAGAGGTCCAGCAGGACAGCTGGTCAGCCCCCCCAAGCTGTGTGACCTCAGGCAGGGTCCTACCCCTCTCTGAGTCTCAGGTTCCTGCCGTGCTGTGAAATGAGGGTGGGAACCTCATATCACAGGGCTGCTGGGAGGAGTAGACAAGGGGATGTGATGTCAATTATCTGGCAGTAGTGGGGGCTTGAAATGTGGTAGCTGTTATTACTGTTGCTGTTATTATTATTATTACTATTATTATTATTATTTATTATTTATCTCTCCACAGTTAAATTGTGGAGCCCTGCAAGCAGGAGCCAGGCTCTATATATTCCTGTGTCCCACCCCTAGACATGCCCTATGATATTTATTGATTTGATTCCAAATGTTCAGGTCCCTCCAAAAAGAATGAGTCCATGTGGGCAAGGAGCTGGGAGATCCTGTGTTTATACAGTCTCATCTGGTCCACCATGAGTGGGGACCACCAGCCCCATTTTAGAAACAGGCTCAGAGAGTGTGATGGGCCTGCCCAAGGTCACACAGTGGGAAGGAAAAAGCCAGGAATACTTCCTGGAGGAGGTGGCAGTGCTCTGGGCCAACAGGAAGGGGTGTCTGACCAGGCCAAGGTGCAGAGTGCTGGTGTTCTGGGGGCAGTGCAGAGGAGCCTGGGAGCTGTCCAGGGCAGAGTGGAGCCCAGCACCCGCACAGTGCAAGGCAGATTGTGGCTGAGGCTCAGGGGCGTTTGCTGGGCTGAGCTGACCTGAAGTGACAGCAGGGCAGGAATGAGCTAGCTGTCTGGGCTCCTGACCCCACCGGCACCCCACCCAGCCACTTCCTTCTGTCCAGGCAGGAAGGGGTGCTCTGTGGGATCAGAGGCTGCAGGCACCTTCCTGGGGCCTGCCTGCTCTGTGAGCAGTGATAAAATATTTATCAGAGATGCCGGCAGCCGGGCTTCCCTGCACAGCGTATGGCTGGGGGCACTTCCCACCCCAGACCTGCAGCCTTGACAAGTTCCGCTGAGTCACGCGCGAGCCCGAGCCCTCCTCAGCCCCTCTGCCCTTTGGCCACGTGGATGCCTCGTAATATGTAAGCCATTCGGCTGCACACGGGGCCAGGACATCCAGCTTGGTCAGTGCTGAGGGTTTCAGAGCTCATTCGGCGGCCAAGGTCATAGGCAGAGGAGGCCAGAGGGACGGGATCTCCCCCGCACCCACCTCCGCGGGGTCCCAGCTCCTTAGTCCTCACTGCACCCACCCAGCAGGGTAGGTCCTCAGCACCTCCGTTTAGTGACGGAGACACCGAGGCGCAGAGCAGGGGCACGACGGGTCCAGTCTCACGCTGTTAGTGGCCGAGCGGAGATTTGGTCCTCAGCCGTCTGACCCCTCCGCCGAGGTGCTGGACTCTGTTCTAGTCCGGGGTCAGGGGCTGGGGGTCCTGCCCGCCCCGAAGCAACACAGCTGTGAATTCAGGTTTGTGCGTTTGATTTTCAGAGTGACAGCAACAACAAAACACAGTAGCAGACGGCTCCTTCCTGCTGCCGGAGGTGTGGGTGGAAGGACAGGGCTTTCGGATTCTTTCGTTCACTCATTCATAAAATACATTCTGGGTGCGCTGGCCAGGGCCAGCGTTCCAGGCCCTGGGGACCAATGGGGGACACTTAGGCCGTGGCTGGGGGCGCCCTCGGAGCCAGAGAGGGCTGGCCTGTGCGCCCGAGCCCACTTACTGCTTGCGTCCGTGCTCTGTGACCTCTGGGGGGTTGGTCTCCAGTTTGTGAATGGGGGCGTAGAATCTGCTTTCTCAAGTGAGGATCACACCTGTGTCCTTGTTCTCCGTCACATCTTCACGTTGGCCTGACGGACATCGATTGGCCTTTGGGACAGGTCTGGTTTCCAGAGAGATCCCAGCAGGCCTTGAGGTTGGCTCTCCCAGGAAATAACCCGGGACCACTGCCCCAGGAGCCTTGCAGGTCTGATGGTTGAAGGTGGAAGTTTTTGCCAAGCTTGGTTCTGAAGGGAGCTGGCCTCTGGAGCCTCACTGGCTGCCCACAGCTGTGAGAGGGAGCCCTGTGGGTGGCCCGGGTCATCTCCACGCTCACTGCCTGCAGGTCATCTCATATTCCTGCTTGCTGTCCGCCTTTCCCTCCTCTGGACCCTCCTCCTGCCATTCCTCTATCTGGAATTCTTTTCTTCCCTTCCTCACTGGGGGCTTTTGTTGGTTCTTCAAGCCCCCGCTGGAAGATACCCTCCTCTTCCAGGAAGCCCTCCTGGCTGCCCTGTGTCCCCCCCAGGCAGCGTGGGTAGGCGCCCCTCCCGTGCCCTTTACCCTGGAATCTTTGCTCATATCTTTGATCCAGCACTGGATCAGGTCCCCGGTCTCCTCCCCTCCAGCCTGGGGCTCCAAGGGCGGAATTCTGCTCTATTCATCTCTGGGTCCCAGGGCTCAGCTCAGGGTTGGCACAGAGTGGAGCCCCAAGGATGTCTGAGGAACGAGAGAGAATGTCGGACATGAGGGCGGGGCTGGGGTTTTAGGAACGTGTGGTAAGGGGCAGCCGCAAACCTGTGAGGTATGCTCCACGTGTGAACTCCCTGTGTTTCTGTGAGGGACCCCTGTTTTCTTGGTCTTCACAGACAATGGACGTTCAGCTAGACAGCGGGAAATAAGGGCTTCTGGGGCTGAGACTCTTGTGGGGCAGGGGGTGCTGAGTCCTGGGGGTCGGGAGGGCTGGGCCCCTCCTCTTGGAACTGCATGACCCCAAGCGACTCAGCCCCTCTGTCAGGCCTCACTCCCATTCTGCAAACCCAGCATTTATTTGTGGAAGAGAAGCGGACAGGCGGCAGGCTTGCGTTCACGGTGCTCACGGGGATGTCCGACGAACACTCACGACCGGCACAGAAAAAAGGCTGGAGGGAAGTGCACCAAGATGGTAGCAAGAACTTTCTCTGGTGGTTTGTTTCCTCTTCCAACTTTTTCGTGTTTTTCCAGTTTTCTCAAGTTCATTCAGTGACTTTGCATGGGTGTTGAGAGCCTTGTGCTGAACCCTATGAGGCAACAGAGCCCGTGCTGCTGGAACGCTCAGTCTGATAGAGAGGTAGCCCCTCTCCAACAGACTGACCCTACATGGTCTGATGGACCCATGGTGTGATGGAGCTGTCCTGGTGGGAAGCCCGGAGGAGGCCCCTGGCCCAGCCTGCAGGCTTGTGAAGGTGGGACCTTGCTGGGGAGTGGGGGAGGGCGGGGGGTGTGCAGGGGGTGGGTTGCTAGGGAGGCCGGTGTGCTGGGACTGGGGAGTGGTCTTTGGCTGGAGACCTGGATGACGGTGAGGTGAGGATGGTGAGAGACCCTGCAAGGAGAGGGTCTGGACCAGATCCTGAGGGATGGGGGGAGGGGGTGCTTCTGTTAGAATCACAATGGCTGCATCCCCTGAGGGTCCACCCACCAGCCTTTGGGGGGTGGGGGGAGGCACTGTGCACTAAGGAGCCCAGGCAACCCTTACCCCTAGAGGGACCCTATGGGACTGGCACTGCTGTATCCCCACTTTACAGAATGGGGAAACTGAGGCCAAGTACAGTGAGTGACCAAGCTGCACTTCAGATCCAGGTGTGTTTGTCCCCAGAGCCCAACCGGGACCATCTGGCCTCTCCTGCAGCCCTTGCTTGTCGCTGAGCCTTGGGGCCTCTGTTTTGTCATCCGTAGAGTGGGGATTAGAACCTGACATCTTAGACCAAATGAGCACCCTTCCTATAACTGTCAGGTCCACCCCTTGAATATTTGCTGAGTTCATGATTTCTGTCATCTATGGTTAGAGCATCGCCCAGGGTGGCAGGTTAGGGGGACGAGACACAAGCGCAGGAGGCGCCTTGGGGACAGGGCTCTGAGGAGAACCCACAGAAATGGGAAATGAGTTTGATTTCACAAGACCAACCGGAAGGAACTTCAAGCAGCCAAAAGGAGGTCAACGTGGACAGTCCCAGGACCGGCCCCGGGGGAGTGTGGGCCGCGGGCCCCGGGGGTGGCAGAAACAAAGCAGGCCGGTGGCGAGGGAGCCGGTTCAGAATGCTCTGGGCCGGGCCAGCTGAGGACTCAGAGGCAGGTGGGGAACACAGCTGCCCACAGAGGGGGCAGCCCCCGTGCAGGTAAGGTGTCCTTTGCTTTACCTGAAGCTGCAGAGAAGAACCAGCCAGCGAAGGGAAAAGGCCTCCGTGCTGATGGTCAAGGTCACCGGCCATCACCTTGGTCTGTGGGCTGCCGGCCTTGGTGCTGGGCGAGGTGTAGGGGGGATGTCGCGAGCTCAGATGGGTTTCCTCCCTGCATGTATGCTAATACAGCGGGCTCTGACGGGTGCTGTAGGCAGTAGGTGGGCGAGAGGGGAGGAGGGGGGAGGGAGAAGCCCGCCCAGGCCCCAGCCAGGGCCCACCATTCTCTTCCCTTTGCTTCACCAGCAGAGGGTGAGGGGCCCCTGCTCTCTGTGGCTTTCAGCTGGGTGGGCAAGGTGGGCAGAGAAGGCAGTGTGCGGTGGCCCCCCAGGGGCCTGGACGTGTGCCCAGTGTGGGCCTCTGTCCCCCGCTGGAAAAATGAGGACAGCCCCCTCCCTCCCCCACATTCTAGCTTGCTTCCAGAGCAGTTATGAGGCCAGACAGACACTGAGGCTGCCATAGGGTAGAAGATTTGGCCAAGGTCAGGTTCAAATCCAGCGCTTAGCTCAGGGCCTGGTACATATTAGATTCGCATGAAGTACTTCCTGGAGAGAAAGTGCACATGGCCTTTGGCAAATTGTGTGGCCCTCTGAGTCCCTGTGTCCTCAGGGAAGGGGGCTGCCGAGGCCCACGCCACCCAGGAATGTTGTGCAGACAGGCCTGGTGCGGAGGGGAGTACTAAGCTGCTAGCCAGGTTAGGACCACAGGAGCCAGCTAAGGAAAGAGACAGGAGCATGTCCTTAATAGTGAGGGATCTCACTCTCTGAGCTTCCTGGGGGAAAGTGCCACTGCAGCAGGTGGCCTGGGCAGTACTGTCCTCCAAATGCACGGGTATGTGTGGTCGGGTGGGGCTTATGGAGAAGGCTTAGGTGGGTGACGTCACCCTGAGCAGGGTTTTGCAGGATGAATAGGAGTTGGCCAAGCAGCCCAGGCTTAGGAAAAGGTTATCCCAGACGGTGGGACAAGGGGCAAGCATGTGGACGTGAACTGGGCCTGGCCTCCAAGGACTGCACCTTCCACCAAGAAGCTGACTTCTGCTTTCATTTGTTTGGGAGGCTTCAGGAAGGCTATTGGCTCCCTTTCGTCTCCCTTCAGACAACCCATGAGCTGACGGCCTCCCTGTAAGGGGCTGGGAGCTTGTGACTGACTGCTTACCCTCTGTCTCATCCCTGCGGCAAAGCCCAGGAGACCCCGCTCCTGTCACCTGCCCCCGAGTCTGGGGAAGTCCCGTGGGCCCGACCAGTGCAGGAGGTACCATGCAGCTTTACAGTGGAGCTGGCGGCCTCAGCTCCCAGGCAGACTTCTCACCTCGGTCCCCCCCCGCATCTGCCACCCACACCAGCAACCACAGAGAAAGAGCCCAGGCCTCCATGACTCAAAAACAGAAACTGCTGAGACCTGAGCTGCTTGGGGGTCAGGCCGGGGGCTGGGCAGGGCCGCCCTCCCACGCCCAGCACCCCAGAGGGGGGCTCCAGGGAGAACAGGTGCCAGGACGCTGTGTCCCCGTGCCAGCTCCTGGCCCTGGCCCTGTCAGGCCATTGATCTGCCCAGGCTCTGTCACTTGGGTGACTTATGGGCCCGCGGGGAGTCCCTTCTCTGAGCCCATCCAGCCATGCCCCAGGACCCCTGAAGGCACAGTTTCGATACACTCACACAAAGAAAGCAAAGTCACAAGAGTCACTACTTACAGATCCCAGAAATGGGGCTGGGGGAGCATAATGAGGGGGAGAAGGGGGAAGGGCAGCCCGTCCCAGGTCACCAGCAAGAAGGACACGTGGAGAGCAGGGCGGCAGCCTCCGTGACTTAGAAGGCGTCTGGGGCGGAGGCCACTGGCTCTTCTCAGCCTCAACTCTAAGCGCCCCGGGGAAAGCAGAGCCCCTGGAAAAGCAGAGCGGGAACTCCGGGCGGAATCCTAAGCTCAGGCCCTTCCTTATCTAACTGTCCAGTCTCTGGGCGTGAACCGGGTGGTCACACTGTAAAATCTCTGGGCGGCAACTCGGACTCATCACGGGGTCTTCCTGAAACCTTTCCCCCCAAACCCCCTCATGCACCCCGAGGCGGCATCGTGGCACCCACTGTCCTCCCAGCCTTTGGGGCCCCTGCCTGGTGGCCTCACACCCTTCACAGCCCCTGGAGCTCTGGCTCCCGCCTCCCCGGGCTGCATCTTCTGCCTCTGCTCTGTGTGTGCTCTGCCCTCCCTCTGTGGTGCCCTCCCCTTCGGCCTGGAGAGAGACCTGGCCCATCTGAGCACCAGCCATGGCCCATCCCCAGACGCCCCCCACCCAGATGCCCCGGGCAGGTCTGGGGCCTGCAGCTGCAGGGGGCTGAGGAGTGCTGAGGAGAGAAGGGGAGGCCAGAGGGCCACCTCCTGCCTTTGCCCTGACTGTCCCCTCCAGAGCCCAGAGTCTCTCCCGGGGACCGCTGAGTGCAGGGCCTGTCCTCTATTGATGGCTCAGCCCGTGTCCTCATCGATGCTGCGGTCCGTCCAATTCCTGCCACCAGGGCTGCAGCCCGCCCCGGCCCTGCTGGGCGAGGCCATCCTTCCAGGCTCGTTTGAAATGTCACTGCCTCTGGAAGCACTTCGGAGCTCCCCAGGGCAGCTGGTGTCCTCGGGGTTCCCATAACCCTCCACCCATTGCCTCCTCTGTTCCTGGCCTCCTGTGACTCCAGGGAAGGGGAAACGTGGCCTCCCCTGGGGACAGGTTCCGGCCTGCAGCAGGTGCTCACAATCACTAATGACTTGATGGGGGCAGAGGGGGTCCCCCGGAGTGACAGCGTGTAGTGCGGGCCCTCCAGGTTGGACCTGGGCTCGATCTCAGCACTGCCGTGCAACAGGGTAGGTCAGTTCCCTCAGAACCTCAGTTTCCTCCTGAGAAGAATGTGAGTGGAAATTCTGACCTGGCTGCCCCAGGAGGGAGGGAGTGGGGGGGGCCCAGCACCCAGTAGGACCTCAGTATTTGCTCTTTTCACCACACATTAGGACAGTCCTGCTCTGTGTGTGACCCTGAATGTGCCACCCCTGCTCCCGGCCTCCGTCTTTCTGTCTGTAAAATGGACAGCTGAGCTACATGAACTCCGGGGGCCTTTGGACCTGACCTCCTGTGGGAGAGAGTGGGGTGCAGAGGGCCTGGGAAGCAGCGTCAGAGCCAGGCCATCCCCTTCTCTTCCTTCCCCCTGCGTTTATTGTATTGACCGGCCTTTCTTGTAGGAAAGGAGTGCCAGATGGGTTTTGTTAAATGCTCTTTCTTAGCTGCTTGTGTCAGTTACCAAACTTAAACCACATTCACGGCCAAGAAAGTGTAGGAACTGCAGACTCAGGTGTGTGAGGAGGGGAGAGTAACGGAGGGCTGGAGGGTCCGAGACTCCAGGGTCCTGGGTCCCTTCCCTCCAGACACCTCTAGGAGTGGAATCCTCCCAGTCTCCTACTCCCCCTACCCCCAGTCCACCCCTGCCCCCAGCCCCTCCCGAGACAGCGGAACCTGATTGCTGCTGCTACCCTGCTATGCAGGCTGCCCGGGGAAATGCCCTGTCTGAGGCTCCACTGCTCTGATCTCACCCTCCAGGTGCCGCGGGAACATCACCGCCCCTCCTGCAGCTTCATTAGCCCTGTCTGCAGAAGCGGGAATGGCGATACCCGTGTGAGAGGGTATTGGGACTGTATGATTGTATGGTACACCCTTCAGGCCTGTGCTTGGCTATTAGGAAATGCTTATAATGTAATTATGGTTGTGTTATTGCTATAATCATTATCAAGATGTTCCTGGATTTTAAAAAACAAAACATGCTAGGAGATCTAGTACATGTGTGAGATATGGACTGATTTTTTTTTACTCCGAGCTTCCTGGCAACAAAAGCAAAGAGGGAAAGTGGCTCACTCACTAGATTCATAATGCCCTTAAGATGAAAACACAGCCTTTCCTGGGAATGAAATCCAAGGGATGATCCTCCTAGGTGCCCTCCTAAAGGGCTCCCTGTGTGATGTGGTGAACAACACCCTGGCTTGATCCAAGGACCTAGTATCTGGAGCAGGACCCTCAGGCTTTCCTAACTGCAGGGAAGATGGAGAGGGGCATCCTCAGGTGGTCTGCAAGGGGGACCCAGTGAGGCCCATAACCTTGAGATGACTGAAGCTTCATGTGTTATCTTCAAAATCCGTGAGGATTTCACCTCAGTCTATAATTAAGGCATCTGTATTAACTCTAAAAATAATGTTTTCCCTCCTTTACTCAAAATCTTTGGGTACCACAGACGTTCCCTACAGATGGGCCATGCTCATTCCTTGGCTTTGCCGTAAGGTGGGGTCCCAGCCCTTTTAGGGAAGCCCATGAAAGCCACACTCCTCTCCCCAACAAAAGGCACACTCACATTCAGGAGCTATGCAGACAATTTCAGGGTTTCACAGATCCTGAAAAACTCCCAGGCCTCCAGGACCCTGGCTTGACAGGCTCTGATCTGGGGTGACAGGGGTAAGTGCATATCTTCTGAACCAAGCTCATGAGAATTTTTTCTCCCAGGTGGGCTTCTGTTAGACATGGAGCAGCAGAAATCTCCAATTGATCTTGAGGCTGTCTACTCTGTACAGAGCCAGATGTTTTCACTGTGGCCCAAACAGGAGTAGACCTGGTGCCTAACAGCCTCCTGGACACGCCAGGCACTTGAGTCAGTGAGGACTTTTGCACTGACTGCAGAACACCAGGGAAGGACAGGGAAATCAATGCTGAGACTGCGTACGATGCTCCCTTGTCCTGGGTCCCATCCCCTTTTTTTTTCTTTTTTTTTTTTTTTTGCGGTATGCGGGCCTCTCACTGTCGTGGCCTCTCCCGTTGCGGAGCACAGGCTCCGGACGCGCAGGCTCAGCGGCCATGGCTCACGGGACCAGCCGCTCCGCGGCATGTGGGATCTTCCCAGACCGGGGCACGAACCCGTGTCCCCTGCATCGGCAGGCGGACTCTCAACCACTGCGCCACCAGGGAAGCCCTCCATCCCCTTTTACACCTGGGTGGGTGCCCAGTAAGCTGGTACCTGGCTTTTATAGCATCTTGTTATATTCATGCTTTCTTTTCTCTTTGATTATGTTAAGCAAGTTCACTTTACAGTCTCTTTCCAATAGTTTCGTGGCTGAAGTTTTAGGAATGTCATCCTGACATTTGTAGCGTTTGCTCTCCTTTCCCGCATAGCGGCTGTTTCTCCGTGTGTCGCATAATTTGAGATCATGAGT
This sequence comes from Grampus griseus, assembly GCF_964374135.1. Taxonomy (NCBI): domain Eukaryota; kingdom Metazoa; phylum Chordata; class Mammalia; order Artiodactyla; family Delphinidae; genus Grampus; species Grampus griseus. The sequence continues at coordinate 98,046,471 of NC_139005.1, forward strand.
TTATTTCCAGCCAGGCTTTATCTGTGGAAACCCCAGGAGGCCTGGCTTGTGCGCTTACCCTCCAGAGCATCTCTGTGGTCGCTCTGCTTGGCAGCCTAGGGCTGTCACAGCCCGGGGCCACGTCTATGTTAATCAGTTTAGGCTCTCTCCACCCTAACCCAGCAGCCTGTGAAGGTAGGCTCTTGGCTACCGATTTTCAGGAGCCCTGCATGCTTTTTCCTACCTCGAGTTCAGGTGGTCAGAGACAAGTTTTCTTGTCATCTCTGTCAATGGGGAGATCTTTCTCCCGGCTACCCATTTATTAGGGGTGCAGCCCCTCGAGACCCCTGGCTTTCTGTGAAGAGCTCAGTTGCATCTCCCATCGTCCTGCTTGCTGGTGTCTTATCTCCCGACTGCTGGGTTTAACCTCTCTGTCTCGATATCCCTCTCCCTACCCTACAAGACACCTTCATTTAACGTCTGGGTTTTTAGTTCACAGTATTTTCCTGTGACTTAAATGTTATGCGAATTAGAGTACAGCTAGTAGAGTGTAATAGTTAAGAATACAGACTCTGGAGCTGGACTGCCTGGGCTTGAATCCCCGCTCCACCAGCATGAGATGTGCTCAGTTTCTTCATCTGTGAAATGGGAATAGCAGTAGTTGGGGTTGCTGCAAGCGCTAGAGGGCGTTGACGGAAAACAGTAAAACACCTGTTATTTTACCAGCAAAAATGGGTTTATTCGGGAACGGCAAAGAATTGCAATTCGGGATGCACAACCTATGGTGAACCACAGGCGCGTCCAGGGTACCATTCTTTTATAAGAGAGAAGGGGAGCTGGGAGGGGCTGTTATAAACAAAGAGTCCATTGGAGGAAACTGGGAGTTTGAAGTGTAATGGCTTTTCATTGGCTGAGTTGTACCAGTCTCTCATTGGCTGGGCTGTTGCCAGGCGAGGAGAAATTCTTCCTTCCTCCTGCTGGCAAGGAAAGTAGTAACCTTTTTCCTGTTGGAGATGCAAAGGTATGTCTCTTCCTGTTGGGTCTGTGGTTGACCAGGAGTGATGGGGTGTGAGAGCTCCCCCTTCTGGCCTCCCAAATCCATTTTAAATGAAGTTTCTGTTTATTAATTTTCACAAGGGCTTGATACATTAAGACAATTGAGAACATCGCTCCTTATTGAATTATTGCATATTGCAAGCATTATACTGGCCTTCAGTAAAATTAATATTAAATATGACATAAGTATACTGATAAGATTATCTTAATGATAATCCTAATATTATTCTGGCCCCGGTGATCATCCTCATTTTCTTACTAGCTCAGTTATGCATTGAGATGTGTGTAATTTTTTTATCCAGCATTTCTAGGCGCTATGTAGGAAAGAGCTTTCAGGTTGTGTCGTTCTCTAAATTGACCTTTCAGTGGTTAATGCAAAACAATGATCATACTCTCCAGGTATTACTACTTCTTACCAAGCACTTTCAGAGCCTGTAGATACCTGTCTAATTCTCCTAGTAAGTTGCAGGCCACCTTTGGAGTCCGGTGGAATCCAGCTCAGCCGCATACCTGCCAGCTCTGTGACACATCTGTGACACATCTTGGGGTCTGTGCAAATCTTCCATCCTTTATCCGACCGACACCCCCAGGGCCAGATGTGACTTTGGAATTCCTACTGTTTTTGAATGATAATACAGTCTGTTGCTGCCCTGTAGAAGGGATCAAGGAGGCATCCTGGGGAAAGTATTGCACAGGATCTCCACTAAGTAGGGTAGACAGAGACTCTAAGTAGCCTCACTTCTGGTCAGGTCAGGTTTTGTGGCCGAATGAGCCCTGAAAAATCTGAGTTTTCAGAGCTCTTTGCATTTCTGAATCACAGATGGAGTCTTGCAGTCGGGGCGGGGGATTGGACTTGACTGTCACTCCAACAGGGAGAAGTGGGGATTTATAGCCAAGGAGCGGGGCGGGGGTCAGTGGATGGGAAAGTAGGAAGAGGAAACATCTGGGGAAGGAGGATTCTTGCTGACCCACTTAGCCGAATCCTTGCTCAAGGCCAGCCAAGGTGGTGAGACGGCGGGGGGGGGAGCAGGACGAGGGGGGTCTGACAGTGGCGGGTGGAGGATTTTCACTAAACTGACTTAGGATTCTCACAGTGGATCCTACAAGGACAGAGAGGGAAGCCCAAGGTCAGGCCTCGTCCAGCAGAGGCTCCAAGGAGACTGGTTACAGTTAGGTCAAGAAGAAAGTTTTTGTCCGTGTCCGCTGGGCGTTTGCCTCTCACCTCAGCTTGCAGAAGCCTCGGCCTCCGAGAGCATCTGATGGAGAAGGTAGTCCCGAGATCCTAACGCAAGACAGAGGGAGGACGGCCTGGGGGTTGTTGGCTGAGCTGGGTCGAGGGGAGAAAGGTCTGCATCACTGGGGTGGGGACCCAGTGCCCAGGGGAAGCCAGAGGACTGGGAGTGGAGAGCGGGAGGCCAGCTGGTGGTAATGGCTAAGGCTGCTGAGGACCTACTGTGTGCCAGGCCCATCCTAAGCGCTGGACGTCTCTGAATACATTTACAGCCTTGAGATCTCCCAGGGAGGAAGGTGTTATTCTGACTCTCATCTTACAGATGAGGAAACTGAGGCACAATTCAACAGAAGTACTCAGCCCCAGGTGGTCAGCTGTCCACTAGTGAAGGCACGTTCCAGCCCAGGCCATCTGGCTCCAGAGCCCATGCCCCGAATCACAGTTCTTTACTGCCTTTTACTACTAATACAATCCCTGAAAAAGAAACTAGTTGGAGGGAAGGGAGGAAGGGCACCCAGGCAGAGGGCAGAGGCTGGGTAAAGGCCCGGAGGTGGGAAGCAGGCAGAAGGGCTGTAGGACAGTGGTTGCTTTGTCTCCTCGGGGGCTGGGGGTGGCAGGACGGGGCCTGGAGGGGCTTCGTGGGAGACGCAGCAGAGATGGGAGGATGAGTACCGCACCCAGGCTGCGGAGGTCTTGGACACCTTGCCGGAACCATGGAGTTCATCCTGCAGGCGAGGGGCCCCGGCTGAAGCCGCTGGGCAGACGGACAGGTCACACCTGGGTGGCAGAGTGAGTGTGCCAGCAGCAGGGTGGAGCCCCGTAGGCTGTGAGGCCAGGAGGCCGTGTCTGGGGCAGGGGAGGTGGTGAAGTCTGGAGCCTTCGAGGCCCAGAGGTGGGCAGGCTCCAGGGACAGGGACGGGGCCTACGCTAGCTGGCCCTTCAGGGGCTGGGGGACAGCAAGGGGGTGCTACCTGCCCAGGCTTCGGGCGGGGAAGGCCCCAGTCTCCTCCAGGAGCAGGCCTGGGTTCAGTCCACGGCCCACCATGGAAGAAGCCGGGGACTGGAATAGGGACCCCTGCATCTATGCTGGCCCTGCCTCTCTCAGCCTGTGACCTGGTAGGTGACACAGGATCTGTGGCCTCAATGTCCGTCTGCAGTGGAGGAAGAGGCAACCCCGCTGGCAGGGTTACCGTAGGGACCATGGGCCAGGCTGGCCGGGGTGAGCCCTCAATAAGGGGTACCTCTCACCCCTAGGAGGAGACGCGCCCCCCCGCCCCCAAACCTTACAGCAAATCTCCGCAACCGTTTCTCCTGCATTAAATGCATCCCTTCGTGGACTGTGAACTTCGTCCTTGGAGAAGCGGGAGGATGGCGACTGGAGCGCCGTCCTGGGGGGACGCCCCTCCCCTGGGAGCGAAGCCTGAGCAGAGCCCAGCTGACCCCGCATCACCTCCCCTCTGGGCTCTTTGGGCTTTGTTTACAAGGTCAAGAACACAGCCACCCACCCCCCACCGGAGCTAGTCATTCCTGCCTCACGGGCCGTTTGGAAGAATACGTGAAGCGGCACTTCCAAAGCTCCCACGGCCACCAACCTGGTCCACGAGCTCAGGCTCCTTCTCCTGGGGCTTTTCATCATCAGTGTGAGCTCTGATGTCCTGAGCGGTACTTTTCTTTCCAAGGATTCTTCTAAGAATAGGCTGCTGGCCAGGAAAGTGCCTAGGGAGGATATAAAGCTGGACATCAAGCCCAGTCCGCCCAGCTCTGCCCTGTGTGCCCTCAGTCCACCTATCTGCACAGTGGGGATGGTGGCAGGGCCGCCTTGCAGGGCAGCTGCATTTATCCAGGGCAGGAAAGGCAGATGCGGACCCGGCTCTGCTCTCGTTCAGGGGCCACACCACGATGCCTTCGCCAGAAGTAACCTGTCACCGCCCGTCTCCCGGAGTTTGTGTGCTCCTGTTAAAGAAATCGGGAGTAGGGGGATGAGGGTGCCTCCGGTGTGCTGAGCTTTGGGGCCTGGCCTTTCCACGTTTGGATGTGGGAGTTTTCTGGACGTGGAGGTCAAAGCCGGAGTCTGGGGGCGTGCAGGCCCTGTGTGGGGAAAGGCAGTATACTGGTGTCTTAGGACTGCTTTCACCAGTCGCCACAAACTGGGTGACTTAAAACAGAAGTTGATTTTCTCACAGTTCTGGAGGCTGGAAGTCTGACATCAAGGTGTCAGCAGGTCAAGGGTCGCTCCTCGTCTCTTCCAGCCTCTGCTGGTAGCTGCCACCACGTCGCTGTCTTCCCTCTGTGCCTGGATCTCTGTGTCTTCAGGTGGCCTTCTCATAAGGACAACAGTCACTGGCTGCAGGGCCCACCCGACTCCGGTATGATCTTATCTCAGCTTGAGCACAGCTGCAAAGACCTACACCCAAATGAGTTCACAGGCACCCGGGGTTAGGACTCCAGCGTGTCTTTTGGGGGCAACGACAACGGGTGAGCAGTCTGGGTACCCCAGGACTCAGCCCAGCGGGCAGATTGCTTCTCCTGTCTTCAAGTTGATGGTGCAGAGCTGGACGGGGCAGGTGGGGTCCTTTTCCGAACAGGAGGCACCTGGGTGGTGGTGGCCCCCCTGCGTCAGTGTTGCCTCTTCTCGTGACATCGCTGAAAGGAAGGAAGTAGTGGCTGCTGCTTTCTCGGGGCCTGCTCCGCGCTGGGTCCCAGGCAGACATGCACATCCTCATTAGTGTAGGAGGTCACTGAGCAAACGTCCAGACGCCGAAGCCAGCTGGTTTGAATCCCTGGCCAGGCCGCGTGACCTTGGACCCATCACGTTTTCCAGGGGCGCCCCTGGCTCACCTGTAAACTGGGTTGATGAGAGCAGCTCCCTCCCGGTGGAACTGCTATGGAAATTGAAGGGCGGGTGCCGCTCACGCTAGGAGGGACATTCTGCAGAGGAGTCCAAGGCTCAGGGGGCTAAGGAGCTTGCAGGGGAGGTGGCCGAGCAGGGAGCAGACCCGGTTCGGGGGGCCGTGGAGCCTGGCATCTCTGCTGTGCTCTACTCCCCTCACTGCGCCACGGGGCACCTATTTATAGACCAGAATCAGGGTTACACAACACCCGCCCGGGAGGGGCCTTGAGGACTGATTGTTTGAGACCTCGTTTACAGATGGGAAACTGAGGCTTGGAGAGTCTCCTGTGGATGCCCTGTGGGATCTAAGAACAGGGACCTCTGCTGATCCGAGCCCCCTGACCCACCCCAGGAGTGGGATCCAGAGTGAAAGGAAAGGGGAGTGTTCTGAGAGCAGAGGACAGAGACCACTAGTGTGGGGAAGGGACTCCAGGAGGGGTCCTGGTGGCCGTGGGGTGGGAGTCGGGGCTCAGCTGGTAGAGAGAATACTTCAGGGGACCATGAACATGTCAGGAGGTGTCGGATGACAGAGCTAGGATGGGACGGCGAGCTCACCCCATGACGGCAGAGACCCTGTCTTTCCTGTCCCCTGCTGTATTCCCGACACCGAGAACAGCGCCAGGCATGTAGTAGGTTCTCAGCGTTTATTAAAGCACTGGGGAGGTGGGCTTCGTCCCCCAGCAGCACAGTGTCCTCACTCCCGCACTTTCTAGCTGACAGCTCGAGCAGGTAGCTTAACCCCACTCAGCTTCACTGTCCCCGTCTGTGAAATCGGGGTGATAACGGTTGGCACTGGCTCTGAAGCCACTGGAAGGGACTTTTCCTCCGGAGCACCGTGAGGGTAGGACCCACCCACCTTTGGTGTTGGTGCCCGCAACCCAGGCTTGGCACGGGGAGCATCTATAAGTCCCCCCAGTCACGAAATGCCACACATGTTGCTTCTGGTGGGCCGACGCCCATCCAGCCTTGGAGGAGGACCGGCCGTGCAGCCTTGGGACGGAACCGGCGCGTTGCAAAGCGTTCGGAGATGACCAGGCTGGAGTCACCGAAGGTGACGTGGGCTTAGCCCTGACTCAGGAAGCTCTTTCTGCAGTGCGACCGTCACAGTCGGCAGTAAGCAAGCCCTTGGCGTGCACCCCACGACTACGTGAATGGTCTCGTCCCACCTCGGCCCATCGTGGGGCAGGTGTGTCCCCATCCCTGTCCATCCCAGAGAAGGGAGGGATGGGCCGAGCACTCCCCGCATGGCTCCCTGCGCCCGGCATATTGCCAAGCCCTTGCCTGGGTGTCCAGGCCCTGGGGGTCCCCAACCAGCAGGAGGGACTTTCCCAGGCAGCTGTGGGGAGCACCAGCCTTCGCCACCAGGGGGCGCACGTGCCCCTCAGAGTGGGCAGGCCTGGGGCGGGCAGGGAGCGGCCGGCTGAAGTCAGCACCCGAGAGAGGGACAAGAAGGTGACAGAGCTGGCGGCTGTCTCTTCCCCGCTCGTGTCCTCACCCCGGTGGCCTAGAGGTCTGAAGGCCTGGGTTCCAGAGCTGCACGGACTTAACGGCAGTCCTGTCCCCAGGCGTCAGGCCGTCCATCCGTGACGTGAGGGGCTGAGCCAGGCTCAGGGGTTTGCAGACCCCACGGAATCACGCAAGAGTCCCCGAGGTGCTCCTGAGAAATCCCAGGTCCCACTCCCAAAGGTCCTGACTGGGGTTTTGTCCCAGCCCCAGGGGACTTCCTGATGCAAAGTCCCAGTGCCTTGAGCCCATCCTAAAGGTCACTGCCAGTCCTAGAGCGGTGCCCGTGAAGACAAAACCTCTGGCCAGCTCCTCAGCACAGTCATACCTCAGGGACCAAAGACACCTAGGTCACCATCTCCTGCCACATCTACGGGGAGCACGTGGCCTCTGAAAGGCTTTATGGGGTCTCATTTCCCCTGTCCCTCAACCCTCAACCCCATGCATCTTACAGATGGGCAGACCGAGGCCCTAGAGGTCATTTGACTTGGTGGCAGGGCCAGTGGACCCCAGTTCTGGCCCCCCAACCGAGGGCTCCCTCTCCCAGCAGAAGGAAGAGCCCTGCGGGGGGCGGTCCCGCTTAGTGACCAGGGTCCTGTACCAGCTCCCGACACCCCACTGGTCGGGGAGGGGTTGGAATGAAGTTTGGATCCTGAAGGAGAGGACATGGTTGATGCTGTCAGGCCTGGCACGGTTCTCGGGGCAGGGTTACTCTGGCAGCTTTGGGGGTGCATGATGGGTAGCCCCGTCTCCCATTCCCTTGAATGGAGGGCATTTCCCATCCCTGAGTGCCAGACACACATGGGCCCAGCGCAGCATCCCCCCTCCCCCCGTACGGTTGCTCAATCCCCAACCCCTCTTCTGGCCTGGAAGGCTCTGTAAGTGAGTGGAGGGCCCGTGCCTGCCTACGGGGCAGCAGCTCAGCCAGAGCGGTCACGTGGGGCCTCAGGCCCCGCAGGCCTGGTCATCTGATGCTTCCCAGGAAGCCAGAAATCAGGGTTTCTATGTCAGCCTCTCCATTGTAAAACCTTGGCTGCATGCAGTTGGGGTTTTTTGTTTTCTTTCCCCGCACTGCCGGCTGTGCGGAACACGTTTAAGGGCTGGACTTGGCCATCGGCCACCCAGTTGCCCCCTGCTTTGGGGGGTGGGAGGGTTTGTCTCCTCCTGGCCTCGGCCTCAGATTCTGGCCCTGGGGGCTGGCTGCTCCCCTGGCTGTCCAGCCCCCCTCCCCGCCCCGTGCCCCTCCCTGCCTGTCGCCAGCCCAAACACAGGGCGGCGGCACCTTTGCCTGGGTCTCCACTACACCCCCAGTACTGGGCTGTTGGGTGCAGACGGATCTTACAGAAGTCTGCGGCGGGCTTCAGGGGGCAGCTAAAGCTAATTCCTTAACACTGAGTGTGCATGGCTTTTAAATCCCTCAGCCGTCCCCACCTCTGGCATTTCTTGCTGGCCTCTTCTCCCAGCCCCTCCTCTTCTTGTCTTCTCCTGCCCTCCCACCGTGGGCTGCCCTTACCACGCACCTCCATTTTTCCCTTGATTCCCCATCCAGAGCAGTCCAGCCTCCCTCCGCACTCAGCTGGCCGCTCTGGCCAGCAAGGGCCTCCCGGTGGTTGGGTGTTTCGCACCCGAGGGTGCCAAGCAAACGCAGCCAGCCCCTCCCCCGCGAGTCTGCCTCCAGTTCGGGAAACCATCCTTCATCCCGTCCACCCGGGGTCTGAGCCAGTCCCGGGGGTTCTCTGCTGCATTTGCACCAGAGGCAGTTACAGTGGTTCTATCTCTGTCCAGTGTGGTACCTTTTACAAAGCATTGAATCCCTTCCTGCCTGTGAGACAGATGCTTATCCGTCCATTTGACCAAATATTTACTGCGTGTCTACTGCATGCTGGGCTCAGGAATGTAGTGGTGAACCAGTTAGTACAGTCCCAGCCCTCCTGGCTTATGGCATCGCATGGAAAACTCACCAGATGACCAGAGGGCAACCCTTGAGCCTAACCCAGGGTGAAGGCGGTCAGAAGGGGGAGCCAGGAGAGGCAGGGAAGGCCCTCCAAGCTCTGGCTCTGGACTCCAGGCTCTGGACCTGATTCTCGGGGCAGTGGGAACACGCAGGAGCTCTAAGCACAGGGGCGTGTGAGTGTGCACTCCAGCCACCACCCAGAGGATGGGCTTGTCCGGTGACCTGTGTGGCCCCGGGGAGAGAGGTCAGGGAGTGTCTGTTGTCCTGGCCTGGGAAGGTGACAGTGGAAGTGGAAGGAGTAGACGGGGTCCACAGAAGTTTCTAAAAGGGCGAGAAACCACCAGGGGCTTCACTGAGAGTTCAGTCCTTCCTGGTCTGTCACTCACACCGGGTCACGCAGGTCTCGGCCTTGGGGATTATGGGTTCTGGGGGAGTCAAAGGTCTCTGTTCCCTCGATTTGGAGCTCAGGGTCGGGGGGTTTGCCGGGCATGACTCTGCCCCCCTAGGATGATGGTAATGTCTGGCACGCAGTAGGTGCTCGGAAAATGCTGGTTGATTTCACTGGACGTCTCCTCACCAGGGTCTCATACACCTTATATGAGGTTCTCCTGGTTCCTGGAGCCACAAAACAGGCTCATTGGCTGCTCGGCCTGGCCTTGGCAACCCACCCTGCCTGGGGCATTCAGCAGAAAGAGCCCCAGCCGGGGGGGCTGAGGCAGGCCCCCTGCACCACCTCCTCCACACCGAGGAGCAGATCCCTGTCTCTTGAGTGGGGACGATAACGTCGACCTATGCTGTGTCAGACTGAATTAGCAAGCCCCACAAGGCCCGGGGGGCAGGTGCTATGATTCTGCCCTTGGGGAGGAGCATCTCATGCACACACCCTGGCATAGAGGACCCCGGGAACCCAGTGGCCTCTGGGCCTCCGTTCCCTCTTCTGTACAGCATGGTTGAGGGGCCTCTGAGCACACGTCCCATGCTGAGGTTCTAGGATTGGCCCCTCCTCTCCCCCTCTGATTCACGCAGGAAGCATTTATAGGAAGACATGAGGCCCGTGCTCTGGTGACACAGGCATTGCTTCAGGAAAGAAATGAAGGAAGTAGAGGAGGGCGGCAACACTGTCTTGCTCTGTCTGATGGAGGGGGGAGGGGGGAGGGAGCCCCACGGGGACCCCGGAAGCTGGAGGAGTCCCCTGCCGTGTGCTCAGGAGGCCTGAGTTAGGCCCAGCCTTGCCATTGGTCGATTGCATGACGTTGGGCACGTTCTTTCACCCTCTGAGCTTCAGTTTCCTCAACTGGAAAATGGGCTGAAGACCTCGACCCAGTCTTCATGATAACCACGGAGGAGTCTGTGTCCACGTGGCGGGGTCCTGAGGGATCTGTGTGGGCACAGCCTTTGTGGGGAGGGATGGCAAGAAGGGGAAAGATAACCACTGCACTAGGGGTCTGGGAGCGGGCGCGAAGCTGAGCACCGTGTGGGTGTGGCCGCAGGAGCCGGCGCTGGGTGGGTGCTTGGGGTTGGATTGTGCGGTCGTCCGTGTTGATTTCCTGTGGGCACTGGTGGCCCTTGGAAGGACAGAGGGGGCCAGAGTGCGACCCCAGGAGGGCGGACTTGGGTTGCCTGGGGGAGGGGCGGGGCGAGTGGGATGCGGCGGCCGAGGCCGCGGAGGCCCCGGCCCCGCCCCCAGCTCGTGGCCCCGCCCAGCTTGGTCCCGCCTCTGCGCACGCCCTCTTTCTTGAGGCCCCGCCTCGGCTCCGCCCCTCTCCTGCTCCGCCCCCGGGGCCTACCATGCTCCGCCTCCAGCCCTGAACCCCGCCTCCAGCCCTGAACCCCGCCCCCGGGCCCGTTTAGCGCTGAGTCCGCGCTACTGGCAGCGCTCTGGGAGCTCCACGTTGCGGCCGCTCCGAGCAATGATTAACCTGGCGGGGCGGCCGGCGCGGGGCCCGGGGCGGAGGCGTGGGGCCGGGGCGGGACCCTGGAGGGCCGCTCGGCTTCCTGCTTTTGCCCAAGTCTCCTCGTAGAGGGCGCCGCAACGGCCGGGGCCCGCGGCGCGGCGTGGCGCAGGGCGAGGTGCCGGGCGCGCGTGGGCGCGGAGCCTGTCGCCGGCGTCACCATGAGGACTCTCCGCAGGTTGAAGTTCATGAGTTCGCCCAGCCTCAGTGACCTGGGCAAGAGAGAGCCGGCCGCCGCCGCCGCGGACGAGCGGGGCACGCAGCAGCGCCGGGCCTGCGCCAACGCCACCTGGAACAGGTAAGGCCGCGCCCTCCCGGCCGGCCCGCGGGCCGCTGGCCCCGGGTGCCAGAGCCAGGGAAGGGGGAGCCCTGGAGCAGGTCCGCGGGCGAGGGCCGGCCCCCAGCGAGGAACTGTGCTGGGGGGCAGCGCGGCACTTTACAGTTTGTAGAGAACTTGCTCCGCCGGAGTTGTGCGGACGGGAAGGGAAGTTTAGTGCAACGTGTTTCTAGAACGGAGGGACGAGACCGCAGACCCGGGGCTGGTCCCAACGCGCCCAGCTGGTGGGTGGTGGGGTGGGCCTGGATCCCGAGAGCCAGCCTCCCCCGCCCTCCCCCCGGGGTCTTCCCACGTCTTCGCTCCAGTGCTCATGGCAACCTGGGAGGTAAATAGAGCAGGAAGTATTTATCCCATTTCGCAGATAAACCTCGCGGGCGCAGTCGGTGGGTTGCCGCTGCGCTTCCTGTTCTGCGTTTAGGTCCCTTTGGTCGGCAGTGGGCGGGTGGCTTTCCCTTGAGCGGCCCCCTGCCCTCCCAGCTGTCAGCAGGGGTGCAGCAGCTGCCCGGCATTCTTTAGACGACCTTCCCCCCGCGGGCCCTTCCCAGACAAGCAGGGGCGTGGGAAGTCCCACCACTCCCTCCCACTTGGTTTGAAGAGCAAGGCTGGGATCTCCGGAAAAGAGACGATTTATTTAGTGGGATTCCCCACCGTGTTTGCTCATGAGCCCTTTTCAACAATAGATATTTCCACCAAAGGGAAAATGGGAGGGCAGGAGAAGAGAGTAGGGCAGGCTATCCAGGGGGCTGTGCCCCCGTCACCGCACACACCCGGCAGTGAAACCCTGCCAGATGCTCCACCGTCTGTGGTCTTGGCCATCGGAAAACCAGCTGTCAGTGTGGACACTCATTTATTCTGTCCATCAGTCGTTTCATGAGCGTCATGGTGGGCACAGGGCTTCCAGCCTGAGACCCTCCTCTGTGCACTAGGCAGGACGCCGTCGTCCAGTCGCGTGCTTGTCTTCTGCCCCCTGCCAAGTTGCGAATTGCTTGAGTGCTGGGACGAGCCTGCCTCAGTTTCCCTATCGGTCAGCGGGCGTACACATTCCTTCTTACAGGACCGGTGTGGGGACAGAGAAGGAAGGACTCTCGCTGGGTAATATCATCAGCTCAGTGACTGCACACTGCCTTCAGAGGCGTTTCCTCCTCTCGCAGAATTGCGGAGAGAAGCGGTCTCCCTCCTCGTTTCTCTGCCGTGGTTTAGCGCGAGGAGCCAAACAGACTTAGTTCAAATCCCAGCTCTGCCTCTTCCCTGCTGCGTGTGCTTGAGCAAGCTGTTTAGCCTCCCTGGTCCTTAATTTCCTTTTCTGTAAAATGGGCCATTGTGGGGGTTAAACGTGAAGATCTGTATTGAAGTCCTCAGCACGTGCCTGGCATGTGGCAGGGCCCCGCAACTTATATTTCAAGCTCCAACTCGTGCTGGGGACAAACTCGTGTCAGGGAGGGCCTGTAGGGACAGGGTTTGGGGGGGCCCTCAGGCGTCTGCTGGTCCCTGAGCTTTCACCACCAGCAGCTTTCTCCTGCTGAGGGGTTCTCCAGGCAGAGGTGGGGGCACCCTGGAGTAGGCTCGGAGTCTTCTGGAGCTCAGGGAGGTGCCTGTAGGGAGAGGCCGCCTGGGTCCCCCCCACTGCTTCTCACTTAAAGGAACTTTCAAACTTCAGTGCCATCCTGTGCCTCGGCCGGGCAGACTGCAGGGCAGCGGCCCGGCCCACAGCCGGCGTCTCTAAGGCCCCGAGCCGCCCAGCCCTTGGACCCACGAGCCCCGCTTGCCATGCGGCACTCCTGCGTGCCGGGCCCCTTCACGGCCCTTGGTGCCCTTCGTAGCCCAGGGAGGGAGTTATGACTACCACGCCCCATATAGAGGTGCAGAGGGGGACGCAGAGAGGACCAGGCAGCCTGCCCGTGTGGACGCCGCAGAGCGGAGCCACCGCTCTCCCTGGGCAGAGGGGGCCCTGAGCCAGGGAGGGGCAGTGCCTTCCCCGCCAGCGTTCCGCAGGTACCACGGGGAGGTCGGGGCCTCTTCTGGTCGCTGCCTAGCTGCCCAGCCCCGATCCTCGCAGTCCTCCCTGCCGGGGCCCCCCAGGACACAGCCTTGGGGGGCGGGACAGTACAGGTCCTGCCTTGCTAGGTTGTAGACTCCTTATTTTGAGTCCAAGATGAACCCCCTTTTTCCACGTGACCACGTTAGCTTCCCGGGGCAACCGTAACAAATTGTCACAAACTTGTAGCTTAAAACCACAGACGTTCGTTCTCTCACAGCGCTGGAGGCCGGAAGCCCCACATCAGGGTGTCGCCAGGGCCTCGCTCCCTCTGGAGGTTCCAGGGAAGGCTCCTTCCTGCCTCTTCCAGCTCCCAGTGGCTCCTTGGCCTGTGGCTGCATCACCCCGTTCTCCGATTCTCCCTTCATCTGGCCACCTTCTCTGTGTCCAAACCTCCCTCTCCTTTCTCTTAGAAAGTCATTGGGCCCCCTAATGTAGCGGCCACCCCAAATCCAGGATGACTTGGTCTCAAGATTCTTAACTAATTACATCTGCAAAGACCCTGTTTCCACATAAGCTCTGGGGTAGCAGGTGGACATGAATTTCTAGGGGACACTGTTCAACCCACTACAGTGGACCCTGGGTCCATCCCCTAAATTCCTTGTGCCTCTGTTTCCTCATCTGGACATGGGGCAAAATACATAGCTTGCTCCCGTGATAGTGGAATCCGTGCACTCACCTAGCCACTCGCTCATTCGTTCATTCATTCACTCTCCGGCACTGGTCCGAGCGGGTGGTGTTGAGCGCTGAGGGGAGGATTAGCCGGGGGACCGCGGGTGCTGACCACACACAGAGGGGGCCCGGGCTCCCTTACGCACGTGCGCAGGGCAGGTCTGAGTGCTGGGTGCCGGGCTGCCGGCCGGCTGGGCCACACTCACAAACCGGAAACTAGAACAGAACCGTCAGAAGCTGTTTCCTAAGCCCCTGCTGCTGCTTTACGGGGCGGGTTTGCCCCCTGTGCCTGGCCCAGGGCACTGCAGGGGAGGGCACAGGGCTGGCTTAGAAGGCTAACCTGTCACTCCCACCTGGAGCCCCTGATCCCCTCCCTCCCGAAGGGCCCGGGCATGGCATGTTGTGTCCCTGTCTGTCCCTGTGTTGGCCCCAGTTAGCTCCTCGCCGGGTGTGCCCCCACGCGTGTGCAAGGCCTCCAGCTGCACGAAGGTCACTGAGCTGAGGGGCCCGCTGGGGGGCGGGCAGGAGTCCCATGTACCCGCGTTTGGGCCAGAGGGTGTACACCATTATGGAGCCCTACTCCTTGCCAGGCCTGGATCTGCCCGAATGCCTGGGGCTTGGTGAGCCTGGCGCCCACCCGCCTTCTGGCTGTGAGAGCAGAGGCCCTGCGCAGGTGGAGCGCGCGCCCTCTCGTTCCCACGGGACCACCTCCGAGGCTGGGCTGATGGTCCTTAGCATCCAGATAGAGAAACTGAGGCCAGAGAAGGAGAGGGACTTGGCCAAGAGCCCCTGCTCACGTTGAGTCTGAACCCTGGCCTGACTTGAAGCCGCTGCCCAGGGACACGTGTGAGTTGGTGTCTGCTGGGGCCGGGCGAGGCGGGGGTTGGTGGTGAGAGCCCGAGGTGCAGCCCTCCCTCCTCATCTGCTCGTCCCTGGTCCTGGACGGGGCCACTGCTGGCCAAAGCCCACAGGGCGTCCTGCACCGGGCCTGTGATTGCTCTATCCCCTGGACGGCGGTGCCCACCAACCCTGACCTGTGCCGGGCCCTGTCCCAACCCCAGGCGTGGAGAAGCTGCTTTCATCCCTGCAACGGCCTTCAAGGTGGGACTTGTTGCCCCCATCTTGCAGATGGGGATACTGAGGTCCAGAGGTGTGGGCACTGCCCAGGTCTAAGTCCAGAGCTTCTGCCACCGCCTCATGGGGTCTCAGGGGCCGGAGGAGGTGGGCTGAAGCCCTCAGGGTGACCGGTTGGTTGGGAGTTGGGGGGTGGAGGCCAGTGGGGGGCCGGTGCTTGGCTTCCCGGCCAACCCTCACGGACAACTTGCTCTGAGTCGGGCCTGGGTCCTGAGCCCCCTGCCGCTCTGAGGCGGTCTGGGAGTGGCCAGCAGAGTCACGGCCCTCGAAGATGTCTGGGAATCTGTGAATACGTTCCCTTACACGGCAAGAGGGACTTGTCAGATGTAATTAAGTAAATGACTCTCAGATGGGGAGATGGTCCAGGTGGACCCAGTGTCACCACAAGGGTGCTAATGGGAGGGAGGCCCAGGGGTCAGAGTTCAAGAAGGAGACGCAAGGATGGGAACCGAGAGGCTGAGGACACCGCACTGCTGGCTGTAAGGATGGAGGGAGGAGTCCTGACCAAGCTGGGAAAGGCCGGGAAGCAGACTCTCGCCCGGAGCGTGAAGGAGGCGCACCTTGATGCCAGCCCTGTGGCACTGACACAGCTTCCGGCTGCAGAGCTGTCAAAAGCCAGCCTTTGGCTGCCTTGCAGCCGCTGTGTGTGGGCCTTGGTTACAGCAGCCAGAGGACACTCGTGTGCTGGGCTTCCCTCCCTCCCCGCCCTGCGCCCTGGGCCCTCACTTCTCCCAGCAGTCGGGGCTCAGGGCCATCCGCTCTCCACCTCCCGGCCCCCAGCCCAGCGTCCAGAACCTGCCCTCCAGCTGGACGGGTGGGACTGTGCGGCCAGGCAGCCATGGGGGCGGCGTGGGCACCCTGCTGTCCCCCTGCAGCCTGTCGGGACGGGGGGTCAGCGCAGTCAGGCGTCTGCCTCCCTGGGCAGGTGGGGCTCTGGAGAAAAGCTCTGAATTCTTGCCTGGAGCCCAGGGAGGAGCAGGGCTGGGAACTGGGGGCCGTGTAAGCCAGGGCCAGGGCACTGAAAGCAGGGTGAGCGTGGGAACGGCCCGCAGGCCTGAGAGTGGTGCCCTCAGTACCCGCATCTGCCAGAGGGTCACCTTGAGGCCCGGAGGGGGTCGGATTGGGTTCCGAGTTGCCTGCCTCCCCTGTGCCTTCACTGGGCGTGAAGAGGAGGCCCGTGGGTGCTTCCCCCGGGGCGACCGGGGCAGAGCGAAGCAGGGCTTCCTCTCTCAGGGCTGGCCTTGGGCCCCTGGGATAATGATGAGGATGTTGGAGGCCCCGGGCCCAAGTTGCACTTCTGTCTGGGGGGATACGTCACATGAGGGCCTCTCCTCTGCCCACCCCACCTCCCCTCTCTCCGGTGGCTCACAGCAGGGCTTTTTATCGACCCAAGGGTTGATCACCCTTGGATGGACAGAGCAGAGGGGGGACTAGAGCCTGGGCTGTCCGGGGTGGGAGCCCAGGCGGGCACACCGGTGGAGCCCAGCGCCTCCGCCCACCCTCGCCCACCCGCGCCCACAGGCCAGCTCCTGAGAAAGAGCCAGGCCTCGACAGCAGGGGGAGGGGCTCGAGGAAGCGCTAACCCCTCTCGGGGTCCGGGTCGCCCTTCTGGGGACACCAAGTGAGAGGGTGAGGCGGGCACCTGGCGGAGGCCTGCCCCCCTCTCTGATTTCTGAGGCTCCAGAGGCAGCGCCAGAGCAGGGTGGGGCCTGAGAAAGGGCAGAGCTCCACCTCTAGGCCTCTCCGCCTCTCCGAGGGTTCCCGGAGGTGTGTTGTCTGTCCCCCCAGAGGCCAGGCTTTGGGGTCCCCCACGCACTCTCTGCCGGACCTTCCTGTGTGGGCAGGTGGGCAACACTTGAGACCGGTGACGGTGGGCCAGGGACCCGCCCCGCTGGGGTCCCACCGGCTCGCAGCACCAC
The DNA here is from genome assembly GCF_964374135.1 of Grampus griseus. Taxonomy (NCBI): domain Eukaryota; kingdom Metazoa; phylum Chordata; class Mammalia; order Artiodactyla; family Delphinidae; genus Grampus; species Grampus griseus. Next base: position 98,063,133 of record NC_139005.1, read on the forward strand.
ACCGGCCCCAGCCGAGCCGGGGCTGCTACAGGCGGGTTCCCCCAGAGGCCTCACCATCAGCCCTTCCCCCCCAAGCCTGACCACAGGGCCCCCGGCCCCCCTGGTGGCAGCAGGCCTTGGCACCGTCCTGCATGCCGTGGGTCCCCACTAAGGGTTCTGGCATCTCCCCTCAGCCCGTGCTCAGGTGACAGATGCTGAGACTTGTCACTGCCCTCCTGTCTCCCTACATGGGCAGAGCGACAGGCCCGGAGAGAGGAGGTGATGGGTCAGCTGCTGCTCGGCCCTCACCCAGAAGTGCCCCGGAGCGCCTGCCGTTTCCAGGGGGCTGCTCCCAGTGCCCCCGGCTGGGCCTCGGTGTGGGAGGCCCCGGGCCGGAGTTTCACTTCTGTCTGGGGGGATAAGTCACATGAGGGCCTCTCCTCTCCCCACCCCTCCTCCTCTCTCTCCCACGGCTCACAGCAGGGCTTTGTTATTGACCCAACTTGGACTTTGGAAAGAAGGCTGCAGAGAAACGGGAAGGAGCGGGGCCTTGCCTGTCCACCAAGCCCAGGTTGAGCAGCTGTGGGGGGCAGGAGGACGGTGGGCCCCGGGCTCCCTTCTGGCCCTGCCGGGCATCGAGCTGTGTGACTCTGGGCCGTCCGCTGGCTTCTCTGAGCCTCAGTGTTTCCTTCTGCAGCCTGGGCTGTCACAGTCCCCACCTCATGGTGTGGTTAGAAGGAGATGGAGGAACCCCGGGGCAGATGGTTGGGCCGTGGGATGCTTCCGGGGGCACATATCCTGCCCCCCCACAGTCACTGCTGATGATGCCGTGGCACACGGAACCCCACAAGGGCTGCAATTGAGTCCCATTGTATGGAGGGGGAAGCTGAGGCACTCACGGTCCAGTCTCCAGAGGCGGGCAGCAGGGAACCCAGAGCTGGGATTCAACCCCAGGCCCGCACCTGAACGAGCCTCGGGGCTGGAGGTGGGAAAGGCAGGGGCAGGGTCCACCAGGGTGGAGGCTGGGCTGGGTGGGGGTGTGGATAGGAGAACTCAAGGGTGACCCTAGGGCTGGCCGGGGCGCTGCTCAGATACACGTAGGGTGGTGCGAGACCCGGGCTGCGGGGAGCCAGGCCTAAGTGGTAAACCAAATAGACCTCCCCTCCCCGCGAAGGAGCTGGGATCAAATGCTGTCTGCACACAGGTGTGAGCAGGGAGGGACCTGACGTCACAGTGAGCCTCAGGGAGAGGGAACAGCAAGGATGATGGCCCTGAGGCAGAAGGAGGCCAGCACTGCTCAGACCCAGGGGTGGGTGGTTCAAGTGACACAGATGGCGATGGGCCCCTGAGGGCCTCGGGGAAAGACTTGTCCAAAGAGCCCGTCTTCCCATCCAAAACTGTGGGTTAAGGTGTCTCCGGGCCGGGGACCAGAGTGGGCTGCGCTCCCTCCGGAAGGCTTACTGGAGGAGGAGGGAGGAGGGACTTGGAAAGGCTGGTGAGAAGAGCAGGGCCAGGCCTGGGAGGCTGACGAGGGTCCCCCACGCTGTCCCCTCGGCCTGGTGGAGACCTGGTCCCCAGGGAGGACTTGGCAAGGCCCCTCTGAGCCTCAGGAGGGGCCGGGCCCCCGGGGCTATGCTCAGGACGCCCCATTTGCCAGCTCCCAGGCTCCTGCAGGTTTGGGAGGGTCTGACCTCTGCCCCCAGCAGCCCCCAGGCTGGGCACGAGTCCGCATCTGTTAGGATTTCAGGGTGGCAGCCATTAGACTTCCCGTCAGACTGTAAATGGGGAACAGCCTTACTGTAGCTGTTCGCCGGAGCCCACCAGGCACTTTTTTTTTGTGTGTGTGTGTGTGTTACGCGGGCCTCTCACTGTTGTGGCCTCTCCCGTTGCGGAGCACAGGCTCCGGACGCGCAGGCTCAGCGGCCATGGCTCACGGGCCCAGCCGCTCCGCGGCATGTGGGATCTTCCCGGACCGGGGCACGAACCCGCGTCCCCTGCATCGGCAGGCGGACTCTCAACCACTGCGCCACCAGGGAAGCCCTCACCAGGCACTTCTGACAGAGCCGAGCACAGCCCCGGCCGTGACCATACCAAGGCTCGGCGCCGGCCGGGCTTTCGTCCTGACAGCAACCTGGGGGCGGGCACATTCGCGGCCTCCATTTCACAGGCAGGAAACAGAAGTTAGAGGGCATGTGTGCCTGGACATGCGAATAAGCAACATTTCAACACCAGGTGCCTGGGTAGTCAGGCGTCGTCGGGTCAGGTGACAAGGCCTCTGGCCTGGCCTGGTCGGGACCAGCTGTGGACCCCTGGGGCACGTCCCTGCACTGCTCAGAGCTGCCTTCACCCACCTGGGGTGCGGGGCCCTGCCCCTGCCCTGCCCCTTCCAGGGTGCGGAACTGGAAGCCCTGCCCACACCTGGCTCCGTGGGGAGAGGGGGCAGCGGTTGGGTGAGCTATGTGGCCTCCCAGAGCTTGGTCCCTCTGAGCCTCAGTTTCCTCATCTGCAAAGTGGGCGGCCAGTCCACATTGCTGGGAAGGGTGGAGCTGGTGAGAGCAGACAGGGGCAGCAGGAGCTTGGGGGCCCCCACCTACTCCATGATGTGAACGGCAGCACGTGTCCAGCTGTCCCTCTACACCAAGAACCACACAGCTCATCTGCAGTGGTGAGTTTAGAGCAGCAACCCAGTCCTGAGTGGAGGGCGGTGGAGCCCCCCAGACCTGGTTCTCCCCCTTGGGAGCTTATGGCCGGTGGTGAGGGCTAACATGAAAGTAAATCGGCAGAGTGCCGGGACCTAAGTCTGCACGGGGAAGGGAGGCGGTCAGGAGGGCTTCTGGAGGCAGTGGCCTCTGAGCCAGGGCTCCAGTATGAATAGCTCCTTGCCTAGTAGATAGCATAAGGCCCCCCCACCCCGCCCCAGGTAGGAAGGGCAGTGGGTACAGAGACCCTGAGCTGTGGCTCCCCTGGCGGCTCCAGTACTCTGTGAGCATTGGGTGCCCAAGAATGCGGGGAGGGGCCATTCCAGACGAGCCTTGAATGCCACATTCAGGCCTTGGGCTGTACCTGCAGGGCCCAGGGCAGGGGGCACTGAGTGCATGAGGAGGTGCCTGTGCGATCAGAGGCCAGGCGAGCATGGAGGAGAGAGAAGCGTGCAGCAGAGCTCTAGCGGGTAGAGATTGTTGGGGCTTCAGGGTCTGTAGGACCTGGAGGGCCAGGGAGAGTCAGGGTGCGTTTCACCAGGTAACTACCCGGCTGCTCCTTTGAGCCAGGTGAGAGCACACAGTCATAGACGGCACAGGGCCCTGTGCGCTGAGGTTTATAGATGGCCGTGGGAACCCATCAGTCAAACGAGTCCCGGATAAACATGTAGGTGCACACTGACAAGTGCTGTAAACGCTGTGACCTCTTGTGACCTGAAGGAAGGATCCACGTAGACAGGCGTGGGGGGTGAGGGTGGGGACCAAGCAGAAGAAAGGACATGTGCAAAGGTCCTGTGGTGAGGGCAGCTTCCCCAGTGGGGCCAGGTGCAGATAACACAGGTACCCAGTTCAGTGAGGCAGGCGCTGGCTCACAGGCACCTGGAAGCACAGGGTGAGAAAGCCAGTTGGACTTGGTTATGTTTGGGGGTGCGAGAGACCATCAGAGGGTGTCCCCTAGTTTCCAGCCTGGAGGCAGAGGGTTCAAGAACATGGGAAGGGAGGCAGAGTGTGTGGAAGGTAACCCAGTGACAGCCTGGAGAGGTGACCGGTGGCAGGCCTGGGGCTCCAGGGAGGCTGGGGCTGGGAGCCCAGGATCTGGCGCTCAAGATGGGAATTGAGGCTCTGGGGCAGATGGGGTCCGATGGGGCGGCCAGTCCCTGTGCTCCAGGCCTGCCTTCGAAGCGCAAGGGCTGGCGCCCTGCTTCTGACCGGGCCCCTTCTGTTCCTCGAGGAGAGCGGGAGGGGCTCAGTGGGAGGGGGAAGGAGGGGAGGAGTCTTAGGGCCTCTGGACAGCAGCGCTCGTCTTCCGTCCCCCACGCAGCATCCACAACGGGGTGATTGCCGTCTTCCAGCGCAAGGGGCTGCCCGACCAGGAGCTTTTCAGCCTCAACGAGGGCGTCCGGTGAGTGGTCGTTTGTCCCATCCAGGCCTGGGTCTGTAAGTGGTGGGAGGGCTGTGCCAGGTGGGAGGCCTGCCCCCCCCACCCCGTGGGTCCACCAGCCTCAGGTTCTGCCTTTGGAGCCCAGGTGGGCAGTGACCACCACGTGGACCTTGACCCCAGGCCCTGTCCTGTGGCCTTCACCCCCACCCTCCTGAAGACTCCTTTTCAGGGGAAACAGGGAGGGACTGGGACAGTGGCTCAAGATAACGCCCACATGCCCCGCTGGTGTTAAGCATCACAAAGCGTATTTGTTCTGTTAAAAGAGGAAGGACTGGAACTTCACTGGTGGCACAGTGGTTAAGAATCCGCCTGCCAACGCAGGGGACACGGGTTCGAGCCCTGGCCCGGGGAAGATCCCACATGCCACGGAGCAACTAAGGCCGTGCGCCACAACTACTGAGCCTGCGCTCTAGAGCCCACGAGCCACAACTGCTGAGTCCGTGAGCCACGACTACTGAAGCCCACGCACCTAGAGCCCGTGCTTCTCAACAAGAGAAGCCACCGCAATGAGAAGCCCGTGCACCGCATCAAAGAGTAGCTCCCACTCGCCACAACTAGAGAAAGCCCGCGCGCAGCCACGAAGACCCAACGCAGCCAAAAATAAAGTTAAAAAAAAAAAAAAGAGGAAGGACCCACCTGCCTAATGATGGGAGTGTTGTTCCCAGAAAAGCAATCACAGCCCCACCGAGTACCCCTCATTTCCTGTGAATAGCTGAGAATTGAGCGCTTGTGAAGGGGCCCAGCATGGACCAGCTTTGAGGGAATCTGCGGAGCCGAGGCATTAGTCCTGCGTTTTAGTGGAGGAGGCTGGAGCTCAGAGAGGTCGAGAGACTTGCCCGGGGTCACAGCTGCCGCAAGGAGGCATTTCCCACCTCTGTGCTCTTTCCCTCACGCCCTGGCCTGTGCCACCCTGTCCCTACAGCAAAAGAATATGCAAACCTCCTCATCAGCTTGGGGCAGGGTCCCCCCACTCCAACCCTAAATGGCCCTTACAGACAGATAAACCGAGGCCCAGGGAGGGAAAGGGGCTGCCTGCGGTCACAGCAGGGGCTTGTAGCCTCTCCCAGGCCTGATGTGTGTGACCGTTGCAGGGGGTCCTGCTTTTTTTGGGCTCATGTGGCCACTCAGGGGTGGGGCCCCAGGAACCCCATTTTCCTAATATGCCTCTGCATCCCTCGGCTTTGCCCAGCCATGAGAAGGGCCGGGGATGGTGCAGGGTAACAAGGCTCTGATGTCTGGCCGTCATTCTTGTTTTCTGCCATTTTATACGCGTGTGTGTGTGTGAGTGTGTGTGTGTGTGTGGTTTCGTGTATTCACAAGTTGTGCAACTGTCGTTAATTCCAGGGCGTTTTCATCACCTCAGAAGGATACCCCATATTTATAGACAGGTAGTCCCCATTCTCCTCTCCCCCCAGCCCCAGGCCACCACCAAATAGGCATAGCTTTTGTTTTTTTAAGATACAGGTTGTCCTTTTACAATGTACAGTTCAGTGGTTTTTAGTACATTCACAAGCTGGTATAACTCTCACTATTTAATTCCAGAACATTTTCCTCACCCGCCCCAAAAAAAGCCTGTACTCCTTAACGGTCTCTCCCGGTTACCCGACCTCCCCCAGCAGCCTCTGGCCGACACCAGTCAACTTTGTCTCCATGGATTTGCATATCCTGGACATTTCATATAAATGGAGTCGTGCTACATACGTGTGGCCTTTTGCATCTAGCTTCTTTCACAGCGTGATGGTCCTCCACACTCGGGGGTCATCCAGGCTGGGGCAGGTGTCAGCGCTTCGTTTCTTTTTATGGCCAGAGAATGCCCCGTTGTGTGAAAAACACCACTGTGTTTATCCAGTCATCTGTTGATGGACATTTGGGTCGTTTCCACCTTTTGGCTGTTGTGAGCAGCGCCGCTGGGAGCATCTGTGTAGGAGACCTTGTGTGGATCTGTGTTTCCACTGCTCTCGGGTCCGCACCTGGGGCGGAATGACTGGGTCATATATCGGCTCTACCTGTAATCTTTTGAGGAACCGCCCAGCTGTTGTGCACAGAGACTGCACCATTTTACGTTCCCACTAGCTGTGAGTGAGGGTTCGATTTCCCCACTTTTTCACCGACACTTGTTACTGCCCGGCTTTTTTCTTTTCCGCCTGGGGTTTTGATTCTAACAGCACTAGTGCAGGTGAAGTACCATCTCGGGGTTTGGGTTCGTGTCCCCCTGGTTACTCACGATGGGGCATCTTCCCACACGCTTATTGGCCATTTGTGTATCTTCAGAGAAATATCTAGTCACGTCCTCACGTCACTGGGCTAAGGGGGCGGGTCTCCCGCTGCAGGCGGCCCCCAGCCCTCACTGGCACCGTGGGGTCTTTGACTCCTGCCCTCCCGCCCACAGGCAGCTGCTGAAGACGGAGCTGGGGTCCTTCTTCACGGAGTACCTACAGGTGGGTGCTCTGTGCTCTCCTGAGGGGTTGCTTCCTGAGCTGGCCAGAAAGGGCGGGGGTAGGGGCCACTGGCTCCCGGTGGGTACGTGGAGCTCTGGGTTCAAGGTCTCCGCCTGGCCATGACTCAGTTTCCCCCGTCTAGCCAGTGTGGGTTGTTGGGTAGGTTATACGGTGAGATGCAGGTGAGGACTCACCACCCTGCCTGGCACGTGGCGCGACTCGAGGTCAGTTTTGTGATTAGTTGTCCACCTCCTCCTGGAGCATCGGGGTGGGTCCCCAGAGCCCACGGGTGGCTCATCTGCAAACCCCAGGGCCCTGAGCCGCGTGGTGATGATGTTAGCGTGGCACCAGTGTCGCCGAGGCTGAGCTGTTGTAGGCGCTGCGGCCGCAGGCTTGCAAAGTGGATGAACACATGGAACCCTGGGGCTCGGGGAAGGGAGAGGACCCCCGAGGTCGCACAGGCAGGAAGGCAGAGATGCTGCAGGCAGGGGCGTCCTCACGCAGCCTCGGAGTATCGTGCCCACCCTCCCGGGGGAGGGCGAAGTGAGGACCAGCCTGAGGCTCCTCCCATCCTGTGGGTTTAGGGTTGGTTTTTTTTTAATTTAACAGCTTTATTGAGGTGTAATTCACCTAACCATACTGCACACCCACTGAAAGTGTGCAGTTCAGTGGTATGCAGTGTATTCACAGAGTTGGGCAACCGTCACTGCTAATTCCAGGGCTTTTTCATCACCCCAAAAGGAAACCGCATGTTTATAGCTGGGTAACCCCCCTTGCCCTCTCCCCCAGCCCTAGGTCACCACTAGTCTATTTTCTGTCTCTGGATTTACCTGTGTGGACATTTCACGTCAGTGGGATCTCACAGCGCGTTGCTCTTTGTGTCTGGCTTCTCTCGCTGAGCACAGAGTTTTCGAGGTTCGTCCATGTTGTGCCCGTATCAGAACCTCATCCCTTTTTACGGCCAAGTAGTACTCCACAGTGCGGCGAGACCACGTCTTGCTTATCCATCCGTCCGTCTGTGGTCCCCGGGTTGTTTCTACTCTCGGGCTGCTATGACTGCTGCTGAGACCACGGGGCGTCACTCAGCCACGCCCAGAGTGAGAGTGCAGGGGGGCTGCCGTTGGAGCCTCATGGCAGTGGGTGATGGCAGCGCTCAAGCCAGGCCTTTGGTCCCGGGGCCCCTCGTGCCCGAAAGTCCCTCCTTCCTTGTGGGATGCGGGGGCAGCTGCCTGCCCGCCCGCTGAGCCTGAAACAGGAGGCCCAGGCCTGGCCTGTCTCTTGGGGGCGGTGAGGGTGGGGTCCCCGCACCACCTCCCATCTGGGACAGCCTGGTTGGGTCAGTTGCCCACGTGCGCCCGGGGAGCTGAGGTTCCAGCTCTGCAACGACTGGACCGGGATGTCGGTGAGTCCTTCCCCCTCTGGGCCTTGGCTGCCTGTTGGCGGAGCCTTGGGGGCCCTGGGTACCCCTGGGGCGGTGACAGCATCTCCACGTGTGCCTTGCAGAACCAGCTGTTGACAAAAGGCATGGTGATCCTGCGAGACAAGATCCGCTTCTACGAAGGTGAGTCTGGTGGCCGCTGCCGGGACCGGGTGCCGGGCCACGCTGCTCGTGGGGTGGCCGCTGGGAGCCGTGGCCTTACATGGGCTCCACCTGGGGCTGTGGGTGGGTGGTGTGGCCCTTCTGGTCGAGAGAGTCCAGAGGGGCAGAAGCAATGCCTCGAGGGCAGCAGGGCTGAGATCTGACCCCGGGAGGGGACCCTGCTGGGAAGAGCATCTGCCCCCCATCTTGCTGGGGCCCAGGAGGGCTGAGGGATGTCTGGGAGAAGGCCCCTGCTTCACCTCACTGCCCACGAGGGCTTCTGGCCCCCGTGAACCCTGTCCCAGCAGCCTGGGAGAACCCCCATCAGGATCTTTGAGGACCGGAGGGGAACTGGCCTAGACCCGGGGGAAGAGGTAGAGCTGGAAGCTGCCGCCTGGAGGACCAGCGGATGTGGGCTCCCTGCCAGGGTTTGGGGCCCAGGCTTGGTGCGGGGCTTTCTGGGCAAATTTTCTCTTTTAATGCTCATACCTACCCTGTGAGGCCTTTGGGTCACTGTACCCATTTCACAGATGGGGAACAACGCAGCGATGGCCCTCAACGTGTCCATAGCCACAGTGCACGTAAGGGGTGGAGGTGGGATTCGAACCCAGGGCATCCCGACTCCAGAACACACCCCCTTTGCCCTTCTAGGGGCAGGCCCACAAGTCACAGCTGGCCTCGCTGCCCAGCTCGGGCCCCAGCAAGGAGAGGGAGGTCCTGGCCGGCCGCTGTCTCCTTCTGCCAGGCCCAGAGCCCTGGCAGGATGTGCCCGGTCCCGGAACCCTTGGGCTCCCTGTGCCCATGGGCTGGGGGTGACAAGTACTGTGTGTACACTTCCCGGCAGGAGTGAGTTGGTGTAGAGAGAAATCAAATTATGGGGGGAAACGCAGCTCAAACCGGCACATCTTGCTACGGGTCCGCTGTATGTCAGGCCCTGTGCAGGTCACGACCCTCCCTCTGTGTACCAGGCACCAGCCGCCGTACGTCCTCACCCTGTGCTGGGCTTGTCCCAAGAGTTTCCATTGCCTGACTCCTAGATCACCCCACAACCCTGTGAAGAAGCTTCCATTGTTGTAGCCACTGAACACTTGGGGAAACTGAGGCACAGAGGGGCTGAGTAACTCGCCTGAGCCCCACAGCCCTACCTGGCAGCCTGGCTCCCGAGCCTGCACTCCTCTCTGTAGTGCTCCAGGTTCCTCCTCGAGTTCTCAGTGACCCCAGGAAGCACGGGTCGTAGCCCATTTCACAGAGGCAGAGACCGAGGCTTGGGGTGCTCAGCGTAACTCAGAGCCCCGTGTCCTGTGTTCCTCCTGCACCGCCTCTGCGTGTGTCGAGGGGAAGCAGCCAAGGCAGGAGCCTGAGAAGGGCTGTGAGGACCACAGACGTGGGGGCAGGAGGCACAGGCCGCTGGGCGTCCGGGCGGGCTTCCTGGAGGGGACAGCACCGAGCCAGCAGGCTCAGCACATTCCGGCAGTGCCTGCCCTCCCACCAGCTCCGGCCCAGGGGAGCTGGGACCTTAGCAGAAGAGGCGCTTTGTGTGGCTTGGTGGAGTCCTGCCCGCAGTGGCCGTGTCCGCCAGGCCACCCAGGAGGGAGCACCGACCCCATCCAACCGCCCTTGGCCTCAGGCACAGGCACAGAGCCCCAGGCTGAGGGCCAGGGGGCCCGGCCTCCAGTTCCCTTCCAGCCACAGACTGTCACTTCCTTCTGTCCCCACCTTAGCACAGGGGGTTAGACAGGCTCCACCCATGTGCTCACTACAGGTCAGGCCCCAGGTAGCCTTTGGGGACCTGGAGATGGACCTAGGCCCTGCCTGGCAGGGGCTCACAGCCCAGCTGGGGACACAGACATGGACCAGACAGTGAGAGTCCACTGTGATGAGTGTCAAAGTGAAGGGAAGCCCTGGGGAAGGAAGGGCTAGTTCCACCTTGGCAGTCAGGGAGGGCTGCGTGGAAGCGGCAGCCTTTGAGTCAGGCCTCGAAACATCGAGAGGACATCTGCCCCCCTTCAGCCAATGCAGTGGGGACAGTGGCTGACATCACACCCCGAGGAGCTGCCTTGGGAGCCTCCCCGTTCTGCCTACTACCGGGTCCCAGGGAGAGCTCTTCCTTAAGACTACTCCCTGCGGCCAGCCATGTCCTCAGCCCGTGCCTCTGCTGGAGGTGGTGGGTAGCCCCATGAGGGGCAGCCCAGGACATGGCCACCTGCCCCCCTCCAGCCTCCAGCAAGGCCTTGAACCCGAGCACAGTGATTCCTGGAAGTGGGAGGCCTGGAGGGGCCTTGAGGTGGAGGCCTCCCTCCCTGGGGCCACATTCAAGGTGGTGGTTCGGTGGGCTCAGCTGCAGCGGGGGTAGCTTCTCAGCAGCCGGACGCTCTGGGACTCCGAGGGGGAGCCCAGGGTTTCTGCAGGCTCCGGGCCCTGGGCTCTGCCTGCCCTGCAGGAATCCCAGCCTGTTAAGGTCAGGCCACCAAACTGCACTGCGACGGCCCTCACACGCTCTCCTCCGAGCCTGGCCACCCTCCTCCAAGCTCCTGCTGTGGCCTTTCCGACTGCCCTCTGGTCACCACTAAGATCTGAGCTAAGAGCAGCCTGGTGCATTCCGTCTCCAGGGCCTGCACAGTCGGACTGAAGAAAGGAAGACAGACAGGCTGACCCACGCCCCATCCTGGGAGATCCAGCTCAAGGGCACGGCCGCTGGGTGGCGTGTGTCCTGAGCGTCGGCGCGGCCTCAGACCACGCGGGCCCGCTAGTCAGCGCCAGGCTAACAGCTGAGCACTTGCTACAGGGTAGCTTTTGGCCTTTGAGTGTGGACATGTTGATCACGCCCATTTTACAGAGGACCACACTGAGGCTCGGGCTGAGGGACCCCCTGGGGCCCCAGGGCGGTACTTCGACGCCGTGTGCTTGACTCACCCCTGCCGACCCTGGTGTCCCCAGACCGCAGTTCCCAGGCAGCAGAGAGCCCAGCCAGGACACGGAGCCGAGCTTCCTGGCCCCTTGGTCGGCGTGTGGCTCTGGCGGGGCCTGGACTGTACGACATCCCCTTTCCGCCCCGCGGGCTGGAGAGCAGCCTGCGCTCCGCAGACGCCGCCTGGCCCGCGCCCAGAGCCGCCCCACGGCCGCCTGGGGAACTGAGCCGCCTTTCTTCTCGCCGGTGATGGCGGGGACCTCAAGGGACCTTTGTATGCAGGCAGAGCTCCTCGGGTGGTGGGCACCCACCGTCCTGGGTTCCATAGAGCCTGCTGTGGGCTGTGGGCCCCCGGTCGGACCAGGAGCTGGCCGCCAGCCAGGGTGCTCCAGTGCCGGCAGACGGGCTGCATGGAAAGGTGGACCCGCCCTCACCACAGTCACCCCCACCAGGCTCCCCTCCCAGAGCCCGGCACCCACACAGACCGGGGGGCTTTATGGGGGGGAGGGGTTGGGGGGCTCAGAGCCCAGGAAAAGGGAGCACAAGAGGCAAAGGCCCTTGACCGACCTCCTGGTTCCCACGGAAACCTTGAGGAGTCGGGCATGGGCGGTGCGCTCTGGGAGGCTGGCCAGCCCGTGGCCCTGGCCCCTCCACTCCTGGGGATGCCCGCCACCACGGCCGTGTTTCTCCAGCCAACCGCCAGTCTGGCTTCCAGGTGGGGTCCCGCCAAGCAGCAGAGGCCTCGGCGACATGTCCCGGAGGCCTGCTTATCCTGACCCAGCAGCCTTTCATCCCAGCTCTCCGCTCCTTCCAGGCAGAGGGGCTGAGGGTTCAGCACTTGGTGTTTCCTGGGGGAGTGCAGAGCCGGCTGGGGGGCACCTCAGCTGTCCCCACCCCCAGGGTCTGTCCACCTTGTGACTGGCGCTGCTGCTTCCCCAGAGCCGGCAGAAAGGCCCACAGAGCTTGTCCAAATGCCTGCTTTCCACACGTGTACTTCCATGGTTCATGTGCCAAGGGTTTCAGTCCACCAGGCAAAACGGTCCTCCTGAATTAGCTTGGATATCACCTCCTCCAGGAAGCTCTCCCTGCGTGACCCCCTCGTGCCTGGGACCATTGCTGCTGTTGGATGCCGTTTCCCTGGCTCCCCAGATCCCAGCCCAGGCAGCCTGGGTGGTGGGGACGCAGGCCCTCGAGGCAGAGACCCGCACCTCTGAGGCCCAGGCACCTCATCTGCCCGCTGGGGGTCACTCCTCCCTCGCCAGGGTGGCTGTTCACTGTCCCGCTGCCCTGTCACGTGGTGAGACTGGAGCAGTTTTGGGCTCAGCTGGGTCCCCAGTGCCAGGCCTGGCACAGCATAGCTGCTGTGTGAATGTCTGTCAGGTGGACAGAGGGACAGACGGATGGGTGGGCGGAAGGAGGGGGAGGGTGGATGAGGCAAGGGTGTGAGTGGCGCGCCTGTCGGGCTGTGGCCGTAGGGCTTGTGTGCAGAGGAAACGGACCCCCTGGCACCTCTCTGCCCCAGGCCCTGCTTCATCTCCTTTCCTCCTGTCGGCTCTGAGGGGTTCGCCCTGCTCCAGCCCCGTTTTATTAGTGGGGCAGCTGAGGCTCAGGGGCGTGAAGCTGGGCATCCGGGCCCATTACCCTGGCAGGTGGGGGGGCCTTCCAGGGCCCGGCCCTCAGCTCCCACGTCCTCCTGCTGCCAGGAGAGGTGACTCGCGACCTGGGAAGGCGGGAAGCATCTGCCGGCGCCCCTTGGGGTAATGGTGATGGTCCCTGTGCCCACAGGACAGAAGCTGCTGGACTCGCTGGCAGAGACCTGGGATTTCTTCTTCAGCGACGTGCTGCCCACGCTGCAGGCCGTCTTCTACCCGGTGCAGGTGAGCGGCTCCTGGGCCACAGGGACAGCCGATCCCGGCCTGGGGGTGGGCACACCTCTGCCCTTGTTGCCACGTGTGGGCCATCTGCGCCTGCGCTCGCCCCCGGACCTCCCAGAACCTGCTCCCCACCCCCAAGACGGGCATAAGGACAGCTCCATGCTCAGAACCTTGGGAAGCCCTTAGCAGCACACAGTGGGCCGTGCCCTGCCCGCAGTAGGGGCTCTGTGCGTGACAGCCACCCTTCCCTTGCCTGAGGGAGCCGCGTGGGGCCCTCTCTCCGCAGAACGAGGATCATCTGGGGAGGAGGACGGGGTGGAAGGGGATCTGGGGGTCAGTGGTCCGTCCCTGTATCTGGCCCCAGAACTGGTGGGGGCAGGGGAGCAAGGGTCTCACGTGATAGCGGCGGCCCCCACGTCTGCAGGGCAAGGAGCCGTCGGTGCGCCAGCTGGCTCTGCTGCACTTCCGGAACATCATCACCCTCAGTGTGAAGCTGGAGGACGCGCTGGCCCGGGCCCGCGCCCGCGTGCCCCCCGCCGTCGTGCAGATGCTGTTGGTGCTGCAGGTGCGCGGGGCCCGTGGGGGCTGCGCTCAGCCCGGTTACGGGCACAGGCGGCATGTCCCAGGCTCCCCAGGGACAGAGCCTGAGATGTGGGTGTGGGGCCACGTGACTTCTCAACGGTGGGGGAGGGCGGGGGTGGGGAGGGACTCCCAGGAGAAACCTGGGAGGGAGAAGGAAGCAGCGGGGGCTGAGAAGGAGCTGGACGAAGGTGTGGGTTCGTTCACAAGAAGGCCGGCCCGGGAGCCCACAGGGAGCCCAGGAGTGTGGACAGAGTGTCCCTCGAGGGCAGCGGGGCCAGGCCTTTACTCCCCCATCGGTCAGTCACTGAGGTTGGGGGCCACCGCCTCCCGCTCCCCACAGCAGTTCCAGACATTTCTGAAGGACCTTTCTGCAAACTGCCGCGCCCCAAGCCCTGTGGCGGGCACGGCACCCTACAGTTTGCCAGCCTGTCTCACTGTCACAGCCCCAGGATGAGCACCGTCAACCACCCCATTTTACAGGTGGGGAAGTAGAGTCCTCACTTGCCCGGAGCTGTGATGGCTGGGAGCCTGGCCTTCCCTGAGGCTGACAGGCTCCCAACCCTGTTCACTGTCCTGAACCCACCCGTGCACGTGGAAGTCCTTCTAAATTTATGTCTGTGAGGTTGGTCCTGGGGCCCAGGGCAGCTGGTTGAAGATTCCAGAGCAAAGAAGGGGCTGATGAATGTGGACGTTAGAAGGGTTGAGGGGCTACACTCGGTGGGAGCCAGTGGTCGTCCTGGCGGCCACGCAGGGCAGCGACTGGCGGGACATTGCATCCCTCGGCCTGTTTCCTCGAAGGATAACGAGGAGAAATCGACACAAAGTCCTCCGTGGTGCACTTCCCCTTGGGGGCGGGAAGTGACGAGGCTGGGATTTCAAGCCAAGGCATAAGGTCTCATCTTGATCCCTTGAACAGCACCTGGGTGGCGGCCAGGCCGGGGTGGTGCTGCCCCCTGGTGGTCGCTGTGCCTCATGCAGCTTCTGGGCTTGGCCCCATTTTCCCCCAGAGCGTCCTTCTACCCCTCGTGGGTGCGACCCCTACCCCCAGCCACAACCCTTTGCTCTCGCCTTGGCCTCCACTTTGAATGGCCTTGTCCCAGCCCTGCGGTGAACTTGTCCCCACTGTTTTCAAGTCCCAGATGGACCTGAGGTCACAGCTACTGGTCAGCATATCTTTTGAGGGCCTACTATGTGCCCCATGCTTCACGTGCAGAATCAAAGCTCCTTCTCACCGGGGTCCCAGAAGCTGAGTGTCAGCCCTGCATCTGAGTGTGGTACACAAATAATGCAGCCCCGGGGCCCGCATTTCCTCACCGGGCAATGGGGAGCAGAGACCAGACTCAGAAACAAATGCTGGGAATGAAGGGACACAAAGTTTGTGAAACGCCCAGCGCAGCTCAGCAGTAACGCCATCCTCATCCACGGCACTGTTGCTGGGGGCGGGGGCGGCTCCTCCAGGTCCATCTGGATGACTTCCGGGGGCACCCCCTCCTTGTCCAAACACAGCTGGATCCGTGGGTCTGTAGTGATGTCCCCGCTTTCGTTTCTCACGTTAGTCGTTTGGGTCTTCTCTCTCTCTTGTCTGCAGCTGGTCTGGCTAGAGGCTTGTGGGTTTTATTGATCTTTTCAAAGCTTTTGGTCTTGATTTTCTCCATCCATTTTTCTGTTTTCAATTCCGTTGATTTCTGCTGATTCTTATTTTTTTTCTTCTGCTTACTTTGGACTTAATTTGCTCTTCTTTGTCTAGTTTCCTAAGGTGGAAGTTTACAAGACTGCTTGTAGACTTTTTATATTCTAATGTATCCATTCAGTGCTATAAATTTCCCTCTAAGCACTGCTTCGACGCATCCTGATAATTTGGACGTTGGCGTTTTCATTTTCATTTAATTCAAAATATTTAAAAACTCTTCTTTGACCCCTGTGTCATTTAGAAGGGAGTTGTTTAATCTCCGTGTGTTTGGGGGTTTTCAGTTATCATTGTGTTACGGATTCCTGGTTTAATTTCTTTGTGGTCTGAGGGCAGACGTTGTACGATTTCTGTTCTTTTAAATGTGTCGAGGTGTGTTTTATGGCCCAGAACGTGGTCTGTCTTGGAGGATGTCCCACGTGAGCTTGAGAAGAATCTAGATTCTGCCATTGGACAAGTTGTCTATAGATGTCAGTTATATCCAGTTGATTGATGGTGGTGTTGGGTTCATCTGTGTCCTTCCTGATTTTCTGCCTGCTGGATCTGTTTCTGAGAGGGGTGTTGAAGCCTCCAGCTAGGAGGATGGATTTCTCTGTCCTCGCAGCCCCGTCACTTTTTGCCTCCGTAGTTTCCTGCTCTGTGTTAGGTCCGTACACATTAGGGATTGTTATGTCACCTCGGAGAAGTGACCTCTTTACCATTAGGTAATGACCTTCCTTATCCCTGATAGATTGCTTTGGTCTGAAGTCTGTCCTGTCTGAAATTGACATGGCTCCTCGTGCTGTGATCTGTGTTATCGTGATCTGTGATCCGTGTTCTCACATACAGTCCTGCACTCCCTTACTTCTCGTCTGTGTGTGTCTTTAATAGTTTAAGTGGGTTTCTTGTAGGCAGCACAGAGTTGGGTTCTCGCTGTCTTGAATCGTCATTCAATGTTAACCTGGGTGTATCTTGCTTCTTAACTGCTGGCAGCCCCTTGGGGATGATTCATTCGTTCAGAGACATCATTCGTTCAGCAAGCACTCGCTAAAAACCTGCTGTGTGCCCGGCCCTCTGCCGGGGGCGCTGGGGACCCAGAGCCTGCCTCCTGGTCAGCTCACAGCTGAGTGGGCAAGGCCACGGCTGTCCTGTGGGCAGCCTCATTTTCCAGGCTTTGGCTCCAGTGAAATGGGAGGGGTGGAAAACCCTTCAAAGCTATGAATGAGGGCAGGTGTTGGGAGGCGCTGGATGGTGCCTGGCCGGGGAAGCAGTGTGGGAGGGGGAGGGGCGGCTCTATCAGATGGACGGGCCTTGACCACTCAGCTTAGATACAGACCTGGACCTGGGCCTGGCCCAGGGGGCAGCCTGTCCTGCCTACAGTGCTCCTTGGGGCGAGGGAGTGAGGGTGCGGGTCCAGGTGAATGAGCTTGGCCCCCCAGGACTGCCCAGAGCCTCTGGGAAGCCAGCTCACGGAAGGGGACACACAACTGTCCCGAGGGGGAGGTGCAGGGTGCCCAGCCTAATTTGGCCACAGACCCCTTTACCGCAGGCATCATGGTCTCCCAGCCACGCGAGCTCCTGTGTGCAGCGGGCAGCCACGAGGGCGTTAAAGCAGGAGGGTGGCTCAGAGGCCCCAACCCAAGAGATGGCTGGGAAGGGAGGGTGCGGGGCCACCGCCATGGGGGCCAGGACCCCGGGGGAGGGGGAGGGCGCCGTTCGTGGTGGCCTTTGAGCTAAGCACGGCTGGGCTAGGGAGGCAGGGAACAGGCCGACCAGCGGACCCCCGCACCCCTCCCTCTTGCAGGGGGTGCACGAGTCCCGGGGAGTGACCAAGGACTACCTGCGCCTGGAGACGCTGATCCAGAAGGTGGTGTCGCCCTACCTGGGCACCTACGGCCTCTACTCCAGCGAGGGTGTCTTCACACACTCCTGCATCCTGGGTAGGCGTCGCCTGGGCGTGGGTGGGAGCAGGGTGACCCCTGGCCCCATCCACCTCTGCCCGGTCGGGGGCCCAGGCCTCCCAGGGGGGTCATGCAGAACCAGATGTGCAGCCACGGCAAACCTGACCTAAGCATCCACCGGCCGTGCTGTGTGCGGGGCACCGGGCAGAGGGCGGGTCACGTGGGATCCCTCCTTCAAGGGCTGACGTCACAAGTGGTGCTGCAGTGACTCCCCTGAGAGCCCGGCAGAGACCCCCGCACCCGCCACGGAGGTCACATCCGAGCTCAGTCCTGAAAGTCAGGAGTTGACGAGGGAGAGGACCCAGCATGTGCAAAGGCCCGGAGCCCAAGAAGTCCTGGCTTATTTGGGGACTCACGGGGGATGTGGAGGGGTTGTGAAGTGGGCATGGCTGGGCGTCCTGGGGCTGCCTGGCCCCATCGGTTCGTTCAGCACTGTAAACTGAACACCTACTGTGCGCCAGCCCCTGTTCTTGGTCCTGAGGGTTCAGCAGAGACCAAGCCCCACACTCATTTGCTCTTGTCCACCAGGGGAGGCAGACCAATGAGTAAACCATCCCCAGATGAGCGCCCAAGGGGACCAGTGCCCAGGTGACATGAGGGCCATGGGCGGGGAGCTCAGGGAAGGCCAGACTGGGAGCTGAAGGGCAGGGAGGATCCAGGCCTGGGAAGAAATGCATGAAGAGAACCAAGGGGACAGCGGTACGAGAGCTCATCAGGAGTGTCCCCTCGTCCAGAGGGCCCACCCACCTGCAGTTATAAAACCTGCCCAGCTAGCATGTCCCAGCTCCGGCGGGGCTCCAGCAGCTGGAGGAACTTTGAGGTCTGTGTGGCCCTGGACACCGAGACCCCTGCCAGGCAAAGAGGGAGCCTGTGTCCTGTGGTCCAGGACAGCCTCTGGTTCATCCCGCTCAGCCCTGCCACCTGGTGGTCAACTCTGGACCTGCAGGGTCCTGAGTGGGAGCCTGAGACCTGCCCCTATATCCATCCTCCCCCACCCCCGGGGTCACCCCCCACACTCAGAATAAACCCCAGCCCTGACCTCATGTGCTGCGCCATCCGGGCACTTGCCACTGCCCGACCTGTGGCCCACCCAGAGGAGTTTCTAGTCACACACACACACAGTAGGACTCCAGCTCTGAAGACAGGGTCTGTGTCTGCCTAAGAAAGTGCTGGCCCTTAGCAAGTGCTTGGGTTTGTTGACTTTCCGCAGGTGAGGAAACTGAGGCACGTGCACAGGTCCCTGGCAAGGTGCATGTTTGAACCCAGGCGGTTGACTTGAGGCCCCCCGCCCCCATTCCAGGCTGAGAGGCCAGACCGAGGAGAGAAGGAGGTCACGTAGGGCTGGACCTAGTATCAGCTGGGGTGGAAACCCCAACTCCCCTCCAGGCTGCCCCAGCAGGATCTACACCGGTCGGGCTTTTCCCTGTAGCGGTCCCTTCCTGCAGAGCTGGGCGCAAAGTAGGTGCTTGCAGTGGGTGTTCCCTAGCATCTGGCCAGCCCCACCCTGGCCCCCTGCCTGATGCTCTGTCTGTCTGTCTGTCTGTCTGTATGCAGAGAAGCACTTCCTGCGCCGCTCCCGATCGGGGGACATCCTGGCCAAGAACCCGGTGGTGCGGTCCAAGAGCTACAACACGCCACTGCTGAACCCCGTGGCGGAGCACGAGGCTGAGGGTGCGGTGGCCGGCGGCACGGGCATCCGCAGGCACTCGGTCTCCGAGATGACGTCCTGCCCCGAGCCCCAGGGCTTTGCTGACACACCCGGCCAGGACCCTGCTGGGACCTTCAGACCCTCCCCAGCGCCCCCATCGGGGCCTTGCCCCAGCAGACTGTACCCTCCAGCGCAGCCCCCTGAGCCTGGCCCAGGCCCGGCCCGCAGCTCACCAGCCTCCTCCAGCCCCGAGAACCTGGTGGACCAGATCCTGGAGTCGGTCGACTCGGATTCGGAAGGGATCTTCATTGACTTTGGGCGGGGCGGTGGCTGTGGGACGTCTGAGTCTGAGGGGGCAGGGGGCCGGCAGAGTGTCGCGTGACCCAGGCCTTGTGTTTTTACTGACCCCGCGTGTACGCCTGTGCGGTGCGTGAATGCGAGTTTTCTACTCTGTCCCGTCCAGTCCCCCGTCGGCCTCAGCCACTTTGGCATTCCTGAGTCTTTGTCGAAAAGACCGTCGCCGCCCGAGACCCCGGCACCTTTGTTCTGGGGCGTCAGGGGCTCAGCAGGTGCAGGGCAGCCTCCTGTGCGTGGAGCAGACCTGGCCGCTCCCTGCACCCCAGCCTGCTCAGCCCTCCAGTGTCCACACCATGCAGACTGTGAACCCCTCAGCTCGGCCAGGCCTCCAGAGAGACCCCCCCCAGGGTCAGTGGCAGAACTGCCTCCCCGCCCCCCACTCGCCTCGGGCCACAGCGTGACCTCCTGTGTGCACCTCTGTCCCAGACCCTCCACGCAGCCCGTCCTCGCTCAGCCTGGCGTGGCTGTGGGTGGGAAGCGGGTGGAATAAAACTTGTCTGCCCGGCTCTCGAGCTGTGTCTGCGATGCCAGGCCCTGAGGATGTTCTTCCAGGGTCCTCACCCTCGGGCTGCACCCGGCCTCACTGGGGTCTCCTCTTCCCGCTCCCAGAGGGCTCAGGTTCCCAGGGCCGGCTCTGGGCCTCTGGAGGGGGCCTTCCGGGCTAGGCGGGGAGACCCCCGACCCCGTTCCCAGGGCTCCCCTCTCGTGGAGTTAACCTTTGGTTGGAGGTGGGGTGTGGGTGCCCTACGGGCAGATAACAGGACAGACCCAGGGCGCGTGAGCCGGTGATTGGCGGTTGCTGGGAGTCGGGTGGTCGGGGAGGGGAGGTGGGCGCCTGGTGAGAAGCGTCAGCCCACGGGGGTCTGCGGGGGGAGCCACCTGGGGGGACAAGTTCCTCCTGTCGAGTGGGAAAGCGAGCCAGGAGCCCCTGCTCCAGCCCAGGGAGGGGTGCGCAGGGGATGGCAGGGTAGGAGCGAAGCTTCGTGGTCTGATCTGGGACGTACTGACTGCACGGGGCCAGCGGGAAGGTGCCCAGGGGCGTGGCCGGCAGAGCGGAAGTGAGCCGGCCTCGGAGGAGCCAGGGTGGGGGATGGGGCCGGAAGCCCGTCCCCAGTCTGAGGACCAACGAGCATGTGGCCGCTCAGCTCCGCTGATGGGGCTGAGATCCCTGAACCGCCCTGCTTGGCTCCCAGCTCCCTTACGGAACCCGGGATAGGCCTGGGACCGGCTGAGCCTGGGGTGGGGTGGGGAGTATTATGGGCAGGGTCCCCTCGAGACGGAAGGACCAGGCAAAGGGCAGAGGCTGTAGCAGGGGGCTGTCTGCCTGGGCTCTATCCGCCCCCCACTGCCCCGGCACTGGGCCCTGTCCTGCCCTCACCTCCCGAGTGTCGGGGGCTCTATCGAGCACTGCCACCTCGTGGGCTGCTGGGCCTGCTCTGATACCTGGGGACTCTGCTGGCACACGGCCCCACGCCCAGGCATGACCTTTGTCTGTGGGGGACCCTGAGCTCTTTTTTTTTTTTTTTTTTTAACCCTGAGCTCTTTGACCAATCCCTCCACCCCGGGCGGAAGGGGAGCCCCAGACACCGGCCAGCCGTGCCTTCCCAGCAGTGGGGAGACAGAACCCGGGGAGGGGGTGGCTGCTGAGCCTGGGTCCCGCAGCAGCTCCAGACACCCAGGCGGGGCCTCCAGCTGGGGCTGCCCCCGCTCCCCCATAAAGGGGTATCCCATCAAGGTGGGCTTTGAGCGTGTCCATGTGTTGAACCCACTCTTGTTCGAAAAATGTTTGAGGAACTCTACATCAAAACATCTTGCTATAAATTGGTAAATTATAAATGAAAAATCAGGACCAGGGAACACAGAAATTCGGATAGAAAACCAGCTATAGCTGGTCTCCCCAATCTACAGAACCGCCACGCGCAGCCGCATGGGCCTTGGTTTAAGATGCAGCCCAGGTGTCCCAGCCAAGACCCAAACCTTGCAATGAAGTCACATCACCGACCGTGTCTCACTTTGGCCACCAGGGAGCTCAGGCCAAGCCCAAGCTAGCTGTGGCCAAGGCCGGCCTATGGCCCTGTGTCCGCCCCACCGGCCTACCCGCCTCCCACCCCCGAGTCCTCTCCCCACCTCCTGTTTCCCCACCCATTCACGGCACTTGTCACTCTGTAATTAAGGGTGGAAACAGGGACTGTGCGGTCGGAAGCTTATGTGGTGCGGTTTTCTTTCAGAGCAGAGTGGAAAGAGACAGTGGATAAGGGACCAGAGCCCGAGAGAGGCTCGGAGGTTTTAGCTCATGGGAGACCCCTCTGGAAGAAATGAATTTGTTATTAGCTTTTCTCCCCACTAGAAGGCAGGAGGCCAGGAGGCCCCCCTGCCCTGTTCCCACTGAGCCCTCAGCCCCAGGTCAGTGCCCAGCACACGCTGGTTGCTCAGTTAATTGAAGGTTGATCCGGCCTCAGCATGAGCAGGGGAGCCTTCTTCAGAGGATGGTCCGTCTGCATCTCCAGGGCTGAGGTGCAAGAGACCAGCTCACTGTTTTTGTCTTTTTCTGGTTTTTTTGCTGTAGGTCTTCCAGGGGACCCTGATGACCACGCTCGCCTTTGCCTCTCAGATGCAGAATCTCAGGCCAGCCCACGCCTGCTGATGCTGGATCTGCATTTCAGCCAGATGCTGGGGGTCTGCGTGCTGTGAGCTGTGCTGGCTGTGCTCGGGGTCTGAGGCGGGTGTTCCGAAGGCATCTGGAATGGAAGGTCCCGCTAAATAATGAAAGTCGACAGCACTTCAGGCGAAATAGCCAAAAAGCAGATGGCAGAACATCCCTTGTAGTCAGAGTAGGACGTCTGTCCCGTCCGTCCAGCAACCTGCAGCAGGGGTGCTCGCTGTGGAGAGGATGTGCTCACGGTGAAGGGGGTACGAGGGGCCCCGGAGAGCTGCACGTCCAGGAGATCTGGGGGAAGTGAAAAAGATGTTATTTAAAAAACACACTTGGGGACTCCCCGTCAGCACTGAGCGGGGGCCATTCTCCACCTCGGGGGGGTCTTGACCTGCCCTGTGTATCTCCTTCGGGCGTCCCGGGAAGCCCAGGGACACAGTCTTAGAATAGTGTTTTCACAATAAAACGCATAGGATGACGAGGAAACCAACTATGCTGACGTACAACCTTGAAGGTCTCTTTAAAATGTGTGACTGGTGGTGCCTTATTAACTCATCAGTAGACAGATCTCCTGCAGGTCACCTGCTGACCGGGGTCGGGGTGGCGATGAGTGGAACTAGCAACCGCTGGGTGTGACGTCAGCACAGTCCCCACCTCTGCTGGTGACAAGCCGATTTGTCGCAGAGAGGCTGACCGCCACTCCGAGGTCAGTTAGCCAGCACAAAGCCGTCGCTTTTGCCAAGTGCTTTCCCCAGGCAGCGGGGAGTCCGAGAGCTGCACTCCAGACCCTGCCGCCCACCTCCACACTCCCCTCCGCTGGGGCCTTGTAAGCCCTCCAGTGTCTGCTGGCCTCCTCTCCCCACCAGAGGAGCTGGACTCAGCCCTTCAGGGAGTAAAGGGCACACAGGATACAGGCTCCCTGCCCACCACCCTAGAGGCCCCCAGTCTCAAGGGATAGCTGGTTCCAGGAACATTGCTGGTAGAGTCGGGAACTCCTGCCGGGTTGGGGGGGAGGGAGGAAGGGAAATTGGCTGTTGGGGTGTGTGTGTGTGTGTGTCCCCAGGACCTATATTCTTGCGAACACAGTCCTTGATGTGATGGGACAGCAATGAAAACTATGTATAGATGCAGGAGGGGAAGGTGTCCATCAGTGGATGGTGGCTAAGCAAAATGTGGTCCATCCATTCAATGAAATATGACTCAGCCTTAAAAAGGAAAGAAATTCTGCCATGTGCTACACCGGGGATGAACCTTTCTAAGTGAAACAAGCTAGTCACAAGGACAAATATTGTAGGATTCCACTTACATGAGGCACCTAGAGGAGTCAAGTTCATCAAGACAGAAAGTAGATGGTGGGGGCCAGGGGCAGGGGGAGGGGATGTGGAGTCAGTGTTTATGGGGACAGAGTTTCAGTTTTCTTTTTTTAAAACATTTTTTGGTGGGGGGTGCAGGGAGCACACCACACGGCATGTGGGACCCTAGTTCCCCGACCAGGGATCGGACCCGCATCCCCTGCATTGGCAGCGCGGAGCCTCAACCACTGGTCTGCCAGGGAAGTCCCGAGTTTCGGTTTTGCAACGTCCGTGTGCTTAACAACACTCACTGTAGACTTAGATGTGGTTACGACAGTAAATGTTATGTTACGTGTATTTTACCACATTAAAACACGCACGCGTGCACACACACAAGAACGAAAGGAAGAAGGGGGGAGGGGGGATGAAGAGTTCCCTTTCTACTTGCAGTTCCGCAGCGCTTGCCTTGGGGAGTGTGGGCGGCCCGTGTGGGCCCCTCTGCAAGGGCCCGAGTGGAGGGGAGCAGCCTTCCAGCAGGGAACCGTGTTCCCAAAGCTCAGGCGTGTCCGGCAGTGGAGTGGGCAGTACTCTTGGGGAGGCTGGGAGAAGTGGGGAGGCTGCTGGACAGAGGAGCATGTGCCAGGGATGCAACGGGCACAGACTCAAGATAAGTCCCTAAAATCACAATGGTCTCCTGCTCCCTGCTTCCCGAGCACACAGAAGGGCCACACTTCCTGGTCCCCTTGGGGCTGGGTGGGGTGCTGTGACCAGCTCTGGCCAGCGACTTCTGAGCAGAGGGCCCCTCTGGCGTTGGATCTTTTCATTGCCAGGCAGAGACCCTCCAGAGCTCTCCTCTTCTCTGTGTGGTGATGGGCACTCTCCAGATGGGGCTGCTCCGGCAGGCTGGGTCCCAGGGGGCTGTGGACGGGCAGCGTGCATGAGAAGTAGACCAGTTTGGTGTAAGCCCAGGAGACTGGGGATATTTATTGCTGCAGCATAACCTGGCGTGACTAACTGATACACTCCTCTTTCCCAAACACTCTAGAGGAAGGTCATCTGCGGATGGGGAGAAGGCTGATGCTGGCATATGGCATTTTATTTATTTATGTGTGCTGCATACCCCTCGTGGGCAGAGCCAGGACCCAGGGTTCTGATCCTGAATTGGTCACTACCTTGCTGTGTAATATTGGGCCAGTCACACATTCTCAGATTCCTCATCCATAGTGAGGATCTTTCCAGATGTAATATTCTGTGACCGATGATATTTCTCTGCTAGTCTGTACACTATGGACACAGGCAGAGCAGGGGCTGTAAGATCACAAACCCCGAGATACCAAGCATCCTTGATTAAGAAACTCTGTGCAGGGCTTCCCTGATGGCGCAGTGATTGAGAGTCCGCCTGCTGATGCAGGGGACGCGGGTTCATGCCCCGGTCCGGGAAGATCCCACATGCCGCGGAGCGGCTGGGCCCGTGAGCCATGGCCACTGAGCCTGCGCGTCCGGAGCCTGGGCTCCGCAACGGGAGAGGCCACAACAGTGAGAGGCCCGCGTACCACAAAAAAAAAAAAAAGAAAGAAACTCTGTGCAGATGACAATGTATGGGGCCCGACAAGAACTTAATGGATTTTGACCTGAAGGTGATAATGACTTAATAAACTGATGGTTTCACCCAAGAACGCTTCCCCTCATTGACAGACATGTTTGCAGAAAACTCAGAACTGCTTTAACAGACTGCAAAAAGCTATAAAAATGTAAAGCATCATCGACGTCATCACGAGAAGAATTTCTCACGTTGGCATTTCTCTTTTCACTACGGGGATTTACGTCAGCCTGTGTTTGGCAGGGGAGGAGGGACAGGTTTACGTCAGCCTGTGTTTGGCAGGGGAGGAGGGAGAGGTAGCGCGAAATAGGAGGGTGCAGAGGATAAGGCAGGGCTCTTATCTGCAAGCAATGGCGGCAGATTCTGCTGATTACCCAGAGAAGGAGTTTATTGAAGGATGTTGGGAGTTCCTAGAGCTGTCAGGAGGTGGGAGAGCCAAGCTCGAGGCTTACCTTCCAAATGCCTCAAACTGTCGCATATGACAGGCCTGGTGGGAAAACTGCCACTACCACGCCACTGCACAGGGATACTCACACCCCACAGAGATACTCCCATTGCCTGGAGAGGCTGCTATGGCACAGAGATGCTCCCACCACTCAGAGATGCTTCTACCACACAGGGATGTGCTTACCACATAGAGATGCTCCCACCACACAAGGATGCTCCGGTTGTACTGGACCAAACCCACAACTGTCACCAGCACCAATAGCAATCACGTCCCAGGTATTTAAACTTGTACCCACTGCAGTGTCAACCCCACCCCCCACCCCCAGCTGAACATCCGAGGCTGCCCTTTCCCATAATAAATTGCAGGGCCACCTCCTCTCTTAAGGTGTAGGTTGCAATGGTGGAGCCTAGTCAATGTCTGGGTCCTGACTGCAAAGGACTCTGGGTAAACCCGTGGTCTGGCCACCTCGGGTGGAGAGACTGGTAGGACAGGGAATCCCAATAGAACAAGGGCATTTGAAAGGTGCACGGTGTCAGGGGACACAACCAGCGTTCCAGCCTGATGTCAAAAAGGCATCAAGAATGTCACCTGCTCAGTTTCAGATCAAAAGAGTTTCAACAATTAGGTCCAAGCAATCACAGAAGACATCGTGGAGTGTGCATGTGGGTTGTACTCAGTTTGCAGAGAAGTGGTTTGCCGTTTGCAGTCGACGCTAACAACCAAATGCATTTGCTCTAAAACTTGGACCAGGGCACATGATAGGAGGCCAGGGAGTCGGGAAACCTGGCTGGGGTTCCTGGCTTGGCTACGCAGCAGCAGAGAAAACCCCTTACCTCGCTGGTCTGCGCCCTTAAGGGGGAGGGTTGGAACGCGATCTCCCAGATGCCTTCTGGCTCAACCTATTTTGGTTTCATGGTTTTAATAAGGTTCAAAGCAGACCACGTCTTGGCTCAAGCAGCTGGCAGGGAGAGTTAATTTGGGAAAAAACAAATGAGAAGTCCAAGACCAGGGACCAGGGGTCTTTCTTTCCTCCTTCCTTCAAGTTCCCATCCCCCACTGCTTATTGATGTGGAATTTGCTGCTTGGGGGAAAAGCAGCTCTCCGACTTCATAAACATTTGTACCGAGAGCAAATTTAATAAAGCTGAGAATAATACCATTCAGATGTAATTCCTTCATTTTGCATTATTATTCTTTCTTTTCTATCGCAAAGCATTTGAAATGCAAGGAGTTATTGTTATAGCTACAAAAGGAAATGACTAACTGGTGGGTTATTGATTAGACGTGCTTGGGGAAAAACAGAAGAACCAAAAAGGGAGCTGGCCTGGGTCTCACAGTTTCTTTCTACTTCTTTTTCCTTTTATTATGAAAGGCAGGATACACCTGCATTCTTTTCCTGACAATCATTCTGTATGATTGCTTTATTGTATATATTTAAATATCACTAAGCTATGGTAGTGGAATTTGTATGAGATTTTCACAAAACACAAATGCGAGGAGGGTGGCATTCCCCCTGACATGTCTTGATACCACGGAATTACTCTGCCAGCCATAGACCATCTGGGGCGTGTTTTCTCTTACTTCTGTCCAAAGTCGCTTTTTGAACCAGAAAACCTGCAAATTGTCCGGCTTTCATGAGACCCATCTGACACTGATAATAAAAGGTGTTTACATTCCACAAAAGGAAAAGAGAAACCAGCGCAAAGCACTAGACGAAACCCATCAAGTGTGAGTCCCTGGCATTAGGCATCCTCTCGATTTCCTTGTCAAGTTTTGAGAGGGAAGAAGAGTTTCGACCCAGAAATAGGCCCCCTTCCTGATCCATCGAGGGGGGCTCAGGTATGCGTGAGACTTAGAGGTCAGGCAGTACCATAGATGCTTCCGCTTTCTCACCACCAAAGTCCACTGGGAGCAAGGAAGGTACAAATAACATGCAAGTGTGCTGCGTGAGGTGAACAGGCCCATGTGCTAGGATGGTTACAAATTCTTTGCACAGAAACAGGCAGCTGCTTGAGTGACGGTAGAGAGAAACAGTGGTCATTCATTCATTCACACTGATTGGGGATAGTGGCTACCATGTGCCGGACCCAGGGCTAGACACTGGAGATACTGCAGCGAGCAAACAGCCTCATGGTTCATGGCTACCATTAGCACAACTGGCTTGAAGCTGACTGTCTTGACTTTGGGGAGGATAAAGTTTTGGTCTGTCTAACTCCCTTCCTATCCCTGGAATGGTCATGTGTCTTGGGCTCAGTCATCCAGGGCTTCCCTGGGCTTTTTTTTTTTTTTTTTTTCTGCTAATGCTGTCAGGAGAGAAACTCTTTGTAATTTAGCTAAAAGGTATAAAGATATTTTATCAGAGGGCATTTTGGTTGTAAGAAATAGAAAATTCAAACTAGTTCAAACAATAAGAGAATTTATTGGTGCATTTAATGAGGAAGTCTGGAGGAAGTGTGGGCCCCCTGGGTGGGTTTGATCCAGGGGCTCTGCAAGGTCACCAAGGACCCAGTTCCTTGCCATCTCTGTTTTATCCCAAGCCTTGATCCCATTGTGGTCACAGGATGGCTTCTTGCTATTCCCAGTGCACTAAGCTTCTCATCTAAGTTGGGGGAGAGAAAAGGACAGAGCAGGATTTGTTCTTCCCCAATCTTCCAGGCAAAGTCCAGCTCCTCCCACCAACTGGAGTGTCCTGAACTGCTCACTGTGGCCCAGCGAAGGCCTGCGTCATTGGCTTGGGCCCAGTGACTTCCGGAACCGGAACCAGTCACTGTAGCAGCGTGTGATATTATGCCAGCTGGCCTCTGCAATCAGATCCCCCCTCTAGAAATGGGGAGGGGTCAACACACCTGATTGTCTTGGCTGCTGTACACAGGCCACTGGGGACCACAGAGCCCACCACACGTGATCCCAGAGCTGCCAGCAGCCGTGCCACCTTCCACGCAAGGCAGCCTAGGATTGTGCAGCTGCTAGCACCAGCCCCCTCCCCCAAGAGCAGGAAGGGGGAGGGACACGTGCAGGGGCAGGGCAGGATCGCATGGAAGGATGCCCCTGG
Source organism: Grampus griseus (assembly GCF_964374135.1). Taxonomy (NCBI): domain Eukaryota; kingdom Metazoa; phylum Chordata; class Mammalia; order Artiodactyla; family Delphinidae; genus Grampus; species Grampus griseus. Next base: position 98,091,309 of record NC_139005.1, read on the forward strand.
CTGCTGTGCTAACACAGATGGAAAGGGGCAAGGGCAGAAGCCAGGAGATGTATTAGGAGGCTCTGCTGCACTGAGCCACGTAGAGATGCTGGTGGCCTGGACCACTTGGGCCAGCGTGGGTGGACAGAAGTGGTGGCACTGTGACATGTTTTGAAGGAAAAGCTATCGGGGCTCATCCAGGGACCACGCATGGGGTGTGAGGGAATGAGGGGAGCCAAGGATGCCCCGACGGGTTTGGAAGGGGCTGGTGGAGAACCGGATGGGAAGCCCAGGAGAGAAGGCCACGTGGACGTGTGGGGATGTCAGGTGGGCAGTCAGAGGCAGGAGGCTGGAGTCGAGAGACAACGGTTGGGGATCATCTGCTACAGGCTGTATTGAAAGCAGGAGGCTGGGGAGTAAATGAAAAGAGGTGCAGCCCCAGTCCCGGGCGCCGACCTTCAGAAACCAGGGAGACGGGGAGGAGGCAGCGGAGACAGAGCTGCAGCCAGAAGGGGGCGCCAGACACCGGGCCTGATAGAAATCCACCCTTAGAAGTCACCTCCTGAGCGGCTCTCCGGGTGGGAATGCGATCCTATCGGAGGACCAGTCACCCTCTTGCCTGGGGCCCCGGAACGTCAGTGGCACCTCTAGGGGTATCTGGGCCCCAGCCTGGTCTTTCCTGAGTACATGACCCCCGCCTCAGGGCTGGAACGGTGACTTTGCCCATGCGCAGAAATGCAGGCATAGCCCGCAATGACTCTGGGCCACTCAGGTCCTGTGCTCCAGGGAAACAGCGCTGGCTGGGTAGCGCGCGGGGCGGGGCGAGGGGCGGGGCCTGCACGGAAGCCACGTCCGGGGCGGGGCCAGGTGAGTCGCGGGCTGAGCCGAGCCCAGGTGAGGCACCGGCGGAGCTGTAGTCAGGTAAGGACCATTGTCCGCGGGAAGGAACCAGCCTGGGCCCAGGTGGGGACGCAGCGCGGGTTCTGGGGCTCGGCCCATTGCTCAGGCGGGCAAGCCGAGGCGGGGAGGGGGGCGGGGCCGCATGACGCGGTGCGGAGACGGGCGGGGACCCCGGAGCCCGCGCTCGCCGCCGCGTGTTCCCGGCCCCTCCCACACCCCAGCCCCTACCTTACCCCACCCCCGTTTTGCACGAGCGCGCGCTCCTCTCCCACTCCTCCAGTCCTGTTCCCCCGCACCCTCCCTGTACCCCCGTCCCCTCCTTTCCCGCTCCCTCGCTTCTCCCGCGGCTGGGCCGTCTCAGCCCAAACTTTCACCGTTCCCCCATTTTCCTCCCCAAATTCAGGGTCTCCGATCCTGCCGGGTCCACATCATTTGCCTCAGCTCCAACTTGGGAGGCAGGAAGCATCGCTCCGCTTCACAGATGAGAAAACTGAGGCTGCGCAGTTGTTACGCTGATTCAGACTCAGAGGCTCCGGCTGGGGGTGCGGGCCCGCTCATCACAGGGGATGGACCCCCAAGACTTAATATGCCCCAAACTTAAATCAGCCTCCAAAATCGCCACTTAGGGGAGAGGCCCTGGACGCTTTCACTTTTCCCAAACCTTGGCCCGGCGCCACTGTCAACAGCACTGGCTTGGGGGTTCCCCAGGGCCTGGCAGGTGTGTGAAGAGTGGAGGCTAAGGCTCCCGGAGAAGGAAGCAGGGTGGGAGGGGAGGAGCTCCTCAGTCCTTGTCGGCGGGGTGGGGACCTGGCCTTGGCTGTCTGGAGGCCACAGACTTTGAGGTTTTGTGACGGAGGCTGTGTGGATTCCAGAGAGCACGCGGTGGTTATTGACGGTGAAATGCAGTGTTAACATTTGTCCTGGTGAGAGCTCAGAATCTAAGACTCAACAGTAAATATCCTTTGGTCTCTCTCTGTTGGTGGTTTTAGGGTCTTGTTTGCGAGTTTCTCCTTTAATGCAGTGATGTTAAACCATTTCTCAAACCAGCAGCACGGCAGGGGCCGAGGGGTGAAGACGGACAGAGTGCACTGGGCTGAGCCGGGCTAGTCCTTGTGGACAGCCACCTCCCCAGTCCCCTGTCCACAGAGGACTCAAAGTCTAGCCTCTGTGTGACAGAGGGAAGCCAGGGGCTTGTGGGAAGTCAGGGAGGGCTTCCTGGAGGAAGTGACCGTTGAGTTGGAAGATGGGTGAGAGATAGACAGGGAAGGGTGTGGCACACTGCGGTTACACAGATGCTGGGGGACTGTAGTTGGCTGGGGATAAGTCACATGTGAGGTGGGGGTAGAAATACATGCGGAGAACCTGACAGGTGGTCAGGTAAAGCCGGTAGGAATTTACTTGGTTGATGTCAGTGAGTTGCTGAAGTGCAACCTCAGTGAGATGTTTTGTTTGTTTGTTGTATTCATTTGTTTAATACTTAGATTGCGCATATAAGTGAAAAAGTATTTGTCTTTCTCTGACTTACTTCACAAAGCATGATACCTTCCAGGTCCATCTGTATTTTTGCAAATGGCAATATTTGATGCTTTTCTTTTTATGGCTGAGTAATATTCCATTGTGTATATATGCTATGTCTTTATCCACTCATCTGTTGATGGGCGCTGCAGCGAGATGTTTTAAGGTCTGGAAACTTGACTAAACATCCCATGGATCTTGGCATCTCCCTAACAAGCCAGTCCCAGCTGAGTCGGTTGTGGGCACGCCATGGATGGTGGCTTCCAGCAAGAGCTCAGCCACCTCGGAAGTGCCTGGCATGCATACCCATTCCCTGATTTTATCCTCTTTTACTGATGGGGAAACCAAGGCACAGAGGCAGCAGGAGCGGGAGAATGAACCACAGAGGGAGTCAGAGACCTAGTTTTGGAGCAGGTCACTTTCCCTCTTGGGGACTCAGCCTCCTGACCTGTAAAGTGGCCGCCCTTGGCCATCCTTCCCCCAAAGCATCACGGGCACCTTTGCTAATGGCTCTCAGGCCCTAACTGTCCACTTGATTGGATCATTCCTCACTCACACCAGCCTCATGAGGCAGGGGCTGTTACTGTCCCCTTTTACAGATGAGGAAACTGAGGCAGGGATGTTTAGATGACTTTCTGAGCTCACATGGCCGGTGAATGGAGAGCCAGGCCCGCTGTGCTGTGGCTGCAGCATTCGCGCCCTCCCCACCGGGCCAGCCGCCTCCCAGGGCCCTGAGGTCTGTCTCCTGGGTGGAGACATTCCAAGCCTGCCAGTGACTGCCCTTCAAATCTAAGTGAGAATAGCTTTGGGATATGAAAATGATGCTTTCAGTTTCTTTTCAGATAAATTACTTAACTTTTCCCTCAATCCTTTGATTAAAATTGATGCTCACGGAAGATGCGCCACATGTATCCAGAGGCTTCCCGGGCCGCCCAGGGTACATCTGAGGGTCCCCTTCTGGGCCCGGCACTGAGGGAGGGGGATGACCTCAGAGATGTCCATGTGGGGCTCTGCTGCAGGGTCCCGTCCCAGCCATCTGCCTGGAGGCTCCCAGAGCTGCTGGCAGCTGGATCTGGCCACTGTCCCGGTTTCTGGGTCCCTGAAAGGCAGGAGACCAGGCTGAGTTGGGTCCTCGTTTTCTCACCTCTCAAATGGGCATCAAGCAGCAGGGCGTCCTGAAGCTCAGAGGGAATAACTCCTCAGAGGAGAGGACCCAGGGTCCCCCCACCCGACTGGTCTGAGTATGGATGATGGAGATTATGGCAGAGGCCCCAGCTGTGTCCTCTTCCGGGACAGAGCAGCCTGGGATGGCAGACAGTGGAGCGAGCAAGGTGGGCAGTGGGAGTGACCTGGGGCAGGGGGAGGTGTTGGAGAGATGGGCCAGGAAGGCTTTGAATGCTAGGCTCTGCTGTGTACGCTTTGCCTGCTCTCTTGTTCAACAGACACCCCAAGTTCCTTTCAGGTCCTGGGTTGGATGAGTGCTGGGGCTCAAGCGTGAGTCAGAAATGGCCCCGGCTGTGAGGGAACACACGGTGATGGGTCAAGAAGGACACATGGACACCTGGTGAAGGCTGATGAGGGCTGCCAGAGTTTGGAGGAAGCCCCTCTCCCAGCCTGTGGTAGGTGTGGGGTCTGGGAGCATCCTAGCGCTTTTGACTGTAACAGACAGAAAACCCAGCTCTGAACCAGCCCAGAAGTCCAAGCGGCCATATTGGCCCATGTAGCTGAAATGGTCTGGAGATGCTATGGAAATCAGGTATGGCTTGATCAAGGCTGAGCAATTTCCTGCCCTTTTCGTGGGCTGCTGGATCTTCGGGGTGGCAGCAGATTGGCTCCAGCCATTCTAGGCCTCATCTTTATACACAGCTATGTGAAGAGAAACTGCTCCAGTGGCCCTTTCAGGACAGCAAGGGATTTTCTTTCCCAGAAGCACCTGGAAAGCTTTTCCTGATACCTCACGGGCCTGAATGAACCTATATCTGTGGCCAGGAAAGTTGCCGTGTGCTGACTGGCTCAACTTGGCTTCCTCAACAAACCTTTGAGAGGGAAGATGGGCTTCCTCTTAGGTAATCAGGCAGGCTGGGAGGTGGGGTGGGTCAGCTCCTTGCAGCTGGAGGGCTCTGCAGGTGAGGGTTGCACACCTGAGCGAGCACCTGGGTTCCGTGGGCAGGGCCACAGGGATGCTGGGGAGGGGAACGGCCCCAAGTCTCGAGGCTGGTGTCTACAAGAACCACAGGTCTCTCTGCAGACCCCCCTTGTCTTTTCAGAGTGCCCGCTGTCCCTGGGGCTTGTGGGCAGGCCCCTGACAAAGTCCTGTAGCAGGTCACAGGTCATTTGCACCTTGCTGCTGCCACCTTTGGGCGTCACGCCCAGGTTCCAGTGGCTTCTGGCCCCGCTACCTGCACAAGTGATCTACATCTGCCTTCTCACCAGTGTCGGCGACCCAGTGGTGTTTGTGATAAAGAGTGGGTAGTGGGGTCTGTATAAATAAATTTGTGACATAGCTGAGACAAAAGGGTGAAAATGACTGTTCATGGGGTGCAACCTGGAGACTCTGGAATCCCAACTCAGGCGGCCCCCTTCTCAGCCCCTGCCCCTCATGCCTTGACTTTGACCCCCCCACCCAGGTGGGACCCTGTGCCAGCCCCCTTCTCTCTGGGTCTCCGTGACCTCCCTGTAAATACAGGGGTAGGCCTGGATGGCCCTGAGCCCGCCTCTCTTTCCCGCAGAGCCCTGTATCAGATGCCCCATCCTGAGCCTAAAGCCGAGAGCCAGGTCCTACAGATACGGCCGAGGGCTCTTGCTCTGTGCGCCCCGCACATCGTCCGCGCCACTCAAATTAAATTTGGTGCTAATTTGCCCGAGGTAAGTAGGTGATATTTTGTAGCTGCAGCATTAAGATAATTGCTGTGAGGGTCTATTTGTGTAATGTGCAAATATATTTTCATAGCAACAAACCATTTTGCTATGAATTATACATAGAACTGTCGGGTGTTTTGAAGCCTCTTTTGCGTGCCGGCTGTGTTGCGCCTGCCCCGGTCCGTGGCTTTAGCCGGCGCGGCCTCGCGATGCTGGTGGCTCCTCGGTGCCCACGTCCCCCATCTGTGGGCCACGGAGCCTGGCTCAGAGGGAAAGGGCTTAGCAGCAAGAGGTTCAGGAAGGAGTTGAGGCGTGTGTGGACTCAGGTGGAGAGCAAGGCAGGTCGGGGGTGATGGAGCTGCTGCTCTGAAGCCCACTGCCGAGGAAGAAGGGTCCATTTGTGATGTCTGGTTGATTCTCATTTGATTTCGGCATTTACGGAGGCCCGTATATGCCGGGCATGGTGCTCAGGGATCCCGTTTGATCGAGTCCAAGCCCCACCTTGTGGGGGTGGTGAGGGAGCCCCCCAGTCATGTTAACTAAAGGATCACAGAACCATGTATCCACTCGTACCTGGTGGAGAGGTGCAAATGACGGGTACCAGAGGTGCGAATGATGGGTACCAGAGCTGTGAATGATGGGTACCAGAGGGGTGAATGATGGGTACCAGAGGGGTGAATGATGGGTACCAGAGGTGCGAATGGTGGGTACCAGAGCTGTGAATGATGGGTACCAGAGGGGTGAATGATGGGTACCAGAGCTGTGAATGATGGGTACCAGAGGGGTGAATAATGGGTACCAGAGATGCGAATGATGGGTACCAGAGCTGCGAATGATGGGTACCAGAGATGCGAATGATGGGTACCAGAGGGGTGAATGATGGGTACCAGAGAGGTCGGGACTAAGTGCAGGGCAGGGCTGATGTCCATTGGTGCCGTCATAGCTCTGTTCTAAGCCAGATCTCCCGCAAAGAGTTTTCAGAAATGAAGTTCATTTTCTTGTGCCACAACCAAAAAGAAAAACAGTGTGGGCTTGATTGTTTCATTCTCTTAAAGTAGAGAATACCGAGGAAGATTTCATTGTGTTTCAATACCACTGATCTTTCAAAGAAAAAAAATTAGTGCTCGTTTTGTTACAAGTGACAGGTCATCTATAACCCAAACTGGCTTAAGCAGAAAAGAGGGTTTATTGGATCTTTGCACTCAAGTACAGCTGGATCCAGGTGCACAGTGTTTTAGGGACATTTTCTCCATCCCTTGCATTGTCTTCTGCCATGGGCTTCATTTTCCTCCAGTTCCATGTGGTGACCTTGGGTAACTCCAGGCTCACATCCTCTCAAGTTTGGGTCCAGTAGAAGAAAATTTAAAAGTATCTCTTCTGGGCTTCCCTGGTGGCGCAGTGGTTAATGCAGGGGACATGCGGTCGAGCCCTGGTCCAGGAAGATCCCACATGCTGCGGAGCAACTAAGCCCGTGCACCACAACTACTGAGCCTGCGCTCTAGATCCCGTGAGCCACAACTACTGAGCCCACACGCCTACAGCCCGTGCTCCGCAACAAGAGAAGCCACTGCAATGAGAAGCCCGCACACCGCAACGAAGAGTAGCCCCCGCTCGCCGCAACTAGACAAAGCCTGCGCGCAGCAACGACGATCCAACGCAGCCAAAAATAAATTAATTAATTAAAAAGATAGTGTTGATTTAAATATTTTAGGGAATTCCCTGGCGGTCCAGTGGTTAGGACTGTGCATTCTCGCTGCCGAGGGCCTGGGTTCAACCCCTGGTCAGGGAACTAAAATCCTGCAAGCCATGCGGCACAGCCAAAAAATAAAATAAAAAATATTTTAAAGAGTGGTGGTCACCTTCTGAAGCTCCAGTCTGGGGCTGGGGCTGTGAGCTGAGAGGCACATTAGATGTTGGAAAGCAGGGTGGGCAGAGGGCAAGTTCCGCCCCAGGATCAGAGGCGGTGGGAGGTATAATCTTAGAGGCGAGTGGCGAAGAAGAGAGAACAGAGGGACATGCCAGCCTTGGTCCTGCTGGGTGACTGACAAGACACCACCTTCACAGCCAGAGCTTCCCTCACAGCCATGCAGACCCCAGCTGGGATTTCCTGCAGGACACAGACAAAACGAGTCTTCAAATCCCATTTCACTCATGCAAAAAACAGTTAGCAACCTTAAAATAAAAACCTAAACAAACTCCCACATTAGTCCCAGTGAGATCGCTGATGCCTTTATTACGCAATTTTTTTTTTTTTTTTGCGTGACGCGGGCCTCTCACTGTCGTGGCCTCTCCCGTTGCGGAGCACAGCCTCCGGACGCGCAGGCTCAGCGGCCATGGCTCACGGGCTCAACCGCTCCGCGGCATGTGGGATCTTCCCGGACCGGGGCACGAACCTGTGTCCCCTGCATCGGCAGGCGGACTCTCCACCACTGCGCCACCAGGGAAGCCCCTTTATTATGCGTTTTAATCGTCCTTCACTCTCTGGAGCCGATGATGGATGGTGGTGGGCGTGTCACGGGTCTCAGCTCAGGGAATCATTCCTTTATGCATAAACAGGGCTTCTCCTGTCTCGGAGACAGCGAACAATGTCGTGTTGTAAACAGCGAGGGGAGAAGAAGGGGTCGTGAGTTAAACCGATGCCTTGTAGAATCTGCATTTTATTGATAGTTTTCATTTCCTCCCACGTGTCATCATCGTGAAGCCCGTTTCGATACACTGGCCTGTGTTGCCAGCGAGCGGCAAGGGTATCTACTCATCCTGACCGATGTTAACGCAGATGCCCGGCGACTGTTCAGTGAGCGGAAGGGCTGGGGGTCCTGGGGCTCCTCACGGCTGCGGAGGAGGCCTCAACCCAGGGGCTGCGGGAGCGCGAAGGCCTCCCCACCCGGAACGTGGGGTCCCAGGGGCAGAGGGGGCCGTGGAGGCCGGGCTGGGGGTGCTGCCCTTGAAGCCAGCTGGTGGCTCACTTGGCTTCTCTGGGCCTCGATTTCCTCACCCGCAAATGAAACGGCACACCTGGAAGCACCCACCCTCCTGCCGGACACGTGGTAACGGGTCACATTTATTGAGCATCTGCTGTGTGCCATCTCTGCATGGCCTAATTCAAGCTGTGGATTTAGTCCTTCCTGCCCCCCGCGAAGTCAGTTCTCTTGTCCCCACGTTGTAGATGAGCAGAGAGGCTGGCCCAGGGCTGCCCGGCTGGTGCGCGGGGCAGGGGGTCTGTCCCGACGGGCGGAGCGCCCAGCCTTGACTCTTCCTCTCTTCCTCCCTCCTTTTTCATGTTTTTTAATGGAAATTTTCCAAGGCATCGGAGGTAGAGAGAACAGCATAAGGAACCCAATGTACCCACCGTGGCACTTGTTCTAAGCTGCATAGAAGTTTGTCGAATCTGAATAATGCTGTGATATTAGTTTGGCAGGACATCTAGAAATCTGTTGACGTGGAAGGAAGGTACTGTGAGTTGCCCTTTCAGTTTTGGGGGAGGTAAAATGCCTTCAAGAGTAGCTGACCTTCATAGCTCAGCCTCGTGCAAGTGGATAGACCTTGCAAGCAGTACGTGTTCAGTAAGTGTTTATCGAATGAAATCAGTGTTTTTTGTAAACAGGATGCTCATAGGGGAAAGGAGCCAGGCCCGACGTAGGCGCTGGCCTTGCATCCTATACGTCCCTGCCTCAGTGCCTTTGCACATGCTGTGCTCTGCCCAGGGACCCTCCCTACTTTCGTTTGCAGATGGCAGGAGGGGCTCACAGCCTGGCCAGAGCCCCTCCTACCCCATTGCTGGCTGAACTGAGTCCAGACTCCTCGGGGGTGCGGGGGGCGGAATTCATCATTCTGACCCTAACCTGCCTGTTTTGCCCTTGTTTCCAAACCCCATCCATTGTCTGGGCAGGAGCACGTCCCCTCGCCTGGCCAGCACAGGGCCCCCTAATCAGCAGTAGGTCTGAGGTGCCTCTCCCTCCGCCACTGGACAACTGAGAAACTGTGGGTGGGAGGGAAGTGGGGCCCGAGTGTATGGGGAGGGCACTGACCTCTGCTGGACACCTACTATGTCCTGGCGTTACCCAGAGGGATCTCATTCTTGGACACCGGGTTCCCCGGGTTTTCTGAGAGCCTGACGTGCTACTTCTTGTTGGGAATTTCCTGCTGCTCACCCTTGGCCTGGGGGTGGCCATGCTGCCCCTCACTGGCAGGGGCATCATGTCCCCATGCCCGTCCCCCCATCTCTTTGAAGCTGTCCACGCCTCCCTGGGTTCTCCGTGTCCCTGGGGCGCTGGGCTGCTCTGTTCCCAACGTCTCTCACTGCCATGGGGTGTGGGCGTTCAGCTGCCCGCCTCTTCTCAGGTGCCCGCCTGAGGGCAGGGGCACTCGACTGCGGCCAGCAGGACACTGAGAGGACGGAGGGTGGGGGGTTTTGGTCAGTGAACCTCACTCTTCCCTGCGACCCACCGCACTGAGCAGCTGCTCCCCAGGCCCACCGGCCTCCTGGCCCCTCGTCCACCGCCAGGCCGCCATCACTTCCCTGAGGGGTCCTCGGTGGAGCCCCAGCCCGTGTCCACAGCCCCACCAGGGGCCCCCTCCCGCCTCCTCCTGTGTTCCCTCCCCAGTGAGCGGCCCGGCCACCCACACTCCGCACGGGCCTTCTGGCTCCCCACCCCCCATCGCTGGCCTGCAGGTCTCTGTCTGCCTCCCCCCACTTCCTTCCACCGGGCAGTCTCCACTCGGGACACCCTGCCGTTGGCCGTCCTCCAGCTGGCACCGGGGCGGGCCTTCCAGTGACCCCCGATCGTGTCCCTACCCTCCTTGCGGGCTCCCCAGGGTCGCTCGCCCTCCGTGTCACAGTAGGTCTCGTTCCCTTCTTCCCACCACTGTCTCTCGTTTGGGCCCCGAAGCGGGGAGTGGTGTGTCGTGTCGGTGGTGTGCCCCATCCAAGGCCCTGGCTCCTGCTGCTTCTCTCGCTGCATCTCCAGCCTGGTGTGTGGAGGCCCCTCTGGCACAGCGGACAGTGGGCTGGGGTCAGGGTCATGGGACACTGCAGTAAAGGATGTGTCTGGCCTTTGTCCCGGTTCCCAGGAGGTAGCCTCTCGATCCTCGGAATTTCCCGAGTGATGGGAGTATCTCAGTGATTCGTGACAGTTTATGTCAGGGGGTGACTCGTGCAGGACCCCTAGATAGTCATGCTCACGAGACGACTCCGGGTGGGAATTCTGTGCGGGAGAGACCCCCCCATGTGACTAGAGGGTTTGGGCTTTGTGGCCTCGGGGGCACTGGAGACCAAGCTCAGTAAACCAGCTCGATGATTTAATCAGCAGTACCCGTGGATAGAATGGACGGATGGATGGATGGATGGACAGATGGACGGATGGACGGACAGACGGACGGACGGATGGACGGACAGACGGACGGACGGACGGATGGACGGACGGACGGACGGACGGACAGACGGATGGACGGATGGACGTGTGGATGGATGGACATGTGGATAGATGGGTGGATGGATGGATGGATGGATGGATGGATGGACGTGTGGATGCATGGGTTGCTGCATATTGATTGGACCGTGGTTCGGCCAGTCATGCCTATGGAATGAAACCCCAACAGTTGCGCTGGACACGGCAGCTCAGTGGAGCTGTTTGGTGGTGATGGTGTGTGGTCGATGTCCCGACTGCATGGGGAGAGGGCGCACAGGTTCCATGGCCAGGACCCCCGACCCTCCACCCGACTCCCTGTGCATCTCCCTTCTTGCCTGGTCCTGACTTGTATTCTTTATAAGAAAACTAATTGTAAGTATAACGCTTTCCCGAGTTCTGTGAGCCAATGAATTATCGATTGTGAGGGGGGTAGTGAGAAGCTCCGAGTCTGTAGGCAGCTGGTCAGAAGCAGGGTGGCCTGGGGACCCCCGACACGTAGCTGGTGTCTGAAGTGAGGGCCGGCCTGGTGCGGACGGCAGCCCCCACCTGTGAAGTCCCTGCAGATGTGGATGTGGCTGATAGAGCCCTGGCTGGTTCTCAGAGGGGGGCTCGCAGAGCTGGGCAGACACTCCCCGCATGCCGTCCCTGTCCTCTCCCCTGGACCGTGGGGCCAGGCAGGGGCCATACCTGGTCTTTTCGCTCCAGAGCTGGGCTTCCGTTCACCAAACCACTTAGCACGTCCCTGAGACTCTCCACTTGGCCTGATTCCAGTGCTAAAAATGCTCCTCAGTATTTTGTTTTTGACATTTCGACGTGGATGCTGACTTCCCTTTCAGCCCCAGGGTCATTCAATTCCATGTTCCTTCAGTAGCTGCACAAACAAGTCATATCTTCAGAAGCAAAGTCGTCCTTTTCCCTTCCCTCTCGCAGATGAGCACAGGCTCAGGTGAGCCGGGGAACCCTGGCCTCCAAGTTGGTAGAAACACTGTTTGGAAAACACTTTGTACTTCCCAGGCGTAGCCGTCGAAGGTTTTTGTGCCCGAAAATGCCCATCTGGCAAGGGAAGCAGATAAACGTGTGGGTTCCAGGGCAGCACTTTCAACGGGAGCTTTCTAAACAAACAGAAACCATGACCGGAATTCTCAAGGAACCTGTGAAAAGGCCGCCGTCTTTGGAAACCGAAACGACTGGCAAATTCTGAACGTTCCAGTGGCTTGCAGGCTCCCGGGAGAAGCCGACGTGTCATAAATAACAAACAGCTGTCCTGGCCGGGCAGCAGGCGGGACTCCGAGGGCACGTGATGTGTTGTGTCTGCACGTGTGAGTGTGTGCGTGTGTGTGTGACCTTGACTCGCCCTTCAGAGCCGGCCGGTGATGAGGATGCTCTGCTGTCACTCTCCTCATTTTAAGTAAATGTCTGAGAACAGTTGTAAATACTTGTTCCCTGTGAGTTAAAGTGAGTTCGGAATCGCGGACGTTTCTGGAGGGGCACCCTTCTATTTTCTGCAGCTTCTGACACTCTTCCTATAACCAGTCCGCCCGTCAATCAGTAAATGATTGCTGGACGCCGTCCGAGCCACAGGCACGGGCAGCAAGCGGGTCCTCTGGGGATGCCCGTGGTGGTGAAGGTGACCTTGGCTAAGGTACCCAGAGCGTCAGGTAGTCGGTGCCCGTCCGGCAGGTGCTGCCACCACCTCAGCGCAGCCTCCCGTGCCTCTTGGCTCAGGTGGGCTGGTCCAGAGGCTGCTGTTTTTGGGGATCGCCCCCAGCTGTGGCAAGAGACAGCAGCCTTGGGTCTCGGTGCCGGGACCTCCTGCAGGGGAGGACCGCCTCGGAAGCCGAGTCATCATGCTCTGCTGCTGCCGGCTGCGCCCCCCCTTCGCGAGCCCAACCACAGGCGGCTGCTGGGCTAAGTCTGCCCTGTGCCCCCTCCACGCCCCCCCTAGCACACACCCCTCCGTAGGCCGCCCTCCCCACCCCACTCCCGTGTGTGTCCCCCTCCCTGTGCAGGTGCCTCTCCGTCACTCTCAGCGCAGGGCGGATGGGCCAGGTCACAGGCTAACGGACAGACTGACAGGTCGTCAGGTGGATGTCACGTCAGTGCCAGGTCACCAATCCCACCCGCAGGACTGATGTCTTCCCCCCGCCTCGGGTGGCTTTAGGTCCACAGACTTGAACTCGACTCAGGGCCCTTTTATTTTTTAATTAATTTATTTATTTGGTCTCGCCATGCGGCTTGCGGAATCTCAGTTCCCCAACGAGGGATTGAATCCCTGGCCACGGCAGTGAAAGCCTGGCATCTTAACAACTAGGCCGCCAGGGAGCTCCCTCAGGGCCCTTTGAGGCCTCCCCCTACTCCTGGCCTCCCTCTTAAAGCCACGCAGGCCGCCCTCTGCACTCGCCTCATTTCCTGCCGCTCAGAAGGCAGCGCCCCCCACTCACCTGCCGTGGCCTCAGCTGCCCTCCCCCCTCCCCCACCCTGCCCCTCTCTGCTGGGGCTGCGCGCTCTGTGCGGCCACGCTGCTCCCGGGGCCTCCTCCCTGGCCGGGTCCCTCGGGTGTCCTGAGAGCTACCAAAGTCCCGACTGCAGCCCAGAGTCAGCCGGGTGAGCAGGCGGCCTCAGGTCTGGTGACAAGCTTGGCCCGGGAGGAGGGCAGCTCCTGGTCCAGCGCCACCGGGCTGCTTGAAACCAAGCAAAGTGCCCTCCTGCCAGCAGCTCTTGCTGGGGGTCGAGTCCTCTCAGGCTACCTGCAGAGGCCAGGCGCCCGCGTGACTCGCGTCCCACGTTTGGGACATTCTTGTGCCCGTGGGGCTCGTGTGCTCCGGGCCTCGGACTGTGGTCCCTGACAACGTGCCGATTGCATTTCACTCAAGCAGCCTAACCCCGGCCCGTGTCTGGGCATCCCTGGAAATGTTTGCGTCCCCTTGTGAGGGACAGAGAGGCGGAAAGGCTGGCCGGGGGCAGACTCGCCCGCTGCTGGGCCGGCTCAGGGGCCACAGCGCCGGGGGCTCTGCCAGGGCTGCTTCCAGACCCGCTTCCCTCTCGACCGTGGAAGCCCCGTTTGTCCACCCACAGCGTGGTGCCCAGCGGCCGTGGCCTGGGGCCCGCGGCTCAAAGCGAACAGAGGCACAGTTGGATCATAGGAGCATCTGGAAGCCTTTGGGCTGCTTGTTTCATGAGAATACCCCTGACCCAGGCATCCAACCTAGTTCGTTAAAGAATCTTCCAAGAGATGCTGGAGATAGAATGGCGACAGCAAGAGCCTTGCCGGTAGCGGATGCCCAGAGGGTATCTAGCCACTACTGCTGCCGCGTGATGGGCTTGGCCGCGGAATTCGCGAGGCGAGCCGGAATCCCAGGCAGCCCGTTACCCCGGCCGGTGAGCTGCCCTCCCCGGAGGCGCTCCCCACCCCGTCCTCCTGAGCAGCTGACGCTGCTCTCAGCCCGCTGTGTGTTTACGGAGCACACAGGACAGAGGATGCCCGACCCCGGAGAATTCGTCTCCTGCGGTCCTCTGAGATTGGGCACGTTCCATTGCCAGAGTATTCCTTTTGCAACATCAAATAATCCATGACCTGTGGGTCAGCTCTCACCGAGGGCACCACTGCTGGGCCAGGGATGAGTTGAGGATTTGTTTTCTTGTAAAGGCAGAAGTACCCCCGACAGACAGAAAGCAGGTGGGGTCACTGGCAGTGGCGGGGCAGGGAAGGAATGACTGCCTAATGGGTGCGGACTTTCTTTGGAGCAATGAGAAGGTTTTGGAACCGGATGGAGGTCGTGATTGCACACTGTTGTGAATGTACTAAGTGTCACTGAATTGCTCGCTTTAAGATGGTGAATGTTAAGGATTTCACCTCAATCCAAAAAAAAGTACCTCTGACAACAACGGATACGTTGTGCTCTTTCCAGGCACCTGCCTCAGAAACCTTCACCACCAGATGGAAGTGGTAAGCATGGCCGCCGTGAACAGTTGTGTAGGTTGTTCACTGCCCAAGGGCATTGACATGAAGGGCTACTATCAAGCGGGTCTCTTCTCACCTTGCGCTGGAAGGCGTCTGCCTGGAGGAAGGAGCTCCCGTTTCTACTTGACTCAGAGGTGCTCTATGGGCTTCTCGGCCATGACAGGATGAGCCCTAATGCTTAGTCTTTTTCATGGCTTTTCAGGGAAAAAGTGACACCATGGACATCATCCTCCGTCGCCCCATCCAAGCGGGTGGCTTTCCTGTGGCCAGTTGTGCGCTCCTACTTCTGAGATGGGTAAAGAAACCAGTCCTTGTCCTTGAAGCTCAACCGTGATTTAGTTCATGACTTCCTACGCTGAGCGCGCACGCAGACATGTTGAGATCCCAAGAAGAACTCGGCATGTTGTGGGCAGAACCCGGGGGCAGGGGAGAGGCGCCTGCTTTTACCACAAGTGTCCAGTGTGGATAAGGGAGCCGGGCAATGACATCTTCCTATTTCTCCTTTCTTGAAAAAGTTGAGAAATGCAAGAGCGACCATCCTTTCAGGAATGAGGAGGCGTTCTCAACGGCTCAAGGACTCTCTGTGTGAAGTCACAGACCTCCATCTGGGTTCCGTCCAGGGAAGGATGGGCTCAGTGAATTGTCCCTGAGGGCTTGGTCCAAAGGACCTGTGCCCGGGTGAGTCTGGGCATTGAAGTTGCTTCCACATTGCTGAACCCAAACCACGTACTGCGTGAGGTCAGCTTCGCATCATTTTCACATCAAAGCTGATGATGGCTGGGGGTACGTGGCTTTCTGGGGGCAGGACAGTGTGGGTCAGAGGGTGAACTCCGGAGCCGGGCTGCTCCCTTCGGATCCTGGCTCTGCCCCTTACTGGTTCTCCTCTGCCAGCCTCAACTGACTCCTCTGTAAAATGGGTATGTTAGTACCTGCCTCATGGGGTTGTTGTGAGGATTAAATAAATGGGTAAATATGTGTAAGGGCCTGCAGGTCACATAGTCAGTGCTTTGGGTGGAGGGTACTCTGAGGTTGTTTAGAAATCAAACCAGCTAAGGAGACGCTGACATCCTTTTGAGCAAATGAAAAGATCCCACTGTGTCATCCCGGCCGTGCAGGCGGCCGAATGCTGGCAGGCGGCGGGGGCTGCTGGCGTCTTCTCCTCGAGCAGTTCTGGGGGTGCTCGTCCACCGGAGCACCTAGATGGGCTGCGAAGAGGCCCTTCTCTGGGTGTGAGAGGCAGGAAGGCGGCCCCGCCTGCATCTGCAGAACCTGGTGTCCAACAGATGCCTGGCTGGCTTGGGGTCAGAGGGGGAACAGGCAGAAACGCAGAGAGAAAGCTGAAGGGGGCTCCTGTGTGGGCGGGAGTTTGCACGAGGGGCTTCCCTGCAGCTCTAAAGCCGACACCTCTGTCCCCGCAGCCGGCTCATGCCAGGTACCCTCTGTCAGGGCTGGTGGCTAGGGGCCTGGGCACCCGGTCTGACTCCCCCCTCATGCACTAGGGGGAGCTGGTGCCCGTGGTTCGGCCTCCTGTGGGCTCTGGGCTGCAGCGGGTCTCAGATAAGACAGCTGTTTTGGTTATGCAAGGTGAGGAGGTTCTAGAGAACCTGCAGGACAGAGGAGAGCCTGGGCTGACGATGTGTCACACACTTGAGGTGTCCTGGAGAGGGTGCATCTCGTGTCGTGTTCGTATCACACACACACACGCACACACACACATACAGCATCGCACATGAAGGGGCACAAGGAAACCTTTAGAGGCAATGGTTGCGCCTGTTACCTGGTTGTGGTGATGGTATCACAGTGTACGCACATGTCCAAACTCATCGAATGGTGCACATGACATACATCCAGCTGCGTGCGTGTCAGTGACATGTCAGTGAAGCTGTAAACGGCGGAGCAGTCAGGGGGCGGCCGTTCACGAGGCGCAGGCTGGGCCTGGCGTCGAACTTCTCACCCAGCTGAGCCTCCTGTTCTCCTCCCCACTTTTCAGCTGGGTAAACTGAGGCTCCTTACTAGTCATCGTCCCGGGTCGTGATGTCTACCAGGTGTCAGGCAGTGGACAAGTATATGTAAATAGTCTCACTGCTTGTGCAGGAGAACCCCTGCTTTCAAGGCGATGTGAGTGAATTTGGCCAGGACTTGCCTGCATGTGCTCCTTTGTGGGCCCCAGGGTTACCGTCCTGGGGAGAAATCAGAGGGTGTCTTGCTTGGTCCCCACAGTCATGAAGATGTGACTCGCAGAGAGATGTTCAAAAGTGAAGCCACTGCCCACCCCAGAAACCGGGCCCCGCGAGCCCCTCTGCGCGCCCCTCCGGGAGCCGTGGGCACAGGGCTTCCTGGCGCTGCGCTCTCCTACATCTGTACAAATTCACGGCCATTCAGACTGGAAGCAGATATTTATTTTTATGCAGATGAGATTCTCAAGAGTGTGTGATGCATCCGAGCTCTTATGAAAGCGGAACATCTGCAGACGTGCGCTGCTTCCATTATGTTCTGGGTTTAGGTTGTGTCAGCATTTATGTTTCCTTAATATGAGAAATGCCAGCACTGTTCTTCCAGGGCTCCTGCTGCCAGCCCTCTCCCCCCGGGCCCCCTCATCTAATCATTTTTTTTATTCTCTTGCTTCTGTTGTTTTTAGTCACAAGTTTGGGAAAAAAGTCACCTATTTCAGCTATCTGAGTGAGCTCCATGAACACCGCAAATACGACCAGCTGACCATCCCCCCGGAGGTTCTGCAGTGAGTGAGACCCTGTCCTGGGAGGCGTGGGCTACGCCCTCGAGCTTCCTTGGGCCTCCGTCCCATCCCGTGAACGCTGAAGGCTTAATTTTCAGACGTGTGCCCGGCCAGATCCGGTTCCGAAATCTGCGGCCTCAACAAAGATTCACAGTGAAAGATGCTAACTGCTGACTCAGAGCAACGAGGCTGAGGATGGCTGTGTACACGGATGAGATGTGTTCCTCACCCACCACTGCAAAACTGATTAACAAAAAAAAATCAGCCACGGCGGTAACTGCTGTTCGCTGCCTTGGCGTTTACCATTCTTGCTTTGGAGCAGAGAACGGGGGCGATTTCTCGGGTGTGTGGATGACACCGTGGACAGCATGAAACGTTCCCAGGCCCATTGCAGGTGTTCTGGAGGACAGCCCACCTGGTGCTTCCGGCTAGAGGCCTAGTTAACGTGTCTGCTGCTTTGCTTTATACAGCAGTGGTCCCCCACTTGGACAGGGCGTCAGGTGGGCGGAGGGGGCCCAGGAAGGTGTGTGGTCGGTCCCGGACCCACCGTTAGCTCCGGGTGGAGCTCAGTCTCTGAGCCCTGCCTGAGCACCCTCTGCCCTTTGCATCACCCTCTCTGGGGGCTCAATGGAGCCCCCAGAGCGGGTGCAGGGTCCTCGCCAAGCTGCACGCAGGTGAGGCCGGCAGCCCCGCAGGGGGAGTGGAGATGTCGCGCTCCCTCTGGGCGCCAAGTCACAGGCGCTGGGGATATTAGAGCCGTGTAGGGAGTGTGTCTGCCCACAGGACACTCGCAGGGAGTGGGACCACGAGTCGGTGACAGTAGGAGCCGAAAGAGGGGCTGAACCCAGCTAGGGAGGGGACCGGTGAAGAGGGGATATCAGGGAAGGCTTCCATGAGGAGGTGACTTCTGAAGTGAGTTTCAGAGGGACTGTTGGCTAGATCGAGAGTCCAGGGAAAGGTGTTTCCTGCAGAGGGAAGCTCTTGTGTAGACACGTGGGTGAAGTATTGGCCAGGGGTTGGTAAGAGAGCCTGGACGCTTGACAGAGGTCGGATGACCCTTGCTGGCTTGTGTGTGTTCCCGTGTGTGCATGTGCAAGACAGCCATAAGGCACGTGGGCCCAGAAGGACGGGACACTCAGGTATCCTGCAGACCTTTGTGGGGCATCTGCCCCCAACAGCACCTGGAGCCGGCCCCTTGTGGCCCGAGGCTTCTCACCTGCAGGGTCACAGCTGTGCTTCCTCTGTGTCCACAGATACGACTAGGAGCTTCGGAACCTGCACGCGGGCAGGCTGCCCCCTCCCACAAAGACAGCCCTGCCGCAGCCCCTCTGCCCACCCAGCGGTTTGGCGTCAGTCTGCGATAGTAAGTGAGCCTCCCCGTGGCCTGCCCTTGTTTCCTGGGAGGGTCGGGTGCTTCCGTGTGCCGGGGAGTTCTCTCCAGACCTTGGCCTCTGCATCCGAGCTTAACCCTGCAGGAAAACTGAAGTGAGAGCTTGGCACTGAGGCCGGAGTGCCCGCCGCTGTGTGTGTCTGTGTGCAGAGGACCCAGCCGTGGGCGGGGAGGGGACGACCCCCAGGCCACGCTGGGATGCCTCCCACCACCTGCCACGTGAAGTGTGGCCACGTGCTTTGCTCTGGCCAAGGAGACAGGAGTGGCCGCGGGGCGGATCACCTCCTGGAGGGAGCTTCAGGGCCAGTTCATAGTTCGCCTCTCGTGGTGACGGAAGCCGGGTGGAGATGGTGCCTCGCTGGCCTGCGTCCCTGAGTGACCACAGAGTGCCTCCCACTGACACCCACGCTGCGGGAGGGCACGAGTGAGGGGTGAACTTCCGTGGGGTTCAGCTGCCGGGATTTAGGTACTCTTGTTACCACGGTGTGTCCTACCCTTCCTGCCTGATCTTACCCTTATTAGGCCACATGACCTTGAACTCACTCCCCCTCTCAGCTTGTTTCCTTATTTCTAAAATCAGCAAGTTGGATGATGTGATCTTTAATCTTCACTCCTTGGAAACGATTCTGGACCAACTGTCCATGCCAACTTTGTCTCTTTTAAGACTCATCTCACCTCCTCCAGGAAGCCTTCCCTGATGCTCTAGACTGCATACAGGGCCCCCCTCTATCGCAACCCAGATCTGAGCAGACTGCTGTGGGGAGTCCCGCCAGCTGCTTTCCCTGCTCAGCGACGAGCCCCTTGTCCTCCTCCTATTTTCTGCTTCTGGCACCAGGCCAGGTGCTGAGGCACCTGAAATGATGGAAGATGAAGGGGTTGTTTTAACCGTACAACCACCGTTGGGCACTTGGGTCTGAGCTACACAATGTACAGGGCCTGGAGGGTGGAGGATCCCGGAGAGGCGTATGCTCAATTTCATTTGTTAGTAGCTTCTTGTTAGAAACTTGCATGTGATCTGTTTCTACATAAAAATCTGATGATCTTTAAGACCCATGTTGGATTTTTTTTTTTTTTTGGTTGCACTGGGTCTTTGATGCTATGCGGGGGCTTTCTTTAGTTGCGGCGAGCGGGGGCTGTTCTTCGTTGTGGCGCACGGGCTTCTCTTGTTGTGGAGCACGGGCTCTAGGCACATGGGCTTCAGTAGTTGCAGCACGTGGGCTCTAGAGCGCAGGCTCAGTAGTTGTGGCGCATGGGCTTAGTTGCTCCGCGGCATGTGAGATCTTCCCGGACCAGGACTCGAACCTGTGTCCCCTGCATTGGCAGGCGGATTCTTAACCACTGTGCCACCAGGGAAGTCCCCGCGATTGCCTCTTTAAATTAATATTTTATGCTGTTTCATTGCAAATGACTATCATAAAATTGCAATAAACATATTAAATAAAGCACCAAATATGTAATTTGTTTGGACTATGAATGAATGAAAGTCATTAAAATTCATAAGCAAATCCTATTCACAAGCGTTAATTCGCTGAAGTTCAAAAGCACACAACAGAAAGCCATCACCTTAGAACAAGCTAATTAAGGCAAAATATTAAGGGGAAGTCAGAGATTCAAGAAGTCTTTGCCTGCCTGCCATCCCTGAAGTGGGACAATGGAAACGGACATGTGCATTTTGTGCAGCCCCATCTGGGCAGCTGCGGGAAAGTGGAAAGAAGGAGGGGCCTCCTTAGGGCAGAGGAGCGGAGGCAGCTCACATCCCAGCTCTAGCTCTTTCCAGCTCTGGGAAGGCAGTCTTGTGGCTTAACTTCTCACCCTAGTCCCTTCCTGTGTAACCGTAGGTATAACCCCGCCCTCCGCACCCTCCAGGGCCACGGGATCTTAATAGGGTGTGCAGACAACGCGAGCCAGTTCCTGCTGCCCAGTGCTTTTCCTACTCTGTTCCTCCTTCTGATCCCCTCCTCCAGGAAGCCTTCCCTGATGGCTCCACGCAGACGGGAATCATCTGTTGAAAAGACTATTCTTTCCCCCATTGAATTGCCCTGGGACCCTTGTAAAGAACTAACTGACCATACACCTAGGCGTTAATTTCTGGACTCTCAGTTCTATTCCACTGATTTGTATGCTGGTGTCACACGATCTTTATTGCTACAGCTTTACGGTGAGTTTTGCAGTTGGGAAGTGTGATTCTTCCAACCTTGTTCTTCTTTATCAAGATTGTTTCAGCTCTTCTGGGTCCCTTGAATTTCCGTATTTTAGAATCAGCTTGTCCATGTCTGCAAAAAAAAAAAAAAAAAGCAGCTGGGATTTCAATAGGGATTGTGCTGTCTCTGTAGGCCAATTTGGGAAGTATCGCCATTTTAACAATATTGCCTTCCAATTCAAGAGCATGGATAGCTTGCCAATTTTTTGAATGTTTTAAATTTCTTTCAATAATGTTTTATAGTTTTCAGTGTACCAGTTTTGCACTTTTTTGTTAAATTTGTCAAGTATTTTATTCTTTGTGATGTATTGTAAATCAAATTGTTTTCTTAAATGTATTTTTGATTGTTCATTGCTAGTGTATAGAAGTACAATTGATTTTTGTATACTGATCTTACATCCTGCAACCTAGCTGAATTCATTTATTAGTTCTAATAGGTTTGTGTGAATTTTTTTTTTTTGGTATTTTCTATATCTAAGAGCATGCCATCTGCAAATAGAGATAGTTATTCTTTTCCAACCTGGATGCCTTTTATTTCCTTTTCTTGCCTGGTTGCACTGGCTGTACTGTCTGGTACAATGTCGAATAGAAGTGATGAGAGTGGACATCCTTGTTTTCTACCTGATCTTAGGGGGAAGCCTTCAGTCTTCTAACATTAAGTATGATGCTAGCTGTGGGTTTTTCATAGACACCCTTGATCAGGTTGAGGAAAATCCCTTCTGTTCCTACTTTGTGGAGTGTGGGTTTTTTCTTTCATGAAAGGGTGTTAGATTTTGTCAAATGCTTTTTTTGCTCTATTGATCTGATCACATGAGTTTTGTCCCTTATTCTATTAATATGGTGTTACACTGATAGATTTGCATATGTTGAACCAACCTTGTATTCTTGGGATAAATCACACATGTCCATGGTATGTAATCACACATGTCCATGGTATGTAATCACACATGTTCATGGTATGTAATCACACATGTTCATGGTATGTAATCTTTTTCTATGCTGCTGGATTTGCTTTGCTAATATTTCATTGAGAATTTTGTGTCTATTCATAAGAAATACTGATCTGTAGTCATCTTGTCTTCTGGTGTCCTTGTCTGGTTTTGGTAATACCAGCCTCATAGAGTGAATTGGAAAATGTTCCCTCTTAGAAGGGTTTGTTCAGGATTACAGTTAATCCTTCTTTTTACATTTGGTAAAAGTCATCAGTGAAGCCATCTGATCATGAGCTTTTCTTTGCAGGAAGTTTTTTTGACTATTAACTCAATCTGTTTACTTGTCAATCTATTCAGATCTTATATTTCTTCTTGAGTCAGTTTTGGTAGTTTGTGTTTTTCTAGGAGTTTGTCCATTTCATCTAGGTTATCTAATTGGTTGGTGTGCAGTTGTTCTTAGTACTCCTTTGTAATCCTTCATTTCCGTAACATCACTGGTAACGTGCCCCCTTTCATTCCTGATTGTCGTAATTTGAATCTCCTCCCTTTTTTTCTTACTCTCGCTGAAGCCTTATCCATTTCAGTGATCTTTTCAAGGAATCAACTTTTGGTTTGATTGATTTTTCTCTATCGTTTTTCTATTCCCTGTTAATTTCCACTCTCATCTTTAATATTTCCTTCCTTCTGCTTGTTTTGGGTTTAATTTGATCTTCTGTTTCTAGTTTCTTAAGGTGGAAGTTTTGGTTATTGATTTGAGATCGTTTTTCTTTTCAATGTAAGTGTTTAGAGCTATTAATTTCTCTGAGCCCTGCTTCAGATGCATCCCATCAGTGCTAGTATGTTGTCTTTCTATTTTTTTTTAATATCTTAATTGGGGTATAATTGCTTTAAAATGGTGTGTTAGTTTTGTCTTTCTGTTTTAATTAATCTTAATTTGTTTTCTAATTTCTCTTGTGATTTTTTTTTTCTTTGACCCATTGGCTTTTAGTAGTCTGTTGTTAAACGTTCACGTATTGTTGATTTCTCACTTCATTTCATTGTAGTTGGAGAACTTACGTTGTATGATTTAATTCCTTTTAAATGTATTGAGATCTGTATGATCCAACATGTGGCCTATCCTAGGGAATGTTGCATGGGCCTTGAGAAGAATGTATACTCTGTTGTTGGGTGCAGTGGTCTGTAGATGTCTGTTAGGTCTTATTGGTTTGCAGTGTGGTTCAAATCTTCTGTTTCTTTGTTGACATTCTGACCAATTGTTCTATTCACTATTGGAAGTGGGGGAGTAAAGTCTCCAACTGTTATTATTAAATTATTTCTCCCTTCATTTCTGTCAGTTTTTGTTTTATATATTGGTATTTTGGGGCTCTGTTGTGAGTTGCATAAATTTTTATAATTCTTATGTTTTCTTGATTGATTGACCCTTTTTGCCTTTATAAAATGGTATTCATTGTCACTAGAATACCATTTTATAACGTTTAAAAATTGTCACAACAATTTTTGACCTCAAGTCTATTTTGTCTGATATTAGTATAGCCACTCCAGCTCTCTTTAGTTACTATTGGCATGTTGTATCTTTTTCATCCTTTTACTTACAATCTATCTGTGGCTTTTAATGACAAGTATGCTGCTTGTAGGCAACATAAAATTGGATCATGTTTTTGCCCCGTTTTGCCTTTTGATTAGAGTATTTAACCCATTTACATTTAATGTGTTTGCTGGTAAGGTAGGTTTACATCTGCCATTTTACTACTTATCTCTATGTCTTGTCTTTTTTGTTCCTCTAGTTCCTCCATTCCTACCTTTCTAGTGTGCCATTTCAATTCTCCCGTTTCTTTTGCTATATATTTTTTAGTATTCTTAGTGCTGCCCCAGTGATTAGAATTGACATCTTAATTTATAACAGTCTAGTTCTGATGAATAATAACTTAAGTAGGATACAAAAGAAATTGTGCTCCATTCCTTCTCCCCTCCTTTGTGCCATTATTGTCATACAAATTACATCTTTATTTTATGACCACTGGCACCAATATACAATTCTTGCTCTATGCAGTGGCCTTTTATATCGGGGGGAAATAGAGTTGCAAACAATAATACATGTACACTGTCTTTTATGTTTACCTCTGGAGTTTCCTTTACCTGTGCTTTTTATTTCTTCATGCAGAGGTGAGAGGGTGGGTCGGGGGAGAAGAAAGAAATAGAAGGACTGTGCAATTTTCAAACACTTTGGAGAAGTGGGTGTGTGTCCCCCTCCCCACACCTCCCCTGCTTCTTTCCTGTTTGGAGGAAACATCTGATGGTGACCGATTCAGGGATACTCTGGGCTGTTCATTAACGAGCAGTGCCGCACGGCTGTTTCTGCTTCTGTGTCTCTCCCAGAGCTGAAGTCTTCGGCTGGGCCAGGACCCACTTTTGCAAAGAAGGAGAAGATGGGCATCTGACTTTCTGTTCTCTTTCCCTGCCAGCTCGAGATACACTCATCTGTGGTCTCCTGCATGGATGTCTGTCTGTCCAGAGAGCATAAGCTCCTGGCACTTGTGAATGGCCTCAGGTAGGGAGCAGGCTTCCCCAGGCTCTGGTTCTAGGTCACGTGAGCCAGCCTGACTTGCCAGAACTCCCAATCCCATTAGCATTTTGGGGACTGGTCTAGCTGATGATACAAAGCAGTTTCTTATTCTTCATTCACCCCCCAGAGAGGGCCAGCTGTGCAGAGGTGGGATTGCAGACTTCCTGGGCCTTGTCGCCACAGATGACCTCAGCACCCCCATCTCACACCAAGCCCCCGACTCAGAAAGAAGGGCTGTGGTCTGCTCCAGGTACAACAAGGGCTTCAGAGTCAGGTTTTGATTTGAGCCCTGGCTGTGTGACTTCAGATAAAATAATTTGTATCTGAGTTTCAGTTTTGTCGTCTGTACAAACAGGGGCACAGTGATGAAGCCAGTGGGCTTAGGAGCGCGGCCAGCGCACAGTAGGTCCTCAGCACACGGTCTTCCTGTGATTGTCTACGTGAGCTGCTGGGAGGGGATGTGAGACGAATGACCGTCTCAGAGGGCTGGGAAGAGCTGGGGTGGCCAGTGAGGCAAGCCTGGCCCACACTCCCTGTTACCACTGAGATTTCTGGTTGTTGGTCCTCCCTCACTGTCCCTACTGTCTCTAAACACCACAGTCCCTCCTTATTTGTATTCTTTGCATGCACAACCAGAGAAGGAATTCATGCTGTGAATTACTGTAAGCGCATCTCCCAAGGTGGGGGATACAAACAAGATGTGCCGAGAATCCCCAGTGTCCTCTGGGGGCGGCCGACTGGTCGAGAGCGAGCTGTGCTGACGGTGATTTGCGCTCCGTCTCTGAGAGCACCCCCGCCCACTGCGTACCCCGGAACTTCAGTTCAGGGTCTGGCCCTGGGCCACAAACGTGGAGACAGATGCACAGGAGGGTTGTGGTGTGTTAGGATTCACCCCTGCCCTGGGCATCCCCACACAACCAGGATGCACACCCTGTTTTTAATCCAGAGTTCCTGGGGTGATTGCCATTCTCTGCACTGACTCTGTCAGTCCATTGAACAAGCCTGTCTCTCAGCCAGCAAGCAGGGGCTGGGGAGGGAGGAGAAACTCAAATTGAGGGTTTCTGCTCTATTGAAAGCAGTGATTTTATGCCAGGGCCCCCATTCTGCAGTGAGCTGGATGTCGGCTCCTTAAGTGCTTGGACAGAGGAGAGCGTGCTCAGCTGGGAGCCCTGCGTCTGTGGGCACATCCCTCCCCTTCTGCGACCTCAGTCTGCCCCTGATCCTCCAGGCCCCTTCCTGCTCTGGAAGTCTGCTTTCAAAAACAAAACGTGGACTAAGCTATAGGCAAAGAGGTCTTTCAGTAGCTCATGGGTGTGCAGCCTTTGGGAAGGTCTCAGTAGAGCCCCCTCCCAAGGTTAGTTATAGCAACTAACCTGGGCTTCAGAATCAATAGACCCAGGCTCTCTGGCTGTGTGACCTTGGGTAGGTCACTGCAGCACACTGGGCCCAATTCCCCATCCATGAAATGGGCCACCTGTGTCTGGCCTGGGATGTTGCCCAGCCCTTGGCATTCCAGTGATTTTAGTTATTAGTGCCTTTGACTTACAGCTTAAAGCCTTTCCCATCGTTCACTGTTTATGACTTGCAGCTCCCTAGAGGAAGGTTGCCAGCATCCCCACTTTCCATGTGGGAACACTGAAGCTGGGGAGGCTCAGAGACAGGCTGAGGGTCACCCAGCTCCTAGGACAGGGCCAGGACTTGTGCAGTCTGTGTGGTTCCCAAGGAAACGGAGGAGAAAGAGAGACTGCAGCTTTGGAGCGTCCTGGGAGAAAAGGACCCGTCTGCCATGTCCCTTCCTCCCAGGGGTGCAGGGGGAGACCGCCTGGACACTGCTTGGGCCCCAGGCCACCTCCTCCCTCTCAGAGGGGACACACAGGAAATCACGTTGGGGCAGGGGTAGGGAGGGTCCAGGTCACATTCCTGTGGTAGCATGGCCTCGTGAAGGCAGTGACGGTGCCCAGGGCCCCTTTGCCAAATGGACCGTCGTTTGGTGTCCCGGACGGGCAGCTTCAGTGAAATCACCAGGAGGGACTTCCCTGGCCGTCCAGTGGTTAGGACTTTTTTTTTTTTTTGCTGCAGACGTCAGTAGTTTATTGTTTGTTTAGTCCAAACACATTCAAGATGGAAACTCAAAGAATGCTTTCCACCTGAAACAATTAAACTAGATACTGCTAGCATATAATGCTTAACACATTACAGCAATAAAGATGGTAATCCATTGTCTTCTATACCTACTAAAGCCAAGATGGTGAAGCCAGTTTCTGCTGAAGGCTTGGGTTCAATCCCTGGTCGGGGAACTAAGATCCCGAAAGCCGCGCGTCCAAACAAACACAAAAAACAAACCATAAACCTAAATGTAAAATTCAGAACTATACAAATTCTAGAAGATAGCATAGGAGAAATCACCAGGAAACCCAGCTTCCATGGAGATTGGGACATGCAAAGGCCTGTCATTACTGGTGATACAGTTTTAATTGTATTCACGTGGACCAGATTTGGGGCGCTCTGTAAATTTCAGAGTAAAATGGAAAACAGGACGGATATCACGTCCAGCCGATGAATCGCTACAGAAGGAGCATAGATCTGGGTCATGGCCGGCCTTGCCTCCAACTCTGCCACCTCCCAGCTGCGGGACCTCAAGCTGGTTGCCTGGACTTTCCCAGTGTCCATCTCCGATCCCTGATTTGGGCTAACAAAAGTACAGTGGAACTTAAATAGATAATATACAAGAATGAAGGTTCTAGACTCAGACGCGAGGATCTGAGTCCTGGCTTTGTCCACTTGTGACCATGTTTTCCCATAATCTGTTGCTGTGTCATAAACTCCCCTAGCACTTAACAGCTTCAAACAACAACCTTTTTTTTTTTTTTTTCCTGTGGTACGCGGGCCTCTCACTGTTGTGGCCTCTCCCGTTACGGAGCACAGGCTCCGGACGCGCAGGCCCAGCGGCCATGGCTCACGGACCCAGCCGCTCCGCAGCATGTGGGATCCTCCCGGACCGGGGCATGAACCCATGTCCCCCGCATCGACAGGCAGACCCCCAACCACTGCGCCACCAGGGAAGCCCAAACAACAACCATTTTGACATGTATCCTGATTTCTGTGGGATAAAGAGGGACATTTTGTAATAATAAAGAAGACGAAATAACCCTCAGAATTTATGGACCAGTAACAGCTTTAAAATACATGCAGCAAAATCTGGTAGAACCAAAGGAAAAACAGATACACGATCCTAGTGGGAAACCTCAGTACCCTTCTCTGTATAGTTGATGGAACAAGCAGACAGAAAACCAACACTCTAGAAACACAATCAGTCAAATTAACCTAACTGACATTTAAAGAACACGCACCCTAAGAACAGCGAAACAGCGCTTCCCTGGTGGCGCAGTGGTTAAGAATCCGCCTGCCACTTCAGGGGACACAGGTTTGAGCCCTGGTCTGGGAAGATCCCACATGCCGCGGAGCAACTAAGCCTGTGTGCCACAACTACTGAGCCTGCGCTCTAGAGCCCGTGCGCCACAACTACCGAGCCCACGTGCCGTAACTACTGAGACCGTGTGCCGTAACTACTGAAGCCCACGCGCCTAGAGCCCATGCTCCACAACTAGAGAAGCCACCGCAGTGAGAAGCCCGTGCACCGCAACGAAGAGTAGCCCCTGCTCGCCGCAACTAGAGAAAGCCCGCGCACAGCAACAAGACCCAATGCAGCCAAAAATAAATTTTAAAAATTAAAAAAAAGAAATTGTACGCTCAGCACTACTAGAAAATGATATTTCATTGTGTTCAAATCTATTTTTTTAAAAAAAGAACAGCAAAACATATTCTGCTCAATTAAAAAGTGGCAGAGGGCTTCCCTGGTGGCGCAGTGGTTGAGAGTCCGCCTGCCGATGCAGGGGACGCGGGTTCGTGCCCCGGTCCGGGAAGATCCCACATGCCGCGGAGTGGCTGGGCCCGTGAGCCATGGCCGCTGAGCCTGCGCGTCCGGAGGCTGTGCTCCGCAACGGGAGAGGCCACAACAGTGAGAGGCCCACGTACCGCAAAAAAAAAAAAGTGGCAGAGCAGGATCCCTGTCAGGCATGTCTGACTTCCAGCAGATGAGGAAAGAGAAACAGACGTGTTTAGTGGGAGCCCAGGGGTCCGTAGAATGGATCACTGTGGGCAGCTCTGGCTTCAGATCCTGACTCTGCCGGCTGGGGAGGGGTGTGGTGGGATGCGGCTGGGAGGGTCATTCTTTTATATTAGTACCCGTGTTTGAAAGTTTCCTTATGTGAATCTCTGTATCAAGTGAGCACATAAGAGACTGTTAACAGCCTGTCTGAGGCAACATACTGGGTTTTCACGAAGCATCTTTTTTTCTTCGGCCACACCGCACGGCTTGCAAGATCTTAGTTCCCCATCCAGGGACTGAACCCGGGCCACAGCAGTGAAAGTGCCAAGTCCTAACCACTGGACCCCCAGGAATTCCCGAAGCATCTTTTTTGATTGATCAGGTCTCCTGGTTCTGCTCTCATGGCCAGATCTTCTCAGGCCCCTGGGCCTTCCTTTGTATGTTTCCTTCTGTCTGGAATGCCCTTCCCTCTTTTGTCCTCTGCAAGCTCCTACTCATCCCTCAAAACCCAGCTCTGAAGTTGCCCCATGTGGAGCCCTTCCCAACTCCAGATCTCCCCCATAGCACATGCATCCTTCTGGTGGAACGCTCAGACGACGCACTATCATTTTTATGATTTCTGCCTCTCTTTTGGTCACCTACTTCCTTAGGGTCCAGGCTGTATCTCTCTCTCCCTGTACGGCATCTTGGTTCTGCGTTTTCACAAAGGTGTGGTGAGGACCAGAGCCCTGTGCTTGTCACGATCTCCCATCATACTCAGGTGAAAACCGTTGCTTTCTTTTGTCTCCCCTCAGCCTCAAAGACAAAAATCAAGGTGAACTCACCCCCCTGTGCTGAGGTACACAGTGACATACCTGAGAGAGAAAGGTGAGTAAGAGCTGGCTCCAGCCAGGGGAGGTGAGGGCTGCCAGGTACACCTCCGCAGGAGGCCTCTCTGGGACCCTGAGCGCCCCACAGGCCAGGGAATTGGAGGAGCTGGAACCTGGGCAGGGAGGGTGATCAGGATGGGCAGGGCTCGGGCACAGTGGCTCCAGCCATGGGCTCTGACCCTACTGTCAGGGTTTGAATCCTGGCTCCACGGTGTGCTAGCTGTGTGGCCTCAGGTGAGTGACTGACCTTCTCTGGGCCTCTGTTTCCTCATCTGTCCAATGGGGTTAATAACAGTATCTGGTGCACGGGGTTGTCGTGGGGCCTAAATGAGGTGCAGCGTGTGTGTTGCTTCTCACAGCACTAGTCTGCAAGAGGCCCACCATGAAAGGGACTCCTTTGGCATGAGAGAGAAGCTTGGTTTGTAGATGCCATTGCCAGTGGGGTGGGTGCACTCAGTGACTTAGAGGTGAGAGCCTCGTGGCTCCTCCAAGACTCCTGAGGCCAGAGCTCAGATACACGGGGCAGGTGCATGGAGGCCGCTTCTACCCTAACAGGAAGAAGATGATTGCCTCGGAGGAATGGGCTGCCAGGGAGGAGTGGCCCCCTGCAGGTGCAGGTGCAGGAGCTGCAGGGGGCGGAGCGTCAGTCAGGAAGTGGCGTCCCTGGGGGTGGGTCCCAGTGTGCCCCAAGAAGTGTACGTTCAAGGCGTAAAAAGTTCTCTGAGACAAGGCTGTCGGGCTGTCGGGTCTGTGGTTGTCATTTGGAGCTGTCTCTCCTTTGACATTTGTTTCTACTTTTCATTTGTAGTACTGCCCGTTCTGTTATGTATTTCAGGAATGGAAAAAAAGCTAGTGTATAAACAGTTTCACAGAAACTATGAAAGGGAGTCTTCCTTTTTTTTTTTTTAACATATTAATTCCTTTATTTATTAAAAAAAATTTAACAAAACAAAAAACCAGCCCATAGTAGGAACTCACTATGTATTTGTTGGATGAATATGTGAATTAAACACATATTCATTGGGCACTCAGCTGTATCCAGCCCGGGTCTAGGCACTGGGGTTGCCATGGTGACCGCAACACATAACCTCTGCCTTCCAGGGGCCTGTAACTGTGACAACCACAAACTCACAAGCACAGGGATGAGCTGGTCATAGACGTCAGAGGAACCTGAGCTCTGACGCCTGGGCTGGAGGTCCCTGTATTAGTTTCCTGTGCTGCGTAACAAATAGACACAAACTTAGGAGCTTAAAACAGCATGAATTTATTATTTCTAAAGTGTCTGGAGGTCAGAAGTTCGGGCGCACGGGGGTTGGATTTTCTGCTCAGGGTCTCACAGGGCTAAACTCAAGGTGTTGACCAGGCTGTGTTCCTTTCTGGAGGCTCTGGGCAAGAACCCACTTCCTTGCTCATTCAGATCGTTGGCCAAATTCAGTTCTTTGTGGTTGTAGTTCCAAGATGCCTGTTTCCTTGCTGGCTGTCAGCCAGGGACCTATTTCTCTTCCTAAAGGCCTCTTGCTTTCCTTGCCGTGTGACCCCTCCCTGGAGAAATTCCCACGCCTGGAATCCCTGCCCCCATGCTGTGAATCTCTGTTGCCAGGAAGACCCCAGTCCCTTTAAAGAAGCTCACCTGACTAGGTCAGGCCCACCCGAGATAATCTCCATATCTTGAGGTCAGCTGCATTGGAACTGAATTCCATCTGCAAAGTCCCTTCACTGCAGTATCTGGATTAGTGTTTGAGTGAATACCTGGGACCCCAGGGTCTGGGAATCTCAGAATTCTGCCTACTACAGTCACTCAGCAAAAAAGAGAGGGACCAGCCCCTCCCCCCTCAGGCAGAGTGAACGGCATGTGCAGAGGCTGAAGGTAGGAAGGAGCATGGAGCCAACTAGAGGCTGGACGGAGGGGTTTGTCTGCCCAGTGTTTACAACAGCCGAGACTGGGAAACAACCTAAGTGTTTCTCGATGGATGAATGGACAAAGAAGATGTGATTACACATGCAATGGAATATTATTCAGACATAAAAAACGAGGAAACCCTACCATCTTTGACCACATGGATGGACTAGAGGATGTTACGCTAAGTGAAATAAATCAGGCAGAAAAAGACAAATACCATATGTTCTCATTTAATATGTGGAACAAAAACAAACAAAAAACACCAAACTCATAGAAAAAGAGATCAGATTTGTGGTTACCAGAGACAAGAGGTGGGGGGAATAGGAACTGGAAGACAGTGGTCAGAAGTTACAAACTTCAGTTATAAGATAAATAATACTAGGGATGTAACGCACAACACGAGGACTGTAGCTAACCCTGCTGCATGGTACATAAGAAAGTTGCTGAGAAAGTAGATCCTAGGAGTTCTTGTCACGAGAAGATTTTTTTCTTTTTATTCTGTCTATATGAGCTGATGGCTGCCGACTGAACCTATGACGATAGTCATTTCACAATATACGCAAATCAGACCATCGTGCTGCATGCCTTAAACTTACACAGTGGTTTATGTCAATTATTTCTCCATAAAATTGGGAAAAAAGATTTGTCTGCTGCCACACTATATTTTGGGCATTTCCTGGTTGTTCTAGAACCATCTACATCTTTGGGTTAATTTTTTATTTATTTATTTAAATTAATTAATTATTTATTTTTGGCTGCCTTGGGTCTTCGTTGCCGCGTGGGCTTTCTCCAGTTGTAGCGAGCAGGGGCTACTCTTCATTGCTGTGGCTTCTCTTGTTGCGGAGCACGGGCTCTAGGCGCACAGGCTTCAGTGGTTGTGGCTCGCGAGCTCAGCAGTTGTGGCTCACGGGCTGTAGAGCTCAGGTTCAGTAGTTGTGGTGTATGGGCTTAGCTGCTCCGTGGCGTGTGGGGTCTTCCCAGACCAGGGCTCGAACCCGTGTCTCCTGCATTGGCAGGCGGATTCTTAACCACTGCGCCGCCAGGGGAGCCCCCACCTTTGGGTTTAAAATATGTCTTGGTTGCCCGGATGGCTGTCCACACTCCTCTCTCCGTGTGCCCCGCCCCCTCCACACCTCTTCAGCCCCGTGTCCTGGGCATCTGGGGGG
Source organism: Grampus griseus (assembly GCF_964374135.1). Lineage (NCBI taxonomy): Eukaryota > Metazoa > Chordata > Mammalia > Artiodactyla > Delphinidae > Grampus > Grampus griseus. The sequence goes on from NC_139005.1 coordinate 98,123,793, forward strand.
CACCCAGGGTCTGTCTGCTGGTCTGAGTGGTATTGCCCGTCTCCTCCCAGCTCCCTCTCCCTCACCGGTCTCTCCGCACCCCCCGCTTCCTGGTTCTGGTTCTGCTCCCCTCCCCCTCCGTTCATCTTCTTTATCTGTCTTTGCTGTTCCTTCCAGCTCTTCCTCTCTCACCACTAAGCCGGCCAGAACCATCCTCTTGTACAACTTGAAAAGTGATGATTGTTTCCTTTCTTTTCTATTCTGCTACAAAGCGTTTTTTTTTTTTCCTCTTTCATTCTTTTTTCTTTTTTTAAAACACCCTCCAGCTCCAGCCAACCACAGCCAGACCCTAGGGGCCCAGCCCCCAGCCCAGAGGGGTTCAGTTTGGAGCCCGAGGCAAACCCACCGCCTGTCCCCCCTGGCCCCAGCCTCTGGAAAACCTGCCTGGCATCTGCTCCCCTGCCCCCAGGAAGGTGTCTTGTTCTCATACAATTCAGAACAACCCTGAAACAGACTCAGAGTTCTGTTGCCAGGAAAAAGAAATCTGAAATAAAAATGACGGCTCCCCTAAGAGCACAGCACTGTGAACACCAGAATTAACAACGACATTAAATCAAATCTCATGCATTATGCAGAAAGGCTTACAGTGCGAAGCACATTTGTGAAATGTATGTTTCAAATTTTCTGACTCCGAGAGGTGGCCCCAAGACGTTCTCCTGTGGCTGCTTTGATAACAGTCTCCCTTTCACAAAAGATAATTGTGGAATCCTAGCTCCAGCAGGCGTGGCCCTGTCACCCTTCCCTTGTATCAAAGCACAATTTCCACAGCCAAAGAAAGCGATTACGGTGATAACGTGTTGGAGACACATGCGGTGCGTATCAGCCTAAAACAATGAAACATGATGCAGAAATGAGGGCTCCAGGGTGTCTCTATTGACAGGACGTGTGAAAGAAATTGTCCAAACATTCACTTTTGCAGAAATGACGGAGATTTTAAGTGATTTGGGAGATTAGACTGGCTGCCCAGAACTTGTAGCTGACATCTACCAGGAATGAATGAATCCTGCCCAGAACAGAAACGTCTGTAGGCAAAGCAAGTGGCCAGTCTACCCTGAAGGGATCCAGCCTGCCGTCCCTGGGGGAGCAGGCGGTGGGCTCCCCGCTTCCGGTACAGCTCAAACTCACAGCCGTGTGACCCTAGGCAAGTCATGTCACCTAGCGCGGGGGGTTCAGAGTCGGAAGGCTCAGCTTGGGTTTCTGTCCTCCACGGTGGGAGTGAGGCCGGGGTAAGCTCTTTGAGCTTTTTCTTGTTTGTGTAATGGTAGGGCAGCCTCCACTCTGCGGTTCCGTGTGCTTTTCAGCCTCTGCTTTGTGCCAGGCAGTGCCAGTCTCACAATTATAGAAGTGAGGGGGATACACTTCCTGCCTTCAAGGGGCTTGCAGAATAGTTGGGAAGAAAAGCAAATAAATGCACAAACTACGTCTTTTTAGAGCTACTGCAGTATGCACAGGACTCAGGCAGGTGCGGGGAGAAAGATGGGAGACAGAGGAGAGTCCCGGGCAGCTCCCAGGCTTGAGCTATGTGGGCCCCTGAGGGTGGGGTCCTCCCCTGGGGTGGACGGGATGGAAGAGGCAGGGCGAACCCTGCTGTTGGTTTGATAACAAAAAGCTTTACTGTTTTGTTATCGGAAAAATAATTGCTCAGGGAAAAAAATTCACTGACAGAAAGTGCAAACAAAGTGAGCATCCTTTAACATTTTACCACCCAGCGAGAAGCATTGTTAATATTTGGAGGCACGGGCACTTTCCTACACTGCTCGTAGAGATGTAAATTGGTACAATCACAATTTAGCAAGCTGTTGACGTTAAAGCGGATCTGGCAATTGTAAGTCGAGGGAAATAACCAAAAACGTAGGTACAGAGCGTTACCGCAGCATTGTCATCAGAGCAGATAATTAGGGGCAGCCTGAGTGTCCATCAGGAGAAGGAACAGCAGAGGAATGAAAGTTACATCCACGTGATTGAATCGTGTCCTGCAGGTGAAACGGATAAACTGGATCTCTATGTTTCCACATGGCTAGACCTCCAAATATTACCCCGAGAGGGGAAAAAGCTGCAGAATGATAAATACAGGGCGCTATCACTTATGTAAAGTGTTAAAACTCCCCTATCCTATATATAGTTTATGAATTGAAAATATTACACTTTTGGAATATACAGAAGGAATTTTTTAAAAGTGAGTAGGAAGGAGACATACCAAATTCCTCATGGAGGAGAAGAACAAAAGGGTCTTTAACGTTTGTTTCATTCTATCTAAGTTTTTCTAAGGATTCTTACTATATCTAAGTGTTCTGCTTCCAGTATGGCTGAGTAACTCTGTTGGGATTTGACTTTCCCACAGACAACATCTATAAACTCCAGACAAAATACAAAAGAACAAAAGTAAACAAAGAGAAAACCAACAACGACTGAAAGGCACTGGAGAATGAACCAGGACAGATTCTGGAGGGAAGTCCACACTCGTAGAATGGCAGGGGCTAAGGTTACATTATGTGGCTTTTAACCCAAGCCAGGCCAAAGCTTCAATTCTGATAGAATGGCTATGTCAACAGGAGAAAATGACAGTCTTTTTGGCTTGAAGAACAGAGGACAGAATTTGGGACAACCAGAGTCCCTAGAAGGTGGATAGAGGATTCCAGACAGGAGAGAAGCAGACAGGGAGAGCCTACACTTTGTGCATAAACTCTGCTCAAAGTTCTGCCTGATCCCAGAGCCACACAAGCAGGACAGACACCAGCTAACAATAAACTGAGGTTTGAGCTACCGACTGACAGAGCTTGCAGTTTGAGTTCATCCAAGTTCAATGCCTGCTAAAGCAAAAAACCCCAGCACTCTTTAGAGAAATATAACAGAACCCAGGGTCTCTACAATATAATTCACAACATCCAAGATACAATTAAAAAGTTTTCAGCATACAAAGAAATAGGAAAATGCAACCCACTCTAAAGCACTCAACAGAGCTCAATCTTAAAATGATGCCGGTGTTAGAAATTGCAGTCAAGGATGTTACAGTAGCTATTACACACATCCTCAAGTATATAAGGGAAAATATTAAAGTAAATGAAAAGATAGGAAATCTCAGTGAAAAATAAAAAGCATTAAAAACACAGGGAAATTCTATAAGAGCAAAATACAGTATCTAAAATTATTTTAAAAAGAAAAGAAAAAGAAACCCATTGCTTGTATACAATAGGAGAATAGAGTTTATAGTATAGAGTTATCTGGAATCTAGACTAATAGAAATTACCCAGTCTGAATAACAAAAAGTAAAAGGATTGAAAGAATCTGATCAGAGCCTTAGGGACCTGTGTGACAATATCAGAATGTCTCACACGCACACATAATTGGAGCTCCAGAGGCAGAGGAGGGAGAGAATAGGGCACAAAAAAATTTTGAAAATTAATGGCCAAAAAAATCCACAATTTGGTGAAAGACATAAATTTTCAGATTCAATAATCTCAACAAACCCCAAGATAGATAAAAATCAAAGAACAATACACCTAAACACACTATATAGAGACTTCTGGGAATTATGCAGAGAACAAGGAGACATTGCATACAGAGGACGAAGGATGGAAGTCAGCTGACCTATCAGCAGAAACTCTAAGGCCGAAAGACAGTAAAACAACATCTTGTTCCAATACAATAAAGGCACAATAAAAGGCCAAAGGAGGGCTTCCCTGGTGGTGCAGTGGTTGAGAGTCCGCCTGCCGATGCAGGGGACACGGGTTCGTGCCCCGGTCCGGGAAGATCCCACATGCCGCGGAGCGGCTGGGCCCGTGAGCCATGGCCGCTAAGCCTGCGCGTCCGGAGCCTGTGCTCCGCAACGGGAGAGGCCACAACAGTGAGAGGCCCGCGTACCGTAAAAGAAAAAAAAAAAAAAAAAAAGGACAAAGGAGGGGAGAGGTTTCAAAATAGAATTCTATATCAGCCAAAAATACTCTTCAAGAATGAATGTTAAATAAAAACTCCTTTTAAGTAAAAGAAAACCAAGGGGGCTTCCCTGGTGGCGCAGTGGTTGGGAGTCCGCCTGCCGATGCAGGAGACACGGGTTCGTGCTCCAGTCCGGGAAGATCCCACATGCCGCGGAGTGGCTGGGCCCGTGAGCCATGATCGCTGAGCCTGCGTGCCCGGAGCCTGTGCTCTGCAACGGGAGAGGCCACAACAACAGTGAGAGGCCCGCGTACCGCAAAAAAAAAAAAAAAGAAAGAAAACCAAGGAACTTCTTTCACTGGCAGATCTGCATCACAAACAAATGCCGCAGGAATTTCTTCAAGGTGATGGAAATGACAACACATTGAAACCGGGATGTTTAGGAGGTAATAAAGACTGTTGGAAACAATAAATAAGGAAGATGTGGCACATATATACAATGGAATATTACTCAGCCATAAAAAGAAATGAAATTGAGCTATTTGTAATGAGGTGGATAGACCTAGAGTCTGTCATAGAGAGTGAAGTAAGTCAGAAAGAGAGAGACAAATACCGTATGCTAACACATATATATGGAATTTAAGAAAAACAAAATGTCATGAAGAACCTAGGGGTAAAACAGGAATAAAGACACAGACCTACTAGAGAATGGACTTGAGGATATGGGGAGGGGGAAGGGTAAGCTGTGACAAAGCGAGAGAGAGGCATGGACATATATACACTACCAAGCGTAAGGTAGATAGCTAGTGGGAAGCAGCCGCATAGCACAGGGAGATCAGCTAGGTGGTTTGTGACCATCTAGAGGGGTGGGATCGGGAGGGTGGGAGGGAGACGCAAGAGGGAGGGTATATGGGAACATATGTATATATATAACTGATTCATTTTGTTGTGAAGCAGAAACTAACACACCATTGTAAAGCAATTATACTCCAATAAAGATGTTAAAAAAAATGTTGGAAACAATAAATATCTGGGTTAAACAAAAGAGTACTTTCCCCTCTTAATTTAAAAGAAGTAAACAGGATTGTTTGAAGCAAATATATATAATATTGTCTGATAGGATTTATAATATATGTAGGCGTAATACATATGACAGCTGTAGCACTGAGTACAGCAGCAAGGGACTTATATTATTTCAAGGTTTCTACCTTTTACATGAAGTGGTACAATATTAATCCTAAGTAAACTGAAAAGGTAAGGATGTATATTACAATCCCTAGAAAACTACTAAAAAATAATGCAAAGAGATATAGCTTTAAAAATAGCTAAGTTAAAAGTGACTTCTTAAAAATACTCAGAAAAGTTTAAATAAGGCAAAAAAGGATAAACAGGAGGAAAAAAACCACAGGGGACAAAAGGAAAAAAATAATATAAACGGTAAACCTAAATCCATCTGTATTGATAAAATTATCTCTAGTGTTAATGTACTAGACTCTACAGTTAAGGGGCAGATATTGTCCAAATGGATAGAAAAAAAAAAAAAGGGCATAACTACATGCACTTTAAAGATAGGTCAAAAGTAAAGGGATGCAAAAATATATACCATGCACACAGTGAGCGTCAGAAGTCTGGGGTGTCTATATTAATAATAGATAGGCTTTAAGACAAAGAATATTACTAAACATGGGTGACCTTTTATAATGATAAAATGGTCAATTTATTTAGAAGACGTAACTATCATAAATATGAATGTACCTAATAACATAAGTTAAACACATAAAGCAAAAAGCCAACAGATTTAAGGGATTTCCGTAATTGTAGTTGGAGATTTTAGTACTATATTGCATCAACTGAAAGATGAACTAGATAAAAAGTTGGTAAAGTCATAGATAGTCTGAACAACACTACCACCACCTTGGCCTAATGGACATTTATAGAGTGCTACACTCACCAACAGAAGAATATACAATCTTGTCAATGGCACGTGATATAATCACCAATATAGACCAGATTCTGGGACGTAAAACAAGTCCCAATAAATTTAAAAGAACTGAAATCACATGAAGACAACAATGAAATCAAATTAGTAATAAAAAGCATATCTAGGAAAAACCTAAATGTGTGAAAAAAATTTGGGGAAGAAAAAGGAGGCACATTTCTAAAGAATCCACGTGTCAAAGAAGAAATCATAATGGAAGAGAGAAAATAATTTGAACTGAGCAGTAATGCAAAATATCGACAATTGGGAAACAGAGATAAAGCAATACCTAGAGAGAAATCTAAATGCTTATTTTAGAAATAAATAAAAATAAAAAAGAACAGTCCAAAATCAATGACTAATGCTCTGCCTTAAGAAACTATACATACAGGCAGACTTCGGAAATATTGTAGGTTTGGTTCCAGACCACTGCAAAAAAGTGAATACTGCGATAAAGTGAGTCACATGAACTTTTTGGTTTCCCAGTGCATATAAAAGTTGTGTTTGCGCTGTACTATAGTATATTAAGCATGCAATAGCATTATGGCTAATGAAACAATGTACATACCTTAATTTAAAAAATACTTCATTGCTAAAAAGTGTTAACCATCATGTGAGCCTTCAGTGAGTCATAGTAGTAACATCAAAGATCACTGATCACAGATCACCGTAACAAATATAATAATAATGAAAGTTTGAAATATTGTGAAAACTACCAGATGTGACACAGAGACACGAAGTGAGCAAATGCTGTTGGAAAAATGGTGCTGATAGACTTGCTCGATGCAGGGTTGCCACAAACCTTCAATTTGTAAAAAAAAAATGCAATATCTGTGAAGTGCAATAAAGCAAACTGCAATAAGGCAAGGTCTGCCTGTATATATATTTGACGCCACCCTTTGGACACAGCTGATTATCCAGGCCTGGGGTCCTCAACCTACTGGGCCTATTATATATATATGTGTGTGTGTGTATACACACACACACACACACACACACATATATATACACAAATCAGTAGAAGGAAGAAAATGATAAAGAATGAAATAATAACAAAAAATAGACAACTACAGAGAAAATTAACAAAGCCAAACTTTACTTCTTTGAAAAGATAAATAAAATTCATGAACCCCTAGCCAGATATATTAAGATAAAATAAACCACAAATTAAGAATGAGAAAGCAATGATCACTTTAGAGTCTACAGAAGGTAAAATGATAATTAAAATATTATGAGAAACTTTATACCAAAAATTCAAAATAGGTGAGATGAAAAATTCCTTGAATAATTCAACTTAACTGAAAATGACACAAAATGAAACATAACATCTGAATAGTCTTGTATATTAAATATGTTGAAATTAAAAATAAAGTCTTCCCACAATGAAATTCCTGGCCCAGATGGCTTCACTGGTGAATTCTAACAAATATAAAGATGCTCTTTCAGAAAATAGAATACTTTCCACTTGTTTAATAACATAATTTGACAGACACTGCAAAGCAATCTATAGTCAATATCCCTCACAAACATAAATACAAAAATACTTTAAAAATATTAGTAAATCAAATAAAGCAATATAAAACAGATACCACATCATGACTACATAGAGTTTACCCCAAGAATTCAAGGTTGGTTAAACATTGAAAATTGATATAACTCACTGTATATAGAGAACAATGGAGAAAATCCACGTTTTTAAATAAATGTAGTATAAGCACTTGACAAAATTTACTAACCATTCATGATTTAAAAAAAAAAAAATGGGGCTTCCCTGGTGGCGCAGTGGTTGAGAGTCCGCCTTCCGATGCAGGGTACACGGGTTCGTGCCCCGGTCCGGGAGGATCCCACATGCCGCGGAGCGGCTGGGCCCGTGAGCCATGGCCACTGAGCCTGCGCGTCCGGAGCCTGTTGCCCCGCAACGGGAGAGGCCACAACAGTGAGAGGCCCGAGTACCGCAAAAAACAAACAAACAAACAAACAAAAAATGTAAGCAAACTAAGTATAGAAGAGAACTTCCTCTTTCTATTAAATAACATACGTAATGGTCAAACTGTTGAAACTTCTTCCCTAAAATCAGAAACAAGACAAGGATGCTTACGCCCACCACTTCCATTCAAGTTATATTGGAGGTCCTAGCTATTGCAATAAGGCAAGAAAAATAATAGGCATAAAGATTGAAAAGAGAGAAGTAAAACTGTCTCTATTTGCAGGTGACATAATTGTTTATGTAGAAAGCCACGAGGGATCTACCAAACAGCCATGATAACTAATAAGTGATTTAACATGGTTTCAGGGTATAAGGTGTTCAACCAGGAAACAGAAACCACACAATAATTTTAAAAGGAAAAGTTTGGTATAAACAATCACTAAGTGTAACAGGGAAGTAACTATGAAGGTATAAAGTGACCCCTAAAGAACAGTGCAAGAGAGTGTACCCAAGGAAGGGACACCTGGAAGGAAAACACCCCTCCCCAAGGCTAGGATTCAGACCCCTTTGGAAAAGTGTGGTTGCAGCCCTCTGGAGGCTGAAGTTTGCTGTATTGCCTGGGCAGAGCTGATCCACCGTCACTGGATATACTGGAAACACCCCAAGGGTTGCAGGTAAGCGGAAGCTGGTGGGTGCTCATACAGAGGGAACTGGGGCTTTAAATACTTCTGTAAGTTTAAAAAAAGAAAAGAGATGGCTCCCAGGTACTCCAGCTTACGTGGACCTTGAGTACCAGATGCTTCTTTCCTGATGGTGTCAGTGAAATTCCTGGGGAGCTCTCTCCCTGCATGGCTTGGGTCGTGTGGCCCATCCTTTAACAAAACAGCATAGCTGGGGTGGCCCCGGCAATCTGAGTTTCAACCAGCCCCTCAGATGATTCTGATTCCCACTCAGGTTTGAGAACTGCTCCCCTAGAATTACATTAAAGGCATACCTTACCTCCAAGTTTTGGATAATTTTTCTTGATCCCCCAAAAAACTGGTCAAATTACATTTTGGTAGTATTTGGCCAAACTCATTCACATCAGTGCCGGAAAATGTGTTAATTAACACATATCGGCCTCCTTGTGAAACTGTTGCGGTTTAGAGACATACATTTTTGGTGAACTGCTAAGACCAGAGAATTTCCTTCTGTCTGGAAGTTTTGTGAGGAATCTAGGGTTGCATTTTCAAACCCATCAACTTTGGCTAATGCTGGACACAAGTTTACTTTGGACCCACCCTCCTCGACTTCTCTCTCATCTGCACACGTGTACACACATGCATACAGAGAGCAGTCTGCTTCTACATGTTTAACCACTGGCTCTCTAGGAATGTAAAGCCCCGATTTGTGGCATTTGCAATTTCCATGGTGTAAATACTCCCACCATGGCCAATTATGAACTATCAACATGAAGTCATGGACTTCCCTGGTGGTCCAGTGGTTAGGACTCTGCCCTTCCACTGCAGGGGGCACAGGTCGATCCCTGGTTGGGGAACTAGGATCCTGCCTACTACACAGTGAGGCCAAAAAAAAAAAACCATGAAGTCAGTGAATGAGGATTTGGAAGAGACACACACAGTGATTCTCTGGGGCTGGCGCAAGCCATACTTCCAGAGGTGGCCCATCCCTGGCTGGGCCTCCCCTCCACTTCCGGTCAGTGCCTCCATGGCACCAGAGCCTCAGCAGTGGAGGCCGTGGGGACAGCTTCTCCTGCTGAGCTAACTCCAGGTGTGGGAGAAACTGGGGGTAGAAGCACATCTGCACACACCCTCTGGAGCCAGCCTTCCTCAGCCTGGTTTTCTCACCCCGCAGGGACCTGCGGGCCGCTACTAGCACCAGTGGATCTCTGTCACCTGACAACAATAGGGACGCGTTCGGAGCTGCCCCGCCGGTAGGTGGGAGTCCTTCCGTTCTGTTCGGAAACCGGGGATCCTTGGGGATGGGTGCTGGGGCCTCGTCATGCAGAAGGTGGCCAGTGGATGTAGCAGCAGCTACGGCCAGCACCCAGCGCTCTGTGGGTCCTCCCAGGGGACGGAGCAGGCAGGACAGGGTGTGGATGGTGTGGCCTGGAAGGTGGTCTCACACCACTCTCAGATGGCAGCCACCTGCTCAGACTTCTCCCCAGGACGCCTTGGGAGTCCCTGGGGGAGCCCCCAGTCACAGTCAGAGCTGCTGCTCAGGGGAGGGTGGGACATCGAGGTGGGGACCAGAAACCACCCAGCGGCATCCCCAGAAACTGCAGGCACTGTTCTCGGGGAGCCATGGGGGAGTCTGAGAGATGGGTTGGGGGCAGAGCAGAGTTAAGAAGCCCTGCGCCCCCCACCCCCACCGTGGGACACGCAGTCTGGGCTGAAAGAGTGGGGAAGGGCAGTGTGTGTCAGTAGCACTTGGCTAGCCTGTGCTCCCTCATCTGTCCCTTCACGCCTCGGTGGAGTCACCCAGAGGGCAGGTCGCCATCTGCAGCCCCAGACTGGCCCGCTAGCCGGGTCAGGAGTGCGCATGCATGCAGCTTGGTTGGGGTGGTCTCCAGCCAGCCACAAAGGCCCCACGATGTGCCCAGCGTCCAGTGTCCAGAGAGGCAGAGTGGCCGGGAACCACCACCTGGGATAAAGTCACCTGCTGGCCGTGTGACCTGGGTGTGTCCCTTTAGGTCCCTGTGCTTCAGGTTCCCTGGGAGGGGCTGACGTGTCAGAGCAGGTCCGAGGAAGAAGCCAGGTGGGGTGGGCACACGGCAGGGCGTCAGGGAACAGGCTCCTCTGCAGGATGACATCATGGCCTCTCCACTCTGTGGGCTCTGTGGGGACGGACGAGGCAAGGGGGGCAGCCCTGGGTGGTCCCGGGGGGCAGAAGCCGCAGGGAAGCTGCTTACAGACACCCTACGGAAAGGTGTCTGTTATGGGTTGAATTGTGTCCCCCTGAAAAGAAGTTGAAGTCCTAACCCCCCAGTGTTTGTGAATGTGACCTGACTTGGAAACAGGATGACTAAGTTTAAGTGAGATCATTAAGGTGGGTCCTTATCTGACTTGTTCTTATGAAAAAGGGACATTTGAACACAGACGTGCACACAGGGAGAAGGCCATGTCAGGTGGAGCAGAGACGGGGCGATGAGCCTACAGAAGCCAGAAACAGATTCTGTCCCACAGCCTCAGAAGGAACCAGCCCTGCTGCTACCCCTTGATCTCGGACCTCCAGTCTCCAAACTGCCTGCCTTCATGAAGTGGCCAAAACCATACGAAGGTGACTCATAGTAGGTTATGAAAGTCTCAGGAATCAGAGCAGGGAAGGAGAGAAAATGCCAGGTCTTGTTGAGGGAGCCTGGGGACAGCTGCACTGGGAGGGGGCTGTGGTCATGTCCCCAAGCAAGTGAGGGAGACAGCTGGGGAGGAGCAGGCGGGTGAGGACACAGCATGTGCAAAGGCCCTGTGGTGGGAGCAGTCCCAGTGGGTTCCAAGTAGCACCCGGAGGCCACGTGGCTGGAACAGAGCCATGAAAGTGGAGCAGAGCAGGAAGGGAAGCTGAAGGGGTCAGAGGAGGCAGGTCCTGTGGCCTTGGGCACTTCAGCTTCTGCTGAGCAAGGAGGGGTAGCAGGGGTTTAACAGAGGCGCCGTCACACTGGCTGCCGGGGGAAGGGGAAGGTGACCATGCGGTAATCCAGGGGAGAGGATGGCTGAGACCCAGGTGGTGGTGTGGGTGGTGAGACATGGGCACATCCTGCTAATATTCTGAGGGCACAGGTGACAGATGGCCAGTGGCCAGGGGTGGAGGTCCAGCCCACATCTTAGGAAGGCTGAATCCCCCCAGGATGGGGTAGGTGAGGGAGGGGTTGGCCTGGTGGAGACCGAGCCGTTTGAGATGTCTGCTGACATCAGTGGGGCTGGCCGTGGGCAGCTCGAGTCCATGGCAGAGGTCAGGGCTGGAGATGAAGACCGGGGAGCCGCTGGCACAGAGACAGAAAGCCAGGAGGCTGGACAAGGCCAGTGAGAATTCAGGACTGGAGGGAGCACAGACCCGGGGTCCACAGCGTTCAGTGATCAGGCAGAAAAGCTGGAGCAGTCCGACTCTGTTACCTGGGCCGGGGGGGGACAGGACTCCCACTGGGGGCTCCAGGGGGCAGTCACTTTGTATCCAGTCCCATTCTCTGGCCACAGCTGGTCCAGCGGTGGGCTCCTCTCCCCGCTGGGCCAACCAGAGGCGTCTGCACAATGTCTGGAGCAGGGATGCAGAGGGTCCGGCTTCCCAGTTGGGCTGTTCCCAGTTTGACTAAGCCCCAGGGCGGTTGTGGGAGCTTGGTACTGCCCGGGAGGCAGAGAAAGCGGTCACATTGATGCTGAGAGGGGCCAGTGTGGACACGGCCCCTGGGCTCCATACAATACCTGGCCTGGGTTCTGGTCCTCGCAACCATCAATCCTGGCCCCAACAGGTGCGCCTGCACCTCCCGGGGCGGGGGGATCTGTGCGTGGAGGGCGCCCCAGAGCTCTCTCCTCTCTCCCTCCCTCCCTCCCTTGGGGTGGGGACCTGACCAGGAGGCAGGACCCTGATTTTCAACCTCTCCAACTCCCACCTGCCTGCCCCATGGGCTCCCAGAGGCCTCTCTGTTGAAGGCAGGGAAACGAACCACAGGGCTTTGAAACCATCCATCGAGTTTAATGCATCGTACAGAGGAGAACTACATCGGCATATTTAAGACAGACACTTTTTCTCTAGTCCCGCTATCCATCGGACGGTCCTCCTTGGTCCAAAAAACTAAGTCTCAAGACACACTGGCAGCTACCCCTCCCGGGTCCAACCTTTCATATCTTCCCGTTACATTTTAAAAAAAATTTAATTCAATCCATCCAAGAAGAAAAACCAACCAACAAAAGAAGGAACCTGAAGACATTTACATCGCAAGCCACGCGGTAATACGTAATTGGCATCTAGGGTAACCAATATGTAAGACGTGTGTCTTACAGTTCACTTTGTTCATCAATAAAAGAATATAAAAATCTTGTTCAACCCAGTGTTAAGTGTATTAAAATAGATCTGTATCGTACAGCACAGTTTCTCCCGGAGTCGTGAAAATGACAGGAGGGACCATGGCAGTCTGCGGGATTCCGGCCAGCCTCCTTGCTCTGCACCTGGCAGCGTGCGTGCATGCGTGTCTGGGGCCACGTGTGCACACGCACACGTATGTTCAATGCAATTCGGCACCGTGTGATGTGCTGGGGGTGGGAGTCCTGTGGCTCCCGGACGCTCATCTTGTTGTGCTAAGTCCCTCGGGACTGGAGAAGCCAGTGGGCGTGACGAGCCCGCACGGCCCATCCCGGATGCAGGGCGGCGGGCACCCTTCGCTCTCATGGAGACAGCAAGAGGGACCCTTTAGTCTCCCGAGGCCACTGCCCTCTCTTCCTCCCCCTCCCCCCACTTCTTAAAAAACCCTCTGGGTCCCTCCAGTTTGGCAGCTCCCCCGCCCGAGGGGTTTTCCGTTCATCCTGGCAGCAGAGACCACTGTGAACAGGAATAGAAGTCACCAAGTGTCCCCTTCACATTAAATATCTCACAATAAAAACGCCATACAAAAATGTAAAGTTATTTTTTGGCATAGTGTCTGTACTGGCAAGAAAAGAGGAATGGAATACTATATCGGCTCTTCAAAAGGAGGAAAGAAAAGGCTTCAGTCGTTAAGTTGAACGATTCAACCCAAAATAGAAAACCTGCCAAACGCCTCCCTGGCGTGGCTGCAGCTCCATCTCTCGCCCAGAAACTCCACGAGAAAAAGACATCGAGGGCAAGAGGAGTCCAAAAAGTCAGCGGAGGAGGGAGGCGCACGGCGAGGGCGCCCCCAAGACCGGGGGGCAGACGGAGGCCTGGCCGGGCCACAGCAGCGTCCCCTGGGGAGCGTCCTTCAAGTTAAACAGCTGCGATTCTGAACGCTAATAACACTGACAACAGGGATGGGCGTTCTGGAAGGCCTGGCGTGAGCCCGACGGCCCCGTGGGGGCGGGCGGCTGAGTCTACCTAGATTTGCTACCCGCCTCTCGCCCCAACTAGCTCTACTACTTGGCTACGTCGTGTCCTCAGCTCCCCTCCCACAGGGCACCTCGGCCCTTCTCTCTCCCGCGGGGGTGGCACGAGGCCCAGGAGACAGCTGTGTCCAGAAGCCGGAGGCCCGGGCAGCCCCCCAACAGCAGGGAGTTGACTCTGTGCCCCGACCTGGCTTCCGGGCGTCCCATCTGACCTGGAGGGCGCAGGACTCCATCCCCACCCATCCTGGCTCTAGGACTCTCACTCAGCTTCTTCTCCCTTCTTTCCTGTCTCTGTCTGGTTTTATTTTTGTCTGAAATTCATAGTGTGTATGAATTAAGGCTGACAGAACCCTCAGGTCTTGCGAACAGGGTCCCAGTGACTTTCCGTGGGTGTGAAGACGGGTCCCTTGGGGTCAGTTGTGCCCCGGGGGGTGCTGGAGGGCAGAGTGCATGGCCGCTGCTGAGGGCTTGGTCCAGGGCCCGGCCAGCAGCGGGGCGGGGCTGGTGGTCGTCATGGTGACCTGGAGCATCTGCTCGCCCTGTATCAGTCTCAGGAGGGCCCTCAGGCGGTCCAGGGACGACTGGGTGCCCCTCTGCTGGGCCAGCAGGCTCGTCTTAAGCTCCAGGCATTTCTGTCGGGGGGAGGGTGTCAGAGAGAAGGGTCTCAGAATTCAGTGACACAAGCCACCTGGGGCAGCCACCCCTCAGCGCTTTCTCGGAAAGCCCCTCCCTTCCACCGCAGAGGCTGAAAGAAACCAGGAAGAGGGCCTCGCGCACACCAGGCAGAAGCGAGAAATGGAATTAAACGGCAGCCAGGCCCGCAGGAGAAGCCTGTTCTGAACATTCAGGCTGGAAACGATGTGCTCGTGCAGGAGTGCGGGAACGCCCTGCCTCGCGGCTGTGAGGCTGCCTAGCTGACACATCGACCTCTGCTGCCGGAGGAAGCTCCGAGCCTGTTCTGGCTCAAGTGCAGCCCTGCAGACCTCCAGGCCGCTGGCCAGTTTTCTGCTCTTCCTCTTGCCTGCTGTATTCATGGGTTTTTCTAGCCTTTATATATCATAGCGACACAGTGAAGTGGTTAAGGACTGACGCCTCAAGTTAGAGTTTTAATTATTTGCTGCCTGGGCAAATAAACTCCTTGAGTCTGAGTCCCAAACTCTAAGAATAATCACAGAGGCTCTTCATAGAGTTATGGAGAGGATTAAACGGGATACTACATTTAAAGGGTTTTACCAGTTGCTGTTACCAACATCACCACCACCATCAGCACCATCACTATCACCTCCATCATCACCATCATCACCACCACCACCACCACCATCACTTCCATCACCACCACCACCATCATCACCACCACCACCATCACCATCATCACCACCACCATCACCACCACCTCCATCATCACCACCATCACCATCACCTCCATCATCACCATCACCACCATCACCACCACCACCATCATCACCATCATCACCACCACCATTATCATCATCTTGTTTATCACCACTCTACGGAGAAGAAATCACTGTGTTCACTTTATACAAGAAACTGAGGTTCAGAGATGGTCAGGGCCTTGCTGAGGTCACAGAGCTGAGAAGGAACAGAGCCAGATGCTCAACTGCTGGACAACTAGTTGTGGAATGAGTCACACAGCTGCCTTCTCCACCTGCTGACTCGCTAAGTGATGGTGGTGAGTCTGTCTCCTCCTGGGGCCTCAGTAAGCAGACAGCGACGCTTTGGCTCTACACCCTGTGGTTCTAAGGGCCGACGCCGCACCCCCGCCCCGCGCACCTTCACTGCCGAGGCCAGGAGCCGGTCCCGCTCCTCCAGCTGCCGGCGCTCGCTCTGTAGCTCGCTGCCCCTCTGCAGCAGCTTCCGCTTCTCCTCTTCTTTGACTGTGAAAGAGAAGACCAGGCCCCACAGGGAACTGCAGGCAAGCAGGGGCTGGGCCGTGGCTGAGCAGGAGAGGTAGAAAGAATCCTAGGCCCGTGCCTATAGGTCATTCTGGCCACATCCTCCTGCAGGGGCCGGTGGCTCTCGCTGGATGCACGGGGACTGGAATTCCATCCCCGCAGTAACTGCCCTGCACACAGAACTAGTCCCAGGGGTCTTTGGCCCAGAACAGCCTCTGCTGGGCCCAAAGTGAGTCCAGCGGTCTAGGGGCGGGGTTGGACAAAAGGGAATCGGGGCCCTTTCCCAGCTCCCTAGGGTGTCTTTCTTACCTGTCTTATGGGTGACGTAGGAGTGCACAATAGCCAGCATCCCGGTCCAGGGCACACCTTCGTCTTTCTTTAAGGCCTGGAGGGCAGACGGGGAACTGAGGCAGCGGACAGCCTGGGGGCCCGCCACGCCCTGGCTGTGTAACCCGGGCTGGCGGTAGGGGCCGGGGTGGGGGAAGAGCTCCCTGGGCTGTCATATCCACCCTCTCCCTAGGTCCCCACAAAACCCAGAGTGACAGGCAATCACGAGAGTTATGTTTGATTTTTGTTTTTTCTTTGTTTTTTTTTGCGGTATGCGGGCCTCTCACTGTTGTGGCCTCTCCTGTTGCAGAGCACAGGCTCTGGACGCGCAGCCTCAGCGGCCATGGCTCACGGGCCCAGCCGCTCCGCGGCATGTGGGGTCTTCCCGGACCGGGGCACGAACCTGTGTCCCCTGCGTTGGCAAGCGGACTCTCAACCACTGCGCCACCAGGGAAGCCCCGAGAGTTATGTTTTTTGAAAAAAAGATGACTCCCCAATGATTTTACAAGTAATACATTCTGTAGAAAAGCCTACTTTTAAAAACACTGATAACTTCCCCACCACCCAGTCAAACACAGGTATTTTCTCCCAGGTTTTTGTTATTCCGCACACTGTTTTTTCTCAGACAGCTGATGATCAAACTCTACAGCAGCTATAAAACCTGTGTTTTATTTATTTATTTTTGGCCGCACCACATGGCACGTGGGATCTTTCCCAACGAGGGATCGAACCCGCGCTCCCTCCTGCACTGGAAGCGTGAAGTCTTAACCACTGGACCACCAGGGAAGTCCTATTTTTATTTTTTTTTTAAACGTAATCCCAAATAATGAACACATCCCAAAGAACCTCAAAATCCTTGTAAAAAATCATTTTCAGTGACCACATCTCACTGAGTAAAGCGCTGGAATCTACTCCACCAACTCCTGGGGGGAAGCCAGGCTGGTTCCTTCTCTCCCTTTTATAAAGAAAGGCTGAGGGGCTTCTTTTTGCACAGAACTTTACCTGTATAGAACTATTTCCTTAGACTCTATTCCCCAAAGCAAGACGCCGGGTTTAAAAAGTGTACACGTCTTTAAGGCAACACGTACGAGTGCCCGCTTCACCGCACCATCGCCAGAAGGGAGTGCTGTCGTTTTTGCTAATTTGATAGCTTTTCATTTGCATGTTGTCATCAGTGAGATCAAACGTGCTAACTGGCACTGTTTTTTGTGGTTTGTGTCGTTAGTGCGGTTCTTCCCTGGGAAATCTGGAGTCACCAAGTCAGACAGCTGCAGAGGGAACCTCTGCTCACTCCGCACCCGTGGTCCTCACCGGCAGTGTCTGAGACGGCCACGATGGGGGCTGCCGTTGGCATCTAGTGGGTGGAGGCCAGGGACACTGCTGAACACCCTGCAGTGCACAGGACGGCCCCCAAAATGGATTATCCTGGGCCAAACGGCAATTGTGCCCAAGTTGCAAAAGGCTGCTCCTCACCCAGCTCCTTCCTCAGCCCTCCACGGCCTTCCCCGCCTCTGCTCACGGCGGGGACGACCCAGGAAAAAGAGACGGTGAGTGGCCTCAGACACTGTGCCGGGTGAGGGAGGGCCCCGCGGTTCCGGGAGATGGTGAGGGTGAGGGTGCGGCCGCTCCCCAGGAGCACGGCCTCCTGTACCTTCTGCTGGCACTTGGGGCACACCCACACGCCCTTGGGTGCTGTCTTGAGGGGCGGGTCCAGGCAGCTGAGGTGGTAGGCCCCTGGGCAGGTACCGCAGGGCTGCAGGTTGGCCCCTCGCTTGCAGGCAGTACAGTGCTCATCGTGGGTGATCTCGTTCTGGAAGAGACGGGAGGGTGGGGGGCGGGTCAGCCGGGCTGGGAGTTGGGGGGTGGGGTGCAGGACCTGCCTGGGGCCCAGCTCTTCTGCCAGGTTCTCAGCAGCTCGAGAGGGGAGGAGAAGGGGTGATGACCAAGGGGACACAGGCCTGGAAACCAGCAGCATCTGGGTCTCCTGCCTCAAAGCCAGCACCCCTGCAGGTGTGTGGGCTCCGCGCAGCAGGCCTCGGGCTCAAGGCACCTGCTGTCCCCACGCCCGGGCCGGCCTACAGCTACAGGGAGGCTGCAGACAACGCCTGCCCGCCACGGCTGCGATCTGCGACACCGCAGGGTTATGGCTGCAAACAACGCGGCCTGACGGAGTTTCAGCACGTGGTGCTTTCCAGTGGTTTGACTGTTACAGGCGTGTAGGGACTGGAAATGCCTTTTACAATCAGATGTGAAACTTAGTAAAGCAAGACACTGAAAATCAACTCTGAAGCCGCGCCCACAAATGAGGTCATGACCAGCCAGCATCCTGGGAAGCGGGGACGTGGTGCATGCGTGGTGGGCTGGGGTCTCACACGATCATTGAAATGTGGGCATGTGGGGTGAGACCCTGAGACCCAAGTCCAGTCCCTTATGAGGTAGGGAATGAAGACCAGAGAGGACCAGCTCTGCCCAGGGTCACACAGCAAGGCCAGACAGAACACACTGGCACCCAGCATCAGCTGCTTCCATTCAGGCCTTCGTGGCTCCTGGTGTCCCTGCGTCTGGAGGGCTCCTGCTTGAACCTGCGGGCTGAGCCCTGTGGTGATGTCCAACTCTGCCGGGCAGGCTGAAAAGTGGACTGGTGGTGTACGAAGCCCTCAGCACCGAGGACGGAGGCCGAGGCCCTCAGCTCCACTCCAGGGCAGCAGGATGCTGGGGTCCCGCGCCCCTTGCCAGGAGTGACCCTACCTGAACTGTATGGAAAGCATGCCCGCCACCCCCCCAACCAGGCGTGAAGACCAGGGGACACGTACCTTCCAGCAGGGGTCCTCATTGGCTAGCACAGGGAAGAAGGGTGGAGAGCATGTTAGAGGGCACGGGAGGGGCACCAGTCAGGACTGGAGTCCACGAGGCCCAGTGTGAAAGGAGCCTGATGGGAGTGTCACAGGCCCCAGTGACTCCTGGGTCCTCCCCCAGGGCCTGATGGGAGTGTCACAGGCCCCAGTGACTCCTGGGTCCTCCCCCAGGGCCTGATTGGAGTGTCACAGGCCCCAGTGACTCTTGGGTCAGCCTGATGGGAGTATCACAGGCCCCAGTGACACCTGGGTCCTCACCCAGGGCCTGATGGGAGTGTCACAGGCCCCAGTGACACCTGGGCCCTCACCCAGGGCCTGATGGGAGTGTCACAGGCCCCAGTGACACCTGGGTTCTCACCCACGGCCTGATAGGAGTGTCACAGGCCCCAGTGACTCCTGGGTCCTCACCCAGGGCCTGATGGGAGTATCACAGGCCCCAGTGACACCTGGGTTCTCATCCAGGGCACCATGGAAGTAAAGGTCTCTGCCGCAGTCATGGCCAGGACCCACCCAGAGGTAGGTTCACCGTGGCCCCTGAGCTCCCTGAGGCACATGGCAGCAGTGAGCTGACCTGCGGAGGAAACATTGCTCCAGGGATCCCTCAGAGTGACTTACTGTCAACTCGTCTTCAGCCATAAAGCACTTCCATTCTAGTGAGTGATGCCAAACCACATATTTTAATGATCACAAAAAACAGTTTTCTTTTTAATTTCTGGAAAGCATACCATCCAGTGGCAAAAACAGCTCCTGCGTGTACACAGCACTCGACGGTTTACAAAGTGCTGTCATGTTCACCCCTCCTGTCACTGTCCCAGCTGAGAGGCCGGGACTATTATGGGCCCGTTTTCTATAGATCAGCAAACCAAGGCCCAGGGAGGTAACGTGGTACGTGAGGACAAGCGTGGCCACGGCGCAGAGGGCCTGGTGAGCTGTGATGCGCCATCCACCGGTCAGCAGCCATGTGGCCGCTGCTGTGGACAGGGCAGGCTGGGTAGCCGGGCCGCTGCCAGTGGAGGGAGGTACGGCCCAGCCCAGCCCACAGCTACCCTGCGGGAGAAGTGCTTACCTCTTGCTGTGAGGAACAGGGGGGTGTTGAGATAGTTGGACGCCAGCCGCTTCCTCTGCAGGAACAGAAAACCAAACCAAACCACCAGATCATGGGGAGCCCTCCTTGGCAACACTGACCCCGCCCAGGGCTCACCCAGCACAGGCTCCCCATCCTGGGCTCCGGCCTCCAGCCGGACACCCACGGCCAGAGGTAGAAACGGGTACAGACACAGGGCCGTGGGGAGGGGGAGAGACAGGTCGGCCAGGGCAAAAGCCAGCCAAGGCTCTGCCCAACAGGTCCGTCCCTGCTCCCCGTGGGCACATCTGCCTCATTCAGGAAGGGCAGTCAGGGCTCTCCGATGGGGGCAAATCAGTAACAAAGCTGACACGTGGCTGTCCCTCTGTGTTCCTCCTGTATTTTCTTTCTCAGCTGGTTCTGGGGTCAGGTGGGGAAATGAGGTGTATTATGGACTGGCTCGCTAAACCCCACTTCTCGGCATGAGTTCCAGGAACCCTGACAACAAAGAGTGGCCCCCAGTGCCCAAAACATCACGGGTAGATGGAAGCTCCTGGTGTGTTCCAGAAGGTGGCTTTAGCAACCACAGGCCACGTGGCTTCAGACTTTGGTGGTTCGACACGGCTTTGGCTGTGGCAAGAAGATGGTTCTAGACTTGGGTGACGGGCTGTAAACCCATCTGTCTCAACGTGATTGGGCCGCGTTCAGGGCCAGGGGAGGGACCCACGGAAGGGCTGCTCCTGGGCTACGTATGTGTCCAGGGCTCAAGGTCACAGGGCTTTGCGTCGGCTCTTGATTCGCTAATCAGGTCATCTCTGGCCGTGGCCACAGGCTTCAGAGAAGAGGTCACGGCCATGCCCACAGAGCAGGGGATGCTTCCATCAGTGAGCACAGAGGACACACCGTCTCCTTGGGTGGAGATGCGGAAACGGCTCCGTGACTCTCACAAATGGGGCCCAGTGCTTGGGGCCCTGTCTCAGGACATGGCTTGCTCAGAAAATTGGGGAGGAAGTGAGCGGGTATAAACACGTGTGTTCTCCGAGCAGGATTCGGGGGACAGTAAAAGCAAGGACAGGCGGGTGGGCTGGGGAGGCAGGCAACGCAGACACAGGTGGGCTCTCCCCACAGGGCCACCCACGGGAGCCCCCCTCCCAGTGAGGGCCAGTTTGTGAGCCATAGATTTGGGACCACTGGCCCAGGCTGACGAACACCCCCGGGGACGCGAGCACGGCATTTCGGTGGCCCTCCTCCGGGCCCTCTGGAATGTGCCAGGCCCTGGCCTCTGCAGACGTGGCTCCACGTCAGGGGGCTGCCCGACTTCGGGGCCTTCACGCAACGGCTTCCATCCTAGGGGAAGATTCCAGGGAGTTTTCCCTAGGAAAGCCCAGGCCGCTGGCAGCCTCTGCAGAGCCGGCTTCTGGGAGATGACATCTGGATTTTAGCCTAGAATTGTGGACTTTAATTTGCAAAGGCAAGAAGATCTCATTGTGGATTCAGGTCCTCCCTGGGAATGTGCTGATGGGAGGGGGCCAAGGCGCTCCCTGGAAGGCATCCTTAAGTCCTGACGCTGCATCGCTGGCTGGTGTCTGGTTACTCATCATCTCCTTACGGGGCACAGCGGGCCCCGGGGCGGGCAGCCTGGACGGGATTTGGATTGGGAGGGGATTCCCTGCCTCGGAGTTCACTTTAATGCCCTATTTTACCAGTTTCGGCTACCCAGGGAAGGTGCACGCTGCCCACCATGAGGAAGCAGTCTTGGAGCCGGGGTACCGCCGTGTGAAGGGGAGCTGGGCTCAGTGCGTCGGGAGGAGGGGAAGCCGGGCGTGCCAGGCCACATCTCTTGTTCCTGGCCTCGCGCCTCCACGCGGAGGGAAGTCAGCTGGAGTCACGGCTGCTCCCTTCCCTCCTCCCCAGGGGAGACAAGGAACCACCCTCACTCAGCCCGGCCCCTTCCGGGCCTTTCTCTCCGTGGCCTCACATTCTCGGCTCTCCAAGTCATGAGCTCCACCGAGCCGGCCGGGCTCCAGAGTTGGGCCTGAGTGGTCCCGGGAGGCCCAGGCGGCCAGCACTGCCTGCGACCAGACCTCGTGCCGGATAATCTGCAACCGGCATCCCCACACCCCCCCCAGGGCAGCCTAGGTGAGGTGCCCCACTGACACCCGAGCCTCTGCATCTGTCTCTCAACTGCCTCTGAGCCCAGGAGGTGAAGAAAGAATTACTGATAGCACTCCCTGAACTCTAATCCCTGGAAGGGCAGGTGAGGGAGGCCAGCCCAGGGGAGCCTCCCCATTCGCTGGTGTGGAGACGGCGGGTCCCTCACCTCTGTCTCCAGGAGGCCGCTGTAGGCGGGGTTCGCTGTGCTTCTTCTCTTCCGCTCCTGGCGCTTGCTCTGGATTTCTGGAAAGGCACAGACGCAGCAGTTACTGGCATCTTCCTGCCCCAGGACCCTGAATGCCTCCTCCGCAAACCCCGGGCGCCACCATCCCTTCCTGCCCTGCAGCCTCTCTGCCCAGCATCCGCGCCCCAGAGTGGCCCCGGGCGGGTGGGTGCCCCCGGAATCGCTCACTCTGAGGCAGGACAGACCTGCTGGCCCCAGGCTGAAGGACTGACTGGTGGGAGGGTGTGAGGTACCCAGAATCCAGGCACCTGCTCTCTGCAAGGCCCCGTGTGCCATCCTCCGGCCCGGGGATGTCTCTCATGGGACCCTGGGGACAGCAGATGCCCACTGGTCAGACGCTGGCCTGGCTGAGCCGCAGGGTGGGACTCCGGGCTCCTGGGAAGGGCAGGGGCAGCCTCTGTTCGGCAGCCTGACCCCCAGGACGCCAGGCACGCGTCCTCCTGATGGGGGCCGGCGTGGTGGGCCTCATGCAGCTTGAGAACTGGGTTTCCCCTCCCCCTTCTCGTTTTCATTTCCTTCCTCTGCTTTGACTGCCAGGTGGGCCCTGCCTCTGCCTGTAGCTGTTTTGACATTATTTCCGAACCTCTGTCTCTTGGACCTGATTTCTTCTTTGAAACTGTTTCAATATTATTCGTGTGTTTCCTGTAAGGCACCTCAGACCCTCTTTGGGAAAAGGCAGGGTCCAAATAAATAAGTATTTAGGGTATCATGGGTGAGAGGGAGGAGAGTTTTCACAATGAGGATGATTTATAAAAATAGTAACATTCCCAGATGTATTCGCAGAGTGTTTTTATCTCAGTTGCCACGACACCCCTGAAAAGTCTGAAAATGTGGTTTTCCTCACGTTGTAGATAAAGAGACTGAGGTTCAGAGTGGGGAGGAGCCTGCGCAAGGCCACCCAGCTGTAAGCTGCACGGCCAGGACTTGAACACGGGACTACTGACGTGGATGTGCAGGCCAGTCCCACGGCCCCAGGCTGCCTCCATGACCCCAAAGGCAGAGCATAAACAGCTCTCAAAGGCTACCAAGCACAGCTGGATTCCTTACACTCAAGTTCAAGCAGGAGTATTGAGACCTTCAGATGGAAAGCTCAGAGAACCCCTTCCGGCCCCGCACAGCAGAAGGAAGGGGGCCGCAAGCAGGGGCTGCTCAGATGAGACTTGCCCACTGGGGCCAGGTCAGTGGAGCCTGGGGGGCTGGGCCACACCCCTGTCCCTCTCCACCCAGATCTACACCCCAGCTGCCGCCAGAGAGCGAGTCAGACCCAGGGAATGCAAATGGAGGTGGCCGTGGAAAGGCCTGGACCCCCCTCCTGGGCACGTTTGACTCAGTTGTGCACAGGAGGCCCGGGCGAGCTGTGTGGGCTCCCCAGGTCCCTTCCCTTCCCCAGGCTTCAGTTACTCACCTGCTGTAATGGAGAGAACCTCCACCTGAGATTAAAGCCTGTAAGTGCCTCGGGCACTGGGGGATCCAGTTCATTCCTTTCCTTTCCTCGATTTTAAGGAGGAAAAGCAAGTGAAGTTTCCTTCCTAAATCCAGATTTACTTGGGGTGTAGGGATGTTTTCACTTTATAAAATATCTTTAGCGGTGAGGTCAGAATCGTGGAGAACACCCTGAGCTGGGAGTCAGGAGACCTGGATTCCAGCCTGGGCCTGATACTGACTGGCTGTGGGACCTCGAGCAAGAGAATCAACTTCTCTGGCCTCAGCTTCCCCACAAGTGCAACCAGAAGGTTGGTTTCCATGCTTTCCAGGCCCTTAGATTCTATGACGATGCACAGATTGATCCCATCGGTAAAGTCAAACAGCACCTGTAGTGTTACACTGACCTGTCTGCTCAAATAATGTTCTGATTTCCACCGATGGGTTTGGGGGCAGACGGGACCCATGGACCAGTTCAACAGCAGGGGAGGTGGTGCTGGGCATTCCTCTTGGTTCTTTACAACAATCCCAGGAGGAAGGGTGGGTTGTTATCCCATTACACAGACAGAGAAACTGAGGCCCAGAGGAGCTGGGGGACTTGCCCAAGCCTGAGTAGTTAGTAACGGCCGAGCTGGGCACCTTGCTCTTATCACTTCACTGTGCTGCCTCCAACTTGGGGGCCGGGAATGCCCAAGGTCCCTTCAATAGACACAGTGGGTTTCGTGCACAGTCACAAGCTGGGAGAGCGGGCAGGCACCCTGGTCTTCGTGATGACCAGCTGGCACTTGGCACCCACCGCGCAGAAGGTGGGTCACACCCGGGCGCTGCCATCTGACCGGGAATCCGAGACCCACTGCTTCTGTCTGATGCCAATTCAGCAACCCCCCGCCCCATCCCGTGGGCCAGGCCCAGCTCCGCCACAAGGGTCCTCACCTTCCAGATGCTCCGTCGTCACCAGGCCCAGCGCTACCATGAAGGCGATTTTCTGAGGGAAGGAAACAGAGAAGGGTTAACGCAGCTTTTCTGTTTTGGGTTTCCTTAGTTTTCATTTCATGCTCTTTCTCCGTCCCGGGACCCCACCCAGGACCCCATATGACGTCAGTCATCCTGTCTCCTCAGCTCCTCTGGGCTGCGACGGTTTCTCAGACTGCCTTCTTTTGGATGACCTTGGCCGTCTGAGGAGGACTGACCAGGAATTTTGTAGGCAGACCCTTGTCTGGGATTCGCCTGGTGCTTTTCTCAGGATTAGACTGGGGTCCTGGGTTTTGCAGGGAGACCACAGAGGTGAAGGGCCCTCGTCCCATCCCCTCGGCGCGCTGCACGCGCCGTCAACATGGCCGATCACTGTGATGTTGACCTTGGTCACCTGGCTGAGGTGCGGTTGTCAGGCGTCTGCTCTGCGAAGTTCCTCTTTACCCCACCCACCGTCCACACTGTCACCTTTGGGAGGAGGTCACGACGCACGGCCCACATCTAGGGAGGTGGGGATTAGGTCCCACTGGTGCTTTTTTTTTTTGGCCATATAGACCATTAAAAAATTGTACATAGTAGGATTGATCAGTATTTTCCTTTGCAGTGTCTGGATTTTTGCATCTTAGCTAGAGACTCTGAGTTTAGAAAGCAAGTTGCTTACGTTTTATCTTAGTACCTAGAGTTTTACTTTTCCATTTAAATTTTTGATCTATTTGGCATTCATCCCGTTGTATACGGTATATATGGATTCATTTTATCCCACGTGGCCACTCGTTTTTTCCAATACCATTGATTGAAAATTCCATCTCTCCGCTTTTCACTGATTTGAGGAGTGAATCATACACACACACACACACACACACACACACACGGCCCTCTATTCCGTTCCTTAAATCTTCCCATCTATTCATAAGCTATCACCTCACTTGTAGTTCTCAAGGCTTTACAGTAATCTGACGGCATTAGAATCCCGTCCCTGTTTTTTCCTGTTCCGAGCTTCCTCGGCTCTTCTCGTTTATTTTTTCATGTGAAATTTAGAAACCATCTTCGGTAGTTCTGAGAACGAGGGAATCAGTTGGTATATTTCCTGGGATGATGCTAAAATTATAAATTAACTTAGGACATAATGACAACCTAATAATATTACATTTTCCTCTCCAAAACCACAAGGTGCTTCTGTTCTTTGTCTTCAGGAGTTTCGAACTTTTCCTCAAACAGGTATCGATCATCGTGTTTATTCCTTGGCATTTCATCCTTCTGTTGCGATCGCAAATGCAGTTCTCTAGAAAGCTTCTAACAGGTTGCTGTGCGTTTCTCTAAAGACTACTGACGTTTGTAAGTTACCACACCAGCCGCCACGCTGAATTCTCTCATTGTCTGCAGCAGTTTTTCCGGTGAGAGTCTCCTGGGTTTTCTACAGCATCTCAAATAGCGACTGTTTACTCCTTCTTTCCAGTTACTTCAATGCTGTTGAAAATAGTTTGCCTCAATCTGTCACCTTTAAATCATATTCTTCGATCCACTGACAGTTCCAACTCCACAAACGCGACAATCTGAGAGCTCATTCCTCCTCTCTCCCTTCTCTCCCTCGCTCTCTGCTCACTTAGGTGAATCTTACACATTAATATTTATGTGTCATCTCGTACATGTAATATTTACATTCTGTGCCAGCACCCTTATCCTGTTTTACTCCATAGTTAAATATGCACGACGCTCAACCAGCGTTGGTGCCAAGCTTTCCCAAGCGTCTCGTGGTCGATGGGGGTTGAGTTTCTAGTAGTTTCTCACGAATGGCTCATGGGAACAACATTTCCTGAGTTCTTGGCAGATTTAGAACCTTTAGTCTGTGGCCTTTCAACGTGAAGGCCATCTTGGCTGCACCTAAGCACCTTGGGTCCCCTTCTCTCTTCCCGCTCTCCTGTGTTCTGGACTGAATGTTGCCGTGGAAAAGTTAGAAGCCGGCCCAGTTGTTCTCCCTCTAAAGCGACTTGATTGCTTTTGCCTGGATGCCTACGGATCCTCTCGTTTCCATTAAAAGTCAGTGACTGGGCTTCCCTGGTGGCACGGTGGTTGAGAGTCCACCTGCCGATGCCAGGGGACACGGGTTCGTGCCCCGGTCCGGGAAGATCCCACATGCCGCGGAGCGGCTGGGCCCGTGAGCCATGGCCGCTGAGCCTGCGCGTCCGGAGCCTGTGCTCCGCAACGGGAGAGGCCACAACAGTGAGAGGCCTGCGTACCGCAAAAAAAAAAAAAAAAAAAAAGCCAATGACTTTACTGGGCTGTGACCCAATGTTAACCCAGCACACACGTCAACTTCCCCTGGAACCTAGTGTGTCCTTGCAGTATAGAAATTAAAGTCTCCTTTCATTTCAGTAAATTTTCTTGAATTACTTTTTAATTAAAGTTTTTAAAATTATTATTATTTGGGCTGCTTTGGGTCTTCGTTACTGCACGCTGGCTTTCTCTAGTTGTGGCGAGCAGGGGCTACTCTTCCTGCAGTGCATGGGCTTCTCATCGCGGTGGCTTCTCTTGTTGCGGAGCACGGACTCTAGGCGCGTGGGCTTCAGTAGTTGTGGCACATGGGCTCAGTAGTTGTGGCGCATGGGCTTAGTTGCTCAGTGGCATGTGGGATCTTCCCGGACCAGGGCTCGAACCCACATCCCCTGCATTGGCAGGCGGATTCTCAACCACTGTGCCACCGGGGAAGCCCCTTGAATTGCCTTCTAAAAACAGTGAAGCAACACCACACCGTGAAAACTCAGGCCCGTCAGATTCAGTCCTGGAAGACGTGTGCTCACGTCAACACAAGACTACGAAAGACGACTGAGGTGGCCGCAGACCTGCTCAAACAGGGGTTCTGAGGTCCAGCAAGTCTCCAGCCAGTCGATGCCAGTGCAGGCTGCAGTTTGGTGCCACCTGGTTGCAGTGTCACTTCCAGGGTCCTGTGGCTGAATGGACAGTGGCCTCTAGGAATCTGCCAGTCCTGGCACCCCCTTCACTGGCCTGAACTGGGAAGGCTGGGCTGGGCCAATACTAGTGGAGCCCATGCTCTGCCTCCTGGTTCCCCACTCGGCCTTCCCTTCCCTCCAGCCCTTCCTCTGCAGAACACAACTTCAGCCCACCATCACCGACATAACAGGAGCAAACTGCCTACCACGTTATAGCCAAATTCATATCGCAGGGAACCGTGGGAAAGTTTTACTGTAGCTCTTCTGCCCCGTCATCCCGGTTTTCTTCTTTAAAGCCTCCAATTATCCACCTGTTGTATCTTCTTTGCTTGTCTTCTCTAGGTACCACTTCCTAATATTTAAAAATCCATTCTTTCTTTTTTGTTTTGTATACTTCTCTCGCTCCTGCCTGCTAGGTCTTCCTGTCTTCTGCTGTGACTATGGTGCCCTGTGCTCCCCCAGTTATGTAGTTATGTGATGGTCTTCCTAATTTTTCCTGAAAATTTCCAGCTCACGTTTCCCTCTCTCCAGTACTTCGGCCTAAATGGCCATCTCTTCCCTCAGCCCTTGTCTTTCGGCACTGCAGCTTCCTTCTTAGTAGTGATTACCGTATTGATTTCTTTCTTTTGATTCATAGTAGAATACTGGACTTTGGGGTAGTGTTTTTTATTTATGGTAAAAATTGCTTCTCTTTCTCGTATTTCTCCTTACGGTGGCTTTGTACTGACTTCACTCTTCACATACGGTGCCTCAGTGGGATTCTGTTTTATCACGCCTCCTTGCTGCCCAACAAGGTCAAGGAGGGTCTGTGGCAACTTCTCTGCTCCTGGAGGCCTTACGGAGGTTCTCTTTCCATATCCCTTTGTGTGGTCCCAGCCCTGTCTACCCCAAGTGCGGCTCACAGACACTGCCTGTCCTTTTGCACTTGAATACAGACTTGTGATCCTCAGCACGGATGAGTCTTTCTGCAACCTGCAGCTCCCTGGCTGTCAGCAAGGCCCCGCCCACACCACTCAGTTCTGCTGCTTCATATATATATGTGAATATATAATTTATACATATATAATTTTATATATAAAATTACACATATATAATTTTTTATGCTTCTTTGCATCTCTGTGCTATCTCTGTGGTACCATATTCCAAAGCACTAATTACCTCTGTTCATCCTGTCTAGTAATTTTTTTTTATCTCAATCACCGTGTTTTTCATTACCAGATGTTCAAATAATTTTTGTAACTGTCTGATGTTTTATTTTCATGATCTTTTTGCTTCATTATTCCTTATTTATTTCAAGTGAATGTTATTCCTTTATTTTTAACTTCTTTGAGTATCCTAAACATATTTAAAAGTCACTGCTACGAATACGCCACAAAATTAGCTTCATCTTGAATAAATTCACGTTCCAAAAGTTGATTTTATTGATTGTCCTTCTTAGCATTAGATCGCATCATGTGTTTTACAATTCTGTCCGCAGACTCACCTCGGGCACTGCTTCTTTTCTTCTCTGTTTCATGTTTCATTTTCCCTCCCTACTGCTTACCCTCGCCTTATAGCAAGTTTGCAGTCACCCTGGCCTTGCCCAGCCCAGGGGTGGCCCCAGGCACAGGCTGGCTCCTGGACTAGCAGGGAAGCCTGGTTCTGCTCCTCTCTTGCCAGAAGAATTCAGGGGACCCACTGCCCCTTGGGAGCCGCCTGGTCACCCTCATCTGATTCTGAACCTGGGGGCCACGGTCTGGGGCATCTGTCATGCTCACTGCCTGTGTTTCTGGGACACAGCGATGCACAGTCACATCTTTACTACTGGCTCTTCCTGCATGCTGTCTGTTGTTGCTGAGGGTTTGCAGCAGAGAGGTATGGTCCAAGCGAGAACTCAAAGCCATACTAATGGGGGCTGTGCTCTGATGGCTTTCAAGAAAGGGGGTGACCAATACAAAATTGAGGAGACCCTGCCATTTTTGATGATGTGGATGAAACTTGAAGGCATTACGCTGAAAGAAATAAGGCAAACAGAGAAACACAAATGCTCTATGATTTCACCTATACATGGAATCTGAAAAAAAATCAACTCTTGGCAACAGAGAACAAATTGGTGGTTGCCAGTGACAGGGGGTGGAGCTTGGGGGAAATGGGTGAAGGTAAGTCAAAAGCACAAATTTCCAGCTATATGATAAATAAGTACCGTACAGCACTGGACTGAAGTTAACAATACTGTCTTGTAAACTTGAAAGTTGCTAGGAGAGTAGATTTTAAAAGTGCTCATCACACAAAAAATAAATAACCATGTGAGGTGATGGATATGTTAACCACAATTACCCTGGTGATCATTCTGCAATATATACATATATCAAATCATTATGTTACACACCTTGAACTTATACCATGTAATATGCCAATTACATCTCAATAAATTCTAAATGGAAGAATGTTTTTAAAAAGAAGACGGGTGACTTGGTTATTTCTGATCTAGCTGCAGGGAAGAACCCATCTAGGGGTTCGGAGCCTGGGCAGGGCCAGGGCAGGAACCGGGGCTGTGGCAGCAGGGATGGCATGGAAGGAGGGAGCATCTGTGTGCACGGGTCTTGCCCAGAGAGGCGGCCGGGGCTGGCGTGTGGCAGGGCTGGAACAGGGCTGGAACTCCTGCTCTGGCTGTCATTCCACAGGGCACGTGCTAATCTGAGGGTGACCAGCTTGGACAGATGCTGCCCGAGGCCAGAATAATGAGTAGCACAGAAAAGGCCAGGCTCTGTCCTAAAGAAGGCAGAGGACTTGGGACAGGAAGGAGACTACGGGGCCTGGGGCAGGAGTCTGGAGCCCTGGTTCTGTCTGGGTCGAGGGGCGGACACGCTGGCCTCTCTCAGCCCGCCTCCTCGTTTGTACGATGAACACTGTAATTCCTGCCCCACCTGCTTCCCAGAGCTGCTGGGAGGATGCGGGAGAAAAGGGGAGGAAGCACAGTTAGCTACGCAGGCTCACTCGGCAGAGAGGGGGGCTCACTGCGCGGGTCCCTTCGATGTCTCGGGTGGGCACTGTCATCTCATCTCATCTCACAGGCGCCTGCGGGCTCAGAGATGCCGTGCGTGTGGGATGTATGGACACTGGGACCTCGACAGCCGCTACCCCAGAAGCCACCGTACAGCTGAGCCTTACAGACAACGTCAGTGTCTCTACCCCAAATCCACGCCCCACCCCGGGGCCCTGAGCCCGCGCCTGGCTCAGCTGGTGAAGTCCTGGGGCAGCTGCTGCTCTGGCCTCAGGTGCTCCTGACTCAGATCCTTCACGAACAGGTTCGAAGGCCGCCACGAAACCCGTGTCTGTGCAGCACGACTGCTCCCAGCCCTCTTCTGAAAGCAACTTTAATAAGGATTTTTACACCAGGACGTGTTGTAATTGCAAGTTCTATTTAAGTCATTACACGTATTTACACTAATTACGTAATTAGCTGTAATTATACTAATTGTATAAATGCACAATAATTGACTAAGATATACTTTGAAAGAACAAAGAGAATGTACCCAGAAAACCTTCCCGAAAATTAAGGGTGCAGCAAACCTCATGGGAGGACAGAAGCGTGCTCATGGGAGCCTGAGCTGCGAGCTGGCCCGGGCCTCACCCCGCACACGGTAGGAGCTCATACATTGCCACCAAATGGAATGGGTTGTCTCTCTTGAGACAAAACTGGGCCTCAGGCCACAGAGGAGACTGGCTCCATCTCAGCCTCCGTGAGTGGTCGACTCTATGAACTCCCAGCAGGCTTTCTAGACATGTCAAAAGACAATAGCCAAGTCACTCTCCTGCTCAAAGATAGTCCATGGCTCCCCACTACCCACGGAATCAAGTCCCACCTGAGTAGCGTGCATCGGGTCTTCCAGGACTGGGCTCCGATGTCCGTCTGTAACCCCATGTCTAGAAATTCTCAGGCACACATGCTACCCACGGTCCAAACAGACCAGCTGACTTTCCTGGGAGTGCTGAGTCCTTTCCCTTCTGCCCGGGCAGTGCCCTCCCCCTGCCTCTTGCTCTTTTACTGAAACCCTACCTGTTCCCCATGTCCCTTCGATTGTGCCCCTCCCCTGCAAGGCCTTCTGCAGTCCTTCCAGATGGAAACACGGCTCTCTCCCTCTCCCTGGATCTCCCACAGCTCAGAATCTGTAACTCTCTGATGACACCTGACAATTTTTTAACCCAAGTTCAAGTCCTAGTGGCCGTGCCTGTGCCTGCCAGTAGGAGTGAGTTTCCCTAGAGCCGGGACAAACTACATCTGCCCCGTCTCAGTGTCCCCACCCTCAGCCCAAAGCCTGGCCTGCAGCAAAGGCTAAGACATGATTGACAAATAAATGAATGGATGAATGACTTCTTTGGATGACAGCACTTTGATAAAAAGAATCAGAAGGAACGGGAGGAGCCCAGAGGGATCTCTTCTGCCTGCTGGGGATGGGTGGTCAGGGAAGGCTGCCTGGAGGAGATGGTTTCTGAAGGGAATCTTATAAAATAAAGCAGTCAATAGGGAGAGAAATGGGGGCTAAGCAGGGGCAGTCACATGGAGAAGGGCCCAGGGGGTGGTGATTTGGGCCCAGGACGGCTGAGGATGCAAGCAGGAACACAAGGATGTCGCTTGCTGTGACCAAAAATCCCGCAAAGAGCTGATGTTTAAGGCCTTCAGGGTCCTGCTGTGCCACCTTCAGACATTCAGTGAACAGTGGGGTGGAGGGAGGAGCAGGGCTGCTTTAGGGCCACATGTGCCAAGAGCAGCGCTGTCCCCTGGACGGAGGGTCCTGAGGACAGGGGGACGGGTGGGGACAGCGGGGGCTTGGGGTGGTGGGTCACAGCCAGCAGTGCCCAGGCACTGTTCTGGGGCCTCGGCAGACACTGACTCACGAGATCCTCCCAAAAACGCCGCCAGGAAGGCAGACTCATCCGTGCCGTCCTCACAGATGAGGAAATGGACGCGATCTGCTCCCCACCCCCGCGCACCCCGCCACACCTGCGCTGCGATGCAAATCCAGGCGGTCTGGTCTACGGCTGGTGCTAACCACTGCCCCACGCTGCCGCTTAGCCAGCAAATCCCGGACACACAACGGCTGAGACCTCAGCTCACTGGGCCAGTGCTGCCTGGAGCTCCCACGGCCCAGGGCGCCTGTGCTCTGGGCTTGTCGGGGTGAGGCCCGTCCCCACTCCCTGGGCAGCCGTGTCCTACAGCGGCCCCCAGACCACAGCCACCCACCTCGGGGTTCTCCTGGCTCGGGGGCCGGTCTTCCTTCTTCTTTTTGGTGGCCTGAGCTCCCTGAGATGGCTCCTCTGTGGGCGGCCGCGACTCCGCCGTGCTCTCGGGCTGCGTCTGCACTTGAGGCTGAATGATGATGACCTGGGGACGGGGCAGAGGGGTGAGGGGGGAACGGGAGGGCCCAGGGAGGGCAGGCCCACAGAGCCCAGGGCCAGGTGTGTCCGCCCCAGACGGGCACGGGGCCTCGAACGGCGGTATCACAGAGGAACGAGGAGGCTTGCACCCACCTCTCCAGTCCACGGGGTGCCTGCACCCTAAGGAGAGTCTGCACGAGAAACGGTCCTGGTTTAGGAACCAGAAGGCCTGGGTCCAATCCTGTGCTACTGGCTCCCGGCTGTGTGGCCTCGGGGAGGTCACTTCACATCTCTGAGCCTCAGCTTCCTTATCAGTAACACCTTCGCAATACCTACTTCCAGGCAGGATGTGAAGATTCAGGCGGAAGGAACACTCAAGGCAGGTTGGTTTCTTTCTCCCCAGTTCACATGCAGGAAAACTGAGGCTGAGAGGGCTCAGAACTGCTCCCTGCCTGAGCTCATCAGGTTAGGTAGCAGAGGAGCTGGGACCCTTCCCGGGTCTGTCTGGCTGCCTGCCCTGCTCCCCCCTCCCCAGGCCACTGTTTCCGAGGTGCTCAAACCTGGCCTGGGGGTTCGGGCAGGTGGGAGAAAGGAGGTCCCGTTTTGCTCACTCTGAGGGGCGCTGCCAACCCTGGGGGGATGGAGAGGGGGAGGGGAGTCTAGACCCCACTCAGCATCAGGCAGAGCAGCCCCGATCCAGCGGTCCTCATGGGGCTCAGGGCTCATTGGTTGGGGTGAGGTGCCTGGAGCTGAGAAGTCTGAGATTGACTTCTGCTGCCCGGCCTCTCCCTAGGCCACAATCGCCTTCACCTGTGAATCATCTAGCTTATTTATGTTTTTGGACATTGAACTGGGAAACAATCGTTATCTTTTTCATGGATCTAGGTGAAAGAATCTACCAGGAGCAGCCCTGGGTCTGGCCTCAACCAGGAGTGACTCGAACTGTTTTTCCCTCCTAAGAACACATAGTGACTTGTGAATTGTTTCCTCGGATACTTGCAGCAGACTTTTTTTTTTTCTTTTTTTCTTTTTCTGTGACTTGTGAATTTGAACCTCTTACACATGAAGAGAAAATGCATCCCGTTTTTCTGCTGGCTTAAGGGAAAGGACTTTGTTCTTCTTTGTAACATAATTTTGAAATCCCAGAATTCTCTGGATGGAAAAAAATGCTCCCTTTTTATATCCATGGGAAGAAAACAGTAAGATCTCCCCAGAAAAAGGGGCAAAGAATACCCTCAGATGAGTCACATGGAAGGAGACAGGATTCTTGAAAAGTACAGGGAAACCTTCAAGTTCAATACTAACCAAAGGAATTCCGCTTTCAACGACCAGCATCTGTCTGCATCAACTAAAGGAGCAAAAAGCATTTTAAAATGACAACACTGGATGCTAGTGAGGTTGCAGTGAAACAAGCACACTCAACCAACAAACGTCTGCTAAGCTCCCCCTCTGGACCAGGTCCCATCCTGGGGTGCGCGTTTCCTCACTGGAACTTGCCATCCGACCCTGGCTGGCGATAACTCTTTAGGCTTGGAGAATCCTTGGGGATACTGTCCATAAGTGGGAGAGCTCAAAAACATACCCAGAAATGTACTGAGTGCAATAACATACGGCTGCAGGAAAGTGGCTGACACTAGGGCTGGGAAATAGGGGACACGGGCCATAAGCAAGAGAGGGGCAGCCTGGTGGACCCCTGAATTGGAAACAGAGGAAAAGAGACCAAAGAGAGGAAATGGAACCTCCTATGCAGCCCCAAACACCTCACACATCATCAAGGAGCTCAGACGGGAACAGGAAGAGGATCTTAGTTTTAGTTTTAAATCTTGGCAACAAATCATAGATATTCCGTTCAGGCACCCGGGGTCCAAAAAGTCCTTGACTATCTCCCTCCATTGGCAGAGACTCTTCCAGTGGTCCACTTGGCCACACGTTTTATTAATTAATTATTCCAACAAGTGAAGTAATTCATCCATCGACCAATCATTCTTTTCCTACTGGTATTAATTCATTCAGCCACACAGTCTTTTGTCCACATATTCATTCCCTTGTACCCCCATTATTCCCACGCCAATTCATTCATTCATCCACACCCTCATTCACACACCGTTCATTCTACCACTGACTCATTCATTCATTTGTACACGCCCCACCCCCACCCCCCCATTTATGCACCGATTCATTCACTTATTGTTCATTCCCACGCTGTTCATTCAGTCCTCTGTTCACACTCCATCCATTCCTTTGGCCACCTAATCGTTCCGCCATCTGGTCATTCATTCTGCCCGGGCCCCCTTCACCTGGCCCCTTGGGGAGCCTGCCCGCGGGCGCCCTCACCTGGTTGTCGGCACTGATGAGGAGGGGCTGGACTTTGACGCTGTCGCTGACCACGGACACGGCGGTGCTGGGGGCCATGGCGGTGGCATTGCTGGGGGCGGTGGAGATGAGGGCGTAGGCCACCCCAGCACTGCTCAGAGGAGAGGTGACGGTGGCAGGCTCGGCGAGGGCTCGGGGCTGGCTGCCGGGCGTTGGCACATGGCTCACGGTGTTGTTGGCAGTGGGGAGGGCTGGGCTGGGGTTCTTGATACTGACCACGGTGGCCTTCTGGAAGGTTGGGGGCTGCTTGGGTGGCCGGTCCCGGCCCGGGGTGACGGGGAGGCTGTCTGGAATCAGAGTCTTTGGCCTAACCTGGGGAGGGAGGGACAGTGGCACGGTCAGACAGACACACAGACGGGGTGATGACAGCCATGGCAGATGACAGGGGCACAGACATGACCTGGTCAGGGACTCCCACGTTAGAGGTGAGGAGACGGCAGCGGAGAAACCATGGACCTGCCAAGGCTGCCCGGGTCCTGGGCGTGCACTGACTGGCCTGGGGGCTCTGGTCGCGGGTGTGTGCGTGTGTGTGCGTGTGTGTGTGTGTGTGTGTGCGCGTGCGCATATATTGGGGCAGAGGGAGAGGTGGCCCTTGGACTTTTACAGTTGAGGGGTGTACGTGGGAGTGAAAACTCCTAGGAAGACAGCACTGGCCTTGAGCAGAAGCCTTTCCTTGGAGCCCCAGTCCTGACCCTCCCTTGCTCAAAAGCCTTCCGTAGCTCCCCACGGCCATTAAGTCACGGACAGGCAAAGCGCAGCTCCGTTACTCCACATCCAAGGCCCCCAGAAGGCCTCTGCTGACGTCTCCAGAGCTATGCCTGCTCCCACTTCCCCTTCCAGTGCCGCCAGGCCTGCGGTTCTGGTCTCCCCACTGCCACCTGCCTCCTTTTCTCACCCCCGTGTCCGCATGCTCCAGTATCCTTCTGGGGTGCTCGTCCCCTGAGGCCTGCCTCCACCTTGGACTACCAAGACTTCCTACCCTCGGAGCCCTGCTTCTAGCACCATCTCCTCCAGGAAGCCCTCCCTGACCCCCAGGCAGGCTATGAGCCTCCTCGAGGCTCCCATAGCCCCCGTGACTCCTTCTGACTCAGGCCAATCACTCTGGGTTCAAATCGTCTGGCTCCTTGTCTGTCCCCCTCCTGGAATCTGAGCCTCTTGGGGACAGGATCCTGTCTGATTCAGCACAGGTGGGCATTCAGCGAGGCTGCCACAAGGACCAGCGGGCCCAGGGCAGCCGCCGCTCACTGTCCTCGAGCTGGGGGCATCGGCCCAGGCCTGCGGCCCCAGGACAGGCAGGAGCCGTTGTCGCCTGTGCAGCCGGCAGCCCCTCGCAGCTCAGCAGCAGGTGCCCCGCAAAGCTGCGTGCCGGGCGGTACCCAGCAGGCTTCTGCTCCAGACCAGGCCCGGCTACAAAGGCTTTGTGCCCCGATTCAGTTCTCACGGCCGCCAGGGAGGCACTGGCACCACCCTCTCTGCAGACGAGGAGACGCAGCCCAGGTGACTTGCCCAAAGTGCAGAGCCTGGCCGGGGACCCCGGCTGGAACCCAGGCCCAAGGCCTGGCGTCTGTGCCGTCTCCTGAAATGCACCCTTTTGTCCAAAGCTTCTAACACTTTTTTGACTGTGACCCATATTCAAAGATCTCCATTAGGACTTCCCTGGTGGCGCAGTGGTTAAGAATCTGCCTGCTATGCAGGGGACACGGGTTCGAGCCCTGGACTGGGAAGACCCCACGTGCTGCGGAGCAACTAAGCCCGTGCACCACAACTACCGAGTCTGTGCTCTAGAGCCTGCGAGCCACAACTACTGAGCCCGCGAGCCACAACTACTGAGCCCACGTTCCACAACTACTGAGCCTGCATGCCTAGAGCCTGTGCTCCGCAATGAGAAGCCCGCGCACCGCAACGCAGAGTAGCTCCTGTTCATCACAACTAGAGAAAGCCCGCGTGCAGCAACGAAGACCCAATGCAGCCAAAAATAATCAATCAATAAATAAATTTATATTAAAAAAATCTCCATTACGTCGTGATCCAGTCCAGAAACAAATTTTTCACAAAAAAATGCTTATGACGCGTCTTGGTATTTTTTGCTGTCTTCTAGTCCAGCCTAGTTTATTCCATTAAAAAAAAATCCTGGTCATGACCCACTAAATTGATTTCTCAATTCCTCACTGTGTGAAAAACTGGGTCTGGTCCAAACATCTCCTCTGAAGGGCAGGCAGAGGAGGCAGGAGAGGAAAGGGGCTCCCACGACATCACACCCAGCTCAGGGCTCACCTAAACCTCACTGCTGAGGGGCTGAGGACAGACAGACAGCCCGGGGCCCACCCGCAGGCTGCTTACCTGAGGTAGCACTGCCGCTCCTTGCCCGGCCAACCTCTGCAAGGAGCTCACCTGAGGACCTGTAACAGGCACTGCAGTGATGGTTCCCAAAGCCTGGAAGACAAGAGGAGGGTGGCACTGAGACAGGACACGGCACTGGGACTCATGCGACCCCACCCGGCCGGCACCCGGCGACTCTCCCCAGCCTGGCGGCACAGGGGTGCCTTGGAGACAGCGAACTCTGCTCTGCTCTCCTCTCTCTTAATGGTAAGCTTTTTTTTTTTTTTTTTTTTTTGGCGGTACGCGGGCCTCTCACTGTTGTGGCCTCTCCCGTCGCGGAGCACAGGCTCCGGACGCGCAGGCTCAGCGGCCATGGCTCACGGGCCCAGCCGCTCCGCAGCATGTGGGATCCTCCCGGACCGGGGCACAAACCTGTGTCCCCTGCATCGGCAGGCGGACTCTCAACCACTGTGCCACCAGGGAAGCCCTAATGGTAAGCTTTTAAATCACAAAAGTAATATGTAACATGCAAGAAATTTTGGAAACCAGAAAGAGAATGGCATCCCCGGAAAACTATCACTGTCTCACATTAGCTTCCTTTTAAGTACGTTTTCTCTATAGCTGTACATGGAATTCTGTAACCTGTTTGTTTGGTTTTTTCATATTGATTCCCTGCAAACATTTTTTGTTATTTTATTTGACCTATGAACATACAAACATGCAAAGTGAAAAGGAGGGAGGAAGGGGCAGAAAGAAAATGAAGGAAGGAGAGAGTCTGAGAGACAGAGAAGAGGGAGAGAGAATAGAGCAGGAAAGACAGAGAAGGGAGAATAAGGAGTTTATTCGATTTATAAAAATCACCTTAAACACACACAGCTCAATTTGCCTATAGTTGTGACCTCAATAATCCTGTCCAATTTCAGGACAGGTTATTTAGTAAACATGATGTATATCTTGACAAAATAAAGGAGGCTACTAATAAGAACCAGCGAAGGTTAATTAAGAAAAAAAATCATGCTAAACTTGGAGCTTCCTTCCTTCCCAGTTTCCTTGGACTTGTCTTTTCTCATTTCCCCAGAGTGGAATCCACTCTCATTTTACCCAAAGACCCAGCACCACTCACACCAAACAGAATGTGATGTGTAACCTGTTTTTCTACTTGTACTTAAGGACACATGTAAGGTCTCCTGAAGTTGTTAGAATCTCCATAAATCACCCTTTAATGGTTATAGAGTCTTTCATTCAGCAGACATCAATGCTATTTCCTCAGCCAATCCCATCCTCCTAGGAATTTGGGTTTTATTCCCATCCTTTTCTGATTAATAAACAGTGGTGCAATATACATCTCTATGGATAAAGCCATTTCCACGTCACAAAGTATTTCTGTAGCACAGGGTCTGAAAACAGGAATCAATGGGTAGGAATTTTGTTTATTTAGTTAGTTAGTTAGTTAGTCTGCATTGGGTCTTTGCTGCTGCACGCGGGCTTTTTTCTATTTGCAGTGAGCGGGGGCTTCTCATTGCGGTGGCTTCTCTTGTTGCGGAGCACGGGCTCTGGGCATGTGGACCTCAGTAGTTGCAGCACGTGGGCTCAGTAGTTTCAGCTCACAGGCTCTAGGATGCGCAGGCTTCAGTAGTTGTGGCACTTGGGCTCAGCAGTTGTGGCTCACGGGCTCTAGAGCACAGGCTTAGTAGTTGTGGCACATGGGCTTAGCTGCTCCGCAGCATGTGGGATCTTCCCAGACCAGGGATTGAACCCGTGTCCCCTGCACTGGCAGGCAGATTCTTAACCACTGCACCACCAGGGAAGTCCATCAATGGGTAGAAATTTTAAAAGGTAGGACTATTTTGGGCCCTTGATATATGTCCCCACTGTGCTAACTCAGGAGGGGCCATGACCAGGGCTCACCCCAACACACCCTCAAATCTCAGCCTCCGAGTCAGGGCTCTTTCCAATGCATGATGGGATGGCCACACCTGCAGCAGGGTGGATATTCAGGGTGTGGAGATGGGAGATGACACACTCCCAGGGACTCCAGGCCCACACAAATACAGAGGATGTGTTTTGGGGTGCCCGTTTGCCTAAGGTCCCTTTTCTAGGAATCAACACTACCTACAGCTGATGAAGGGGAGGTTCCACATGGCCACGTTTGTACCCCTTGAGCCTGCCTGATGGGGAGAGGCATCTCTCACTTGGGGCCAGCCAAACCACCAGTGACCAGAGAGGTTCTCTCTTGAACTCAGAAGCCAAAATTCTTAACAAAGTGTCAGCAAGTCAACTCCAGCAACAATATGAAGGATAATACATCTTGAATAAGTTGAACTCATCCCAGGAATGCAAGGCTGCATCACCATGTGAAAATCAGTCAGAAAAAAATGATATGGTTATCTCAATGTATGCAGAGAAAGCATTGAACAAAATTCAACATCCATTCATGATAAAAAATTTCAGCAAACTAGGAAGAGAAAGTAACTTCTTAACCTGATAAAAGGCATCTATAAAAAATGAACAGCTACCATCATACTTAATGATGAATGTTTTTCCACGGAGATCAGGGATGAGGTAGGGATGTTCTCTTACCACTCCTGTTCCCATTGGACTAGAAGTCCTAGCCAGTGCAATAAGGCAAGAAAAAGAAATAAAAGGCCTTCAGATTAGGAAGAAGAAATAAAACTGTCTCTGCAGATAGCAGTAGCAACTACGGAGAAAATCTGACAGAATGTACAAAAAAAGGTTGTTAGAACTAATAATTGAGCTTAGTGAGGTTGTAGGATACAAGTTCAACATACAAAAAGCAACTGTATTTCTATATACTAGCACGAACTCTTAGAAATTTAAAAAATGTTTACCTGCCATTTGCAACAGCATCAAGAAATGAGGAATACTTAGGGATACATACGACAATAGCTGTATAAGAGCTATACACCGAGAACTTTCAAACACTGATGAGAGGAATTTTAAAAATACCTGCATAAAGAGAGAGACATACCATAACCACGGATCAGAGGCCAGTGTTATTAAGATGTAAATGCTCCCCAAATCGACCTATGGCTTCAATACAGCCTCCATCAAAATTCACCCCAAAAAGGGTAGAAAATGACAAGGTCCTTTTTAAATGCATGTGGAAATGCAAAGGACCCAGAATAGCCAAAACAACTTGAAACAAACAAAAAACAACATCAAACAAACAAAGTGAAGGACTTATATTTCCCAACTTTAAGACCTATGATAAAGCTACAGTAATCGAGACAGTGTGGTATAGGTGTTAAGTTATGCAAATAATAGATCAATGGAACTGAAGAGAGTCCAAAAATAGACTCAAACATATATGGTCAATTGATTTTTCAGCAAAGGCTGCAAACTCCATTAACATAGTGGAGAAAGGACAATAGTTTCACAAATGGTGTTGGAACAAGTAGATACTCGTATGTTAAAAACAAACGAGACGTAACTAATCCATACGTCTCACAGATTTTTAAAAAACCCAAATGGATCAGAGACCTAAATGTAAAGCCTAAAACTGTAAAATTTCTAGGAGAAAACACAGGAGAAAATCTTGGGGGCTGCGGGTTAGGCACAGTGTCTTGGATACAACACCAAAAGCACGATCCATGTAAGGACAAATTAATACACTAGACTTCGAAAAATTAAAAACTCCCGAGCTGGAGAGACAGTGTTAAAAGAATGAAAAAACGAGCCACAGACTGGGAAAAAAACATGTGCAAATTACCTATCTGATAAAAGACTTGTATCCAGAATGTATAAAACAACTGTCAAAACCCAATAACTGGAAAACAAACAACCCAATTAAAAACTGATTTGAACAGAACACATCACTAAAGAAGATATGCTGATGACAAATAAGCAAATGAAGAGCTACTAAACATCATTCGTTAGAGAAATGCGAATTAAACCACAGTAAGACACCACCATGCACCCATTCAGACGGCTACAATAAAACAGGCTGACCGAGTCCAGGGCTGGTGAGGTGCACGCACTACTCTTGGGAACGTAAAGCAGTGCAATCGCACTGGAACAGTCCGACAGTTTCGTAG
Organism: Grampus griseus; assembly: GCF_964374135.1. Lineage (NCBI taxonomy): Eukaryota > Metazoa > Chordata > Mammalia > Artiodactyla > Delphinidae > Grampus > Grampus griseus. The sequence continues at coordinate 98,165,660 of NC_139005.1, forward strand.
AAAGTGAAACATACATTTACTGCTATGGACTGAATGCTGATGTCCGTCCCCCCAGAACGTGTATGTTGAAATGCTAATCCCCAGGGTGATGCTTTTGGAGACGGAGCCTCTGCGGGTGATCGGGTCATGAGGGTGGGGTCCTCATGATGGGATTAGTGTCTTCATCAGGACAAACCTAAGAAGGCTTGCTTCCCCCCTCTCTCTGCCACGTGAGGACACAGCAAGGAGTCCGCCATGGTTTAAATGTTTGTGTCCCCCTAAGATTCGCTTGTTGGGATCCTCACTCTCAATGTGATGGTGTTAGAAGGCAGGGCCTTTGGGAGGTGCTTAAGCCAGGAGGGGGGAGTCCTGATGATATGAATGGGACTCGTGCCTATAAAAAAGGCTGCAGAGACTCTTTTTTTTTAAAATGTTGAGCCTTCTTTTAATTTATTTTTATTTTTGGCTGTGTTGGGTCTTCGTCTCTGTGCGAGGGCTTTCTCTAGTTGTGGCAAGCGGGGGCCACTCTTCTTCGCGGTGCGCGGGCCTCTCACTGTCGTGGCCTCTCTTGTTGCGGAGCACAGGCTCCAGACGCGCAGGCTCCGTAGTTGTGGCCCACGGGCCCAGTTGCTCCGCGGCATGTGGGATCTTCCCAGACCAGGGCTCGGACCCGTGTCCCCTGCATTAGCAGGCAGATTCTCAACCACTGCGCCACCAGGGAAGCCCTGCAGAGAATCTTAGCTCCTTCCCCCAGGCAAGAATACACCAAGAAGTCTGCAGCCGGAAAGAGAGCCCTCATCTGACCATGCTGGCAACCCTGATCTCCAACTTCTGGCCTCCAGAACTGAGAGCAATAAACTTCTGTTTACAGTAATCACCCGGTCTGTGGTATTTTGTTACAGCAGCCCGAATGGGCAAAGACAGCATCCATCTGCAAATGAGGAAGAGGGTTTGCACCGCAAACCAAATCAGCCAGCACCTTGATCCTGGACCTCCCAGCTTCCAGAACTGTGAGAAATGAATGTCTGTTGTTGAAGCCCCGCCCCACCCCCAGTGGGTGGTGTTTTGTTATAGCAGTCCCAGCTAAAACATTCTAGCCCTAGGCGTTACCCAAGAGAAATGAAAGCACACGCCCACACAGAGGCTTGTTCCAGAGCAGTTCGCAGCACCTCTACTTGCGATCGCCCCAACTGGAAACAGCCCAGATGTTCATCAGCAGGTCCACAGATGAACGAACTGTGGCAGATCCGCCCAATGGACTATGACTCAGAAATAAAAAAGGAATAAGCAACTGATACACACAACGGGGATGAAACTCAAAGTAATCTTGCTGAATGGAGCAGGACCAAAAAAAGGACTTATTCTTGTATGATGCCAGTTATAGGAAATTCCAGAAAAGGCAAACTCATCTAAAGGGATCACAGGTTGTGTGGAGATGAGGGGATCGGAGGAAGGGATCAAAGACACAGGGAAATTTTTGAGGGTCAAGGGTGTGTCTACTATCTTGATTCCGGTGATGGTTTCACAGGTGTAGACCTATGTCAAACATCTTGCACACCCCTACTTCCCCCCTTGTAGCTCTCTGTCCCTGGAATGAGCGTCATCCTTCTCCAAATGACACAGCAGAGCCCCACAACCCACAGGGCTGCTTCTCCCGATTATGATGGGGTGGCTCCTCCCTCCTCTGGAATTTTCCACCTGCCCGAAAGTGGGCGAAGCTCTGAGGCTCCCGTCCTTCCGGCCAGCTGCTTGCCTCTCTGCATGAAGCCAAGTTATCCACATTTAACTGGAAAGTCCCTGTGGACATTTGCCGGAACAGAGCTTAAATGCAATGCAGCGAGCACCCAAACAGACGCGGTCAGTTTAAGAGGAAGCGTCCCAATCCACAGCGCCGCTTCCAGTCCCTCTCCAGCACCGCTTGGCGAGCCCTGCCCAATGCCCGTTTTAAAGGCTCTGCCCGCCTTCTGCAAAGGGATGCGCGTAGAAGGCTGTGCCCTCTCCCTCCCCTGGACCTGCGGTCTCATCGGCCTCACAGCCCCTGGGCCCCGGCCCAGACCTGGGCAGGTGAGAGGCAGGCACGAAGGGAGCACCATTTGACTGACAAGCTTCCAGACGATTCCATCAACCTGGGGACCACAGGATGAGAAGAAGCTGGCCTGTCCGTCCAGCAGGTTCTGTGATGAAAGGCCCACGCGGGCACTTCACTCCATCAGTGAGCGGAGCTGTGTGGTCCCCTGGGTGCAGGGGTTCCTGCGCGGGTGACGGGTAGCCAGAAGATTCCAGGGCCCCGGGAACACAAGGGCAAATCCATGCCCAACACCTACAGGAGCCAGGGAACAGGCGCAAAGCTGCTTTCCCTGGGGACTCCCTTCTGGCTAAGATGCCCAGTCAAGCCCTCCAGACGAGGGGTGTGTGCCGTCTGTGTGTTTTTCCAGTCCGTGTGTCTCTGCACAGAAAGGCGTGAGGGTTGCTGTGTGTCTGTTTCCGGGTGTGTTTTCGTACCAGCTACTCCATTCTCTGGCATCCACGTGGGCGCCTGTGTCCTGTGTGTTTCCATATGGATTCTTCTCTGGGTACCTCTTTTGCTCTGGTCCGTGTGTCTTGCGGATGCCACCGTCTGTGGTTCTAAGCCTTCATTGCAGGTCGGCACTCAGTCCTCTCTCCTGACTTGGGACACGGGGGACATCTATCTACACACTTTAGAAATTTGCAATCAGGGAGGGGGAGGGAGGGGACCACGAGAGGGAGGGGTGGGTGGAGGCTGCTGGGGGGGGCAGAGCCCCCGAGGTCAGAGTGGGTAGGGGGGAAGATAGGGGGAGCTTTACTTTGACCTTGTTCTCAAATACTCAGTTACCAAGAAAGAAACAGGACCCGCCACGGGGGAAATACCGAACGCCTGCGGGATGTTCACAGCACAAAGATGGTTCACTTGCTGACTCCAACCCGACGGCTGGCATTTATACTACTGCCAGGGACGCGGGGTGGCCGACGGCTCTTTAAGGAGCACCTTACCGTGTGTGGGGCGCCCTCTGTGCCACAGCAGCAGGAAGAACACGGATGACTCCCTGGGTCAAAGGCCGAAGTCCCAGGCTTTGGGGAGGAGTTTGCTACAAAGAGGCCGCTGAGCAGGGTCCCTCCGCCACCCCGCTTCTGGGAACCGTGGGTTCCTTCCGGGAACACCGAAGCCCCCTTCCAGCCCCTGTCCATCCTGTGATCGCCGTCTATTTGCTTCTCTTTGCTCCAAGACTTACCCCAGAGCGCGTTTTTCCACATCCTTATAAACCTTTAATTAACAAGTCGAAGAGACATTTTACCTGGCAGGGCCTGACCTTTCTGCTCTGTGTTGGAATTTATCGATACCAGCAGAAACAATCATCTCAGAGACTATTTCACAAGCACCGGAGAGCTTATAGCCACACTTCTGTCGAGATAAACGAGCTCCTGGGCGTCCCCGGTGGCGCAGTGGTTGAGGGTCCGCCTGCCGATGCAGGGGACACGGGTTCGTGCCCCGGTCCGGGAAGATCCCACATGCCGCGGAGCGGCTGGGCCCGTGAACCATGGCCGCTGAGCCTGCGCGTCCGGAGCCTGTGCTCCGCAGCGGGAGGGGCCGCAGCGGTGAGAGGTCCGCGTACCGCAAAAAAAAAAAAAAAAAAAAAAAACGAGCTCCTTATAACTGCGGTTACAGCTCTAAGCATTTTAAGGGGGACAAAAAGGGGCAAGAAAGTCAAAGATAACTTCACATTTTTCCTGCATCGGTGGAGTCCCTGGGGCAGCCTGGGAAACCCTGGAGAAGCTCGGTCGCGGCAGAGGCAGGTGGGAGGCCCCCAGGAGACAGGTGTCTGTACACGGGGTGGGGACGGACTGGGCTTGGGGCTGGGCTCGGGTTCTGGCTCTAACACCAGCCATGTGTGGCACCCTTGCTCTCTGTCCCCAGTCTCCTCGTCCACGACAGGAAGAGTTCCCGCTGCAGGGGCGGGAGGGGGCTAAAGGGATGGGCCTCAAGGATGAGCACAAAGCCTGGTGCACGTCTGGCTCCGTGAGACCCGGGTGGAGAGGAAGCGGGTGAGACCCGGCTGTGCCCGGAACTGGGGCACTGAGCGGGTGCCTGGGAGGGACGTACAACCCTGGCGTCCCGGCAGGGACCGCCTCGGGGTCAGCCTGTCCAGGTGCCAGTCCTGGAGTGGCCCCTCTCCTGATGGGGAAGCCCCCTCTGCTCGCCAGCTCCTACCTCCCCGTCTCTAACACGGGGCATACGTGCTCACCTCCCGCGCAACGACCGGAGTGAAGTACACGAACGTGAGAAAGCGTGAAGAAGTAAGAACGGGTGTCCCAGGCTTCCTGCTGTGCTCGGTTCAACAGCTCTCTCCCTCGTCAGGGGACAGACCCCGGAGCCAGCCTGCAGCCAGGCTGTGTGGCTCAGGAAGGGGAACAGGGTGGTGAACAGGACGGGCAGTGCCCGGCCTCACAAAGGCTGCTCTCATCCCAGACCCCGACCCGATGGCTGGCTCAGAACTGGCCTTTCTCATCTCTGCTGCCCTGCTGGATGGCGGATCCTGGAGTCCAGCCCAGGTACCGGCCCGAGCAGGAGCTTGGTGAAGTGACTGATGGATGTCGTCAGACAAGGAGGGCCGCGGACCCCCAGGGTCCAACTCCGGGACCCCGGCAGGAGATGCTCAGGGAACGGCTGAGGGCCAGGGGAGCAGGACTCCTTGAACCCTGCACACACAGTCACCCAGAGCCCCACTCCACGAGGCAAGCCTGCCCCCGACCCCCTGGGCTTGGCTCCAGTTCCTGCGCCCAGCGAGACCCCAGACCTCACAGAGCCCCCCTCTCAGCGGGACCCCTGGCGTGTGTGAATGGGTTTTGAAGTGGCCCGGTCCTGTCTATGTGAACGTGTTCCCAAAGCAGGCAGAAAGCCAGTCTTGGGGACCGGCCCCTCTCCAGGACTGGACAGGACAACCCCACGCGGCACCCCAAGCCAGGGTCCACCCTGGCCTTCGTCTGCCACATCTCGGGCACCATCCGTGAGCAGGCCTCCTGCCCGGGCTTTCCAGATGGGCCTGTTAAGCTGAGTCCAAGGGCCTTGCATGCTGGCAGCAGGGAGAGCGGCAGTCACAGCCCGCGGCACGAGAAGCGCCAGAGCCGCGCGGCCGGCTGTGTCTCCCACGCGCCCTGGCCCTGCGACATGCAGCAGGTCGGTGAACTCAGTCCTCTCTCCTGGTTGCAGGAGGAGAGGAGGGCAGCAGTGGGATGGGGGCCACACTGAGCCCTGCCCCACGCTCCACGTGGCCTCATGGCCCCCCCCCAGGCCACGTGGGCAGGGCTGAGAGGAGAGAGAGTTCCCCAAGCCTCACAGCTGGGGAGGCAGAGACGCAGGGCAATGCCCCACCTGGACGCCCTTTTCCAGAACTTTCTCCACTCACGGGACTCACAATTCAGGGCTGACGCCTGCTCTAATCTGGCCTGTCCCTGGACACACTATGCGTCTTCTCCTGACCCTGAACCCAACCTCCGACCCTGACCAGCTGCATGCCCTGGGGGGCTGTTCCCTAGCCTCTCCGTCCCTCAGTTTCCACAGCTGTCAACCACAGACAACCTCACGCCAACCTCTGAGGACGGCTGTCAGCGTGAACTGTCGCAGCGGGCGGGAGAGCACGAGGCAGACCAAGCCCAGCCCTGGGCCAAACACAGGCCACACGCAGCCCCTCCGGACGCTCGGAGCGAGCACCCATCCCCAAACTGGCCACGTTCGCACAGTTTCGATTTAACGCTGGTGGCACAGAGGGCTTCCCTGGGGTGTGAGCTTGGGAGGCTGGTGCAGTGGGGGCATGTACAGACACTGAGGGCTTCCACACGCCTTTTCCCAGCCTGACCCACCGAACCCAAACCACCGACCCTCAGACACGTGCCCCCAGAGGAGACCCAACCCTGCTTCCGGTTGCACCCGGGACACCAGAAGCAATTTAAAAAACTTATTTCCATGCAGCACTGGCAGAGCTGGCCGCACAGAGGGGGGTTGCCATGGCAAGAGCCACCTGGGAATGCAGTTGGGGCGGGTAGTGGCCGTGCGGTCTCGCACTACCTTGTGGGGGACACTTGGCTCTCACGCTCCCGGGAGCCCGGGCTCCTGTCCCCACGTGGAGGGGGCGGAGCGCCTTGCCCCGTGAGCTCCAACAGCAGTGACTGTCCTCACCGACAGTCACCAGAGACACACATCCCGCCCTCTGAACTCCCGTCCACGTGGCATGACCCAATCGCTGGGCAGAAAGGGCCACAGATCGCCGCTCAGAGGCTGCGGGGTATGGACCCAGGGAAAAGTTTTCTATTTTAAAATCTCAGAACCCAGAGGACAGAAACTTCTCAATCGGTGCTCAGTGGACTTGCCAAGGGAGCTCTGCTTTCCCTTCAGAGAAACCGAACGACGCGAAGCGAGTGTCTGGTGGGCACCACGCAGTCCCCCCCTCGGTTTACAGGTGGAGGAACTCAGGCCCAGAGGCTGAAGGCGTTTTCCTAAGGCTACGGGACTCTCGGCTGAAAGCTCAGGTCTCTTCTCGGCTAAGAGCAGGCGGCCGCGAGAAGAGAAGGAATGTGCAGCTGGAGAAAGGCTGGACCCTGCCCCGCCCCGTCCCGGACAGGCCACGCCGTGCTGCAGGACACACAGGACACACAGGAAGCCACGACGGCTCGTCGTCCGCTAACCTCGCTCGGAGCCCGGAGCGCCAGCGGACGCAGGAAGAAAGGCCGTCAGGAGGTTAGGATGACTGGCCGAGCCATGGACGATTCAGACGTCAAGAGTCCATCCATCCAAGGAGGTGCCGGGCCGGCGGGCGGTGGAAGGTGGGAGCTGAAGAAGGTTGTGCAGGGCCAGCTCCCACAGGACACTCCCGGTGGCCCTGGACATCAGTCTCCGGCTAAGCCAGGTCCTTCCTGAAGGCCTCCCGGGGAGAGGATGCAGCCTTCACTCCCGTCTCCCACGCACAGTGCTGCCCGTGGGACCTGGGACTCAGTCTCCCCATCTGATAAATGGGAGCTCAGCCTTCCCCTCTCATAGGGCTTCTGAAGACTTGGCAGTGATATTCGTGGAGCTCCAAGCGGGTCCCCGGCCCCTCAAGGGGAGGGCGGCACTGGCCACGGACGTTGGGATTAAGCCCCAGAAACTGGCACCACCACCCTGGGGAGGGAACGCGCTGGTCAGGTGGCCACAGCTCGGTGTCTCTGGTCTTCAGCCCCCTCCGCACCAGGCCGCTGCTGTGGGACATTCAGGAGGGTTGGGTTTCTCCTCGTCTGTATGAAGCCCAGTGTCTATGTCAACACAGATATGCAGATAAAACTCTAGAAAAACCAACAGGGAAGCTGTCCTAAAGAAATGACATCACACGATGTGTTTCCTGTCGAGACTGCGTTGAACACGGTGGGCAAGGCTCCTAAGAGGGCTCACCTGCTACCACAAGGCAGCCAGCGGGGCAGTCTTTGTCAACTGAGGCCCTGGGGCTGGAGAGGGACGTCCCGAGGCCACGCTCTTGACCCAGAGGCTTGAGCCTTTGCCCTCTGCCGAGGTGTAAGAGAAGGTCGTCTGTGCCCCCGGGGCCCACCCCAGGATATGCTTCCTGGTTCCTTCCCGGGGGCGGGAGGTGGGGGGGAGGGGGAGGGGAAGCCATCACTCAAGAGCAGGGAAAGCAGGGACTTCCCTGGTGGTCCAGTGGGCAAGACTCCGTGCTCCCAATGCAGGAGGGCCGGGTTCGATCCCTGGTCAGGGAACTAGATCCCACATGCATGCCTCAACTAAGACCTGGCACAGCCTAAATAAATAAATATTAAAAAAAAAAAAAAGAGCAGGGAAAGCAGCCGTCCAGCTGGTCACCTTCAGCCACCCACCCCGCCCACTTCCGGAAGCACAGCCCAAATCAGTTCACGGGAAAGGGCTGCCTCCTGAGTGGTGGGGGATACGGTCGTCTGCACAGGAGCGATTTGCTGCAGGGGGGTTCGCGCCATGCCTGGACCGGGCAGGAGCTCGACCAGGGCTTCTGTGTCTCTTCGTCGCCCACCAAGAAAGAAAAAGCAGAAGCTGAGTTTCGCTAAAGGCAGCCAGCCAGGTACTGCCGATTCCCTTCCCATTTACCTCTGCCACGCCTCCTTCCCCACCGAGGGATGTCGAGAAAGGGGGCCGGTGCCCCACGGCCAGCCTGTGGTAGGGCCTGGCTCTCGCCAGAGCCTGAGCCCTTGGCCACCACGTGGGAACCCCAGACAATTTTGGGGGGGGGTTCCTGGGGCTCCCGTGTCCTCAGTCCCTAATGTCCCTGCAGATCTGTCCCCTGGTTTCATCCCAGGTGGGCTGCTGGCCCCTCCCTGGCATCACCCCCTGCTGAGATGCCCACAAACATCCTCGTGGTGCAAGGTGAACCCTGGGCTGGGACGCTGTGTCGGAGGAGAGGATTCGGGACTCGGAGCTTGGTGGGGAGGAGAGCCAGCGGGCGCGGCCCGGGAGCCGGGAGCCCGTGGCGCGATCAGCCAGTGGAGGGTTTCCGGGCTGGGCAGGGAGAGCTGAGGCCGGGTCACAGCCTGACCCTTAAGGGGCTCAGAGTTCATCACTGGAGCGGTGGTCCCCGAGGAACGACGCTAACCACACAGGGACGAACGTTTCTACAGCACACGCTCCTCTGTCTCCTCGTCTGACCTGGGTGGCCGGGATCCAGCCAGCAGTGTGGACACAGAGCAGGAGTCCCCTGGGAGCCTGGCTCCCAGCAGGAGGAGGAATGCCCCGTGTCCTGAGCGTCCTGTATCCGGGCACAGTGCCCGTGACCTCGATTAACCCCTTCTGGGAGGCTGGTGTCCCACAGTGGGCCCTGGGGTCAGGTCAGGGCAGCTGGGGCCCTGGACGCTCGCCGTCAGGTCTGCGGGCCTTCAAGGACGGTAGTGGCCGCTTCTCCAGCCCCTCCGCCGTCTGGGAAAGTGTGTGCTGAGCTGACCAGAGAGGGGCCCCTGCTCTCCACACCCACGAGGCTCCTGCCTCTGTCCGGCTGGGTGAGGAAAGTGGGGCAGTAGCCCCAGACGTCCAGGAACCACGCCGGGCGCCCCAGGAGAAGGCGGCCTGCTTCCCGCCCTGCGCCCACTGAGCGACTGGGCAACTTGTCGAGCTGCAATTTTTCTCGTATCTTTATGGAATCACTCTGATGTGGGGCAAAGGTAACAACGATGCTGCGACATCCGCAAGTATTAATATAACGTAAGCACCACTTTCACTGTCGTGTGAAACCAGTTTATTATTCTCAGATGAAATCCGACTGCCGCCTTTATCACTGTCGGGAACTGAGACGTTCCCTGTGCTGCGGGCCCCAGCTCCTCGGCCCCATGCCTGCTCTCCGCCTCCACTGGCCCCGAGCTCGTCCACATGGGACCTTCAGAGGCCTCTGGGGGTTCAGGTGAAAACCCAGGGAAAGGCACGTCTGCCTCTGCTGCCCCATGTCTCCTCCCGGCCCACGCCTGGGTCCACAGCTGGGACCCAGCACATACCTGGCTGGGGACCAACCAACCTGCACTTGAATTCCACTCCCCTGTTGGCCTGGGTCACACCAAGCACCCCTGTCCTCACCTCCGAAGCAAGAGGATCAAGAACCACTTTCCCAGGACTTCCCTGGTGGTCCAGTGGTTAGGGCACCATGCTCCCAATGCAGGGGGCCCAGGTTCGATCCTTGGTCACGGAACTAGATCCCGCATGCTGCAACTAAAGATCCCGCATGACGCAACTAAGACCCGGAGCAGGCAAAAAAATTAATAAATATTAAAAAAAACCCAAAACCAACCCCTTTCCCTGTGCCCAGGACCAGAGGTGGGGGTCACCGGGCACCGAGCCACTGGTGTGAGTCCTTCAATGGGTCCTCGATTCCCACATGCACATCAGGGACCAGGTGTCCTGGTGACAAGGGAGGGGGAGGGAAGGACTCGAGGGGGACAGCACTGGCCCCAGAGGGCAGTGGGGTCTCCTGATGAGGTGAAGACCAGCACGCCCAAGCCTGCGGCTCCCCTTCTGGGCACACCCGGGGCCACCCGCGCCCACGTGCACAGGGACCACACGGGAGCAGCCTCACGACAGCACCTGCGACGGACAAGACTGGGAACAGAGCCGTCGGCCCATCTGCAGGGGGCGGATCAACGGGAACGTTCTCAGGACGGGAAGCCTCCCAGCCGCCACAGTGAATGAACCACGTGCGTCTCCTGGTGAGCAGGGGGCCGATCGACGGGAACGTTCTCAGGACGGGAAGCCGCCCAGCCGCCACAGTGAATGAACCACCGTACGTGCGTCTCCTGGTGAGTAGGGGCCTTGGATGCCGCACTTGGAGCTCGGGCCGTTTCCCGAGGGTGACGGGGAGCCAATGCAGGCTCTTGGCCGGTGTAGGGGGCCGAGCGGGGCTGCTGCAACGGAGGCAGGACCCGAGGCCAGGTGTGACGTGCCAACTGTGGCCCAGGGCGGAGCCCTCTGGGGCTGGGGGAGCGGGGGGCTGGGGCGCATCTTCACCTGTTGGGACATGCCAGCTGCCTCCCTGGAGGGGCAAGGGGTCAAAGTGGCCAACAGTGCTGCAGAGGCCGGTTTAGATGTCCCCTCCTGGTGCTGGCCATGGTCGTGAGGCTCCTGCCCATGGGCGCCCACACCCTGGGCATCCTGCTCTCTCCCGGGGTTTGCGGAGTGGTCCCCAGTATACTGCAGCTCCTGGGGGAAGGGAGCTATACCCAGGGGACCCTCGGGAGACCATAACACTGGGTCTTTAAAACAAGAACCCTCGTCCAAAACCCGCTTCTTCAAGCCTCACGAGGGGAGTCATTTTCTGCAGCTCGGATCCCAGGGTTGCTGCCAACTGAGTTTTACTGAGTGCGCCTGGGGGAACCAGCTGCTGGCACAGATGGCTCCAGCCAGGCTGGGTCCCGGTGACCCCGACCGAGCGGGGCCAGCCGAGGCAGGCTGCCCGGGGCCACTTAACCAATGCAGAGGTCTTTACAGGGGAGGCCGTTCTTAATCAGAAAGCCCCAGAAAACACAAGTGGCTACCGGCGCTGACATTTAAAACACCCTTTCAGCAGCCCCCAGTGTGGCAAAGTGGTTTAATTAACTTGAAAGGGTGTAATTTTATGCTATTTAGTAGGAGACACACACTCTAAATGGCATCGTGGACTAAGTATTGGGGGCTGTGATCTTGAGAGTGCGGAGAAAAAAAGAGCCACGAGCCCCTGGCAACCACAGGTGTGGGGTGGGTGCACGCCGGAAAGCCCCCCCACAGACGGCAGTCTCTGAAGCAACGCGGGATCTGGGGTGGAGGTGTCCACAGGGCCAGCTACGTGGCCGCGTCCCATCAACTCAGATGGGAAGCAAACGCCGGGTCTGAAAGAGAACTGAACTTGGGGGAGGCTGGAGCCGGTCAGGACCCCCTGTCGAATCCCCCTACTCGGGCCCCCTGGGTCCCTGTATCCCGAGGGCGAGGTACCCGCCTTGCTGCCCGGCTCCGCCTGTGGGGCACGTCCAAAGTCACAGGGATGGGGGGCGGACAGTCCTGGATGGCAGCCCCTGGCTGGAAGCTCCCCCGTCCCCACTGAAGGGGCTGCCTCTTGGGGAGGAGGCCAGCCTCTCAGCCCTGAGGCAGGAGGGGCGAGGTGGTGTCACCCACAGAGGACCCAGGGGCTGAGGCTGCAGCCTCACGGGGACCCTGGGAAGACCCTGGGGGCGGCTCTCCTTACTCTGTCCGTCCCCTGGAACGACGCAGCAAAATCCGACACCGGAAGGGCGTGGGCTCCTGTCCAGGGCTTCAGCAGAGGGGTCACCGGGGCTGCTCCCTCCCCCGGAGGAGAGGGGCCGCCCCCGGGGCCTGGGGCGAAAGGAAGGCACCGAGTGGCGGGTGCCGGCCCCTCTCCCTCCCCGGGGCCCACGGACCGCCTGGCCCCTGGCCTCACGCTACCCGCTACCCCAGACTTGGGAGCAGTCGTGTCTGCTCCTCGCCAGGAGGCTCCGGAGCTGCTCCCCAGGCCCTGGGGGCCACAGGCAGCCACCGCCCACCACACGTCCTCAACATGAATCACAGTGACGGCGAAATGCAATCCACAGGAGCGTCCTAACGGCCTGCCCCGGCCCGCCCCCCACCGACCCTGGACGTCCGGAAAGCAGTCACTTAGGAAACCTAATTTCCACGCGTGATCGGCTGGCGCCCGCCCCCACCGGCCCCGGCTTCATCATCCTGCCGTCTCCGACGGCCCGGAATCTAATTCAGGGGACGCACATCTGCACGGCGCACCGGGGAGCCCGCTCACGGCCACGACTCGCTCCCCTATCGGGAGAGGCCCCCTGTGGCGAGCCTCAGGTGGGCAGTCGGGGGGTGGGGGAGCACCGGTCCCCCAGCGGCGCCTGGCTCTCCAAAGCAGGGGCCCACAGGTAAGACTGAGACAGTTTACTCACTGTGAACTGGAGAACTGAGTGTATGGCTCGAAGGATTTTGACAAATGCCTACAGCCAAGTCACCACCACCTAGACCAAGATCCAGGACACACTAGCAACCCTGGAGGCTCCCAAGAGCCTTGCAAAGAGGGTCTGGCTGGGGGAGCAACGTCCTGCCCTTGGCAACCGGCTCCTGGTTTGATTGCCTGACCCAACAGCCAACAGAAAAACAGGATTAAATCGCCACTACTTTCTCAACCTGTTGGCGCTAATGGGCACCGTTTATTGAGCAGCTACCCTGCGCCGGGCCCCATGTGGACAGAAGGGAGCGAGGCAAGGTGGCCGCCCTGCCTGCGGGGAACAAGCTCCAGGCAAGTGCTCGGCCAGTGGAGATGCAGGTGGATGGAGGTCCCGCCAGGAAGGCAGGGGTGGGAGGGTGCTGACCGCCGTTGACAAAGCACCTCTGTGTCTAGGTGGCTTCCTCGGTTCTGGGAGGTGAGTTCAGGACCCCGGCGTGCAGACAAGGAAAGTGGAAGGAGGCAAAGTGACCTGCCCCAGGCGACAGGCTGCTGAGATGCACGTGGGAGGGGACCTGAGGGGGGCCCTGGCCCTCAAAGTGGATGGTCCTTCCACTACGTCAACCTTGCCCTTCCTATACGCTTCCTCCTAACCCTGTCCCGCAGGATGAGACCAGGCCAGAGGAGAAAGGCAGGACACACGGAGAGGAGCTCGCGGTCCCTGCGGGGCTCAGCGCGGTCATCTCAGACACACAGGCTGGGGTACAACAGTGCACGGTTACGTGCCAGACCCAGCCTGGGCAATCACAACAATGGATTATCTGGGAACCCTTAATGGGCTAGTGGGTAGGCATGTGACCCAGCAGAGCCAATCAGAATCCCTCCCTGGGAGTGATTCTCCGACACAGAGAGAGAGGCCGTCCTCCTTGCTCAGGGACCGGAGGTTGTCCCCCAAGCCCTGGGGCCCCAGAGCATCCCCACTGGGCTGGTTCACAGTGAGTAGAGGGGAGAACACAGGATGGGAGCCCCGTACAGGCGGCTCTATGCTTTAGAAATGAGAGCAGTGCCTGCTTCGCCCAAGGGGAAATTCCTGGGGCCTCTGAAATCTTGACACCTGGTTAAACACGCCCACACAACATAAATACCTACTCTGAATCAAGGAAAAACGCAGCGCCTTCAAAATGCCACTCCAGCCAAGTGCCCACATGGACGAGAGCCGCCACTGATGGTTCCCAGGAAGAGTCCACTGTCACCTGCGCCCCCAACACGCTCCCCAGGAGGCCAGCGGTGAGCAGCAGGAAAGCGGCCTGGGGCCCTGTAGTCAGAGCCCGGTCCTGCCACCGCAGGGCTATGAGCCCCTGCACAGGTTACTCAGATCCCCTGCTTTTCTCATCTGCAAAGCAGCGACACGTAACATGCACCCAGGTCTGCTGTGACAGGTAACAGAGGAGTGTGTGGCACACACCTGGAGCCCAGGAGTCCCGGAAAAAACGGTAGCTACCGTGAGAGGGAGGACGACACGTCCTCGGGCAGCCGGGACTTTGATTAGGCTCCCTACACTCCTGAGCCTCAGTTTCTTCACCTATAAAATGGGTGTATGGAAAGCAGCTCCACAGGGTGGTGGAGAGTCAGTGAGATCACGAACGTAAGGAGTCCAGCTCGCCAAGAGGTGGTCCTGCCCCGTCTCTGCCCTCCCCCAGGACACCCAGGCTTCACGCAGAGCCCGCCGAGCTGGACCCAGTGACCTGCTGAGCTGTGCCGTGCCTGGGGATGGGGCGCCCCCAGCCCGCCGCCCTCGGAGGACACTCGACACTCTGTCCTCTCCGCTGAGGTCTTTTTTACAAGGGAACAGTACTTCCGGCTGGAAATGAGTAAAGTGTTAAAAATAAGCTCTAGAATTTGAGGTAAATGTGCTGGGGAGTGGGGAACAGGGAGGGACAGATCCTCATAGGCTAAATGTAGTGGAAAACAGTGGGAGGGTCCTGAGGAAGGCAGCGCTGCTGTCTTCACTCCTGGGGTGAATGGCGAGCGCTACGGCAACGGGGCTGGGCCTGTTCCGTTGCCCCCACTTACAGGGCCCTTGGAGGCCTCCTCCCAGCAGCGTCCATTTGGGGCAGGGCTGCCGGGGCGGCGGGGACAGGGACGGAGAAGCCACTAGCAACCAGACCAGTTCAAAGCATCGCCGTGCAGAGGCTTCCGTGGGCACCCAACCACAAGGCCACACGCTCTCCCCCTGACCTGGCAGAAACGCCGGCCCCTGGCCGACAGCCCTCATCTTCTCACTGTGCACGCACCCATCCCCAAACCCCTCTCCTCTGAGCTCCAGACCCTCCCCTTCCTCTCAAGACATCTCTTCCTCCTGGGTTCCCACGGCAGGAAGGGGTCCCCTCACTGCCCCTCTCTGCCCGTGTCACACCTGGGCTCATCCCTGCCCCTCTTCCTGTCCTGGAAGCCTTCTCCGTCTCCCCGGGCCAGGTGGGAGCTGGGGCCCTCACAAACTGCTGGGGAGTGGGAGAAGGTGCAACACTTTAGAAAAGAATTTGGTAGTTTTCTCAGCAAATTAAACACACCCTGTGCCCTCGGACCCGGCAATTTCACTCCTAGGTACTGACACAGAGAAATGAAAAAGTGTCCTCAAAACGACGTGTGCACCAATGCTCAGAGCAGCCTCATTCATAATTGCCCCAGAGTGGAAACAACCCAAATGTCCATCAACTGGAGAGTGGACAAGCGTGGTGACACAGCAGGGCCGCGGGACGCACAGGAATGGATGGTGGGTATGCCAGCATCAGGGAGGGGCCTCGAGAGAACCCAGGGGGACAGGAGGGCCATTTACTGACAGTTGCATCCACACGGAGTTCATTGAGGTGAGAGGAGCAGCTGCCCTGGGGGAGAGCTGATGGGGCAGGTGCCTGAGAGAACTTCCAGAGGAGATGGGAACGTCTGCATCTCCATCCCCATCGCGGTGTAAGTTACTCGGGCGTATACAACTGTCAAAATTCATCAAACGGTACAATGAAGACCTGTACATTTCAAAGTTTGTAAATTATATCTTAAAGAAAAAAATTATATATTTAAGAAAACAACAGCGAGAGCTGTACCTCCAGCACTCGTGGGAAGAAAGGAAAAGGGGGGCGGTGCCCCGGAGGCGAGTGCAGACCCCCCCACGCCCACGGATCTGGGATCACCAGATCACCCCACTCACCCGCCTGCCGCCTTCCAGAGGCTTCACAGGCACCCGGCTGCATTTGGATAGGAACCCGCAGTCCTACTTCTGCCAGTGAGGGCCTGGACAGCAAGGTCCCGTCTCCGGGAGGGAACCCAGGACTGGAATCGGATCGGTATGATTTCTGGGGAGCGCGGAGGAAAGCACTGGAATGGACGTGGGCCATTTATGGAAATAAAATGCGGACGGCACTCACAATCGTGGACAGGACGTTACTGTCCTGTTATATACTTTTGTTCTCATGTCTCTGAACAGCATCAAAAGCACCTGAAACAGCAGGGAAGGGACGCCGGTTGAGGACTAAGACGGACGGAGGACGTCCCAAACCTCACTCAGGCTCCTGGGCCGGGCACGCGATGCCTGCAGCAAACGCGCAGAGCGGCACCAGTCAACGGCAGCACCGCAGTGCAGGGACAGCTCGGAGGTGCAACAGGGACCAGAGGCTGCACAAGTGGAGGCAGGGAGGCCAGGGAGGAGGTGCAGGGGGCCCCAGGGAGGCCACATGATATGACGGACAAGGCAGCATGGAGACCTGGGCGTGTTTCAAGCAGGACGTGACACAAGTCATGAAAAACCCAGCGAGAGCCCAGAGCTCATTGGTCGGGACACAGCTATGAAAAAAGTGAAGTCCCCGTCTTCAAGAAACGCACAACCAGGGCTTGGGGGAGTACAGCGTGTGGGCAAACTACTGCCTCTCTGAGCCTCGATTTCCCCATCTGTAAAAGGGAACCGTCAAGGTAAAATGCGGACGTGCCCAAAACATGACCATCCTGCACCAGGCACCATGCGGTGAGATCACAAGGAAACGGACGCCTCCTCACGGCAAGAGGGCCTGATCCTGCGGTCTCTGGGCAGGCCCGCTCCAAACCCTCCGGTCCACTTAATTATCTCCACACTCCAAACAGGAAACCCGGTCCTTAGATTCCGCGGGAGCCTGCGTCCTCGGCGCGGTTCTAATTACCGGCGTTAGCGCTGCTGACTGCCGCCCTCCTGCTGCGAGCGACTTCCTAGGTGGCCGTGGTCCAGCACTGCATCCTACCCGTCCTCGTGTTAATAAGCCGGAATAACGAGGCCGTGCGGAGCGCCAAGCCTCACTGGATAGAGAGAGATTTTAATTTCACGTCTGGGGTCTCGCGTTATGAGGGACAACCAGAGGTAGAAGCAGGCACGACCCCAGGGGGCCAGAGCAGGAGGCCGAGAGACTGCCCGGGTCCGGCAGGCTCTCGGAGGACGTCGGGGACCAGGCTGGGATGCGAGGCGGGGCTCTTGGGGTGGGGGCGGGGGGCTTTCTGTTCAAGCTGCACAGATGTGTGGGCCCCTCGCACCATCCCTGCCCGGGTCTGTCCCTGCACACCCGGGGGGCCAGGACACAAAAGGGGGCACAGCTCAGAGGGAGCCCATCTCGTTGGCCCTCACTCAGGGGGAAAAGGAGGGTCGCTCTCAGCCATGACCCCCGCCCTTGGCCAGGGAGCCCTCCAAGCGCACCCACACCTGTCCCCGGTGCAGACGGTGGGTGCCCTGGAGTCCCCCAAAGTGCCGAGGGTGAAAACAGTGAACGAGCAGCCCTCGAGGAAGGAGAGGACCAGACGGGAGGCCAGGGCGGGAACAGACACCAACAGACAAACTCCCTCGCGAGGCCTCTGTGCACCTGGGACACCTGCTCCCCGAATCGCCCTGCTGAGGAGTCGGCTGGGCAGTGGCGCGGCAGACACACGGGGGCTCTCCCACCACTGGGACCTCCGCTTCCCGCCCACTCGCTCCAGCCAGGCCGGGGGGCCGGGGTGGTGTGGGGTGGGACACACCAGGGCCCGAGGCCTCCAGGGAGGCGGACTTGCGGTCCAGGGGGAGGAGAAGCGATGGGCGGGGGCAGGGCTGCAGGGCATGGCTGGGAGGGGGGCGTCCACCTGACCTGCAAAGGGGGACTGGCCAGCTTACCGCCATTTCGTGGAATTTAATTTCGTGTTAGTATGCCAACTTCTAAACACTCCAACTTGTTCCAATTTTTAAAAGCTCAACAAATATTTGTCGAATGAGAAGAGGAATTAGAGAATGATAATTCCAGCATCTTTACCAAGCCCCTGCCGTGTGTCACGCAGCCCGGAATTTATTTACTACTTCAGGACCCCGGAGAGCACTCACGACGACTGTTCTCTTTCACACAGGAGGACACGGAGGACCAGAGGGGCTGAGTGACTTGCCCAAGGTCACTCGGCTTTGAGCCCGCGATCCACTTGAGGGAAATCCCAGAGACCCCGGGTCGTGGGGCAGCAAGGACCACCAGGTCCCTGCTGCAGGCTTGCCTCCCAGCCCCTCCCCATGTCCCCGGCACCAGGCCTCCCCACGAGCTGCATGGCACTGGGCTCACAGCAAGGGCCAGGTGTGGCGGTCTGCCCGAGTGGGTCAGGCCAGCCTGCCCCTTTGTGGCTCAGGTCCTGCACCTGCAGGCTCGCCCCCTCCTCTCCTGCAGCCCTGCTTTTCATCTCAATTGCTCGGAACAACAGCAGGCATAGGAGACCGGGGGGGGGGGGGTTGGTGGGCAGAAAGACCAGAGATTACAGGTCCCATGGAAGCCGAGAATGTCCTGATTCTCTGACCTGCTGCTGGACACGGAGTGTAGACTAGTGAAACTTGGCCAACTCCACCAGCCACACTAACGGTGCGGGGACCTCAACCTGGACTCTCAGAGCCTCTCCCCCATTCAAAGACCTGAGCTGTGCACCTACTGTGTGCCAGGCACGGGGGCTGTGGGCAGGCCTTTGGTCCAGTCCGTGGTGACAGGCCAAGGTCAGGGCACTGGGGGCCGTATCAGAGGGAGTGGGGAGGCCCTGCCCAGCCTTCGGAGCTGCACTCACTCCTTCATCGATTTCCTCCTGCCTCCCCTCCTTCGTGCAGCATCCTGTTCCGTGCAGCCCATCCTCAAGGGCTTGCAGTTCAGTGTGGACAGACCGTCTGCTCTGTTCATGGGAGGCAGAGGAAGCATGTCACCTTCCCAGAGAAGGCGACAGTGAACCAGACCACAAAAGGAAAGGGCACAGCTGAGCAAAAGCCTGGCCAGGAGCAGGGGCCCTCGGGGACGGGGAGGAGCCTGCGCCAGGCAGCAAGTTTGGGGCCAGAAGGGCCTCGGAGGCCAGGCTCAGGGGCCACACTCGTGCTGGCACTGCCCGAGGGTTCACTCCCCTTTCCCAGCTGGACTCACAAAAGAGACTGACATTCACCTGAAACCTGGAGGTGGGGCCTGGTAACACAGCGCCAGCACCACTCGCAGGGCAGTGCCCCGGGCCCCACGGAACACAGAACCTGGGTCAGAACAGCCACAGGGACACGGGGCACAACGGCCCTGGTCCAGGCCCGTCACGGGCGCGGCTGATCTCCCCCGACAGCCCTTTGAAAAAGCACCGGTCTCATCCCCACTCAACATACAGGAAACTCAGCTTAGCGACTTGCCCAAGCTGGGAGGGGTAGGGGGCTGAGTCTGAACCCAGCGCCTGGCCGCAGGGCCTGTGCTCTGACCGCTGCTCTAACCGCTCTCACAGCTGTGCGCCTGCAGCTCGGGCACAGCCTGGCATCTGAGCTGAGACCCAGGGCAGCAGCTGAGAAACCGCGTGAGGGGCAGGACCGCCCGAGCTGCCAGGGACACACAAGTACGTCTTTGGAGACCAGCCGGGGAAGGAGGTGGGTGTGCAGGGACCTGGTTCACTTCTAGCAAAGCCCTCGTCTTGGCTGGACCTCAGTTTCCCCATTTGTATGATGGGCCCTGAGGTCCAACGTGAAGGGTCAATGCAGGAAGAAGGTGTGCAGGGCTCACCGTCCATCCTCTGTCCCCTACGGACAATTTCACCTTCGGTAACAGGCTGAGCCCCCTTCAAGCCTCAGTTTTCCCATCTGTGACGTGGGAATGACACCACCACCCACTGGTAAGAATCAAGTGGGATGTGGAGGACGTTCTGTAGGCTGTGAAGGGCTCTGAACCTAGGCAGCTTGACCTATCACTCGCATCATCGGGCCGCGTAAACTCTGACAACGAATGTGCTCTAAAACCACATCCCTTCCAGGGAAATTCAGGAGGAAACAAGCTTCGTTTCCACGTGCATCTCATTCCCACGTGCATCTCATTTCATGCCTTGGTGGCACCAGGGATGGCGTCCTGGGCCGGGGGGGAGGGGCGGGGGGCGTGCCTCCAGACCATATATTTGCCTCTAAAACCCATTTCAAGCTGTTCTTCCTCCCCCAGTCACTTAAAGGCCCTCTGGATTCTGGGAATGATCATGACTTAATGACGGCCACCAGGAGGCCCTGACAAGGGCCTGGCCATCAGGAACACGAATGCATTATTGCCTCAGTACAGGGACCCACAGACAGGCATGAGCAGAGCTGGAAGATGTACTGACAGTCACACAGGATGCCCAGCCTCACCCGGCCCCTGCCTGCTCCAAAGCCAGCCTGCCAACCAGCGAGCTGACCCGACCCTGGGTTAGGCCGGCACACCCTGGTTCCGCATCGGTGGATATGGGTGTGGGACGCCAGGACCGTGGGTGGGGTCCTCAGGGCAGGGGAGGAGGAAGTGGGCAGGGCTCCTCAGAGTGAGTGAGTGAGTGAGTGACTTGAGGAAAGACGCATTCTTTTCTTTTTTTCATATCTATTTATTTATGTATTTGGTGGCACCAGGCCTTAGCTGCGACTCGCAAGCTCCTTAGTTGCGGCAGGCCTGCTCCTTAGTTGCAGCACATGGGCTCCTTAGTTGTGGCATGCAAACTCTTAGTTGCGGCATGCATGTGGGATCTAGTTCCCTGACCGGGGATCGAACCCAGGCCTCCTGCATTGGGAGCACGGAGTCTTATCCACAGTGCCACCAGGAAGTGCCCAGGAACGACGTGTTCTGAAGCCAAAAATAAAGCCGTGGACGTGCAAAGAAGGACACGGGGAAGAGCACATCAGGCTCGGGGTCAGGCAGAGCAGGACCCTCGCTCACTCACTCGTTCTCGCCTTGTCCAACATCCACCTCTCTGAGCCTCAGTTTCCTCCCCTGTAAGCCGGAGCAAGATGCTTTCCCCATAGGATCACACGAGATTTCTGCATAAAGGTTAGACTGTGTGTCTAGAACCTGCTTACTAATGGCCCACTCCTACCTCCTCCTGCCTTAATTTCCTGTCAACTGCCGGTGACGACGCTTGAATAACACAACGAGTAGAAAAGCCCTTAGTGCGCAGAAAGGGCTGCAGGAGGAGGACTCAAGCTCTCATTCACGAGTAAATTCTTCCATCTTTCTCCCGCATCTTGGGAGGCCCGTAGGCTCCGTGCTTCTCCGGGAAGAATAGGCAACGTGGTTTTCGCAGGAGCCGGTAGGAAGAGGGTGAGGGAGATGGGGGTCTGATCCGGCTCCCCCCTCCTCTGTGAAATGGGGCAATTTCATTCCGGCCAGATGATGTGAGGTCTGGTGCTTCCCATGCAGACACACACCTCCTCCACTCCCGAGAGGGAACCCAGAGCTCGTGAAGCTTCTGCTTTCTACAAACCCCCTGCTTCGTGAGTGAATGTGGCCTGGGTCCCGGGACAGCAGCGGGCAGCCTGGGCTTGTCTCTCATCCATGGCCCTGGCCCCAGATCTCTGCTCTGCTCGGGGCTCCTGCACCTGGGCTCAGGGCAAAGCACCTCTGAGAGGGCTGCAGTGGAGGCAGGGACAGTGGTGGGGGTCCTGGGATCCCCATCTTCTGCCACCCGACAAGGCTCCCCCAAACACTGATGGCAGGATGGGGGCAGGGCTAATTGGTCCCTGCTTACCTTGACCTTGGCAGACAGCTGTGGGCAGGCACAAGGGGGGCAGCCTGGACACACCTGAATCTTGGGGCTCCACAGAAGGCTGACGGTTGTGCCTTCTGCCCGGATCACTCTTTCCTCACTCTGCCTACATCACCACTTTACTCACTGCGCGAGGGGATGGGCTTGGAATCTTGGGGGCACTGAAAACTCTCAGGGCCCCCCTTGGCCGGCCCTCAGGAAAGCTGAGCAGGGGGCGCTCAGCCTACTGACCTAGCTCCTCCCCATTCTGGAGACCCTGGGGTTTCTTCCGTAGCAGCCCAGGGAGGGCGGGGGGTGGGTGGGCTGGGTGCCAGGAGCCCACGTTCCAGGCCGGACCCCGGCCTGAGCACTGGAGCCAGAGGAGACAGTCCCCACTGTGACCTCCTCAGGACACCGAGGACCCCTGCCAGGGAAGGGACGCTGGTCCCGGGGAGGGGACGCTGGTCCCGGGGAAGGGACGCTGGTCCCGCACCTCGGGACAGGAGGCGCTTGCTGATCTCAGTGTGGCTTCCCCGTTTGCTTGGTTTTAACTGGAAACTGTAACACGAGGGCTCCTGAGGGCCCCCTCCAGTCGCCCCCAAGCCTTCCGCAGACCCGACCAGTCACAGGCACCCACTGGGCTTTGGTGGTGTGACCACTTTTCGGTTTCCCATGTTCCCTTCGTTTTATGTCTCCTGCTCTGAGTTATTCATTGGTCTCTCTGCTCGCAGCATAATCCCGCCCCGGAGAGGATCCTCTAACGCAGCCAACGCCTCTGACTGCTTCTCTTCCAGGGCGCTGGGGAGGAGAGCGGAGCGGAGCGGAGCGGGGGCTTCCTGCTGCAATGGAGACTCCCCGGGGGAGCCCGCCCCGACCCCGCCCAAGACCCGCAGCTTCCAGGTGTGCGGGTTTGGCTTCCCGGGGTTACGCTGCCTCCAAGCTGCGACTTTGTCTTGTTTGGCCCTGAAGGTGCCCCCTCCCCGCTCAGCTGGGGCTCCCCATCTGCCTCTCCCGGATGGACCCGCCCTTCTCCCGTCACTGCTCCCAGGCCTCAGGCCGGCCCTCCAGCTTCGGCCCACCTTCTTCAGGAGCTTCCTTGGCCCCTGGCAGGGCCTCTGCTTTTGCAGGGAGCGAGGGAGGCCGCACAGCCCATGAGGTGAAGGCAGTGCTGTCGAGGGCGCCTTCCCTGAAGGCACTGATCCGCCACAGCTTCTTCCTTTCTCTTCCCAAATCCCCTTGCAAGATACTCGTTCAGCACTTTCCTGCCCCTGAAAGAGTCCGCAGCCACCAGGACACATCGGCCCCTCCCTCCTCTGGGGCCGAGCACCTTCATCTCAGAGACGCTGGGGGACTTCGCGCCTCTCCTGTGAGCAAGCGGCTCCTCTTCACCTCTGAGCCCCGCACACACAGGGATCTTGCCGAATTCTTTTCTCTGGTCCTGGGAAGACTTGGGTTATACGGTCTCAGCGAATGAAGCTGCCCCCTCCCCAGCAGAGCCTCCGCGGTGAGGGGCCCCTCGGACCAACCCAGCCAACCTGAACCACACGGGATGCATCCCCGTGTCAGGTCCTGCCCCGACTTTACCAGCTTCCACCCCGTCACACCTGTTTCTCCGCAGGCATCTGTCTGGTCTCTCTGGGGCCATTCGGGTCTCCGGATTAACTGAGAAGCACAAAACCATCACTTCACCAACGGCAACATCCTTTCCCGCACCAAGTCCATGGAGTCTACCCGTCAGGTTCAAACCCTCCCACAGCGCACCTGCAGAACACACGTGGGAGAGCGAGGAATCCTGACTCGGATTCTGCTCCTTCCGTCTTTAACGAGGGGGCCATGGGTCCCCAGAAGGCCACCAGGCTTCTACGGTTCACAGGTCAAATCAGGCCCATTGCCTGTTTCTGTACAGCCCCCCAGCTAGGATTTGTCAAATGGTTCGCGGCGGCAGTGGCGGCGGCGGGGGTGGGAATCAAATAAAGAATAATATTTCAGGGGCTTCCCTGGTGGCGCAGTGGTTAAGAATCC
Source organism: Grampus griseus (assembly GCF_964374135.1). Classification (NCBI taxonomy): domain Eukaryota; kingdom Metazoa; phylum Chordata; class Mammalia; order Artiodactyla; family Delphinidae; genus Grampus; species Grampus griseus. The sequence goes on from NC_139005.1 coordinate 98,189,092, forward strand.
GCCTGCCAATGTAGGGGACACGGGTTCGAGCCCTGGTCTGAGAAGATCCCACGTGCCGCGGAGCAACTAAGCCAGTGCGCCACAACTACTGAGCCTGCGCTATAGAGCCCGAGAGCTGCAACTACTAAAGCCCACGCGCCTAGAGCCCGTGCTCCACAAGAGATGCCACCACAATGAGAAGCCCGCGCACCACAACGAAGAGTAGCCCCCGCTCGCCACTAAAGAAAGCCTGTGTGCAGCAACGAAGACCCAACGCAGCCAAAAAGAAAATTAAAAAAAAGAATATTTTGTGTCATGTGGAAATTACATGAAATTCACATACTCGGTGTCCACGAATGAAGTCCTACCGGAACACAACCGCACCTGTTCTCTCCGTACTGTCCACAGCTGCCTGACAGCTAGCTGCAGGGCTGAGTAGTTACGACAGAGGCCCTGCGGCCCACAGAGCTGAGAAGATGCACCGTCCGGCCCTTTTCAGGAAGTCTGCTGACCACCCCAGCTAAGCGAGATGAAGGGCACGTCCAGACCCAACCGTGTGTATGTGCGTGCAGACGATGCGTTTCTTTCTGGGGCTGCTTGTGACTTCCGGGGACACTTGGGGGTCAAACAAGGCTGGAGCTCGTGGCTGGGCCTCGCCATCCACTCCTTTCAGGAGGAAGAGCCTTGACTGCACCAAGGGCTCCAGACAGGACAGCCAGAGGGACAGGCCACCCACAGTACAGCTACTATGAAACACAGTTTACTCAGAAGCCAGGCTGCCAGTGTCGGGAGGGACGTGAGGGTTTTCGAACGCAAACATCTACACAGCACTGAGGAAGCTGGAAACAGAGAAGCCTCCACAGCAGAGGAGTGTGGTGGCCTTGTGACAAGTTGAGGGCAGCCTGGACCATGATGGGATGGGGCTCCGGGCCTGGGCTAAGCAATCCCATGGGCTCAGGTTTGATTCCCAGCTCTGTCCTTCCGTACCTGCGAGGGTCTGGGGAGGGCACACGCCCCCTGGGCCTCATCTCCCCCACTGTCTACTCTGAAGGACTCCTGTAAGGAATAGAGAGAAGGGACGTGAAGCAGAAGGACAAATGCCAACGCAGGGCACGTACTCAGGACATCGTAGCTGCTGCTCTTATTACCAGGCTGTCTCAGCTCAGTTCCCAAACAACATAGTGGGCTAAGTATTCTTATCCTTGTTAACATTTTTTGAAATAGATTCAGAGAGGTGATGTGACCTGCCCGAGGCCACGCAGCAAGATGTAGCTGATCTGGCTAGACCTGGGCCTTCTGACACCAGATCCACTCCATCCAAGGGTGTGCCACGGGGAAGAGCCGTCCCACCCAACCGTACAGGTGGCGCTGGACGGGGCACCTCAGTCGGGCTTTGAAGAAGGGGCAGATCTTGACACATGGCACAGGGGCTGCCCTCCAGGAACAAGAGAAGGGATGTCCAAGGCAAGGTGTGAGCCAACAAGGACAGCAGTGCCATGGGGTGGGGTGGGCAGGCAGGCAGCCCAGCAGTCATGGTCAAGCTAAGCCCAGAGCAACCGCAGAACGGACCACAGGCCAGCGATCCAGCTGGCTCAGGCCTGAGTGGGCAGAAGGTGGTGGCACGGTTCCTGGTCAGAAGCAATGGCTCTGGACTTAGCCTGGTGCAGAATCCCGTTCACTACTCCTTGGCTGTGTGACCTCGGGAAGATCAGGAACCTCTCTGGGCTTCAGTTTCCTCATCTGGGTAATCACGACCTGCGATCGTAGGGCGGTTGTGACCATTAACTGCCATGATACAGGAAACGATGGAGCAGATGCTAAGTCCCAACAGGCTGTTCCCGAAGGCCAGCGATCTGGGCTCCTCCGTGGGAAACACTTTAAAGTGAGGCGAGATCTCCCAGGAGGAGGACGAGGTTTTGCGAGCCGGCCTGGGCAGGGGCTGAGTAGGAATGACAGACGGGGGCTGTCCAGATGGAGAGCAGGCCCAACCACCCGGGCACCAGATCGATGGGGTGGAGGCCTGACCAGGCGCCTGACAGTCAGGACCGTGTCACCGTCACAAGTACATCTTTTCCTCATTACTCAACTCTTAACGGGGATGACAGCAGGATTAAATAGTAAGTCACCTCCAGCCCCATTACAGCCCCAGCAAGATGGCTCCAAATTAAATCTAACAGTCAATGAAATTGTCAATATTTAATTTACTCATTGCGGGTGGCAAGGCAGCCCTCGTGATGCTATTGTTTAATGGCAGACATCCTGGGATTTATCACGCATCACGGGACTCAGAATTGGTGGGCTCTCTCCACGAGGCAGCCGCTGGCCAGGCGAGCAGGGGCTGGAACCCTGGGGGACCCTCCACTCACTGCTCGGGGAGCCCGCCCCCACGGCCACTGCGGGGCCCTCCCAGGGCAGTGGTTCCCATTTCTTTTTTTTTTTTTGAGGTACATGGGCCTCTCACTGCTGTGGCCTCTCCCACTGGGGAGCACAGGCTCCGGACGCGTAGGCTCAGCAGCCATGGCTCACGGGCCCAGCCGCTCCACAACACGCTGGACCCTCCCGGACCGGGGCACGAACCCGTGTCCCCCGCATCGGCAGGCGGACTCCCAACCACTGTGCCACCAGGGAAGCCCTCTTGGAGGATTTTGATTGAAAGTTTGGGGGAGCTTCTCCTGCTTCCTGCATGGCCTCCTCATCCTCTTTTTTTTTTTTATAAATAAATTTACTTATTTATTATTATTTTGGGCTGCGCTGGGTCTTTGTTACTGCATGCGGGCTTTCTCTAGTTGTGGTGCGCGGGCTTCTCATTGTCGTGGCTTCTCTTGTTGAGGAGCACAGGCTCTAGGCGCGCGGGCTTCAGTAGTTGTAGCACGTGGGCTCAGTAGTTGTGGCACGTGGGCTCAGTAGTTGTGGCTCGCGGGTTCTGGAGCGCAGGCTCAGTAGTTGTGGCGCACGGGCTTAGTTGCTCCGCGGCGTGTGGGATCTTCCCGGGCCAGGGCTCGAACCTGTGTCCCTTGCATTGGCAGGCGGATTCTTAACCACTGTGCCACCAGGGAAGCTCCTCTCCTCATCCTCTTCAACCCTGTTTTCTGTCTGTCTTGGTCTCTTCCTTGTTAGAAGTACCCCTGAATGCACGGTGACCACTGACTATATGTTCCCATTTCAGAACAAGGGACTGGAAAGCCTTCTGGGGGTCTGTCTGGGTCATCAAAGTTTTCTACAAAATGGGGGCCCTTTGCCCTGATCCATCTTCTCACGTGCCCACTGGATGCTTCATGTTCCAACTACGGAACTTGTCACAATTCCTGGGCCCCTCGGTGCCTTTGCTCCTGCTGTGGTTCCTCTTCTAACTGCTCCAGATGAAGGATCCCACCCCAAGCCCTCTGGAAGTGTCCACTCACTCAGCAGGCATCTGTAACACCTGCTGCAGTGGCTCGGACCCCCAGAGGAAGCCGGGGGGTAGGGGTGGGGAGGTGGGCAGGTGTTAGAGACAGGCAGGAGAGGTCCCAGGGGCTCTGGAGGGCAGCGTGGTGGGTGCAGCGGAAGGACCCAAGGGAAGGGAGAGCCAGAAGGTCTTTACGAAGAGCTGAGAATTGAAAAACGTGCGGATGGTAGACGGGTGAACAGGAGGGAAGACGCTCTAGGAGAGGACACAGCTTAGGTAAAGACCAGAGGCGGGAACAAGGCCAGTGTGTTTAGGGATACGCAGGGATGCGGTCCAACTGGAGCGAAGGCAAGGGCATGGGGCGAGCCAGGCACAAGTGAGCCCGGCCAGCTCCCCAAATTCACGGGAGCCCCGGGACCGGAGCAGGGTGGACGCGCCGCCCGTGTGCAGTGGGGAGCACGCCCTCCCAAGGTGCTCCGGCAACCTCACGCTTCTCTCCACGTGCCACCCTCACTGAAAGCCCACTTCCAAGGGCGCTTACTCACCATCGTGCAGCCAATGTCCAGCACGAGGCCTGGCACAGGGTAAATGCTAAATAAACGTCCACCTGGAAGAAACCACCATCCCGAGACATCCTCGGAGGCTCCACGAGCCAAGGGACCTACTTCCCGAACGTATTTCTGCTGATTACGTCCAGTTGTCCTAGGTCTGCAGAGACGATCCCCCGCCCACCTCCATCCTCGGCTACCTAAGTTCAACGTCAAACGCTGGCTTTGAGAGAGAATGTCGAGACTTCCTTTCTTTTTCTGCCTTAAAGATTAAGGAAATCTGTTCGGCGCGATGCGGTTTGGCACCGTGCAGACACGGCGGGCCCTCCCGTCCCTCGAGGCCCAAGGCCATCCCCTGTCTGCAACACGCCCCCACCAAGCCCCCGTCTCTCCTCTGCCAGTTAGAAGTCACTTGTGGCTGGCCACGCTTCCGGGCTGCAGTAGGGGATGTGTCCTGCACCCCCGGGGCTGCTGGCTCTTTCGAAGGCCCGGTCCCCCCAAAAGCTGTGTGATGGTTAATATATGTCAGCTTGACTGGGCTGTGGGGCTGCAGACAGGGGGTCACGCCTGATTCCGGGGGTGTCTGTGAGGGCATTTCTGGTTGGGATTCACACCTGACTCCATGGACTGAGGACAGCAGACCGCCCTCCCCGATGTGAGTGGGCCTCACCCAATTCACTGAGGGTCTGAAGAGAACAGAAGGCTGGGAAACGGGGAGCCCCTCCTGCCGACCGTTTGAGCTGGGACATCGGCCTGATCCTGCCTTTGGACTTGAACTGACGTGGGCCCTTCTGGGATCTCGAGCCCGTCAGCTTCTGGGGTGGAACTCACACCAGCAGCTCTCCTGGGACTCCAGCTGGCCGGCTGTAGATCTGGGAATTCTCTGCCTCTAGGACTGCCTGAGACAATTCCTCCTCATAAGTCACATACCCTTGAACAACACAGGTCTGAACCGCGTGGTCCGCTAATACGCAGATGTTTTCAATAAATACAGACCATAGTAACTACATGACCCGAGGCTGCCAGAGTCCGTGGATGGGGAACCAAAGAAACAGAGGGCCGGCTGGAATGTTACAAGCGAATTTTTGACCACTCAGGGGGTCGGCGCCCCTAACCCTGCGTTGTGTTCAAGGGTCAGCTGTACGTCTATATCTATACTTTATCTATCCCCATTCTACTGGTCCCGTTTCCCTGGAGAAGCTAACACAAGCTGAGTCGCTTGTACCCCCGTGTCTCGTTCACAGGGGACACCATGTTGGGTGGATACAAGGAGAGCTGCTCTCATTCCTCATAGAACAGGGGTTGGGGTGCAGGGCAGGGGACAGAGGAAGGCAGACCCTATTCACGACGTGGCCAGAGGACCGAGGTCTCCCAGGAGTGCCTTGCTGGCCTGATACAGATCGACACACTGCAGGGCTGTTCTTCCAAGCGCCAAGGTGACCACGGGGATAAAACCGGCAACGATTCCTGCGAGTTGTGCAGCGTCTCGTGGTTGACAGAGGACCGGCTCCTCCATGTGCATTTGGTTCTCTCGGCAACCCAGGGAGCAGGCGGCACTAAGTCCATTCTGCAGATGAGGAAACTGGGTTCTCTGGGTGGCAGGCGCTCACCCCAGGCCTCACCTCGTAGGTCTTGCCCCAAGCCAAGTACTTTCTCCACAGGGACCCTCTGCCAGCTGTGAAATGGGTTCCCGGCCCCCTCTTCATGTGGGGATGAGAAGGGAACGGTCCCGTGAGCCTGGGCGGTGGCCCGGGGAGTGAGGCAACCGCTGAGAAGTACAGGGTGAATGTCACACGGGAACACTGGACATGCAGGGCACTCGGGATGAAGCGACTCTTGCTGTTCCAGTGCCTACGGGTTTGTTTTTACCCAGAAAAAAGCGACTGCTACGAAGGCCCCTCCAGGGAGCCGGTCCAGTGGCCCCAAGATGGCTCAACTGCTGTTTCTCTGAGTCTTTGGGGCAATCATTGTCATCAATACCATCATCCCAAGCCCAAAGTGCTGCTCGAGGAAGGACGGTGCTTTCTAAACAGCCCGGCAGAGTTCAGACGCTAACTGCTAACCAAAGACTCCGCTTTAATTCCGAGACCCCGAGGCCTTTCCCTGACCGTCTGCACCACGGGAGCCAGGAAACTCTTGTAAGCGCAAACACCCGCGAAGTCAGGGCCCAGCCCGAGCCCTCTGCTCAGGGCTTCTCTCTCCACGTGGAGGGACATGCCAAGGACCAGCCCCAAAGATCGATTCTGTGAACATGTGTGTGACCCGCCTTCAGCTCAACTCACTGAATCCCTCGTGATGGAGAAAAGCCTGGCAGACAGAGGGCACTCAGAGTTCTCCGAAAGGGCACCGGCTCCAGAGAAAGATGGCCTGCGTTCCCACCCAAGCCCCGTCGTGTCCAGCTGAGTGTCGGGAAGGGCCCTGGAGGTCTCAGCTTCCCTTCAGCACCACGAGGCCAACGAGAAGGCATCTGGCTGGGCTGCCGCCAGATGACATGATTCCTGACGCAGGTCCCAGGCCCCTGTCCTCCCCGCATGGTGTTTACCATCATCTCCCTCAAAACACAGAACCCCCCGAGACACACTCTGCAGGTCGAGTCCCTCTGCTGACGGAGCGCTCCAGCCCCGAGAGAGGGCGGGGACGGCGTGTGGCCCACCCCTGGCCCTGACCCCTCCCTCTGGGCGTCCCTTCCACACGCCGCCTCCAGCAGTAGGACAGCAGCCCCCCTACCCCACAGGAGAGAGCCCCAGTCACTGTGCCCCGCATTCCAACGAACCAATTATGCTAATTTCAGCTACAGTGAGTAATAAGTACGTCTTAAAGGGAGATACCTCCCAGGGCGAGCTTCCTGGGAGAAAGTTCTTGCCTGCAGCAAAGGTTCTAATGTGGCTTTAGACAAGAAACGGGTCTCCTCGACTTATTTATTTATGTGGCGGTGGGAGGATCAAAGCTCTTCCATCCCCGGTTTAGGCCCAAGTCACCCAAAGGGAGAGACGTGCCGCTGGGCGTCCCGGAGACTCACTGAACGCTGAGCCTGGAGCTGCCTCTCTGCACGGTTCTCAGAGCGGAGCCTGTGGCTCAAACCTATTCTCGCTGCTTTCTGCTGTGTGAGCCCGGGCAAGCGCCTTACCCTCGCTGATCTCAGCTCCCTGTCCGTACGGCGGAGATGAGGCAGCTGGGAAACGATGCGTCGCAGGGCTCGTTACCACCCTTCCTCTCCTCTGTGGCTGGTGGGTCTCCCGCTAGGCTGCCTCGCCTGGTGCGGACGCCCCAGCTGCTCTGAGTCTCAGCCTTGGAAGCCGCGGATCGGCCTGAACCCCCAGCCTGGAGGTGGGCTTTGTGGGACTTCCCCTCCCCCAGCCTCCGGCCCCTCCCCACCCACCAGATGCTGGTCCTTCGGGAGCTGTGCTTGCACTGCCGCCCTGGACAGCACATCCCCTACCACGCTGCCCGTTCCCACCTCTCCTGCGCAGGTCACACGTGCAGGTGACCCCCACCCCTGCCTGCGCAGAGGAGTGACCTCTGCAGCGCTGGCACCCTCAGCAGCAGCAATTCCCAGGCTGGACTCACCCGCCCTCCCTATAGCTATGGGCTCGGCGGGCAAAGGTGGAGCTGGGCACCTGTGTGGTCAAGGCTCCCCCGGCTGCTCTGGGGAACGACGCCTTGGCGTCCGGGTCCGGCCTCCACTTCAAGTGTTCCCCTCCTTGCCCCCAGGGCTGGACGGGACGGAAGGGGGTGCTAACACACCCTGGGGGTCTTCCACTCATGGCATTTCCTCATTCAACACCCCTCACCCCGTGCCCACAAAGCCTGTTACAAGTCCCTGGGACGTGGCCCTTCTCCACACACTGCAGCTGGTTTCAGGATTTCAGCCTCTTGCAGGGGCCAATGAGGACTGGCCGCACTGGCCCGAGGCACCCAGCATGCAAGGCAGACCCACCCTCCAGAGTCGGGAAGATGGAAAGAAGGGGCTTTACACTTCCACGCTGGGCGTGTCCACAGTGTGTCCACCACTGACCGCAGGTACCTGCAGGCGCCCGAGGGACCCAACGCAGCCCTGATTACCTCCAGGACAGGACGGGCAGCCGAGAGGGGGCCTGGCCTTCGGGCAGTCTGGTTTCCCCACGCTGTCCCGCCCGCCTGCCCGCTGGAGAACAGACCCACCCATGCCCCCGCCACGTGCCCAGTAGACACTCTGTCCCCTGGGTCCCAGTGTGCCGTGACTTGAGGCTGTGCTGACCCTTCACACACAGGGGTCGGGTCTGTCTCCCCGCTGGACCGAGGGCGCCCTAAGAGGTGCTACATCCCACAAGCCTCGCAGCCCCCCTGGGCACTGGACAGGCGCCCCACAGCTGCAGACAGACAGAAAGGAAGCCGGCTCGGATCCTCGAGGCTAAGCACTCCCAGGTTAGGGCGGTGGGGAGGGGTGAGCAAGAGGCTCCCGCGGGCTCACGACGGCGCTGCCCACACTGCGGCAGCCGACGCTTCAGAGTGAGCACTGATGCCACTTCGTTCACACTCGTGAGCTCCCTGACGGACCACAGCTGAGTCTTGGGGAGCCCTCAGAGCAGAAAACGTCAATGAGAGATGAAGGCGGGGCTCTGCGATTCAAATGCCTTGCGTTCTTCACCAACTTCTTCCGAGAAGACTACGACCTCAGGTTGGTGTTTCCAGAACTAATCGCTTTGATGTTGTTAATGAAAATATGAAAGGTGATTAAGGAGAACTCCTTTTCTTTGTTTTCCTCTTTCTTGTTTTATTTCTTTTTTTTTACTTTGGGAACATGTATAATGAGTTGTGGATTTAGGCATTTTGACCTATTACGCTTTTCATCATTTTGTTAAGGGAGGGGGAACCCTGAAAAGCCAAACAAGTCTGGAACCTAGTCCTGGCTGAGCTGACTTTCCGAGTGGGTGGAGGAAACAGGTGGGGCTCTTACAGGCCACAGGGTTGAGCCCAAACTCCTCTCTCTACAGGGCACAGCTCAGGGGTGCTCTGGGCAGAGCCAGGTGCAGAGCTGGGATGTGCAAGCCGGCAAGCCCTCACTCAGTCAGTCAACAGACACTGAAGGAGCACTTCCTCTGAGCCTGGCCCTGGTGGAACTGTCCCCCGGGACTAATCTGATCCCAGTCCTTTCCCTCTCCAAAGCAGTGCACCAGCTCCACCAGAGCTGTGTGGGTGTTTGCCCCCACAGACAGGGAGCTCCTTACTCAGCAGGGATGGTGTCTTTGCTGCCAGACAACTGGGGCCCTAGTACAGCCTGGTACCTGGCAGGTCAAAGGAGGGGAGGCAGGGGATGGAGGCAGGAGGCTGCCTGGACACACAGACAGACAGGTGGCTACAAAGAATCACAGCTTACCAGGAGCAGAAGCTGGGCAACTGGGTACCGGCAGGAACACTGATAAGGTAACTTCAGCAAGTTGCTAGAAGCTGAGTGGAGAAGAGTTTGAGAGCTAAAATCTCCTAGGGGCCAGTCTAAGAGTGGGGCCCGCATTTTTGGGTTTTACCTCCAGGAATCCCATCAGGTTCTCACAGTGAACCTGAAGAAAAGTCCTCTCACGTTTGGCAAGGGGAGGGGGAAAATAACTATTCCAAAATATAACGAACACATGTTGAGCACCTACCGTGTTCCCAGCTTTGGCAAGGCACCATGAGAGGTGGATGGGGCACCATGGGAAAAGAATGTGGCCCCTGTTCCCAGAGCGGTCAAACCAGCAGGGGAAGACCTAGCCCAGCACCGTGCAGTCAGGGAAGACTTCTCAGAGGAGGTGCCAAATCAATTTTTAAAGGATTAGCAGGGGGACTTCCCTGGTGTCTCAGTGGTTAAGAATCCGCCTGCCAATGCAGGAGATGTGGGATCGAGCCCTGGTCGGGGAAGATCCCGCATGCCACGGAGCAACTAAGCCCGTGCGCCACAACTACTGACTCCACGCTCTAGAGCCCGTGCTCCGCAACAAGAGAAGCCACGGCAATGAGAAGCCCGCACACCGCAACGAAGACCCAACGCAGCCAAAAAATAAATTTAAAAAACAAAAAAAAGGATTAGCAGGTATGTCAGAAAAGGCAGGAAAGAGACAACACAGGCAGGATGAGCAGAAACAGCACCGGGTGTATATGTTTTGGACACTTGATGAATCATCCAATCTATGGCTTGGCAGGGGCAGTTGTGTCCGTGGAGCCCTGGACTAAGGTGACCCCTCCCTGCCCAAAAAGCACCATCAGCGTTGGGCTGGGGTCACAGCAGTTATGACAACAGACAGGAGTGAAACATCAGTTCCACTCTTGGCCCTGAAGCGTTGGTGTGCGATGGTGTAAACACGCATATGTGTAAGGACACAGGGGTCTCACGAACACGCCCTGACGTGACCCACGCTTACCTTCTCACAGACACAACCTGCACACCCAAATGTGCTGGTGCCACACAGCACCTGCTCCCTTGGACTTAGGTTGAGTTTTATCGCTAGACAAACACTGCCCACAGCTGGTCACTTCCAGCCCTTGTCACCACCTCACCAGCTCTGACTACAGCGTATGACACGTCAGGCCAGAAATCAAGGAGAAAGGAGGACAGGTCTTCAAACAGCAGGAATCCTTGCACCCATGCTGGGCTCAGAGTTCAAAACAGAGCTGCCCAGTGTGAATGTGATTTAGACTTCATAAGGCCAGGGTGGGATATGGAGATGAAGATGCCAACCGACTTGTTTCAACTGATGGAATGTTTTCCTTGCTATTGAGAGTCTAGATCATATAATACTCCCAGTACCCAATCACTGAACAAATAAATAAGAAAGAAGTGTGCATTAACAGATGGGTGTTGTTGTGACTAGAAGCAGATGCCCCAAAATTTAAAGCTGAGAGAATCCCCTCCTGGACGGACGACTCCCCACCCTCGCCTCTGTCCTCATGCCTCCTCCACCTGCTCCCCAGCCGCACGCATGGTCGAGGGCCTTGCTTCTCACTTCACTGAGAAAAGAGCAGAGAACTTTCCAGAAGCTGCTGCCACCACCGCCGCCATGTGCATCAAGCCACCCTCTCCGGAGACTGACGGTCAAGGGTCCAAGCTCCTGGCCGAGACACCTCTGCTCCCTGCACCTGCCCCACCCCTGGGACAAGCCCGAGGCGGTGCTGGCACCTTCCTGGCCTCGTCCTCCTCTGGCCACCCTGAGGCTGGTCCTGAGCAGGAAGTGCAGGTGGCAGACGGGCAGGTTCCTTGCAGAGCGACAGCAGGGCTCCCCTCCGCCCCTGCCCCCTGTGCCAGCAGCCTAGGAAGTGTGTGAAGAGCCTGGTGACACTAGTCACCACTCATAGTGTCCTCCACATGTCACATGACTCCCAGAGGCAGGACGAATCTGGCTTCTCCCACCCTGACGTGCTCACCCTAGCCCCCATAACCATCCTGTCACCTAATTAGACACTTCACAGAGACACGTGCTGGACCCACCTGTGTTGGGGAAAGGAGCCTCTTCCCCTCCCACAGCACAAAGGGTTTTCTAACCAGGACGCCCACTCCCAGAGCACACGCTGGGGACCCGGCTTATCTCCCCTCCAAGGAAGGCAGGAGGGAACTGAGGCTCCAGGGCCCTAAGAAATATGCCCGAGCCCACACAGCTAACAAGCGCAAGAGGCAGGATGCCAACCCAGGGCTCCGGGCTCCAGGCATCCTCACTGGCAAAGCTGCCCCACTCGGCAAGGTGCGCCTGCGCCAAAGCAGGGACGCGGGGTCGCGGGCGCTGTCCGTGGTGCTGAACCAGCGCGGGCACAGCCCTCCTCCCGCTGGAGTCGCCAAGGCTCCTTCTCACCTTGCCCAGGAGGGGGCGCTAATCAGTTCTGCTTCATTTCCAGATACATCTTGGTTAAAAACAAAACTTTTAAAATGTGGCCTTTACGCTACTTTAGGGAAAAAAGCAAACTTATGACTTATGTTTCACCATATACGCAGCTGGCTTCATACACTTTTGACCATTCTGCCTTATTTCCAAAAGTTACACAACTTTTTTCCTCTAGAAAGCTGGAGGTGCCCTGTCCCTGTAGGTTTTACGGCCAAGGACAGCCCTGACCCATCTGCCTGCCTAAAGCACATAATCTCACAGTGGGTTTGAGGCAGGATGCCCCATTCCGCAGGTTCACTTTATTAAGGTTTTTATTAAGTACTGAAGAGATCCTAGAGATAATAAAGTGCATATCATTTAAAGAATAATAATACCATCTGTGTACAAAGTACCAGCTTAAGAAAAGAAAATGAGGGACTTCCCAGGTGGTCCAGTGGTTAAGAATCCGCCTGCCAATGCAGGGGGCATGGGTTCGATCTCTGGTCTGGGAAGATCCCACATGCTGTGCAGCAACTAAGCCCGTGCGCCACAACTACTGAGCCTGTGCCCTAGAGCCAAGCCCGTGAGCCACAACTACTGAGCCCACGCTCCACAACAAGAGAAGCCACTGCAATGAGAAGCTTGCACACCGCAATGAAGAATAGCCACCGCTCGCCGCAACTAGAGAAAGCCTGCGCACAGCAATGAAGACCCAATGCAGCCAAAAATACACAAATTAATTAAAAAAAAAAAAAAAGAAAATGAACACTAGCTTTGAAACACCCCTGCCTGCCCTCCCTACTCCCTCCCACATGAGTAACTATTATTTCGTATTTATCATTCCCTGACTTTTCTTTATAGTTTACCAAATATGTTTATACATATAATATACATTTATATGTATACATTTTATATATCATATATATTTATAAATGTTTATGAATACACATAAATATATAAACATATATATATTTACACGGTTTGAACTTTCTATAAATGGACTCATACCAAAGCATTTTTCTGCAACTTCCTTTTTGGACTCAAGTACACTTTCCTAAGTTCACTGTGTCATCGCACGTAACCCGGCTCATCCCTTTCTGCTGCTACACGAGCCAGGCATGTAGCTGTGTATCAATTTACCGTCAGGGGGCATCCAAGTTCTCACCGCTTTTATTTGTTGGGAATGTGCGGGCCTCCTGGTACACCGTACAAGAAGTTCTCTAAGGTATGTACCTAGAAGTAGGATTTCTGGTCACAGGGTGTGTGTATCTATCTTCAGCTTTACTAGACGACTCCAAATTGTTTTCAAAATTAGCCAGTTTCTGGCCCACAAGCACTGCATAGAGTTCAGGTGGTCCACACGCCCACCAGCCCTGGACACTGTCAGCACTTTCCACCGAGGTTAACGTGATGAGGAGGAAATGGAATCTCACCGTGGTTTTCACCGGCGTTTCCTGCACTCAGGTAGGGCCGAGGGGCTTTTCACATGTTGATCAGCTATGCTTTTCCTCTTCTAGGAAGGCCTGTCCAATCCCCCAGGTCCGGTAGGAAAGCTCTGGACCACGGTTTCATTCCAAGGGACCAAACACGTGTCCTTTGCGGGACTGTACAGGCTAGGGTTCTGTGTGGGCTCTGCACAGAGTCCCCTAGCGAGGCAGGCCACCCACCCACCCTAGGGACCTCGCTTTACAGGAGAACTCATGTTCCCAGTTCACAGCTGAACATTCCTTTCGCTGCCCCCCCATAATCCCTTAAACTGAAACTGAACTTTGAGTTCACAAAGCATTTCCTCAAGCTGTACCCCTTCCAGCTCCCCTGACACTCCCACCACATGGCCTCGGGCAGCTCTGGACAAACAGCGCCCCTGCCCGGCTCCCGTGGGCAGACCACATCTGTCTTTCTCTGCTGCACTCGGTCCGGACCCTCCTGATGGCTTGGGGGCTGCGGGGATGGGGGGAGATGCTGTCTGGGGGCCGCCCCTCTGAGCAGCCCTGGCAGATGCAGCTGCTGAGGCCAAGTCCACCCGTGATGCCAGGGAAAAGGGTGGCCACACTCCAGAGGCTGCTCTGGTCCCTAATGTGCCCAGGCAGCCTGGGGCCATCGGGGCAGCCTCCTCCCAGCCATAAAGATGGCCCACACTGCTCCCTTCCTGCAGTCCCTGGAGGGCAGCCAGGAGCAGAAAGGAAACACAGTCTTACCTCTGCCGGCTTCTCTCTCCACCTCTCCCCCAAAGGATGCACCGCACCTCTGCGCCTGGGTCTTCCCTGCACCCCAGGCCTCACGGACACGCCTCTCCCCTCCTCTCCCTTCCAGCTCTTTCCCACCTCAGAGGCAGACTCGGCATCCATGATCATCTCCCCTTACGAGCGCTGAGTTTTCAGAAACTTTATCTCACTAAAGCCCCTGAGATGCGCCCAGTTTAGTGTTTGGACTTCCAAAATATCTCTTGGCACTTTTTTTTTTAAATTGAGGTGAAACTGACATAAAAATAACCATTTTAGGGCTTCCCTGGTGGCGCAGTGGTTGAGAGTCCGCCTGCCGATGCGGGGCACGTGGGTTCGTGCCCCGGTTCGGGAGGGTCCCACATGCCGCGGAGCCGCTGGGTCCGTGAGCCATGGCTGCTGAGCCTGTGCGTCCGGAGCCTGTGCTCCGCAATGGGAGAGGCCGCGACAGTGAGAGGCCCGCGTACCACAAAAAAAAAAAAAAAAAAAGTTAAAGTGAACAATTCAGAGGCATTTAGTGCATTCACAAAGCTGGGCAACCACTACCTCCCATCTAGTTCCACAACATTTTCATCTCTCAGCAAGAAGCTCTCGGTTGCTTCTGCAGGATGGCTGCTTCTCTGGCGTCCCCATCGCAAGTCTGGAAACTCCTGGAGGACAGGTAGAGTCTTGGGCATTTCCATCCCATCCTCCATCTTTGTCAAGGTGACTGACAACACAAGTTGAGGTCAACTAACTTGTAAACATGCAGTTACATAGCTCCTGGTGTCTTCTGAGTCTATGCCAGCACCTTAAAGCACTACTGGCGTGCACCACGCATCAGCAAAGGCACCCCAGAGGTCCTCGCTGCAGCCCTGGCCGGGCCCTGGTCTCGGGGAGAGAGGCCACAGGTAAACCTGAATGAGCAGCGTTGGGAGGGGCTGTGTTATGACAAAGGACCTATAAAGAGATGTGAAAGGAACGAAACCATCCACGGCTGCTGTCATCAGTGGTGCCAACGCAGGGCAGGCTGGGAGGGGCTCAGACTCCCCCAAAGTCAAGCCCACTGCCCCCCAAACATCACGAAGTCACTTTACACAGCACCAGCAGGTCTGGCATACGTCTGTGTGATGTGACTAATTAGCTGTTACTCAGACTTGCTGACAACTGGGCTGGGGTCCTAGGCGCTCCGGGGAGCCGAGTCCCTTCACAAGGGTAGAAGTGCCCTCCCAGTCTAACCCGGGACCAGGAAGCAACATCTGTCACCCGGCACTGCCACCCAGAGTCATCAGCACCGCTAATTACCGCTAATTGTAATATCGTTTCTGTCTTGCTGCTAATACAGTTAGACTTGCTAATCAAATCAAACCATTCCACCTTGCCGCGCTGCTTTCCAATAAACATTTCTGCAGAGCGAGAAATAAGTAAGTAACTCCCGAGCTTTGTTCTCTCCTTTCTGTAGCCCCTGTCTGCAGAGACGTGGGCGGGGGGGCATTTATTTGTCTCTGGGACCAAAGGCATAGAAGGAATCTGATGCGGAACCAGCGTTTACCGTCCAGAGCTTCCGAAGAGACAGAGGGAAAGACACACCTGGGGACTGGGAGGGGAGCGGGGAGCAGACACAGAGGGAGGCAGGGAGGGAGGGAAGGAAGGGAGGCAAGAAACTGTCACAGTGGAGCCTGCATGATCCGTTAAGCACCCTTCCTGTGTCACCTTCACCCTCTCGGGGATGCAGTCTCCTGCACCCCTGGCTGGACCGGTGGCTCCTTCTCAGGACCCCACAGACCTCTGAGCCCCCCACTGCCACTCACCAGTGGGGCTGCTCTGATCTGTCGCCAGACCTGGCTGTGAGCTTGTCGAGGGCAGGGGCCCCGTGCTGCTGGTCTGCTTCCCCAGCACCGAACAAACAGCCTCACGACTAGGCAGACGCCCCTCTACCTGCCTGCAGACTGAGGAGACTGAGGTGCTAAGTACCCGCCTAGCATTTGTGACCAGTAAAGAGCAGGACCTAAGAGTCAGTCCTGGGCAGGTCCGCCCCGCACCTGTGCTCCTTCAGGAAGGGGAAGGGGGAGGAAGGTGGCGCTGGCCCCTCCGTGGGCCTCAACAGTAGCCACACAGGGACCGATGAGGAAGTGAAGGCTCCAGGGTGCTCTGTCCAAGGACGCACCGCGCGATTCTGAGAATTCCGGAACGGAAACTGACAAAGGGCTGACCGTGAATGCAACTTAATATAAAGGCACCCAGTTACTACAGCGATCCTGCAGAAGAAGTTCCTCACCCTACACATCCACCCAGTGCTGAGAGACGGGCAGGTGATCACAGAGCTTCCCAGCCACGGCCCTCAGCGGCTCCCTCTGCCTCGGAAAACGCCAACTCCGACCACCCCGCCAGCCTCGAGAGCACAGGAGTGGGGCTGGTGGGAACAGGTCCTCACGGATGGGTCTGCAGGCCCGGCCTGGACCACGTCATTCCCCCACCCCCAGGCCAGTGCTTGTGTCCAGACGACAGGAACTGTCTGGCATCCCTGTCCTCTCTGCCTCCTGTCAGCTTCTGTTTATCTGGCAGCAGAAGTGAGGGAGGGAGGGAATGAATGAAACCACGGAGACTTTGCAAGGCTGGTTTGCCGCAGGGAGAGTGGGGAGGGAGACGGGTGAGACCAAGCCCGGACCACCGACTCTGACCAGGCACATCCTTGCCATCGCTGGCCAGCGATGCTGGGAGGCTGCTACTCCTAAACCCATTTCACAGATGAGGAGCCTGAGGCTCAGAAGGTCATCCAACCACCAGAAGAGGAGGCAGGGCTGCCAGCAGCGACTGGGCAACCCCAAACCCATGTTCTTCCCACTCCTGCATGGTGTCCTCCAGCAAACGCCCCCACCCGGCCTCTCGCAGGCACGGCTTCTACCCAAGCAATGTCCACACGGCTCAGATACAGAACTGAAAAAATTAGCAGCACAGCCTGCGTCAAATGAGGCCGTCGATTTTCATTAATTTCAGACTCTGTGCGTTTCTGGCAATTATCTGTAACAAGGTTTACAGAGGACATTTAAAACTAATTGTGATTTTTATCTGGAAATCAATGCTTATTTTTTAAGTAGCTCATCAGGGGTGAGTACGTATGACGGGAGCAGCGTGCTCTGTGTCAGGAAGGAGGCACGGGGGGCGAGGCCAGCAAGAGAAGACGCCGCAACTGCGACGGCGAGATCAAAGCCCGCGGAGTTAGGGGATGAAGCTCCAGTGGACGAAACAAAATCTGATTTGGATGGAGCAAAGGCCAAGTGGGGGGAAACCTTTTCAATAACCTAAAAGGGGAAAAGAGAGCCGCGCTGCTTTCACTCCTCAGCCTTGGCTGGTGACTCTTGGCGACGACCGGCCGCCCAGGCCACTCGGCACGGGGACCACACCAACCCGGGCAGAGGCTGCGGCGGTGGCAGCACCGTGAGCGGCAAGGCCCCCGCGAGGAGGGCAGAGCCGAGGCTGTGAGGAGGGGCGGCCCGCGGGTACCAGCGGCCAGCCTGGAAGGGCCAGGACAGGGGACACGGGACCCAGGCCAAAAGGCAGGTGACGACGACTCTAGATTATCTTTTGCACTGTCTGTGTTTGTTTTTTAAAGTTTTAAAAGGAATATGTTTTAAAATTCAACCTAGAGGGACCAATGCAAGTGAAGAGAAATGTCTAAATACATCAGATATAAGGGACAACAGCCTGACATCAGACCGTTCACAAATCGTTGGCCCTCCTTCCACCTCTCCCTCTTTACGCAAAGATGTCACATGATTAGAATCGAGCACAGTCCTCTGAGTCTGAATAATAAAACCACGAATATTTGCAGAAGCCTTACAGCTAGTAAAGATATTGCTACTTCCACTTTGCAGGCAGGGCAGATGCGGTTCAGGAAGTTTCCACGCCTTACCCAAGTGTGTGAGACGAGTAATCTGAGGACTCAGCTGGCCTCTCCTTCCAGGCTCTAATCTCCTCAATCTTTCCCTGAGGTTATAGCAAGGGATGACATCACCACCATCATCACCACCATCACATCATCACCACCACCACCATCACCACCATCACCACCATCATCACCATCACCATCAACACCGCCATCACCATCATTACCACCACCCCAACCATCACCACCATCATCACCATCACCACCATCACCATCATCACCACCATCACATCATCATCACCACCACCATCATCATCACCATCACATCATCACCACCATCACATCAACACTGCCACCACCACAATAATCACCATGATCAGCACAGAAGAGGAAAAGACCCAATAAGGGCTGAAGAAGCATGCTGTCCATACCTTTCCGTTTGGTCAGGTGGCCAGGGGAAGGGTTATCCTCACCCTGAGCCCTGGTTCTCACACTTCAGGGGCTCCAGAATCTTGAGGGGAGCCTGTCACACACACTCTTGGGCCCAGTGGTGAAGCTCCTGGTTCCACAAGTGTGGGGTGACACCAGGCATCTGCTGGCAAATCCTGGGAGATTCAGATGCAGGCAGCCAAGGGGCAGGCTCTGAGGGACCCTGAGCGAAGATTCAAGCAGGGCCCGAGTCTTTGCCAAGCCTGAAACCACTAGTCAAGAGTAAAGGGTCACCTGAGAGTTAAAAAATGTTAAGCAGCAATTACATCAGTGAAAATACTTGTCCCGTATACTCATCTGTATTAAATCTTGCTCCACAATTTATCAAGTACATTTTTAAGGTGGTAGGATTACTTATCTTGTTGTTGTTTTTCACTTAAAGTTTTAATTTTCAAGAAAAATCATACACCATTTTCCACGCCTATGATTTCCTTCCAGGACCTCAGCGGTGCCCACTGGCGGCCAACAGAGCTGCAGGCTCAGACAGAAGAGGGACAGACAGCTTCCAAGGAGCTGACCTGGGATGTTCAGACCTGAGTGACATCAAATGTCACAAAAATAACTGCAAAGAAAGATGCGTTTGCATTGAGACACGCAATCTGAGCCCCACAGTCTTTAAAAGTAATGTTGGCAGCATTTCGTGTTTTATGTCATCTTGTGTTTAACTCTGTAGGGGGTTCCCGGGTGGGACACAAGGGACTTTGTTGCGTGGGTGTCCACGTCAGTGACTTTAGAACTCTTAAAGCTTTTTCCTTCTTCTTTACACAAACATCTTGTCTTTAGGACATAATATAACAGCAACAACATTTCCATCACATTTACAGTTTCTAAGGCACATCCACTATCCATTAATTCAAACGTAACTGCCGTGAGCCTGTGTGTCAGACACAGACATTTTACTGAGGAGTCTGATCGCCACGAAGTAATAAAGCCAAGACTGAGCAGCACTAGTACCCGATACGTGTCTCTGTTCTCTCCAGTGTATAGTGGAGACGACATTTCCTCATAGGGATGTGTTGTGACGGTAAGTAAGTTAAACTGGAAACGCTCAGACCTACCACAGGAAGTGGCCAGTACATGGTAGTTCCACCAGCATCACTGATGTTATCATCATCATCCCCATCACCATCATCACCATCACCTTTATCATCACTAGCATCATTACATCACCTTCCTCACCATCCCCTTTATTACCATCATCTCACCATCCTTACCACCAATATCACCATCCTCACCTTTATCACCACCATAACCACCAGCATCACCATCCCTGCCACCCCCTTTGGCCCCACCATCATCAACACCGCTACCACCATCACCAACACCGCCACCACCATCACCAACACTGCCACAACCACCATCACCACCGTGACCATCATTACCACCAGTAGGACCCAGTCCACATGAATCCAGAGGTGCCTTCCTTGAGGGTAAGGAGCTAATCTGGGCTTTGGGGGGTGGGCAGGATCTTGTTCAAGAGAAAAGGGCAGTCCAGGCAGGAGCGCTGCCCTAGGTTAAGACCCGTGACCCACAGGCATTTATTATGTCTGGGAAATGGTTAACAATTCCGTGTTGGGAGATGAGGGTGAAGAAGTTATGTGAAACCAGAAAATGAAAGGCCCTGTCTATTGACTGCAGAGAACTTCTGAACCTTCCTCCTCAAGTTACTGACTTACAGACTGTGTTCCCCGCTGCCCCAGGTGTCTCCACCTGCCAGTGGTCCTGGAGTTGGACCTGAGGCTGTATGGTGGGGCTCTAGGCCCGGCCCCAGCTTCAACACAGCAGCTCCTCTGTCTGACTCAGCTCACCTGGGCAAGAGGTTAAGGAAGACGTGAAGCTCTTGCTGTGGGCAGTGGGGTGTGGGACATACTTTTTAAGCACAGAGAAGTCACCTAAGGACTATACTTTAAAAAGACAACCTTAGTGGTGGTGTGGAAGACAGACCCCAAAGGCAAAGAGAGCAGTCAGGAGGCTGCTGAGAGGTGAACTGGAGTAGCAGAGGCAGGAAAAAGTGAGAGAAATATTTAGGAGGTGAAATTGGCAAGACGGTGGTAGGGATGAGAGCTGAGGCCAGTGGGACTCCAGAGAGATGGGTGTCTCCGAAACTCAGCAGCAGAGGATAACGGCCTGGCCTGGAGACACAGGGTGAGAACTCGTTTCTCCGGAGCCCTCACTGTGCACCAGGCTCTTTGCTAAGCTCCTACCACCCATCACCCTGCCCCATCCTTCGAGTTCTACGGGCAATTGCTCGTATTGTCTCTACTTCTCAGGTGAGTAAAAGGAAGCTGAAGGATAGTCAATAACCTGCTCAAGGTCACAAGACAAACAAGAATCAGAGATGGGGCCTGAGAGTTGAAACCACACGGAATTGTTCAGGGTCAAGGTTTAGAGCAAGAAGTCTCCCCGTCTTCTGACCTCCTGGAGCACAGCTGGCTGCCATCTCTGGTCATCACATCCTGATCCCAGGCTGCTGCCTAACTGCCCTCCAGGGTAATGAGTGGCTCCCTGACAGCAGACATTGAGGCTTACGGTTCTTAATTCTATGGAGCACCCAACACACAACACACACACACACACACACACACACACACACACACAAACACGCACACACACGCACTCCATTGCCTACCAGTCCGTGGATCATAAACGTCTCCCCCAGTGGGTAGATGGATGGATGGGAAGTATGAGAACTGATGGGCCTCAAAACAAGGTGGACTGCCCTGAAACTCAGAGCTGTCCAGGCCTGGGTGGACCTGTCAGGAGGTAGTAAGCTCCCCGTCACAGAAAGGACTCAACCAGTGGGAACGATGAAGAGGGAATCCTTGGAGAACTTGGTCAGCATCTGTCAAATTTCTCTAGAAAGCAGAGCCTGGAGATAACGTACTGCAGAACACCATGAACTACTGACACACCTAATCCCAGCAAGAAAAGACTTCACTGTAGAAAACAGAACTGCATTTATCTACACGTAAAAACAGGCATCCTCCGAGTCTTCAAAATAATCGCAGCCAACTGTACGTTTTTGTCCGCTACTTACGTCACTCTGTCCTCCGCTAGAGCCCAAACAACAAGAGTTTAAGCAACACTAACGCCAGAAAAAGAAGCTTAACTGCGAAGAGTCTGTGCACGCTACTCCCTTCTGCACATCGGGAGGAGCCTGTGTACAAGCTGGCGGGGGCGCACCTCACCCTGGGCCAGGCCAGGCCAACACAGCGAGGGAACCCAGCTGAGGGTTCCCTCAAAGAGCCAGCCACTTCATTAGCAGACTCGGGGAACCTTTCAACAATGACACCTCTGAACCCCTGGTCAGGGAATGGGCAAGACTCGGCCGTGGTGACAGTGGCTCCAGGAAGCGGCCTCCCAAGCCCACGGGCCTCCTTCCTCTGGGTTCTTACCCATGGGGGCCGTGGACGTGGCTTTTTCACCCGTGAAACGTGACCTTCCAGTAGGTTAATATATGTGGCAGTGCTGGATACACCGAAACACCGCTGTATAGATGTTAGTCGTTAATGAGTGAGAGGACTCCAGGGAATCGGTCCCATATCTGCATTAACTAATCATTGTAAGAGAAAAAAATGGAAAATAAATCACATACTGTAACGTTTGCACAAACTACCACAAGCAGGTTACATGTTTAACGTCCGTTTTTTTTTTTTAATTTCATTTATTTTTGGCTGCGTTGGGTCTTCGTTGCTGCGCGCAGGCTTTCTCTAGTTGCGGCGAGCGGGGGCTACTCTTTGTTGCAGAGCGCACAGGCTCTAGGCACACAAGCTTCAGTAGTTGTGGCTCGCGGGCTCAGCAGTTGTGGCTCGCGGGCTGCAGAGCGCAGGCTCAGTAGCTGTGGTGCACGGGCTTAGTTGCTCCGCGGCATGTGGGATCTTCCGGGACCAGGGCTCGAACCCGTGTCTCCTGCATTGGCAGGCAGATTCTTAACCACTGCGCCACCAGGAAAGCCCACTGTCCATGTTTTTAATGTCAACACAAAACTCCAGCAGGAGAAATCCTTGCAGACGCGAACTCCCCTTTGTAAAGTGTGCTCTGAAGGAGCCGACAGGCTTCACGGACGCTTCTGCTGCACCCACATGACCCACACCCACCTCCACGGTGCAGAGACTGGCTAGGGACTGGGAAGCCAGCGGGGACACCCCAAGTTCTCTAGAAGATGATGATGTCGAAACTAGGGATCCCGAGGTCACAGGACGTCGGTCTGATGGAAGGGACTGACCCTAGACTGTCTACGCTCGGGACGACTCGGGCAACTGCTCAGGCTTCTCTCTGCCATGGGTTTGTCTAGGATGAAAAGCGAAAGTCCAGCCCAGCAATTACACTTCTGGTATGTACCCAAAATAACTGAAAGCGAGGACTTGAACAGATACCTGTATCCCCACGTTCACAGCAGCATTATTCCCAGGAGCCAAAAGGTGGAAATCACTAAAACGTCCATCAACAGGTGAACGGATAAACAAGAGGTGGTGTATACATAGGATGGAATGTCATCCAGCCTTAAAAAGGAAGGAAGCCCTGATACAGGCTACAACACGGATGGACCTCGAGGACATTACGCTCAGTGAAATAAGTCAGATACAGAAGGACACACACTGCACGATCCCACTTAGAGAGGGACCGACTCATCTAATTCAGAGACAGAACGTAGAATGGCGGTTGACAGGAGCTGGTGGGGGGGGAGTTGTGTTGAGTGGGGACACAGTTTCAGTTTGGGAACAGATGACGGTGAGGGGTGCATAACATTGTGAATGTACTTAATGCCACTGAATTGTCCCCTTGAAAATGGTTGAGATGGTAAACCTTACGTTTTATATACTTTTCCACAATGGAATATTCAGTGTTACTTAACAAATCCATGGCGTGTTAACAAAAAAAGAAACGGCAGAAGTCCACTAACTGCCCGTCCGAGGCGAGCTCTGTGCACCTCCGAAGGGACGCTGCAACGGTCAACGGTGGGGTCAACACAGGTCCCCCTCCTGAGCCTACTTCTGGGCCTGCCCACCCCTCGGGGCTGTCACGGGGGACGGGACAGCCTCAGCTGCTGTCCAGAGCAGTGCAAGCGGGCCTTACTCCAGCTGGGGCACAAGTCAGTCATGAACGTTTGTAATTTTCGCCTTTGTGCACCAAGGATGTGAAGTGAGAATGAGTAAACCTGCCTGGAGAAAGAAGGGTCTTTCCAGAGGCCGTGTCCTGGCTGGCGGCTCTGTGCTGCCGCTCGCCTCCCCCGCCTCCCCCGCCTCCCAGTTGTGCCCCATGTGGCCCCTCCTCCAGCCTGACTCTTGGCTCTGCTGGCCTCCATCCAGGCACATGGCAGGAGGACTCACCTAGGGACACGGGACAGCGTCCCCACTGGTTTTTCTGTGCTGGCCAGGGGGTCAGCTGGGTTTGGAGAGGGAAGGGGCTGCCAAGAACCCTGGACTTCCCTTCCTTTGGTGCCTCCCAGAATGCACTCAGTAACGGGTCGATGAGGTAGCTAGAGAACGGAGCCGGGGCCGGGGCCACAGGCTGCTGCGCCAACTCCTGGTCGGAGGGGATCCCACTTGGCCCCGTCTAACCCCACGTGCAAATACCCCCAGCATCCCTCATTGTGGCAGAAGCTTGTTACCTCCTGGGGTGGCCAGCTCTCTCCATGCACACCCTGCTCCTTAGAAAGTCCTTGAGGTTAGGACAAAATTCAGCTCCGTGCGATTCCCGTCCCTCCACACCCTCTGCAGTCTCAGGAAGTACCACTAACTTCTCCAGGGAAGGATTCTGCAAGGGTTTGGACAGAGCCACTTGAAGCTTACGTGGCATGGAAGGACAGTGCTGCCCTGCCTGCCGGGTCAGAGGGGACGCTCAGGAGGACCGTGGTGATGGGCGCAGAGCAACGCGAACGAGCTGCAGCCCGAGCTGGACTCTGAGCTGGGAGGGGAGCGGACAGCAGAAAGGGAAGGGAGCAGGCAGCGTGAGCACGGCCGAGCCAGCTCGAGGTCAGGACGGCAGGGCTCCTCCTCCAACCGCGGCTGCAGGCCTCCTCCTCTAGCACAGCCCAGGGGAAGGGAAAGCTCTGGGGTCGAAGACCTGGCTGGGGGCCTGGAGCTGGTGACGTGGGAAAGTTACTTGGCCTCGTAGGGCCTCAGTTTCTTCATCTGCAAAGTGGGGATGAGAGGGCCTCCTGCAGTCAAGCAGATGCTTCCAGAATCCAGGTGCTGCCCCTCACTCGCTGTGGGCCTTGGGCAGGTCGCCTTATCTCTCTACCTTTCGGTTTCCTCATCTGTCAAATGGGCAGATTCACACCCTAATGCTTCCCAGCAAGAACTGAGCGCCACCCCCCCCACCGGCAGCTTCACCCCAGAGGCTTGTACCGGAGCCCCCGTGACAACTGGGTGCAGCTGCTGTCGGCCTGCTCGCTCCCCCTCCCTCATTTCCTCCCTCCCTCCCTCCCTCTCCCCCCATCTCCCTCTCACTCTTGTTCTCAGAGGCTGTGTCTCGTACACATCCAAGTCCCTGACATCTGCCACAGGGCAGGACCTAGAGAATTAGGAGGGGTGGATTGAGCGGGGCGGGGGTAGGGGTAAAAGGACACACAAGCACCCACATGGGGTAAAGCAGACTTTGACTGATGACACCAATATTGATAGTAACGATGACCCCAAGCCACCTCCTCCTCTTTCTCTCTCAGGCCACGGTCACCTGGCGCCGAGGAAATGATGGTCACTCACTGGCTGAATGACCAACTGAATGACCAATGATGGTCTTTCAACAAATGCTTCCGCAGGTCCACACTGAAGCAGCTGATTAAAGAGTGGCCCAGGGGGAAAGGATTCCTTTACAAACCACACACGGCCAGTCCCCCAGGGGCCAGGCCATTGGCCAGCTCCTGCAGTGTGCCCAGAGCCAGCAGGACAGGAGAGGCCTCGGGGGGGCCCTACCTCACGCAGCTCCCACTCTCTAGTAATCACTGGAGCAGCAGCATCGGGGCGAGGGGGGCGGTACTGGAGGCAAAGAACAGGGGCCCAGGGCAGTGGGTGTCAGGGAGGCACTGCCTAAAGGACGACGGTTGAACCCTGACCTGTTGGCAGGATCTGGGAGCCAGGAGAGCACACGTGCGCGCGGCCCGGGGCACAGGGCAGAAGAGGTCTCTACGGCCAAGACGGCAGAGGCAGAGGCAGGACGTGGACCCACCTGTGTCCACTGGGAGGCAACTCCCACAGCTCATCCTGAGTCTCGCCTGGACTCCAGGACCTTTCAGGGGAATGGGATGCACATGTGCAAAGGAGCCACTTGGGCAGGCGACTTGCTGGGCAACCAGCTACACAGTTTGGCAGGATGACATCCCGCCCTTTGTCACGTGACCCTTGGGGCCCTTGCTCATCCTGTGGGCCCCACACCCAGCCCTCCGAGCCCACAGGCCGGACTTCCCCTTGTGTTTTTTCATCTCACCCTCACAATTACCCTCTGAGGAAGATGGTAAAGTGTTAGCCCATTTTACAGATGCAGAAACTGACTCAGAAAGATCAAAGCTTCTCCATCAGCCCTGGGGATGTGGCAGGGATTTGGCATCCTCACCCTCAGTGCAACAGGGATCCCCCCAGTCCGCCACTCCCCGAGGTGCCAAGGGCCACATGGCATCAGATGCGGGGAAGGGGGGCATTGGTGAACCTCAGATGCCGTACACACGTGTGGCGTCCCTGGGCTGGCAGCACGCTGGCCCTGCCGGGTGTTCTGTCTCGGTGGCAGCCGGTATGATACACAGTCGGTGCAGGGGCCGGGGACCCAGACCACCCTGGTTCGTGTCAGCCCAAGCTAAGCCCCTGGATGAGTAACTGCACCCCTCTGAGCCTCAGTTTCCTCCCCTGAAAAACGGGGGGCGGTGGAAATCCCCTGGCGGTCCAGTGTTTGGGACTCCGCGCTTCCACTGCAGGGGGGCCTGGGTTCGATCCCTGGTCGGGGAACTGGGATCCCACAGGCTGTGCGGTGCGGCCCCCCAAAAAAAAAAGTAAGAAAAATGAGGACGGCAGTACAGTTGTTGGAAGAAGTAAAGGCACATTCTCACCTGCCACAGCGGGGTGCAGGCTCCATCTTCCCACCCACAGAAGGTAATGCGTTCAGCAGACACAGCCAGCCCACTCCCGCAATGGGGCAGGTTGCCTTTGTTTCTCCATCTCGGCTCCTGGCTGTAGGGAAGGCGGCCCTGGCAGGGTCAGCAGGGAGCAGCCTCCACCTACTTGGACCCCCAACCATAACCTGAGGCAGGCGTGACTAGCTTCAACTGGTAGCAGTGTCCCCCCCAGAATTCACATCCACCCAAAACCTCAGAGTGTGACCTTATTTGGTAATTGGGTCTCTGCAGATATAATTAGTTGAGATCATACTGGATTGGGGGGCCCTAAATATAATGATTTGGGTCCTTGTAAGAAGAGAAGACACAGATTCAGAGGGAAGACGGCCACGTGAAGACAGAGGCAGAGACCAGGGTGGTACGGCCGCAAGCCCAGCAGCGCCGGCGGCCCGCAGGAGCTGGAAGCGGCAGGAAGGATCCTCCCCTTGGCTCTGGAGGGAGCGCGGCCGTGCAGGCACCTTGATTTCAGGCTTCCGACCTCTAGACCAGGAAGGAGTAAGTGTAAGCTGCCCGGCACGTGGCGCTCTGTTACAGCAGCCGCAGGAGCCTCACACAGCAGACGAGAGGGAGTTGAGACTCAGGGAAGGGAAGTACCGGCCGAGGTTCCTGGGCTCAGGAGCAGCCAGGCAGGAAGGTCCCCCCAGCCCAGTGCCCCAGCCCCGCTCCTGTGCTGCCCTCCCCCATGTCCACTTCATCTAGAACGCTGCCCACCCCCACTTACAGGCTTGCTGATTACGAGGAAAGATTTGCAAATGTCCCTACTTCCGCCGTATCCAAATTAGTGTCAAAACAGGAAAGAAGTCCAGATAAAAATACCCAAACCCAGGGTGCGCTGGAGAGAGATTCAGCATGTCCACAAGGCAGCCTGCGACACCGGCATCCGAGCTGGGCGGCCGCCCACCCTCCAGGCTGGGGCCACCGTCCCTCCTGCCGGCCTGCAAGGTCCCCTGCTCCTGGCACCCTGTTTGCCTTTTTCATCAACTAAACAAAGCAGAAGGGATGCAAGCCCAGCCATGAAAAATCGGGTCAGTACATTCCTCCCTCCAGTCACCAAAGAAAGTCAGAGTGGGGGGAGCTGGGGGGGGGGATAAATTACCGTGCCCGAGTCCAGCTGCACCGGGACGTAATAATATGTGTTGCTAAGATACAAGTGCCAAAGAAGTTCATTAAAGGACACTTTAAACCAAGCTGTCAGACTCTTCTCCCTTTAAAGCCTGCTTATTTGGTACCGTCCCTCGTGTTTATAATTAGATCCGCGATATGAGAGCGCAGCCCCCATTCAAGCCCACTCAGCAGGCTCATTAATAAAGTAACTTCAACAAGCCACCGCCTTGGGCCCGGGCTGGGGGCGCGACTGTTTTATTTACAGAAATATATTTGAGCGCCACTTCTTTATCTAAATGAGAGATGAAGGCTCTTGAAGAAACTCAGCGGCCCTCTAGTCGCAGCATCATCGACCGTTCCCCCCATAACAGCGCTGGGGGCTCCAGGGCGGCAGGCTCGCTGGACCTCAGGGCTCACGATCTGACTCCAACTCGCCCCATAGCTCTGAATGTAGGTACCACGCGGGATGGTGAGCGGGGGACACGGAGGCAGGGAATTACCAGATCACGGCCAGCCTGATGGAGCCGGACGAGGGGACTCGGAAGGGCGACCAGAGGATGCAGGTTCGGTCTGGGCTGCGGAGTGTCCTTTGGGCCAATGCGTCTAGAAAAGGCCGTAACGTACCACCCACATCTAAACTGCAGATTTCTCATAAGCATGGGTTTCTGGCTCCTCTTGAAAAAAATCAAAAAAGCAGGCTGCCTGGGGCCCCGCCAAGTGATGGCAGGGGTGGCGCTGGCCTGGCTGCCCCGACCCCGTCCCCTCATACCGCAGGGCATGACTCCCCAGCAGGCCCAGCCCTCATTAGGACCGCTCTCCGGCCTGCCCGCAGCGTCAGAGTCTGTGATCCTGAGAAGGTCAGAGCATCTCAGGTTGGGATTGGTCAGGGATGGAACCCTGATGAGCCTGGGCTTTTCTGAACCACAGAACCTCAGCACAGGGCCAGCCAGCCGGGCCTCCCATCCAGCTGGCGTTGGTGCCACTTCCCCTTTGCTATGAGGTGCTGGCTTGGCGGTCAAAGGTCTCAGAACAACCAATTCTAGCCCCAGGCAGATCCCTCTGTAAGGGAATTCCGCCAGACCTGGAGCTGAAACTGGCCTTCTAGCACCTTCCAGCTTCTAGTCAAAATTCTGCCCCACGAAAGGGCCGCTTTCGCTTCTTCATCACGGCCAGTCGGTGATTTAAAGGTGGGGGTCAGCCGTGCTGGACAGACCAGTCGCCGCCCTGTTCCATCAGCTCTCTGACCTCCCCCCCCACACTCACCTGTCACTCACTCTCCCGGCCGCACTGGCCTCCGTGGGAAATGCCAGGCACGACCCATCTCAGGGCCTTTGCACGAGCTGTTCCTTCTACCTGGGACACTCCTCCTGCAGAGAGCCACAGGGCTCACTCCTCCAGCTACTCCTGCAGGCCTTGGCTCCAAGGCCCGAGGCCCCTCTCGAACACACTATTTAAAATAGCCGCCTGCCCCCAGCTCCGCGCGCCTCGCCCGCTCTACCTCTGCCAGAGCGCTGGTCACCTTCCCACCAACTCCGTAACTCATTTACGATGGTTTCTGCCTGTTGCCTGTTTCCCCTCTCGGACTGTGAGCACATCTCAAGGGCCTCTTCTGTCCACTGCTGTGTCCCCAGTGCCCAGCACAGACTGGGTGCCCAGTGGCACGTGCCAAACGTCCCAACTTGGTACTGAGCTGTGGCTGCCACCCTCACCACCCAAGCGCTCACTTCTGCACACGCTGGTGGGCACACCCCGGAGGAAACACAAAGGAGCACGAGACACAGGGGCTCTGCCACCCTGTCCCCTTCCAGCTCCAGACGCCGCACCTCCCTGGACTCCCAGGCCCCGGATCCTGCTCTAAGACCCAGCCGGGCACTCTTTGCCATGTGCCCACTTCCCAGCGCCTGCAGCCGTAACAGCGTCCAGGGCCCCTCTGACCTCTGTCCACAACAACACGGCTGACTGTTTTGTCACCTCTCGTCGAGCCAGGACAGGCCCTTGGAGGAAGCTTCCTGAGCCCGTGTCCCCTTGGCAGTGACAGCTGGGAGAAGGACGCTGGTGCTGAAGGTACAGAAAACCCTGCACTCAGCGGGGCCGTAGCTTAAGGAATAAAGCGGCGTTCACCTGGGGTGCGTTCGTCACCACTGAGACGCATTAATCACGGAGAAGAGTTGGTGCCACTGGTTGTAAGGAATGCGGCTTGTCACCTGGTAACCTGCATCTCGCAGGAAATTCTGGATCACAGTCTCTAATACGTATATATTTTTAATTGCATTTTCAAGTTCATTTACAGGTGCAGATTCGCTTTCCGCCTGAGTTACATCGAAAAGAAACACACCCCTCTCCCTTCCTCTCTGCCTGCCCCATCCCTGTCTTGTTCTCTTTCCTGGGGCAAAAAGCTTCTCCCCAAACTGATGACGGTGTCCCCCACGATGGCCTGCTGGGATGTGTCCCCCAGGGAGGCCCCAACAGCCAACCCCCCATCTGCCATTTCAAGTAACTTTCTGCTGCCTCCACCCAAGAGATCAAAAGGCAGCCATTATTTCCCCTAAAGATGGATCCCCCCCAAATTAGTGTTTTTTATCACCTTTTCTACTTTGGAGGGTGACTTTGCAGAATCTGATAGACGCTTCCCTGTTTGTGAACGTGTAGGTTACGGCCTCGGCCATACACACGTCCGCAACCAGTCTCCACCCCCCAGTGCAGACGCGCGTGCAGGCGGCCTGGGCGGCAAGCAGGCTCGGCAGGTACTCATCTTCCTGCAATGTACCTGTACCTAGAGGTCGACAGTCAATTTGATGCAGTAAGTTTCATGAAACGGACAGTTCCGGAATGCACCGTGTCCTGCCAGAGCTGCCACCCCGACTTGTGCCAACCGGAAGCCAGCTGCTCTGAAAGTACGACCACCTTCTGAAAACCACCGTGTTGTGCCCCCAGCGGCCCTACTGTCGGCACGAGAACATCGTGTGTGGGACCCCAGCATGTCTCAAACAGCGGCCACCCTCGTGGGCAAGCCGCTTCTGAAACAAAACACCAGCGAACAGAACTTAATGGCTTAAAGGAGAACCACGGGCTTCTCGTGTGGCTGCGCCGCGGTCAGGACGACTGGAGCCCTGGGACCCCCGGGGCCCCCGGGTGTCATCACCACCTCTACTAAGGGCCGTAGTTCCAGTTGGAAAAAGGGGGCTTGGGGAGGCGCCCCGCAAAGGCCCCCCCGGCCTTGCACATCCTATGTTTTACGCCGTCAGACCAAGTCTCGGGTACAAAGACCAAATCCCAAATTTAGGGCCCAGTCCCAACTGCGGACACACCCATCCGTGGAGACAAAGAAGCAACCCAGAGGTCTCTGTCCCAACAAAAAGCTACAGTTGCCCGTCTACATCTCCATGGCAGTAGCATCTCTGGGGCACAGCCAGATCGCTGCTTCTCGTAAGATTGTTAATAAACTATGCTGATAACAGTTCCCCTATTACTCAGCTGCCCCGCTGCAGGCCAGCCAGGAATTACACCTGGCACTCGAGACACGCGTCCTCATTGACCCTTGGGACAACCCTGCTTGGGAAGTAGCACTGTCCCCATTTTGAGACAAGGACCCACACAACCTGACCTTATCTTACCTGGGGGCTAAGGACCGCTCAACCCTGAACTAAAAAAGAAAAAAAAAAATCCCCCATGGATGTACTTCCTTCTGCTGCACTTTAACAAGACCGACACAGGTGCCTAGCCAAAAAAAAAAAAAAAGCAAAGCGCAGCCCATCTGAGGCTTCAGGGACGCCCGCTGGTGGCAGTCAGAGGTCATCACCAGAAGAAGCTGCATCAGCCTTTCTCATCACACGCTCGGAAACTACTACCAAACAATAAGTAATGACCCAAAGGGGGAAAAAAACTTAAGAAGCATGTTCGTTCCTTTGGAGAATACAGGCCGTTTCCAAATGAGAAAGATGCCTCCACCTTAAAGTAGAAAACAACAGCAACAGTGATAACAGGAAATACTGAAGTAGCCAAGCCAGAGAGCAGCGCAGGCCACAGCAGGGATGACAAAGCAGGGGGTGGAGGAGTATCTGCTTCGGGGTCAAGTCCAAACCTCCCGCCTGCCGCCGGCTCAGCTTCTGCACTGCCGAGACCCCTCACTTCACCCAGCCTGCCCCACGCTCCCCAGCCCGGTGCCAGAGGCAGAGACCAGATGCAGACCCAGGCCCCCTCCCAAGTTCCACGACCTTGCACTTCAGGGTAAAATTCCCACTCGTTATCACGAACAGCTGCTAGCCTGCTGGTGGCTCTCTCTGACGTACCATCTCCATTTCCTTTTACTGGAACACATGCCCTGGAGTTACACGACACACCAAACTTTTCATACGCAGGGCACAGTGTTGTCATGTCTCCGCCACATGCTCCAGTGTAGGCGCTAAGATAGTGAGGCCACAAGGGCCCAGAACTGGACTGCAGCTCCTTCCCTTGCCAGCTGTGTGATGACAAGAAGCCACTCAACCTCTCTGGGCTTCAGCCGTCCCCTGGGCCTTCCCTAAAGGGCTGTGTGAACAGTGACCGACTTGGTCCCTGGAGAGCTAGAAGGGGCCTGGCCCAGGGTCAGCATCAGATGGGAAAGCTGTGACTTGTGACGCCTGCACCCCACCTGCTGAGGGCTCACCATGGCCCGAGGGTCACGTCTCATCTCATTTAATCCCGCCAGCGCCACGTGCGTGTCGTCCCCCGAGCACCCCACACGCCAGCACTCGGCTGTCTCACGGGCGCTGCACTGTTACCCCATTTTACGGCCTTCGAAGCGCGGAGCGGGGTTTACAACTCCAGTCTACCCAGTTGTAAAGCCGGTGCTTAACCTCTTTCTTACGTGCTCCTCGGAGAAAAAAGTGAAAAGCCTTCTTAGCGGGACTCTTCTGCAAGTGAAGTCAAACCCAGAGTCCTATTTCCTGAAAAGCTGTAAATTCCAACAGTGTGGAGAAGGTGAACAGCAGCTGCACCCTCCTCCAGAAAACCGCCTCTGCCCCCAAAGCCCTCCCGTGTCTGCGGCAAGGGCCTTGGAGGGCGAGCCAACACACACCCCGCAAAGGGGCCTCCTCAAGCCCTCCGTGCGTGACCAGGGTGTGCCCGGGACGCTGCCCCGCGGGCAGGGCCCCCCACGTGCTCAGGCCCCGAGCCGGGCTCGCTGGCGGACCGGATAGCAGCCACGTTCAGGCAGCAGCTCGCGCAAGTGGAGCAGAAACGGCGGCAAGCCCGCGATTCGGTCCTGAAAAGACAAAGGCGTTGGAGGAATAACTTGCTAAATCACAGGGCTAATCATCATAGCCAGCAGCTCTAATGAGGCATCATGGGATTTCCAAAGTTATTATCAGAGTCATCGCCTTGAAAAAATTCAAAGTTGATTGAAATCAATTGTACAGTTCCGACAGCAGGTGTTTTAAGAGGCTAACGTATCAGAGCCAACTCCTTGGACTGGCAGGAAGGCGGCGCAGTCACCGTCAACCTCTACCAGGAGGGACGAACAGCATACGCCCCGAAGAGGGACCAGCGACAGTGCAAAGGCTCCAGCCCCCCAGGTGCAGGGCAGGGCGTGGCAGGAGTGTCCTGGGGTCACTGATGCAGCCAACACAGTTCTCCTCAAATCAACCCCTTTGCTCTGCTCGGGAGTTTAGATGCACTTTCTCATCTTTGATCTGATTTCATCACAATAACCCGGTGGGGTAGTTTTTACAACTACTACACCCACTTTACAGAGAGGAAACAGAGCTCAAGGAAGCAGAATGACTTGCTCGAGGCCACACAGCCGGAGGCAAAGAGCTGGGATAGGAACCCTGGTGTCCTGACTGTCCGGCCTCTGCTCTTCCAGCTATGCTTTGTCAGACCCTAGAGGCAGGGGGCCAGCTAGAGGCCAGGCAAGGACTGAAACAGAGGGCACCCTCTCCGGGGTCCCAAGCCGTCTGACCTTGGTAAGCTGCCCTTCTCTCACCTGCCCCGCCTGACCCAAGCCGTGAGATGATCACGACAATCAAATTAAAAGACACGATGGAACAGACCCACCGAAGAATACCAGTGCTGCACAGAGCAGGGTGCTGGGTGTGCAAGGTCTCTGCTTCCCCACAGGTGCAAATGTCACCTCCTGAGAGCAATCCCATGCACCTCATCACAGCACATCACCCCGTCTGCTGCTGGCTGAGCCCCCGAGCTAAACCTCTCCTGCAGAGAACTCACGGGAGGGGTAACGGTGGGTACGCCAGCCTCCCGAACTACATGTGAAACTTTCTGCAAGCAGAGACCAAGCGACACCACCTCGCAAGGGTAAAGCCTTATAACATGCGATGCTGCGATTACTAACAATAGCACATCACCCACCGTCACCCCCGCATCCTCCGCCAGGCAGGAGCCCATCATTAAACGTTTGTGGAATTCAACTGCGTTGGTCTCAAGAGATGTCCGGAACACAATGTCAAGGGTCAAAAGCAAGTTTAGGCATAGCGTGCTTAGTAGCGTATCCACTAAGCACGTTTATCCATGTTACAGACGCCGCGTGCGCACAGAGCACATCCTACGATCACACCTCAGAGCCAGCGCTGCTCTCGTCCATGCGTAGGACGGGGCAGAAGAGGGGTCACGCTTTATGACTCTCACATCTGCGCTGCGAATTTTCCCCCAACGAGCAGGTGTTGCTTTCACAATAAAACCTTTGTTAAAAGTCGAATTCTTCCTTAGCTCCTAATGTTACAGAAATAATAACAAGAATCACCGCCTTCCTCAGCAAGGTTTTACTTTAGCAGGGGCATGGTAATTATTTGTCTTATTTCAACAAATTCTTCCTCTCATTTTAGTAATATAATCCTGGACAAACTGTCAACCGATGTCATATACACTGCATAGACTTCACGCGTATTTACCGGCACAAATCAATACACAGTTGACCCCTGAACAACGTGGGTTTCAACTGCGCGGGTCCACTTCTATGCGGGTCCACTTACACACAGATTTTTTCAGCAGTGCATACTGCAGTCCTATGTGATCCACGGGTGGTTGAATCCACGGATACGGAGGCCCTGCCTTATATGTAGGACCAACTATATACACAGCGTCTGTGCAGAAGGTCGCCACCTCTGACCCCCGCGTTGCTCAACGGTCAACTGTAATTACTATTTGTTATCATACACTCTATAAACAGTAAAAAAAAAAAAAAAAAACCAAAGTCAACAATAAAAATATAACCTATACATGCAAATATGTTATATACACACACACTTTTTTTTCCCTTAAACCAACCGCGCAGAGATGCCCACCGAGTCATCTTCTAGAGGGTTCCAGAAGTGTCCCCCCACTAACTTCTCAGCCTTAAGAAGCTCTGGTGAAGGCAGGAGGGGGAGGGTCCGCACAAGTCCCTGCCCTCACAGCCTGTTATGTGCCGGTCACCCAGGGTCCAGCAGCCTCCTCTCCTCTCCCACGTCACACGCGGGTGTCACCATCCCTGCAAGAGCCTCCTACGCAGGTGACAGGCATCAGGGAGCTCACATGGCCGGGCCAAGCTGGGAGTGGGTTCAGGCCTCCTTCACGCTTCCCCCTTCTAATCTCCCCTCAGCACCAGAGCCCTGAAAGCCCCCGGCCATTTCCCAGCCCTGGCACAAAACCCAGGCCCTTCACCTGGCATTCGGTGCTTTCCTGGCTCCGGCCCCAGCCTGCCTTCTCTGCTGTCTGTCTGTCTGTCTCTCTCCCATGGTTCAACTGCCAGAAACTCGCCAGCACCTGCAGGTTTCCTCAGGCCATCAGCCCTCAGCTGGGCCACCGGCTCCTCCTGTCCACGACCCCAGGCGCCCTTGGGGACCCCCCTCCCCCAGGAAGCTGTCTTCTATCCCCAAGGGCCACAAGGCGTGGTTTTCGCAGAACTTTTCTGGAATTTCCTTGACACGTGGTTACCTACACCTCACTCTCCTGTGAGGTTTCCGAGACCAGGGAGCTTCCAGTCTTATTCATCTCTGCCTGCTCGTTCCAAACATATGACTTTAAGACTCTGTTCACTGCAGGCCTAAAAAGGACGGCTCCCAGGGACTCCAGTTGGGCCCCGCTGCTCACCACCACCGATCGCACACCTATCTTCTCACGGTCACCTGCTCGTTCACCCCATAAGCATCCAGCCCGACAGGGCACTGCTCTCGGATCCCAGGGGGAGGGGCGGAGCAGCGCGGCCCCTGCTCCTCAGGGAGCTTACGGTCCAGCAGAGACGTCGGACGTTCAGGAAAAGATGAGGACGGATGACGGTCAGCAGGCTCCAGGACAGGAAGATGCTTGCGGTACCCGAGGCCCTGCTGGGTAACAGCCAAGGAGCCGCACTGCTGGGGGCCGAGCAGGGGGGCAGGGTCAGCCCCCGCAGAGAGCAGCGGGGAAACCACTGGAAGGTCTCAAGCAAGGGAGCGCCGTGATCCTGTTCAAGTTTTAAGACACTTACTCTGGTGGAGGATGAGCCAG
Source organism: Grampus griseus (assembly GCF_964374135.1). Classification (NCBI taxonomy): domain Eukaryota; kingdom Metazoa; phylum Chordata; class Mammalia; order Artiodactyla; family Delphinidae; genus Grampus; species Grampus griseus. The sequence goes on from NC_139005.1 coordinate 98,225,053, forward strand.
AGGGGGCATGAGAAAACGCAGTACACTGTTCACAGGAGCCTGAAGGTGGAAACCAGCCCAGTGCCCACCAGCTGGTGAACGGATGCAAAACGCCGTCTCCCATACAATGGACTATTACTCAGACATAAGAAAGAATCGAGTACTGACACGCGCTACAACTTGGAAGAACCCTGAAACATTACGCTCAGTGAAAGAAGCGCGTCATATAAGACCACACGTTATATAACTCCATTCACATAAAAGTCCAGAATGAGTAACTCTATAGCGATAAAAAGTAGATTTATAAAGACAGAGAGTAGCTTAGCGGTTGCTTAGGGCCTGGGGGTGGGGTGTGCAGCGGGGATGACACCCAAAGGGTTTCTTTCTGAGATGATGAAAATGTTCTAAAATCGATGGTGGTGATCGGCTGCAAATATCTGTGAACGTACAAAACAATACTTAACTGTAAACTTTAAATGGGTGAATTATGTGATATGTGAATTATATTTCAAAAAAGCTTTTTTTTTTTAAGTGGATGCAGTGTGGAAGCTACTGTAATCTTCCAGCTAAGAGATGATGCGGGAGGGACCAGAGGGGTGGACAGATGGAGGGGAAGAGGGGCCCCAGGAATATGGCTCAGATCAAAGTGTGGGTCTGGGAGACTCTGGCTGTGGGAGGGGGGAGTCAGGGGTCAAGGCCAAGCAGGTGGCAGCAGGCAAAGCCAGGACTAGGCCCCTGCTGTCTCAACCCCATGCTCTTTTCCAGAATATGAAAGGCGGAGCTTGGAGAGACAGCATTAGTTTTCTCTTTCACATGTAATGGTGTTAGTTTAAGAATGCGATCTTGAACTCTAGGTCAGGAAGATTAAAATTTGGCCTCCTGGATGAGAGCAGACTCGGGGGCAGAGCTTGGACAATGGCGCATCCTTTTACTGAAGGACTGAAAACAACTGGGGGAGCTTTCACAATAAACCCACCCTGCAATTTTGTTTGGTGGACGCTTCCACTGTAGAATCCCTCTGGTGTCCAAGGTACAACAGCTAGTGAATCACTGTGAAGATGTGATTCAGCGCCTGGGCGAATGCCACATACGTGATACCTTTCAAGAAGACATTTTTATTGCTGCACTTGAGGACATCCCCTTGGAATCCGGAGTCCATCAAGTCGACGGATGGAGCGGCACACAAGGCCCCAAGTTCACTGGGGCGGAGGCCGGTGCTCTCTCTGCCACGCCAGCTCGGACTGCAGTTGAGACAGGAGGCTCCTCTCACGCTCTGTGGGGAAGCTGGGCTTGCGTGAAGTTCAGGTCTGAAGACGCCTGCTTCCCGTGGCATCTACATGTTGTGCCGAGAACTCCAAAGAGGGAGGAAAAAAACACAAACCCTCCAGGATTTATGACGGGTCTGTTATTTACACGGATGTGCTTGTTGCTTGACAATTTAGATGAAAATGTTACTGCCTCTCTGCATGTGCTGCAAATTCACGGCATAAAACCACTGGAGCAACTAATGAAGTCTTCACACATCATATCTTGTTAAAGACACGGACGGGGTCCATCTTCCACCGGAATCACAACCCAGTGGTGAGGGGCCGCCACACCTGGGAATGCAGCCTGGCCAAAGTGGGCTGGCCCACAACTCAGATCCGACCACCTGCCCCACAGCTCTCTTCATTATTTTTTCTTTAAGGAAAAAATATGAACTCTGTTTTCAAATAGCACGGTCCTATGGAAGCTGGTTTCTTGTTTATCCCCTAGTCCACCAATGGTGGGAGAAACGCTGGACACTTACACAGACTTTGTATCTCTCTACTTCTGACCAACAAACAACCCATCTTCTTCTAGGAGTCCTTGATAAACATCTTTAAGCACCTGTCCATGTTTCTAGAAGTAACTAAGTAAAGTCCAGTGCCAAGGGCATGAATGGGAAATTGGTGGCTAGGCACCAAAAGGTATCACTCGCCGCTACTGTACCTCTAACAAATGTGGATAATGGGGTCATCTGTCCGTTTTACTATCAAGCTCATCCTCCTCGTGTACACCTTTAATTGAAACGTAACCTTTCTACCCCATATTCCAAGCGGGAGCAGGACAAAAAAACCACATCTCCCGAGAGGAAGATGGTGTGAGCTCTTCCCCAAGCACATCACTAAAGGGACACTACCTTTACTCTTCTGTTGCGTTAAAAGCAAACTCTGAAACACTGGCTTTTTAATCCCTGATCCGGCATTTCCGCTCCTCCCGGGCAGGCGCTGGGGTGACTAAGCACAGCCTGCTTCTCCTCTTCGAAGCCCTGGGTGCAGCCCCAATCACCGCCAAGGGCTCATGCATCGACCTTTCCCCAGCCAAGCTGCCAATCTCCACCAAACTCTCCCAAGGAGAGAAAGACAGTAAATGTTACGTCTGCCCAACTCATTTCGTAGGTGACCTCTGAAGGATTTCACCGCGGAGCGTGGGAGAGACAAGGCAGCTTTATTAACATGCTACACCACAGCCCCAGGCCCTCCCTCCCTCTTTTATGAGCCCTTGCTATATAAAATGCCACAAAGGAAAAAGGAAAAACACCACACTTACAGTTACAAACACAAGTTCCAATGGCCAGGACAAACGCCGGATACTTACCGGATGTTATTTTTAGTCATTTAAAAGAGAAATATTTTTAAAAGGCCAGAAAACAAAAGTTTCTGTTTTTTTTCTTTCTTTCTTTTTTTTAAACACACACTCACACACACACAAAAAGATGGAGGTACATGCCGTTCACAAGCATCCTTCTCCGAGTTCAATTTTAAAGGGAAAGGCAGCCTGGAGTAGGACAGTTCCTTCGCCGGGCGGCACCGCAACCTTCAAACATGATTTTCAAATGTTTCTCTCTGCCTCGTCTAAATTCAAGCATGACAGATAATAAATCGCCACTCATTTACTATCATCATAAAAATTTAAACAGCCTTGAAATAGTTGGCTACAATACAGAAATGATCAAACCTAAGCTCCGAAAAGCCACTCCAAACAGTAAAACTACTGCCATGCAGAAGCACACATAAAGAGACATTGTTGCGATAAAAGCTGCCGGATTATTGGATTTTCTCTCTCTCTCTTTTAAATCTTCTACTCCGAGCATAAGAGTCAACAACTTGCCGTTTTACCCAGTGGAAAAAAGGCTTAGTAACCCTCGGCTATCACACTGTACCAGATTTGGTGGTGGATTTTTTTTTTTAAAGAAAGTATTTGATTTGATTCCATACCGTGATTAAACATCTTTGTGCTCAGCGGAGAAGGGTCTTCCAACCCCTCCCCCTCCAAAAATGGCATCAAAGCAATCAAAATGGTAATGCCGGGCCTGGGTCCCCTCCCCCCGCGAACTCCCCGACTTCGCCGGGGCCGCGCGCCGCCCCCCCACCCTCCGGCGGGAATGGAAGCTTCCACTCCTGAGCGGGGGCGCGGGCCGGGCGGGCGGGCGCGCGCGGCCGGGGAGGGGGGCCGCGGCACCGCCAGAAAGGGGTTAATGCATTCGTCCCAACCCTCCCGTCCAGCCGGGCGCCCCCGACCAGGCGCGGACCCGCGGGAACAGCCATCTTTCTTTCCGCAACCCCCGGCCCCCTCCTCTCCCGCACGCCCCCTCCCACCACTTTTCAACTTTAAAGACTCGAAATGAACACTCGGCCTCCGAGTTCTCCCCCGCCAGTCTCGTCCACGTCTCTCCCCGCACCGGCAATCCCTCCGGGGAGGGGGCTTCTGCACGGGCCGCCCCCGCCGGGAGTTGAGGGAGGAAGAAGGGGGCCAGCTCAGCGGCCGGTGGGGGGGCGGGGGCCAGCGCGGGCCAAGTTTGATGCTGACGGCGGCGGCCGGCATTCCGAAGGAAGCGCGATCGATGGCCCGGGGGCGCGGCGGGGCGGGGGCGGGCGCGCGGGGCGGGCGGAGGAAGGGGAGGGGGCAGCGGGGAGGGCGCCGGCGCCCCCGCCCCCGCCAGCCTCGGAGCCCCGAGAGCGCCATTGGCTGTGCCGCTCAAAGTTCTCGGCTCGGGGCGGCTCGGGGAAGGGGCGGGAGTGCGTGTGCCGGCAGGGAGCGCAGGGGGAGGGGCGGAGGAGGAGGGGAGCGAGCGGCGGGGAGGGAGGGGGCGGGGGCGCGCGGCCGGCCGCGCTCCGGCGGCGGCGTCTGTTCGTGGTGCTGAAACCGCTACCGCTGAGCTCAGCGCAACTAAGTCACAATGGACAACTTTTCCTCGCCGAGGGGCCGGGAGGGGTCGGCGGCCGTGCCCCCCATCGCAATGAGCTTCTTGCGTGTCCCAGTCTACACCTGATGCCCGGAGACCAAAGTTGGGGCAGAACTGGGGGGGTCCTGGGGGCGCCTTTCTTTTGTTCCCCGGGAGCTGGCGTCAGGTTCCAAGAATAAAAGTGATGCTGGAGAAGTGGAGGGGAGGGGGGCCCGGAGGAACGATTCTTTAAATAAGATTTGCAACGGAACCCAGAAATCGCTTCCAAGTAGTTTGGTGTCCAGGCCCGAATTACCGCCCCCTCTCCCCCCACCCTCACAACAGCGTGAGGCGGGGGACACTGAGCCGGGAGAATTTCCACATTCCAAAAACATGTCCACCAACTCAAAATGGACGCCGGGCTGCTCGCCGCCTTTTAAGTGCAGCTTCTCTCTTTCGGCCACCGCGGGAGCCGCGCTCTCCCCCCTCGGCCTCCAAAAATCCGGCTCTTTCTTTCCAGAAAAGGGGGTGCGGGTAACTTTGAGGGCTGGAGAGACTCCTTTGGGAGTCTGAGCGCGCGGCGCCGAGGCCGGCACTTTTCAGGGTGCTGCCAAAGTGCCCGGCGACCCCTCCTCCCCACCCCGGGCGGGAGGCGGGGGGCAGGCTCCAGCTCGCTTACTTGTTTGTCGCTGAGCGCGGCGATCCGCGGCTGCCTCTCGTGGAGCTGTTTCTTGAGGTCGCCGTTCTGCGGAAACACGGAGGAGCGGGCTCAGGCCGGCCGCCCCGGGCGTCAAGTGCACCCGGAGCCCCGCGGGCCGCAACCCCCGGCCCGGGCCGCCAGCCGCGCGCCCCAAGTTCCCCCGGCCGCGTCCCGCACGCGCGGCGGCCGGGCAGTGCCGCACGGGGCCGCTTACCTGTGGCTGCCGCCGCATCTGGGCAGCTCGCGGGGCGGGGCGGGGGCCGTGGCCACCCGGCGGCGCGGCCCGAGCCGTGCAAGTTTGCAGGCCGGGGTACGTGTGCGAGTGAGTGTGAGTGTGTGCCGGGGGAGGGGGGAGGAACAAAGAGCCAAGTAAACACGGCGAGTCCGTGTCGAGCAAAGCTCATAAATATTCAAGTCGCGTCCTAATCTCCCCAACACACACACGCGCACGCCGCAATACCGCTCGGGCTCCGGCCGCCACGCCGCTGCTCGCCCGAGCAACAATCGCCAAAACTACTTTTGCAAACTGTGCAGGATTGCACCGGGGGATGGGGGCCGGAGGGGGTCGGCGCACACACTCTCACACGCACCCCGGGCAGGCGCACCAAGGGGTCCCCTCCCGGGACCCCTGTCCTGCAGACCCTGCTCGAGAAAGAGAAGACTCCAGGCTCGGGTCCCAAGGGCCCTCGACCCCCAAACTGTGCAGGATTGTACGAAAGGAGGGGGCAGAGGGGAAGCCCAAAGGGGGGTCCGTTCATGCACATACTCCCCCCGCCCCTGGGGCAGGCTCAAGGAGGGGCCCCTCCGAGCCCCTCCAGCCCTGAAGACCCTGCGACGGGGAAGAGGACGCGGGTCTCCGGCGCCTGGAGCCCCGACCCCAGGCCCGCAGCCCCCGACCGCCTACCTGGTGGCGCGCGAGTTCCACGGCGAGCGCCTCGGGCCGGCTCTGCAGCTCCATCCCGGCAACTTGGGCAGCACTTTGCGCTCACTTTGGCCCCAGCTCCGGGGAAGTTGCGCGGCTCCGCGGGGGCTGGAGCGGACGGGGGCCGACCGGGTCTCCGAGGAGGGGGGGACACGAGCCCCCTCCCCCACGGCCAAAAGGGAGGCGGGTTCTGGCAAGGGGGAAGAAAGGCGGCCGGGCGCCGCGGCGCCGAGCCCGCGGCCGCCCCAACTCCTCAGGCTGCCCGGCAAGTTGCGCCGGGTCCCCAGGCTGCCGGCGCGGCCCGGCGCATGGCCCCCCGGCGCCGGGAGCCCCGCGCAGCCTCGCGCGCGCCCGCCCCGCCGCCGCCGCCGCCGCCCGCGAGAGCCGCCAGCCAGCAGGGACTATATTTCCTGCGGAGCGCGCGCCTGGATCTCGCTGGGCCTCGGCAAAGTTGTGCCTCGGCACGATGCTAATTCGGCAGTGCCCGGATGGAGCGGGCCGGGGCGGCGGGGGGCGGTGCCGGAGCCCGCCGCCCGCCCCGCCCCCGCCCCGCCCGCGCGTGCGCACTGCCGCCCCGCCGCGGCCCGGCGCCTGGAGCGCAGAACAAAAGTGGCGGCGCGGAGGGGCGCAAACTCCCGAGCCCGCGGCTTGGGGCGCCAGCCCCCGGACCGCTCACGCCGGCCGCTCCTCCTCTTTTCTGCCCCCGCCCCCAGCCAAACCCGAGGAAAACCTTGGACGCCCAGCTTGAGGCCGGGGTTGGAGATACTTTCCGGTGGGAGGGGAAATGTCCACTTTTCCATTTCTGTTCTCCTCTGGCTCTCGCCGATCCCTCTTTCCCGCTGCTGCCTCTTTCTCTCTCTCCGTCCGCCTCCCTCCCCTACTGCCTCCAGTGTACTGGCGCTGCGACTTGGGAGATTAAATTACTCATGTCGCCAGATTCCGCCACCGCCTGATGGCCACCGTGTTATTTAAACAGTATGAAAATTGATCTGACTGTTCCTTTAATGATTTTTTTTTACACTCACAATTAAACTCGCAACAGATGTCATTGGACTTTTTAAGACTTGTTAAAAATCGTAAACGTGCCCGGTCAATGTGACATTAAACAATTATAACTACAGCTGCCGAGATCGCATTTCAAAACTCCCAGTCCCGCAGCCAGGAGGTTAATGTCTCCGAGTCGATAAGCATCGTGGAGTTACCATCTTTACCAATTAACGTCGGAAAGTTTTGTGCCGTATCGGTAGCATCCTGGTATGTTTGAGAGATGCTGGGGAGAAATGGTGCAACCGTATTACTCAAAGTAAACGTTAAACGTTTACACCGATAAATCATTATAGCTTCGTATTCCTCTGCAGCACAAAAAATACCCAGGCACAGGCAGTTAACAAATGGCCCCTTTCAGCATGTGCCAACGAGCCGCCCCTTGCTTCTACTGTCAGCAGAAGTTGTTGGAATTTTTTTCAGGTCGGGACCCCAGTGTTGTTCTGACCTCCTATTCAGGACATTTGCCACAAGTGACTTGCTGTGTTTCTTGGGCCCCCCCGAACACCAGGGTCTTCTCCCCACCCCCAGCACCTAGCCTTTGGGAAACACTCAGTGAGGAATCACTGATTACTTTGTGAGCTTTGTTAAAAACTCAAAAAACTAATGCGTGTGCTAAGTGCTGTCATCGGTTTCGTCTAGCGCCAGCTGGGGAGAAGCAGGGCTCACCAAATGCAAAACAAAAAGTCTGACTCTGGCTCCTTCCACTCCAGGTTCAGCCCAACTTGGATGGTGTCCCCTCTACTTAGCACTTGAGCTGGCCTGGACGCCAGCCAGGGAAAGTGGACTGCGCAGGGACCAGTGTTCCCAGGGCCAGAGGGAGAGTGCATGCGAGAGGGTTCCTATTGTAATCTCTGTAAATGTCACTGGCTTTTTAGTAAAATTTCATAATCATTTCATTGACCATGTATGTAATTAAATCAACAGAGAGGATATTCAAGCTGTCCATGACCTACACAGCCTCAGGCAGACGCGGACTGGGGGGATGGTGCTGTTGGCAAGTTTCCGTCAATGATCCTCTTCTCTGTTGTTTTCAGTTACCTAATTCCTGAGCAAGTGACAAAGGCCTAGGGCTGGGTGCTCTCTGACAGTGAGGGAACTGGTTATGTGGAGAAAAAAGAAAACAAAAACAAAACCTACAAGGAGTCCTGTGCTGCTGCTTCAGACACACTTTTCCCTGAAAGCGTCCTGCACGCCGGGACACCCTCCCTTGGCCCATGCTGTCCATCTGGAATGCCCTTTCTCTCAGAACCCGCTTTTTAAAATCCTCTTCATCCCCCAAGAGTCACTTCAAATGCCACCTTTTCTGGGAACTTCTTCTAATTTCTACACATCAATTCTTCACTCCTCCCTCTGAAGACTCGCCGTGAAGAGCTTACTTAGCAAGGGGGACATTCCGCCCCAGAGTAAAGGTAACTGCTTCCCCGCTGGAGCCTGAGCCGACTCTGGGTCTGGCTTGTGGGCAGAGCATAGTATACGAGTGTTGACGGAAGGCACAGGGCCCTGGAGTCAAGTAGGTGTTTACCTGATGGATAAGTGAGCGAGGGGATGAATGAATGAAGGCTGAAAGGAAGGTAGGTTCCATTTTTGGAAAGGTGAGCTGTTAATCATGGCCATAGACATGAGCCGTGTCTGCAGTTCATCCCAGCGTCCACATTTCTCTTACTTGCATTGTGGTCAGGTGGACGGGGGCCTGGACTAGAGCCTGGATATCTGGGTTCGAGACTTGGGTCCACCTCTTGACAAGCTACTGAGCATCTCCCAGCCTCCATTTCTTCGGATGTAAAACGGGAATTATCCACCCAACCACAGTTACCCCCAGACCCACTCGGTGCCTCCCGGCCCCAGACCTTGGCTGCTTGCTCAGTGGAGAGCCCCAATCACAGTCTCTGCCCACCCGCAGCTTAACTGGCCTCGAAGTGAGGGCCGGAGCACAGCCTCGGCCACGCTCCTGCCACAGGGGGAGCTGCAGTGGCTCCAGCACCGTGTCCAACCCTGTGGACCCTTGGGGGCCCTGCTGCTCCCGCCTGTTCTGGCTTCTGTGTGAAGCTCTGCACCTTGGGGTGGACCGACCAACGGGCTGAAAAACACAACTCAGAAGTCCAGGGGAGCGAGTTACTTCATCAAATGAACTTGGACCAACTAGAAACAGGATTCAGGAAGGAGCCAGCAAAGCAACATCGCTCCGTCCCTAGCTGGTTAGAATGCTCTGGGGCCCAGTGGGCCCACCAGGAGGCCTGTTAAACGTCCCACAGAACCCAGCGAACAGCTGTCATTCGTGGGAAGTGGCGGACAGCCCAATAATCCGTCCCCGTGGTTTTTCTCTCCTTCTCTTTCCCTTACTCTGCTGCCCTGGGATTGCACCTCAGAAACAGACTTTAAGCGCGATTTGCCCTGTGCTTTGGAAGGACCCGACTCAGAAGGGCAATAGCTGTAGCTCTCATAACGCAGCGCTCTGGGGAGGGTTAATGAGAGCCCGTCTACAAAAGCCCTTAGTCCACCGGAAAGAACCGAACATCTTCGTGAATATTCTCAGAATAAAGAATGAGTCTTCAGTTTCTTCCCCCTGGGAAAGATTCCTAAAAGGCCAAGGTGCATGTTGAAAAAGGACTTCACAAGCAGCTCAGGGAGGCAGGTGCAGATTCCTGGGGCTACCACAGACTCGGCACAGAGGAAGTGAGGGTCTGGGGGGGCTTGAGTGTCTGAACAGGCATGTGAGTGAGTTCTCAGGGAGGGTACAGATTTGACTTCCATGAGTGTTACTGTTGTAGGCACCATTTATTGAGAGCCTTTCCTCTGCCCGCTCTAGAAGGCGTCCTGTATTTCATTGGATCCTATGAAGGTGAGTCCAGCTATGCCCACTTTACAGATAAGCACACTGAGGCTCAAAGTGGTTCAGTAACTTCCCTGAGCTGCAGATGGGGTACCCACACACGTCAGGTGCCTAGGACTGTCCCGTTTATGCCTATTGCCCTGGGTAATATTTAACAGTGCCCCCTTCTACTCTCAAATGTGTCCCTGCTTGGGTGATGAATTACAGGGTCCGCCAGCTGTAGGGATGGAGACAGGATTCACCCTCCAGTTTTCGTGACTCCAGGGACTGCTGTCTTCCCAATGCTCCACTTCATCTTACCCTGGCACAGTTCCCCTTGGTCCAGAGCAGTGGCTAGAGGTCAGGGACGGTGCTGTCTAGAGCCTGGGACGCTGGTGCAGAAGACTCAGGCCTCACTCGCGTCGAGCCATAGAGCCAACAGCAGCATGACAGACTGTCACTCTGCTTCCTGCAAAGTGGGTGGCCAGACCCTGTCCAGTCACTTGCCTACCAGCTCAGAGGCTGCACGATATCGTACCTGGGAGACACCTGCCGGACGCTGGCGGGCTCGGATCTGTGCCCCAGCTGCCCCGGTGCATCTCCTTGGAGGTTGCTGGGCATCTCCACGCAACACATGCCAGTGTGAGCTCAGCAGCCCCACAGGGCATCGGCCCCACTCATCAGTTCCTGGAGGCATCCTCTCCTCTCGCCAGCCCCATATCACACACACTTCTGCTCATTAGTTAAGATGAAGTTGTACTGGATCAGGGTGGGCCCTAAATCCAACGTGACTGGTGTCCTTATAAGTAGGGGAGTGGAGAGAGACACACAGGGAGAAGGCCCTGTGACGTCGGAGACAGAGGTTGGCGTCTATAAGCCGAGGAACGCCAAGGACTGTCGGAACCACAGGAAGCTGGAGGAGACTTCGGGAGGATTCTCCTCCAAAAGGAACCAGCCCTGCTGACGCCTTGATCTAGGACTTCTGACCCCCAGACTGTGAACAAAAACATTTCTGTGGTTTTAAGCGCCCCCTCCCCAGTCGGTGGTACCTTGTTACAGTGGCCCCAGGAATCCCACACACAGTTTAGTTCCAACGAGCAGGCACAGGCTCTACTCCAGGTCCCACTGCCCCGCGGCTCTCTGGCCTCTTGGGCGGCTTCTGGGACCCTCGCTCCTGCGTCTCCTCATTAGAAGACGGCGCGAGGTCTAGCAAGCACCCAGCACGGGGCCAGGTACGTTCTGATACACACTGACCAAAATTTCTCAGATTTTAATAGTCACCCGAAGCGTGTACCAAACATTCCTGACCTCTCCAGCGGGTCACCTCATTCCTCAATAATCAAACCTCGGTGTTTCCACAGCCAGATGCACTTCTACTCACCAGAAGTGCAATGAGAGCAGTGAAGAGCCTCCTGTCAGCTCAGGGCAGGGTTTCCTGCCAAATAAGCATCACATTTGGTGGTGGAGGAAACTCAGGACGTTTGGGGCCTCAGAATTCCCCCCCGGGGGGCTGTGCACATGGACGGCTCGCCAGAAACGCGTCGATATCCCTTGTCAACTCCACGCCCCGGCCCTTGGAGGGTCTGCTTGACGCCACCAACACAGCAGCTGCAGAGGCCTGGGAGGGCAGGAGTGATGGCCACCCCCCAGCGAGTGAGGAAACGCAGGCACAGAGGAGTGACCAGGACCTGTTCACGGTCACGGGGACACGACCTGGGGCGCCACGAATGCCCTGGACACACGTCCAGCACAGCACAGTCCCCACCCCTTGGACCCTCGCTGACGCACTGGAGGGAGGGCTGCCCATCCCCTCCTCCAGGCGCCAGACAGGACCCACTCACCCTGCAGTGTTCAAGGCCTCTGCTCTGAACGCAGACTTATAGATATATTTTTTCCTAAAAGTGCTGTTTTCCAAAAAAAGAAAAAAAAGGAAATGATCTCCAGAAAGGATGTTCTTCCCTTGAGCATCTGTCCCCTGCTGGTGCTCACTTAATCCCTCCCGCAGCCTCTCAGTAGAGGGATCCAACCACCCTGGATGCAGCCTGGCTCAAGTGAGTTTGAGGAACTCTGTGTGGCTGATTGGTCCAGAGCAGAAATTAACACTTACTACGGGGCCCCTGTGGAAGTTTCCTGGGGCCGTCTTAACAAAGCACCGCGCACAGGGAGGCTTAAACAACAGACACGTACTCTCGCATAGTCTGAGGCCGGAATCCGAGATCAAGGTGTGCACAGGGCAGGTTCCTTCCGAGGGCTCCCAGGGAGACAGTTCCAGGCCTCTCCCCTGGTTTCTGAAGGTTTTCTGACCGTCTTTGGCGCTCCTTCGCTTGTAGACGCGTCACCCCGACGTCTGCCTAGGTCTTGGCGTGGCCTCCACCCTGTGTCCAAATCCCACCCACTCCCCCCCCCACGCTTTTTTTTTTTTTCATTTATTTTGACCACGCCCCGCCGCACGGCATGGGGGATCTTAGTTCCCTGACCAGGGATCCCTGGGTGGTGCTTCCCCTCTCTGACCTGTAAGGGCCCTTCCTGCCCCAGCACTCAGTGGAAAGACCTTGTTCAAGGTCAGGGGGGAGACGGACTGGAGCTCCGGCCTCCTGGGTTCCCCTCATGGATAGCAGCCAGACATTGGTTGACTACAGTTTGAAAGTTTTGTTTCAAATACACTTATTCCAAGAAGTCTCAAAGCTTTTCCCTGCAAAAACCTTCGCTGATCCACAGTCGCATTTCTACACTATACACCTCTTGATAAGTCAGCTGACAAGGAAGGACGCGTCCTCTGTGTTGTGGATTATAGGTTGACAGTCAACCAGACCAGGTTGTTCCTGCAGTCCCAAGTCGCTTCACACACACGCAAGACTGCCCTGGAGGGGCAGGATGGGGGAGGTTCTGATGGGTTGAGATGGAGGTCCTGAGGGTGCCGGTCTGAGGCTGAGGCTCCCTGGGTATTTAAAGAGGGAGAGATGAGAAAGGAAACCGACACGGATGGGTTACCCATCACCATATGTGCCCACCCCCCCAGGCCGACTAGACTGTTTCACTACGTCATCATCTAAGTAAATCTCATGCCTCCTGCGCACCCGGGCGGCAGATGTAATTACTCGCTTCTTGTAAAGGACTTTTTAGAAGCCCAGGGAAGCTAATAACTTGTCCCAGGTCTTGGCCAGAGTGGGCTAGAGTCAAGATTCCAACTCAGGGGACTTCCCTGGTGGCACAGTGGTTAAGAATCCGCCTGACGATACAAGGGACTCGGGTCCAGGATCTTCCCTGGCCCAGGAAGATCCCACATGCCGCGAAGCAACTAAGCCCGTGTGCCGCAACTAAGCCCATGTTCCACAACTACTGAGCCTGCGCTCTAGAGCCCGTGAGCCACAACTACTGAGCCCACGTGCCACAACTACTGAAGCCCGCGCACCTAGAGCCCGTGCTCTGCAACAAGAGAAGCCACAGCAACAAGAAGCCCGCGCACCGCAACGAAGAGTAGCCCCCGCTCGCCGCAACTAGAGAAAGCCTGCGAGCAGAAACAAAGACCCAATGCAGCCAAAAATAAATCAATAAAAATAAATAAGTCTATTTTAAAAAAAAGATTCCAGCTCAGGGCTGATTCCAAACCCAGGGCGTTTCCACCACCTCTGGCCACCTGCCCTTCTAGTTGGGTCTCCTTCCTGGTGTTATTACAGGTTCAGGATCAAAAGCTTTGCAGAGGTGGGGTGGCTGTTTTCCTATTACACATGCATTTTCTTACCTACGCTGCAAGCAACAGTATGATTTTCAGAGACCGAATTTAAAACCCAGAGAAACCACATGATTGAGGTATGACTGGAATACAAAAAGCTGTATATATTTCCTGTGTACAACTTGATGAGTTTCGGAGATAGGGATACACCCATGAGACCATCGCCACAATGGAGACCATGAACTTATTCATCCAAAAGTTTCCCTCCGCCTCCTTTATTAAAAACTTGTTTTTCACTTACTTTTTTCTTTTGTGGTAAGGGCACATGACACCAGATCTACCCTGTTGGCAGAATTTTAAGTATTCCCTACAGCACTGCCAATGATAGGTGCTAGGTGCTACAGCAGACCTCCAATCTGTTCCTCTGCCTCGGCCCCAGTGGACACCTCTGTTCCCCCAAAACAGATGTCGGCTGGGCTGAGGTAGAGGAGTAGAACCAGGAAGGTGGCGGCTGGGCTGGGGAGGAGACTAGAATTAGCGCTTGCAGAGGACGTTCAAGCACCAGCACTGACTAGGTATTGTTACGTATGTTATTTGATTGTCTCCTCATAATAGCCCTGGGAAATAGTAACATGATGCCCCATTTACAGATGGCAAAACTGAGGTGCAGCGATGTGAACTAACCCAGCCACCCAGCTGTGTGTTGGGAGCCCTATATTTGAACCCGGGTCTGCCAGATCCCCGAATGCCAGCTCTCAGTAATTCGAGGGGAGGTAGCCCCAAAGGAAGACGCTCCGGGACCCCCGCCGGGAGGAGCGCGGGGAACTGGAGAGACTGGGGTTGTACGCAAGGTGCGGCCGCCATGCCCACAGCCTCAGGGGAGCATCCCCGCACCACCTCCCAGCACAAACTTCTCTGGGAAGGACAGAGTGGGAAGGTGGTACCTGGCCATCTTGGGAGTCAGAAACTGCTTTCAAGGCCTGCTTCCCCTGGTAAAAGTGGCTGACGTGCATCAAGTGAGAAAGCGCCCAGAGAAGGATAGGTGCCCCCCGGGTGCACCCCTGATGCCCTGCAGCCCCACTGCGGATACCGCAAAGGCAAGTGCAGTCCCCACGGGAGCCGAGCCTCGGTCCCACCTGACACTGTCTCTGTCCCAAAGCTCCTATTATTAGAGCTCCATCCTAATTAGTACTTTCACACCCACATCATCAGAGTCTCTAAGTCAGCTGTGCAGTTCTTGTTCAAGAACGTGTCCGTGTGTTGCACATACATGGAGGATGACCCTTATAAGGAGGAAGGGAACACGCAGGCGGGGAGGGGAAGGGGGACAAGCCCTCGGTCTCTCTCACCTTTGCACGAACACGCAGGTGGAGAGGGGAAGGGGGACAAGCCCTCGGTCTCTCTCGCCTTTGCACGAACACGCAGGTGGAGAGGGGAAGGGGGACAAGCCCTCGGTCTCTCTCGCCTTTGCACGTGCGAGACCGAACGAAGCCGAGAGTGGAATTGGTTCTCTGGTTTCCTCTCTCATTTGCTGATGGTTTTACTTCCAGACTTATGACCCAGCCGTGATTCTGAGCCTGGAGCCTTTCTGCAGAGCAAGAGAGGAAGTTCTTTTTTACTTGTCTCACCCCAAGCCTGCTTCTCCTCTCCGTGGACTAAGCCGAAGTGCTTCCGGGGGGGCGATTATCAGGGAGCGGAGTGCTCTTGCTTCACGTGACAGGTGTCGCGCTGGAGGCTATGGGGACATTGGTACCTTCAAGGGGCTCCCAGGCTGACGGGGACGACACCGCCAACCCAGCACCTCAGAAGAGGGCCCAGGATAGATGCCAGCAAGAGGCATAAACAGGGTGGGGAGCACCGAGAAGGCAGCCCCCATCTCCACTGGCGAGCCTCACACTCTATGATCTCCCTAACCCCTCACGACGCCCTGGGGTGATTGTCGTCACCTCCACTCTGCACGGGGAAACTGAGGCTCTAGGCGGTTAGTTTACTTGCAAGTCACCTAGTTGGTGGATGTCGGTGACGATGGAGATCCTGGAAGCTTGGGCTTGAGTCTGAGCTCCGTTGCTTTCACAGTATAGCTGTGGGGCAGGGCCTTGCAGGGCAAGGGGCCCCGTGAGCCCTGGCGTGGAGGAATAAATGCATAGGTGGGTGTGGACACAGCTATGCCGGGAGAGGAAGGAGGTGGTGGCTTAGCTTGGATTTAAGCCAGAAGCTGGCCCTGAACTAGGATTCTATTGAAGGAGTTTAGCTGGGAGGTGATCCCCGGGGGTGATCCCACGAAGCACCTGTGGGGTCTAAGAAGGAAGTGCAAGCAAGGTGACTTAAGGAGCAGTTTACCGCGATGGGACCCAGGGTTCCCGACTTGTCCTACTCAAGGGGAGAGAGCTGAGCTACTTCTCTCTTGTTGATTCTGAACCCATAGGCCACGCCCACTCGGGAGACTGGAGCGTCCCAGGTGATCACAGAAGCCTCAGGGGGCACGGGAGGGACAGGGCAGGGCGGCAACTGCCCTATGGAGAGGATAGGAGGTATGCCAGGAACAGAGGCAGAGGCCAGACGCTTCCCAAAGCACTTGGGATGGTCAGTAGGTGAGGGGAGCCATTGACATGTAAAGTGCCGTGACAGCGTCACTGTCTGCAGATTCCAGGTGTCAGGGGATGTGGGTCAGGGCGACAGGTTAGGATGCAGCCCTGGGAGGACGGGCCAGATCTGGCCCTGCCCAGGTGGAGAGGCAGGTGGGTTGAGGGGGTGCTTAGAGCTGAGGCCAACCTCAGGCGAGACCGCGGGGCAGAGGGGACGCCCCAGTACTCCTGCGTGTCTGACCTGTGAGCCCAAGTGGACGGTGATCTTGCCCCGAACAAACCAGGTTGATGGGCCGAGAGGCAGGTCAGGGAGGGTTTGCGGCCAAGGGAGACTCTGATGGTTAGGGTACCTGGGTGGGATCCCAAGCAGGGGCTGCAAGTTTGGTCTGAGCACCGAGAGAAGAGCTCAGTAACTCTCTTTGGTCCCTGATGTGCTGCCCCAAATCTGCCCAGACGTCAGCCTCCTGGGGGCAGGTGACGGGGCCCCACGGTGTCACTCTGGGATCCTGCGCGTGTCTTTTCCGCTGGCTGAGGCTGGGGGGTCTGAAGCTTGGCTGTCACACCCACTGGCTGAATGATGTGAGCTGTTTGCTCTGAGTGTCCATCTCTCCGTATAAAATGGGGATCGTGCCCTTGCAGACAGTTACAGGATGCGCACTGCGTGCCGGGGGAACGTTAAGTAAGCGAATGGAATTCCTCCTCCCGGGCAACACTGCTAGGTGAGCTGTGCAGTGGGTGCTGGGATGGACCAGTGCCCGGACTGCAGTGGGCGGGAGGCAAGGTGGCCCCCACCCCTGAACTGCCAGTGCTGGGTTCAGCTGGATCCCCAAAGCGCACATGGCACCCCTGCGAAGCAGCCACCTGGAGGAGGTCCCGGCATCAAAGGCCAAGAGGACAGGCCTTGAAGGTTTGGGGCGAGGACCTGCCCGGTCATCAGCAGTCACTCGGCCACCACTGGATGGAGGGGTTTCAGCCCCCGACCCTGGAGGCTGGGACGGGGACCCAGGATGGAGCAAAGCAGTGGGGCCCATGGGGTAGGAAGGGTGAAAGTGACACAGGTTGACAGGGGAGGGGAGGGGAGCGAGAGAGAGGAGGGCGTCCAGGGCAGCCTCAGGATTCTGACCTGGGAGAGGGGACAGTGGAGCGGGTTTGGGTGAGTGGGGAAGGGGAGGCTGAGGAGATGACAAGGTTGGGGTGCTATGGTCCCACCCTACCCCAAGCTTGTTTGGGGGACATTTTGTGAACCACACACGGCCGGGTCCTGGTGCAGGGCAGGCACGGGGGGAGCAAGACTTGTGGTCAGCCCCGCTTGTTCCTTCTCTCCTTCACGTTCCTTCCTGCATGGGGTCGGATATGTCCCCGAAAAACTCACAACCTTCCCAGAACCTCAGAAGGTGACCTTATTTGGAAACAGGGTCTTTGCAGATGTTATCAAGTTAAGATGAGGTCGTCCTGGGGTAGGGTGGGCCCTTCGTCCAGTATGACTGGTGTCCTTACAAGAAGAGGAGAGACGCGGAGACAGACACCGAGGAGAACGCCACGTGACATCAGACCTAGGACTGCCGGCAACACAGAAGCCAAAGGAGAAGCACGGAGCAGATTCCTTCCTAGGGCCTGCAGACAGAGCATGGCCCTGCCAACGCCTTGATCTCAAACTTCTGGCCGCCAGAACCTTCGGAGGATACATTTCCGCTGTTTGAAGCTGCCCACCGGAGGACTTCCCTGGTGGTCCAGTGGTTAAGACTCTACGCTTCCAATGCAGGGGCGCGGGTTGGATCCCTAGTCAGGGAAAGGAGATCCCACATGCTGCACAGCTCAGTCAAAAAATAAAATAAATTAAAATAAAGTAAAGCTGCCCACTGTGGGACTCCGTTATGGCCACCCCAGGGCACCAATACACTCCCCGTCTTTCCTTCCTGAACCAAGGCTCACCCCTCACCCTACCTGAGAATTCCACCTCCTTCTCGGAGCCACCCTGATCAAAGTCCTAAATCTCCTTGGTTGGAGGGTTGAGGCTGGACCTGATTCTCCTAATCAGTGTCACCCCGGCCTGGCTTCGTCAGGTGGTACTTCCCATACTCTCCAGAGGGTTGGGTTTAACATTCTGCCTCTGGTCGTGATGAGGGCGTTCTCCCATCTTCAGCCTGGATACTCTGCTGTCCTCAAATCCCGCCCCCTCTTCCCTCGGTGGCTGACGTATGCAGGCCTAGAAGGCGAGTTCAATTATTCCTTCACATATTCCGCACACATTTTTTTCCATAGTTCATCAAAAACTTTCAAGGACTTTCGAAAAAATCTCTTTTATTCTCTACCCATTCAGTTAGCTGAATGCCAAAGCAGCAGAAGAGAAGAGGGCCTTGCTTCCTGTCTCACCCACCCTGTCTCCCTGCTTCTCATCTCGCACGCAGGTTCCAAATTAGAGAGCCCTTGTTAGCACCCACCGTGTGCCAAGTACCTGACAGGCTTTTAAAGTTATCATAAGAATAAGCTGCTTATTGAATGAAGTGCATGTCAAATGCCAGACATCATGCTAAGGGCTTTCCGTGTTGTCTCATTTTAATCCTTCACAATGATCCTTTGAGGTAGGTGTTAGCAACCCCATTATACAGATGAGGAAACTGAGGCCAACTTATCTAATGACTTAGCTAAGGAAGCACAGCTGGTAAGTAATTGTTTCTGACCGGAACTAGCCCAGGTTGGTACCATGCAGTCAACAGGAGGATATTTGGGCATAGTACCCGTAGTGGGTCGAGCGGTAGCCTCAAAAAAAAAGGTATCCACATCACAACTCCTGGAACCTGTGACTGTGATCTTATTTGGAAGAAAGGGTCTTTGCAGATGCAATTAACTTACAGGTCTCAAGATGAGACCATCCTGGGTTACCCCACGACAAGTGTCATTGTAAGCCTGGGTTACCCCACGACAAGTGTCGTTGTAAGAGACACCCAGAGGGAGCAGGGCAGGAGGCCACGTGAAGACAGAGGCAGAAGTTGGCCTGATGGAGCCAAAAGGCAAGGAACTCCTGGGGCCCCAGGAGCCGGAAGGAGCAAGAAGCATCCTTCTTTAGAGCCTCCAGAGGGAGTGCACCTCTGCAGACACCCTGATTTCAGACTCCTGGCCTCCAGAACTGTGACAGAGTAAATTTCTCTTGTTTTAAGCCACAAAGTTTGTTAAAGGCAGTCCTGGGAAACTAGTGCATCCCTGGAGCAAGAATTCAGGTGTTGCAACGGAATTCGAGTGCCAGGATGGGAGCCCCACTTATTGATGAGACCAACTGGACCAGGCAGATACAACCATTACCCCAAAGGTACACACAGGTTGAAACCCTTGCCCAGGGCCAACGGGAAGGGCCCACTCCCTCGCAGCGGCCTCCTCTCCAAGCCGTGCTGGGGGCGGGGCAGGTCTTTTTCAGGGGGTGGGGCTTATGATGCTCGGTTCCTGCCTTGTGGGCAAAGATTGCTAAACTCGACGGAGCCGAACTCTGAGATTTGAGCTCAGAATCTGGGGAGTAGCCCCAAAGTACAGGGTGGAAATTTTAACAGGAGTTTGCTTGTTATCAAAGGGTTTGTTTTTCCCTAACTCCAGGTGAACAGGAGTGGATACAGTCGGCACTATATTTAGGAGGGAGGGAAGGAATTTAGTTTATTAAAAGAAATGAGGGCAGAGAGATTTGGTAGTTCTTACGTTATTTAAAGCCTTTCTTCTGCTTAATATTCTCCGTAGGATATTGGATGTGTGACAGCACGTACCCGGAGAAGAACCACAATGTAGAAGTCAGTCCATTTACACAAATCCAAGTCAAGCAGCCAGTGTGGACGTGTCGGGACTTCCCTGGTGGTCCAGTGGCTAAGACTTCGCCTGCCAACGCATGGGGTGCAGGATCGATCTCTGGTCAGGGAGCTAGGATCCCACATTTCTCACGGCCAAAGGACCAAAACATAAAACAGAAGCAATACTGCAACAAATCCAATAAAGACTTTAAAAATGTTCCACATTAAAAAAAAATCTAAAAAAAAAAAAATGAAATGACGTGTGGATAGGCTACCAAGTAGAGGCACGTAAGGAAGTCTTAGAGAAACCTGGGGCAAGAATCACAAACGGATGCCAGGGCGGAAGGGCGCAAGGCGGAACCAGAACTTCCAGGCATTCTCAGTCACAAGCGATGGACAGATGGATGGGGTAGGGGAGCCCGGACAAGGCAAGCGAGGCTGGTGACATCCTACCCTTGGCGGCAGTGTTGTGCTTTAAGAAATACTTCAACATCCTTCTCCTTTCCTTCACAAAAAGTCCCGTGAGCAGATGGAGGAAGTATCATTTCTATTTTACAGGAAAGACCCCACCAAGATTCAGGTTCAGTGTGATTTTCCCAAAGTCTGATTCTAAATGGACGATGTGGGAGGTGGGGCTTGGATGACGCGTGAATTCCAGCCCAGAGAGTGGCCGAGAGCCGCAAATCCCCACTAACTGCAACTCCACGTCATGTTCTCTAGACTTTGCAACTTGAATTCTCACCAAAGCAGATTCCCCAGAGCTGCCCCGTCACACGGGAAATCGTGCCCCCTTCCTGTCTCAGGTGTTTGCCTGCTAAGCCAGGAACAGCCAACGCCCACGGTGCTTCAGACCGTCCAGAGCCGTGATATTTGGTCCCATCTCACGCTGACCGTGGGACTCAGCCTTCCCACCTGGAAATAGAAGGTGACAGGAAGACCTGAAGGCCTGAAAAGGTTCCCAGCTCCAGACCTGCCCCAGGCACCCTGGTTCTACGTGGAGAAGATGTGGACAGCCCTGCGTTCAAACACTTTCCGTGTAAAGGGGTGGACGCTACACCTCACCAGGATCTTGAAGGCAGTGTCACTCACTGCCCCTCTCCAGGGACATTGGCTTCTCTTTTTCCCCCCGTTGTAGTGATTATACTAGTTTTGTTTTATTAATGGCCACCTTGACTCCTTTTTACAAGTTGGCAAGTTAGAACTCCAAATACATGTGTGAAAGGAGGAAAGGGAGGAAGCAGGGCAGGTGGAGAGAGGTGTGTGGGGGGAGGGAGAAAGGGGGGAGAGGGAGAAAGGGGGGAGGGAGAAAGGGGGAGGAAGAAAGGGGGAGGGAGAGGGGGGAGGGAGAAAGGGGGAGGGAGAGGGGGGAGGGAGAAAGGGGGAGGGAGAGGGGGGAGGGAGAAAGGGGCAGGGAGAAAGGGGGGGAGGGTGAAGGGGGGAGGGAGAAAGGGGGAGAGGGAGAAGGGAGGGAGGGAGGGCGCGCAAAGGCAGCAGCACCCTCTGAGCAGCCCCGAGCCGCTGTCAGAAAGCCTCCGTGTTCATGGCAAGTGTCATCTTTGCAGACATCAACCAAAGCAGCTGTTAATTGAGCACCAACTGTCTGCCAGGTGCTGGGCTGGGACTTCTGTACTCATCATGCCTCCCTACAACCACCCTGCCACCTCAGAGTTCTTTTTTTTTCTTAACGTTCATTGTTTGTTTTATTTGAATTTTCTTTTCTTTTTTATACAGCAGGTTCTTCTTAGTTATCTGTTTATACACATCAGTGTATACATGTCAATCCCAATCTCCCAGTTCATCCCACCACCACCCCTGCTGCTGCCACTTTCCCCCCTTGGTGTCCATACTTTTGTTCTCTGCGTCTGTGTCTCTGTTTCTGCCCTGCAAACCGGCTCATCTGTACCATTTTTTTAGGCGCCACATATATGCATTAATATACGATATTTGTTTTTCTCTTTCTGACTTATGCCCATCGACAGAGAAATGGATGAAAAAGATGTGGTACATATATACAGTGGAATATTACTCAGCCATGAAAAGGAATGAAATTGGGTCATTTGCAGAGACGTGGATGGACCTAGAGACTGTCATACAGAGTGAAGTAAGTCAGAAAGAGAATATTCATCATTTCTTAAAAAATATTTATTTAAGCTGCGCCGGGTCTTAGTTGCGGGCCATGGGATCCTCACTGTGGCACGTTTAGTTGTGGAATGCACGCGGGATCTAGTTCCCCAACCAGGGATCGAACCTGGGCCCCCTGCATTGGGAGTGCGGAGTCTTATCCACTGGACCCACCAGGGAAGTCCCCAGCTCAGAGTTCTTATCCTCACTTTATAGGTGATGAAACCGAGGCTCAGAAAGGTCATTGTCCAAGGTCACAGAGCTACGAGAGATGGAGTCAGGACTGCAGCTCGGGGCTGCAGGGACATCACCGCCTTCAGAGGCTGAGCTGTGCGTAGGACAAGGACCTGGGGCAGTGATGTGCCCGGCGGGTCATGTGGACCCACACGTGGGCCCACACTTGGGATCAGGTGAGCTGGACTGGTCCCTGGACTTGCGGGGTGCTTGGGGCACCTCTGAAGGGGAGGATAATTCCTGCCCCCTCCCACCCACAGACTACAGTGAGGGTTGAAATGAAAACTGCTTTGGGAACCAAGATGTCCTGAGGCGGCCGTGACCTTATTTTCGCTAGAAACTCTCAATACTCTGTGAGGTGGGGAGTCTGGAATGAGTTCCTTCTGTCTCACCATCCAAGGGCACTGAGACCCCGGGATGCTGACATGTCCTCGAAGTGAGCTGACAGTGGACCTGGGCCGGAGTCTGGGCTCCCCTGAGCCCACACCCCGTCCTCCCCTTGGACTACCACACCAGCCTTCCCCGATGAAGTGGGGCACCTGGGCAAGCTGCCTGAACTTTCAGCCCCAGTGTCCACTCTGCAAAATGAAATCAGTGAGCAGGGGGCCTGCTGCATAAGAGGGACTCATCAAAATGTTATCTCTGTGCCCCTTTGGGGGAGGGAGGGGCTGCTGAACCCCATGGCCGTCGGAGGTCTGGGGTAGACACTGAATTCACTTCCTGATGGCTGCTAAGGGGTGAACGAGAGCAGGGGGCTGGAGCCAGGCTGGCCCAGGGCACTTGTGTTCACAGCGTCTGTAAGGACTTATCTTACCCATCCCTGGTGGGGTCTCACGTGGGGGCCCAAGTCTCCCACCTGCCCGGGAAGGCGGAGACACTCGGAACAGGAGCATCTTGGTCAGGTGCTCTTTCTGTTCAGCCCGCGGAAGGAAAGTCAGTTCTGTCCACATTCTGCAAATTTCCGCAAAGGAAACCAGATCATTGGCCCCACAGCCTGTCCCAGCGCGAAGAACATTCCTCGGCAGGTGCAGGCGGACCCCTGCTCCGGGCCCTCTAGTGAACGGCCTTGATCTTGGGTGATATTTACATGCTGTTTTCCTGGGCGGCCACAGATGCGTGTCACACCAATAACTCGCCCGGCGGCTCATCCTGGGTCTGCTTGACCTGGTGCGCTTTGAGAGCAGAAGAGAACACTCCAGTTTGCCAGCAACACCCATTTCCCTTGGGAACAAATGTTTGCATCCGGCCCTTTGTGTCCTCTCTTTTTGGCTGCCTCTACCAGAGGAAGCGGCCTGTCCCCGCATTCTGTCCGGGTGGCCCAGGGCACTAGCCGGCCCCTGGGGGAGGCCTGGACAGCTTTGGTCTGGAACTTGCACGGAGGACCGCCAGGCACCCCGTTTGGTCTGATCCCCATGTGACCCCGCGAGGGTTCGGAGCCGGAGGGGCCTCTGAGCCTTGCGGTCCAGGTGACAACGCTGAGGCTCGAGAGATGAAAGCATTTGCCGAGGTCCTTGCAGGTAAGAGGTGAAGGGGGCAGCACCTCCAACTTCCGCCAGCACGAGGCCATGGTACCTCCCACTGCAGGACACAGCTGGGGACCGAGGGGGCGGACCCCGAGCTCAGGGTCTCCCCTCTGGTCCCTATACCCTCCTTGCTGGGAGACTTTTGAAATGCTCTGCTGTTCTCCCCAAGCCAGACTCCTCGTCTGTAACAGGAAGGGGCCTGGCCACCACCAGGGAAGCTGCATCACCCCTCCCCGTGGCCATAGCCACCCCTGCCTCATTTTCTCAGACCAGCCTGCTCCCCCCAAACCACGGGCTGCCCTCTCCCCAGCCCCACAGGCCAGCCTGGATTTCTCTCACTGTCTGGCCAGTGACAGGGAAACGGAGCTTGGGAACAGACAAGGGACACCCTGAGCTGGCCCAGCGCGGACACACAGTAGCTGTTTCTGAATGAAAAAGAAAAGGGGAGAGATCAGCCTGTACCCCAGGACCGGGGAGGGTAGTGATGCTCTAGCACTTCCGCATCTCTGACGATGGACTGGCCGTAGCCAGATGTGGGTCTCCCCCACCCAGGGGAAGAGATGGCCCTGCTTGTCCCATGGCGTCCGGGGTTCCCACCCCGTCTGGTCTGCAAGAGGCTCTGGTCACACGGAACTCTGGCTGGAGGAGAGAGGAGCACCTGTGGGAAATGAAACAAGTGCTGTCCTGACCCATTGAATAGGGCCTTCTGGCTTGGGGCCCTCAAAGCAGGCTCTCTGTGACACCGGGGACACAGTTCCTCCCCCTGAGACCTGACTTGGACCAGGCCCGTTGGACCCCTTTTCCCTTGACACCTGTCCCTCCTGCCCCGATGCTGAGATGTGATGGGGCGGGCAGCAGGTAAGGTCTTTTCTCCCCTCAACGCGTTCTACCCTCAGGACCCTCTGAGGGTCAGCCATCCGCAGGTCTTGTTTGCCAGCCTCCTACGTGCCAGCCCCCAGGGCGCCCGCCAGCCCGGGCCCCACCGTTCTCCGATGACCTTACAGCGCCTCTCAGCTGCCCGCAGATCCAGGATCCTGAGGCTCTGATCTGCCTTCCCATGGGCAGTTCTCTTCCTGGAACACAGCTCTGGGGGTGACACTCCTCTCTCCCCACTGCCCTATGGCTGCCTCCTCAGACTACCACGAGGACCCTTGATCTGCAGCCAACCAAGCCGACCCCCTTCCTCCCCACACACAGGCCTGGGGTCTTCCCAGAGTCCCCACCCACTTTCAAACCTCAGCCCCTGTGACAAGCTCCTCTGTCCCCGGAATTCGCATTCCTGCCCGCTTCCGTCTGGCAAGCTCCAGGGCATCCCATCGGGTCCCATCTGCATCTCCCCTGCTTTGGGAAAACGTCCCGGGCTCCCTGGGTAGTTGCACTCTTCCCTGGGCTCACACGCCCCCCTGTCCCCTTGCTCACCGCAGGGCGGGCCTCTCCCAACAGGCGGAGCTCCTCTGGGAGGGACCGCCTTCTTCCCCTGCCTTGCCGCCACAGTCCTTCCAGAACACTGCAGGGCCGACACCGAGTGGGAGTCAGCGCGCTGGTTAAATGAACAGACCTGGGAGGACGGCGTGTAAATAATTTTTAATATGTTGAAACACATTAAAAATGCATTAGGAAAGCGGGCTATTTAAAGGAATTCCATAGGGAATCATTTTCTAAAAATGAGAACGTCTTCTTAATGGGAATAATCACTCCCTAATTCAAATGGTGCCTGTGTTTGTATCTTCATTGACAATATTGCCTCTCTTAATGAAAAGAACGCCTTACAAGGACATCCTTTGTTGCCAGAAACTTTATTCCCAGGGACAGTAATAACACTTATGAATGCTTAGGCCAGAAAAATGCAATGAAACATTTACCAAAATTACGTCAAGTGTCCAAAAAACTATGAAGTTCATTTCTAGGTGTCTTTGCTGGAGGTAAGGAGTTAGGGCTGGGCAAGAACCAGTGGCATAATATACAGGGCTCGGTACAAAATGAAACGCAAGCCCCTTGTTCAAAAATGATTAAGAGGGCTTCCCTGGTGGCGCAGTGGTTGGGAGTCCGCCTGCCGGTGCAGGGGACGTGGGTTCGTGCCCCGGTCCGGGAGGATCCCACATGCCGCGGGGCGGCTGGGCCTGTGAGCCATGGCCGCTGAGCCTGCGCGTCTGGAGCCTGTGCTCCGCAACGGGAGAGGCCACAACAGTGAGAGGTCCGCGTATGCAAAAAACAAACAAACAAACAAAATGATTAAGAATTTCAAGGCAGTGACAGCAGAGCATTCAATCCAGCATGGACTCCTTCTGAGTGCCAGACCCTGTGTAACTGTCCAGGGTGCACACCCATGAGGCCGGCGATTGACCAGGAAGGGAAGAGGTTTGAGCGAGCCTTCTCCCAGGACCCCACGGAGCGGAGTCCTGCCGCGGCTCGGGAGCTGCCTGGAGGCACTGTGTGTCGCTCTCAACACTAGACTGTGACGATGATGAATGTCATTGGCACTGAGATGAGAGAGGGTCCGAGCGGAGCCTTGTCAACGCCTCGGCTCTACCCCATGAAACTGATTTCAGACCTGTGACCTCCAGGCCTGTAAGAGAATATCTTCGTGCTGTTTTAAGCCACTGTGGGGTTTTTTGTTTGTTTGTTTGTGTTTTTAATTAACTAATGGTTCTACTCCTATGACTCGGTTATGTTTTTAGCTATTTATATTCGTTCACTATTTAACTGAAGCATAGTTGATTTACAATGCTGTATTAATTAAGCCACTGTTTTGGATAATTTGTAATAGGAGACAAACACAGATCTGGGGTCCAGACTGGATGTGGACTATGTGTGTCCTTCCTGGTTTTAGGGTCACTCGGGCAGCCCCTCACCTCGCAGTCACCAGCCTCTGCCCTTGCAAACCGTGGACACCCTTCAGTCCCAAGGTTGCCTTTCCCTGGAATTCTGACCACCCTGGAGAGCCTTACTCACGAGGAGCTGGCCTGGCTCCCCTCTGCATTGCAAACGTGGAAACTGTTTTCTGGGAGGGGCTCCTGTCTTCTCGTCCTCTAACTCCACTCAGTTGCGCACACAAGGCTCTCCACCTCTGCCCACCCCGTCCCACCACTGGCCTTGGCATCATCTAAAGGGCCCTTCTGCTCCGCACGCCAGCCCGGCTCAGTCAAAACTCACTACGTGAATTCCCGGAGTTGGCCCTGTCTGCCCGGGACAGCTGATCCCAACCTCAGGGAGTCAAGGTCAACTACAGAGTATGAGAGAATCTGCTACACAAGGCCACCCTCCCCTCTGACACCAACTGCGAGTTCAGGGGTTCCCCAAATCCCCACCAGTTTCGATAATTCCCTGGAAGCCTCGCAGAGCTCACTGGAAGCTGTTATACTCATGGTTATGGTTTATCAGGGGAAGGATACAGACTGACCCCAGGAAGAGATGTGTGGGGTGGAGTCCAGGAAAGTTCCAAACTCAAAGCTTCCATCGGCCTCAGGATGCATTGCTGGCCCAGCATCCACGTGTGACGATGCGCACGTAGCACGGTCACCCTGGGAAGCCCAGCCAAGCTTCAGCGTCCAGGATTTTCACTGGGGCTCCGTTCTGCAGCCCATCGTGAGCTTCCTTTATCACCATAAACTGCAAGGTGTGGTCTGAGGGAAACTCCAGGAATAAGAAAGAAATTTATATTTCTTTAGGGAAATAAAAGAATTAAAGTAAAATAAAATAAAAATAAAATTTTACCCTCGGGAAATGCCTAGGGTTCAGAAGAAATGTAAAGTTTTGCCGGGGACAAAGGCCAGACCCGCCTTGGCCGAGGCCTGATTCTGGTACACGACGACCTTGGGCCAGTCAGTTCACCTCTCTAGGACACAGCTTCCTCTCTGTTAAACAGAGATCAAATCCAACCGTCGGCATGTTCTTCCAGTTCTAGAATTCCATCACCCCACATGCCATTGTTCTGGACGCTCTTTGTTGAGTCATAACTGATAGCTCAGCGTCATCATCTTATCAGCAGGACGGCGTTATTTCCCCTCAAGCCACGAAGTGATGCTTGCGGACCTGGGGCTCCACTGCCAGCTCCCCACCCCGCAGCATCCTTAGGAGGCTGACTGAGTTTCTCCCTCTTGGCTTGGCAGGTCATTCCCAGAAGAGAGAGCAACAGGAACTCAGGTTTTTCCCGAGACTGGATTAAATGTTAATCACTAGGAAGGGTCCTCCTACAGCCATACTTCTTGGAGGCTTCTCCAGAGAATTGCTTGATTATTCTGTCCCTTGTTTCCTGACTTCAAACTTTTCTATTTACAACAGAAAGCTTTTTTCTTAAAAAAAAGTTTTTTTTTTTTTTTTTTTGTGGTACGTGAGCCTCTCACTGCTGTGGCCTCTCCCGTTGCAGAGCACAGGCTCAGCGGCCGTGGCTCACGGGCCCAGCCACTCCGCGGCATGCAGGATCTTCCCGGACCGGGGCACGAACCCATGTCCCCTGCATCAGCAGGCGGACCCTCAACCACTGCGCCACCAGGGAAGTCCCAAAAAAAAGTTTTTGGTGAGACAACTTATCTGTGGATTTTTAAAAAATTCATCAATATAGATCTTAGTTATACCCTGTTCACTATTTATCCACCACAAAACAACTCATATGCGTTACATTCTATTTCTCTATTCAGTTAGAGATTATAATAACTCTGTGCTCTTTCCACAGGTCTGTTCTTGCCTTTGCATAAACTTTCATTTCTTGACATGCAGATTCCTGCAGGCGTTTATCCCAGCTAGACCCAGAAGTAATCTGGGCACCTGTCCTGCTGAAAGGCCAGCTCGCAAGAGGGCGTTCCTCAAATTCTAATAAAAAATGTCTAAGGTCTGTTTGGCTAAAGATATACCAAAAGAATGAGAATGTACGTATCCCACTCTTCACCCCCAAAGTGAACTCTTTTGAAGGTTAACTGTGACAGGCGATGTGTTAGGTGATGAAATAAAAATTCATACTTTAAGGCAACACAAGAAATATTTAAACATAACATTTTACTCGGCCCGTTTGGGCCTCCTGCCTGTCCTCTAGTGTGCATCGCGCATCTGCATTAGCCAGACGTCCCCAGCAGCAGAAATACCTGCTCAACCACAAAAATCCATTTTCCTTCCTCTGGCCCCAGCCATGCAACTCCTTAGGAGATAACATTCCTTTCTCAATCGTGATGGGGTCGCGATGACCCAGCACTCACCTTGTACGTGCAGATATCTCTGGGGACCTTTACATACAGCGCCAACATGACATTTCCCTTAAAGATAACGACGGGTGCAGAACAGACTGGTCAGATGACTGGGGAGATACTGGGCTGCACCTAACGGAAGTTCTCAGCTTCAATACTTCCTTATGACCTAATTAATGTCACCAGCTGTATTACTTGTATTCTGCCTATTTTGCATCACCAAATGCATGGCTGTTGTTTCTTGCATCACCAGATGTGTGGCCAAGCCTCAGATAAAATTAACGATGATCAGGCGACTTGCAATGATTGACCAAATACATAGTCCTATAAGATCAATGACTGTCATAGTGGAACTCTAGCTATGGGACGAGGCAACGAGAGGGAACCATTTCCTTGACAGACTCGTAAGACAGGTGGTTCAGAGGCTGGTGCCAATAGCACATCGAGTGGCCCGTCAATGAAATCCTCACCTGACCTGGGAGTGAGCATTCCTAGGCCAGTGGGACAAACGGGTGGAGAAATGTCTCCCAAACTTTGGTTGAGATTAAGATCGAAAGGGAAGGGATTATAAACTAAAGGATGCTGCCCACCCTGCAGTTCTACAAGAATCAAGGCATTATGCACTGTAGTGGCCACAATACACCCTGAAAGGAATTCAGGGCAAAGATCGGGGTGAGGCCCTTTGTGCTCTGGGAAAACTGATGGAAGTGGCCCTCAGAGAGTTCGATATTTTCAGGAGAAATTTTTTATGAACCTGGATTCTTGCATCTTCCCATACTCAGAAAAGCGCTAAAACCATTAACTAAGGTATCTGTTCCTCGAGAATAGCGGTAACCTTCTTCCAGGATGTGCGCTTGACGGTACGTACCCCTTCGTCAAAATCACTAAGGGCATAATTTGCCATGTTAATGAGGCACCTTTTGGAAACCCAGGGCTGAGGCTGGTTACCAGGGGGTCCAACTGTGCGTGGTCAGAAGGTTGGAACTTCAAGCCCCACATCCAGGATTTCTGGACCAGGCAGAGGGGCTGGAGGGTTGAATCAACGCCCAATGCCATGATGTAATCAACCGTGCCAAAGCAATAAAGCTTAAAATAAAGCATAAAAATCCAGAAGGAGAGCGTGCAGAGAACATCCAGGTTGGGGAACCAGAAGGCTTCCACGATGCAGGGCCCCAAACTCCATGAGGACGGAAGCTCCTTTGCTCGGGACCTCGCTCTGTGTATCCCCTCATCCGGCTGTTGACTGGTATCTGTTAATGTCCTCTGTGATACACTGGTAATCTAGCGGGTAAGCAGGTTTCCTGAGTACTGAGAGCCACTCTAGCAAATTAATTGAACCCGAGGAGGGGGTCACGGGAACCTCTGATTTGGAAGCACAGGTAAGAACTTGGACTTGAGATTGGCACTGAAGTGGGGCGGCCTTGGGGAACGGAGCCTTAACCTCCGTTGCCATCTCTGGGTAGATAGTGTCAGAACTGAGGTGAATTTTAGGATGCCCCGCTGGTGTTGGGGCACTGCTTGGAGGGGTGGGAACCCCGCTCCACGTCGGAATCGGTCCCAGAACTTTCAGTCACCTTCGTAGGACGCAGGGGTTAGGATGTGGGCATATCTTTCGGGGGCCACCATTCTACCCACCACGGGTGGCAAAGCCGGGGAGGAAACAAGGAAAGCCAAGCCTGTATGGTGTGCCATAAGGGTGGGTTAGGCTAGGAGGACTTACCCCAGGACACTCTGGGATATCTGTCCAAAGCTGATGTGAAGAGCGCTCGGGGGATCACCAGGAGGCCCCTGCTTTCCAGAGTATTTCATTTTGCTTCGCGTCAGGAGACAAGCAGACGAAGTGCTGAGCCAGAGGGATGGCAGAGCAAACCTCCATCACCTGGAGGAAGCTGGTCCTAGTGGCTCTGGAGTCAAAGCGGGAGGGGCCCTTGAGATGGAGCGAGGACGAGATGAGCAGTTTAAAGGGAATCAGGGGACTTCCCTGGTGGTCCAGGGGTTAAGAATCCGTCTTGCAAGGCAGGGGACGCCAGTTTGAGCCCTGGTCAGGGAACTAAGATCCCACATGCCGTGGGGCAACTAAGCCCACGCTGCAGCTACTGAGGCCACACGCCGCAACTAGAGAGAAGTCCACACACGAAGAGCCCGCGAACTCCAACTAAGACCCGATACAGCCAATAAATAAATACATATTTAAAAAACAAAACAAAACAAACTAAAGTGAATCGGAAATGGTTTGCCTCGAGCCTAGGATTAAACAAACAGTGTGGGGTTAAGCAGAGTAGTGCCAACTCAAGACTCCGGGCAAGGGAGCTAAATCGTGTACAGGAATTTCTTTAAATCTTGCTCTAAGTTTAAAATTTTTAAAGATTATTTAATATTTATGAATTTATAATATGTATTAATATATAATAGACAATATATTAAATTTGAGTACTTATAAACAAAAATTTATAAATAAGTATAAATATTTACATGTTGATATATATATTAAAGTTAATATTGTTAATATTGCTTTCAGTGCTGTCATGCTTGGCTGTTAGGATTTTGTCTGAACCGGGGGAAGGGAAATGACCATTTGCTACCAGATTTCCGTCTCTGTGCAGGTGGCCTCCCTCACGTGCACTTTCCAGGTATGTCTGTGAGGATGTCACCCCAGAGAAGCAAACAGAACGTGTCTAAAACAGAACACCCCCTCTCCCCAAGCCCCCTCCTCCCCTGCATCTGGGACCTGGGTGAATGGCCCCCCACCCATGCTGTTCAGTAGCCTGGGCCAGACAGTGAGGCCCCACGTCCCACGGCAAAGGGGCTCTTCCCGTGCCCACGACTACCCAGATGCTTCTCTCACCTGGAGACCTCCTGTGGCCCTGCTGCCCCATCCCCGCCTCCTTTCAGCTCAGTCACCACATGGGAACACGTCCCTCCCCGGCTCAGAGTCATCAGCCCCCAGATGGAGAGCTTCTGAGAGCCGGCGCCCTCCCGTCCCGGCCTCACCGGTCACTCCAGCTACACAGAACACCAGCAGTCCCTCATGTTCCCCAAGCTCACACTCATGTCACCCCTGGGCCTTTGCACTCTCTCCCCTCCCTCCCCCTCCTCCCCGCCCGCTTGGTTGCTGCTGCTACTATTTGATTTCTGGCTAAGTGGTGGTTTCGTTGCAGAGCACAGAGATCTGGGTAACCCAACAGTACAGGAATCTACAATGGACCCTGCCCGTTGGAAGCGCTGTAAACACCTGTGACATCAAGGCGAGTGACACAGCAGGTGGCCGGAAGGGGCGCGGTGCGGTGGCGGGAGCTTCGGGGGTGATACTGGTGGCCCTGGCCCGCCTGCTCCTTCTGCAGACCCGCCTGGCAGCAGTCTGTCCCCTTCCAGGCACATTCCTGTTCCTTTTCAGCCCCAGCATGTAGGTCTCTGCTGGCCTAGGTCCAGCGGGCTATCACTCCACCTCCTCCCAGCCCCCACTCAGCGAGCACAGACATCCCCAAATCCTCATTCATCCAGCATGGCCCCCTGGGGCCCCCCTCCCCAACGACTCTGAATTCTGCAGTTGTCCTCATCTCCCCCAGACGGTGGGCGCCTTCACCTGTAAAACCTGCAGGATGGGGATGAGATTAAGGTCCTTCCTAGCTCTGAGATGCTTGAATCAGAGACTCACTCTGGGATGGAGGAAGCATGGCCGGCAGGTTTAGTTCAAATCTGTCCAGCTGTGTGACCTTAAGCCGTGTGATAACTCTCAGATATCCACCCCTAATCTCTCTCCACCTTTTCTTTTTTTAGAAAAAATTATTTATTTATTTTTGGCTGCGTTGGGTCTTCATTGCTGTGTGCGGGCTTTTCTCTAGTTGCGACGAGCGGGGGCTACTCTTCCTTGTGGTGCGCAGGCTTCTCACTGCGGTGGCTTCTCTTTGTTGCGGAGCACGGGCTCTAGGCACGTGGGCTTCAGTTGTTGTGGCTAGCGGGCTCAGTAGTTGTGGCTCGCGGGCTCTAGAGCGCAGGCCCAGTAGTTGTGGCGCACGGGCTTAGTTGCTTGGTGGCATGTGGGATCTTCCTGGACCAGGGATTGAACCCGTGTCCCCTGCAATGGCAGGCAGATTCTTTACCACTGTGCCACAAGGGAAGTTCCCTAATCTCTCTCTCCCTCCCTCCCTCCCTCCCTCCCTCCCTCCCTCTGTCTCTCTCTCTCTCTCTCTCTCTCTCTCTCTCTCTCTCTCTCTCATAATTCCTGACTTGCACAGGTGTTCTGGGAAGCTGAGAGAACGGAAGTGAAGTGTCTAGTATATCATTGGTACTAACTAAACAGCAGCTGTAATTACAATCATTATAAGAATCCTGAGCTATTTCAACACCACCATTAAAGGGGGGGCACTTTAAAAGTTCAAAACCATTTAAGGTGAATCAGGTACAGTGCACACTGCCACTGTCTCCCAGGGTGAATTACTTGCCCTGAAAGGGGTGATCGGTAGGGATTATTAACTTGCAGAGGGAAATAAGTTTCAAAGAACCGCAACAGCACGTCTACTCTTAATTAGGTGCCATTGTTCTCTGTTCACCTAGAAAGAACTAGCTCCTGGGTGTGCAGGGGTGGGGTCGCTTGCAAAGGGGGAAATAGCTTAGAGGGTTCCTGCAGGTTAGGAGGAGGGAGGGACTGCGGTGGGGAAAGACGTCAGGAGAAAACACTGCTCTCCTCCAGGGGTGGGTGCTCCCGCAGTGCCGGCGTCGCCCTCCCAAGTCACCTGTGCTCAGCATCTCCTCTTCCTGGGACATCGGCGTGTTTCAGACACAGGACAAGGCTCTGTGAGGTACACGGTTTGCAAGCCCTGTGTCTCCCACCGACTGGCACCCGAGGTGACAGGCACCCTGAGCTTGGGCTGCAAAGCGAGCTGCTGGAATGGCAATCGGGCGGCCCCAAGCACAAGCTGATGGGGCCAGTGGTTCGGAGGCGCTTCTGTCCCTTTCACCGATTTCCGGGTCCTCCACTTTCAGGGCCATTCTTCTGGCACCAAGTCCCTTATCCGTCTCCTCGGGCCAACTTCGTGGCTTCCCAGGGAGGGGACGCCCGTCCTTTTCAGGGCTCGACACACCTGTGCCTCCCTGTCGGGGCCTCTCCTGCTGCCCTGTCATTGCCCCATTGCAGCTCTGTCAGCCACACCAGGCTGCGGGCCCCTGGAGCCCAGGCACTGTGTCTGCAGCCCCCGGCCCCAGCCCTCGATAGATTCCAGGGATCAGAGAGGGTTTCCCCAAGGGAGTGGCATTTAAATTGATATTTGAAATATAAGATGACTGGGGAGAAGTTCTGAGCAAAAGAACAGAAAAGGCTCCAAAGTGAAATTGAGAATGGGGGTTCAGCAGGGAAAGACATTGGGGGTGGCGGGAGTGTGGAGTTGGCAGGGTGGGGCTGGGAGAAAGGAGAGCCTGGGCCCTGGTCCAAAAGCTATGGACAGTCATTGCAGGTGACAGACGCTTGGCCCGTTCAGGAGAGAAGCACTTGAAGCATCAGAGGATTGGGGTGTGGGGCAAGTCTGGTTCCAGGTCCCGCAAGCACAAGAGGCCCTGCTAAGGGGCTGTTTTCCTATCTTAGCTTATCGGCCTTGCAGCACATGGCGTGCAGGATCTTTGTTCCCTGACCAGAGACTGAACCCCGGCCCTCGGCAGTGAAAGCTCAGAGTCCCAACCACTGGACCACCAGGGAATTCCCGGGGCTGGTTTTCAAGCAGGCAAGAGACAGGACTGTCCCTGCCTCCTGAGTCTAAGATTCAAAGATTCTACAAGTCCAGATCACTGTACACACTTGGCTGTGACCCAGACTCCATCCTGGGGACCCCATGTGGCATTAGGAGAGCCCCTGAGAGCATTTCCTGGCTTGAGGGCGTTGGGGGGCTTCAGAGCAAATCCCAGGGAACTAAACTCCAAGTCTCTTTGCTTGGACCACCCCGCTGCTCTGGTCCAGTGAGGGTCTCTGCTCAAAGGGAAACATCAGAAACATTTCCTTAACCTGAAAGGAAACCTCAAATCCCCCAGGGCTTCTCCCCCCCGGGGGTCTCCCTGGGGGTCTCAGTACATCCAAGTGGCATTTTTTCTTTCCTTTCTGTCCCTGTGACCCGCCTACCACATCAAACCTCAGGTGCTGGAGTCCTTGAATTAAGACCGGCGACTTTGCCACATTTAAAAGGAAATGAAATTGGTTTTAAATTAACACAGTTACGGGTTTTATGAAGATCACACACTAAAGCACATAGCACACGTTAGTTCTCTCAGCTTCCAGGAAAATAAAAACACCCCAGGGGCCTCTGCTTTGCCAGTTCCCCGAGAGAGAGGAGAAGGGAGAGCAAAGGACCAGGAATGCTTGTTCAGCGTAAGATTCCAGGAAAAAGCAAGTTGATTCCAGCCTGCCTGCACCGAGCGGCAGCTGGGTCTGTGGGGCTCTGGGATTCAGACCTTCCTGTGACCCATGGGAGCTGCTCAGTTGCTCAGGTTGCAAAGGGCCTGGGTCGACCGCTGCCTGAGCTGCTGGTGGCCTCCTCGTGGCGAGGTTAGACGCCGCCCGGTGACGAGCCCACCTGTGTAGGGCCCTGAATCTCTGCACCTTCTCCCCAGCATATCCTGCGATACTCACCCTTCTTCCTTTCTCCTCCTCCCGACCTCTAAGGCTCAGGTCACATATCACTTGCTCAGTGGCAGGTGCCCATCTTCTTGTATCACCCAGGACTGGGGAGCGAAGGGACGGTGGTGACCAGTCAGTGTACATCGTTAATCCTCGTAGACCCGGAGGGAAGGGAGGTAATGGGGGTGAACGGTCGGTCACTCCATGGACCAATCTCCTGTGGCCAGGGAGGCAGGTCACAGGAAACACTCACAGGGCCCAGGGACCACCCTAGTGTGCCAGAGCCGCCTGTGAACCGAGTGGGCCACCCAACCTACAGATGTTCAAACGGACAAAGCCATCACCCAGCCGAGAGTCTGGGCTGGTACATTGATTGACTGGTTCCCAGTACCTTTGCACAAAGGCACATGTGGATTTTCACAAGCAAGCATGTGGCAGTATTTGTGTGTGCACTTAGATGTCAGGCAAGTAAAATTTCCTCATCTAGTGCTGAAATTGCCACTGCATCTTAAATACATAACCAAGACGTGTAAGGACCAACAATATTTTCTTTGCAACCCCTTGGACCTTCACCTTGGCAGTCCCTGAAGCTTGTAACAATGTGAACACCTGGGTTTTGCTGCAGCAGAAAGCACCTTTGTGCCTCAGTAAAGAAAGAAGGGTTCCAGGCTGTCCAGGTCCACTAGGAGAGTCAACCTCAAGGCTGGTGTGCGCCTGGCCATAACCACCTGTTCACTGTGTAGACCATCTCACGATGACCCATCAGACACACTGGCAGTCGGTCCACTGCAGGAGGCTTGCCTAACAGCTAGTTTCTGTGTGCCAAGCACTGATTAAGGATTATTCACGACAATCGTGATAGCAACCATCTCGTGTAAAGAGGTCCTTTGTCCCAGCAACACTATACAGATGCAGAGATGATCCCACTGACAATAGGAACTCAAGCACCAGAGAGGTTTAGCAATTACCCAAGGACACAAAGCGAACAGGATAGCGGCAAACCCAGGAGTCAAACTTCAGTGTCTTTAGCTCTATACCCCTCTGCTCCACTGCCCTTTCCATCATGATTCAAGACGACCCACCAGGAGGGAGGGGAAGAGAGAGAGAGAAGAGGAGTGTAATTAAAGCCCCATGGGTGGGGTGGGTACTTAAGAAAGATGCTTCACAGCCGGTTGACACAGTGGAGATATTCTGCAGGCGCACGTGGACATGAAAATAAAACCAGCAGAAACACAGGTCTCCTTATCCCCTAAAGAAATTATCTGGAGGGCTTTCCCCAGGGAAATTCAGACAAAGAAATAAAAGGACAAAAGTTAAGGAAGACAGAAACTGCTGAATTTACCGTTGCGTCACCCTGGGAGCTGAGGGAAATGCCATTTTTTTATGCCTGATTTACAAACTGTGATTTTTTTTTTTTTTTTTTTTTTGCGGTACGCGGGCCTCTCACTGTTGTGGCCTCTCCCGTTGCGGAGCACAGGCTCCGGACGCGCAGGCTCAGCGGCCATGGCTCACGGGCCCAGCCACTCCGCGGCATGTGGGATCTTCCAGGACCGGGGCACGAACCCATGTCTCCTGCATCGGCAGGCGGACTCTCAACCCCTGTGCCACCAGGGAAGCCCTCAAACTGTGGTTTTTATTAACCAAAGAAAAACACATTGAGATCAGACATGGTACCTGTGAAACAATCCTTGCGTATGGACCTCCAAAAATAGTGAAGGATAATGAAATACAGAAACTCAAAGAATCTGCTGACGAAACCTAACTCATATGTGTAAAATGACAAGGTGAGAAATACAAACTCCTTTTTAAAGAAAAAACATTTTTTTAAAATCAAAGGAGATTTTTCCACTGGAATTTTTAACAAAGCAGACTCAGGAATGAGTGAAGGGGACGGTGGCGGATGCTAACGCGTAGAGACGTGGATCACAAAGGTCGGGATCCAGAATGTGAAGGAGCCTCCCCCGGGTCTGATTGTTGAAAGTTAACGGCAGGCTGTGAGGTTTGGAGTCTGCCAAGCTGTGACAGCCACCCTGGCACCCAAGGCCTTGCAGGTGACCTCCACCCACCTCCCCAGCCTCTGGGAGCCGCCCTGCCCCGCCTGCATTAACGGCGGGCTCTCAGGCCTCATCCTCGGCAAGACCTGGACTTGAGACCCGGCCGAGCAGAGCAGGACACAGGCCCAGAGCCCAGCTCCGGAGGACGGGGGGTCGGGGGCAGGGTTCTGTTAGCCCAGGGGCGATAGGAAGCTATGCGGCCTCAGTTTCCCCAGGGCAGGTGATAACAGCCTCCACCTCACAGGGGTGTGAAGGGCTTAAATGAATTATTTCACAGGTGGTCCCTCAGACAGTGGCTCGATCACTATCACCACAATCACCACCAGTTTACTCACGTCTGAATAGGTTTCGACATTTACTTTTTGCAAAATCAGCCAGGTAAACAGAGGTGTGGAGTACAGACTCTCCGCCAGCGCCCTTGTCACCTTCCCGCCACACACACAACAGGTAACCAGCGTTTCCTGGTTTCTAGCTTCCGTATCCTCCCAGGATTTAGAGACGAACACCAAGCCCCCTTGTGTAGGATGGTAACTTGCTGTATTCGCTTTCTGTTCCTCTGTGCTGAATCCCACGAACCTGGCAAAGATGCGCACGTTGGTTATCTCACAGCTTCTGCGGCTGGGAAGCCGGCTCAGTGGGCCCTCCGGTCGGGTCTCACAGGAGCCACCAAGGTGCCCGCCAGGCCAGGGTCCGGCCTCAGGCCCGCTCAGTGCTCTGTGGTTGCAGGACTGGCGTCCCGTCTTCTTCCTGGGTGTCAGCGGGGGGTGTTCTCAGCTCCCAGAGGCCCCTGCAGCTCTCATCCCGCATCCCCTGCAGACCCTCTCAGCTCGGCAACCTATTTCCCCAAAGCCAGTGAGGGAGGGTCTCCCACTTCCTCTGCCCAGAGGGAGTCTTAGGCAAGGGGGTATAACCAAGGGCGTGACATCCTGAAACCTTTGACAAATGACTATCCTGATCCCAGGACGGCCACTGTCTCCATATTCTGGGGAGAAGCGAGGCCCAGGGCATACCTACACCCAGGGAGAGGGGATGAGCCAGGGCAGACCCAGCGGGGGTCACCTTGGGTGTGTCCCTCTGCGGTCACACTATGCAGGGTTCTACACCGTGAGTTTCTTTTTCATCTACATTCTTTTGACGGTTCCCCAAGTCACACCTACCCTCCAAAGAAAAAGACGTGATCCATGAAGAGATAGCCGAATATGTTGCAGGCTCTGCATGGCCCCTTGAACAAGAATAGGGGCTGGTGTGTGTGTGTGTGTGTGTGTGTGTGTGTGTGTGTGTGTGTGTGTGTGTGTGTGTGTGTGTGTGTGTGTGTGTGTGTGTGTGTGTGTGTGTGTGTCTGATGGGGATCTCAGTGGCCCCCAAACTTCCAGCTCCTAAATTCCGGGATTCCAAGTTACTGGTTTCTGGTCTGGGATGTAAACACCTTCCCTCCCCATGTGCAGAACTTGTTTTCATGCTATGCTTTGTGTTCTAAAGACACTGATGTACTTAAGTAGAAAGGATGACTCACTACCCAGAAGACATGGCGTCCTACAGATAGTGCAAGCTACCGACAGCACGAGTCCCACGTGGACGGCTCAGCCCCTCAGCCCAAACCCCGCTCACCTGGCTGTCACAAAGCTGGTCCCTCAGCCATCCGGCAGCCCCGGCTCTCCTGCCCCTGAAGGGCCTGGGTGGGGGCTGGGTGGGTGTGGGCTGCAGAGGAGGAGGCCCCCTGGGGCCCATGTCAGAGGGTCCCTGCTCTCACCAGGTGGTGTCTTGTGACATAGGCAGTGGGTTCCCCGACATGGGACACGTTCACATAGAGGGGAGGGGGATCCCTAGAGCTTTTCTTCTTTATCTTTCAAATACAAATGTCAACACACAGGGAAATGCACAGATCTTAGGAGTATAGTCCTATGAGTTTGGACAGACGTACACACTCATAGAATCCACACCTCAATAAAGATCTAGAATATTCCCACCACCCCAGAAAGTTCCCTCGTGCCTCTTCAATCCCCTCCACCCCGACCCCTGCAGAGGCAACCACTGTTCTGAGTTCTGTCCCCATAAATTAGTTTTGCCTGGTCTGGGAACTTCACATAAGTGCAATAATGCAGTACGTACCCTTTTGTGTCTCGTTTCTTTCATTTGACATAATTTCTGGGAGATTCCTCCATATTCTTGTGAGTATATTTAGATCTTTTCTTAATTATGTTAAAACTTTATGATCTATTGAGTATAAAGTTGTATAATCTCATGGTTCTGCGAGTCTAATATGAACAGATACTTGCAAATGTAAGATCTGAAAGCACCTTAATGCTGTACCAATTGTCAACAGAAAATCTCAGATCGGAGCGTTACAAGACCTTCAAAATCTACGTGTCCAGACTGAACTTACCCTCACCAAAAAATCCGATGAGCGACACTAACATCCCAACCAGGGTGTCCACTCTCCACCAAGGACCAAGCAGGTGTCGTTCTAGTCTGACCATCAGCCAGAGCAGGATGAGAAAGGCACACACCTGGCTCCCAGGTGTAGTGGACCCACTTACCTCACCTGTACAATGGGAACAATACCATCTTCCCCAATTACCTCGACCAAGAATATGATAATGTCGGGAGAGCCAATGGCGTGGAAGGGCTTTTACAGAGCATTAGAAGTCATAGATTCTACTCGTCCACGCATCTGTTCATGGAACAAATGTTTGCTCAGTGTTTATAGGGTGTCAGGTGCTGCACTAAGAAGACAGACCCTGACTGGGATTTGGGACAGAGACAGAAATAAGGGGCTACGGCGGCCAAAGGAGGGGCCGGGGATCCCCACCTGGTGGGAAGGTTGTGCTTTGTGAAGGTGGGGATGTGAAGATGAGCCTTGAAGAGAATGCCAGGAGTTTTCCCAGCTTGGAGAGAAGTGGATGGACTGAGGACCAGAGAGAAGCAGATTGCAGGGACTGGAGGTTGTTGGTGGGAGGGCGGGGGAGAGGGGAAAGAGCGCGGCGTCTGACACTGGGGTTTCCACCGAGGATTATCCGGGCAGTGGTGGATGGCGTCAGGGCTGCACTGCGAGGGGCTCTCAAGCCCCCTTTGGGTGGGGAGTCACTTGTTCGTGTGGGATTGGATCCCAACCCAGGGAACAACCTCAGGAGGGTCTCTTGCATGAATAAATGAAGAGGTCTCAGCGGCAGGGAGAGATTTAGGGTAGATTCAGGCATTCTCAGCCATGGGCCAGACAGCGGGGACCACACAGGAGGAGCGGGGTTGGCTGGGTGGGGTGGGAGAGGGGTCCCAGGAGGGGCCACAGGAGGGAGGTCACAGAGGCGCAGCCAGGGGGCTTTGAATCGGCGCTGGCTCAGGCTCAGGCTGCCCTCACCACCTCATTTCCCTCCTCCCGGCCTCCCCAGCGTCCCTAAGTTTCAAATAAGGGACGTCTGGGCAGGATGATTTCCAAAGGCACTGCCTTGCTCTGTGTGCCATCTCTGACTTTGTTTTTTTCTTTTAAGAATTTTTTGATGTGTGGGACTTCCCTGGTGGCACAGTGGTTAAGAATTTGCCTGCCAATGCAGGGGACATGGGTTTGAGCCCTGGTCCAGGAAGATCCCACAAGCCGCGGAGCAGCTGAGCCCGTGCACCACAACTACTGAGCCTGTGCTCTAGAGCCCATGAGCCACAACTACTGAGCCCGTGTACCACAACTACTGAGCCCGTGTGCCACAAATACTGAGCCCATGCGCCACAACTACTGAGCCCATGCGCCACAACTACTGACCCCACGTGCCACAACTACTGAAGCTCGTGCACCTAGAGCCCGTGCTCCACAACGAAGAGTAGCCCCTGCTAGCTGCAACTAGAGAAAGCCCACACGCGGCAATGAAGGTCCAACACAGCTAAAAAAAAAAAAAAAGATTTTTTTGATGTGGCCCATTTTTAAAGTCTTTATTGAATTTGTTACAATATTGCTTCTGTTTTATGTTTTGGTTTTTCGGCCCCTAGGCATCTTAGCTCCCCAACCGGGAATCGAACCTGCACCCCCTGCACTGGAAGGTGAAGTCTTAACCACTGGACTGCCAGGGAAGTCCCCCCATCTCTAACTCTTTACGGCTGTATATATATATATATATTTTTTTGCATTACGCGGGCGTCTCACTGCTGTGGCCTCTCCCGTTGCGGAGCACAGGCTCCGGACGCGCAGGCTCAGTGGCCACGGCTCACGGGCCCAGCAGCTCCGCGGCATGTGGGATCTTCCCGCATCGGGGCATGAACCTGCGTCCCCTGCATCGGCAGGCGGACTCTCAACCACTGCGCCACCAGGGAAGTCCTGGATTTTTTTTTAAACGAATCTAATGATTATGAAGCAGAGTGCAGCAATATGAGAGTCAAAAACAGC
Organism: Grampus griseus; assembly: GCF_964374135.1. Taxonomy (NCBI): domain Eukaryota; kingdom Metazoa; phylum Chordata; class Mammalia; order Artiodactyla; family Delphinidae; genus Grampus; species Grampus griseus. The sequence continues at coordinate 98,266,803 of NC_139005.1, forward strand.
CTAAGAAGATACCAAGTCTATTATCGACCGAATAAATAAATCCACAAGAAGTACATTCATATTCTCATCAGCTGCATTGTGGATACCGCAGTTTCAGAGGGGAAGGTTCTGGAAATCAAGAGACAATGACAAGCTCTCTTTCTTTGTCTCACGCACATGCGCACGCACACACACACACAGATGATCTTATCGACTCAGCCACTTATGGGCAGAATGATGCTGGGTAATTCATTTCATGTCTCCGAGCGTCAGTTACCTCATCAGAGGGCTGGGGATAAGAGCAGATGTGGAGGCCACAAGGGTGGTCGTTAATCAGACTAAACTTGTGAACCCAGGAAAGCACTAGAGTCTGCCGGGCACACGGTAAGAGCTGAATAAATATTAGCAACCATCAGCTAAACCATCAGTTAAAATCCTCATTCTAAGTAGAGACGCCATGCATGTTGTTACCTGAATTCTGTGCTCACCCATTTCCACCACCTCCCCTGCCCCATCCCTCTCCTCTCCTCTCCGTCTGCTTGAGATTTTATCATTTTCTCTTGTTGGATTGCTCTAGTTAATAGCAGGGCTGGGTTTAAAGCCTTGTTAGTAATGATCAGAATCTTAAAGTGATCCTGTTTACTAAAAGTGACTAGAGTGATCTTACAGCCCACATCTTCTGGATTTTCTCGAGGAGGGAGGTCAGGGAGTGGGGCACAGCGGGGCCGAGTCCAGGGGGCCTCCGAGCCGCATCTCTGCATCCGGGTAGCAATCCCGCCCTTCCCAGGGTGGAGGGGATACCCTTTGACTCTCCTTCCAACTCCGGTCACTGGTCTCTCAGAGTCATTTGGTTACACTTTTCAGTACTTCATTTGGCCCTTTATGAGGAAGGCCCATGCTGCTCAGGGTGCTTTGTACTCCCGCACGCCCTGCCCCTTGGGGCCCCCCGACCGCGATTGACGGTTGACGGGAGCCCCTTCCGTCTCCATGAGGATAGCACTTGGTGCTGTTCTCAGACCCAAGGTCAGGGAGCACCGTAGGTTCCTGTTGGGGCGGGTGGGGCAAAGGACGGCCCCTCGGGTGATGTGGTGGCCTCCACTTCCCACCCATCAGATAAGACCTCAGTCAAGAAGGACAGGACAGTCGTGATAAGGGGGTTTACTGATGGACAGCACATTATTCTCACAAAGCTTCGCATGCACCCTGGAAGGCAGCCTGGACAGGAATGATCTCCTCTTTATAAATGAGAACTCGAGGCTGACGGACTGTACGTGGCATATTCTGTATGACATAGTTGACCTGCCACGTCACCACTAACTTGTGCCACTCCCGGTGTGGGAGGGAGGGGCCTTGCCGCGTGGAACTGACTGGGCTGCAGCCACAGGCGTCCATCAGGGGACCGGCTGGTTTGCGGGTAATGGACAAAGATAGCCATGAGCATTGTTCATTTCAGGGAAGCCTTGTCTCTGGCCACAAATAAACTGTTGCTTCTTCATTTTGCTCACAGACTGCTGTTTCCTGGGCCAATGTTTCCTTTTTTTTCTTGGAAAGTTTGGGGGGTGGGTGGTGACATTTTCAGCTGCTATCTTCACGCATCATTCTTAGTCACCGTGGGCAGCCTAGCAGCCAGCAGAAAGCCTTCCCACCACCTGGGGCTGGTTATTCCCGAATCCCGGGCACTGGCTCCCCTACCGGCTGGGGACAAGCGCGTGCTTCTTCTCCAGGGCCCCAGGAGGACAGGGGCCAGAGCGGCACCTCCCAACGCAGGCTCAGGGCGAAGCCACGCCCAGAGTGACCCCTGGCCTCAGGAGACCCACCATCAGCTCCCTCACTACCTGGAACATTCTCTAGAACTGGAAATAGCAGAGTCAGGTTCCTAAACATTCAAAATAGATGCTCAGACCCAAACCTTGAGACTCACACACAGAACTCCCAAGAGGGCCCCTCCCGGCTCCTACTCTGAGCATTTATTTTTATTTTGGAGATAAGTTAACGGCTTGATCCTCTCACGGACGGCAGATTTCCCAAGCAACAGGTACCTAACGTGCTACCCTGCACTCCTGCTCTGGAAGACGTGAAAGCACCGAGTGGGCGACTGTAGCAGGTGCATCCTGAGGTACCGTTCGGTCTCCGCGGTCCACGTTCCCAGAATCCTCGGCGTACGTCATGATGAAAGAAGTGTACATAATGGATAGAGTTTTATAATTCATTTCTCAGCCCCCAGCAAACCAAACCTTTCTACAGATATTATTGTGATTTCAGGGCCTTTACACTCCCTCGTCTTCTCTCTCCCTGCTCTTTTTTCTTTTTTGTCTTCCTAGAGAGACAGTTTGGTCCCTCGAAGGGAGCCCTGGAATTGGGTACCACATCTCGTATAAACGGTGTGACTTTTGAGTCGTCACCTGACTGCTCCAGGCTTGTCTGCTTTTCTGTGAAATAGAGATCCGTGCATCCACCAGTATTTATCGAGCAGGCACTGTGTGCCAGGAGCCCTTCTGGTCCCTGAGGAAGTGGAGAGAAGCAGGGCTGAGCTGCTCTCACGAACAAGAGAGCAAACGCAGGCTGTCGGGCATGCAGCGTGCTCTGAGGAATTACGAGGCAGGAGGCATGTTAACCGTGACGGGGAGGGTGGGGGGCTTTGGAGTGGTCAGGGCGGTCTCAGTCCTGGGGATGCCTGAGCAGAGACCTAAAGAGAAGGAAGGGTCCTCACGGGATGCTGGGGAAGACCCATCCAGCTGGGGGGACCAGTGAGGGCAGGGCCTGCGGCAGGGGAGCGGGCCCTGGGGATGGCAGAGAATCCCCGAGGCCAGAGTGGCTGGAACCTGGCAGCATCTCATCCAGACAGCAATGCCCCAAGGGACAAGGGAACCGATGTGTCCCTTTCTATAGGAGCGTCTTGGTCTGCGCAGGCTGCTCTAACAAAACACCAAAGCCGGGGCGGCTGAAACAACAGACATTTATTTTCTCCAGTTCTGGAGGCTGGGGGTCCCAGAGGAGGGTGCCAGCGTCCTATTCAAAGCAACCCATTAGGTGGCACGTGACGTCCGTGTGTCTGGCTACCCATGGGACTCCGATTGCGCACGTGTCGGAACTTTCCAGCACATCCTAGACGCCTCAGAAGCTCTTTTCTAAGCCTTCCATTCCCTTTTCTCCGTGTGTCCCTGGATACTTTATGGAAATGCGCCTTCCAGTTCGTGAATCCTCTCTTCAGCTGTGGACGATGTGCTACTAAACCATCTATCGAGCTCTGGGTGTTAGTTACGGAGTTTTCCAACTCTAGAATTTTCATTTGGTTTGTTTCATAAATTCCTGTTCTCTGGTAAAATTCTCCATCGTTACCTAGATTCCTGAACATATTAATCACATGTATTTTGATTTTCACATCTGATGACTCCAGTTTCTGGATCAGCTGTGGGTCTGTTTCTATGAGTCAATGTTTTTCCTTCTGCTCCTGTTTCTTTATAGACCTGGTGATTTTTTTTTTTTAATTGAATGCCAGACATCGTGTAAAAACTTCAAGGACTCTGTGTTCCCCCAGGAAGAAGATGCTTTCGGTCTCGGCAGGTAGTTAGATCGGGATTGAGCTGCTTTGTGGCTGTGGCTTGGTCTGTTTGGAGTTTACCCTTTCCCTTAGGCCTCCCTTATACCTCTCCGCACATGCCTGTCCCTTGGTTCAGGAAGAGGTCACATCACTGCCTGCCTGATGTGCCCTACCTGTCTCACCTCTGAGCTCAGCACACTAGCCTCCCACGCCCCTGGCTGCTGGCTGTCTCTCCCACAGGGCCTTTGCATGTCCCTCCTTCCGATCTCCCGCCTTCACACCTGGTCAGACTCCTCTTTACTCCCTGACCACAGCAGCTCCGGTGGGATTTCATTTTCTCCTGTTCGGGTCAGGTTGGCTCTCCTTGGTGACCCTCCCTCCCAAGTGCCTTCTGTCTTCCACATTGCTTTACTTGTCTGTCTGTCTCTCCCCTAGACTGTCGGCTCCTTGGGGACAAGGACCATCCTGTTGTCGCTGCAGGTGGGTCCCTGCACCGGGCAGAGCGCTTGCCACGTTAGCGCTCACAGGGTATTCACTGAGGAAGCACGTGAACAAGTGAGCCGTGAGCCAGGTGGTGATGTAGAGAGAGAAGGGAAAGGGAGGGGAGGAGATGGAGAGGAAGGGGGGAGGGGAGGGGAGGGGAGGGGTGGAGGGGAGGGGAGAGGTGGAGGGGAGGGAGGAGGGGGAGGGGAGGGGAAGGGGGAGGGGAGGGGAAGGGGGAGGAGGGGGGAGGGAAGGGGAGGGGAGCAGACGGAGGAGGTGGGGAGGAGAGGGGAGGGACGAGGAGGGGGAGGGGAGGGGAGGGGAGGAAGAGGGGGGAGGGGGGAGGGGATGGAGGAGGGGGGAGGGGAGGGGAGGAAGAGGGGGGAGGGGAGGGGAGGGGATGGAGGAGGCGGGAGGGGAGGGGAGGAGTAAGGAGCATAAACCCTCCTGAAGATACCCTGGCCCAGCTGGTGGGGGAAGGATGGACCTTGCTGTCCAGCCTCTGAGGTTGCAGCCACACTCCTCCTACCCCCGGGGAAGGCACCCTTTGGCGGGATTTGCAGGGACAGGTGGCAGCAGCAGCTGCACAAGGTTGCTCTTGGCTGCAACTCCCGGTGTAGGGCTCGTCAGCGTCCTTGAAGAGGAGCACGAGAAGAAAACCGGCCCTGGGCCGGGGGTTGCCGGGTTCCATGGGGACGAGGGGTGAAGCGTGCAGGCTGCCTGGATTCCGGGAGAAACTCTGCAGCCCTCGGGGAAGGGAGGCTCTACGCAGGAGTTCAGTCCAGTTTCCACTTGGATGGGTCTTCTAGAACCTTCTGCAGAGCCAGGGGTGGCATTCTCAGCAAAGCACGAGACCGTCCCAAACACGTGGCTGCCCCTAATCCTTCCCAACTGTTCTCTGTGACTGATAACCCTGCTCTTTTCTCGGGTCCCGTTGAAAGAGTCTTAATTAGGTTCCTGATGTTACAGTCCTTCTGGAATAAGGGGTGGGACCCCGTCCTCCCCTCCCACCCTGCCCCCCACATTTGTAGGGGCTGAGAACACACCCCTTTAGCCATGAACGCTGGAAGCTCCAGGGCTTCCCCCTCCATGTCTTTTCCTCTATTCTTTGTGCCTTTTCTCCAAAACTGCCCACAACCAAACTTGATGTTTTTCTCCCATCAATTCTGCTTCCCTTCTGCTCTTCCCACTTCAGTAAATGGAGTTCCACCCACCCAATTACTCACACCAGAGTCATCATGACAAATCCCCTCCCTCTACCCCCTCCCCCCCCCCACACACAGCTCCACTGGGTCCTAAATGACACTGGGATCCGCCTGCTTCCCTCCATCCTCGCAGCCACCCCTCCCCCAGCACATGCTGCCATCCTGCTTCCTGTCCTACCCCCTTGTCCAATCTGGCCCTGCTCACTGCAGCCAGAAGGATCTTGTTGAAGGCCCAGGAGGGCCTTAGAAGAGGCCTGTGCAGATGAGATCACGCTTCAGAGCTTGGACCTTCCACAAACTCCCGAGGACACCCCGATGCCCACCACCGGCCCCCCCTGCCCAGGCCCCTGTAAACATCCTTCCTTCCACCCAGCTTGGCTCCGGCCTCATCTCTCCCTCCACTCTACAAAAGGCTTTCTGTGTTTTGTTTTTTTCCCAATGAATCCTTACAATCCTGGGGGGGTTGGGGGGAGCGCTGTGATCATACCCATTTTGTGGATGAGGAAACCGAGGCTGAGTGATAAACACACGTAGCAAGGTGGCAAGTTAGTAAGTGGTCAAGATGAGATTCAAAAGACTCAAGCCCCGTTCCCCAGCTTAGGGCCCCAGGGCTGAGCCACCGTGGTCTAGTCTATGGTGGGCACATCCCTGCCTGCCAGCCTACTGCCCTCTGCCTGTTTTGTTTTACAGGTGGTCCTTGAGGCCCTACTATGTGCCTGGCGCAATCACAGGCACTGGACAACTTGAATGCCAGTCACTCCAACAGACTCTCCCGTCTGACTAGGACTCCACGTGCTTCCTCCATCTCCTGGTCAGTTTGTAATTGGCGTTGGTTTGCTCGACTCCAACTGTGTGTCTCCCTTCTAGACTGTATGCTCCAGCCAGCCACAGCCAGATGTCTGGATGCCACGTACACAGTAGGCACAGGATGAGTGAGTGAATGAATGAATGCACCCTCGGTGTCCCCGTGCACATACCCCTGCAAAACCCTCAGTGTGTGGAATAGAGCTAAAGGGTCGCTTCAGAATGATTTTTGATGAAATATACCTTATTTTTCCACCGAACCGATCATGGCTGTGATCTCAATGGTAACAGTTTTGAAGGCCTTGAATCGGTGGGAAGTCCCCAGTGAGCAGTTCTCAACACCCTGGGCCCTGTCCCCAGACCCCCGAGGCACCTTCTCAGAGTCACACGCCCAGCCCGGGCTGAGAGCGCCTGCCTTAGCCAAGCAACTTGCACCTTTTCTCAGTTAACAAGCATCGTGGGAGTCCTTGGTGAGAAGCTGGGGGAATGGGGATGAAGCGCCCAGATATGCCAGCCAGGACCAGAGCCGAGCGGCCGAGCAAGGCCTGTGAGCCCTGCTGTCCAGTCAGGGCCATTTGCCCCACGGACACCGTGGTGGACAGCACTGAGGTCGGGCCAGCTCCCTGAGCTGCGTGCACTCTGCTACATACTGGGCGTGTGGCTCTATGAGTTTCCTGTAGCTGCTGTAAGAAATTTCCACAGACTTGGGGGCTTTAAACAACACGAACTTCTTATTTTATAGTTCTGAAGGTCACAAGTCCTAAAATCAAGGTGTCAGCAGGGCTGTACTCCTTCCGGAGGCTCTATAGGAGAATCTTTTTCCTTGCTTCTTTTCCCAGCATCTGGAAGAAGTGACCTGCATTCCTTGGCCCATGGCCCCTTCCTGTTGTTTTTTTTTTTTTTTTTTTTGCGCTAGGCGGGCCTCTCACTGCTGTGGCCTCTCCCGTTGTGGAGCACAGGCTCCGGACGCGCAGGCTCAGCGGCCATGCCTCACGGGCCCAGCCGCTCCGCAGCATGTGGGATCTTCCCGGACTGGGGCACGAACCCGTGTCCCCTGCATCGGCAGGCGGACTCTCAACCACTGCGCCACCAGGAAGCCCCCTTCCTGTTCTTAAAGCCAGAATCATAGGATCTTCCATCTTCCAATCTTCTCGTCTCTCCCTCTTCTCTCTCTCTCTCAGCACATCTTCTCTGTCTCTGACCCTCCTGGTTCCCTCCTCCCCTTATAAGGACCTTTGTGATTACATTGGGTCCACCTGGATAATTCAGGCTAACCTCCACCTCAAGACATTTAATTTAATCACACCTGCAAAGTCCCTTTTGCCGCGTAAGGCAACATATTCACAGGTTCAGGGATTAGGGTGTGGTTATCCTTGGGGGGAGGGCACTATTCTGCTCACCCGAGGGGCCTTGGCAAGGAACTGGCCACTCTGTGCCTTGTGTCACATCTGGAAAGTGGTGCAGGGGGAACAATGACAGCAGTAATAGTAATAATACCTACCTCACTGAGCCATGAAGACTGAATTCCTATACAAGTACGTACAACAACATCTGACTAATAAATGCTTAATAAATGTTGACTATTTAATATATTTTAGTAGCGATATTAGCGCTGTGCCAAAAGACCTATGAGCTTTAATGGCCTATGGATGTTTTTGAGACTGAAGACAATTCATAGATGTCGGAACACAAAAAGAAAGTGACAAGCTCAAAATAATAATTTAATTGAAATACAATGTGTGGCTCAAAAAGGAAAGACGGCAGCTCCACAGAAAACAGCAGGAATTTATAGAGGTCAACAAGGAGAGGAAAGATGCTCAAAAGCCTTGACAATCAAAAGAAAATGCAAAATAACAAAGAAGGTTCACCGGCAGAAATCAGAACATGTCGTGGGTTGGACAGAATGAAGACAGAAGGTCGCAGCTCCGCTGGGGCCGGTAGGCTGCACAGCCCCCAGGAAGGTTTCTACCTCCGGGTCTCAGGTTAAAAAAGTGGGAGACACGGTAAGTCCCCTAGGAAGACACCTGCCCCTGGAATTCTCCCGCAGATCCAGACCACCCCAGGCTGGGAGAGGATACTGGTGGACACACACCCTGGGTATGATTTGGCATGTGGAAAGAGGCCAGATGAGATGTATTTATAGGTACATGGATGGATGTAAAGAAACATCAGGGTTGGTGAGAAAGTGAGAAACAGAACGAGATATATAAACATCATGGACGTAAGTTAAAAATACGAGCTCACGAGCGGCGATACTGATTTCCCGAGAACACAAAGACATAAACACGTGAGCATGATTGCCTGTTGTTGGGGATGGCACTACCCTGTGGGGGTGGGAGGGAATGAATGCATGAGTGAGCAAATGAATGAATGAACAAATGAATGGGGAAAAATGGACATCCACTCTGGGACGTGGCCACATTGTCACAGATTTGATGTGACACAGGGAGGGGCTTCCAGAAGGGAGGGAGCCCAGGGAGGACCTCCCCCTTTCCCCCGGGAGGGTCAGGAAGCAGAGGCTTTGGAAGGATTGGATGGAGAGGTTGGAGTATAGCAAATCCAGCCTTAGGAAAGAGGGTTAGCAAAGGCACAAAACAAGAAAGCACAGGATGCACCCAGAACTGTGCTAAGACTTATGGAGAAATGAATAGGCATGGAAAACCCGATGCGGACCCGTCATTCCGTGCTCACGGCAGCCCTACGAGGGGACAACCCAGGGGAGAGGAGGAGGCCGGAGAGACTGAGTAACTTGCCAAGGGGTCCAGCTGGGAGGGGAGGGTCCAGAGTCCAAGCAGGTCTGCCTCGGTCTAGAACCCACACAGGGCTGCTCCTTGCTCGATGGTTGAGCTGGACCATTAAGTAAAGGACACCCAGGAAAAGAGAATGGTTCGTGTGAGCTTTGCAGGCTGGTTCTCCATGCAGATCAAGCAGCTGATGTGGAATTCTCCCCAGGGACCCCGACATGCAAGAAAATGAGCCAGAGGAGGCACTGGTCTCTGATCTGGGGACCCAGCCCCCAGGTCCACAGCTGGAATAACAGTTCTGCCAGCAAAGCCTTGTGCCCAGTGCAGCAATGCCCCTGAGCGGCACTCGGGTCCCCAACACAGCTCTGCATAATTGCTTGCTTGTGGAGTTTTACCTCCGCACACCACGTGACGTGGAACTGGAGGACAGGACCCCAGAACCATTGTGTGACACAGAAGGATGGACCACGTGTCAGTGGGTGGGAGAGGGGGATGGACCATGGGGACACTTGTGGGATGGAAGGATGGACCACGGACACACTGATAGAATAGGAGGAGGGACCATGGGAACACTGTAGGAGGGAAGAATGAACCACAGAGATACTGTGTGGGACAGGATGATGGACCACGGGGACACTTGTGGGATGGGAGGTGGTCCATGAGGTCACTTGTCAGATGGGAGGATGGGCCACAGGGACAGCAATGATGAATAAGAGCTTGCAGTTGGAAACAGGCTTCAGCAGGTCATCAAAGAATGTCATCCTTTCACTTTTCATTTCTGTGACATCACAGAAAGTCATCTGGGCTTGGAGTCCAGTCACCTGGGATGGACAGATAGAGGGTGCTGGACTCCAAGTCCAGGGGATGGTCCCAGTCTGGTTGTTCAAGTCCACAGAGGGTCCTTGAGAGCAACCTGCGTCACCCTGGACCTCCTGTCCCTCCTGTAACATGATCCCTGTCCCTGGACCAGATGCTGGGAGACGCCCCCAGGGAGCCTCCCGTCCTACCGTCTGCCCCCTCAGCCATCGAAAAAGGTCAGCTCCAGCCCCACTTGTCACACGACCGGTCACTTGGCTCCAGCTACGCTAGAGCCTAACGGCGGCGTTTAATTTGGCTTCTCTCACATGAGTGGGTGTTAATCATTGCGAGGTGATTTCCTGCTGAGGAAAATCTCTGCAGAGAAGCCTGTGAAGCTGGGAGAGGGCCCTCTCCCCTCCCCTCCCCCCAAGTCAACACCCCTGAATCTGAGCTGCAGAAGCCCCAACCCTGACCTTCCCTGAGGGAGCAAAGATGCTCACTGTGTCCCCCAGGGAAGGAGCTGCAGGGACAAGCCCTGAGGGTGGTGCAGCGGGAGGGGCTCGGGCTGTGGCTCAGAGGCTCCAGTCCCAGCTCTGCCACGGGCCAGCCCTGAACGTGGGCACTTGAAGCCACGCCTCCAAGCCTTAGCTGCCTATCGTGAGAATGGAAGCAGGAATCCGAAAGGGACCAGGTGGGCTGGTGGGGAGCCTGGGACTGGAGACGGGTGGTGCAAGCTGGGCAGTGTGGAGACCAAAGGGGAAGACGGAGGGAGGGGTGGTTGAGGCCCTGGCCAGAGTCCGGCCTGCAGAGGGGCATCACACATGCCATGCCCATCACACCTGGATGTGGGGAGCCTTGGGGGCTCTGACCCAATCCACACATCCCGGTTCTCCGTTGCGGATGGAGATGGGTGGGTGGCGAGCTTTCCAACAGGAGTCTGAGCCCTGCGGTTGTGCATCAAACTGTTACCCCAGGGCTCCCCCAGACCTGTGGGGGCAGAATCTCCCCAGGCGACACTGGGCATCTGTCAGGTCAGGGCAGCAGGGCATGAGAAGCACCCACAGGTCTCAGGTGTCCCGCAAACATAGCCCACACCGAGGCTGTCAGCAGAGCGAGTGGAGCCACCCTGAAGCCTGTTCCCCACGCAGGCCACCGCTGCCTCTCTCCACTTCTAAATGGTCCACAGCACGTATGTCCCCAGATCAGCTCAGCGCCCCAGCCGTCACCCTTGTAACTCACGCACGGCTGGGGCCAGCGTGAAGTGGTTCCTCCACTTAGGAGAACCACTGCAAAGTGTCTTCTGAAGCCAAATACAGGCCCACCCAGGACCGTCGGCTCCACTCAGGTTTATACCTGAGAGAAGTGAGCGCTTACATCCCCAAAACACACGTGCCGGTATGTTCCTAGCACTTTACCCACAAGAGCCAAGAAGAGAAACAACCTACGTGCCCATGAACCGGTTCATGGATAAAGTGTAGCACGCGCGTACAATGGGACACTACACAGGAATGCAAAGGGATGACCTGCTGCTACGTGCGAGAGACTGGATGAATCTCACAGACGTCGTGTTGAGTGAAAGAAGCCAGCGTGAAAGAGTACAGACCAGACTGCGTGATTCCACTGACATAAAGTACAAAATGTGTCAGACGAGCCAACGGCTGCTGGTCAGAACAGCGACTCCCTTTGGTGGGGAGGCCGGTGACCAGGAAGGGGACGAGCCATCTCTCTGCGGGCTGGGGATGAGGGTGATTAGAAGGGTGTATACACAGGTAAAAATTCATCCACCTGTAGATTTAAGATTGGTGCACTTTATGTACTTTCCAGCATGTATGTTATACCTCGATTTTTAAAAAGTTCGACGGTCACGTCCAAGCTGTGCACCCAGACCTCCACAGCCCAGCCTCTGCCCGTCTGGCCAACCTCGTCTTCCACGCCCTCCCCATCTCATGTCCTGTCCCGGCCACACTGGGTACCCCTGCACACCTGCTGTCCTTTCACACCTGCCCACCTTTGCTGCTGCTACGCCCAGCTTCACCCCTCCCCCATTTCCACCTGGAAAGAATCAATCTCCGCCTCCATCCCTCTCTGTCTCTGTCTGCCTGTCTCTCTCATACACACACACACACACACACACACACAAACCAGGCACCGTACTATGATCTTCAAAATCCTCACCTGACCTTGTCCTGACAGCCACTCTCGGAGAGAGACATCACTGTGACCATTTTACAAGTGAAGAACCAGCCTCAGAGAAATCTGTGACCAGTGCAGGGCCCCAAAGCTAAGAAGGCGCTGAGGGAATCACGCCCAGGTCAGCCCAGTAGGTGGGTGTTGAGCGCATGTCTTTGCTGGCCGGGCAATAAAGTTCAAGCCCACTCTTGTCTTCCGCGAGCTTCCGCTGAGCAGAGGAGGCCAACCGCCAAACGGAACATTTCGTACATGGAAGGGGCATGAGCGCTGGATTGGTCCCCATCCTACCACCGGACAAGTTACTGTTTGTTTATCTGTTAGGATGGTGATGATACCCCCCTGCATCTTGCCATCAGGTGGCGGGTGAGTGACAACTGATAGCAGCATGACTGCTTATCTTTCTGACAATATCCTCCCGATCCGTCAAATCCTCTAAGGTCAAGGTCACATGCCACCTCCTCCACGAAGACCTCCTTAGCTCTGCTCCCTTTCCAGACCCTGATCACCATCCTCCTCGCTGTAACAATGATAATGAAAGAACAACAGCTGTCTTACATAAGAACTTACTATGGGGACTTCCCTGGGGTCCAGTGGCTAGGACTCGGCGCTCTCACTGCTGAGGGCAAGGTTCAATCCCTGGTTGGGGAACTAAGATCCTGCCAGCTGTGCAGTGAGGCCAAATTAAAAAAAAATAAAATAAAAAAGAACTTACTATGTGTTAAGGACCACGCACAGTGCTTTACACACATCTCACATGTGATCCCCATAAAAACCTTGTGAGGTGGTAACCGTTGTCCCTACTTTTTTTTTTTTTTTTTTTGCGGTACGCGGCAATGGGGAGCGGTGGGGAGCAATGGGGGGCGGCAGATGAAGCTTCGCTCGCTCGCTCGTCGCTCACCTCCTGCTGCGTGGCCCTGCGGACCGGTACTGGTCAATGGCCTGGGGGTTGGGGACCCCTGCTCCAGTTGACTGGCTGCCTCAAGGTCATTACTCAGCCCTCCACTCACACATCGATCCTCCGAGAGGCCTCCCCAAGCCACTGACCCACACCAGGAGTGCTCTGTCCCAAGACTTACTTTCCTTTTCTTTACAGCATAGATCTGGGTCTGCGTTTATCTTGTTTGTCCAAGTATTTATTTCTTTTCCCCAAGTTGAACGTCGGCTTCTGGAGGGCACGTCCTGTCCCGAGAGCCTTCTGTCCAGTGTCTGAAGCAGGACTGGCCCCGTGGTAGGTGCCCAGTCCTATTAACCGACTCACTGACTTGCCCTATTCTGAGCAAATAGATGGATACTTTCCAGCTCGCGGTGTGAGACAAAAGTGCATTCAGTGGGGGAATTGTATGGAGGTCAAAGGACCTGGCTTTGGGGTTGGACATGAGTTCGAATCCAGGCTCACCTCGTTCTTGCTGTGTGATTTTGGGCAAGTCTCATAACCTCTCTGAGCCCCAGAGTGAATAATAATGTCCATCTCACGAAACTGTATAGGAGTGAATAAAGTCATGTGTGTAAAGAGCCCAGCCCTGCCTGGCACCTAGTCACAGCTCTTAAAATGAGCTAAGAAAATAGAGGTGCCCAGAGTGATGCTTTCAAAACGTTTTGAAATTATGCCTTTTGCTCTTTATTCCCTGTAATTGCCACGTAGAGAATTCAAAAATTCTTAGTCATGTTGGCTCTGATCTCCCTTCCCAGCCCACTGGCACATCAAAGGGGTGGGCTGAGCACAGGGCTGTGAATGGTGAAGGTTAAGACGCAGAAGCACACGCCCAGCTCCCGGGCACTGTGAGCCACGCTCTGCCGCCTCCTGATAAAGGCGCCAGTGACTCAGTCGGGAGTAGAGCAGTGGCTGCAAACATGTCTTCCCAGAAACGATGATCATCTTTTGTTCTAAGACTTGACTCACAGGCCCCGCGGTATTTGCCTCTATAATTCTTTTTTTTTTTTTTTTGTGGTACGCGGGCCTCTCACTGCTGCGGCCTCTCCCGTTGCGGAGCACAGGCTCCGGACGTGCAGGCTCAGCGGCCATGGCTCACGGGCCCAGCCGCTCCGCAGCATGTGGGATCCTCCCGGACCGGGCCACGAACCCGTGTCCCCTGCATCGGCAGGCGGACTCTCAAGCACTGCGCCACCAGGGAAGCCCTGCCTCTATAATTCTTAATGGTAGCTTTGCAAAGAATCAGACAGGGAGAAAGTGGTAGAACCTTGACACTCCCGGGAGGAAGCCTGGGCCAGCCCACTGGGGATGGAATAGCACGTGGAACCGTTGGCCCAGGAGTCCAGTCTAGGCCTGAGAGGCGGGAGAGAGACAGACAAAGTCAGCAAAGCTGCCTGCTCACCCCGGGGCTGCATGCCGCCGACGCATGAGAAGATTCCAAGAAGGGAAGAACCACCCAGCTGAGCTGTAGGAGAAAGGAATGGCTGTTTTGAGCCCCTGACTTTTGGGGTCATTTGTTAGCCAGAGCTGACTGAGGCACTCAGCTCCCCTGAGAACACCCTCGTGCCTCGGTCCTCCCTCCCTGAGAGCAGCCAGGTCTGGCCACGGCCAGGGCAGGACAGGCAGAGGGGCCTCACTGGAGGGCTGTCTGTGCCTTGCAGATGAGTGTGGAGTTGTTTTTCCCGTAGATAAAGAGAATTCGCAGTTAAGAAAGTTCCTTCCAGGGCTTCCCTGGTGGCGCAGTGGTTAAGAATCCGCCTGCCAATGCAGGAGACACGGGTTCAAGCCCTGGTCCAGAAGATCCCACATGCCACGGAGCAACTAAGCCCGTGCGCCACAACTACTGAGCCTGCGCTCTAGAGCCCACATGTCACAACTACTGAGCCCGTGTGCCACAACTACTGAAGCCCACGCACTGCAATGAAGAGTAGCCCCCACTCGTTGCAACTAGAGAAAGCCCGTGTGCAGCAACGAAGACCCAATGCAGCCAAAAATAAATTAATTAAATAAATAAAAATTAAAAAAAAAAAAAAGAAAGAAAGTTCCTTCCAGAACATGGATTGGCAGAGGTTGGGTGGTCAGACAAGCCAGGAGGTTGTTGAACTAGTCTAGGCAAGACTTGATGAGGTCCTTACACATGATGGGGACCTTACAGCTGATGGGGGCCTTACAGATGTTGGGGTCCTTACAGACAATGGGGACCTTATAGATGATGGGGTCCTTGCACACGATGGGGACCTTACAGATGTTGGGATCCTTACAGATGGTGGGGTCCTTACAGATGGTGGGGTCCTTACACTAAGACTCTAAAAGTAAGAGGGAAGGATGGGGAGAGGTGAAAGACACCACGTTGTCACAGAGCTGGGGACAGACTGAGCAGGTAGGGGAGGGGTGTTGGGAACCTTCAGGCCAGGGCGCCCGGGTGGCTGTGGAGTAGTTCGGGAAGACAAGGGCTCTGGAAAGAGCCCTCTCCAGGGAGGACGGTGAGGATGAGAAGCTGATACCAGCTGTCTCAAGAGGCCCCCACTGTGGCCCTCAGGCCCTGGGAGTCAGTCCGGTTTGATGTTGTGTGGCCCCCTCTCCACCTAGAGCAGAGTCTGTCTCTAAGGAGCTGCTGTTAATTTAGCTGAGACATATTAATTGGTATTTAAAAGCACTTATTATACACCAGGTATGCTCTAGCACTTTATATATATTTACTCATTTTAATCCTCAGATGGAACACTACTCAGCTTTAAAAAAAAGAACGAAAAAAGAACGAAAAGAAAAAAGAACGAAATAATGCCATTTGCAGCCACATGGATGGACCTAGAGATTATCATACTAAGTGAAGTAAGTCAGACAGAGAAAGACAAATGCCATATGCTATCACTTACATGTGGAATCTAAAATATGACATAAATTGAACTTATCTATGAAACAGAAACAGACTCACAGACATAGAGAACAGACTTGTGGTTGCCAAGGGGGAGGTGGGTGGGGGAGGGAAGGATTGGGCGTTTGGGATTAGCAGATGCAAACTACTACACATAGAATGGATAAAAAACAACGTCCTACTGTATAGCACACAGAACTATATTCAATATCCTATGATAAGCCATAATGGAGAAGACTATATTAAAATAGAATGTATAGATATGTATCACTTTGCTGTACAGCAGAAATTAAACAACATTGTAAATCGACTCTACTTCCATAAAAAGAAATCCTCAAATGAACTCGGTGAGGACGATCCTATCATTATCCCCACTTTACAAATGAGGAGGCTGAGGCACAGAGAGGTCAGGTGAATTGCCCACCGTTCCAAATCTAGCGAGAGGCAGAGCCGCGATCCGACCCAGACTTCCGGCCCCCAGAGCAGGCTTCTCCCCTTCGGCACTGTTGACATCGACTGTTCTCTGTGGGGGGCCGTCCAGTGCACTAGGTCATGGAGAAGCATCCCTGGTGTCCACCCCCTATGTGCCTGTAGCACCCTCTGCCCAGTTGTGACAACCAAAGATGTGTCCAGACCCTGTACATGTCCCCTGGGGGGCAGAATGGCCCCAGGTTGAGAGCTCTGCTCCAGAATCGTCTCTGTTTGTCTTTCTTTCTTCAAGCCCCTTCCGTGGAGGAGAAGAGGGAAATGCCCTTCTGCCTTAAAGAGGATTCGCAATTGAGGACGTCCACTCAAGCAGAGGGACTGGAGGAGGGGCCGGCAAACCAGCCAGATACTCCCAGGATTCAGGAAACAAAGGTTTGAATGTGTGCGGTGCTACCCAAGGTCGCAACTTCTTGAGTAAGATAACCAACTGCACTTGAACTTTTTAGAGGCTGAGGGTAACTTCCCAGGATACAGAGGCAACCTCTGAAGATTCCTCTCTTGGAAGTATTTGCACAGACAGTTTATGAGGCAGAATATCTGCTTTGCTGCAGCTGTAAAAGAGGGTCCCCTTCGTCCTCATCTGGCTGAGGTCTCTCTCCAGCAGTCAGAAGAGTTTGTTTCAAAGCTGCGTACAGATGTGGTACCACCTCACGCCGATCAGAATGCCCATCATTAAAAAGGCTACAGGTAAAAATTGCTGGAGAAAAGGGAACCCTCCTACACTGTTGGTGGGAATGGAAGTTGGTGCAGCCACTATAGAAAACAGTAAGGAGGCTCCTCAGAAAACTAAAAATAGAATTACCATATGATCCAGCAATCCCACTCCTGGGCATATATCCAGACAAAACTATAATTCAAAAAGATACATGCGCCCCTATGTTCATAGCAGCACTATTCACAATAGCCAAGACGTGGAAACAACCTAAGTGCCCATCAACAGATGAATGGATAAAGAAGATGTGATACATATATACAATGGAATACTACTCAGCCATGAAAAAGAATGAAAAAATGCCATTTGCAGCGACATGGCTGCAACTAGAGATTATCATACTAAGTGAAGTAAGTCAGAAAGAGAAAGACAATACCATATGATGTCACTTCCATGTGGAATCTAAAATACAACACAAATGAACCTATCTACGAAATAGAAACAGACTCACAGACATAGAGAACAGACTTGTGGTTGCCAAGGGGGTGGGGGTTGGGGGAGGGCTGGAGTGGGAGTTTGGGATTAGCAGATGCAAACTATTATATATAGAATGGGTGGACAACAAGGTCTTGCTGTATAGCATAGGGAGCTATATTCAAATATCCTGTGATAAACCATAACGGAAAAGAATATTTTAAAAAGAATGTATAGATGTGTGTAACTGAATCACTTTGCTGTACAGCAGAAATTAACACAACATTGTAAATCAACTATACTTCAATAAAAAAAACAAACAAAAAAGCTACATACTGGGACTCTCTTAGCACTGACAGGAGAGGGGAAGAGACAAGGCTGGAGGCTCTGAGCATCTAATAAGGAAAGGAGACAGTACAGAGGAATACTGATACACTGAATGCAGCCCACGAAGTGTTTTGCATTGACGGTGGTCAACAAGTACTGGTTAAGTGAACAAGACAGGAATTCAGGGACATAGGTCCCCAGGTCCGAGCGGAGCCTGCAGCACTGCCCGATCGCCCAGCCACACCTCCGAGCCACCCACGAGTCTTGTTATGCTGGGGACAGGTGTGTGCAGAGTCTGAGCTGGGGATGGACTTCCACGTCAGTGAGTGGACCTTCATTTCTGTATTCCCTCTTCCCACCTAGGAACAGCTAGTTCCAAGATGTCTTTGTCACCTGTCACTGCTGCATTGCAGGACTCAGCAAGTATGACAAAAAGCATGTAAAATACCTCATTTATCATTTCTATGTGGATTACACATTGAATGGATAATATTTTAGGTGTACTGGGTTAAATAAGATAAAGATTGGGACTTCCCTGGTGATCCAGTGGTTAAGACTCCACGCTTCCACCGCAGAGCGCAAGGATTTGATCCCTGGTCGGGGAGCTAAGATCCCGCATGCCGCGTGGGGCAGCCAAAAAAAAAAATAATAATAAGATAAAGGTTAACATTATTTTAACCTGATTGTTCCTTTCTTTTTTTTTTTTTTTTTTTGTGGTATGCAGGCCTCTCACTGTTGTGGCCTCTCCCGTTGCGGAGCACAGGCTCCGGAAGCGCAGGCTCCGCGGCACGTGGGATCTTCCCGGACCGGGGCACGAACCCGCGTCCCCTGCATCGGCAGGCGGACTCCCAACCACTGCGCCACCAGGGAAGCCCCTGATTGTTCCTTTCTTGATGTGGCTCCCAGGGAGTTTTAGGTGGCCCACAGGGCTCATGTTACATTTCCGCAGGACGGCGCAGGTACGGAGGGTTCAGCCCAGCTGTACGAATCTTTCTGACCTGTTTTCGGCCAAAATTTACTTACAGAGGACGAAACCTCTCCTGCCCTCCCCCCTCAACACATTAAGGCTAAAGGCAAGCAGACAGGACTAATTAGCAAGTCTGATGGTCAGAATTTTTATATTTCATCTGTCAGCTTGAATAATTTGTTTGCACTCTGCTCTCCCTGAGAACTGTTTGCATTTCCGGAATGGGCAGCTCTCTTAGGGACTTCTGCCCCATTGGGTTTTCGTAGGTTTGACCTTGCAAACAAGTTAACAAAAGCTTATCACTCACAACAAAAGTGGAAACAATAGAAAAACAACAACAAAAGTGGAAAGAGTGCCCAAGTAAGTAAGTGATTTTCCTACTGGTTCTTTCTATGGACATAGTAACCTCTTTGGTTCCAGTGGTCAAACATATGCACACACACACACATCCCTCCATTGGAGAAATATGTGAAATTCATACTTTCAGTAGTAATTTATGCACCGATTTTTTTTTTTAGTTCGCATCAAAATGCACTGCCCTGCAAAACTTGGGTCCTAATCAATAAAACTAAAGTCCAGTTCCAGTAAAATCTATGGCTGCTAATTAAAATCACCTTAATCGAAACAAAAATACCTCTTGATTCTTCTAGCCATTGCAGATGGATTATTTCATTTTAATTTATCCTAAAACTGGATCTTACTTGCTGCCAATGATTTTGCGGGACCGTTGAGTGATCTGGTTTCCTTGAACACACACACACACACACACACACACACGCACGCACACCAGTACCCTCACACGCAGTGGGTGGACTCCCAGAGCTCAGGCAGGGAGGTGTCTCTGGGGATTTGCTCCTGAGGACATCACTTTACACTTTCTGATGGGACTTGTTCACTGGGTGTAGAGGCCTAGAGGTAGAGTCTGGGCCAGGCACAAAGTCTGAGTCAGCAAAAAGCAAGCTCATGGCAAGGAAAACCACACCAACAAACAGATCTAGAGACAATGCTGTGTAGACAGGGCAGCACCGGTTCTGTCCTGCCTCTGCCTTTGCTTCTAACTCACTGGTGACCTTGGACCCGTCCCTAACTCTGGAACTGCTTCCTTTCCCAGACAGCAGGAGAGCTGGTCTAGAGGACCCACTGGATCCCTGCAAGCACCAATACTGTATGTTTGCTTCCTTCTCATTCAGTCAACAAGTAAACGCCTACTGTGTACCAGGCATTGAAGGTACTCAGACATTGCTGACATGTGGGTAACACAGAGCTGGAGAGGCAGACCTGCAACACTTGGCCACCACACAGAGTCTAAGGACAACAACGGAACTTGAGCAGAGGGAAGAGGAGGCAGGAGCTGGGTAAAGAAGGGGGTAAAGTGCCCCAGGCAGTGAGAGCCACAGCTTCTTCCAGGACGGCCTCCTGGGATCCTGAAAGCCTAGCACGGTGCCTAGCACAGATTAGGTCTCATAAATATGTTAAATAAGTGACTATAAAGTCCCGGAGGCAAGAAACAACATGGTGAGTTCAGGGAGGTGCAAATTGTTTTGCTAGGCTGGGGGAAGGGGGGAAATGGCTTATACGGGAGGGATGGGGATGAGATAAGAAGTAAACAGGAGTCAAATCTGGAAGCTTTGTACACCAAGCTAAGGAACATGTATTTGATTTCAATCACTAATGAATGGTTCAAACAGGGTGTGACACACTCAGAAAGACACTGGTGAAATACCGGCTTTATTTCTTCTTTTGGTTACGAAGGCTCTCTGGGCATAACAGTTTCTTTATCGAGAGGACTTTAATTACAAATTGTTTAAAGGATTATTCATGTTTTCTATTTCTTCTCCTGTCAATTTTGATAAGTTGTATATTTCTAGGAATTTTTCTATTTTTTTCCTAATTTATTGGCATTTTGTTCATAATATCCTCTATGATCCTGTTTTCATCCCTAACATTAGGGATTTGTGCCCTTTCTCCTTTTTCCCTTTTCAATATCACCAGGGGTTCGTCAACATCATTGGTCTTTTCCAAGGTGAACCTTTGGCTTTTTTGGCCATCACTAATATGTGTTTATTTTCTATTTTGTTACTTTCTACTCTCATCTTTATTTTCCCCTTCCTTCAATGGGGGGAGGGCAGATTAATTTGTTCTTTTTTTTTCTAATTTCTTGATAACATAGCTTATCTCATTGCTTTTCAGCCTTTCTTCTTTTCTAAGATATGCATTTGAGGTTATAAATTTCCCTCAGAGCATAGCTTTAGCTTCATCCCACAAATTGGATAATATTGTCTTCAGTATCATTCAATTCAAAATATTCAGGTCAAAAATATCATTTCCATATCACTCCATTCACTCTTCCATCACTCTTTCTTCTTTGGCTCATGGGTCATTTAGAAATGCAGATCTTAATTTCAAAGTAAGTAGAGATATTTTAGTTATCTTTACGTTATTGACTTCTCTCTTAATTGTGTCATTATCAAAGAACACA
Organism: Grampus griseus; assembly: GCF_964374135.1. Lineage (NCBI taxonomy): Eukaryota > Metazoa > Chordata > Mammalia > Artiodactyla > Delphinidae > Grampus > Grampus griseus. The sequence goes on from NC_139005.1 coordinate 98,287,738, forward strand.
TTCTGTATGAATTCAATCCTTAGACATTTGTTGAGACTTATTTTATGGACGAGCACGTTGCCTACTTTTAGAAGTATTCCTATGTGTGCTTGAATAAAAGGTGTATTCTGTAATTATTTGGTACAGAATTTGATATATATCAATTAAATCAAGTTTTTAAATCACTGTAATGTTAATGTGTCAATTTGGCTGGTCCATAGTGCCCAGATATTAGGTCAAATATTATCCTATATGTGAGGGTGTTTTGGGGTGAGATTAACATTTAAATCAGTGGACTATGAGTAAAGCAGATTGCTCTCCATAGTGTAGTGGGCCTCATCCAATCAGTTGAAGGCTTGAGTAGAACAAAAGACTGACCTCCCTGAGCAAGAGGGAATTCTGCCAGCAGATGGATTTCAACTTAAACTGCATCACCGGCCCCTCCCTGTGTCTCCATCCTGACAACCTATCCTTCAAAATTTGGACTTGTCAGCCTCCATAACCACATTAGCCAATTCATTAAAGTAAATCTTTCTCACAGAGAGAAAGAGAGAGAGAGCGAGAGAGAGATATCCTATTGGTTCTGTTTCTCTGTAGAACCTAACACAATCATGTTGTTCAATTTACTGTACACTTACTGATTTTTTTGGGTCTGTTTGTTCTGTCAGTTACTTAGAGAAATGTGTTAAAATATTTTTGCTTTGATTATGAATTTGTTTATTTCTCTTTGTATTTCTGTTGATTTTTGCTTTATATATTTTGAGACCATTTTATTAGATGTACACAAATGTAGAATTATTGTATCTTCTTGGTAAGTTAAATCGTTTTATCATTATGAAGTGTCCCTCTTTGTTTATGGTAATGCAGCTTGCCTTAATGTCTTTGTCTGATATTAGTATACTTACACCAGTTTTCTTTGGGTTAGAGTTTACTGGTACACCTTTTTCCATCCTTTTACTTTCAAACTTTGCATATTCTGCTCTTTTTTTATGATTCTTGAAAGCAACATATAGTTGGGTTTTATTTTCTTATTCAGGTTGACAGTTTTTGCTTTTAATTGGAGCATCTAGTCCATTTACATTTAGTGTATTTACTGATATATTTAGATTTAAATCTACCATCTTACTATTTTCTCTAATTTTACCATCCTTTTATATCCTTTTCCTTTCCTTTCTTGCCTTCTTTTCTATTAGTTGAATATTTTATTATCCCAACTTCCCCAATTAGCTTGTTGCTGATACCATTTTTCCTATTCTTTTAGTGATTACTCTAGAGATTACTGCATACATTCTTGATGTATTGAAGCCTAGCATAAACTGGTATGTTTGCCACTTCCCAGGCAATACAGGGTGTCAGAACACTTCAATTCCATTCTCCCAATCCCAAATACTATGATATTTTTATTGCATTAGATTTATCTACAAATTTTCTGTTTTCATTCCTTTCTACATCTCTGACCTTCTCTCTGATTGAATAATACTTTTAGTATTTTCTTTAATATTTGTTGCTGACAGATTAGCTCAGTTTTTGTATGTCTGAAAATGTCTTTATTTCACCATCATTCTTTTTTTTTTTTTTGTGGTACACGGGCCTCTCACTGTTGTGGCCTCTCCCGCTGCGGAGCACAGGCTCCGGATGCGCAGGCTCAGCGGCCATGGCTCACGGGCCCAGCTGCTCCGCGGTATGTGGGATCTTCCCGGACCGGGGCACGAACCCGTGTCCCCTGTATCGGCAGGCGGACTCTCAACAACTGCGCCACCAGGGAAGCCCTCACCATCATTCTTGAAGGATATTTTCAATGATATTAAATTTTAGACTAGCATTTATTTTCTTTTAGCACCTTAGAAATAAATCCTATTGTCTTCTGGTTTTCATTGTTTCTGTTGAGAAGTCAGTTGTTGTTACTTCTCTTTGAGAAATCCTTTGTGTTCTGAATTTTTCTTGATACGCCTGGATATGGTTTTCTTCCTGCCGTAGAATTTCTTTTTGTTATATATATCTCATTCTTTTGACTCTCCATCCTTTATTCTGGATATTTTCTTGTGACATTTTTCAATTCACCAGCCCTCTCTTTAGCAATGTCCATTCTGCTGTTAAACCCTTTTATTTTTAATTCTGGTTATTGTATAGACAATATAGAATTTGGTCTATTGTCAGGCACAGAATTTCAATTTGGTTCTTTTTTATAGTTTCTAGTGACCTGCCATAACACTCATTTTTCTTAAGACTTCAAACATATTAAAAACATGGTTATTTGGGGGGCTTCCCTGGTGGCGCAGTGGTTGAGAGTCCGCCTGCCGATGCAGGGGACACGGATTCGTGCCCCGGTCCGGGAAGATCCCACATGCTGCGGAGCGGCTGGGCCCGTGAGCCATGGCCGCTGAGCCTGCGCGTCCGGAGCCTGTGCTCCGCAGCGGGAGAGGGCACAACAGTGAGAGGCCCGCGTACCGCAAAAAAAAAAAAAAAAAAAAAAAGGTTATTTTTAAAGTTTATGTCTGTTCTTTCCATTAACTAGAAGCTTTGTGAACCTGCTTTTACTGTTTATTGTTTCTCCTGGGTTTTGATCATATGGTCTTATTTCCTTGATGCTCTCTTATTTTTGATTGAGTGTCAGACTCAATCATTCTATATGAAAATATTATAGAAATAATTTGAGGGCTAAAATGATATATTCCTCCACAGAGGATCTACTTTTGCTTCTGGTAGGCACCAAGGCCCTCTAGAAATCCCAGGTTGCCTTAATCCAATTATAGGGATTAAGATTATTTGAAGTTTACTAGTGAGAATGGGAGCAGGAGATGGATTTGAAAACCCATCTGTTCTCTCTGCTAAGTACCAGAGATCAGAGCAAAACCAGCAGTCCAAGGCCCCATGGACCAATACCAGCAGCCTGGACACATATACCCCCCATCAAAGCGGCATTGTAGAGAAAGTGCTGTTTACTTGGCCCACCCCTTTTCGGCACGATAATCCTGTCCAACCATATGTAGAAAATAATATGTAGATGGAGTCTTTAATCCTAGGCTTTGTGAGATGACGAAAGGATTTTCTCAGAATGACTGAATCCAAACTCTGAAAAGAAACCTGTAAACATTTCTTCACAAACCCATGAATAAGAGTCTCACTGAAGAATCATCAATGAGCCTTCATTATTTCATCCAAAGAAAATGTCCATCTACTCTGCCCCAAGCTCTTTAGTGCCTTTATACGCGCGCGCGCACACACACACACACACACACACACACACACACACACACTCGATGCATATGTTCTAATACTAGAACGTTCACTTCTTGTTTTAGAACCAAGATTATCCAGCTCGGAAAATTCTAAGTCCTCGTTCATGCCTTTAGGCAAAGCACGGTCTTTAAGAACAGAACCTTCCAGTGAGCACTCAAGCCCCTCCACAGTCCTGCCTGGTGAGGGCTGCGGCCCTGCTCGATGCCAAGGGGCCTTATCCTCCCTTAACCCGCAGGGCCCGTTTACGTGCTTAGGACTCTGCTGTCTGGGTCACTGTTCTCCAGGCCAATCCTGCTCTTTCCATAGCTGTGCTCTCTCAGCATTCTCAGACAGCAGTGCCGTAGCAGAAGGGGAGATATTTGAATGCTACTGGCAGTAGTAATCTCTTCTTGCTTGTGGACAAGATGCAACAGGCCCCCCATACTCATGCCCTGAATATGGCCAAACGTCATCATTCACCCTGAGGGACACTGCTGAACATCTTTGCAGGATCTCAGGTGCCAGTGACCAGCTAACTTGTCCTCCATATCGTGGAGGCTATGGGCAGAGTTAGAAGAAGTGGGATGCAGGCATTTATCATTTTCACGGGTTTTAAGAGACAGAGCAAGACAGATCATTGGAAAAGGCTGAGTGAGCAGGAACTTTCTCGCCCCGCCAGCTCCTACGTGCACCTCCAGACTCAGCTCAGGCACCTCTCTTCCGTCGAGCTTCCTAATCTACTGCCCCTGTGCTTGCCTCTGGCCCCATCATAACTGTCTGTTTGTAAGTCCGTCTCCCCAGCTTGTCCGCGCCTCCAGGGCAGGGGCACGTCTGGTTAAGTGAGTGTTCCCCAAACCAGAACTGGGGTGGCATAGCAGATGCTCACGAGCCCCGCCAACAAGCGTATGGGGCCACGTGCGCACCCCCGCGTGGCACAGGGACACTGATCAAACCAGCTCTGTCTCCCTTCCTTGACAGGGGGTCTGGCCTAGGGGTCGGCCCGAGAGGCTCTCCTAAGGTGCCTCATCGGGCAGGAAGCTGGCGGGGAGCCTCCCAGAGTGCGGGCAGCCCTCAGGGCTCCCCCAGGGAAGGGGAGCCGCACTCTCCTCCCTCCATGGGGCTCTCACCCTCGGGGACGCAGCCACCCTGGTACAGCTCCCTAGAGGGGGGCTTCAGGGCCTGAGCTTGGTGGAAGGGCAGGAGTGATGTGCAGCCACCCGAGCTGCACTCCAGGCCTGGAAGCTCATCCCCTTTCTCCTCCGCACTTGGACTTTGGAGTGAGACTCACGCCTCATCTTACGGGAGAACAGCGGCCGACAGCAGGAGCACAGGTGTGTGGGTGGTGCTTCCCAAATTACCCGACTGCAAGCCCCTGTGCAGAAGCCTGGGGCGGGGGGCGGAGATGGGGTGGCAGGGGCAAGCACTCAGGTTATGAGAAGCAGAAGGGTTTCTGCCCCAAACAGTGCCAGGAGCCACAGGTTGGATGGGACTCAGGGGGTCACAGAGCCCACCCTCCCCACGTGTGATGAATCGTTCCTCACTAAACGGTCACCCAGGCCTTGCTGAGCGCCTCCTGAGACAGCCCACGGGATGGCCGGGGCTCTGCCATTTGCATCGGATGCCAAAGCTTTTCATTCTGCCATCAGGCCCTGGCACATCGGCCCAGGAGAGCCTGGAGCAAAGAAGACGGTGTTTCGTGGCCAGGTTTTGATAACGGGGGTTGGGAGGGAAGGAGAGGTTCCTGGAGGGGGAGAAGGGGGAGGTAAGAGAAGGGCATCTCAGGGGCCCCCGGCCCAGGACAGACTTTGCCCAATCCCTCTCCTTCCGGGGACCAGGTCCGCCTCAACCTATGGACGGCCACTGCTTTCTGGAGGTGAGGCGCGAGGAGGGGGGCATTCCGCTTTGTCCGCGAGGGCAGGAAGAGGGGCTTATGATGGACGGAAACATCTTCCTGCTGCATAGTGACTATTCTTGACATTTTACTAAAATCTTACGAAGTATTTTCACATGAATTAACACATTTGATCCTCACAACAACCCCACTGCAGAGGCAGGGAGGACCTCACGCCCACCTCCCCCCCGCTGCACACACACGCGCACCATTTTAGGGATGAAGAAACTGACGCTAAAGACATGGCTGTAGAGGAAAGCTTCCCGGCTCCGCAGTGGCTGTAACGAAGGCACCTGCACCTCCGCCGTGGGGGGCACCCTGAATGCCCCCCCACGGCCGCTGCTTACACAGCTCTCCTCACCTATTAACGTTGGTCAGAGCTCAACCCTCGCTGGCTGACGGAGGAGAATTTAATGAAGAGATTTTATGTGAAGGTGTGGGCAGGGCTAAGAAAACCCAGCAAGGGCCAGGAAAGTACCTGGGACCAGCCAGAGTGGGATGTCATTGCCACCCCCCAACAGGAGTGAAGGGAGCAGAAACTGGAACCCCAGGATCTGTGGCAGGGAGAAGGGGGTGCCCCAGGAGCTGGGGTCTCTGGCAGAGGAAAGCCACCAGGCTCGCCCTCTGCAAACCCACAGGGGCTCACAGGGTGGCCAGATTTAGCAAATGAAGATACAGGATGCCCAGATAAATTTGAACTTCAGATTAATGAATAACTTTTTGTATAAGTACTTCCCAAAGATTGCATGGGATATACTGATACTAAAAATGTTTTTGTTTATCTAAAATTCAAAACTAACCGGGCATCCTGTATTTTATCTGGCAACGCTAACAGGGAAGGAGCCGGGGAATAAATACCCAGACCTCTCTCTCCTCCCAGTACCTCCCATTGGCCCGACCAAAGTGGAAACCCAGTGGAAAGAGAGCTGGTTTGATGAAGTCTGTAGAGATCAGCACCTAAGGGCCCAGGGAAGGAGGAGAAGCTGGGGGGTGGGGCTGGGGGAGCAGCAGGGACTAGCTCACACAGCATATTGTAAGGAGAGAAGCTGCTCAAACCCAGCTCGTGACAGAGACCCAAGAGGGCAGGTAGAATGGTGAAGACGCCCATCCCATAGCAACTCGCGCCAAGCGTCCTGGCAGCCCACTTAGCTGCTCTGACCTCAGTTCCCTAATCAATAGAAGGGGGAGTCATTAGACAAGATTTATTTCTAAGATCCCTTCTAACGTTAAAATTCTTTGACTTGTAAATGACAACAAAAGAAATAGGTGCTCTACTGTTTAAAAAAAATCTTACTGCACAGCAGCCCAGGACCCTCGTGCAGAGAATCCAACCAGCCTGGCCCCAAGGCAGATGCATGACCAGGACTCCAGGGTGCTGACCAGAAGTGGAATCCTACCCAGGACCCTCTGTTTCAGAATGAAAGAAAGTATGGGAATGTCAAATGGTGGAACCACTGTGGAAAACAGTATGGTGGTTCCTCAAAAAATTAAACACAGAATTACCACACGATCCAGTAATGTCGCTTATGGGCATACACCCAAAAGAATTGAAAGCAGGGACTCGGTTATCTGTATGCCCATGTTCAAAACAGCATTATTTACAATCGCCAAAAGGTGGAAACAACCCAAGTGTCCGTCAACAGATGAATGAATAAACAAAATGTGGTCCTTACAGACAATGGAATATTACTTGGCTTCTAAAAGGAAGGGAACTTTGCCTCATACTACGACATGGATGAACCTTGAGGATATTATGCTCGGTGAAATAAGCAGCCACTAAAGACAAACATCGTATGATTCCACTTATGTGAGGTCCCTAGAGTAGTCACATTCATAGAGACAGAAAGCAGAATGGTGGTTGCCAAGGGCCAGGGCGAGAGGGGGTGAGGAGTTAGTGTTTAACGGGGACAGAGTTTCAGTTTAAGAAGATGAAACAGTCCTGGAGATGGATGGTGGTGATGGTGGCACAGCAATGTGAAGGGACTGAATCATACATTTAAAAATGGTTAAAATGGTAAATTTGATGCTATGTGTATTTTACCACATTTTTTAAAGGATGAAAAAAAGTGTATCTTCTAGTTTAGAACAGTTTCTATCTAAAGCATTAAACTGGAGGGCCTTAACCTTAAGTTAAGGTTAACCTTAAGTTAATTAAACTTAACCTTAAGTTAATTAAACTTAAAATCTTTTGCACAGCAAAGGAAAACATCAACAAAATGAAAAGACAACCTACTGAATGGGAGAAAATATTTGCAAATAATATGAAGATAAGGGGTGAATATCCAACATATATAAACAACTCATATAACTCAACATCAAAAAAACCCAAACAACCCAATTAAAAAATGGGCAGAAGATCTGAATAGATATTTTTCAAAAGAGGACATGCAGATGGCCAACAGGCACATGAACAGATGCTCAACATCACTAATCAGCACGGAAATGCAAATCAAACCCACAATGAGATATCACCTCACCCCTGTCAGAATGGCCATCATCAAAAAGAACACAAATACCAAGTGCTGGACAGGGTGTGGAGAAAAGGGAACCCTCGCACACTGTCGCTGGGAATGTAAATTGGTGCAACTACTGTGGAAAACAGTATGGAGTTTTCTAAAACACTAAAAATAGAATTCCCATATGACCCAGCAATTCCACTCCTGGATATATATCCACTCCTGGATATATATCTGAAAGAAACAAAAACACTAATTTGAAGAGATACACGCACCCCAGTGTTCATAGCCTTATTTACAGTTGCCAAGATATTGAAGCAACCTACGTGTCCATCAACAGATGAGTGGATAAAGAAGATGTAGTACGTATATGCAATGGAATACTACTCAGCCATGAAAAAGAATGAAATTCTGCCATTTGCAACAATGTGGATGGACCTAGAGGGTATTATGCTTAGTGAAATAAGTCAGACAGAGAAAGACAAATACTGTATTATATCACTTATATATGGAATCTAAAAAATACAACAAACTAGTGAATATAACAAAAAAGAAGCAGACTCACAGATACAGAGAAGAAACTAGTGGTTACCAGCATGGGGTGGGGGACAATATAGGGAATCGGGCGGTGGGAGGTACAAACTATTGGGTGTAAGAGGGGCTCAAGGACGTATTGTACAACACAGGGAACATAGCCAATTTTTTGTAATAACTGTAAGTAGAAATAAACTTTAGAAATTGTATAAAAAAGAAAAAAATTTTGAATAAAAACAACAAGTTAAACTGGAAAAAGGATTTTAGCCCACAAAGGAGTAGTCTTCAGTTATCTGGAAAGTTCATTTGTAGCAAAAGCAGCATTTTCTCATGATGTTGGATAACAGTGGTTTTATTGCAACTAGATCACCTTCATTAAAAATGTTTTGAAACATTAATCATAAAAATCAAGTTGTATGGAGGGCCCTGTAGTGTCTTCATCACAGGACCCTCACATGTTAGTATGATCAATGCTTAGATTTTGTGACACTAAGAACAAACAGCCCATAGGTATTTCCTTTCAGATCTTTTTTTTTTTTTGGAGTATCGTTGATTTACAGTGTTGTGTTAGTTTCTGCTGTGCAGCAAAATGATTCAGTTATATACGTACATACCTCCACTCTTTTTTAGTTTCTTTTCCCATATAGGGCATTACAGAGTATTGAGCAGTGTTCCCTGTGCTATACAGTAGGTCCTTATTAGTTATGTATTTTATGTACAGTAGTGTGTATACGTCAATCCCAATCTCCCAGTTTATACCTCCACCCTTCCTCCTTGGTAACCATACGTTTGTTTTCTACATCTGTGACTCTGTGTGTTTCTGTTTTGTAACTAGTTTCGTTTGTACCATTGTTTTAGATTCCACATATAAGCACTATCATATGATATTTGTCTTTCTCTGTCTGACTTACTTCACTGAGTATGACAATATCTAGGTCCATCCTTGTTGCTGCAAATGGCATTATTTCATTCTTTTTTATGGCTAAGAGTCCATTGTATATATGTACCACATCTTCTTTATCCATTCCTTCATCTCCTTTCAGATCGTTACATCTCCTTTCAGATCTTTGTCTTCCGGATACATTATTCTTCTCTTCCCAGATCTTTCCAGAAAAGTAGGGAGTTCAGACTGACTTTCATTAATTTTCATGCCCACCTCAGTGGAGAGAGAGTGATCTTTTTTTTTTAATTTTTTTGGCCGTGCCACGCAACATGCGGGATCTAATTTCCTCTACCAGGGATCAAACCCATGCCCCCTGCAGTGGAAGCTCGGAGTCTTAACCACTGGACGGCCAGGGTAATGTGTCTGTTCATTTCGAAGAGTGAAGAGTCAGCCCTTCCCACTCTTCCGGAGCAGTGTCATGTCCTTCTCTGGGAGGTGGGGAAGTCTTAGCACGGGCTGAAAACAATTTCACAGAATCCCTACAGGCCCGCTGTGCAGGGCAGAGCAGGGCACACACAGGTGAGGAAGAACTGGTTCCTGCCTCTGAGAAATTTCTAATCTGGTGATGGATAAGGCTCGCATGTAATAACAATTAAACAGGGGAGACCCTTTCGCTCATACCCCGTCAGGGGAATTTAAGGAAAAAAAGAGACGTATCCAGCTAAAGGGTTCAGGAAAGGGCTCACAACTTCATAAGAGAACATATATGACTGAACACGTGAGAAGTAACTCAATATCACTAGCCATCAGGGAAATGCAAAGGTAGATCACAGTGAGACACGTCTACACACACACGACAATGGCTACAAGTTTTATTTAATTGTAAAACCCAATACGAAGAGTTGGAAAGAACGTAGCAGAACTGAATCACTCACACATTGCAGTTTCACAAGCGAAAACATCTGTCAAAACTCATCAAAGCTTATGTAAATGGGTTCAGCTTATTGTACATAAATTATACTGCAATAAGGTAATTATTTTAAAAATTCATAAAGCCACAGTGCAAAAGGAGAAGAAAAGCAAACAAAAATGTCAATACAGTTGTTTAACAGCTATTCAGATATAATTGATATACCCCAAACTGCACATATTAACTGCACATATATTTAATGTATATAATTTGATGAGTTTGGAGAGAGAGAAGGGAGGGAGGAAAGGAGCGAAAGGAAGGAAGGAAGGAAGGAAGGAAGGGAAGGAGGGAGGGAGGGAGGGAGGGAGGGAGGACAGACTCCCTTCCTAGATTGCAGACAGCTGCCATGAAAGGACACAGCAAGAAGGTAGCCGTCTGTAAGCCAGAAAGAGAACCCAACCTTGCTCGTACCCTGATCTCACGCTTGCAGCTTCCAGAACTGTGAGAAATAAACGTGTTATTTAAGTCCCCCAGGCTGTGGTATTTGGTTATGGCGGCCTGAGGAGGCAAATCCAGGTTGTTGACCTTTACCCCCTCTACCCACCGCCAAGCTGCTCTCCTGCTCAGCCGCTGTCCTTCAGCTCCCACCCAGACCGCCACTGAGGGTGCAGGGGCTAAGGGCGCCGGTTCCAAAGCCAGTGGGTGCATTGATGCCCTTGACTTTCGCCTCACTGTGCACATTGTGTGACTCTCACTTCCCTCCAGGCCTGACCTCTCTGGCCATGGGACAGGTCCCCATGACAGCCCAGTGAGCACCTCCCACACCCCAAACTCCCTAACTCAACCCTCCCCAGTCTCCCAGGTCCTTGCAGTCGCTCAGGCTGCAAAGCATGGCGTCCTCACAACGCCTCTGTCATTCGCACATCCAATCCATCAGCAATCCCGGTGGCTCTGCGTTTGAGACACGGCCAGGCTGACCTGTCCTCCCCTTCTCCGCTGCCACCGCCAGACGCAGAGACTACCGGGCCGCCTTAGTCTCCTCTGGATGAACGCCCTGCTTCCACCCCCACCCTTGTCCCTCCGCCGGGCCACAGTGGTCCTTTGAGACCTAAGTCACCTAAGTCAGGGCGTGTTCTTCCCCTGTGAGGCCCCAGCAGTACCCAACCCCTCCCCCTCCCCTCCCCCCCCCCCCCACCCCGCGGCTGCTGAACTGACTCCCGATGCTCCATCCCCAGAGTTCCCTGCCTGGACTACAGCGTCACCCTCCTCCTCCGGGTCTCCCTCCTCATCCCTCCTTCTTCCTGCTTCCCCCTCAATGCTCCATCAAGCAGCCACGGGGAGCAGGAGTTCCAGAACATTCCCCTGCTTTAAACCCTTTCGGGCTTTTTCAGAACCCGCGGGACAGAGCTCAGACTTCTGCCTGAGGGACCTCAGGGTGTGGCCTCCGCTCTTACCTACCCCAGCTTCCCCACCAGGGAGCGTGCCCGCCTCACTCTCCATCTGCAGGGCCCGCCGGGAGGAGGGCTCCGTCAGGGGATGGGTGGTCAAGCCTAGTGGTCCTGGGCCAGCCCCCTGCTGCCCCCCCCCCACCGCCACACACACCACACATCCCCGCTGCCTGGGGAGAAACCCCCCACCCTTCCTTCTCTTGCTAATTCCTGGTTGGCCTTCAAGACTCAGGTCAGGTGTCACTTTCTTCCAAAAGCTTTCCTTAATTAAATGAGGTATTTAATCAAACATTAGTTGAGCATCTAGCGAGTACAGTACCGGGGGACATTTCAAAGGCCTCAGAGCTGGACCTGCCCAGTCCCAAGGATTCAAGTTCGTCCCACGGATTCAGGAGCTCGGGATGTGGGTCCCTGGGCAGCAGGTGTCTTGTGAGAGACCCCCTTTGTGTACCCCTGCCGCCTGCGCTTTGAGCAAAGCTCGTCTGAGCACTGTGCCATGGGGTTGTACTCATACTGTCTCCTCTAATGATCACAGCCCAGGTGAGAATAGATACCATTATTATTCCCATTGTATACGATGAAAAAGCTGGGGCTCAAGAGGGTTCCTTGCTCCAGGTCAGCCAGCTGGTAAGGGACAGAGCCTCTTACAGCTAAAAACGATTTCAGGGACCATGTAACCCAGGGGTTCTCCACCCACTGCATCAGAACCACCCGGGGCTTCAAAACACACTTCTCCTAGAGATTCTGATTCAACCAGCGTGGATGTCCTCTCTTCCCAGGGGACCCTCAGGCACCGCCAGAATCGAGAACCACTGACTAATCCAACTCTTTGACTTTACAGGTAGGGAAACTAAGGTTTGGAGAGCCCAGATGATGTTTCCAGGTCACACACAAATTTGACAGACCTAGGATTAAAATGTAGGTTTTTCTGACACCGCATCGCATGTTCTTTCCAACGTGCCGGTGTTTTCCCAACAACTTTACCCCTTTTAGGGAGGATAATGTGGGCTTCTCCAACTAAAGACATTAGACGCTCAAAAACGTGGCCAACTTTCTAGTCAATGTGACCCCAGGCAGGGGACACTGCAGAGCAATCCCCTCACCCTGGCACAAGGAATCTCTACCCCCCAGGAGAAGGAGACAAAAGAGGTCTTTCTCCCCAAGGAAAAAACCCAAACTGCTCTCCGGCGCCATCTAGTGACACGGAGAGGTGTGTGTCAGCGCTTTCGGAAGCCGGGAAGGACAAACTGACTCGGTTCAACACAACTGGAGCTTTGGACACAGAAGTCCTCAGGTGAGAGTCTCCGCAGTGGAGGGGGCCACAGAATTGTCACCAGGGAGGTGAGCGCTGAGGAAAGGTAGGAATTTACATTAAAACAAAGCACTTTACTGAGAAGGGATAAGGACAATTAGGTATGGCAGCTCTTCAAAAAATTAAACATAGAATTACCATATGACCCAGCAATCCCATCCCTGGGTATGCACACAAAAGACCTGAAAGTAGGGCATCATGCAGGTGTTGGAACCCCATGTTCACAGCAGCTCTAGTTACAATAGCCCAAAGGTGGAAACAACCCAGGTGTCCATCGACAGATGAGTGGGTAAACAAAATGTGGTCTGTACGTAAGACAGAATATTATTCAGCCTTAAAAAGGAAGGAGATTCTGCAGTAGGCTACATCATGGCTGAACCTCAAAGACATTATGCTCAGAAATAAGCCAGACATGAAAGGACAAGTACTGTGTGATCCCACCGTACGAGACACCTAGAGCAGTCATATTCATGGGGACGGAACGTAGACAATAGAATGGTAGTTACCAGGGGCTGAGGGAGGGGGAAATTATGGGGAGTTATTGTTTAATGAACATCGAGTTTCAGTTTGGGAAGATGAAAAACTTCTGCAGATGGATGGTGGTCATGGCTGCACCACAATGAGAACGTACTTCATACCCCTGAGCTGTGCACTCAGAAAAAGGTTAAAATGGGAAATTTTATGTTACGTATATGTTAGCACAATAGAGGAGAGAGAGAGAGAGAGAGAGAGTTAGGCGTCAGGCTCCAAGTGCTGGGTGAGACTGAATCGAGCGGCGCAGCCCAGAACAGGGAAGGCATTCACTCCTCACTCACTCATTCATTCAACCACCAGCAAATACTGACACCACCACATGCCAAGAATCATTCCAGGCACTGCAGACCTGGTATCGAAACCAAGGGGATGAAACTCCCCACCATGCTGGAGCCTACAGTCTAATGACAACAACCAGATAAGCAAGTAAATACCTCAAGTGACAGATGGTGATTCTGCTGGAGAAAAGAGCAGGGCCGACGCAGGGGCCAGGCCGGGGCTGGTGGTTGAAGAAGGAAGGGAAGGGTTTTCTGACATGATGACATTTGACAAAGGATCTTGAAGACAGTGGGCTGCATCTAGGCAAGTGGACCAAGTGCACGGGTCCTGGAGGGGACCTTGCTCTGGGTGCTGGGGTGGGGATGGGGGAGGAGTGGGCAGAGGGGCAGAGAGGTGGCCAGGGCCAGATCCTGCAGGGCCTTGCTGGCCCTCGTGAGGCCTGTGGTTTTCCCCACAAATGAGCTTGGGAGTCACGGGGCGCGGGAGTTTGGGCAGAGCAGGGTGTGAACAGGATCATGCGGGCTCCTGTGGGAGAAGAGACGAGTGGGTGACACAGGTGGAGAGGAAGGCCAGGGTGAGGCGGCTGTAGAAATCCAGGCCAGAGGCAATGGAAGATTGACCAGGGAGGCCTGGTAGAGAGAGCCGAAGAAGGGTGGCCCGAGTGGGTCCACATCAGGAGCCATGGGATTTCCCGGTGGCGCGGACACAGGTAAGAGGAGGAGAGGAGTGAAGGGTGACTCCAAAGTGTTTGGCTTCTGTCCCGAGTGCCTGGAGGGAGGGGCTGTCCACTTAGTGAGACGGGAAAGAGGGGCGGGTTTGGGGAGAAGCAGCCGAATGACGCTCTGGGACATACTCGGCCTGAGATGGCTGTGCGATGTCCTAGGGGAGAGGCGGAGGAGACACGAATGGGGTGTCTGGGGACTGGAAGCCATGATGTGATCACACAGGGAGCGGATGCAGATGCACAGGAAGGAGCCCCCTGCGTGCGGACTGCACAGAGGGGCCTGAGAAGGAGAACAGCGTGTCCTAGACAGCGAGAAGGAGAGGGGAGGAGAGTGTGCTCGCTTTGAGCGCGGTCAGCCGAGTCAAATGCCGCTGACGGGTCAAGGTGATTACGACTGAGAACTGACCGTTGGATCCAGCAACGTGCAGGCCACTGACCTTGACAAGTTAGACCCTGGCAAATGAGAACTGGAGTAGGAAGTTCTAGTTTTGTCATCCCCGTGTCCTTGAGGACCCGGATTCTTGTGGGGAAGAAGAGATGCACGTGCAACCTAGAAGAGGTTAAGGAAAACCGCTGCAGAACCAGGACCTCGCATGTGAGCCGTATCACCAGGTGGCCAACTAGGAGGTGAGGAAGCATCTCTTCATAGAAATATTCCAACCAATAAGAGAAAGTAGGGAGAGGATATCACCATTTTGCACCACCCCGTGTACTGGTGGACCTCAGCATGAACAACTGCCGACATCACCAAGAGGGAGGCAACCAGACATTATGATCCCCTCTGATTAAAAAAAAAAAAAAAAGGCATCAGCATTAAGAGTCCTGCCAGGGACTTCCCTGGTGGTCCAGGGGTTAAGACTCTGCACTTGCATTGCAGGGGGTATGGGTTCAAGCCCTGGTCGGGGAACTAAGCTCCCACAGGCCACGTGGCACAGCCAAAAAAACCAAAAAAAAAAAAAAAGAGTCCTGCCAAAGGAAGGCAACACAGGCTTCCAGTGCCAGCGTGCAGGAAACACAGCAGACAGAGGAGCAAGCTAAACTGCACCATGAGGACGAATTAGAAGGATCCAGACAGCAGGGAATGCTACAGGTCAAACAGCCCCCATCCCCAGCAGATGCGCTGTTAAGGGAAAAAATACTTTTAAAAAGCACGGAGATGAAACATAGATGAAAAGAATTGAAACGCATATTAAAATTTTTAACTACGCAAAAGTAAACTGTAGTGTCCAGGGATACATACTTGAGTGCTATCAAGAAACACGAGGAAGTGATTACTGTAAAAGTCAGGCTAACTGAACCCCAACCCTTGCGGGGGGAAGGGCAGGGGCTGGGATTGTGACAGGCTCACGGCGGGGCTTCTGGAATAGTTGCAGAGTTCTATTTGGGTGTTATTTGTTTTTAATCGTTTATTAAGGTGCACATTTGTTTGTGTTTCTTCCTGTAAACGGCCCCCTTAGGGGGCATTCTGGAAACATGAGAAAGTTCCAGAAACGGATAGGGGTGATGGTTGCACAACAATGTGAACGTACTTAATGCCACTGCAGTGTGCACTTAAAAACGGTCAAAATGGTAAATTTGATGCCATATATATTTTATCATAATAAAAAAGAGGGGATAGCGTTACCCAGACAATTATTCAGAGCCCTCTTAGACCGAAGCTGTTGTTTTGTTCTGAGTTCACGGGAATATTTTATTCTCCGTTTTTGTTTTTTCCCTTCTTAATAGTCACGGGCCCCATCTTCTGCACGAGGATCACCTACGGAGTTTGCTAATGCAGGTTTCCGGGCCCCTCCCAACACAGATGCGGTCAGCCCATAGGTCACCCTTTGAGAAAGACCCTTGCAGACCCTCTGGTCCGCTGTAGGCCATTGGCCAAGTCACGTGAGCCAATGCCTAGGCCTACTTTCCTTCCTAGGAAACTGTCCTCACGCTTAGGGCGACAGCGTGGAATTGCTTCGTGCAGACTTGGGCTCTGTCCCTCCATAACTGCTCTGAAGGTCCGTTCATTCCTGCGTTCGTTCATTCAACAAGCCTCAGCACCTACTTCGCGCGGGGCCTGTGGCTTAGCTGCTTCCCGCAGCCAATCGGAGTGCGCAGGCCAGGGTCCCACCTCCCCCTCCTGAAGTCCCCGTGGGAGCCAGAACAGCCGCCTGTGTCCTGCCCGAAGACAGGCGCTCCAGAGCACTCCCGTTTCCCATTCGGTGCGACACGTTCCTTCCAGACACCGGACGGCTGGCCTGGCAGGCTCCTCGGGCCGGCCTCCCTGCCCTCCTGTTCCCAGGGTCTCTCTTGCCCTCCAGGCTGCTGTCACCTGAGGACAAGTCAGGCTAACAGCCCCAGTCAGCTGGCCAGGACCGGACTCCGCAGAGGTCCTGCCAGGCCTGCAGCTCCCACACTGGGCCCTGGGAGACCTGGTCTCGCCTTTGCCCCAGCCCCAGAGCTCTCCTCCCAGGGACGACCCTTCTTGTCCCTCCTCCCCTGGGGGTGTGCCTCCTCTCTGTCCACCCAACCAGGCATCTCTGGATTTCTGACACCCCTGGGACCTGGGAGGGGGCCACAATGTTCCCCCTTAGAATGTGAGAGCCAGACAAGAGCCTGTTACTGTGAAATGAAAGCATTTCACCATCTGCCCGTCAGGGTCTTTGCCAGCTGATGGATGCTAAGTGAGCACTTACTGTGTACACTTTGGGAATACAAAGACTAAGGTGGCTTGGCTTTGAGAAGTGAAGAATGCACGTTAGCGGAGCCAGCCAGCTAATAATTCCAGCAGGGATACGGGGGCCAAACCAGTAGCTGTGACCTCGGAGAGGCAGCCTGTCTACTGGGTTCTGGGCTGGACTCCTAAGGCCTGTGGCCTGGGTCCAGATCTTCACTCTGCGTCCGACCAGCCGTGTGGCTGGGGCAGGTCACTTAGCCTGTCCTGCCTCAGTTTCCTGATCCAAGTAACAGGAAAGACATCAAGTGGCTTGGTGCACTGTTGTATTACGTCGATTAACACAGATAAAGGATTTAGAACGTGGTGGTCCCAGGGCCTCACAGAGTGGGTGTTGGCTGTAATCGTCATATCGTCATCGTCACTGTCATCACTGTTGGCACTGTCACCACCCTCAGGATTTGGAGGCAAGGGGAGCATCAGTGGGCTGGGGATCTTTCACAGAGGTGGGTCTTGAGTTAGAGCTCAAAGCAGAGGGACCTGGCTGCATGCCTACACCATGAACACTTACATGGCCCTTCCTCTGTTCTTCACACACATTACAGAGGGTTTACTAAGAAAGAGCGGGAATTGGATGCCAGCCAAACAAAAAGTTGTGCGTGGAAATGCAGAAAAGGGTTCAGGGACGTTTACGAGCCCATGGAGTACAGACGGAGTTAAGGATTGGCGTTCCAGTAGAAGCGCCTGCCAGTTTTTCTCATGCCGGCTTTCTAGAAGGAGTGACATGATGGGACGCCCCTTCTCACCCCCAGCCTCGCTCTTCTACCCCTGCCCCCTGCCCCCACTTCCACAGGCTCTCAGTGGACTGACTGTTCAGGCCTTAACCACTCTGGAGAGCTATTATGATCTAGCAGGTGAAGAAAATCATTCACTTTTCAAAGCGGTGCGTGTGATTTTCACCATTGACTGTAACAGCAACAGAGAATCATTTCAGCTGGCTGAGTGCATGGTCTGTGTGTGCTAAGCTTCTCTAAGCGTGGATTTACACAATGAAGCAATTAGTCCCCTGGGACCCACTCAGTGCCGTGGAGTACATAGTGTGTGTTTCATAGACGGGCTAAGCAGGTGCCAGAACCATTGCTCAGGACTCACGGTCGGTCTGGAGACCAGTGAACACTCAGAGACTGTCTTCCCAAAGCTTCCATGGTGAGGCGGGGGGCCCAGCGATCACTCACCCAGCCAGCAAACAGGCATGATGTTCTGCTCATCTGCCACCAGCCAGTGAAAGAAAAGAGCAGAGGCGGGACCTCCCTGGTGGTTGAGTGGTTAACACTCCATGCTCCCAACGCAGGGGGCCCGGGTTCGATCCCTGGTCGGGGAACTAGATCCCGCATGCCACAAAGAAGATCCCCCATGCCACAACTAAGAGCCAGCGCAGCCAAATAAGTAAATAAATAAATTAAAATATTTAAAAAATGAAAAAGCAGAGGAGCTGCCCAAGGAGGCGTGTGCCCCCTTGCTTCTCCCCGCTTCCCACGTTGACAGACTGTGCCCGTGAGTCCAGAGCAATCGTCAGACCGCAGACGAGAAAGCATCCGGGCTCCACTGCTGTGGTCATGGACACAGGATTGCGGTCTTGAATAAGAGCATTGCGGTCGCGACGGTTGCGTTGTCTGAAAGTGTTTCAGGACCCGCCTGGCTCCTTGACCCAGTCTCTCCATTCCCCACCAAAGAGTCTCCTGGGTCCTCCGTGGAGAGCTCAACCTGGCCCCAGGGGCTGGTCACCCTGTCCCAAGATGGGACACTTCAAGGAGCCCCAGGCCGGGCTCCACTCAAGATCCTCGAGACAGAGACCTGAGGAACTTACAATTCTGAGAGAAAAAAGCAGATACAAAGTTACACATACAGCAGGGATGAAGCTCACCCGGGTATAAAGAAAGAAATATGCCCCCCTGTCAGCCAGGGTGACCTTTCAGAGTGAGTCGCTTCCTAATTCTTTGCATTTTCTAAAATTTTCTTCGATGAACAAGCAAGAAATAAGGAGTTCCCTCCTGCGATTGACACCTGTTCTTTCTTCCCTCTCAGATTCCTCCCCCCCCATGTTACTGTCTCTCACCCCACCCAGCCCTGCCACCCACTCCATGCAATTCCACTTGGATGTCCCTGCTTTTCCAAGTCACAGGGGCTCATGAGGCAGCCTGGCCAGAGACAGATGTGGTCCCTGGTGGGGCAGGAGGGCCTGTCAGCTGGGCAGAGCTGGACGCTGGGAGAAAGAGAAATTCTCCCTTTGGGGGACTCAAGCGCCGAGGATCACGTAAGGCTGAAGCTGCCGATTGTGCGGCTGCATGGAGAAAGGCTGCTTCAGAATGAAGCCAACGAGTGAGAAAACAGAGCTGAGGGACAGAGACCGAGTCTCGGGGATGTCACTTGAGCCCCGAGGTCAGCATGACCAAAGCCAGCCTTGCAAGTTCTTTTTACTGAACTTTCCTTCCGGCCTGCGCAAGCCTGGGGGGAATTTCTACCCCCTTGCCATGGGAAGATTCCTGACGGCACTGCCTTACAGGGCTGTGGTGTGGTGACGCTGCTTAGAAACACAAGGTGCACCCGCCGGGGTGGCCGACAGGTGTCCCGGGTGCCAAAGGCCGCCCACAGATGGGTTTGGTTGGCCCACGTGGGATTAAAAATTTGAGTCAACCCTTTAGAATCTGGATTTTATCTATAACTCTAGATTTTCTGTGTCTCTGAAAAAAATAACAAGACCTGGGAACACTGGGCTTATGTCCTACATGGCAACATTTACCTGGAGCTGCAAAGGGGCTGCCCTTTTGGTTGGGGCATTCATTCTCTAACAGCTCCCACGTCTCCTTATTTTCTCCCCAACACTGTGGCTGGATGTCAGTTAGCATTTGTAATTGGCCTGCAGGACTGACGGCCCCCAGTGAATCCCCCCTCCTGGGCTCTGTGCCCCTGTGTGGCCCCGCCCATGCTTACACCTGCCAGGCCATGTGACTTGCTTTAGCCAATGAGACACCAGCGTGTAACAAAAGCAGAGGTTTGATAAGCCTTGGTGTTGGGGTTGGCCCTCCTTGAAGATGGGGCTGGAATGAGACACCACATGGGGAGAGAGGCCAGAGAGCCAGGAAGTGCTTATAGGATGAGGGAGACGCATCAACAAATACGGAATCTACTTCTGAAAAGGCTGCCATTGGCCAAATCTAGGATGATTTGAGCATAAAAATAAATAATGGTACCAATAATTAAAATCCATTGACTCTAATAGGAAAGCGTAAATCCACAGAGATATACATAAGTAAAATGAACATCAAGAGTTAATGACGAACGGAGATCCTTGCAGAGTTTCAAAGAACCTCCCCACAAAAGTGGCAGAAAACCAGGGAAAGGAGTAACTCTTATTATAAAAGAGAAGCCTGGCAGGCACCACCGGCATCACATGGACAAGGAAACATCACGGATGGGGCCAACTGAAACCACGAGCCACCCGTGGACGCGGTGACAAAAATACGGCAGCGTTTCTGGGATTGTTTTACCAAATTGTCTAGCGGCTTGAGTGGGAGGGAGGGCAAACAGAGAGAATTACAGGGGAAGAAAAAAGAAATCACGTAGTAGTTCGAAAGTATTATCCTCCCAAGAGAACTGGAAACATGTCCACACAGAGCCCTGTACGTGAACGTTCATGACAGCATAATATTCATGATCGCCCCAAAGCGGAAACAACCCAGAAGTCCAGGTGCAGTAGGTGTTCCCAGACATTCCTCAACACGAAGGAATGAAGTACTGACATTTGCTACAACACGGATGAACCTGAAAAACAATACACTCGGTGAAGGTCTTCCCTGGGTCACTGTCATAACCTCCTGACCTCATGGCGGCTTCCTGTCTCACCTCACAACCCGCCGTTTCCCACATAGCAGCGAGAGCAAGCTTCTAAAAACATGAGTCATACTGTGTCATTTTCCTCCCTTTAGTTCTCCAGGAGCTCTCCAGATAATTACTAGGATAAAATTCAAGCCCCTCCCCATGGCCCACCAGGGGCCGAGCGACCAGGCTCCTCCCCAGCTTCCAACTGCTCCTTTCCCCGCTCCCTGGCTCAGCAGGTGGCAGCCACACAGCCTCCTTTCTTCTCACCAAACACGCCAAGCCCTTTCCCACCTCAGGGCCTTTGCACTTGCTATGAGAAGCACTCTAAGTTGCCCACCCCACCTCTCCACCCCCTCACAAGCCACCTCTGCTGTTGTTCCAAGATACCATCCCATCTCCTTCCTTCATAGCAGCTGGTCATCTGCAGTTGTTACATCTATTCATGTATTTGCTGCATCTTTCCCAACCAGAGACAACATCTCCATGAGTTCAGGGACCTGTTCTGTCCTGTCTCCACCATGTCACCAAGGCTCAATGCAGTACCTAGCATACAGTCATACAGAGCTCAATAAATATTTGTCCTGTGAATGAAATAACCAAGAGCTGATCATGTCTTATAAGCTTTATAGCACTTCTTACAGCGGGTTCATTTATTTATTTACTTGTTGACTGTGGCTCTGCCCTGCCTAGAATGTAAACTCCATGCAGGCAGGAACTCTCTATGTCTCAGTTCCCACCACACTCACAGCGCCCAGAGCACTGCCAAGCACAGAGCAGACCATTAATGAACAGTTGCTGAACATTGGGTGACTGTTGATGAAATCTTATCATTTCATCAAATTCCTGAAAAAAAAAAAATATATCTTTTTACGTAGGCTCCTGAGACAGCATCTCAGAGTTACTCTGCTGCGTAGCACGGAAGCTAGGCTTCACCTGAACCCCATCAACAACAGCTGAGGGCTGCTTCTGGGGCATTAACTCTGCTGCACTTCCCGCTTGGCTTGTCTAATGCCCAGGCCCAGTACAGTCTAAGAGCCAGGGGGAAAAGGCCTCAGGACTTGAGTCTCAGGGGCCCGTGGTCAGCAGCTCAGTGCGTAGAGACGAGGACTGAGGGAAAGGCAGGAAGCCAGCAGCAACAAACTCAGCCTAATTCTATTTCGTGAAAAGCAGAACAAAAATATGAGAAATCCGATCTACTTAGGTTCCACCCAGGCTCTTTAATCCTTAACTATCAACTCAAATGTTCAATGTGGCCACTTGTATGATGGGAAGTCCAAAGATACTGATGCGGTGGGGTCTTGGTACAGAAGCTGGCTGACCATGTACCAAAGATGGCGCTCCAAGTTTTTGCTGGTACAGGAGCTGTTTCTACCACCTTAATCCCTTCCTTTCGGGTTGAAAGAGCCCATGCCCTGAATCAGGAGCTGGAAAGTGCATACCAAGCCTACCCTAAAATAGTCTGCCCTATTTTATCCCTCGTGCCAATGTGCAGTTAGCATGTGGGGAAGAAAATGGGCCAGGCCTTGATAAACCTCATTTCAGAGACTGCCAGCCACTCTAACAGAATCTAACCCTCCTCTTAGCTCTTACACATACAAACCCCAAGGTGCTAGAGTTGTGATGTAACTTGCTTCCTTCAAAAGTGATTAGAGCAAACTTACTCACTAGGGAAAGGCAACAAAGGAGGAGAAAAGATAGTCTAAATATCTTGGGCACATCCCTTGAGATGTAATTAGTGTATCTTGGTAATCACTCATTTTTAGCTCTGTCATAATTTTCAGCAGCAGGTTAAGCTGCTGAAAATGAAGTGACAGCTACTAATTAGCACATAGATTCAGCAAGTAATGATAAGAAATAGGAAAAAGATGGGTTTGGGGAATGGAAAGCATAAATCATTCTATACATCGATTCGCACCATAATTGTAACAGTCTGGCTATTGAGTTTAAGGACCAATGGCCTGGTTGCTGCACTGAGAGCCTGGCATGCTGCTACCACTGGTGACAGGGCAGTGTCACCTCTCCTGGGTGAAGCCTTCCCACACGAGCTCAGCCCAGAGTCACTCTCCTGTTCTCTGAAGTCTGAGACCTGCCATTGATGAGTTCATCTCGTCCCATCCCGGGATACAGCTTTTGCTCATGCCTTCTATCATTGCTAAACTCAGACTGTCGTTTGACTTCTACTGTCACACTTAAATATTCCCTATGAAAATATAAATTCGAGGGTAGAGACCACAGCCATTCCCTACGTATCCAGAATGGAGTCCTGGTATCAACAGAGTTGCTTAAGAAATCATGACAGCTGTAATTGAGGGATGTATTACCTTCCTGCAGAAAAGACACTTAGCCCATCGAATGGGAACTTGTATATCATCAGCTTCAGGTGATTCAGAACTGAGGCCGTGGAACAGCAACTGACCAGTGCACAGGGATGGAGGGACCACTGAAACAATCTCAGGGTCATGGAGGCCGAAACCCAACATTGACTCACGGAGAGTGACTGTGGTGATGGAAATGGGAGCTAGACGTTCCTTGTTTGAACTAAATGTCCTTTTTCAAATATCCATAAAACTTCACTAGTCTCATTTGGGCTCGAATGAAAGTAACTGCTTTACCTTCATGGTCTAGCCCTTTTGGATACAGTGAAAGATCAATAGAGAAATCCTGAGTGATCCTGACTTGGGCCATGGAGACAAGCTAGGGTGTGTGTATTTGGATCTCTTCCATCAGGCAATGTCTTAGAGGACTGTTCATTCTTTCAAACATCAAATATGTACTGAGTCCTAACAACGGGCAAGGGATGGTGCTAGACACCATCTGGGGAAGGGTGGGTCTAGTGGGTGGAAAGGAGGATGGACAGACAGATGACTCAAAGATCAAGCCTGACCTCCAGACACTTAGAGATGAAATTGGCACATAAATAACTACAATTCTCAGACTTCCCTGGTGGCGCAGTGGTTAAGAATCTGCCTGCCTATGCAGGGGACACAGGTTCGAGCCCTGGTCCAGGAAGATCCCACATGCCACGACGCAACTAAGCCCATGTGCCACAGCTACTGAGCCTGAGCTCTAGAGCCCGTGAGCCACAACTACTGAAGCCCATGTGCCTAGAGCCCGTGCTCTGCAGCAAGAGAAGGCACCACAGTGAGAAGCCTGCGCACCGCAACAAAGAGCAGCCCCTGCTCGCCACAACTAGAGAAAGCCCAACACACAGCCATAAATAAATAAATAAATAAAATAACTACAATTCTATAGGGAATGATAAGGGGCCTGAGAAGTTCAGAGAAAGTTCTTGGAAGCACCGAGAAAATATGAAAGTAACTGAAATACCACAACATTGTGTAGATTACCTCTCTCTTAGAATTTCTAGCTGGAAAGCATTGAAACTAGAGAACCCTCTGGAACCAGGTAAGTGTCCATTTAGGGTCCCTTAATCATTTCATTCATTGATTTAAATACACTGTGTTTGTTTACTATGTATCTGGATACACTGTGTTTAGTTATATTATATTTGAATACATTCTATTTATCAATTTAAATACATTGTATTTATTGATTTAAGGATCACGGTGAGTAGATACTGTGCACACATCATGTAAAAGTTGATGTTCCACGACAAGTAAAATTACTTTGAAGTGGCTGCAAATGTGCCAATGCTTAAATGGCCTCAGTGGCTCTTCTCCAACGAGGGAGAGTGATATTTAAGGACCTTGGCTCAGGCATCCACTAAACAAAGATTCAGTGCTAGACTGGGAGCAGGTCCCAGAGTTTCCTGTGGCCCAGAGTGCAGGCTCCGAATGCCAGCTGCAGCTCAGACATGGCCTCAGATACTCAACTGTGACCAGGGCAATCAGCTCAATCTCTCATGCTTCAGTTTCTTTACCCTTTCAGGTTGTTATGAGGATTACATGAGCCAACATGTAGAGGTGGAGAGGGCTGCACATATGTTAGCTTGTTACTACCATCATCACCACCATCACCATCATCATCACCATCATCACCACCATCACCACCATCATCACCATCACCATGATCATCACCACCATCATCACCATCACCACCATCACCATGATCATCATCACCACCATCACCATGATCATCATCACCATCACCACCACCATCATCACCATCACCATGATCATCATCACCACCATCACCATGATCATCACCACCATCATCACCATCACCACCATCACCATGATCATCATCACCACCATCACCATGATCATCATCACCATCACCATCATCACCACCATCACCATGATCATCATCACCACCATCACCATGATCATCACCACCATCACCATGATCATCACCACCATCATCACCACCATCACCATGATCATCACCACCATCACCATGATCATCATCACCACCATCACCATGATCATCATCACCATCACCACCACCATCATCACCATCACCATGATCATCATCACCACCATCACCACCATCACCATCATCATCATCATGATCATCATCACCACCATCATCATCATCACCATCATCATCACCATCATCTCATCGCCACCATCATCACCATCACCATGATCATCATCACCACCATCATCACCACCATCACCACCATCATCATCACCATCACCACCATCACCATGATCATCACCACCATCATCACCATCACCACCATCACCATGATCATCATCACCACCATCACCATGATCATCATCACCATCACCATCACCATCATCACCATGATCATCATCACCACCATCACCATGATCATCATCATGATCATCATCATCACCATGATCATCACCACCATCACCACCATCACCATCATCATCACCATGATCATCATCACCACCATCATCATCATCACCATCATCATCACCATCATCTCATCGCCACCATCATCACCATCACCACGATCATCATCACCACCATCATCACCACCATCACCACCATCATCATCACCATCACCATGATCATCATCATCATCACCACCATATCACCATCATCATCACCATCACTATGATGATCACCACCATCGTCTCATCACCACCACCATCACCATCACCATGATCATCACCATCATCACCATCACCATCATCAGGACTGAGGCAGACTCTGTCCTGATAGCTCCTAGCACAAAGACTAGCAGGCAGGTAAAGAGGAGAAAAGTCCAGAAGCAGCCAATCCAAGCTGATTTTAAACCTATAATCCTGAACAAGAGGTATGTGAGACTGTTCTTTCCTTTCTCCAAAAGATGGCAATGTCAGGAGACTGGCTGTCTTCAGTCTTGGGAGAAAGGGTGGGGGGGCAGCAGTGTGGGGTAGGGGAAGGACGTTCAGGACAGACTTGGCAGTGCCCTTTGAGAGCAATGCATGAAGCCCATGATGAGGGACTTTCTGTTCCCACCCTCTCTCTCCTAAGGCCTGCGGATAACCTGGGCACCAAGGCAGAGCTGACTGGGCCTGGCTGCAAAGCAGGGAGAGTTGATTGGATTTTTCTGGCAGACAGTATGGACTCTGATTTGCTTAGATTGGAAATCAGTGGAAAAAGAAAAAAGGCAGGGCGGCGGAGGGGGGAAATCTGGTCTTGGTGTGAATGGGAAAAAACATTTTTGAAATAAAATCTAACCCCCTGCTATGGTCACAAAGAAAAGAAAAATGGTTGATGAAAGTCACATACATTCCTTTTTTTTAAAAAAATAAATTTATTTATTTTTTAAATTTTTGGCTGCATTGGGTCTTCGTTGCTGCACGCGGGCTTTCTCTAGTTGCGGCGAGCGGGGGCTACTCTTTGTTGCAGTGCGCAGGCTTCTCATTGTGGTTTCTTGTCTTGTTGCAGAGCACAGGCTCTAGGTACGTGGGCTTCAGTAGTTGTGGCACATGGGCTCAGCAGTTGTGGCTCACAGGCTCTAGAGCGCAGGCTCAGTAGTTTTGGCGCACGGGCTTAGGTGCTCGGCAGCACATGGGATCTTCCCAGACCAGGGCTCGAACCCGTGTCCCCTGCATTGGCAGGCAGATTCTTAACTACTGCGCCACCAGGGAAGTCCCCCACATACATTTCTTTTTTTTCTTTTTTTTTGCGGTACGCGGGCCTCTCACTGCTGTGGCCCCTCCCGTTGCGGAGCACAGGCTCCGGACGCGCAGGCTCAGCGGCCATGGCTCACGGGCCCAGCCGCTCCGCGGCATGTGGGATCTTCCCGGACCGGGGCACGAACCTGTGTCCCCTGCATCGGCAGGTGGACTCTCAACCACTGCGCCACCAGGGAAGCCCCCATTTCTTTTTATATTAAAGACTTTGCCATGCATTTAATTTGCAATGATTGTTAAAAAATTATTCAGAGACACTTGTTAAAGACGGTAAGGCAGACTTTATTCAGGACCAACATGATATGTACAGGGAGCACTGCAATGGGATCTGCAGTCAGGGGGAAGAGATTGGGCTCTGCTCTGAATACAGGGTGGGCAGGTGGGGATTTAGAGCCAAGGAGAGGTAGGAGTCAGTGGATGGAAAACGACTAAGAGGAAACATCAGGGGTAAGGGGGATTCTGGCGAAGCCAATCTAACAGGATTCTTGCAGAAGACAGGTCAGGCTGTTAAGGCAGCACCTGGTGTGGGGCCGTGGGGCGGGCGGGTGGTGAGGAACCAGATCAGATTATCGAGGGTGATCAAGTATCAAGGATGGGGGTCCTGGTCAAATCGACTTAGCAGGGTGCTTGCCAAAGCTGGATCTAACAGGGACCCCCAGACTGGCCTAGGAGGAGGTTTAGGAGCCTGACTAAAGTTGGACCAAACAAATAATCTTTATCATGGTAAAATGTCTTCTTTTCAAAAAAAACGTAATATTAAGAGACCCTATGAGACAAACTACATTTTACAGCTAAGTAATCTTCAAAAAAAGACAAGATAAATTAAAAAGATAAACTATAAAGAAAAGATAAGATAAACTAGTTTCAAAAATATCTTGAACTAAATTTGTTCAAAGGTAGAATGTTAACCTGTGTGCTAGTTAAATAATGCTTTGAAATTTTAACTTTCAAACGAAACGCTTCAAGGATGGAAAAATACAAAAGAATGCATAAAAATAAAGCAGACACAAAAGGACAAACGTATGATTCCATTTCTATAGGTCCTATAATCGGGGAATTCATAGAGACAGAAAGTTTAACAGAGGTTGCCAGGGCCTGGGGGAGGGGGAATGGGGAGTAAGTGTTTAATGGGGAGAGAGTTTCTGTTTGGGCAGATTTAAAAGTTCTGGAAATGGATAGTGGTAAGGTTGTACAATATTGCAAATGTACTTAATGACACTGCATTATACACTTAAAAATCGTTAAAATGGTCAATTTTTGTTATATTTTGCCACAATAAAAGTTATCAATTAAAAAAATACAGGACTTCCCTGGTGGAGCAGTGGTTAAGAATCTGCCTGTCAGTGCAGGGGACTCAGGTTCGATCCCTGGTCCAGGAAGATCCCACATGCCACGGAGCAACTAAGCCCATGCACCACAACTACTGAGCCTGCGCTCTAGAGCCCGCGAGCCATGGCTACTGAGCTCACGTGCCACAGCTACTGAGCCCGCGCGCCTAGAGCCCGTGCTCTGCAACAAGAGAAGCCACCGCAACGTGAAGTCCGTGCACTGCAACGAAGAGTGGCCCCCGCTGTCCACAACTACAGAGAGCCTGCATGCAGCAACGAAGACCCAATGCAGCCATAAATAAATAAATAATAAAATAATAAATAAAAAAGATATATTCATTAAAAAATACATAAGTACAGGGCTGTTGAATACCACCATGCCATTTTGCACCCTTGGACTTGTGCAGTGCACAACCTGTATATGGCATCCCTGTCCAGATATTCTATTTCCTGATAAAAAGATAGTAGTACTTGTATTCATATATTTTTTTCTTTAAGGCAAGACCCCAAGTTGACTTTTGTTTGAGAAAGAAAGAGAGGAAGGAAGGAAGAGAGGGAGGGAGGGAGGGAGGAAGGAAGGAAAGTTCATCAATGCACCAAAAAGAGCAAGGGTTGTATTCAGAGATAATAGGTGTGAGAGGAAGAAAACCAGGGAATCTTTAAGCAGAGGAAATGGATAAAAGTAGTTGAATACAGCAGGTTATGTTTCGGTGTGGAGTCAACCAGAGTTTTTGTTTAAAAATGGGATCTGAGAGAAAGGGACGAATCAAAGATGCCCTAGCTAGTGGCAGTGCTGTCCACAGGGACAGGGGAGGCTAGGAGAGAAGCAGCTGCAGGATGGGGCTGGTGCGGGGGAGAAACAGTTGGGTTTCGGCAGCATTAACGTTGAGAAGCCTTTAGACATCCAAATGGCAATAATGAGAAGGCAGTTGGATATGAGTCTAGAATTCCTGAGAAAGGTCAGGGCAGGACATATACATTTTTGAGTCAAAGTTAAAGGGATACATGAGATCACCTGGTGAGTGTAGGTAAAACAAGAGGAAAGAGCAGAGGACAGAGCCCTAGGGAACTCCAACATTTAGAGATCTGGTGGAGAAGGGGCAGTCTCTGAGGCAGGAAGGGATCCAGACAAGTGCAGTATCATAGTGGCCTCCAGAAGGAAGTATTTCAAGGAGAGAGCAGTCAACCATGGCAAAGGATGCTGAGAGACTTGGTAACTCTGGGTGTGGGAAATGGGGTAGTTCTCGTTTAATTACATCTCTGTTCTCCATAAAATATGAGGCAGTCATCAACTAAGTAGCGTCAGATATAAGGACAGGTGAAAAGCTATATAATAGCATGAAAGTAAATTTACTAGGGAAGTGTAGCAAGATTGTCTGGCAGTTTTGAGTTCCCATTTGAGAGTTGTGGTGAATAAATGAAAATGAAGTACCCACCTCATTCCATTAGGCCAGGATCACCATGATATTAAAACCAGTCAAAGACATCCCGAGAATAGAAAACTATAGATCCATGTCTCTTTTGAATATTATGTAACAGTCCTCAACAAAACACTGGCGAATTGAATCCAGAAACATATAAAATGGATTATGCAGCATGACCAAAATGGGATTTATCCCAGAATCAAATGGGATTCTTATCCCAGGAATGCAAGCTTGTTTTAACATCTCAAAATCAATTAATATATCGTATCGACAGAATAAAGGACAAAAAACACACGATCATCTCAATAAACACAGAAAAGGCATTTGACAAAATTTACTTTTTTATAAAGATGTTTGGCAAACTGAGAATAGAAAGGAACTTCCTCAACTTGATAAAAGTATCAGTGAAAAACCCACAGTTACATCACTCTTAATGATGAAAGGCTGAATCCCCCTAGAATTCCCTCAGGGTCAGGAACAAAACTGGGATGTTTTCCCTTGCTACTTCCTTTCAACATTTTTACTAGAAGTTCCAGGCAGGGAAATTAGGCAATAAAAAGAAATAAAAGCCATTCAGATTAGAAATGAAAGGGTATGGGACTTCCCTGGTGGTCCAGTGGTAAAGAATCCGCCTTACAATGCAGGGGATGCGGGTTCAATCCCTGGTCAGGGAACTAAGACCCCACATGCCAGGGGGCAACTAAGCCCGTGCACCGCAACTACTGAGCTCATGTGCCTCAACTAGAGAGCCCGTGTGCCGCAAACTACAGAGCCCAAGCGCTCTGAAACCCACACGCCACAACTACAGAGCCCATGCATCCTGGAGTCTGAGCACCACAACTAGAGAGAAGCCAGCGCACCACAACAAAGGGCCCACACGCTGCAACTCAAGATCCCTCATGCCTCAATGAAGATCCCGCGTGCTGCAACGCAGACCCGACGCAGCCAGAAATAAATTAAATAATTATTTAATTTATTAAATCAAATAATAATTATTATTAATAATTTGAAATTATTATTTATTTATTAAATAAATAAATTATTATTTATTTGATTTATTTTTGGCTGTGTTGGGTCTTCGTTGCAGCACGTGGGCTTTTTTCTGGTTGTGGCAAGCGGGGGCTACACTTCATTGCGGTGCGAGGGCTTCTCATCGTGGTGGCTTCTCTTATTGCAGAGCACGGGCTCTAGGAGTGTGAGCTTCAGCAGTTGTGGCACATGAGCTCAGCAGTTGCAGCTTGTGGGTTCTAGAGTGCACGCTCAGTAGTTGTCGTGCACGGGCTTAGTTGCTCCACAGCATGTGGCATCTTCCCAGACCAGGGCTCGAACCTGTGTCCCCTGCATTGACAGGAGGATTCTTAACTACTGCACCACCAGGGAAGCCCAATAAATCTTTTTTTTTTTTTTAAAAAAAAGAAATGAAATGAAAGGGTAGAACTATTTGTATTCACAAACACGATCTTATATGTAGAAAATCCTAAGGAATCCACAAAAACTATTAGAACTAATAAACAAGTTCAGCAAAGCTACGGTATACGAGACGACTGTACAAAAGTCTACTGTATATCTATACACTACCAGTGAAAAATCTGAAAATGAGACAAAGACAATTGCAATTACAACAGCATCAATAAGAATAAAATCCTTAGGAAGAAACTTAACAAAAGATGTGTAAGGCTTGAACACTTCAAACTATGTAACATTGTTGGAAGAAATTAGAGAAGAGCTAAATAAATGGAAAATCAGCCGTACTCATGGATTGGAAGACTTAATACTATTAGAATGGCAACAGTCTCCATCCACAGAGTCGGTGGAATCCCTATCAAAAGTCCAGCTGGTGTAGAGGAAGACAGACAGCCGGGTGCTAAAGCTGCGCGAAGGGAAATGACTGGAATGCTGCTCGATGAAAGCAACAAGAAGGAGAAGTGATGGGAGCATAGTAGATGATTAGTAAATGACCAATGAGTGAATGAATGAATACATGAAATCTTCTCTAGCTGTTTCGTGTAGCTCTTGCTGCATAACAACCACCCCAAAACTTACTGGCTTAAAACAATAACTATTTCTTTGTTTCTCATGATCTGGGATTAACTAGAGCTCAGCTGAACAGTTCTTCGGCCAGGCTCCCTTGGCGTCTCTGATGGAGGCAGCTGCTGTCAGACGGCAGCAGGGGCTGAAACCTCTGCTGTGGCTTTTCCCATGTGTCCAGTGCCATGGCTGGGACAACCGGAAGGCTGGGTGGGCTCATCTGGGGCTCCCTCCTTCTCCTGTCAGTCCGTCTGTCTGTCTGTCTCTCCCTCTCTCCCCTTGTAGCCTCAGGGCTTCCGCCTCTCAAAGTGGCTTCTTCACATGGTCTCTCTGGGTAACTGGGCTTTTTACATGGCAGCTCAGGGCTCCCAAAAGTGCAAAAACATCTTTAAGGCTTAGACCCAGAATTGGTGCAGCATCCCTTGGGCCCCGCTGTATCGGTTAAAGTGAGTCACAGGGCCAGAGTGGGAGGGGCCCAGGCAGGGGGTGACTTCCAGGCGTGGGGTCCGTCGGAGCCATTGCTGGGACAAGCCACCACACCAGGCTCAATGTCAGTCCCCCAATCCCAACCACACCAGGCCCCTCTTTTTGCTACTTCTATCACCATCTTTATCAAAAGTAAACATCCACCTATAGCTAAGTACGTTTCACACACAAAAATAAATTGTCATGAGCCTCGCAGTCAGCATGATAAATGCCAAGCCGAGAATCCTGGGCCACCTCGATCCAGCAGCATCATTCTCGGAACCTCAGCACTCCTGCAGGTGCGAGAAGACAGAAATACAACATAGTTTGCCCATCTCATCCCCTCACGTGTCGTAAGAACTTCAATAAAATAACGCAGCTAGCATTTCCCTGGCGGTCCAGTGGTTATGACTCCAGGCTTCCACTGCAGGGGGTGCGGGTTTGATCCCTGGTCAGGGAACTAAGATCCCATGTGCCGCGTGGTGCAGCCAAAAACAAACAAACAAACACAACAAAACAAACAATGCGGGTGAAGAATCTTTGGAAAAGCTTAGAGGACTGCACAGGTAGGTATTATTTGAAAAGAAAGTATATGAATATGTTAGCTCTGCATCTTCCTTTTTTAAAAGCCCATTTCTTTGGAGGGTCTGGCCCTCGAGGAGGATGCTGATTTATACACTGTCATGTTACTGTAAATATGAGAAGCTACAGGCTCTCATCAGCTGATTTAATGGGGTTCTTCTGTGCTGACGGCTGTTTATTTTTCTCAGTCCTTTTTGCTGCCATCAAGTCACCCTGCGTGAATACTGAATAAGTATTCGACCTCACTCTTGGGTTTGGTCTTCATGACTTAATGGGAAGCGTGGACAGACTCTGTCTCCAAAAGGAGACTTTTCTGAATCAACTACAACCACCCGTGGTCGCTGAGATAATTATTCAAGGAACAGCCTATTTACAAGGCAATCAGAACTGTACTTTAGGCTACGCTCGGAGGCAAAACAAAACAAAACAAGACAAAACAAAAAACTTTCTTGCTCAGGACACCATCATTACAGGGCTTAACAGGGAAAAATCTCAGGTTACAGGAAATAGACTTTTGATGTAGATTAATAAGAATAGTCATCTGAGATGCTCATGTATAAATAAACACAGTAAAAACCATGAATTCTTCTCATCGACAGTTGTCACTCCACGACCAAAGATTTTCTGTCCTCTGGATGCTTGATTTGACTTAGTTTTTGCATAACAAACCCAAGGGTCTGTTTCTGAAAAATATCTATCTCCTGGGATTCAAGGGCCCTGAAAACATTGACCAATTTGGAAGACAGGTGTGGAGAGAGAAGTGTCAATGGACTGATGTATAGTGGCATCCTGAGAAGCCTCGAGATTCTCAGTAATTCTGGGAGAATGTTTCCTCAAGTGGTAGAATGGGGCTGCTCTCAAATGAAATGGCCATCCAGGCAGTAGATGCGTGTGCATCCCATGTAGTCCTCTGTCACCGTTCCCCAGACGGTACAGCAGCTTCCGAGCTCAGCTTCCTCTGTCACTCGTCTTATACTGCTCTTCAAGGCTGTTCACAGTCTGGCCTTTGCTGGTTCATGGGGCAAAAATAAAATGTTCCCCCGGGAATCCAGAGATAAGAGAAATGAGGCCGCTCTCCAAGATGTACCCTTGAACCCTTGGACGACGATAACACGAAGGATCTGCAGGAGCGATCAGGGGATTTCTAGAAATGTGAGACCCAAGATTTTGGAATATCCCCCCAAACTCCAATGGAGAAGTCCGGGCAGTGGTGTGCTGGTAAACGTTTAACAATGGGCTCTCTGGGAAGAAGTCCTGATCTGTAATATTTACAGCTTCCATGGCGTCAATGCTCCACCACGGCCAATGCAAGCTACTAACTCAAAATAATTGGCTGCAGATTCGGGAAGAGACACGCCCAGTAAGTTCTTGCCGGCCGGTACGAGCTGGCTTCAGCACAGCCCGAGTTCTCAGAGAGACGGGACTCGAATGTGGAGGGTGAGTGACTGAGCAGAGACCAAGTTAATCACATTTTACCCTGAAAATTCTGTGCAAACTAAAAGCATGGTGCGCACAGAAAGGAGGGAAACGGGGAGACCAAGGAGTCAGTCAATGGTGCCTCCAGGGACAGGGTGCCAGTTCTAGGGCTTGAGCCACCCACCACGGAGCAGCCAGCCCTTGTCAGGCTGACCGCACTGGACTGGAAACATGCAACTCTACCCCCACCAGAATCTGATTCCACACTCATCAAGAACTTTCTGATGAAGATCTGTCTGTCCAGGGAGGGGAAGGCATGGGCTGCTGAGCAAGTGCCTTACGGAACAGTTTTATTTCTCATTTATTGTCAATTAAGTGACAAACTGGGATTGTAAAACATGTCTCCATTCACAATCTTTTATCACATCCTCACTGCTTTGGTGGCAGTGGTCTTCAGTGTGTCCCCAGCACCTTGAGACTGCCGGAAGCTCTGGGCAGCACTTCTGCCTCTGGGCTCCATGCCACGAATCATCAGTGCCCTGAAGGGAGAGGCAGAGACCATACCCTGGTTGCTTTGGTTACTCACCAACGCCTTCAAACAGGTGTCTGGTATTTTATCCAGCTCTTATGATTGCTCATGGTAGGAAGGTTGGGCTGTTATAAGTACCCTTCGTAGCCAGAAGTGAGACCCCCTGAAAACACCCCTTTCCATGTTTGATGACGTTTACCCATATTTCAAGATCCTGTTGAAAGGATACCTCCTCTTATTTCTACCCAGGAAGAATGGCTGCCTCGGGAGCTGCCAACAATAGCTACTCGCTCCCATTGTCCAAGGAAGGGAAGGGAAGCTGCCGTGGTGTGCTGACTTCTTCCAGCCGTGGGGAATTTCTCTTCGACTCCGTGGCAGCAGGTAGAGGGGATGAGGAACCTAGCAACAGGACCTGCCTTCAAAGTCAAGGTCCAAAAACGGGGTGGCCTCTGCTCTCCTGACATTTAGCTGCTCGAAATTAGACTGCGATCCGTATCAATGTTGCCACATGCCACGGGACACTGTGCTTCCTGACAGACGTGGACACATTAATTAAGAGAGCAAACGCTTGCACAGTGAAAAGGCAGCTCCAGGGTGCTTTCAACATGCAGACACTCAGGGGGAGTGGAAGAAATGACAGCTAGGAATCAGAGGCTCACAAAGGAGCAGCTCTATGAAAGACCATCACGTGGATTAGTGGAAGGCAACCAACAGCCTAACCACCGTCTGACTACCGGCTCCACTGATGAATGTGTTATTGTGAGAATGGTGATGCTTGCAAGGAGGTCTAAACGGTCTTACATTTTCAGAAATAACATAAAGATCATACGTCTGCTCAACATTCTTTTTTAAACTCAAAGCATAGGATCCATTTTTTTAAAATCTTAGCGCAGTTGATGACTGGGCACCTTTTCCTTAGACTCTTTGGTACTGACAAAGGCGATACACAGCTTTAAAGGACTCCAAAAATGAAGAGTGATCATTCGCTGCTGTGATTATTCCCATCTGGTTTGATCTCGTTCTTTACTATTTTATACTTTCTCATTTTGAAGCTCTGCAGCTGTCCTTTGTAGGTTTGCGAGAACGATTTGCAAAGCTTTGGAAACGTTTACCTCATTTCCAATCCTAATTCCCTACATAATTCTGGGGCCTATTGCTCGCGGGACCCCTTGGGTTCCCCCATAGTCTTTGGGATGTACTATGCACAGCACGGGGAAGGAAGGCATGGGAGGAAACACTCCTTTGCTCTCTTGAAATGAGCATCCCTGCTTTGGGTGAGAGGAGCAAACTCAACACTGGTTGTGCTTTCCAGGATTTTGCAGATAAATGTCCAAAGCGGCGGGGTTGGGACTTCCCTGGCGGTCCAGTGGTTAAGACTTTGCCTCCCAATGCAGGGGGTGTGGGTTCCATCTCTGGTAGGGGAGCTAGGATGCCTCACGGCTGGAAAACCAGGAACATAAAATCAGAGCAATAGTGTGACAAATTCAATACAGACTTTAAAAAATGGGCCACATCAAAAAAATCTTAAAAAAAAAAAAAAAAGACAAAGCTACTGGGTTGCCTTCCACTCTGGGAGCACTCCCTTACTGCTGAAAGAAACAAGGGAAGGTAGCTTCCTGGAAATAACAGGAGTGATGAGTAGCTGTTCTCTTAGGATAATGAAGCACATCGACCACTCTGTCATCCTTCTGCTGGACCGGACTTCAGCAAAGGCATCTTCCCGTCTGGCTAGTGAGCCTGACGTGGTTACCAGCCCATGCTGGCTGAAAGGCAGCTTCTCAGAGGCCAAGAAACATGGCTTTACCTATCCCTTTGTTTGGGTGATGGACGTCGGGTGACTGTTAAATATATAAATTATGAGAGAGGCATTGTTCTGACCAATAAAATAACGCCAGGGGCTTCCCCAAGCTACCTTGTGCTAGTTTAATCCACATACGGCTGCACAATGCCAAAAGTATCCCACTTCAAGCAAAATTTCTTATGATATTCAACCAAAGCATGTCTTTTAATATACAAAGAGTCAGTCAGGGATGCCTTTAAACAGCCAGCTCAACTCCACAATCCATCTAAGGTACATCTAAAGGTAGTAAACATCCAATTCAACATACAGATCTGTGGAAACAAGTGAGAGTCCCTGATTAAGAGCAGTTACTTACTATACAAATCATTCCTAAAGAAATGCCCGCTCTTGGAGGGTTTATGTTCTAAGTTGGCAAAGGGGAGGACAGAACATCATTTCCTTTATTTCCCCTCTGCTTCCTTGATGTGAAATTGTATGAAAGGGAATAGCTGTTTGTTGGAGTGAGGGGTGTGGTTATAAAAGAAGGCTCAAGTATGAGAAAAGAGTAGTGTGCCCTCTTGCAGCAAAGAGGATGGAGGAGCCCTGCAAGAGGTTCCTAGTCCAGCAAAAAGTTGTCCTGACACACTCCCACCAAAAATCCCAAAGTTCTAGATTAAATGTAAAAAGCGTCCTCTTAAATGCATGACTGGGCTTATGAAAAAGCAAAGGAAATTCTCAGATGCTAAAAACAAAGCAGGAACAGGGGTGCTGGGAGGAGAACCAGCCCTGAGGCCTGAGGCCAGCCCTGAGGCATCCTGTGTCAACTGTGGGAAAGAAGAGCTTCAGTTTTAGAAGACTAGTCTCAGGTGCGCACAAGGTGGGCATTTCCATCAGAAACCACTGCAAGTGTGAGCAAGAAAGAATCTGCCCTGAAAAGGGGTCAGTGAGGAAATGAGTCTGTCTCAGCTTCAACTCTGGGTGGAGGGGGAACGGCTGCCCTGAAAAATCTTAGCAGCAAACCAGTCCTCACACAGGTTTGTGGCTTCAGTTAACACTACTACCTGCATGGCCAGAAAAACGTCAAACTGAGAATTTCATCCAAAGTGGTCCCAGGTTGGTGGTGTACTCAGGAGCCTGACAGAATCAAACTAAAATCTTCACCCTCAAGCAAGTCCTCAAAGAATTCCTAGTGACAAGGCTTCAAGGATCTTGAACTTCTGATCAAAACACACACACACACACACACACACACGCACACACACACACACACACACACACACACACACACACAAAGATATAAGTCTCCATGAGAGAGAATGAGCAGATACAACATAGACTAGCAAAAGCTCCAGGTTTTGAAAATTATCAGATACAAAACAGAAAAAAGTATATCCAACACAGTTAAAGAGAAAATTGAAAATATGAATAAAAATGAGAAACTATACAGAAAAAGACCATGCAGATTTGAAAAAGAATCAATTAAAACTTACAGAAATAAAAAGCATAAAACTTGAAATTAAAAATTCTATCAATCTGTTAAACAGCTCGTTAGACATAGGTGGGGAAATACTTAGTGAACAGGATGATACATCTAAAGAAATTACACAGAATACAATACAGACAGAAATAAAGATGGAAAATATAAGAAGTTGAGAAACAAGGAAGAGGGTCCAGAAGATGACAGAAGAATAGGCAAGAGAAAGTAGTTGATAATTTTCTTAATTTAATTAAAGAAATGAATTCTCAGATTTGAGATTCTCAGTGAATTCTAACCTGGGTTGTTTTTTTTTTTTAATCCATACTTTGAAATATCACTGTGAAACTGCAGAATACAAAAGACAAAAAGGTCTTTTCACCAAGTGTGAAAACAGAGGCCACTTGTAAAGGGACAATAATTAGACTGACAGCTGACTTCTGAACAGCAATAATATTGATAAAAGACAGAAGCCAGTGGAATGCTATCTTCTGAAAAAATAAATAACAGGATTGTACATAGTACGAAACCATCTCTCAAGAACAAGGACAAAATTAATTCAAACAAAATTGAGAAAGTTTACCAGAAATATATCCTGTCAAAAGGAACAAATAAAAGATAATTTCAAGGGACCTCCCTGGTGGCGCAGTGGTTAAGAATCCGCCTGCCAATGCAGGGGACATGGGTTCGATCCCTGGTCCGGGAGGATCCCACATGCCACGGAGCAACTAAGCCCATGCGCCACAACTACTAAGCCTGCACTCTAGAGCCCGCGAGCCACAACTACTGAGCCCACGTGCTGCAACTACTGAAGCCCATGCACCTAGAGCCCATGCTATGCAACAGGAGAAGCCGCTGCAATGGGAAGCCACACACTGCAACGAAGAGTAGCCCCTGCTCGCCACAACTAGAGAAAACCCATGTGCAGCCAAAATAAATAAATTAATTAATTAATTTTTAAAAAAAAAGGATAACTTCAAGAAGAAGGACAGTTATCCCAGAAGGAAAGTCTGAGATACAAGGAGTAAAGGTGAGCAAAGAGTATGGCAAATACTGAGGAAACCTTAACAAATTACTGTATAAAATAATAACAAAAATAACAATAACAGAAATTTGTTAAGGTTTTAAAGATCCCAATAAAAAGCATTTCTTTTCCATATATGGATTATGAATGGATTGTAAAACAAGAACGTACAAGAAGGCAGAGAGAAGGACAAAATTTTGCTTTTATTACCAACGAAACTAATGTTGGGAAATGTAGCTTACATCTGCAGGCAAATACATCTCATAATATTGAACCCTAGAATTAGGCCAACTTACCCAGCCAGTCACAGGCAGTTCCAGGTCTCCACAGCTGCACCCTCACCCTCCCTTCTGCCAAGTACATGGGAACCTGCCTCTGTAAGACTTACAGCTTGGAGGAAAAGAATCATATGTGTTCTTCCTGAAAACAACTCCCTCTCAAGAAAAGACAAGGCTACACATGCCTAGTTTCCCTTCCAAATTCACCCATTAGTTTAAGTCAGGCAGAGAAAGGCTAGAAGTGTCATGCTAGTGAATCTCTGTACACATAGAGGGAAACAGAAGGAGTAATGAATAAACCATACTACCGTACAATAAAGACTAATGTCAGAGAGAGAGGGGTAAAGCTAAAACACTCAACAACAACAAAAACACATAAGCTAAAAGGGAGGTGCCTGGAGTTAAAATGTTATAAGGTCCTTATATTATTTGGAAGGAAGCTAAAGTTATTAAATTTAGACTTCAGAAAGTTAAATGTGCCTGTTAAAGTATTTCAAGGCTAAGTATTAAAAGAATAAAAACAAAGTTTACCCCTTTACAACAGCAGAAGGAAAATAATGGAATGAAAAAATAAACGAATTCCCAAGGATTTAAGAAAAGAGAATTTATTAATTTAAAAAGGAGGACAAATAGAAAACATAAAATAACATGCCATAATTAACTCTATACTAATTACAACAACAAATATGAGTGGACTAAACATTCTCATTAAAAGACAAGGATTGTCAGATTAGATATGAAAAGAAAAATTAATAATTTGTTGTTTCCAAGAAACTCACATAAAACATTAGGTCACAGAAAGGTTGAAAGTCAAGAATACAAAAATATGTACCACACAAATATTTACCAAAAGAAAACTCTATGTGTTAGTCAGAAAAATACAACTTTCATTTTAAAAATTACTATAAAACCCACGAGATGTCACTTTACACTCATGAGAATGCCTACTATCAAAAAAAAAAAATCCGGAAAATAGAAGTGTTGGTGAGGGT
The DNA here is from genome assembly GCF_964374135.1 of Grampus griseus. NCBI lineage: Eukaryota > Metazoa > Chordata > Mammalia > Artiodactyla > Delphinidae > Grampus > Grampus griseus. Next base: position 98,327,815 of record NC_139005.1, read on the forward strand.
GTGGATAAGTTGAACCCTTAGTACATTGCTTGTGATAATATAAAATGGTGCTGCCACTGTGGAAAACAGTATGGCAGTTACTCAAAAAATTAACTGGAATTACCATATGATCCAGCAGTTCCACTTCTGGGTCTATACAAAAAAAACCCCCAAAAACCTGAAAGCAGGGATTTGAACAGATATTTGTACACCCATGTTCATAGCAGCATTACTGACAACAGTCAAAACGTAGAAGCAACCAAAGTGTCCATGAGCAAATTAATGGGCAAACAAAATGTGGTCTATACATATAATGGAATATTATTCCACCTGAGAAAGGAAGGAAATTCTGACACATGCTACAAGATGGATGAACCTGGAAGATATTATGCTAGGCAAAATAAGCCAGACACAACAGGACAAATACTGTATGATCCCACTACATGAGGTACCTAGAGCAGTCAAATTCACAGAGACAGAAAGTAGAATGGTGGTTCCCAGGAGCTAAAGGGAGGGAGAAAAGGGGAATTATTGTTTAATGGTGACAGAGTTTCAGTTTTGCAAGATGAAAAAGTTCTGGAGATAAATGGTAGTGATGGTTGCAGAACAATGTACTTATGTCACTGACTTCTATACTCAAAAATGATAAAAATGGTAAATTTTATGTTATGTATGTTTAACTACTATGAAACAAGAAAGAAAATTGCTACAGATAGAGAGCTAATTTGGGAAGTTAAACACAAAGACGGAACAATTCTAAATTTGTGTGCATCTAGTAATATAGCTTCTAAAGATACAAAGCAAAAACTAAAATAATTACAAGGAGAAATTCACAAGTCAACCACCACATTTGGGAGATTCTAACATATCTTTTTCCATGACTGAATAAGCAAAGGAAAAATCCAGTAGAGAGATTCTATAGTTGAAAATCAAAATTAACAAACCTGAACTAAGGGACATATACAGAACAGTATACTCCGGAATACGCTCTCACATACACAGGCAGGAAACAGCTTCCGCTGTTTAAATATTATATTTAAAATAAGGCAATAACAATATATATTAATATAAATAGATAATTCTCTTTTTCATAAGGATAAAAACCCATCCACAAAATCTATATATTACTCTCCAGTCCTTCATACTTAAACATTCAATACAGTTCAACTTAATGTTCTATTTGTTCAAAACTATTAAATTTTTAAAAAAACTATACTAAGGTGTTTATAAAATGCTATAATAGCTCCTTGGAGACATGGTTGACTCTAGGGCTTGGGCAGAGAAAATAGGAGATAACCCTGGAGCATCTTGTAGTGCCAGAAAGAAAGGAAGTGTTCGAAAACAAATGCGGCACGTTGAACAAAAGAAAGAATGTGGTGTTGGATTACAACAAAAGTATAAAATAAATAGATATGAGTGCACACTGATATAAATAAATGATTGAATACAAAAAGGGGGAAGGAGAGACAAATCTTCCTTTCAGAAGGATTCCAAATAATATATGTAGATACTCCCCCCATAAAGAGGCGGCGCTTCACTTCCTAACCCCACCCCTTTGAGGATGACCTTAATGACTCTGTCCCAAAGAACAGAGCATTGGAAGAGGAAAACAGTAACTTCACAGTGGAAATGTCCGGCAGACACCACCTCAACCAAGTGATCAAATTTAACATCACAGTATTGTCATGTTGAAATCATGTACCTCTGAAATCATGGGAAAAGGAGGGCTTTTCATCTCTGTTTTGTATTCACCCCCAAAATCCCAAACACCAGTCTAAACATGAGGAAAACATCAGAGAGATTCGAATTGACGGATATCTACAAAATACTTGACCAGTACTCCTAACTGACTAAGTAATGACAAACAAGAACTATCACAGACCAGAGGAGACCAAGAGCCCATGACAGGTCGATGCAACATGGGATCCTTCATCGGATCCCGGAGCAGAAAAAGGATGCTAGTGAGAAAATGGTGAAATAGGAATAAAGTCTAGAGTATAGTTAATAGTAACGTACCAATGTTAATCTCTTAGTGGTAACAAGTGTGCCATGGTTATATGAGATGTAAGATTAGGGAAACTGGGGAAAGGGGATGAGTGAACTCTATTATCTTTGTAACTTTTCTATAAATCTAAAATTATTGCAAAATTTGAAGTTTATTTTTAAAAAATTTTATAATCTAATATTGTAGTATCAACTAGTGAACTGGTTTACATCTTTTTTTTTTTTTTTTTGCGGTACGCGGGCCTCTCACTGTTGTGGCCTCTCCCGTTGCGGAGCACAGGCTCCGGACGTGCAGGCTCAGCGGCCATGGCTCACGGGCCCAGCCGCTCCGCGGCATGTGGAATCTTCCCGGACAGGGGCACGAACCCGTGTCCCCTGCATCGGCAGGCGGACTCTCAACCACTGTGCCACCAGGGAAGCCCTGGTTTACATCTTAAATACATGTATTGTACAAAAGAAAAATTTCCAAAACTCCACTTGGCTAATTCCATGCAAATTAACACAAGGGAAGAAGTTGGTGGGGAAAGTGAAAATAAGATAACACTGAGTTTCACAAAATACTTTTATCTAAATAAAACAACAGTCAATTCTGAATAATCTTCCAGGTAAAGCTTTCCCAATTAGTAACCAAGCTGAATTTTTCTGTGTAAGAACTTCACTGTATGTCCCAATCTGCTCTTCCTCCCCCTCCCTGTCCAGTTCACTGATGTTTAGAAGTGGACATAGCTTGCCCTTTCAGAACTATCCGTGCCTTTGTTTTTGCAATTTCCTCTAATGCCATTCTGCTGCCTTCCCCACCTACCAGGTCCTTGTGTCTCCTTCAAGGTCCAGCCTACATATTCCCTCATCAATTTATTCATGACTTAGGAGGCTTTTGTAATAGTCCGGGTAGAAATGTTGGTGGCCTGGGCCAAGGTAATCATGGAGGTGGTGAGGAATGGCCTGTGCTCGAGCTCTCCAGAGAAACACCCAAGAAGATGTGTATAGTTCTCTGGTTGTCTAGTAGCCGGGGTTCACGAGTCCAGGAGTTAAGGGTGGGAATGGCATCATTTACTATTACCCCTAGGGTCCTACTAGCAGAGATTTTTGCTTCCTATACCCGTGACCTATGTTCAGCTGGCTTTGAGGTCTTAGTTCCAAAGGGAAGACATGCTGCTACCAGTAGATGCAACAATGATTCCACTGAACGGAAGTTAAGACTGCCACCCAGTCTCTGAATTGACAGGCAAATAAGGGAGTCGCTGTGCTGGCTGGGGTGATTGACCCTGATCACCAAGGGGAAATTGGGTATGTCTGGAATACGGGAGGTCACTTAGGGCATCTCTTAGTATTATCACGCCCTGTGATAAAAGCTGATGGAAAGCTACAACAATCCAATTCAAGCAGGACTACTAATGGCCCAGACCCTTCAGGAATGACAGTTTGAGTCCCCCCACCAGGCAAAGAACCACAACAAGCTAAGTGCTTGCTGAGGGCAAAGGAAATACAGAATGGGTAGTAGAAGAAGGTACTTAAAAATACCAATGACAGCCACGTGAAGAGTTACAGAAATGAGGACTGTGGCCGTCATGAGCATTTCTTCTTTCTCCAGAGAGGGATTTACTATAAGGAAATGCTCACACAATTATGGAGACTGGCAAGTTCAAAATCTGCAGGGTAGGCCTGCAGGCTGGAGACCCAGGGAAGAGCTGATGTTGCAACTCAAGCCCAAAGGCCACCTGCAGGCAGAACTCCCTCTTCCTTGGGGGAGGTCAATCTTTTCCTTAAGGTCTTCAACTGATTGGATGAGGCCCACCCACATTAAGAAGGGTAATCTGCTTTATTCAAAATCAATTTATTTAAATGTTAATCTCATCTTAAAAAATGCCTTCACAGCAACATCTAGACTAGTGTTTGACCAAATACCTGGGTACCATTAGCCAAACTGACACATTAACCATCACGTGGTCAGATGGTGGATGTGCATAATTTGGAGAGCCAATGGGATGCATCTGCTGATTATATGTGGGGCCTGAGAGAAGGACAGCTTTTCTATAAATAGAGTTGCCACGTGATCCAGCAGTCCCACTCCCAGGCACACATCCAGACAAAAATATAATTCGAAAAGGTACATGCACCCCAACGTTCATAGCAGCACTATTTACAATAGCCAAGACTTGGAAACAATGTAAATGTCCACTGACAGATGAATGGATAAAAATGATGTAGTATATATATACAATGGACTATTAGCCATAAAAAAGAATGAAATAATGCCATTGGCAGCAACATGGATGGGCCTAGAGATTATCATACCAAGCAAAGTAAGTCAGAAAGAGAAAGACAAATACCACATGATACCATTTATATATAAAATCTAAAATACAACACAAATGAACCTGTCTAAGAAACAGAAACAGACTCACAGACATAGAGAAGAGACTTGTGGTTGCCAAGGGGGAGAGGGTGGGGGAGGGAAGGATTGGGAGTTTGGGATTAGCAGATGCAAACTATTATATACTGAATGGATAAACAACAAGTACAGGGAACTATATTCAACAGCCTTTGAAAAACCATAATGGAAAAGAATATATATATGTATAACTGAGTCACTTTACTGTACAGCAGAAATTAACACAACATTGTAAATCAACTAAACTTCAATAACATTTTTAAAAAATAAAAAATAAATCAAGAAGGAGAGGTTTTTTCCCAAATACCTGGGGTTATGGAGATACCATTAACTGAGATGGGGAGACTGCAGGGGGCAGTAGACAAGGAGGTAGAGTCAAAGATGGAGATCAGGCTTTGGGGGTTCAGGCTTTGAAATCTGACATCCAGATAGAGATGTTGTGTAAGCAACTGGATATATGGAGCTGGAGTTCAGGGTAGAGGTTCAGGCTGGAAATTAGAGTCTCATATCATCATCTCTGTGAGCCTTTTGTAAGATTTCCCACACAGATTCCTAAATTAAAACAAGTCCTTTGTGCCCCAGTTTGGGATGCAGAAAGTAACTATAATTAAAAAACCAAGAAGGATTAAAACATAGAGAGGCCAGCTTTACAGAAGAAGCAGAGGGTTAACAGGCTGGATTATAAAGGTTGACAGGAACGTGCCAGCTGAAGCGATGCCAGAAGGAAAGTTAATGAATTGCCTTCGCTGAAAAGATGAGAATGACATTAAACCAGGATTGCCCTGGAAAACTGGTGATAGCTGGGCGCCTGGCATTCTGGCGAGTTGCTTTCCTGAGACGTGATTTATGAACAAGGGCCAGCACGTGATGTTGTCATGAAAAGCACACCCTCCAGAGTGGTTTCTCTGGGGTTTCATTTCAGTCCCACAATTTCTTTTAACCTAGAACGAGTAATTTAACTTCTCTGCACCTCTGTTCCTTCGGCTGTTAGATCAGAATCACATGGCTGCTCACTTCCTGGGCTGTTGTGAGAACTCAGCGCTATGACTGCGTGGCCCGGAGTCCATGCTCCATGAACATTAGCTCTGATCATGGTTACCTGTCTCCCCCACTTCTCTCTGACTCCAAGAGAGCCTTAGATTCGCTCTCACTTACCTCACCAGCTCATAGCCTAGTGTCTGGGAACAAGTATTTGTGGAGTTGAATTGATCAGAAAAGTGGCACCTTCCATAGCATTAAGGACGGGACTGTCACTACCCAGACTCACCTGTGCCCGCGAACATCCTGTCCTCCTTCCCTCCTGCTCTCCTGGGTTAAGCACCCCCGTGTGCCCTGGGTCCCAGCCCCTCTCACCTTCTCAAGAACTGCATTCTATTATCCGCCTCTCTTCTTTATTTTCAGCCTCTTCTTAGATCATTCCACTCTGCATGTTAACATGCTCGGGACTCTTCTACTTTGAAAGACATTTAAAAAAATCACCCCTCCACCCCACTGCCCTCTCTGGCTATTTCCTGATCTCTGAGCTTCAGTTCTCAGCCAAACCTCTGTAAAGTAATGTACAGTGTCTCCGCTCCTCATTTCTCAAACCACTGCAAAGGGCTTCTACTCAAACTTCCCTTCTCCAAAATGGCTTCCTGCAGGGTCACCAATGACCAATGATTTTGCTAGATCCAGTAGGTATTGTACAATCTTCATCTTACTTAACCTTTCAGCACATTCAAGACCCCTAACCATTCTCTCTTTCTTGAAACATTAGACACCTTCCCCTAGTTTTCTTCTTATATTTCAAGTTGACCATCCTCGGCATCCCAGGCTGGCTCACCATCCAACTAGCGATTTTTAATACAATGGAACTCCTCAAGAACACGCCTTCCTATATACAATGGAATACTACTCAGCCATAAAAAAGAATGAAATAGGGACTTCCCTGGTGGCACAGTGGATAAGAATCTGCGTGCCAATTCAGGGGACACGGGTTCGAGCCCTGGTCCAGGAAGAGCCCACTTGCCGCAGAGCAACTAGGCCCATGCAACACAACTGCTGAGCCTGTGCTCTGGAGCCTGCGAGCCACAACTACTGAAGCCCGTGCGCCTAGAGCCCATGCTCCGCAACAAGAGAAGCCCCTGCTCGCCCCAACTAGAGAACGCCCACGCGTATCAACAAAGACCCAACGCAGACAAAAATAAATAAAATTAAATCTTAAAAAAAAAAGAAAAAGAACTAAATAATGCCATTTGCAGCAACATGGATGGACCTAGAGATTATCATACTAAGTGAAGTAAATCAGACAAAGACAAGTATCATATGATATCAGTTATATGTGGAATCTAACAAAAATGATACAAATGAACTTATTTACAAAACAGAAACCGACTCACAGATCTTGCAATCAAACTTGTGGTTACCAAAGGGGAAACATGGGGGGACGTGATAAATTACGTCCCAGGAGACTGGGATTAACATATACCCACTAGTATATATAGAATAGATAACTAATAAGAACCTACTGTATAGGGGACTCTACTCAATACTCTGTAATGGCCTATATGGGAAAGGAATCTAAAAAAGACTGGATATACGTATATGTATAACTGATTCACTTCGCTGCACACCTGAAACTAACACAACATTGTAAGTCAACTATACTCCAATAAAATTTGGAGGAGAAGGGGCAGTGGGATCCCGGCCAGTGGGGTCCCCCTCGCTTGTCTGTTCTGGGTCCTCCTCCAGGGCTCCTCCCTTCAAGGCCTCTGTATAGTGTCCTGGGGGGGCAGGGACAAAGCTCCACAGGCTGTGGGGTTTGCACAATGGACACTTATTCTCTCACAGTCTGGAGGCCAGAATCCGAGATCAAGGTGTGCACAGGGCAGGTTCCTTCTGCGGGCTCCGAGGGAGGCAGTTCCAGGCCTCTCCCCTGGTTTCTGGGGGTCTGCTGGCCATCTGGGGTGTTCACTGGCTTGAAGACTTATCTCCCCGATCTCTGCTCCATCTTCACGTGGCCTGCCTTCTCGCTGTGTACCTGTGTCCTAATTTCCTCTTTATATGGACGCCAGTCGTGTTCGATTAGGGGCTCACCCTACTCCAGTGTGACTGCATCTTAACTAATTACATCTGCGGCAACCCTATTCCCAAATAAGGTCACATTCGGAGCTCCTGGGGGTTAGGACTTCACCGTGAACTTTGATCCAAAGCTCCCTGTTAGGAGTCTTTATGTCCCCCACCTGCCCACTCAGACCTCCCCTCACTGGTCCAGAGGGGTAGACTTCTGCTCTTCCCCCAGGAGGGGGTACTGAATGCCGCCCATCACTCATCGCTCCCTTCTTTCACTGGCAGGACCAGCAACGAGAGGACAGAGGACACTGGGCCTCATCTACCAGATGACGTTAATTCCTTCTCCCTCAGGCCGCCGCTCTCCCCGCGCTGAACAAATCAGACCAGGCTGTGCTGGGTGCTGCCCCTCTGCCTGTGATGGGAGAGTCAGGGTTATGGTGGGAGGTGGGTCCACCAGCTCCAGTCCAGCGGCACCTGGAACTCTGCTCTTCCCAGGCTACTGGGCACTTGCGTGGCCCGTTAATAAATCTGATACATACCTTGGTTTTCAGTGGCTCCTTGTGAATCTGTTTCTCAGTTGGTTAGAATCTGACACGTTTATTACTCAGTATATATTTAACGAATGGATTAAGCCTTGCTTTGAATACAAATGAGTGTCCGTGCATGCATGAGATTCCAGGGAAGCAGGCAGAGGAGAAAAGCGAGGCAGGAAGGGGGGCAAGGAGAAGAGAGGGAACACTAAGTATTTACCCCACACCTGGAATCCCCAGGGACCTGCAAGGCCTTAGAAATCACCTGCCTTATGGCTTTAGACACCAAGACTTTAAACTGTGATCGTAACACCCTCATCATGGCAGACCTCCCCGGCCTCAGGAGCTTCAGGGCTCTCACTCAAAATTGACCACGGCTTTCCCAGACTAGCTTTCATTTCCTTAACCTTGAGGGTCAGAATCGCCCAGCACCTCTCATCTTTTCCTCCGTCCCATCAAGGTCAGCAATGCTATCATAAACCAAGGACTGCTGTCTTTTCGCACCTGCTCTTTCGTAGTGAGCTAAATCTACCCCGTCACACGCACACATCTCTCAGAATCGGAAGAAGAAAATAATCCTAAATAATCACTCCTAAAAGGAGTGTGAAAGGACTTTTTAAACTTCCTTTATAAATCACATTCCTTTCAGAGGGAGCCTCAGATACCTTCTGAGAGAGTGGGATATAAAGTAACTCAAGGAAAACTTTTTAATAACAGATTCTCCCAAATTTTTCTGAGGAAAGAAATGAGTATTTGTGAACAGTGTACAAAATGCCCAGAAATATGCAGGAGCCCTTTGTCTCAATGCTATGTGATCTCCCCAGCAACCCTTGGAAGCAGACAGTGGTGCCCCGTTTAAGAGCTGGATAAAATAATAAAAAGGGACTTGGGGAGATCAAGTGACTTCACTGTTAAGTGATAAAGTTGGAATGTGGGCTTAGCTCTGCCTCATGTTTTCAAGTGCATTGGGCTTTTCCCACTCTAGGAAAATTTCCTCAGCCCCATTTCCACGCAGACTCTGGTTAATAAACGTGTGTCACAGAAAGTCCTGGCCACGGCCTCGAAAAGAAAAGAGGGGTGTCGTTATATCAGCTCCACCTTCTCTGCTCACGGCTTCACAAAGAAGATGGCTTAATATGAGCGTAACGCTTTCGGCGAGAGTTATTCTACAGGAATGCAGGAAAGGCAAGGGCTGTCCATCCTTCACGTCTCTGGTATAGAATTAGAATGGTCCTCAGTGTCTCCTGCCCCCTCCAGCGTAACATCCTCACTGAGAGAAAATTAAGGCCAAAAGATTCTGGCCCAACATGAGTTTAGTGTCAAAGGAAGAGGACTGCGTTATATGAGACTCACGCTGACACTGTACTCATAGTAACAGGACAGAGTCCAGGCTGCAGAAACAAAGAGACCCTAACATAAAGGACAGTGTCTTAAAGAAAAGCTGATTGCCTTACCACATAACAGGCCCAAGGTCCAGATGGTGAGCCAGGCCCTTTCCAGCTTGTTGCCGTGCTGGCTGCGGGCACGGTCTTCCTCCCGAGGTCAAAGCTGGGTGGTGAGCACATTCACGTTCCAGCTTGCGAGGAGGGAAAAGAGCTGCATTCCGGGCTGGGGCTCGTTGTCTATGTGGAAGATGACCTAGAAGTTGCACCATCGTCTCCGTGTGCATCCCTGCATTTGGGCACAAGGCCACACCAGCAACAAAGGAGACGGGCAGGGCCATCTCTCGCTGAGCCCCACGGCAGTCCATTCCTGCGGAAGACGGGGGAGCAGATTGTGGTGGCCAGCTAGCAAACTCTGCCGTGGTAACAGTCACAGCCCGCAGCTGTGCTTGGCTTCCCAGCTGTTAGTGCTTTCATACCCACCACTTCGTGTAATCGAGCAATGAACCTCTGAGTAGGTAACATGTACCTCATGTTATACATGAGAAGATGGGGCCAAAGGGTTAAGGGACTGGGGTAAGGTCTAAAAGTAGAGGGGTATTTTTTTGTTGTTTTTTTGCGGTACGCGTGCCTCTCACTTTTGCGGCCTCTCCCGTTGCGGAGCACAGGCTCCGGACGCGCGGGCTCAGCGGCCATGGCCCACGGGCCCAGCCGCTCCACGGCATGTGGGATCTTCCCGGACTGGGGCACGAACCCGTGTCCCCTGCATCGGCAGGCGGACTCTCAACCACTGCGCCACCAGGGAAGCCCTAACCGTGGAGTTTTAAAAGCATGATGAGAATGGACCCGTATGGTAGAGTCGAAAAGCAAAGCCTGTTCAGTTTGTTTTAGCCACATTTATTCAGCAATTAATAAGAACCACAGAACTGAGAAACAGGAAGGGAGGGTGGATCCGTGGCCTCAAAGGCTTCATGGCAGCTGGGAGAGTGAAACAGTATTCTCATACTGTGTGGTCATGAGGATTGCGGGACAGAAAGACCGACAGTGACATCCAAGGACAGAGGGGATCATTAGTACAGCAAAGACATTGGTGGTTTCTGGAGAGTAACAAAAACTAAATGCTTTTCCTACCGTGAGTGGGAGAAACAGTAACTCTAAAAGTCTCCAGTAGAAAATGGAGAAGAAGGGTGTTCACTGAGGAAAACTAAGGTAGTCAGAAGGAATTATGACTCTCTTACGCCCTGGCCTTATATTCTCCCATCCTACCTGTCATTCCAGCCAGTGCTGGTGCATCCTGCATGTGTACCCTGATGCAGGTGTACGCTGATGCAGGTATACCCTGATGCAGGTATACCCTGATGCAGGTGTACGCTGATGCAGGTATACCCTGATGCAGGTATACCCTGATGCAGGTGTATCCTGATGCTCCTGGCCACACTTCTGACCCAGGCATCTCTGGCGTTCTGCCCCAGGGTTGCCCTGACACTACAGTGCAGGACGCCTGCAAATCTGCCCAAAATTCATGCATCCACAGGCAAGAAGGCCTTGGCCATGGGGCGCAGCACCAACAGACAACTGCTCCCTCTCTGTCCCAGGCAGCACCGTCTGAGGCACATTCTACACACTGCTAGGTGGTACCGGAGGACCAAGCCTGTGATGGTTAATTTTATATGTCAGTTTGGAGAGCTTTTTGGATGAGATCAACATGAAAATGGTGAACTTTGGGTGAAGCAGAGTGCCCTCCACAGTATGGGTGGGCCTCATCCAATCAGTTGAAGCCTTAAAGGGAACAGGGACTGAACTCCCTGAAGCAGGAGGAGTTCTCCAGCACGACGCCCTCAGACTTTGTCTGCACCATCAGCTCTCCGGGGTCTCGAGCCCGCCGGCCAACGCTGCAGATTTTGGATTTCCCAGCCCCCATAATCGTGCAAGCCAATTCCTTATAGTAAATCTCTTGGTTCTAGTTCTCTGGAGAACCTGGTGAAGACAGAGCCCCAGCACCAGCTTGAGAATGCACTCTTGTATTGGTTTTCCTTTTTCCCTGTTATACTCCCCCAGTCTCTGGAATCACTCACTTTCCCCAATCAATTAGGTATGTGCATGCCCCTGTCCAGGCTTGCTTTCAGGGGGCTCCTCAGCCAGGATACAATGTTTGCATATGTATTCCTGAGGGTAATCGGTATACAAGCACATTTATAGCTCAAAGAGAGCCTTACGTGTTTGCTATTTCCCAGCATCACAAGACCTAGGACCCTGGCTGGGACGCTGAAGTGTGTTGGAACGAATGCTGCCGTGCTTCCCACCTCCCCAGGGAGACGGTGCTGCCCCCACCAAAGCACAGTATCTTTTGTGTGCCCTGCGTTGCTCAGCGTTTGGGAAGTGTGCAAAAGATGCTTGCTGCGCTGGACTGAATATTGTATTTTAAAATTTGCCTATGTGTTGTCATGATGTAGATACACTGTGCACCTGTTACTGTTCACATTGTATTATTTGATGAATCCAAATACAAAGGATTCGGCTGATAACTTCAGCTCTAGCGTCACGTGGGCATGGATTCAAGCCTCCGTGCCTCCGCTAAGGGGCTGTGGCACAGCATGATCACTCTATAAAGAAATATATGTAAATTTTTCTGCTGAGAGAAATACATGTCCACCTATAATTACCTTCCCAGCTAAATGTCGATACAACAATGAGGAAGAGAAGAGGTTTGTTTTCTTCTGAAGAGCCTAAAAGAATACCACTATAAAGATTTTCACTGAAAGAAATACTACGGCATTTATTTCAGAAAGAAAAGATTTGAAAAAGAGATGTAAGAAAAAATGGTAGCAAAGTAATTCGTAACTAACTACGTGGCGACTCTAAATCAGCACCGACTGTTTAAAAACAACAGCAATAGTAAATAATTTGAAGAATATAAAAATGAGCTGGGGCTTCCCTGGTGGCGCAGTGGTTGAGAGTCTGCCTGCCGATGCAGGGGACACGGGTTTGTGCCCCGGTCCGGGAGGATCCCACATGCCACAGAGCGGCTGAACCCGTGAGTCATGGCCGCTGAGCCTGCGCGTCTGGAGCCTGTGCTTCGCAACGGGAGAGGCCACAGCAGTGAGAAGCCCGCGTACCGCAAAAAAAAAAAAGAAAAAAAAAAGAGCTGTAAGTAAAATGATAGACGATAATGATATATAAGACAGGAGTGGGTATGTATTTGGATTAAAGCATTTAAAAGTCTTGGATTTGGACTTCCCTCGTGGCGCAGTGGTTGAGAATTCACCTGCCAATGCAGGGGACCTGGGTTCGAGCCCTGGCCCGGGAAGATCCCACATGCCGCTGAGCAACTAAGCCCACGTGCCACAACTACTAAGCCTGCGCTCTACAGCCCATGAGCCACAACTACTGAGCCCGTGTGCTGCAACTACTGAAGCCTGCATGCCTAGAGCCCGTGCTCTGCAAGAAGAGAAGCCACTGCAGTGAGAAGCCTGCATACCACAACGCATAGTCCCTGCTCGCCGCAACTACAGAAAGCCCACGTGCAGCAATGAAGACCCAAAACAGCCAAAAATAAATAAATAAAATAAATAAATTTTTTAAAAAACAGACGCCAGAGAGAGATCTCTTTCCTTCTTTCTCTTGCTCTCTCTCCTTCTGCAGCACACCACACATCAAGGAAATGCCATGTGAGGACTTAGTGAGAAGGCGGCCATCTACAAGCCTCAAGAGACTTCTCAACTGGAACCCTACTAGGGCTTGATCTGGGATTTCCAACCTCCAGAATTGTGAGAAAATAAATGTCTGTAATTTAAGCCACCCAGCTCATTTTGTTACGGCAGCCTGAGCAGACAGATACACCACATTTGGCTCTAGACAGATGATGATGAATCAGACAAAGCCCTATGCTTTAGGAGCACACTGTCTACCAAGAAGAGACATCTCATGAAAATACATGATGAGTGCTTCCACCTCGGCCTGGGAGATCTGAAAGGCTCCATAGAGCACACATTTGAGCCAGGTTTTCAAAGAGGCCCGACCAGGAGAAGAAACAGCAATCCAGGCAGAGAGAACCCCCAGCAAGGTCCAAGAGACTTTAAAAGGCAGATGAATTTGGTGAACACTGAGAGGCTGGGGGGTATAGAGGGCATGACAGGGAACGCTGGAAGAGGCTGAAAAGATAGAGTGGGGCAAGATGTGAAGGTCCCTGAGGGCCAAAACCAAAGACTTTAAATTTCAATATAAGAAAATAGTTATGGGGGCTTCCCTGGTGGCGCAGTGGTTGAGAGTCCGCCTGCCGATGCAGGGGACACGGGTTCGTGCCCCAGCCCGGGAGGATCCCACATGCCGCGGGGCGGCTGGGCCCGTGAGCCATGGCCGCTGAGCCTGTGCATCCGGAGCCTGTGCTCCGCAGTGGGAGAGGCCACAACAGTGAGAGGCCCGCGTACCGCAAAAAAAAAAAAAAAAAAAAAATGATAACAGCTCTAGAAAATTTAGCCATTAGTTTTCCTTTTGCATTGAAGCCTGAAATATGAAAATACAAGTCAATGGACTGCAACCTCCAGGACAAAATAAGTCAGGCATTGCACAAAGTCTCAGGAGAATCCAGCTGAATCCCAGTTTAACATTAATTTTTAATTTTGAAGCTAACTGTGTTGACATTGAGAAAAATGTAGTCTAGAACCTAGGAAAAGGCACAGGGATTCTCTGACCCATAAGTAACGTTTCAAAGAGCCTACTGGAAATCATAAGTCTAACTCATCATAAAACTGCTCCAGCTATAACATCACAGTTCTTTGCTTTTAGCTGGAATAACAAGAATCTGGTGAGATTATATTAGTTATGGTAAGGAGGCAAAAACCTCCGCATGTTGGTTACATTTCTGATTAGTAAAGGGAAACTGAATTATCATTTCACAAATACAATCTTTGATAGTAAACAAAATCTTTTAGAACAAGAATCCTATTCGAAAAAAATAATTAAAATCCTTTCAGTGTCTGAGGAGGGAAAACCTCCAAGGAACTTAAAAACAGGGGCTACTGTCTTAATAATAATGATCCATTTATACCGAGCCCTTACTGTGTGCCTTACATCAATGTTCTCCTTTAACGCTCACAACTCCATGAAGGCACTATTACCTTCAGCTTACAGATGAGGAAACTGAGCTCAGAGTTCAATAGCTTGTCTGAGGACACCCAACTGGTATGAGACATGTTTAAGAATCAAACTCAGGGCTTCCATGGTGGCAGCAGTGGTAAGAATCCGCCTGCCAATGCAGGGGACATGGGTTCGAGCCCTGGTCCGGGAAGATCCCACATGCCGTGGAGCAACTAAGCCCATGAGCCACAACTACTGAGCCTGCACTCTAGGGCCCACGAGCCACAACTACTGAAGCCCACGTGCCACGCTACTGAAGCCCACACGCCTAGAGCCCGTGCTCCACAAGGAGAAGCCACGACAAATGAGAAGTCCGTGCACCGCAATGAAGAGTAGCCCCTGCTCTCCGCAGCTAGAGAAAACCCGCACACAGCAACGAAGACCCAACACAGCCAAAAATAAATAAATAAGTAAATAAATTAATTGATTAAAAAAAAAGAATCAAACTCAGGACAATCAACTCCAAAGCTTGTTCTTAATCACCATATTTCCTATTTTATTCATCTTCCTTCCTTCACTCGGTTGGATAACCTTTGCCTGCCCAACAACTAAAGGAGGCGGACTTTCCACTAGGTTCAAACTCGAGCAAGAGTCTGGGAGGAAAACAAGACTCTTGGTGCCTGTTAATACACACATCACCCACCAGACATCTGGCTCTCAGACCAGGTCTGGGGGAATGCGAATCTTCCAAGAACTCTGTGCATTCCTGGGGCACAACTATTGAAGAATTCCATGCTCTGTGATCTGGTAACGCTAACCCCAAATTCTTCATTCTGCTGCCTTTAGGACTTACCTTCTCTTGACTGTGGAGGTCGTTTTATCAGTATTCAACACCAAACTCACGAAGAACTGAAGAACAGGAAGAGAAAAGCAGTATACAACATTCTTTAAGGCAGTGCATGCTATCTGCCCATCTGTCCTAACCTTTTTTTCCTGTTCTTTAGGTACAACCTACTCTAGGACAGGGCACAGATATTGGTCAACAAATGACCCAAAATAAAGAGAACAGTGCAATTGCATTTCTGGATTCAAAGAGGTCACTTCAAACACAAAAGAGGTACCGATTTCTATTAGTTGGGATCTTCAGCCGGACCACTCCATGACAGCAGCCCCACTGCTGGGCTGATGATAGAAAAACACTTCCTTTTTCAATTCCTTAATATTAGGAGCACAGTGTGGTCCTATATGCTTCCTGTTGTTGGATGTTTTCTGTTAAGTCCAAACAGAGAATGATTCCAATCTCAAGGTTCTCCACCTGAAACAAAGGCCAGGACACAGCTGGAATTCAACAAATGTTATCTTCCCATTTTCTTCATTAGGGTAAACTAGGCTTGAATTATCTGAGACGTTTGTGACTTGATCACAGTGGCAAAGCTGACACAATGGTGGTTCCCGTCATGGAACTCAAGCAGGAGAAAGGAATGCAAGATTACATTGCCATGAACTCATTCTGAATTAGGTTAAGAAGGGAAACTGATGCGTCTGGTTACTTATTGACTTAACATAAAGATGAAAGTGACCTAACCTGGCAACCATAAAAATCCTCAGAGGTTAAGCAAATTCAAAGAGATTTTTGAAAGGTAGATTTCAGAAAAAAACTCGCTAATGCTCTTGGAGGACTATTTCATAAAATGAATGACAAATGGAAGCTGAATTCAGTGGAGGTAGGGGTTGCATACAGACTGCCTTCATTCTCCTGAGTTATAGCCTGTTTAAAGCTGCCATTTTAGTAGAGCACTAAAGTCCACCACAGTTTTGTGCAAGTCAGCTAAAGTGCTATTGTGCTATTATATGCATAAGTCTTTATTTGTATTAGAAAGGCATCAATTATCTCATACTACAATACGTAATTAAGAAATAAATGTACCAGCTCAGCCTTACAAGATAAATAATAGATTACTGCAAGAATTAAAGTTGTGATTTTAACTAGCCACATTTCAATGTTGACTACAAGAAAGCCTAGCACTACCTAAGCTGGGTCCTTTATGTAGTAAGGACCAGATATTATATAGCAAGTTGTCTAGTAATCACACTTGCCTGTGAAAAACAAAAATTACCATTCAGTTTCTAAGGCACTAATAAGTTTGGAATGAATGAGTTTCACACAGACAGAACCAAACATGAAGATTCACAAACTACTAGTCAGAAGGGAACCCAGAAATATCTGGGATAATGTCTCTCAGTGAAGAAAAATAAAAGGGGTTCATTCATTTGGTAACTAGTTGAATGCATAGCATGTACTAAGGATGGTTAGGCAGGAGGTGAGGCTGGGGGTTGGGAGGTGGAATATGGAGAAATGTGGCTGGTGAGGTTTAAGTGGTAAGGACTTAGAACAGCCAGTGTGACGTGTGGGAAAGCTGACCTGGGACAGCTGGAAGAGATGAGGGGCCACTTGTAACATCTGTGGAGTGTCCAGCAGTAGGCATTCCATGATTGTTGAAATGAACGATGGGCTGGAAGTGAGACCTGGACTCTGGCCCTAGCTCTGCCACTAACCAACTGCATAGCTTTGCCAAGTCATGTATCATCCCGAAGGGTATTATGTCTCTTTTTGTAGAAAAAAAACCAAAAAAAAAACACTTAAGAGCATGCCTCTGGAGATCTCTCTTTCTGTAATACACTGTCAGTCAACATTCTCTGACTAGTCATACGTACAGTTCGCATTCCATCCAATTTACAAGGACGGTGTGAAAGATACACAATAATACAGTTCCCTGGCTGGGTATTTATCACGTACATCCTCAGAAAAAGAACAAACACCTGGCAACAACTGTTTTGAATGTCTCATCCTAGGAGAAGTAAACATAATAGGGGTCACCTTTGTTCTTCTTTAAACCCTTATGATGTGTAATCTAGTACCTAGACAAGCAGTCTTTAACACGCTAGTCAGTCCATGGATAGGCTTTTAGGGAGGACTCACAAACACCCTGAAATTATGTGCAAACTGCTTTCCTACATGAATGTATGCACAAACTTTCTTTGCATTTTCAAGTAATCCATAAACCCTTCCTCCCAAAAGAGGTTAATAACCACTGCTCTAAGAATGTTTCTTTTATTTATTTATTCATTTATTTATTTTTATTTTGGGCCGTGTTGGGTCTTCGTTGCTGCGCGCAGGCTTTCTCTAGTTGCGGCGAGTGGAGCACTGGCTCTTGGCGCGCGGGTTTCAGGAGGTGTGGCGCGTGGGCTCAGTAGTTGCGGCTCACGGGCTCTAGAGCGCAGGCTCAGTAGTTGTGGCGCACAGGCTTAGTTGCTCCACGGCACGTGGGATCTTCCCCGACCAGGGCTCGACCCCGTGTCCCCTGCACTGGCAGGCGGATTCTTAACCACTGCGCCACCAGTAAAGTCCCAGAATGTTCTTTTTCTGAGGCAACTTTCCTGATGCGTTAATAATGGGTCAAATTCCCAACGGTGTCCTATTAACCGTTAGGCAAGGAGAGTTAAAGTTGAACCGCTCTGTACAGCTTAATCTATTAATGTACGTGATATCTGAGACGCTATACTGTAGTACTCAAATAAAAACACACGAACACAAATCCTGACACTGGACACATGTATTAGTCCCACAGTTTTAAAATGTGTTTGCAGACTTCATCTTCGTTGACCCCGACTAGGTGTGCAAATGGCAAGTTACTTGGCCTCTAGGGAACCCACCACGGAAAACAAATACAAGGTGGCCGTGGAACGGCGGACGGGTCCGGTTTTCTCATCCACGCCCGCGGCCGTCCCTCCCGGCTCCGCAATCCCAGGCCTTCCGAGCATCCGCAGCCGGCGCGTCGCGGACCCCCGGCGCCGAGTCCCGCCGTGACGCTACCCGAATTCACTCACGTCTCTGGGAGTCACGGCCTATCTCTCCTCAGCCCTCCAGCACCATACACGGACACCACGAGCCCCGGCCACACTGCCTGACTGACCCCGCTCTCCCTGGCGCCTCGCGACTCCCAGCCGCGCCCACCACCAGCAGCGACCGGCGAGCGGACGTCTCAAACGCTTACGGCCGCCGACACGTGACCAACGCGCGCTAAACCCTGCCGCCGGCACCCGTTGCCCTACAGGCCGGCGCGTGGAGTGCGCGCATGCGCGCGCGCATGCGTGAGAGGGGAGCGCTCCGGCGGCCGTTTTTTTAAAGCAGTTGGGCGCATGCGCTGCGTGACGCCCCGCTGCCGCCGTAGGAGGAGCTGCAAACCAAGGCTCCGGCGCACTTGCGTAGTAGCCAGACGCGGGCGTTTCTTTCCTCCCTTTTTTTCGAATTGGTCGTGAGGGGTAGATTCGAGTTAGAAAATGGCGGCGTGGGGCGTGTGGGCCGCCGTTCTCCCAACTGTCTCCTGCTGAACGGACGGCTCTCCCCCTCACTGCCCAACGCATAGAGACGAGGTCCCCGAGGGACATGGTGTTTGAGTCTCAGGGCTTGCCGACCACCGAATCCTTCGAGGCTCTCAGAGCACCGGAAGCGACCGGGCGCCGCTTCAGACCCGAGCGCCGCGGCCGCGACCTCATACCTGCTCGCCGCTACGCACCCGGGCTTCGCCGCACCCACAACCCAGCGAGGGCCGCGGCTGCCGCCGGCGAGGTGAGAGGCGGGCGGGCGGCGCGGTAGGGGCGGGGGCCGAGCGCGGAAGCCGGGGTGCGGGGCCCGGGTCTGGGAGGAGGAAGCCGGGATCCGGGTGCGGGACCCGGGCCTGGAATGGGGACTCTGGGAGGGAGGAGCTGGGTGCGGGCCCGACTTGGGTAAGGCCCGCCCGGGCGCAGGGCCCCTGCGGCCCTGGTGGAGGCAGGAGCCGGAGCGGGCAGGGACCGTCCTGGCGAGGCCCCCTCGGTTTATTTCCTAGCGGTTCCTCTCGGTACTCGTTTCTTTCTTTTAGCTCCTTCCACCACCTCCTTGGTCTGGCTTCACTTTCTTATTGCAGTTTCAGGCCACTGATCACCCGTTAGGCTGTCCAGTTAAGAAGCAGTGTTAGAGGGCTTCCCTGGTGGCGGTTGAGAGTCCGCCTGCCGATGCAGGGGACACGGGTTCGTGCCCCGGTCTGGGAGGATCCCACATGCCGCGGAGCGGCTGGGCCCGTGAGCCATGGCCGCTGAATCTGCGCATCTGGAGCCTGTGCTCCGCAACGGGAGAGGCCACAACAGTGAGAGGCCCGCGTATTGCAAAAAAAAAAAAAAAGCAGCAGTGTTAGAGATTTCGTTTTTCCTTAGCGTTTCAGCCTCCGGGGTCCGGCCCCATGTTCCCTTTTTCCTCCGGGCATCACACCATCGAGTATGTTCAAATCTGTTTCCATCTTAAAACTGATGTGGACTGAAGTTAAACCCCAAGGGTGGGGCAGCACCAGGTGGTAGAGATCGCATACCTCACTATGTCGGGCACAAATAAAGTTTTCTCCAATTACCAAAAGTTTCAATTTGCTATCACAAGGTATGTTTCATACCTAGTAATCATTTCATAATTTGGTGCCTTTTAACCACAAGCCCACATGTTTTTTAAGTTCTTCGTAATAGCACATAAGACTCTAGGTGCCAGACTTTGTGTTAAGTACTTTACAGGGATTTTTTTTTCCTTTTTCTCTTCTGGCATAAAAAGAAGATTATTTTCTGAAGTATCATGCTTTGAAATAAAATATGGATTTGGTGACGTATTTTTTAAAGCCAGACTCATAATTCAGGTTAATTCTTTTCCCACACTACAGCTTTTAAGTTAGGAGAAGTAGTATTTTGTAGCCCTTGCTTCTAACAAAACTTGTTCCTTTAATAATATTTATTGAGTCCTTCCTCTGTTCCAGGCACTGTTCTAAACTAAGCTTTTTGTGTATCTCATTTAAATTTCACAACACCTCCCTGTTCTACAAATGAAGAAACTGAGGCACAAAAATTAAATAAAATTTGCCCAAGGTCTCCAGCAACAAAATGGCAAAACTGTATTCTAGCATTTTATAGTATTTTCTCAAATACATCGTGCCGCAGATCTCTGATTCTGCAACAGCCGGACCGTCAGCCATTGGGGGGGGCGGGTGGGGGAGTGGATTTGAGGTACATGAGTGAGTGAAACAAAGATACCTGCCCCTCTGGTTAGTCATTGATGGGATAAATATGGTGGAACAAGAAGCAGCTACATTAATTTAGGTTGTTTCAGTATGCCAGTTGTCTCTTCAGTTGTGGGTATGAGTTAGGTGTTACAGTTTTACGCTTGTCACAGGTTTTGCAGTTTCACCTCCACCCCTTTTTGCCAGTTAATCTTAATACCTATTAAGTTATTAAGTTAATAGTTGATAGCAAAAAAATGCCTGTTTCAGATTCTCCCCTCTTCCGCCCTCTGGTGGAGGTGCTAGTTACTGAGTAGGAAAATGGCCCAAAAGAATCCATACAGAGACCTGGCCTCTGAACAGTTCAAGTTTAGTAAGGATTTATGTGGAAGGGTACCTTGTTTGTTTTCTGGATGACAAACATTAATAGCAAAATTTGACCAAGTGTTTGGGAGGGAGGCATTAAAAAAGAGGATTTGCAGGTAATGAATGAAAATTACGTTAATTCTCATTTATGTTTTAGAATTTGGGACTTTAAAACCATTTATTCTGTAATCAGAAAGAAGCACTTGTAAAAGAAAAATTGAGAGATTATTAGCAGAGTATTAAAAGCTGACAGGCCCTCTGTGATTACCCTACCAGGGGGTCAGATTGTGGAGGACTTTGGAATGCCAGCATTTGAATTTTATTTTATAGATACTAACATGCAGTGGGTGATGTGTAAGTTTGTTCTTTTTTTTTTTTTGGCTGTGCTGCTGGGTCTTCGTTTCTCTGCGACGGCTTTCTCTAGTTGCGGCAAGCGGGGGCCACTCTTCATCACGGTGCGCGGCCTCACTATCGTGGCCTCTCCTGTTGTGGAGCACGGGCTCCAGACGCTCAGGCTCAGTAGTTGTGGCTCACGGGCCTAGTTGCTCCGCGGCATGTGGGATCTTCCCGGACCAGGGCTCGAACCCTTGTCTCCTGCATTGGCAGGTGGATTCTTAACCACTGCGCCACCAGGGAAGCCCTGATGGCTTATTTTTGAAGAGTTAAAAATTCTAGGAATGTTAACACATCCATATTAATCATATTTTAAACTTTTAAATGATGTCCTAGCTTAGAAATATGCAATTTGGGGTAATTAAATGTTCAATCTTGGGAAATAGATTACTGTCAACTTGTTTGTAGCCTAAAAATGAATAGAGATCTTCCTCAACATATGTTGGGGTTTCGTCACAATAAACCCATGGTAAGATGAAAATACTGTAAGTCGAAAATGCATTTAATACACCTACCCTACCGAACATCATAGCTCAGCCTACCTTAAATGTACTCAGAACACTTACATTAGCCTACAGTTGGGCAAAATCATCTAACATAAAGACTGTTTTATAGTAGTGTTGAATATCTCGTAATTTATTGAGTAGTGTACTGAAAATGAAAAACAGAACGACTGTATGGGTACAGAATGGTTGTAAGTGTATCGATTGTGATGGCGTGGCCGGCTGACTGGAAGCTGTGGCTTGCTGCCGCTGGCCAGCATCACAAGAGAATATCATACCGCCTATTGTGAGCCTGAGAAAAGATCAAAATCTGAAAGGTTTCTACTCAATGCGTATTGCTTTCACACCATTGTAAACTTGAAAACTTGCAAGGCGAACCATTGTGTCAGGGACCGTCTGTACTCATGTTGGGAAGGTAATTCCAATACCTTCTTCAAATTCTTAACTAAGGTTGTACTTTATCATCCTTAAGAGAATTTTAAATATTAAAAATGTCTTGCTGTAGCAAGACTCCGTGTAAGTATAAGTTGCATGGAATAAGTTAAGTATTTGTTGGTTATTATTCAGTTCTTTAGATTTCTGATTTTGAAAAATCAGTGTTTCATTGTAATTTTTTCAAATGCAGTTGATTTAGTATATTGTTCACTGTGCCTTAGAGGACCTCACTGCCTCCTCCAGTAATCTTTATTGGATTCGTGACACTAGGAGCCCCACAGTGCTACAGAGTTCTCGTTAAAGCAGTGCCCACTGGTATCAGGAATGTTTTTATCTCATTTCATGCTAGAGTGAATTTTTAAAATTCTTTGTAAGAGTTAAATCATATTCTAGAAAAGTAAACTTATTACTTCTAATCTTTTTGCTTTTAGGTTCGAAAAAATGGCCAAAAGAATTGCCGAGAAGGAACTGACGGATAGGAATTGGGATCAAGAAGATGAAGCAGAAGAGGTAAGAAATAATTTCCCTAAGAATGATTTCCTTCCACTTCCAAATTTAAATTCATTTTGGGATTCCTCGTGAAGACTCTGGTAAAATTAAAAGGCCTTTTTAAGAACATCCAGAACTGGAAATAGTCTGGTTTCTTACGATCTGTACTTAGTCTAGAAATTGATGACATTTGGGTGTGCTTTTCCATTAGCAACTGTTCCCTAAATACTCTGCTCCTTTGTAGAAGCACCTTCCTCCTGAATTTCATGTAGCATTTCATTGGAGCATTCTAAACCCATGGTTTTAGCCCAGATTGAAGGGTGAGTGAACGATCTAGTCATAAACTTAGCCAGCACTAAGCACGTAAACTTAGTGCCAGCACTCAAACTTGAAAAGTGGTTCACCACCACTGTCTTAGTCTGCCATGCTCACAGTTTTAGATTTTAGAAGATTGAGGTCGCCTCCCTTACTGTAATGTAATGCTTCTTGGAGGCCCATTTTATTTCATATTCTTAAGACACTCCCCATCCCCCACCCCCCAACAATTGCGTTAATAGGAATAGAATTTAGATGGCCTAGTTTCTTTCCTAACAAAATAAAAATGGTCTTCCCTGAGGAAATCTTTTAATTTTTGTCTTACAAAGAATAGAACACAGCTGCATTTCTAAAGTGCCTCATCAGCAGTGTGATACTCCCAGGCCAGTTCACTAAGGAAATCTGCACGAAGTTAGCCTTTCCAGTTAGTAGACGTGTGCTAGGTTACAAAATAGGCGTATATTTTCAAGAGTTTGCAAAAGTGTTTCCAAGATAATTCTTAGGCTGCTGTTCTCCTTTTTTCTCAATCTGTTTCCTAATATTAATATTTTTTCCCTTACAAATATGTGTACTGGTATGTTTGGGGAAACCAAAATCACAAGTATGGGCTTTTAAAAGAGCTTTTAACAATTCTGACTGACTTGGTACTTTTTAAGCAAGTCTTTGGTAACTTTAGTTCTTTCCAGGTTTTAGGCACAGTTACATTCTGGGCCTACCATATAATGATTTGTTTTGACATTAAAATACTTCAGGAATGAAAAAACTTCCATTTGGACAGATTCTAATGAAATGAGTGTGGAAGGACATTACATTTAATTTGGGTCAGGTGTAGCCAAATGGTCCCTTCTGTGGGTGTAGAGATCTCTTTAAGTTTAGCATTATCTGAAATAAGTACAGATGAGAACTTTTTACAGAAAATATTTTATGCCATTCCTCCAGGGTAAAAAGAAGGGTTGAAGTAAAGCGAAAGGTTTTCAGCAGGTTTCCAACAGGTTACTTAGAGTCCCAGTCTCAGTGGTGTTCTGGATCATGGACAAATGGGCGAAGCTCTTCTTTAAAATAATATGTATTATGAACATAAAATTTATGTTTAAAAACCATAGCTGTAAGAGATTAGATTTGGGCATCTGGGTAATGTCTTTGACTATGTTTGACATATTCGAAGAATTGATCATGAACAGCTTTGCGCCAAAGTTTTGACGATCTTGGTCTTCTTAGAACTTTGATGTATGCGCTCTTGTCTCTGAATTGTGATAAAGTCTGGATTTGTAGTTTCTGGAAGGTTTCTGATTCACCTGACTAGCATTGGAATTCACAAGATACTAGACGTAAACTTTAACGTGCCCTCTCCATAATTTGTGTTACTTAAAAAGCAGAAGAAGGCTTCCCTGGTGGCGCAGTGGTTGAGAGTCCGCCTGCCGATGCAGGGGACACGAGTTCGTGCCCCGGTCCGGGAAGATCCCACATGCCGCGGAGTGGCTGGGCCCGTGAGCCATGGCCGCTGAGCCTGTGCATCCGGAGCCTGTGCTCCGCAACGGGAGAGGCCACAGCACTGAGAGGCCCGCGTACCGGAAAAAAAAACCAAACCAAAATAAAAAGAAACCAGAAGATATTGATCAGTTTGTCTGGTCTAGCTTTTTTGTTCAGCATTTTATCTCCTTTTTGGCCTTATCTTGTTGCTGATTAATTTGTACACTCCTGCAGGTGGGAACATTCTCGGTGGCCAGTGAGGAAGTCTTGAAGAATAGAGCCATAAAGAAAGCAAAGCGGAGGAATGTTGGATTTGAAGTGAGTGTTTTCTTACAGCTTCTGGTATTAAATGCTAACTTGATTTCTGAGCTACAGAGTGTTTCCACCTCTGGGAGCAGTCAGATGAATAAATGCTTTTATTTTAATTACTGTCTTTTATGTAATCTATCAAGAATGTCTTTTTTTTAATACATATAATGATTTTTCATTGTTAAGTTCATTATTACAAGATAGTGAGCATAATTCCCTGTGTTGTACAGCAATTCCTTGGTTGGTTATCTATTTAATATATAGTAGTGTTGTATATATGTTAATCCCAAACTCGTAATTTATCCCTCCCCCCACCTTTCCCCTTTGGTAACCATAAGTTTGTTTTCTAAGTCTGTGAGTCATATTTCTGTTTTGTAGGGAAGTTCATTTGTATCATTGTTTTAGATTCCATATATAAGCGATATCATATTTGTCTTTCTCTGTTTGGCTTACTTCACTTACTATGATATTCTCTAGGTCCATCCATGTTGCTGCAAATGGTATTATTTCATTCTTTTTTATGGCTGAGTAACATTCCATTGTGTATACATATACCACATCTTTATCCAGTCATCTGTCAGTGGACATTAGGGTTGCTTCCCTGTCTTGACTCTTGTAAATAGTGCTGCAGTGAACATTAGGGTACAAGTATCTTTTCGAATTATATCAATAGTTTTGTCCGGATATGTGCCGAGGAGTGGGATTGTATGGTAGTTTTTAGTTTTTTTAAGTAACCTCCATACTGTTCGCCATAGTGGCTGCACAAATTTACATTCCCGCCAGCAGTGTAGGAGGGTTCCTTTTTCTCCACATTCTCCAGCATTTATTACTTGTAGACTTTTTGATGGTGGCCATTCTGACCGGCGTGAGGTGATACCTCATTGTATTGATAGTTTTGATTTGCATTTGTCTAATAATTAGCGATGTTGAACATTTTTTTATGTGCCTGTTGGCCATCTGTATGTCTTCTTTGGGGAAATGTCTGTTTAGATCTTATGCCCATTTTTTTATTGGGTTGTTAATAAATGCTTTTTTAAATGCCTAGTGCACCAAGAATTTGTGAAAATCCTTGGTGTAGACCATGGGAGATAGAAAAAGATAATAAATATAAGATCTGGGACTTCCCTGGTGGCACAGTGGTTAAGAATCCACCTGCCAGTGCAGGAGACACGGGTTCCAGCCCTGGTCCGGGAAGATCCCACATGCCACAGAGCAGCTAAGCCCATGCACCACAACTACCAAGCCTGCGCTCCAGAGCACGCGAGCCACAACCACTGAGCCCATGTGCCACAACTGCTGAAGCCCACATGCCTAGAGCCCGTGCTCCACAACAAGAGAAGCCCGCGCACCGCAGCAGAGTAGCCCCCGCTCACCACAACTAAAGGAAGCCCACGCACAGCAACAAAGACCCAACTCAGCCAAAAATAAATAAAATAAAATAAATAAGTTTATATTAAAGAAGAAAAAATAAATAAATAAGTAAATAAATAAGAGATCTGTACCTTAAAGGGAACTTATCCAATTGCAGAAATAAGATACAGATGTAGACAAATTTGAGTTGAGTGACAGTATGAAGAGGGAAAAGAGTATAGCAGTAGGAAACAGGGGAAGTGGGTGTTGGAAGTAAGAAAGGAAAATGCAGGATATTCTCAGAGTGTTGTCTGCTCCCTAGGCTCGAGCTGTGGGTAGGCTGATACCTTTGAGAATAATAGAAGCGTCGCCCATTTTGTGTTTCCTTCTAGTGTAATATGGTATATTAAAATGTTTCATTCCTGTGTTCCGAAGGATAAAAGATGAGTTATAACTCGTGAACTGAAATCATGTGGTCAGTATTCAGCCATCACTCCTTGTTTAATAACTCTTCCCCAGTACAGTCCTCATCCCTCAAATAAATTGCAGACACGTGAGTGCTGTCCTGGTGACCTGGACATCTGTTGTCAGGCAGGAGAGGCTGGTTTGAACATCTTGGGTGGCATCCTCGGAATAAACCTACGGAACTGCATGTTCTGTGGTGGCTCTGTTCAGTTTTTCTTTATTCCGAGTTCTTTTCTGGCCTGATTTCATTCTTGAGACTGGTGACTGGCTGGATGTAGGTGTTGAGCCAAGTTACATTTGGTGGCTCTTTCATGAAGAAGATACCGGGGGGAGGGACAGCTTCATTAGGGAGGAGGTGATCGATTTTGTTTTAGAAATGTATTTCGGGACTTCCCTGGCAGTCTGGTGGTTAAGACTCCGCCTCTCAATTCAGGGGGTGCAGGTTCGAGCCCTGGTCGGGGAACTAAGATCCCACACGCCTCCAGGTATGGCCAAAAAAATAAATAAATTGCACATCTCTCTTTTTTTTTTAACTTTTTAGTTTATATTGGGGTATAGCAAATTAACAATATTGTGACAGTTTCAGGTGCACAGCAAAGCGACTCACCCCATATCCATGTATCCATTCTCCCCCAAACTCTCCTGCCATCTGGGCTGCCATGCACATCTCTTAAAAAAAAAAGAAAAATGTATTCAAGGGCCTGTGGTACATCCAAGTGGAGTTCTCTAGGAGACCACTAGGTGTACTGATTGGCCACTCAGAACAGGAAGTGGCGTAAGAGGTGGGTGCAGCTCTGAGAAATTTCCCCATCAAGGAGGTTGAAGCCAGGGGAAATGAGAAGAGGTCTAAGAGTGCAAACTCATGATGAAGAACGAGATGCCTAGGGGAGACAGGCTCAAGGAGGGACGGGCCAGCTGTGGACAAGTGACAGTGAAGAGGCAGAAACAGTGCAGACCACAGCCCAGGGGCAGAGAGCAGCGTTAGAATTTCATAAGGCATGCCAAACATTTCCAGAGCATCTTGGGTTAGAGATGGGAGAGAGCTACCAACAGCAGGATAGGTCTGCGAGAAAGACCTTGCTAAAGAAAGCAGAGAAAACCTTGGGAATAAAATGTTGCCTCTGGGGCTTCCCTGGTGGCGCAGTGGTTGAGAGTCCGCCTGCCGATGCAGGGGACGCGGGATCGTGCCCCGGTCCGGGAGGATCCCACATGCCGTGGAGCGGCTGGGCCCGTGAGCCATGGCCACTGAGCCTGCGCGTCTGGAGCCTGTGCTCCGCAACGGGAGAGGCCACAACAGTGAGAGGCCCGCCTACCGCAAAAAAAAAAAGTTGCCTCTGGATTTCTCAACTAACGGAAAATCTAGAATTGGGACTCAGTCAACTTTGCAAGTTTCTGTATACTGAAAGCAGGCTGAAAGCAACAAAAGTTCTTAGGAAATTATAAGTAGTGGGTAAAGTACTTTTAGTTAACCTCACTTGATGTTTCTACAACTTCCTTAGGCAAAGGGTCTTTGAGTAGTATATGAAAAATCTTTCATTTGGGGTTTAGTTGTGTTGAGAATGTGTTTTTAGTTACAGTTCTGTGCCTCGGTGGTGAGTCCATCAATTTATTTGAATTAGTCTTTTTAACCTTTTATATCCTAAATATATTTTAAAAAATTATTTCACTGTAAATTACATGTATTCTTCCTGTTTTAGGAAGGCAGCTTCGGGCTGCAAAGCTGTCACGAGTAAAATCCATGTTCTGTTTCTGCTTGTGCTGGTAGTTTCCTTTAATGCTGGTTGCATAAGGATTCTGGGTACTGTTTAGCCAAGATAATACTGTCGTTCACTTGCTTATTTGGAGACAAAAAAGTAGAGTTATCTAACGTGTGCTCTTCCTTTATATTTCAGTCTGATGGTGGAGGGGCCTTTAAAGACTTCAAAGGTTTGGTCATACCTTCTGGAGGAGGAGGGTTTTCTGGGTTTG
The DNA here is from genome assembly GCF_964374135.1 of Grampus griseus. Lineage (NCBI taxonomy): Eukaryota > Metazoa > Chordata > Mammalia > Artiodactyla > Delphinidae > Grampus > Grampus griseus. Next base: position 98,356,366 of record NC_139005.1, read on the forward strand.
GTAATGGCGCTGAAGGGAAGCCTTTGGAAGGACTGTCAAACGGAAACAGCATCACTAGTGCCCCTCCCTTCTCCAGTGCAAGGACAGCGACCGAGACCAAGGCCACCTTTGGTGAGTAGGTTCTTCTCCCCCGAGTCACATCTGTGTAAAGATGATCTATGAAAAATAACTTTCAAAGATGTTTTTCTTGTACTTTTTCTGGGTCCTGAGGCTGTATGAGCAAAAACAGGGTAATGGTGAAAGGGATGGAAATTAGGGAGCTTTTGGCTCTTTACAGAGTAACCGAGTAGAGCACAGGCCAAAATAGACGTGGGTTCTGTTCTCAGTTCTGCCAGTTACCAGCTCTGTGTGACCTCGGTGAAGTTCCTTAACCTTTGAGCCTCCAAATCTTCAACTGCGAAATGAGAATGACCTCAGAATCAACCTAAGGGTCAAAGGAGAAAAAGAAGCTCTTAGCAGACCCTCTGTAAAGGCCTCCCATCCCACCCCCTCATTCATTATAAATGTACCAAGAATTTCCTGTGTGCCACATACCTCACTGTTCCCAGTCTAGATTTATTTTGCCCAGGACATGTTGATTGCCTAATCCTGTTTTGAGGGGATTGGTCAAGAAGTCTTGGGATTAACAACAGAGAATGGGATCATGGGTTAAAATCTTTGGTTCTTAGAAATGATCCTGCCTCATTGGATCATACTTAGCTAGTTATTCTAAGAGTATATACTGTTTCATTTAAATTAGGCAGAATGTTTAGTGTGATTAAGATAAGTACTTTCTATTAAGATTTTAACTGCATTAATATATGTTCCTCCTTACAACCTTGGGGATTAAGTTTTGTACTAACATAGTATTTTGACAGTTTTAGGTAAAAAAAGCCATCCTTTTGAAGGAAGAGATTATTTTAAAATTATAGCGGTTTAATGCAAGCATGTAAAAAATAGATATATTCATATATATAATGTTTGACTTGATTTTTGTAATAACTAGTTTCCAAATACTATATGTGCACATACTTCTTGAACTGTCACAAAAATGGGATACAGTAAAAGCACAAAATACGAAGACAGAGTGGTGTGAAAATCAAGATGACTTAACTAAATCAGCTTCTGAATAAATTCTTAAAACTGTAATTTCCTGTAGGGTCTGTTGCTGTAAATGGCCCTACCTCCTTGGTCGATAAAAAGATTTCAAATCCCAAAACTAATGGCGACAGTCAGCAGCCTGCCTCCTCTGGCCTTACCTCCAGTGCCGCCCGCCACAGGAATGCCTATCATAAGCAGTTGGCGGCCTTAAACTGCTCTGTTCGGGATTGGATTGTGAAGCACGTGAACACGAACCCGCTCTGTGATCTGACACCTATCTTTAAAGACTATGAGAAATATTTAGCAAGCATCGAACAGCAACATGGGAACAGTGGCAGCAGTAATTCTGAAGGTGAAACCAACAAAGTATCAGTTGAAACACAGCCTCCTTCCCTGTTTGGTTCAACAGAATTACAGCAAGAGTCAACATTTTTGTTTCACGGCAACAAAACTGAGGATACATCTGAAAAGAAGGTGGAGGCTGTGTCTGAAAAGAACAAGGACCCGTCACTAGGAGCAACAAGTGCCTCATTTAATTTCGGCAAGAAAATTGATAGTTCTGTTTTGGGCTCCTTAAACTCTGGCCCCTTGACTGGATTTTCATTTTCTTCTGGAAACTCCAGTTTATTTGGCAAAGATATTACCCAGAGTAAACCAGTTTCTTCACCATTTTCCACTAAAACGTTGGAGAGCCGAGCAGAAGGTGGCGGCAGCGACTGCAAAGGTAAACACAGAGTCAGCCCTGGAAGTCTTCTAGGTTTGTGGGAGTTCTGTGTTTGGTGGGAAAAGTGTAGCCTTGTGCACGAGGTGGATCTGGATTCGCGTCACAACTCCATCATTTCCCCGACGTGAGTGTGATCCCGGACAGAGTTGATAAACTCCTTTGAGTCTGTCTCCTTATTCGTGAAATGGAGTAAGACCAATTTGGTAGGGTTATTTTAAGGATTAAGAGTATGAAAATAAAAATAATATAAAAACACCTGGCACAGTGACTTTGAAAATTATCAAATACTTGGCTTTCCATTAAAAAAATTGTATTTTATTGAAAAATTCATGATGGACGTTCACTGAATTGTTTGTTTTTAAGAGATTTGCTTATAAATAAATTCACACGGCAAAACCATACTCTACTCTAAAAAAGGTAGACTTCATAGCTGTGGGGGAACAAATTGACAGTGTTTTCCCAAGATGTGTCTGGATTGCAGCCACCTTTCTAGAAGTTTCTGTGGTGTGTCATGTTAGTGCCCCAAACCAGGCCTTAATCCCAGCCCCTCCACTCCCTATGTGGTTCTTAGCTCCCTGAAAAGAGGGGTTGTATCATAATCCCTCTTCACCACATGGTGGTTGTGAACAAACCGTGTGTATGTAGGCTCTTACTTATAAGCAGTTAAAAGTACGTCTCTCAGGCATCGGCATGTTGATCCTCGAGAAGGAAAACTGCAGTTGCCAGTGGGCCATTAAATACTATGTTTTCCTACCTGGAGGGAAACTCTCCTTATGTTGCCTTGCCCTCCTCACCTGTATCCTCAGGTAAGGGCCCTCCAGGGCAAAGCATAGAATAAAGAAGTCCCCTCTTCTCTGCCCTAAATACGACAGAGGGAGAGTCTGTCATAGTCACAGGGGCTCTGCCGCTTGTGGAAGGGATGTCGAGTTTGAATTAAGCCTCCGTCTCAGTAGGATGCCCCTCCACAAAGCACTTACTCCTTATCTTGCGGTTAACACATCTTACGCACAGGAAGACTTGGAGAGCTTGTTAAAATAACAGATGCCTGGGGCTTCCCTGGTGGCGCAGTGGTTGAGAGTCCGCCTGCCGATGCAGGGGACGCGGGATCGTGCCCCGGTCCGGGAGGATCCCACATGCCGCGGAGCGGCTGGGCCCGTGAGCCATGGCCGCTGGGCCTGCGCGTCCGGAGCCTGTGCTCCGCAACGGGAGAGGCCACAACAGTGAGAGGCCCACGTACCAAAAAAAAAGATGCCCGGGCCCCACGCTGGAGGGCCTAACTCAGGAGTGCCTTCTTAAAATCGAAATGAGCTTGTGACCTGAATTGTTTGAGCACCGGAACTGTTTTTCTTAGTCGCTAGTCAGTTTTATGCAGTTGCCTTCTCCTTAAGGGGATTGTAATTTGTGTCCAGCAGCGACTTAGCTCTCCCCTGAGGTTGAGGCACTGGAGTGAAGGGAAGTGCTGTTGGACTCAGCCCGGGAGGGTGCCCGTGGTACCAGCATGTCCAGGGGCGTGGTGGCCCAGACAGAGCTTAAGTTGCTTACAGTTGGCTTTGGACTAATTGCTCTGACAACTTGTCCTGTAAAGTTGTTATTTTCTCCATTGTCTTTGGTCATTGCTCTCATTGGTTATTCCTTGGCGTGATGCAGCTACAGTCACAGGAGCATTCGGGGATGAAAGTGTTGGAAGCCCATCTGAGATTTTTATTTCCCAGTGGGTAATCTGAGTATATGAGAGTGTTGACTGACTGTTTTCCTGTGTGAGTTTGCCTGTTCACTGAATACAAGCACAGACACTTGGATTCAAAGGCTTTCTGCAGAAATCCAGTGAGTGCCTCCTTATCCCCGCCCCCACACGATTAGATTGTGTTTCAGTTTCTGTATCAGCTTACATGGAATTTGTAGGTTGGGGGGGTAGGTAACGAACTTCTTTTGTCACATTTTCAAGCTCTTGATTTGACTCTTACTGAGTTAGTGTTGTTTTTATAAAAGGTGGAGACGAAGAAGAGAGTGATGAGCCCCCCAAAGTAGTAGTTACTGAAGTAAAAGAAGAAGATGCTTTTTACTCCAAAAAGTAAGTAACGGTCACGGGAATTCCACTTTTCAAAGACGTGGAAGGAGGCTTCTGGCTGGAGAGCGCAGGTGACATTGTCCCTGCAGCACTTACTGGGCGTCCCATCCTGGGCCAGGCTGTGCCCATTCTTTGAATTGGAACAAGGAAGAATTCTTAGCCTGTTTATTTAAAAATAACCGACTCTAAAAATTTCCTGCTGGGCGTATCCTACTCTTTTCTGTTAGTTTAGCTCTCTTCTGCTTTTCAGGTGCTTTAGAGACAGTCTTTTCTTTTTGATCTTCCTGCCCCAGTCTCATCTCATCATTCTCTCCCTTTTTCTCCTTTCTTCTCTTCCCCTCCTCCTTCCCCTACAAAGACAGTCACCTGGTCACTGATTTGAGGTTTGGTTTTACTTCTGCTCTTAAATTACGTGGCATCTCAGATTCCTTCCTAGAGACACATTAACCTTCGTGGATTTTCTCACAGCCAAGAAGTTCTCCACAGCAGCCACTCCTTCCCGTTAAGGATGTGTAAATACTTATCTTTCCCTCAGTCATGAGAGCTGGTTTGGGCTTTTTGTTTTTTGTTTGTCTAATGAGAGCTGCTGATTTCAGTAGAAGGCTGAAGAGAAATTTTGAATTCTCTCTCAATGAAATTCGTGCTTTTTAACAAAGATATTTACTGAAAAACATTTGTGCCCTTTTAGAAGCTTCCCTGGATGTGTTTTTCTAATACAAACATTGCAGACTTAAGTCAGCAATTTTCATAGTGTGAATCACCAAATCCTGTGGGATTCCCAAATGTTGTTTATTTTTGAGAACTTTTAAAAGAAACCAGCAATTCCTTTTGCCTGTTTAAAGATTTAATTACACAGATGAGGTAAAAGAATGACCCTGACTTGAGATTTTTTTCCTTTTTTTTTTTTTTTTTTTGTCTACACCGCACGGCTTGTGGGATCTTAGTTCCCCGACCAGGGATTGAACCCGGGCCCCAGCAGTGAAAGCGCCGTGTCCTAACCACTGGACCGCCAGGGGATTCCCAAGGGTTTTTTTCTAATCAGAGTAAATCAAAGGAACAGGCAGTAGTTTTGATTTGTTTATTAATAACCTAAGGAGATGTGTGACAGGAGGCTGGGGAAACATTTGACAGCATTATTTTAGGCCTTGCTTAGGCATGTTTTCCAGACTTATTTCAACATCTTGGGAGATCAAAAATTGAAGGAGTCCTGAAGAGAATTCAAAAATAAGAAGTAGGAAAGGGGGGTGGTGTTTGTGTGGCAGAGTGTGTGTTCTCTATTTGTTCCTCTTCTTTAAGGACCAGGTCAGTTCTTTTGAGCTCAGGGCCGAAGGAGCACGTCAGGGAGGTGTGGGATGCTTGGCTGTGATTTTGACTGACTTTTGAGAAAAGATGGTTTCAGAAGCGTTGTTAAAGAGTTGTATAGGACCCACTGTATAATAGAAAAAAATATGGAGGGACTCCAGCCTGTCTCACCAGATTCTCTTACCTGCCTGTGTCCAGACCTGATCTGGGTCAGTAGAAGGCTCTTCCTAAGCTTCCTCTGCTGTCATTTAATAACAGACTTCCACACAAGTGTGAACAGGGGCTGTTAGAAAACTGTGACTGTCGTGACCTGTCATTGAGTGTCTGATCATACCTATTTTTCTCTGTAGGTGTAAACTATTTTACAAGAAAGACAATGAATTTAAAGAGAAGGGTGTAGGCACTCTACATTTAAAACCTACGGCTAATCAGAAGACACAGCTCTTAGTGCGGGCAGACACCAATTTAGGTGGGTATCTTTCTTTTCAGGTGGTACAAAATAATCATAATCACATAGTATGTAAAAGCCCTTTGCTGATTTAGTCGAGATTTTCAAGTATATTAATGTGTTCTTTGGAACGGAATAGAGTTTGTTCAGGCCAAATTCGTCCTGTACTTACCGATTATAGATGTAGTCGAGTACCAGGGTAGTAGTGTATAAGAAAACCTGGATGTACTGAAAGCTGTTGCCGAGAAATAGCTGAGATGGTTTTCATTTCCCTTTGTGCTAGGTATGTGACTAAGAAGCTACGGTAAATCGGATGGTTTAGTAAACACACAAGGGAAATTAACTGTTTAAAGGAATCCTTTTTATGTACCAAATATTCATTAACTCGTTGCTGTCCACCCTTTACCCCATCCTCCAGCTTTACCCTTAAAACAGTCCTCTGAAAGGAAGAGGTAGTGGCTGGGCTCAGGGCGGGTCTAAGGGGAAGTGGTCGGTGGTGGCAGACTACACCAGACTGTGTCCTGGAAAGAAACTTGTGTGAGTCTTCTTTCCTGTGGACTTGACCAATTTGTGATACTATCATAGCAACATCACTCTCACCCTGTGAGCGGTGCTGGCCTCCGACAGAGCCGTTTTTCTGCTGACCGTTCTCTGTTCGAATGACATAGTGAAGCCTCCACGTCATGCTGGCGTGTTTTTTCTGCAGTGCAAGAAAGCACGGTGTGTTCTAAAGCGCTGCTGGTTTAGGGCTGCTGCCATGATTGTGGGAGACTTGGGGCAGGTGTGCAGAAGGTGGGTCTTCTCGGGGAGGCCCAGTCCACTTCCTGCCAGAGGCCCACGGTCCTCTCTCGGGGACACCGTGCTGGCATCGGGCAGGGAACTGTGGCCGTCCTTAGGACATCCCTGTGGCTCCATTAAGTATAAGTTGCTCCGGTGTTTCATGTTTAGCCTGTTAGAGCTGTAGTTTCACGGAACTATAGTTTATATATTTTGATGCGTTTTTCCCTGTGTTTAAATGCAGGCAACATACTGCTCAATGTTCTCATTCCGCCCAATATGCCGTGTACTCGCACAGGGAAGAACAATGTGCTTATTGTCTGCGTTCCAAACCCACCCATCGATGAGAAAAACGCCACCACCCCAGTTACCATGTTAATTCGGGTAAAAACAAGCGAGGATGCAGATGAGCTGCACAGAATTTTACAGGAGAAAAAGGATGCCTGAACACACTTCGGCTGAGGAGTTGTTGCCAAGTTGCTGCTTCCCCACTGCCCCCTAAACTTAGTTTTCTTGTCTTCCTACTTTGACATTCTAGGGCTTATAGATAACTTAAAAGTTTTGTGAGGAAGATTAATATGGCCAATAAAACCTTTAAAGTTAAGTGTCAAGAAACTGTATTCTCCCTTCTTAAGAACTGTCTAATGTGTGAAATACATTTGAAAGGAAATTTTTGGAAGATTTTTAATGTTCATTTATTAAACTAACCACAGGTGATTTCTTAATGGACTGAAATCAGGGTATCGATTAGATTTCCCAAAGGCTTTTCCGATCCAGGGGTTTGGGGTCAGCTGCCGCCACCGGCGCGGCTTCTCACGGCGGTGTGTCCAGAAGGGAGCTTGCCTGTAGCGGTCTTCTTTCTGGCGGGCTTGGCTGATGTGTGTCCACGTGAACCGTGCTGCCGTGCTGTGGCGGAGATGTTTCTTTGCTTTATTGTGTTATTTTACAGCTGAAATGTGAGCACTGAATGTTTGCCTTCAGCTTTTTCCGTGTGGACGCTGGCCTCTAACCCCATCGGCTGCTTTACTGTGATTCTGGAACTGCTGTTTCATTTTAAACGGAAATGAGTAGCTTGTTCTTTGGTCTTGTAGGTTTATTCATGAGGTGCTCTTACTTCTGTTTCCCCCTGGAGACAAATGGGATGGGGGGGATTGCCAGGAATGAGATTTAAAAGCACAAATTTGTAGTTTGTAGACCCTTATAGAAAAGAAAGGGTTAAAGCATACAACAAAAGGAAGAGAATATGCTCTTGGTTATTTGTCCCATGGTGAACCCTATGGATCTAAAACCTAAACTTATTAAATCATAGGGGTTTTATTACACAGGAGCCGTGTGAACTAACCAGGAAACATGCAATAAGGAAAAGGAAGAGAAAACTGTGTGTAAATGTTGCCTTTAACTTTTAGACAGCAGTGTATTCTGCATTTGATACTGAAATTTCCATTTACTTTTTAAAAAGTAAGATACTCAGTATGTCCATTTGGAAGGGAGCCATGGGTACACACATGAATACCCACTTCTCCATAGCTGTCAGGTAACTAACACTAGGGTTCTTTGAAGACTCTGGTCATATGAACTAGAGGTAAAGTTCTAAATGTCCACTTTCATTCATTCCTCATGAATCCTTAATGCTGGTACCAGATGATCCTGTTGAAAGGCTCAGGGTCCGTGCCCGAGGGCTCACATGCGTATATTCTGATCTTCAGCACGTGATGTCTCTGACTTTAAAAAAAGTCAAAATCAGTGTAGATAGTACAGCTGCTTTTATTTAAAAAGAAAAAAAGCTTTAACTTTTAGAGGTACAGGAGGTGGGGAATCCATTTTGCGATGTGTCACTCTTAAGCACCTGAGGTCAGGTAGTCGCGCCAGTGCCTCGACACCTGCTCTGCAGCTCGCTGCCCAGTGTGCGACCTCGTCCGGACACTCACAGAGGGAGGCGCTCGCTGTCTTGGGCGGGGGTGGCATCACCCCGGGTGTGGCGTGAGGTTAGGGGGAGGGGCGGTCACCTCGCTCTTTCTTTTTACAACTGGGAGTGTTCATGAGGAGTTTAGTCAGCTGGTGGTGGATGCTGTTAAAGTAACTCTGGCCCTGCCCTGTTGACCTTAGGGTTATCCAGCTGCTAACGGGCTGAGGAAATAAGGGGGACAGACCTCAGCAGGTCACAGCTTAGCTGCGCGTGCTCCTGGGTCCCACCAGAAAGTAAGGCTCACACACCTCGTCGGGGACCCTTCAGTGCATCCTTCTGCTTGGTTTTGCATGCGATGCGGAATGTTCACCAAAAATGGCATGAAAGTCATGATTGGATTAACTCTTCGCACCCCCATCCACCCCCCCACCCCTGGGTAAAAATAGTTTGTCTTTTTAAATTGCTGGATATGTGTGGCTTTCTTTTTCCTAACATTCCCAGCAAGTTCTTGCTAAGACTGTACTGTTACAGTGAAGATTACAGGGGGAGATGTGATGTGCCCACCGTAAGTCAAAATGTGATATTTTCTTAAAATGACTCTTGCTCTTTAGGAACTTGCCAGTCTCCACTTTAATTATGTATTAGTGTAAAAGAGCCTAATACGCGTATGTGGATTTCGCTGTAAACTCTAAGTCCCGGTATTGTTACTGGGGGAGGGGCTCCTTGGCCCCTGGAGGGCTTGCCTTTTCATTCCCTGTGTAACACCTCAGTTCTGCCCTGTGGGTTTAGATTTATTTTTAGCAAATTATTAGCAGTTAGGCTTTAAAATGTTTAATGTGGACTAAAATTATTGTCTTTAGTTTGAGAATCTAGAAAGAGTGTCATAAGTGTGGCCTAAAGGGTGTATATATCTTTAATTCTAAATCAGATTGTGTTATCTCTTGACAAACACTGAGTATCCCAGTGGCCTTTTTGTTTTTAAACCGCTGTTCGTTCATCTCCTTCTGAGCATTCCCATTAAGCAAAACATTGAATGTTACGTTGTGTGTAAATGTCTGCATTGTTAGAATTACAGGCTAAAACGCGTGTCCAGTTTTTAAAGTTTAGATTGTGTTTTCCATGGAAGGACAGGTCTGTTTATGGACTGATTTTCCTTAAAAGGATTATTGTTTTACAGTTTCAATTCTAAATTGTATTTTTGATATGCTGCATGCCAAAAAATATCTACCTGTTCTGGGGTAGAGCAAAAAAAGTAACATTCTACCTTACTGTTAAGAGTTCAGAACCAGTTTCACTGAGACAGCTCTTTTGGTTTAGTTTTAAAGGTAAACAAGTTGCTTGTTTTGAGCATTTGTCAGATACCCTTATACTTCAGAACAGTCCAAATGTAGGCGCAGTGCATTTGAAGGCTTTGCAGATTTCCAGACTAAAGGGCTTTACTCCCAAACCCCTAGGATCCATTCTCGTTCTGGAAGTGAGGGCTTTTCAGTAGAAACGGATTTGTCCAGCTGGTGACGGTGAGGAGCCCGTCAAAACCTTTCTTCGCACTCGGTGTTCTGAGCACAAGGCCTCTGTGTGTCGGTGGCGGGTGGCAGTGACGGTCCAGGCTGAGGCCTCTCTGTTTGATGCGGACACAGCTATGGCAGAGGCAGGAAACTTCTCAGCAATCACATGGATAAATTGTTTGCTTTCTATTTTAAATCGGAAAGCGTTCTCTAAAATACTTGAATCGTTGGACAATGTAATCTCAGTTTGTATTAGTTTTTGAATGATCCCATTGAGGAAGTGTATCAATCCATGAAATGTGAATAAATGGAAAGTAAACAGAATCACAGTGTTTGACACTCTCTGTGTTCCTCTGTGCTGCACCTGGCCTTAGTACGAGGCAAGAGGCAAGCCAGCCGGCGGGGGAAGCACCATGCAGAAGCGGTGCCTAGAAGAGGTGAGGAGAGACCCGGACCCTTTTATCATCAGCCCCCTTGTGCCAGATGAGACCAATTCCAGGCCATTCAGGAATTTGTCGGATTCACGTTTTTACAAACTAGAATGGGAATAACAGATCTTACGTTGGATAATGTGCAAAGCATTGCACTAGGGGCTTTGTATATATTCTCTTGTTCAGTGCTTGCAGCAAACCTTCCAGACAGGGGCTCCTGGGTGGGCTTTCCAAAGAAACTGGAGTTGAGGCAGGCGAGGTTTCTCCCACAAGTGGAGTTGGGATCTGTGTCCAGGAGGACATTTAAAAACTAAGGATCAAAATGAAGGAAGAAATGTATTTTAAGTTTATGTTACTTTAAGTTTTTGGTGATTTAGAAAATCACTCTTAAGGCATTAACAGATTACATTGTAATATACCTTTGAAAGTTTTAGAATAAGGTTCATATCTTTAAAACGTTTCTGAGTTATTCAGCACTCAGCTGGTTTTTAAGAGGCGTCTCCTGGTAAAGAAAATATTATAAAGACTGAGTTACCCATCAAAATATTTTTCTTGAACTGACAACGTCTGACGGAAACTGCTGAAGACACTAAGCGGGTAGGTACTGTGTAGAGGAGTGCATCTCCACTGCGCTGAATGGCCGGGCTGGAGCAGTGGGTCTGCAGTGTGGTCCGTGGGGGCGGCAGCGGCAACACCCAGGGACCTGTTAGAGATGCCAGCTCCGGGGCCCCACCCTACACCCACCCAGCCAGATCCTCGGGCAGGGGCCCAGGCATGTGTTCTGGTTTTTATTGAGGTATAATTCACATACTATAGAATTCACCCTTTTAACGTGCACAGTTCAGCTGTTTTTACTAGATTCAGAGTTGTGCAACCATCACCACCATCTAATTCCAGAATATTTCATCACCAGCCGTCTGGGTTTTAACAGGTGTTTCTGACACAAGTCAAATTTGAGCACAACTGGGCTACATCTGTGCTCTCTTATGACTTGTTTAAAGATAATCTATGAAACACCCTTTGGGTACATATTTCAGGAGGAAACTGATTATCACAGTTGCCAGGAACTATGCCAGCCTTTGTACGTGTCTCCAGCTTCACTGCATCTGGGAAGGTGGGTGGTGATTCTACTCTACAGTTCACAAAACCCTAAGGAGGTGCAGCTTGTCGAGGGGACAGAGCCACGCGGGCTCCCTCCAGTGTGACCTGAAGGTATGTATGTGCCCATTGAAGGACTGTGCTTCACTGGTTTCTGAAATTGGCTAAAATCCTTTAAACAAAATTGTTTATTTAAATTATGATCACTAAAGTTTACTAAAAACCATGGTATTTCAAACTGAGCAGTCTAATTGTTTTATTAAAGTCAGGTTCCAGGATGAAAGACCCTTAACCCACAAATAGGAAGGAAGTATCTTGTTAATAAGCCTGTTGGCTTACGTGGAGGCCAAGTCAGGAGGGAATTTAATGTTGCTGTGGGCAAAAGCAAAGACATCTTTTGTTTAATCATCCCCAGAACAAATATTTTTCCTTCCTCATATAAATTTTCCAGCTGTTCTGTCATTTTAACAATCGAGCACGAAGTACAGCATGTTTACACATCCAACACGTATATATACAGTGAACCGTGTTATTGTCTGGAGTCAGTTACTTTACACTTACCCCTTCTGCCGGTATAAAATTCCCAAAGGTCTTCCCTTCCAGTCAACATTTTTTTCCTAAGCCAGGGCATGACAGTAGTTCCTAGAAGTGCATCTAGGTCAGAATAAAAACGCAAACAGCAGCATAGCCCTCAAGAGTAAGCAGTGAACAGGAATGCAGTTACTGCAGGTATAGCTTCCAGGGTACAGACTGTCTCCCCACCTCTACTAATCAGGTGACTGTCTTAAAAGGACCTCCTCACTATTAACAACAAGGGGGCTGATGTGGGTGAGAAGGAAGTCACCTTTTTCACCTACTAAACTGCCTCCTTTCTAGGTGCCGTCTGTACGCCTTCCGAAGGACAGGCCACCCTTGGTGACGCCAGTTCAGAGAATCCTGGCTCCGGTGTTTCTGAGAGAGATGTGCTGTGATGACCTTTACTCTATTTCTAGATTTGTGGAAGTGTCCCTCGCAGACTGCCCCCCTTTTTGTTGTCATTTTCCATAACCTTCTACAGTGTCTTAGGCCTTACTTGTGCCCATCACCCTATGACGTAAGAGTGCACCTGACCACAGAAAGAAAAAGCCCACTGCCTGAGCAGTGCTTCCACCTGCAGGAAGCGCAGTAGGAGGCTCTGGCAGAGTCAGCCCGAGGGGCTGTGAGCATCCTCGGTGTCAACCCGATGAACCGGGGCTGGGAGGCAACAGCCAGCCACGGTCCAAAGCCACCTTCCAGAAGACCAGTAGCTCATGCGAAGCCTGCCAGAACAGGAACTTGGGACTCCTTTTATTCTAGTCACTTTCCCACTTCTCCCAGGGCCTTTGCAGAGGTTCTCTGGCAAAGGCTTGGGAATTTTATAACTGACTTCACAGGGGCTGAGAGAGCTGACCCTGAAACAATCTCTGGTTTCATTTTGCAAATACAGCGTCTGACCAAACTGTAGCTGCTGGCCTCCAGACCCCTCGCTGACGCCCGGGCCTGCCAGAGCCAGGGTGTGAAAGCTCCAAAGGAAGTTTAAGACACCTCTGGGGGGAAATTAAGGTTCAATCAGTAAATTAGCACACTGCTGTAATATCTGTAATCTGAAACACCCACTGGAGAAAAAAACAGGTACAGATTCATCAGAGAAGAAATAAATAATACCCAACATGCAAATCAACTTTCAAAAGAAATGCAAAATCATAAAGCCCAGCTAGCAGCCGAACACAAACAACTGCTTAGAAATTATTTCTATTGTATGTGGAAGATGGTTAATCCAGAAGCTGTTGACGGAGCTTATGGAAACAGCACTGCCAGCTAGATCCTAATATAGCCCATGTATGCCGTCCTGGTGTTTCTGCTAAAATATATTTTGTAGAAATCATTTTAGTTAGGCCTCAAAGTAGTGAAAAATCTCAACAGGTTTTCTTCGTAGGTTTACATATTCTCACACACAGAACTCGTTTGGAGACCATAAAAGATTGCTATTTACACCTAAATCGTCCAACCTTCTAGGAAGTGGGGACTAAAGACGACACTGGCAGCCGCTCAGCAGCACTGGAGCGTCGCTGTTGGTTTTCATCTACTGAGCTCAGGGCTGGAACCGCAGCCACGAAGATGCCCGCCTGCCCTGGGAAGAGTAGAAAACTACACACCAACGGCTCCACGCGGCTGGCTGCCTCTGCTTCTGAGGCTCTACCCGCTGTGGACTCTGAACCCAGCCCCAGGCCACTCGGTGTTCAAGTGATTTGGCTTCTGTGCGGTGTCCCGCGAGTTGTCCAGGGCTGTCTGTTCCCGGGGCTTAGACGAAGGGCTGCAGGATTCCTTCTCCGCTGAGGATCACGTCTGTCAGTGAACAGGAACAAAGGTAAGAAGCCCCGGTGCACCCATCACCCGACTCCCGGGGGACTGCTAACGCCTCCAGAGGCTACTTCCACTCCAGGTCCAGGGCCCGATGTCGGCCAGCATCACATCCCTGTCGGAGTCTGTGTCCCATTAGGGCGGTTATCTTTTTGAAGGGAAGTAATTCTGCTGTCCGATACACAGAAGAGAGAAAGCCTGCACAGGAATAATCAATGTACTGGCAAAAGACACTTGGTTTTGTAACTAAATTCCAGCTACGTTGGAAAACTGAACAGAATTATCGGAGTGAAACCTATCACCAAGGCGCATTAAAAAGTTGACAGTTTTATAGGTAAATCTATATTTTCAAGGTAACTCTTTGAAGAATTTTGGCCAGCAATTTAAAACCCCCTCATTACAATAATGTCGAATGTTGTTCAGAAGTCAGTCGTTAGAATGTACCAACTGCATAGGGACTTCCTCTGGAATGTCTTTTAAGAAATAGTTTTCACATCATTCTTCAAAAATCTCTACTGACTAGTTTGTCTGTGATTAAAACAGCAAAAATAGGTCCTGGTTCGATTCTAGCTAGATTCTTTGAAAAAAAAATCACATCAGGAACATGCCTGTCTGCCGTTACTATCATTGACAGAAACCTAATTGATTTCTGATGATTTGTTCACAGTCCTTGAGAAGCCCAAACGTTAGCAAGGCTCTGACTCGCCAGAAAACCCACGCTATCTCCAAGTTGACTGGCTTTAGAATGTTCTGCCCTTTCTTCTCTTTGACTACTTCTCTGTTACTTAAAAATAATATCCTTCTTTTGAAATAACAAACCTCAGCTGTTTGCACAGACAACTGAAAGTTCCTTCCATCAGACATCGGAATGGAGACTAAACACTGCCTGAACCTTCGGGTGCTGAAGGAGATGGAAACAGAGAAGACACGGGTCTGATTCTAAAAAGAAGATAACTTTCTTATTAATGTCCTAAAAAGCTTAGAGGTTACAGGTTTCTTCAAAGGAAAACTGCACTTTAATTCCAATTACCGTTTAAGAGATGTTCACGCGCGTTGACTGTCCCCTCCTTATACAAGAGACAGGCATGTTCCCAGAAAACGAAAGATGGCCCTACAGGAAGTAAGATGTGTCAACACCAGGACGCCCTGGGATGTCGGGGCCTCAGTTCTGGCCCCGTCACTTGTCACTCTGTTACTGATGTCATTTGTGACTTTGAGAAAAGCAAAACTCAGAGTAACAGCTTACTGCCTAGTTACCAAGTGCCTCTAAGCATGTTTTAAATTCAGTGTCAGAAGTAGCCTCTGGAGGATTTAAGACTGAGAAAGGTCGATTCCACGGAACGTTCGTGCATCAGTCCTGGGGCAGCACGGTGTCGAGGCTCAGTGTCGACTGGGGCCAGACGCCTGGGTTGGGCTCCTGGTGTCCCAACCTCTCGTGTGTGGCTGCTCCCTCATCTGTAAGAAGGGGGTGATGACAAGCAGCTAAACGTTTAGCACGGTGCCTGCACACGCTAGGTGCTACCTAAGTTCACGCGCTTTACCAGTGAGGCGTGATCTCTAAGACCACTGTGGCCCGCATGTCTAAGCTCTGCAAAGCACGTTCACGCGTTCCTTGCAACTGGCCCTCAGTTACCCTTCGAGGCAGAACTTTCGTTTGAGGAGGAGCCGATTTCTGGCTCCAGTGTGGGCGGACCCTTCTCGGGCTCCTCCCCTATGAGAACGGGGAGGGCGGCTGCACTGCGCATGTGCGAAACGACCTCATCCCTCCGCGGCAGATACGTTAGGACTGCATTTCTCCCAAGAACTGAGCCAGTCTTCAGACCCCAGAAGACCAGGAAGAAAAGGAGCCTGAAGGAAAAGCTGTAATTCAGCTGCCTCGGACACAGACGTGGCTGCAGAGTTGGGCTCCCCAGAGAACACTCACCCGGCACCTGGGAACACCGGGCCAGGCTCACGGCTCCCTGAGGCGCTCTCTGCTCCAACACTCTGGGGCGTGACCTGACTCTGTGCTGCGCTAAGACAGTTTTGGAACGTGAAGCTGTGCGGGGAGCTGAGATGCAGCCGAGCACGAGCCGGGCGCTGTCAGAGAACGCAAGAACGTTCGCCCCGACCCCACCACTCACCTCCCCGGCCTGGTGACCAGGGTGTGGGGTAGGGTAAGCGTCCCGATGGTCTGCCACCTGACCTGAGCTGAGCTATGCAGGAGGGCTGGCCATCTCGCCCTGACCCGGTCGTGCACCGGAACCCTGGAGACTGCGGTGAGGTAGGTGGTATCAGCCCCATCGACAGGTGGGCAAACTGAGGCAGAATGAAATGCAGTAGCTCGCTTTTAATAACAGCATACAAAATCTGGAGAAGCCCCAAAGTAGTCCCCGGTTCCCGGAGCCCAACGCAGACCCTTAGAACGCGCAGAATGGAAACGGACGGGAAAACGCGCCCCTCCTCCTCTCCGTCTTCTGCCCCAGAGGCTCTCTAACCCTAGTACACCAGGAACCCTTCAAACACTCCTGAGGACGCAAGCAAAACAGAGCAGCAGAGACCCAGCTGACGGCTTATTCCCGTGGGCAGGGGAACGCTTCTCTTATCCAGGGGGCTCACGGTTCTCAGAAGAGCGCAATGTGTCACCACAGGTGGAAACCCCTCAAGCTGGGACGGGGCCTGACAAGCCACATGGAAGCCAGTTCCCCTTTGCCTCAGTGACTGGTCTGAGAAATGGGACCAGCACGCCCATTCAAAGGAAATACGCTCTAAGAAACCAGGGAAGATGAAACACCCTATCCCCTCCCCTGGCCCCAGAGGACGGAGGTTCTGCCTGGAACCTTCCTGGGAGAACGCAGACCCCTCCTCGCCCTTTGGCAGGGACCCCACCCTTCTCCTGCCCGGCTACCAAGCACTCTCTCCTGCCCTCAGAATCCAAATTCCGCAGGCCACGCCAGCGGAGGCGCAGATGGGGTGGCTGTCTCCAAGCTGGAGGTGTGTGTGTTGGTGATGCTCTTTGGCTGGAAGCAAAGGCCATTCTGGCAGGATGGGGGCCTGTCTGGAACCGGGCACGGGGTGAGGTATTCCCAGCCCAGGGCAAAACCATCAGACAGCCGTGTTCCCCGCTCCCCGTGGAAACCCATCTACAACCAGGAGTAAACGAGGGAGGACAGACGATCGGGACTAACTTGGATGCTGAACGTCATCGGTACAGTGTCACAAAATCTGAAACCACTGTTCCTTAAGTGCTGACAGTCTGACACACTGCGTGCCCCCAGCCAGTGGTCTCTGCCTGCCGCCTGTCGGGATGCGTACATCGGGTCCGCAGGGCTGGACTCCCTCTGGATGCTGGCTGCTCCTCTGCTCTCTCTTATGCCTCTTGGCATCTCTGGTCCTCTTTGGGTGCAGAGGGTTCTCCAGAGACGGGCTGAGGGTGCCGGGTGGGTGGGCAGGAGCAGAGCCAGCGGGGAGGAGAACGAGGCACTTCAGTTTGGGCTGGTGTTGGTGGAGCTGGCCCTGGCCCCGGGAGTCGAGTGGTCCCGCCTGGCTCCGGCTGCGGCGCTGGGTGGTCCCGGAAGACCCCAGTGACGGTGGACAGGTAGGCACTTGGCAGCACTCCCAGGACTGGGCAGGGCTGGAGGCTCCGCGTGGGCCCCGCACACGGCTAGGTCATCAGGATGGGCTTCTGCCGTACTTCCAGGATGTCTAGGGCGGCGGGGAAGACGCGGGCGGTCACACCCCCAGTGCTCCATTTATGAAGGAAGCACGCCACGTCGTTCACGGGCGTTTTCTCTTCCAACCCTCGGGTGACTGCGGTGCTGTGACCACCCTCCGTGCAGACGGGGGACGAATGGGCTTGGAGCAGCTGCACCGCCTGGCGAGGCCACGGGGAACGGGGCTCACGCGGGGACTCTGGAGCCGCTGCCCGGCACCGCCCTGCGGCCCGTCAGTGACAGCTCTGCCTCCCCCTCGACTATAACGGGGTGGGCGCCAGGGCACGGCCCAAGGGGACACCTTCAGGGGCCATGGTTTTCCCAGAGGTCCCACACAAAGTCAAAATTACCTGTTAAAATCCGGTGCAGCGGCAAAGTGACGTAGGTTAAATGTGCATAAAGAAGGAAATTCCCGTCTGTTCGGTTCAGCTTCAGCCAGGACCCGACCAGGGAGCGCCCCGTGCCGGACAGGGACCGAGACCGCAGGTTGGTGGCATTGTGCAGGTCGGCTGGAGGGGAGAAGGCCGGTCAGGCCCAGGCGGCGGGGAGAACACCTCCCATTCCAGGTGGCGCCTCCCTGGCCCAGCTCGACCCTCTGCTGGGCGCCCCATCGCCCCTTCCTGCCTATCCAGCCCAATCCTACCCCTCAGGGCCCACCCCTCTGAGCCCTCCCTGACACCCCCTTCTCTGTCCTGGACAGTCTCCTCTGTGGGGTCTGGCGCATCGCCACACTGTGTCACTTCGCTGCTCCCCTCTGGTACTGTCTGTCACTGGGAGGCCATGGGGGTGAGGCTGGGATGACCTGTCACCATCAGCCTATCTACGGGTCGCCTGGGAAGGCAGGCTGGGGGCTACGAGTGCTTTCCTGCTGGTCTGGAAGTAAGCCGAGGTGAGGAAGGCGCTCGCCCAAGCTCACTCAAGAGCAGGTTGAGGCCGGTGCCGGCGTCTCCTGGCCCTGGCCAGGGTCTCGTCCAGCAGGCCCTCTGCCTCTGGGTCCTGCCAGTCAGGACCGTTCAACGCCACAGCCCAGCTCCTCCAGATGGCTTCCCGCTGCTCTTCTGACGAACACGGACCCGCCGCCCCGCCGCACGGCTGGCTGACGGCGGGGCCCACGTGCACAGAGGCAGCAGCGGGAAGGCGCAGGCCAGCCAGGAGACACTGCACACTGAGTGGCTGAGAACCAGGGCCTCTGCGACATCCGGGCCGAGACGCCCAGCGGGCTGCCAGACAGACGGGCCCGCGGGCTCGGGGAGGGCAGGTGAGCCCTGAGGGGACCGCACGGAACAAGGAGAGACCCTGAGGGATGCCCCCCCCTACCCGGGGTTCCAGAGCGACCTGAGAAGAAAAGCCAGGGAGGGAGGTGACAGCATGTGCACGCGGACCACGGAGCTCCCCTCACCCGGCAGGCGTTTCCCCCACCCGCTCGGCCGAACAGGCAGACCAGTGATGTCGGGAAGGCTCTGAACCCCTGAAATCAGTGCAGACTGCCAGCTGTGCCTCACACGCTGAGCGCTGAGAGCGCCGGGCTGGGGGCGCCTCTCGGTGGGCCTCTGTCTGTCTGTCCATGGCTCCATCCCCGCCCGGGACCGCCGGCCCTCTAACTGTGGATGGGGGAAGGAAGCAGCTTGGGGAGGGGCAGCGTCACCTCCCCCGTCATCCTCCCGGAAGAGTTCCTCGCTGTCGTTGGCCGAGTGAGACTTCTTCATCTCCGCCATCCGGCTGCGGGGCACCTTCCTCCTGAGGGACGGGGAGAAGAAGGCGGGCCGGTGGTTGCGCTCGGGCGTTGGGGGAGTGCTGAAGGAGGTCACCTGGGAACAAGGGGCGAGTCACCAGAGCGGCCCACCGACCCGGGGTCCCAGTGCCCACCCACCTCCCGCCTCGGACGACAAGGACACCCACCCTGCTGGGGCCCAGCGGGTGCTGGCCTCCAGCGCTGCCCCGGGAGGGACCGGGCTGCCCTCCTGCGGGCCTCAAACGCCAGTCAGAGGGTCGTCAGAGCCCAAAGCAAGCCTGGCCGCTGATGCGGCTCAAGCACCCGCCACGGCACCGAACCTTCCCAACCTCCCACAACGGGAACCGGCATCAGCCCATCTGACAAAGAGGAAACTAAGGCGGGACAGCGACCCTGACGTGCCCGAGGTCACCCAGCAGGATGGTGGCCACACCGGGTTGCAACCCAGGTCTTCTGCCCCTAAGGCCATGCTCTTCACCCTGATTTCTTCTTTTGGCTACTATGTCCCATCCCCCCTCTCTCCCAGCATCCTTTCATAGACGTGCAGTGGCCAAGCGGTCCATGCTTCCATCTCCTCCTCTCCTCTCTTCCAGCCACACTGCCAGTCACCACCCATTCTCCACACCCACTCAGGGCAGCACTAAGGACAGACAGGCACGTGACAGTGGTCCCTGCCCTCAAGGAGCTCACAGTCTGCTGGGGGCAGGAGACCCAAAAGTGACAACCACAGACCGAATGTTGTTGTTGAGACAGAAAAACGGAAGCACAGGATACAGGGGAGCACAGAGGCAAAAGGAATCAACAGCCTGGGAAATCAGGAAAGGCTTCCCGGAGGAGATGCCGCTTGAGCTGGGTCTTGAAGGACGAGTAGGAGTTCGCTAGGTGAAGAAGGGGGGGAAGGGCGTTCCAGGCAGAGGGAACGTGGCCCATCTCCTCCCTCCTCCCCATGCAAACAAGAATCTGAGGAACAAGACGAGCTGGGACTGAGACTTCGGGAGCCCCATCAGCCTCCTCGTCACGGCTCCGACATCCACCAGAGTCCCGGCGGCCGCTGGGCTCCAGACGGTCCTCCCACAAGCCAGGGAAGGTTTTTAAAAGATAAAAAACAAACACCAGAAACCACAATACACACAGAGTCTGCATTTGTCATGCGCTGGTTACAAACGACCCCTCTGGAAAAGGGAGGGGACAAGCGACAGTGAGCACAGAGGTGGAGGGGGCCCGTGCAGTCCTGGGAGGTCAGGGCCTGCCACTGACAGCTGCGTGACCCTGGCAAGCCCCTCCCCTTGACCCCAGGCCTCCCTGCTACTATGGGCCAGGGACTTTCCCAGGCACCGTCTCCTTCACCCCCGCAGCCACCCTGAGCGAGAAAGATCATCACCCCCATTTGACAGATGGAAAATCAAGGCCCGGGCAGGTCTAGTAACCGATCTGTGGTCACTCGGCAAACAAGTGGCTGGAACGGGCACCCAGGTTTGTCCAGCCCAAGCCCAGGCCACGTCTTCACAAGGGGTTTCACATACACATTCGTTAGGGCCTCAGTGGGCAATTTAGGACCAAGGAGAAGAATAAACCTCCTTATCTCGACTGTAAACCCCCTCTATTCCCAAGACAACAGAGGCCCCTGCCTGGAATTCTCACCCGTCATCACAAAAAAGAGCATTTATTGTTTCTGTTCTGCTTATAAAACACATTCATTGCAGAAACTTCAAAGCAAAAAAAAGACGTACAAAGAAGGAAAACCGCCATCTGACTACCTGGAGATGTGCAAGGTGAACGTAATTTTACAGAATTAGAAGTATTTCACGTATGCGCTCCCCCGCCTAAGGCGCGCCCGCAGTGATGCGTGACTTACACGCTCAGGAGCCATTTTCCCAGGCAGACCAGACGCCGTCCCCACAGCGGCTGTGACCCGAGGGCCCC
This sequence comes from Grampus griseus, assembly GCF_964374135.1. NCBI lineage: Eukaryota > Metazoa > Chordata > Mammalia > Artiodactyla > Delphinidae > Grampus > Grampus griseus. The sequence continues at coordinate 98,377,431 of NC_139005.1, forward strand.
ATCTGATGTTCAGCGGCTCCTCTGAGCCCCCAGCACCTCGGGAGGCAGGTGTTTTCACCCCGTTTCTGGATGAGCAAACTGAGGCTCAGGAGAAGAGACCTGTCCCAGTTCACGCAAGCAGCAGCACCTGGATTCCAGCCCCCCAGCAGCCCCTCTCCTGGAGGTGCCCCCAGTACCCTGTCTTCATCCAAGACGCCCAGCTCTGAGCTGCCCCCTCTGAAGACCCAACTGGGGCAAAGCAGCCAGCGGGCTGGAGACTTTCCCCTGCCTGAGCCCTGGGGCCCCCTGGAGGCTCTGCGAATAAAGCTGCCACTGACCTCAGCTTCCCACCCCTGGGGAAGGACAGTGGCTAGAAAGAGCAGGGCTCAAAGGCTCAGTGCTGTCACACGAGAGCCATGTGATCTAGGACAGGGCAAGTACATCAGGCAAGCCTGGGTCCCCAGGCCTGCAGACCCGAAAGCTCAGGCCCACCCACGGGCTGCTGGTGGCCTCCCAGCAGTTCAGGTGCACAACACCTTGTAAACAAGTGGCCCGGGCAGAGAGAAGAGCTAGGCGACCCCAGGGTCTCTGCGCTCTCCGGCTGATGCTGCTGGGGCAGGAGGGGAGGCTGGCTCCTCCTCACCCCTGGCTCACCCTCCGGGAAGGCCGGTCACGTGCCCACACTCACCCAGCAGGTCCAATGAGGCAGGCGCCAGAACCCTGGAGACGGAGCCCCGCCACAGCGGCAGCTCAGGGCCCAGGCGCTAACCTGCTGTGCGACCCTGGGCAAGTCACTTGCCCTCTCTGAACCTCGGCCTCCTCCCCAGAAGGCTGGGGCTGATGACACCTACCTCACCGGGGGCTGTAAGGATCAGGGAGACGGTGGGAAGCAGATCTGAGGGACGGGAGGCCCCTCCCCGAGCTGCGCAGCCCTTACCCGCTCGTGCATGGGCGAAGCCGGGCTGGAGTCCTCTTCGGTCCCGCAGGGGGACGTGTCACCAGTGGACACACGGCTGACCGCCATCTCGGCGTGGCCCTTGCCCTGTGGCCCCTTCATGCGCACAAACTCCATGTTGTTGTACTTGTAGAAGCCAAAGGACATCTTCTGTGCCATGCGGGCAGCCACACTCACCTGCGGACGGGTGGGAGAGGGCCTGAGTCAGGCAGGTAGGGATGCCCGCTCCCTGGGGCCACGAGCAGCCCCTGAGGACTGCCAGCCCACCTCCAGGGGGACCGAGCCCCGGCTGACCTGGGCTCGCCCACGAGGCAGGGCAGTGCCGGGGCGCTAGGGATCCCTGGCTGATGCCCCTCTCAGCCCGATGACCATGCCCCACGCAGGGCCAGCACAGGCCGGGAAGAGAGCCCCAGCCCAGTGGGACCTGAGACCACCTCCCCTGTCCCTTCCTCCCAGGCTCCAGAGAGAGGACGTCCTCAGGACAGTGCTCAGCTGCGGGAGAGCGGCCCGTCCACCTGGACTCCTCTCCTCAGTTCAGTCTAGCAGGGGCTAATCCCAGGAGGGTCTTCCCTCGGGGGCCGGAGTGGGCCGGAGTGGGCCGAGACGTGCTGTAGAGAGCACAACACAACCGCCTAAGGGGGCTCCGGGGGGCTGCGGCGCTCCGAGGAGGGGCAGGTACAGCTCCGAGCCGGGCGAGGGCAGAAGGGGGCCTGGGGGGCGCCTGCCCCTGGGCCCTGCACCGCCCTGCACTCACGCGGTTGTCGTACACCTTCTTGAGCGCCTCATAGCGGATGGAGCCCTGAAAGATGACCCCTTGGAACGTGTTGGATTTGTCACTGGCCACCAGCTCCACACAGACCATCTCTCCTTCGCCCACGGTCATGTCGCTGAACACCTGGGGTGGGGCGCGAGGCAGAGACGGGTTCATCGCCTGCCAGCTGCCACCACCCAGCCGCAGCCCGGCTCCCAGCCCAGCACCCTCTCACTGGCCCAGGGCGGACTGCTCAGGAACTCCCACTTTGCAGGTGGGAACGCTGAGCCACAGATGTCAGGGTATTTGCTCAAGGCCCCCCGCGGCTCCACCAAGACCAGCACAGGAAGGCGGACAGGCTACCGCGGGGCAGGGGCAGCGTCTACAAGGGGGTGGGGTTGATAACGGTGACTCTGGGACCGGAAGAGGACGCACCCGCCCTGGCCACTGGAAGGACACTGCCCCCATCACTCTTCCTCATGCCAGGGAGTTAAACGGTCCACGGGAACCGTCTGGCCCGCTTTCTAGGATCTCCTCCACCCCAGCTGTGGGCACTCGGCCCACCCGCCCCGAGCTTCACGGCTCACGTGCAGGCACCAGCTCAGGCGCCCGATGGATGGACCGCCCGACCGCCAGGGTGGCCTGCAGGGGACTCCGCACCCCGCCCCTGCTCGAGTCACTGCTCCCGGGGGCCAGCGTACAGGCCGAGCTCTGAGGTCACACAGACTGAGGTTCAAATCTCAGCTCTGCCACGGATGAGCCGTGTGAGCCTGAGATGCCTCAACACACCAATCCAATCGAGAAGAGCCCTGAAACACAGGCCCCCTTCTTCCTGAGTCCTCCCAGGACCCCGATCCACTCCGGTGGGTACCGGCACCGCTGCCAGGGCCTCGACAGGGGAGAGTGGCTGGACAGGAGCTGGCGGGGTCGCAAGTGGGAAGCAGCTGGGTTCCGGGCACCCCACATTTCCCAGTCGAGTCACCTGCCTTGGGCCCCAGTTTTCCCAACCTTAAAATAGAAGCTTGGTCCACATGACTTCTAGAGCCCCAGCCATCTTGGACATCCTAGGATCCCAAGGTGTGGAGGCCCTGATTCAGAGTTTAAGGGCCATAACAATGATTCCTCCCACCTGGGAAGCACTCTCTGTAGGCATTTACGGCGCATTTTCCCATTATTCATGAGCTCTTTGACCTTTCAACTCTGATGCCCATTTTACAGATGAGAAAACCGAGGCTCTGAGCCAGGTGAACTCACTTGCCCCGAGTCAAACAGCAGGAAGAGCGCAACCCCAGCCCAGCGCCCACCGCCTTTCTGAAGGCGTGTGAGGCCTGAGGGAAAAGCGTCTCGTATTCCCTCGTATTCCCTGATGAGGGGGAGCTAGAGGGAGACAAAGCCCACCTCCTCGAAGCTGTCGATCATGAAGAAGATGTTGGGGTAGCTGATCTTGGATTCTTCCCCTTTGCTGTCCATGGGATGTTTACTGGGGGATGCGAACACTTGCTGAAAGAAAGGAGATGCGAAGGACTGAGTGTGGCCCCGGCCCTGCACCCAGACCAGGAGCCACTCAGTGGGGTGGAGTGTACTGCCCAAGGCACAGGTCAACGCGGTCACACTACCCAGAGCCAGGCCACGCTCAAGGCTGCCACTTGGGAAGAAGCCGTCTGGGATGACTGGTTTAGCGCTCCTGAGCAGGACATAGGCCCCCGGGGGCTGAATGGACTTCTGGAGCCGGACGCTCACTTCGGGGCAGGGAAGGCAGCAGGAGGACTTGCCTCCCAAGTAAACACGGGGCAGCCAGAGGGCTCACCTGGGATTTCTTCTTATGGACGTGGATGTCCCCGCCATCAGTTCGTGTGCACACAGCACATGTCACCATGTAGTCCAGCTGGAAGAGAGCACAGGACGGGGGTGTGGAGGGGTCTGCTGTCCCTCAGGGCCTTCTGACAGCCCCCCTCCTGGAGCCCTGCCCCGCGGCTCCCCTGTACCTTCTGCAGGATGAGGTTCAAGCAGACGCTCTCCTCCCAGTCGATGTCAGGGTCTCCGAGGCCCGGCAGCTTCTTGGAATCCCGCCGGTACACCTCCACCTCCACCTCGGGCTCGGCCTCAGCCAGCTGCGAGGCCCAGGGCAGAAGTGAGTCCCAGCCCCACGGGGGCGTCTTCTCCCTCACCACTGCACCCGCCAGGTGCTAACACAGACATGGACTCCTTACTCCTGGGCTCTCTAGCTATGCGACCCAGAGTTCACCAAGAACTCAGCCTCCAAGGTTGTCCCTCAGGCCCTGCAGTGGGGGGGGGGGGGTCCCAGCAACCTGTGCCGCCCACGCTGCTCTCCTCACCTCACCTACAGGCGGCCCGTCCACCCATCCACCCTCCACCACTGGCCTAGCGCAGGCAGCCCTGGGGTTGCTATGGTGACCGGGTACCGCTAGGCTGCAGGGCGAGGAGGGGGCCAGAGGCAGCCCGGGCTTGCCGCAGAGAACCCGCAGCGCGCAGGCGCTTCGGTAGGGCCCGCAGCACGCCTGCCAGGGGCTTGCCTTTCCGTTCTTTTGAGCAGTGCGGGCAGAGAAGCTGCCTGGGAGCGGCTGTGTGGTCTCCTCACTCCCCCTCCCTGCCCACCTCGCACCCCCAGGCCTGCGGGATCTCCCCACATCGCTGCCCGCCGGCTGCCTTCCAAACACTACTGGCAGATGTGACATGGCCCAGCCCGGCAGGGTGCCGTCGTACGTGCGCCTGACACGCCCCTCCCGCTCTGCGTGTGCCGGTCCCTCCACACGAATGTCCTCAGTCCACTGCCGTCCCCTCTCTCTGTCCTACAACATTCCGGCCAGGTGTCACCTCCTCCTCTTTGTGGGTCCCCAGACACCCGCACTCTTCCCACCATCACAGCACCGACGGCTCCACGTGCCACTGGCCACGCTGTCTGTCCATCCCAACAGACTGCGGGCTCCCCGAGGACCGGGCCAAGTCTGAGTCATTTTGTGCTCCCAGTGCTGGGAGAGAGGCATCTGTACAGAGCTCATGGCAGGTGTTCGATGGAACATTCCAGCACGTGAACAGCTAGACTGCCACACACTCCCATGGACTCAGGCTCCCCCCCGACCTCAACAGCCCCCAACCTTCAGGAGAGCTCGCACGTGGCCCCGGGCCTCCTGCTTCAAACTCCTCAGTCCTGAGTCCAGGGTTCTTTCCCCGCGAGAAAGAGACCATCGTCTGCCCATTCCTTTCGCCTCCCTGCCCGGCCACTCTGGGAACACGCAGACCTGACCTCTCCTTGTTCCCGCCTGCCCGCCTGGAGAATTCAAGGCCAAGTCAGGCTAAGAAAACCCTCCCTGACTAGAGCCGGGGCCTCTCCAGGCACCGAAATCCAAGGCACAGCTGAGAGTCTCAGATGTGCTCGGTCCTTACTGAAGCCTCTGGTCTCCCTGCCTTTGAGAAAACACCAAGATTTTGCAAAAAAAAAAAAAAGTCATCTGTAATCTGGACCCCAGCAGATGCCAACAGGCCGGAGAGGCGGTGGACAGAAGTCGGAGCCCACAGCCCTGCTGCCTCCCGGCTGTCTGCCCCCAGGCAGATGCGCCCTGGCTCCAGTCTCCCCGCTGGCGAACCGTGGAGGGAGCTGTGCCGAGGACAGAGGACAGCGCGCCCATCATGGGAGTCGCCAGCTCCGAGGCACCCAAGACTCTCACCGCCCTCTGCCAGGGGACTCGTGTGGTCACATCGCCCAAACCTCTGGCCCCCCAGTTGTGTGCGACGGGATGGCCTTAACCCGGCCCCCTTTTCCAGGAGAGGCTGAGCCCTAGAGAGGAGCTGACTGGACTAGGTTACAAGGCCAGTCGGGGGAGACGATGCTGGACCGGAAGGGTGGGTGTGGTGACCGGGGACCTTGGGCCAGGCTCCCGAAGGCGCTCAGCTCAGGACCTCTCCACCCACACCTGCCCCCAAATTCCACCCCTCCATCCCTCCCAGGGCTCCCCCTGCCCACACTGAGTGTGGCTCGGGTCCCACCCAGCACCAAGGCCGTGCAGGCGAGGCCTGTGCCACAGCCTCTGGTCACCAGATCCAATGGCCCGTCCCCCTCTCGTCCTGCATCCCCACGCCTGCCCACTTCTGGAGCCCTCCACCTCTCCAGCCAGTCGCTCAACGTCTCCAGCTGGTCCCTCCCACGTCAGGCTGGCTCAGGGCTCTGTCCTAGGCCTCTCTGTTACTCCCCCGAGGCTCCCTCCTCTTCCCATGCCATCTTGGTGCCCATGGTCCCAAATCAGCTCCTCCCTGACCTCTCTGCTCAGTTTCACACAGGAAACCCACTGCCTGGAAGACACCGCCATCTGGATGTCCCACGGGCACCTGCGACTCAACCCGTCCGACACCTGCCCTCCTCCTGTGTCCCCTCCAGATTCACCCCGGGCCCAAGCCAGAGACCGGGCTGCCAGGCCAAGTCTTCCCTCCGCCCCACATTCAATCACCTGAAGCCCTGCTAGTTAAGCCCACTTCCTGGGCCTTCCTCGGCGTTGACCCCACCCCGACACCCCTCCCTCCGCCCGGCTCGGCGCAGCACGGCAGCTCCTCACTTCTACTCTGACGCCCCCCAGCCCTTCCCCCACCTATGCCCGAGAGCCTGCCACATGGAACTCTGACCACGTCCCCTTCGTTGGTTTGTCAGGCTCAGTGGTTTCCCAGGGCTCTGGGGATAAAACCCAAATTCTGGTCACTGCAGTTGCCACACTGTGTTGGCGCCACGCGATGCACTTCAGGGTCCCAGTGCCCACTGGCCCCAGTGACAACGCGGCCACACAGCCAGCTGCTGCAGACACCAGATGGACACCAGAGGACCCTGGCCAACCCCTGGGCCTTCCTGCATGACACGCAGCCCGGCCAGACCAGCCATGCGGCCGCCGGCATTGCAAGCCACCATGCCTCCTCTGCAGCGGGTACCAGGCCTGTCCATCTGCAGAAAACCCATCACGCGTCAGGCTCAAAGAGCAGGCACACGGCAGGGGAGGCACCAGCCCCAGGTAACAAGCCCCGGCCCGGGGCTGCAGGCCCTGCGGTGGGCACGCTGCAAAGACCTGCCTCCACGGCCCTCCCGTTTCCGTGTATTTAAAGGGAAGCAACGTGTTTCCATGTTTGGCATACAGGTTGCTTAAACATTTTACAAAATACTAAATAAAGCTTCTGAAAAACATGCAAAGTCTGTTCGATCAACTGCTCTACACAAACTTAGCGGATGAAACACGTGAGGCGACTCATTCCACCTGTGAGCCCTCGGCTTCCTCTTCTGTAAAGCGGGGATAATAACCCCTGCCCTGCTGGGTCGCTGGGAAGACACAACGAGATCGGGAGGCAGAGAGCTCAGCACCGTGTCGGGTGCGTGGTGAGCGCTCAGGGACTGGTAGGCACAGCATCGTCACCAAGCCGGCTCAACTGCCCGCGGCCAGGGAGGACCCCAGCCCGCTGGGGTCAAAATCTTTGCTCCCCCATTTATTTACTAATTATGAGATGCTGGCCAAATCACCCAGCCTCTGTCCATGTTTCCTCCAAGGTACTACAGTGATGATAATCGCTGCTTTCCAGGGTCGTGGTGAAGATTAATAATGACGTCTATCTACACAAGCCCAGCGCATCCCGCCATCAGACGCGTGTGTGGCCATCCCTGCACAGTTCCTGAAGCCTGGCAGGTGCTAAATGAACACCATGTTCCCCTCTCGACTCGCACAAGGACTGCAGGGAAGCCCCTCTCTCACACCAAGAGCAGACCTCCAGGGAGACTTGGCTGGGCCCCGAGGGGCCACTCACCTTCCGCCCGTCGACGGCACCCTCGCTGCCCACGTACGCCAGCTTCCGGCGCACGTAGAAGAGCATGTCGTCCTGCCGCGGGGCCCACTTCTCCATGAAGTAGGTAGAGAACATCCAAGTCCAGAAGACGATGCGGTCATCCTTGAAGCACCCTGCACAGGGAGGCCAGAGAGGAGTGAGGAAGGATGGGTCAACCTGGCCCCAGCCCCGTGACCTTGGCCGGGCCCGGGCCCTGTCCCCCACCCCGCCCCCGATCTGTGTTTCTGGTCAGAAAGCAGCCAGGACTCTGTGATGTTCAGAGCCCCCTTTTCCCTCACACCCCACGATGGGGCACCCAAAGAGGCTCAAGGCCACGAGACCCCCCCCCCATGGCACAGTGGACTCCAGCCTGTGGATGAATCAGCGGCTTCGGTGGGGAAGGAAAGACGGACTCAGAGGGAACGTCATGGGCAGGCTGTCTGGCTGGGAGCCGGAAGGGCTTAGGAGGGGAGATCTGTCAGGCAGGCACCTCCCTCCCCCCATCCCCACCCCAGGCTGCCGCAGCTCCCACGGAGAATGCGACTTAAAGGAACAGCTGCCCCGTTGCCAACCACGCTCAGCTGCAGGCAGGAAGCAGGGAGGACGTCCACCCTGCCCTCACCCTGGCGCCACGGAGCCTTTCGGCATGCCAGACTGACTGACTGCTTTTTATTACAAACAGGATTCCTTTATGATAAATCTTTACGGTACTCTTTCCCACACAAGGAGAAAAAGCCCACAGGCTCTGGTAGGAAGGACTGAGTTTCCACTCCAGCTCTGCACTTGCCACGTGACAGCGGGCAAGCATCACAGCCTCTCTGACCCCCAGGTTTCTGGGGGTGAACACAGACTGAGACCATGGGCATGGAGAGCCCGCGCCTGGCACAGAGTGGGACCCACAAAGGCGGGTGTCTAGACAGATCCGACAAAATTCCAAGATATGCTGCAGAGCTGTTTCTTAGAAACCCAAGATATTAAATTGCTCCTGGTTTCTTTCTCTTCTCCAGAAACTACTTTACCACCGTGACTGAGCCCTCGCACTTGGGTCCTGGAAGGACCTGACCTAACCCAACCTTGGAGGCGGGAACCTGGGGGCCGCTGATGCGGGGCTCTCCCTTGTCCTCACAGGCGGTACAGGGATTGGCCAGGCCCCCTGACTTGCAGCCCATGCCCCCTCCTCCGGGGAGTCGGCCATCAGGCTCTGGAAGACTGAGCCGCAGGCAGAAAACCCCAGCCTTTGCTTACATCACCATGACCAGAGACCCAGGCTCCACACCAGCTCCTGCCCTCTGCCCTCTGCAGGGCTGCCACGGGCAGTCTGCAGCCCGCCCACTCCCACGCCCTGCCTGGCTCCCATGTGAGGGAAACAGAAGGGGCCTCATCAGTGAGGCGTCCAGGTCAGCGAGCCTGATTAAGACAAAGGCCACCCATCAGCCTTGGCGGCCAAGGCTGGGAGAGGCCGCAGGACTGACGGCCGCATCCGCGAGCTGGCAGGCAGCAGGTGGAATGTCGCCGCCCTCGCACCGTTCTGCATCACCGCCCCGACGTTCCTGCCACACCTTTACGACCGGCGACGCCCAGTTCACGCCCCTACAGGTCCCTACAAAACTAAGCAAAGGGGCCGTGTTATTCCAAACAAAACAGGAACTCTCCCGTGACTCTGTTTACTCTCAGCTCCCTCAGCCCAAAGCCCAGCAGAAGGCCGATCAGGCGAAATGCTCAGACTGCCCACGCAACTGCTTCCTGGTCCCGCGGAGGGTACAGAAGTGACAAGCAGTGGGTCAGGTCTCCAGTCCCCACCACCTGCCACAGTGAAGTACAAGTTCACCGTCAGCGTCACTCAGGGTCAAGCGCTGCCCCCCTCGGGCGGCACTCTCTTTTTATTCTGCAAGCAGAAGGAGCCTCGTGGTACCTCGGGCACCCAGATGGTTACGATTTGTTACACATTTGCCATGTTGAGTGAGCACCAGGTAGAGCTACGTAGATCATCTCACTAAACTCTGCCTGCATTCTGTTATGTCTACTGCCCCGTTTCACAGACGCAGCTGACTCTCAAGAGGTTAAAAAGGAGGCCAAGATCACAGAGTTAGAAACCGCCAAGTCCTCAGACCTGTCAGACCCCCGCGTTGACATTCTTGGAAAATGCTGGACCCAGATAATGAATGCAAAGCGCTTAGCAGGCAGCTGGCAACCCCGGGAGCGCGATGAGGGAGGGGTTCTGGGGTTGGGGGAGGATGCAGGGTTTGCATGCGGGAGTGGAGTGCTGGAGGTGGCACAAAGTACATGCCACTGTATTCTCTAGGATTCCACGTGCCGCCAGGCCTGGCCCAGTGGGGGCCACACAAGGGGTCCCATGTCCCTGCTTTAAATGCTGAAAAATCACTTTCTTCACAGCTCATCCCGCCCAGTTAGTGAGGGAGTCTGCAGGTCCCAAGAGTCTGAAGCAGACTGCCTGCCAGTACTTCCTCCTAACACGAAGGCTCAGCTCACACAGGGGCTGCTGGCACCCAGCCCGAAGGTCACCCCGGGCCGGCTGCCGGCCCCCCCACCCCGATGGGCCACTCCCAAACAACCTCTCAGAGGGGACCAGCCCACCCCCCGTACGCTTCCAGCCCACGTGGCCATCAGAAAGTCCCCCTCACTGCCAGCTCCCCACCCGGGCTGCTGCCATCACCCCTAGAATGCACTGGTTGCCCCTTCCACTCCCATCCGACAGTCTGCCCTCCACGCCACAGCCACAGGATCTTTATTTAAAGATCGTTCCCTGCCCCCCTTAGAACCTTCCCAGGGAATTCGGAGTAAAACCCAAAGTTCTGAGAAAGCTCTCCAAGACAGCCCCTCCTCGCGCTGCTCACCAGCCCTGCTGGCCTCCTCCCCCTCCGATTCTCTGCCCCAGTGCCTTTGCACAGGCGTCTCCTTCCTGTCATTCCAGCTGCAGCTTAGACGACTCTCACCTCTTTAGAGAACCTCTCTGGACACCACATTAAACGTGGCCCGAGGGGCTTCCCTGTCACAGCACCTTGTTTTACTGCCATCATCACCACTGGTGTTTCATATCGGTTTGCTGTCTGTCCCCCACTGCATGAAAGCAGCTCAGGAGGAGGGACTTGTGTGGATGACCATCAGATTCCAGTGCCCAGAGCAGAGCCAGGCACACAGCAGGCGCTCGATAAACGCTGTGTGAATAATGGGTTGTCCCAAGTTAACGGGAAGCAGGTTCAGTGAGGTGGGTGACTTGTCCAGGTGACCACAGCAGGGACGTGGCCCAGCCACTGTCCACCTGAGGCCTGGGTGCCCCACGCAGGACACAGGGCATGGACTTGCCACTTTATTTCAGTCGCAAGGGCCCTGACTTAGAAAGATCTTCCGAAGATGCCCCAAACACCACACGACACAAGGGCTGCAGCCCCCTCACTCAGCTCGCCCAGGCTCCACAGGCAGGTGGGCCTGTCGCGTGTGCTAAGAAGACCCCTGGGCGTCCAGACAGGGCCCACCCCGACCCCGCCTTTCTGAGCACCTGCAGCCCCTGTGCGCCCGGCAGGTGCAGGTTGGGAGACCCAGCACCAACACGCTCCGAAAGGCACAGGGGGGCTAGACGTTCGCTGTCAGCTGTGGACACCACACGGATGTTATCATCAGCGTAACTACTTCAGTACCAATGACAAACTCATTGTCATTGAGTAGGAAGAAACTCTACTCTCTCAGGGAAACCCCACGCACCTGCCTCTCTCACCCATGAGGTGGGGAGAGGCCTGCTAGAACCATTGCCAGGACCAGCCGTGGGCACCACACCCAGAGACGCTGGCGGAACAGACACGCAGACCACGGCCACACCCAGGACACCCAGTTTAAAGCCAGAAGAGAAATCGCAAAGGTCAAGAGCTGCCCCCGACCCGGAGCACTCAAAATTCCCCTTATGCCCAAGAGAAGCATGGCTGAAATCAAAAGGAACATGAAAACCAGCGGAGGGAAATTCACAATAAATAACTAATGTCCATGTAATAAAGAATTCACGGGGCTTCTCTGGTGGCACAGTGGTTAAGAATCCACCTGCCAACGTAGGGGACACGGGTTTGAGCCCTGGTCCGGGAAGATCCCACATGCCGCGGAGCAGCTAAGCCCACGCGCCACAACTACTGAGCCTGCGCTCTAGAGCCTGCGAGCCACAACTACTGAGCTTGCGTCTCACAACTACTGAAGCCCGTGTGCCACAACTACTGAAGCCTGCGTGCCTAGAGCCCGTGCTCCGCAACAAGAGAAGCCACTGCAATGAGAAGCCCGCGCACCACAACGAAGAGTAGCCCCCGCTCGCTGCAGCTAGAGAAAAGCCCGCGCAGCAATGAAGACCCAATGCAGCCTAAATAAATAAACAAACCAAAAAAATTAAAAAAAAAAAGAATTCACATCATAGCAAGTTATGAAAGAAAATGCCTAAGAGCCCAATAGATAAACGTGTAAAACACCAAAACAGGTAATTGCCAAAAAGGAAACATAACCACTTAACAAAAATGTGGGAAAATATAAATCGCACTAGTTTTTAAAAATTCACATTGAAAGAACAAGTTGTCCTTTGTTTTTTTTTTTTTTTTGGCCACACCCCGCAGCCTGCAGGATCTTTGTTCCCCAACCAGGGATCGAATCCGGGACTTCGGCACTGAAAGCATGAAGTCTTAACCACTGGACCACCAGGGAATTCCCCAAGTTGTCATTTTTAAGAAGGCAAATTTGGTATTTTAAAAATACCACTTAGGACTTCTCTGGTGGTGCAGTGGTTAAGAACCTGCCTGCCAATGCAGGGGATATGGGTTCAAGCCCTGGTCCGGGAAGATCCCACATGCCGCGGAGCAACTAAGCCCGTGTGCCACAACTACTGAGCCTGTGCTCTAGAGCCCGAGAGCCACAACTACTGAGTCCACATGCCACAACTACTGAAGCCCGTGTGCCACAACTATTGAAGCCCGCATGCCTAGAGCCCGTGCTCTGCAACAAGAGAAGCCACCGCAATGAGAAGCCCACACACCACAAGGAAGAGTAGCCCCCGCTCGCTGCTACGAGACAAAGCCTGCACGCAGCAACGAAGACACAACGCAGCCAAAAACAATAAATAAATGAATAAATAATTTTAAAAAAAAAGAGTGCAAAAAGAAAAAAAAAATACCACTTAGGAAAACTGGCAGATTCGACAAAGTTAAACACATATTTACCAGTGATTCAGCCATTCCCAGGTACTTGCCCAAGAGAAATGAAGCATGTGTATGGCACAGACACTGGTATACAAGTGTTCACAGACACTTTGTCCCTAGTAAACCCAAACTGGAAACCAGGAGGAGGTACACGTGAAACATGACGTAGCCACTCAATGTTCCTGGCAATGAGAACAAACTACTGATCCGCACTGCACTACGGATAAATCTCAAAATCATCATGCTGAGTGAACGTCAGGCATAGGAAAAGCTACACCTGAAAGGCCACGTTCACATGACGCTTCAGAAAAGGTACAACTACAGTGACAGAAAGCAGACTGGTAGTTGCCCCAAAACGTTCTGTTTCTGGTGGTGCTTTCACAACCATCAAAACTCATCCAATTACTTACTTTACACGGACACAGTTTATTTTACATAAATTATACTCCAATAAAGTTGCTAAAAAGTTACGACAGCCAAAGCTGGGAAGAGTACATTGAACTGGGAGCTCTCATATATGGCTAGAGAACAAAAATCACTCTATCCTGTGTGAAAAGCAAGTGAGCATTTTCCTGCTTCTGTGAATCTATCTTACGGAAAAGAAAAAATAGGAGTAAAGTAAATAAATGCCTTTTGCAGAAAGACATTCCCTCTGTATCAATGAGAGCAAATAATATAACAACAATAATCATAATAATAAGGAAGGAGAAAAAGAAAGTAATGTTCTGTAATTACTGACATTTAATCTAGGTAAATTATGCTGTATGTACTAAACCTAATCTCCGTCAGTCTTTTAAAAGGATGCCTATGAAGACAAGTAGGTACATGGAAATGCGTGTAATACGTCTGGTGAAAGAGCGGAAGCTCAGGCTGTACACACTGACCACAACTACATACGTCACACGCCCGAAAGGCAGGAGCTGCTCTACCTCACAGGAAATATGTTTTCTTTTTTCTTTGTTTTTACTTTTAATATGTTGTGGGTTTTTTTGGTTTTTTTTTTTTTGCGGTACGCGGGCCTCTCACTGTTGTGGCCTCTACCGTTGCGGAGCACAGGCTCCGGACGCACAGGCTCAGCGGCCACAGCTCACGGGCCCAGCCGCTCCGCGGCATGTGGGATCCTCCCGGACCGGGGCACGAACCCGTGACCCCTGCATCGGCAGGCAGACTCTCAACCACTGCGCCACCAGGGAAGCCCTACTTTTAATATTTGTAATAGTAAGATGACACCACTTTTTCCCATGAATGTACGACTTTTGATGAATGTCATAAGGCTCATTAAAGTGAGAGGAGGGAGACAGAGAAGGGACTCCCCACCTTCAGAGGGAGGAGAGGAGGGTGGGATAGGAGACAGTCCAAGTCCAGAAGCTAGGAAGGGTCAAGGTCACAGAGAGCGTCCAGACTCGTGGAAGCAGGTACAGCGTGTGGATCTACAGCCAGACATACCTGAGTTCAGGCCCTGACTCTCCTGGCCCCCAGCCAGGTGGCCACTGCACCCCTCTGGATCCCAGGAACTCCATCTGTCAGAGGGGTCTAACCTGCCACCCTCCCAGAACCAACAGTGAGGACGGGGGGCGGGGGGAGAGGCCAGTACGAAAGTCCTTTGTAAGCCGTAAAGTTCTGTCCACGTGTACATTCGGGGGGACCCTCTGCACTGCTGCTTCGTGTGTCCCTGTCGGCAGTGTGGCTCGCGCAGATGAGGTCATGGATCCCAAACCTGCCAGTGTCCCTAAACTACGCGGTGCAGTAACTGTGTGAACAGACACATGAGGGGTAACTGGACCCTTGTGTGGCCTGTGAAATCAGTACCAGCTTTTCCCAAGACCTGTCCAGCAAGAAATCCCCTGGGTCATAAACCCTGAGAGCTGCCAGTCCAACAGAGAGCTCCCTAATCTCCGTGATTCTCTCCGGCCCTGTCTCCCTGCCATCTGGCCACAGGGGCAGCAAGTTTCCGGACCCCTGAATCCAGTGGATGACAGACTTATGGGAGAGATGCAGCCCCAGATGCTGAGCCACTCACTGGGGCAGCACCACGGACAGCTCCACGCCCCCAGGCTGCTCCCTGCTGGGCTGTGGGCCTTACAATCTGTTCTCATAATCCATGGTAGTTATGTTCTATAAGGCAGCCACAGACACTGAATTAGCAAATACCGAGCGGCTGCTCCGAGGGAGATACAGGGCTGAGCTCCTGCAAGTCTCTGGTTACAATTTCGTCCACCGATCAACATGTATAACCTTGTCTTACGTGTTTCTGTTTAAAGACACCTTATTTAATATATAGTTGGGTTATTAACATTGAACTCCAGGACACCAGCACTGTAACTCGTGCCTGAACGAAGCTTATCTACATGTATATTCTCCATAAGGCCCATCACAGCCTTCTCTTGCTTGAGACCATACAGCACTCCAGCTTTACGCTTGGGGCCACTTTAAACAGCAAAATCACCACCAAAAAGCACAAAAATGCAAATACATGGCACTATATAGACCACAAAAATGGTGAGTTGAAACAAGGAGGCGTGGTGTCACCTTGCTCAACCTCAGCTGGGACCGTGCACCTACCTCGGGTGACTCAGAGTTTCCCACCACTCTGCACACGTCTGCGATTAACCACAAAAGCACCAAAAAAGTACTGACGACTTCGGGGTTATGGATAAATTTCTGTTGAGTAGGTAAATCTGTAATACAGAATCCGTGAATAATGAGGATGGGCTGTATCAGAAAAACTGGTCTCTTCCAGCTCGAAATGGGACTACGGGGATCCAGCCACCTCCCCTGCCTGCAGTGAGTGACCTGCTTTCACAAGCTACCGGCTTTGAACTTCAGAACTGGGAGAGCCCTTTATAGACTAGTGAGTCTGGGGACGCACGGAAGAAGGCACGCAGCTGTGTGAGGAGAAGAACCCGCGCCTCCCACGCCCAGCTCCGTGCTCTACAACCACCTGGCCACAGATTCTCTACCTCATTCTGCATGACACTGAATGGGGGACGTAATTGTGCCAACAGCTCAACAGCACTGACAGTGATGACGGCTCACGTTTGCCCTGCACTCTACAGTTTATAAAGCCCTTTCACCTGTTACCTCTTCATGGCAACTTGATGAGGTGGGGATAACCTCAGTTTAGTTTAAAACCTCAGTCTTTGGTTTAAAAATAAGGCAGGGCGGGCTTCCCTGGTGGCGCAGTGGTTGAGAGTCCGCCGGCCGATGCAGGGGACACGGGTTCGTGCCCCTGGTCCGGGAAGATCCCACATGCCGCGGAGCGGCTGGGCCCGTGAGCCATGGCCGCTGAGCCTGTGCTCCGCAACGGGAGAGGCCACAACAGTGACAGGCCCGCGTACCGCAAAAAAATAAATAAATAAGGCAACTGAAGCTTGGGAATCCAGTGGCTCGACAGCATCTGGGGCTCAAACCCTGCCACTCATATTCTTTCCAAGGTCCCAGATGTAGGCATATGCACCTGAGTCTTCAGCAAGTCAATCTTTTTACAGTAGTGACGTCAAAGATCACTGATCACAGATCACCATGGCAAGCATAATAATAATAGAATATTCAAATCATAGAGGGAGCAATTCTAACTAATTTGATCTATTAATTTAACATGACCCAATAGAAAATGCCAAGAGAATGTTTTAAAATAAGAACAACCAGGAAAATTCAGAGTGATGTGGGATCCTGATTCTTATCAGATATTAAAACATACTAGAAAGCTAAATCCTCGTGTCACCATCAACACAAACTACACAACCCTTCCGCGTTGCAAACAAAAAACCCACAGACTGCTGGCTGCCTGTCCTGCCACGTGGACGAGGTCGACTTGAAGGCTGGAAAAGGGCCAGAGAGAGTGGAGATAGGAGACGGAGACAGTGGGGCCACTCAAGTCCTTAGTATTGGGCATTCCTAGTCTTCTGGAGGCTTTAGTTTTCAACTCTTCCACAGATTGTTAGCCAAAAATTTTATTTTTTTAATTTTTTTTATTGAAGTATAGTTGATTTTACAAATTTGTAAAAAATTTACAAATTTTTTAATTGAAGTATAGTTTCCGGTGTACAGCAAAGTGATTCCGTTATATATACATGTACATATATACGTGTATATATTCTTTTTCAGATTCTTTTCCTATAGGTTATTACAAATACTGAGTATAGTTCCCTGTGCTATATAGTAGGTCCTTGTTGGTTATTTTATTTTTTTAAATTTTTAAAATTTTTTAAAATTTTTAAATTATTTATCTTATTTAGTTTTGGCTACGTTGGGTCTTAGTTGAAGCACGCAGGATCTTCGTTGAGTCACGCGGGATCTTTCGTTGCGGCACGCCGGCTCTTCATTGTGGTGCATGGGCTTCTCACTAGTTGTGGCATGCGGGTTTTCTCTTCTCTAGTTGTGGCATGCAGGCTCCAGGGCGCGTGGGCTCTGTAGTTGTGGCGCGCGAGTTCCAGAGCGCGTGGGCTCTGTAGTTTACAGCACACGGGCTCTAGTTGAGGCGCGTGGGCTTAGTAGTTGAGGCGCGTGGGCTCAGTAGTTGCGGCGCGCGGGCTTAGCTGCCCCGCGGCTTGTGGGATCTTAGTTACCCGACCAGGGATCGAACCCGCGTCCCCTGTACTGGAAGGCGGATTCTTAACCACTGGACAGGGAAGCCCCTTTGTTGGTTATTTTAATAAATTTCTTATTGTCTAAGCTACCATGGATTAGTTTCTTCACTTCTAACCCTAAGAAAGAACTCAAGAGTCACCCAACTTTAAGGAAACAAACCAAAAACCCTCCCTTAATCCCATATCACCTCTAGCTACTGTCTCACCAGAAGCTGTCTCCAGGGGAAAGTTTTCAGTCCTCTCTTACTTGGACAGATATGTTAATTTACAGATCTGTTAAATTCTACCACTGATTTTCGGTTTTGGTTTTTGCTTTCCTGCAGAACTCTCTGACTTCATCTCTGCATCGTTTCACTGATTCTACCTTTAAATGTACCTGGAAGCCAACCACTTCTCACAAACCACTCTGGCACCGGGGCCAAGCACCACCATCTCCTGCCTCTATTCCTGCCCAGCTCCCTAACTGGTCCCCATGCTTGAATCAGCTCTTGCCACGCCCCTGCTCTCAATCCTCCATGAGGCTGACGTCCTCACCTCCACTTGGCTCCTTTCTCAAACACCTACCTTCTCAGGGAGGCCTCCCCAAACCACCCTGTTTAAAATTGTAAATCCAACCCAACAGTCCCTACCCCACTTCCTGCTTTATCTTTCTCCATAGCACCTATCACTCTATAGCTCATATCTTTTTTACCTATCTTCTTTGCTCTCAGTCTTTCCTGAGTACAGGAGCCAGCAAACTTTTTCTGTTAAGGTCCAGATAGAAAATAGTTTAGGCTCTGCAGACCACACGGTCCTGTCGCAACTACAAAATCACCCACAGCGATACATAAAGAAATGGGCATGGCTATGTCCCAATAAAAGTTTATTTACCAAAAGAGGCAGCAGGCTGGAGGTGGCCTGGGGCCATCGTGCGCCAGCACCTGCCTTACTAGAACATATCTCTTTTAACAGAGCATTTTCCCTCTTTGATTGTTTTGTTCACTGCTGTACACTTAGCTCCTAGAATAGTACTTGGCCTATAGGAAACAATAAATATTGGCTAATTAAGTGAATAAATGAAATGAACCGAACGATTAATGAGAGCAAGGTGGTACTGGTACACAATTAGACCAACAGAACAGAATAGAAAGTACAAAAGCAGAATGAAAATACCTGGTAATTTAGTTTACATAAATACTCATCCTTCCAATGAGTAGGATGAAGACAGTTCTTCAACTGGTGGTCTTGGAACAACTGGCAGCTGAGGAAAAAGAATAAGGTTGGGCCCCTGGTCACGTCAAAACCGATTCCAACAAAGAAAAACTTCTGATGCCAAAAGTAAAATCATAAGAAAACCAAGTAAACCTTGAGTGAATTCTTTATTCTCTCAGAAAGGGGAAAGCCCTTCTGAGTAGAACACAAAGGCTGTCAAAGAGAAGAATGATATTAAAAAAAAAAAAAAAGACAAAAATTAATAAAAGAAAAACAAAAAGAATGATAGATAAATCAAACAACAGAAGAAATTTCCATAGGAAAACACCCCCATACAACAGAAACAAAGGCAAAAACAACACCACACTGGAAAATCACGGGATCTCTTAAATGAGGGTTAATTTTCTTAACAAATAAGTTTCATACACTGCATAATAAAATGAAACAGGACGGAAAGGCAAAGGGAGATATAAACGTCTTCTAAGACAGGAAACTATGCTCAGCTTCACACAATTAGAGACATGTAAATGAAAACTGAAAAATTCTATTTTTCACCTATCAGATGTGAAAAAAATCAAAACACCTGACAACATTCCGCGCTGAAGAGGGTGTGGAGAAATGGGGACTTCGTATCAGGCAGCAGGATAAGAAACTGATGAAATCTGTTAGGAGAGAGCTGGGCAACCAAACCACAGCTGCTTCTCCCTTTGACCCAGCAGCTCCTCCCCGAGGGGTTTTTCCTACAGTCTTCCACCTCCCGTGTAAGATTCTGTAATTGCTACAGCACTGCTTACAAAGTACTGGAATGGTCCCATCAACAGGAAAGTTAGCTGAATAAATGAGAGATCATTCACAGAATGGGATACCGTGTAGCTTTCAAACACGAACTGAAGCAGCTCTCTGCACCGCTAAGGAAAGATCTCTAGGGCAAATGAAGCGAGGGGAAATATGAGGGGCTAACAATATCAGAGGTTTTATATTCATATAAAAGTGAATCGTTCATAATGGCCCAAGTGCTTGTGGGGTGAGAGGCTGGGGCACTGGGATAATGGAACCCAACCCCCGGGGCTGTCAGGAGTTTTTAATTAGTTGATACCCTCGAAGCCCAACCAGGCTGCCACTGAGCTGGGGCCCAGGGTCAGCAAGTGTTATTTACATCATTGCCAGTATTATCACGGCCTCTGGAGAGAGACCAGGGAGGAGAAAGGCGTCTTGGCCTTTTCTCTATGACTCTTCTCAGACATTTGAATTTTGTGCCCTGACCATGTTTACCTATTCCAAGAGTAACAAACATTTTTAATCACAATGCAGTTACTTGGGAAAATGCTTATGATAGAAAGCTAAAGAAAAAAGAACAGCAAAAAACAAAGAGCAGGCCACAAAACTTGTACAGAACGCTTGAAGGAAGGAAATTGCTTTTTTAAAAACATGCCTAAGAAGAAAGACTGAAAGGAAGTTGAACCCAAACGCCCACAGTGGTTAGTGTCGAGAGTGGGGGAATTACAACGTTTTCCTGTTTTTCAAACATTCTGTAGTGTATCAATAATACGCTGTGCATCGAAACAGCACCAAGGACTCACCGTGTGCCAGGCACTGTGCTAACCACCGACCATCCTCACCTCGGCTGCAGCGGGTACTTGAACCCAGCCATCCACACCTTGCTTATGCCGAAGCAAGCGTTTACCGAGTGCCACCATTCAAGGCTGGGTGCTCAGTGCTGGGTGGGACGGGGACCAGAACCCAGCACGGACCCTGCCCACCTGGCGCTGAGCGGGAGGAAGCTTTTTATCAGCAACTCACACAGACAAGCAGGACGCTGCCTCGGGAGGGTCGGGAGGGCAGGCTGTGCTCCCTGAGCCTGCACGACGGGCGCCGCGCCTCGCTGGGGCGTCAGGAGCGTGCCCTGAGGAGGGGAGTTTCCTGCTGGGGGGTGGGAAGAGCATCCAAGGTCCTCCTGGTGAGGCCGAGATGGGAAAGGGTCCAGAGCCAGGATGCCACGTGGGAGTCCGAGCTGGAAAGGACGCGACCGCACACGGCCTCCTGGCTGGGTTGCGGGCTTTGCGTTTATCCTCAGAGGACCGGGGAGCCCTGAAGGGTTTGAGACAGAGTCTCTCTGCTGTGGGGAGAAGGAAGGGGCAGAGGTATGACCCACGGCCTGTAGATGCCCGATGCCCAGCCCGTCCAAGGGCCACCTGGGCCAAGGGTCCCGAGAGGGACCTCCTGGGAGCCGCCTCGGCTCAGCCTGGCCCCTCCCAAAGGCTGGGGGGGGGGTCAACTGGCCTCTTTGGGGAGAGTCCAAGGCAGCCCTTGGCCGCTTCCGCCCCCCGGCAGCCAGGGCAGCATGAATAGGCTTCTGTGGCCCCTCAATAGGCCTTTCATCAACTCGTGCCTCTCAGTGCCCCTCATGGGCTAGAGACCCTCCCTCAGGGCACAAAAGACAAAGAAGCTGCCCAGGGAGGCCCAGGGCTGCCCTGATGAGGCACTTGGATGGAGAAGTACTGGTCAGACGGGTCCCCACGTGAGCAATCCCACAGGCCAGGCCGGTCCTCCGCTCCAGCCTAAGGGAAGCACGGGGTCTCAAGGATGGCAAGGCGGCCGGGTCAGGAGAGCCCATCACCTGCCTGGCCCCCTTCTTCTCCAGGAAAAGGTCGAGCCTCCTTCCCCAGATGAGCCAGGCCCTACAGACAGCCCCTCCAGTTTGCGCTGTGGTCCCCCATGCTGCAGCCCCTCCCTCCGCCCCTGACCAAACACCCTGCGCGTCCTCAGGCCACCCCACCCCTCACCATGGAATCTTCCTGGACCGAACCACGGTGCCCTAGGCCCGTCCCAACCCAGCCTGTGCAAGTCAGCTTGGCCATCACGTCCCTGGGGCCTGTTCCCACCACCCGCCCCACGCACCTCCTCTGACCCACCTGGGCCACTTTACCTCATTTGATCTTCACAAAGACCCTGTGAGATAATGTTGCTACCTTCATTTAACTGATGAGGAAATCGAGGCTCAAGGTTTGCTTCCCTCATCTGATGTCGCACTGCTGGCACGTGGCAGAGCCAGGCCACAGCCCAGGGCTGCCATCTAAGCCTGCCACACGAACACACTGATGTGTCCCTTCCCACCACGACAAGGCACGTCACTGGCAGGGTGACCAGGTACCCACCACAGGGCAGGGCGACCAGGTACCCACCACAGGGCAGGGCCCACAGCGGGGAGTCAGTGAATGTTGAACAAACAACCGCATGACTGCACCCCAGTTTTCCAGTTTACTCAGCGAGCACCACGGCAGCTTTGAAACCCAAAGCCACTGTCCCTTCTCACAATATGCGCAATGTTGCGAAACCCTTAAAGTGCTCCTGCGGCCCTCAGGTCACCTCCAGAAGGCCCTCGGTCCTGCTTACCCAGCAAGATCACGATGGGAGCTGGCACTGGAATCCAAGTCGGTTCAGCACCCACTCTGAGCCTGCTCCCTGCCGGGCATCACCTGAGGCCCCAGGTGCAGTGAGAAACAAACCCTGACCCTGATCTCAAGGTCACTTTCAAGGGTGGGGCTTCAGTCCCCACGGCCCACAGTTCCCCAAAGCAATCCTCTGCGTTCTCCAGAACAGCAGTGCCTGCAAACCCGCAGCCCTGTGGCCACTTCGCTCCCCACCACCTCTTCCCAGGGGGCTTCGAGCTCGCCTAAGCAGTCATCAGGCCAAAACAGGAGCTCCACATTCAAATTCCCGTCTCCTAGGAGCTCGTCACCGACGTGGCCTTATTCAAACTCCTGACTCACTGCTTTGCTCTGACACATAAACGGGCCTCCAAGACGAGGTGCCGTTCTCCTGAGGGATCTTCGGGGGACACCCACACAAGGTGCCCCAGCCCCGACATGAGCCGCCACCCAGCCACCGCGGCTCCCGCCTCCCGCCCACCCTCCCCACCTTCCTGGGCTGCGATCACCTGGTCACCGCCCTCACTGCCCTGGTCCCTGTTCCACCTCCTCCTGCCCCCGCCCCACCGCGCCACGCAGCACGAGGCGCGTGACAGAAGCCCAGAAGCCTGGCCAGCACCGCAAGAGGCTCACAGCCCACCTGCTCCCACCACTGCGCCAGAGCAGATGCTGAAACCCAGCAACCCCAGACCGTGTTGGTGCACCCATCCTGGCCCACGGACCAGGCTCAGAGCTGGGGACCAGGCACAGCTGGACCACCCCACCCAGTGAGTCCAGGCGGAAGGGACTGTCTTGCTCACCGCTGTGCCCAGCACCTACTCCTGCAGGCTTCGGGCTCCAGGATGACGTTTACCAAGCGCTTCCAGCGGGCCAGGATGCAAAGCTGATGACACACTGCGTGAAGCTAGGATTCAAGTCCCCCCACCCCCGGCCCCTGGGCAGACCCAAAGGACACCTGCCCCTCAGGTGTTCTACCTTCAGCGTCACCTAGCGTAGTCCCTCCAAACACGCCCCCAGCCCTCCCCCAGGGGCCGCTTGTCTCATCTCTCCTCGCTCCTGGGGTCTCGGTTCCCTTGCGCAATTCCAGCTGCAGCTTCTTCGCCAGGAACGCCCACCCCCGAGCCTGTCTCCTCTTTCATTTCCCTCCTTTATTCTCGCTTCTTCTAAGACTTCCTTCTCTGTGACAACCATGGGGTGGGGTTCTTCTTCATACACTAGACCAGGGCGAAGCCACACGGAAAAAAAGGCGCCAAATGCCTCTCCCTGGAGAGATGGATGTCCAAGCGGAAGAGGGACAGGCCACAGCCTCGAGTCCAGGAGAGCTGGGCCCAGAACCCAGACTGACTACCTGGGACGCTGAACGAGGGCCTTCCCCTCTCTCAGCCTCATCTTCTTCGTCTGCCGGCAGGGGTGACACCCCCCTTCACCACAGGCTGCTATGGGAACGACCCAGTGCTGGGCCTGCAGTAACGGGGCGGCAGCCGGACTCGCAGGGAGGCTCCCAGACACGTGCCCCGCCTGAGATGACGCCATCCCCGCTCCCTGCGCGGCTCAGCAGCTCCAGCCTAAGTCGACTCCTTGGGGTTTGCCACACGGAGCGGGGGCGGGACGAGGGCTCCCAGGAGCTGAGCAAGAGCTGATGAGCCCCACGGGGTGGGCAGCTCCCTCCTCCCCGGGGCCGGAGGAAGCTGGAATGCTAGGCGCCCGCCTCCCGGCAGGGGCCGCAGTCTTGGGGACCACCCGAGGCAGCACCGGCCACCAGGTGCTGTGGATCGGTAGGACGGACCTGCAGACAAAGCTGGGGGCTCGGCGGGCATGACAGCTACAGCCCCGAGCGTGACGGTGTAGCTCTGGGTGGTGGGACGACCGGGTTCTTATTTCCATCTCTGGGCTGCAGGGTGGCGTATGCAATTCTTCCTACTTCTGCTTCTTCCTATTTCATTTCCGTTGTCCCTGAATCAGAGCACAGGGCAGCACTGACCTCCCTGAGGCGCAGTGTAGCTGGCCCTGCTTTTGTCAAGTGGCTTGGGTTAGGCAGTAATGCCTGTGGACTGCTGACCACACACCCCAGAACCACGGGCTGCGAACAGTGGTCCACGTCAACCTTCCTCTCCCCATTTTACCTAAGAGGAAACTGAGAGCTGGAAGGGGGAAGGGCTCTGCCCACAGAGACTCCCACAGGCCCCCTGGCCTTGACCCAGGGCCGTCACCTGTCACGGGCAGCCTCCGTGACACTCTCTGATGCTCTAGGTCTGGAGGCTGACCTCTGCCCGAGGTGGACGCAGGGCAGTAATCAGTCCTACTCTGCCAGGAGAACGGAGGCCCAGAGAGCTGCAGCGACTTCCCCAAAGTGACACAGCATTCAGGGAAAATTAATTTCTGAGCCTCCTCTGCCTTCTTCCCTGCTCTGTCTCTGCCCAGCGGGACCCCCCGTGAGGACGGCTCCACTCAAGGGCTACCTCTCCAAGAAATGACCACCCTCTTCACTCAACAGATACGAACCCATCGATTCATCACCCACACTCCCCTCACAGCCCCTTCCCTGGGCCTCGCTCCACCATCAGTCCCACCCTGAGCTGGCACAAGGGATGCAGAGCCAGTGCCAATGACCCTGCAGGGGACCCCAGGGGGTGAGGGAAAAGAAGTCACACACAGGAGGCTATGCAGCGTCACAGGACTGACGGCAGAAATCAGTACAGGTGCCGTCAAGAACGAAGGAGGGGGGGCCCAGCTGATCCTCTCAAGGGGTCAGGAAAGGGCCAGACGGGCCCTTGAGCCGAGAACTGAGAGGTGAGGCTCCCCTGACAGATGGGGCGACAGAGTGGCAAAGTGTGGAGGAGCCCCCGAGAAGACTCACACGGCTGGGGCTTAGCTGTCAGCAGGGCCAGGTCGGAAAGGATCTTGAACTCTGACTTGTAGGCCTCAGAGGTTTCTAGGGGTGTAAGCAGCAGAGTATAACACAGTCGGGAGCGGCAGCCGTGGTGGGACGGAGGGCCAGGCGCGGGGGCTGGTGTAGTCCAGCCCACAGGTGACCCAGGTGGGGATGAGGGATGGCTCAGGGCAGACAGAACTCGGCCACAGCTGGAGGGGCAGGTGAAGAAGGGCTGACCCTTGCCCAGTCTCAGTCAGGCTGAGCTGGAGGCGACACACTCTGGGGAGACAGGTGTTCGAGGGCAGTCAGCAGTGGGGGCTGGTCCAGGGAGTGTCTGGGCTGGTCCGTGATGGGTGTGGGTGGGATCAGGGGGCGGCATGACCGGTTACCCTCTACCCACCTGCCTCTACCATCTCCCGGGGAAGCTCTCAGCCCCGGGAAGCAGGGCCAAGCCCAGTCCAGCTCTGCATCCCCGGGTGCTCAGTCGCTATGGCCTGCACGAGGGAGGCAACAGTGACTACGGTTACCTAAAAATGTACACTGAGAGAGGGGTGGAGATCGCAGAAAAGGTGAGCAATCAACTGGCACGAGGGTCTTGGGTGGCAGTGCGGCTGCAATGGTGCCCGTGAGCAACGTTCCAGAAAGAACGAGAAGGCAGAAGCCCAGGCCCGCCTCACTCGAGGTCCCCGTCACTTTGAGCCTCAACCCCCCTCTGTAAACAGGGACAAAACCCGCCCATGATTCCGCTCAGCAGCTGTGAGCACCAGTGAGGACGCGGCAGAGCCCTTTGTGAAAGTCGGGCTCTTTCCTGACGATCTTGGTAGTACACGCTCCCTGTAAAGAGTAGTTTGTACTCTGCTTTTCTCACTTGTTCTGTCCTAAGTGTTGTCCCAAGTGTAAACAGTCAAGATTCAAAGCACGTCCCAAACCAAAGGGTTTTTACACTAAAGATAAACAGCGACAGCACCTCCAACTACAGGACTAAAAATTAAGCCCCTCTCCTTTTCACTTTGCCAAGAGACATTTCTCACGTATCCACTGGTCATTCAAGGGAGGCAAAGAACATATCCTATAAAACAGGGGTCCCAACCCCCAGGCCACGGACTGCTACCGGTCCGGGCCGCACAGCAGGAGGTGAGCGGCGGGGGAGCCAGCGAAGCGCCGCCTGTATTTATGGCCGCTCCCCATCGCTAGCATTACTGCCTGAGCTCCACCTCCTGTCAGGTCAGCAGCGGCATGAGCTTCTCGCAGGAGCGTGAGCCCTACTGTGAACGTGCCTGCGAGGGATCTAGGTTGCGCACTCCTTATGAGAATCCAATGCCTGGTGATCTGAGGGGGAGCTGAGGCAGTGATGCTAGCGCCAGGGAGTGGCTGCACATACGGCTTATCGTTAGCAGGGAGGTTTGACTGCACAGAGACCGTAATAAATCAGTTGCTTGCAGACTCATATCAAAACCCTATCAGTGAGTGGCAAGTGAAAACAAGCTCAGGGCTCCCACTGATTCTGCATTACGGTGAGTTGTATCATGATTTCATTATATATTACAATGTAATAATAATAGAAATAAAGTGCACAATAAATGTAATGTGCTTGAATCATCCCCAAACCATCCCACCCCCACACTCCGGTCCATGGAAAAACTGTCTTCCACGAAACCAGTCCCTGGTGCCAAGAAGGTTGGGGACCGCTGCTTTAAAAGACTCAGGCTAACAGGGTATTTGTCTTGTATCCCATCAGACACAAGACTCCCTTTTTAGGGACTTCCCTGGTGGTCCAGTGGTTAAGACTCCACGCTCCCTATGCAGGGGACCCGGGTTCGATCCATGGTCAGGGAACTAGATCCCACGTGCCGCAACTAAGAAGCCCGCATGCCACAACTAAAAAAGATCCCACATGCCGCAACTGAGGCCCGGCGCAGCCAAATAAATAAAAATAAGTAAGTGAATATTAAAAAGGTGGTCCCTCCCAAGTGAGCTGACGCTCATCCTGCGCGGCCTGGACCGTGCAGAGGGTCCTCCCCCAGCTGGACAGCCCTTACCTCGGCCCCCAGACGCCCTGACCCCTCATCTGCAGGTTCACCAACAACCTCTCAGCTCCTGCTGCAGCCAGCTGGGCCCTGAGGGGCCTCCTTGTGCTTCTCTCCCTCCACAGCCCAGCCCGGTCACTGCACACGGAAAGTAAGGACACCCTGCCCTGCCCCCAGTGGGCCTCGATCTCTTTACCTGAACCGAGACAACAGGCGGGAGGGCCCATCGGGCATTCTGGCTCTGGTGCTCAGTCTGCCAGGGCCCTCTCGCAGCTTCACCTACCTGTCGGCACAGCAACAGCGACAGGCTGGTTGAATTCTGGATCTTTCTTGTCCATCTCGGCTCCCCCGGGATGGCTGTGACCCTGAGGATGTTCTGCTGCCCAAGCCAAAACCAGGAGGTGGGGAGCAAGCTGCCAGATCAGCCCCGACGCCAGGAGGGCGCGACGTCGGGCAGAGGGACATCACGTCCGCTCTCGGAAGAACACCTGTCCCAAAGCCGCGCAGCAGCAGCAAGAGGACGGACTGGAGGGCTGCCGATCACACCCAGCACTGTCTCCCCACCCATACCAGCCCCCGGAGGGTAAGAGCCAGGACCAAGGCCTGCACTGCACCCACAGGCAGCCTGGCACCCGTGCTGATGCGGGGGCCACCGTCTGTTGTACCCGAGGCTGGGCGGGCAGGGGCCGCGCAGAGCTGGAAGTGAGAGGGTCTTGGAGGCGAGGAGCAGCCTGGGCCACTCAGTTCCCAGGCTTCCCTGTCCCCAGCTGCAGGACAAAGGACACCTGCCTCCCCCACTCAGCAGGCAAGCCTGCAATCCCAGGGAGGAGACAGGCCTGGAGAATCACCGACCAGCGGGCAGCCGGCCCCAAGCCCCGTCTGAGGCTGGATCCTCTCTCAGCAGCTGGCACACCCGGGTGCCAGGAAGCCGCCACCCGCCACTCACCTTTCTTCCTGTTTGTACCAATGCCAATGATTCAGAACGTTTTCCATGGCACTTCCATGATAGTCCAGTCGTTAAGAATCCGCCTTCCAATGCAGGGGGTGCAGGTTCGATCCCCTGTCAGGCAACTAAGATCCCACAGGCCGTGGGGCAACTAAGCTCATGCGCCACAACTACTGAGGCCACGTGCCGCAACTACAGAGCCCGGGCGCCGCAACTACTGAGCCCACACGCCACAACTAGAGAGAAGCCCATGCGCTGCAGCAGAGGATCCCGCATGTCGCAACTAAGACCTGACACAGCCAAAAATTAAAATAAATAAATAAATAACAGAAAGTTCTCCATGAGTTTGGTAAACTTCTGTCTGCCACCCGCCACATCCACCTATGGTCCTAGTCCTGCCTTGGGGGTCAGACAGCAGCCTCTAAGAAATGGCCTCCCAGGTTGGCAGCCGAAAGAAGTCATCCAAATGCAGAAAGCTTCGCACAAATGAAGAGCCCTGTTGCAAGCTATTTATAAGAGTGAAAAACTGGATCCAAGCTACGTTTCCCACAAGACAAAACCGATTAAGTAAATTATGGCACATCCACTCAACTATCCTGTATCATTTAAATAATGTTTAGAGTTTGAACAACACGGAAACGTTTTAGGAATTTTAAGTGAGAAAGCATGATTAAGAAACTTTATGCGTAGAATATCAAGTATTCTTTAAAGGGGCTTTAAAAAGATTGGAAAGCAAGATGTTGTTAACAGTGTGACTACGTGATTGGAACTATGAGTAATTTTTTTCCATTCTTTATATTTTCCAGTTTCTATATTGTACATGTAACATTTTTTATTTTATTTTATTTTTTTTTGTGGTACGCAGGCCTCTCACTGTCATGGCCTCTCTCGTTGCGGAGCACAGGCTCCGGACGCACAGGCTCAGCGGCCATGGCTCACGGGCCCAGCCGCTCCGCGGCATGTGGGATCTTCCTGGACCGGGGCACGAACCCATGTCCCCCGCATCGGCAGGCGGACTCTCAACCACTGTGCCACCAGGGAAGCCCGTGTAACATTTTTTAATTGGAAAAAACTTGTCTGGGGATTTTGATGCTGTTTTTTTAACAAGCGTCCCGCTCAGGGCTTCTCTGCAGTGGCCTCATGGCTCGGCTGGTAGTCCTGAGCCCGCCCAGCCCAGTGAAGGAGGCAGATGTAAATAAGGAGCCAGCGCTGCAAGGAGGGGGCACGGCTTGTGCAAGGCCTCAGGGCAGCGGCAGAGCGGGCACTGGCGCCCAGGCCAGGGGAGGGGGCGAGGATGCCAACACAGCTGATGGCCCTCTCGCTTTGCCAAGAATCCCTGCAGCCATGACCCTCAGTCTCCTTAGAGTGCGAGGTCCAGCGTCCTCAGCGTTCTCTGGAAGGATGCAGAGTCCCTGCCTTGGGAGAGGACCACTCCAGCAGCTGCCTGGGCTGCTCCAGCCCCAGAAACGGATAGAGGCCAGAACCCACAGGCCTTAAAAATAGGCGCAGGAACCGAAAGAGACACCACTGCCACTCTAAACGGCCACACTTCCTCCTCGCGGCACTGCCCCAGAACCGGCTCTGCCTGCCTTGGGGACGGAGGGCCCCAGGGGAACCCAGAAAAACTGGCACCAGCCACTGCAAAGCAGTCTGAACTTCAGAGCTTGAATCCAACCCTAATTCCACATGCGGGCACTGGGCCAGATGTTTGTGTCCTTTATAACAACAACAGCATAGAGGGTCAACGCCGTGCCAGGGCTTGTGCTGGGTCTGTTCCTACCACATCTCCTGCAGTCCTCACGGGGTGGCATGAGGCTGTGCGTGTCCCTTCTCAGACAATTTCCATGATCCTACAGACTTTGTTGTCTCCACTTTACAGATGAGGACCCAGAAGCTCCAAACGGTGGCGTGCTTAGGCCCCCGTTCTTCCCTTCCAGCCACACCTCCCATGAACATCCCCCGCCCACCACTACGCCCAGCTACACTGCACCGAGCAAGACAGAGGGCTGGGCCGAGCGTGCAAGGTCCTCTTCCCGATTCACAGGGTGGTGTCAGGTGCCTGGCACGTGTAGGTGTTCAGCGCAGAGGCGAGGCTCACAGGAAGGCAGTCTCCCCCGTACTCCTCTGGCTCATTCCAGAACTCTCTACAGGACGGCTACTGGCACCTGACATGCCTCGGCTGGAACCCCAGGAACCCCAGTTCTGCTACCTCCCAGTTACGTGACCTTGGGTGAGTCACTTTCCCCTCTGAAGCTTCGTTTCCTCATCTGCAAAATGGGCTTTTAACAGAACCTGCCTCCACAGGAGGTGCTGCTGCAGGTCCAGCGGGGCTGGCACACGGCACGTGAGCAGCATCCCTCGTGCTAACGGCCTCTCCAGTGCTGGCCGGTCCACGAGTCAAACACTCGCCGAGCTGCTGAAGGCCAGGCCAAGCGAACACCAAAGTCCCAGCCGGGCGCTCAGAGCCCCAAACATCGCTCCAGCCTCAACTCCCACAGCCAGGCTTCAAGCCTCCCTGCTCCTCCAGGCAAGTCCTGCCCACCCTAACCCCCTCTCAAAGGCCACGCCTGCACGAACCCCGCTGGTCGGCCAAGGTGGCTCCCTTCTCTGTGCCCCTCACAACCCCTCACACCTCGACTTGGGCCCTTCCTCAGCCCACCTCGTGCCAAGCAGCTGAGCACACCTATGGTGGCCAGGCCACACGCACCCGAGGACAGGTGTGAGGGCTTCACCCCTGCTAAGAGCCCAGACAGATTCTGCCACTTACTGGCCATGGGACTGGGGCATGTTACTTCACCTCTAACCCTGTGCTTCTTCACCAGGACAAAGAGAGCAGTTTAATGATACCTACCTTAAAGGATTATTTTGACGATAAAAGGAAATGGTGAATGTGAAACACTCCTTTTGTCCCACAGCACTCCAAAGAGAGAGAAAATTCCCCAGGCCACCTAAAAGGGGGCGAGGGCCCAAGAATAAACAGCTCTAAAATGCTCAGCCTTGGGGACTTCCCTGGCAGTCCAGTGGTTAGGACTTCGCGCTCTCACTGCCGAGGGCACGGGTTCAATCCCTGGTCGGGGAACTAAGATTCCGCAAGCCATCCGCGGCCATGGGAAAAAACAATACAGTAAAATAAATTGAAAAAATAAAATAAAATAAAACGCTCAGCCTAGGCAGGGCCCAAAGACAAGCAGCACGGGGAAGGCCCCTCTGCCACTCAGACCCGAGTCGTGTCCACGTGACTTGACCAAACGCCAGGGGTGTGCTGCCCCTGTTGAAGGGAGCCTGCCCACACAGCATGCATGCGCTGACATCCAGAGCCCATTAGAAGGCCCAAGCCCCAGGAGGAAGTGTCAGGCAGGCTATCTCCACCTTTGTTACAGACATCTGCATCACACAACATGTGGGCATTGGACCACCCGATTCTTCCCAACTCAGAGACTCTGGAGCCCCGCTCAGGCCGCCTCAGCCATCAGCCTGGCTCACCTGCTACCTGGAATCACAGGCAGTTTCCTGTGGATAAAACGCCAAAATCCTGCTCAAAATCCTGCACAGCCCTGGCTGCTTCCAGCAGGATTTTTACTTCAGCCAAGTCACCTGTGTATCTGGCTCTCTGTCCCCTCAACTGCACCCACACCCCACGCAGCACGGATCAAGGCTGATCCCCCCACCCGGCGTGGAGCAAGTCCTCAAAAAAACGCCTCTACTGCAGAGGCCACATCAGACAGATTCAAAAATCAGGTTGGGATCTCCAAGGTACTTTTCATCATGCAACCAAGAGACAATGCGGGCAGGGAGAAGGGCGTAGTCGCCTTCTCTCATCTCATAGACAGACATTGTTACTTAAATGATAACAGCGGGACTTCCCTGGTGGCGCAGTGGTTAAGAATCTGCCTGCCAGTGCAGGGGACACGGGTTCAAGCCCTGGTTCGGGAAGATCCCACATGCCGCGGAGCAACTAAGCCCATGCGCCACTACTGAGCCTGCGCTCTAGAGCCCGTGAGCC
The DNA here is from genome assembly GCF_964374135.1 of Grampus griseus. Classification (NCBI taxonomy): domain Eukaryota; kingdom Metazoa; phylum Chordata; class Mammalia; order Artiodactyla; family Delphinidae; genus Grampus; species Grampus griseus. Next base: position 98,409,166 of record NC_139005.1, read on the forward strand.
ACAACTACTGAGCCCGCATGCCACAACTACTGAAGCCCATGCGCCTAGAGCCCGTGCTCCGCAACAAGAGAAGCCACCGCAATGAGAAGCCTGCGCACTGCAACCAAGAGTAGCCCCCGCTCGCCGCAACTAAAGAAAGCCCACGCACAGCAACGAAGACCCAATGGAGCCAAAAATAAATATATAAATAAATAAATTAATTGTTTTAAAAAAGAGGGATTTCCCTGGTGGTCCAGTGGCTAAGACTCTGTGCTCCCAATGCAGGGGGCCCGGGTTCAATCCCTGGTCAGGGAAGTAGATCCCACAGGCCGCAACTGAGACCCGGTGCAGCCAAATAAATAAATAAATAAATCAAAGAAATGACAACAGATTGTCCAGGGTCAAGCGTCTCCCCCAGAGGCTCCCTTATACCTTCAAAACAACCTGAGGTTAGTTCTGAACAACCTAAGCTTTAATTAAACAACAACAACAAAAATCTGGGAGGTTTAAGTTAATTCATAAATGTAACAGGTTGTCCCAGCTGCCAAGTGGAGATGAGCGGGTGACATGGTGAAAGTGCTTTGGGGAGGGCGTTCTGGGCTCACGCCTGGGTGCTCGGGCCAATCATTCTGTCCTAACTCTACTTTGGGTGTGAAGTCACTGTTTAGCTTGTCCCTCCCTGAACATCACATTTTCATCTGAAAAATGAAAGAGACGGCAACGTGAGCCCTTCTAAGGCTTTAATCTTCCAACTTCCTTGCCCGTCCACACCCTTCCTTCCCCAGCCCAGAAAGTAATCCTCTCATTCATTTGCTGAGTGTGCCCTGGGGCTCTGCTCTGCATGGGCCCCGTGCTGGGCACTGAGGAGACTTAGACTTGGGCAATGCCGTGTGTGTGTATGGGGTGGGGGGGGTCACCTGCTAACTGGGGAGACAGCCACACAGACCATCACAGTGCCACCCATGGTCGTCCGTTCATCCACCAGACGCGAACCCAGTACAAAGAAAGCACAGGCAGCAGGACGGGGCGGAGGAAGGGTCCCCGGGTGGCAGCATTAGCTCTGAGGCCTGAAGGGAGACCTGCACGTGCTTGCAGGGCAGGTTAAGTATGAGGTAGCTTTCCAGGCGCAGAAAAGAGCAGAAATAAAAGTGCAGCGCATCAGAGCACTACAGGGACTGAGTTCTGAGGGGCTGGGGGTGGTAAGATGGGAAGAGCTTGTGCATGAGGGGGGACTAGAGGCAGGAGGGGAGACACAGCAATAGTGCAAGCACCAGGCTGTGCTCTTGGCCTACTGTGGGCAGGTCCCCTCCCCAGATGCAGCGCAGTAGGTGCGACAAGGCCTGGTTGGGACGTTTGCGGGGACAGGCACTGGGGTCCCACTGACCGGGGTCAATCCCAGCTATACAGCTTCCTCGCAGGCTGTCCCTGGGCTAGTGTCTCGCCTCTCTGAACTTCAGGCTCCACATCGGTGAAGTGGAGATAATGTTCCTATATCTGGCAAGGTCAGTATCGAATTGACAGAGCCTGCATAAGGCACCTGGCACACACTGAGTACCCAGGAAATGCCAGGTGCTACAGCAAATTATTGTTCTTAGGGGGTGGCAGTGCAGGCTCCTGGGGGCAGGGACTGTCTACAGGGCAGAGGGATGCTCAGGGGACAGTAGGACCGTGTTGACAGGGGAGTGAGGAGGGGTGCCCGGAGCTGCTGAGCAAACAGAGCTGAGGGGCCTGAGCAATGGTCCCTCCGACCCCTCCCCTCTCAGACACTCTGTGCCAGGTGACAGGCGGCCTGCCAGGCGGGCATGCAGCCGGGCACACAGTAGGTGCTCAATGAACATGTGCTGAATGAACAAATGAGGACCCTTCCATTTCTGCTCGAAACTAATTAGTGACGCCTTTTCAGAAGAGACCAAAGAACCTCTGTCCTCGTCCACCCCGGCCTGTAGACACCCTACCCCCACCCCCATGCTTGAGGAAAGCTTTGTTCCAGGGCAGGCTGGGCTGAGACCTGCTGAGGCGAAGTATCTTGTACCAAGTCCGCCTCCTGCAAAAAAGGAGGCCGCAAATTTATTTCCTCTCGTCTTCCAGCCTCCAGGGTGTGGCCTGCTGAGGGGCCTGGAATGCCTTGTGACCTTAGGTGGGGATGCGCTGGCTCTTTGGGACTCAGTTTCCCCAATGGTGAATGAAAGGGAGTGGGTAGGGCAGAATCTCCAAGGTTTACATTCCCTTCTCCACAAAGTGCTGTCGCCCCCTCAGACAGCCCCAGCCCAGACTGGGGATGAGGGTGGGGCTGGGGGGTGGCTGAGAACGTGGTATGAAGTCATTCCCGCAGGAAGAAGGGAGGGGTCTTTTCAGAGAGAAAACGGCCTCCTCGGGCTTTAGTCTGAACACGATCCGTCAGTAGCCATCACTTCACGCCCAGCCATGACGGAAGACCCCACCTACACCTGGAGCCCCAGGCTCTCTCAAACCACACGGGGCACCTCCACCCCACGTCACCGGCCCATCTAGGACTTAGGGCCTCCTTAGAGCAGCATCACACCCAGAGAGGCGGCCGGCCCCGCTCCCGCTGCCAAGCGGGTGGGTTCATGGGGCGACGGTCCAACAGGTCCCCAGTTAGAGCCAATGTGCAGAGAGAGCGGTGCGGGAAGACAAAGGCTTCAGGACGCCGGAGACCTGCCCTCCCGGCGAGCTGGGACGGTGGCCGGGGCAGCTGGCAGGGAGGTCTGCCCGGAGCCCACGGGGCCCCGGCCCTGCCATGTCGGGCTCCGGGTCTCCCCAGATCCAGCGCCCGCACTCCCTGCAGCGGCACTGAGGCCCCGGGGAGGGCTTCTTGGAGAAGGAAGAGGCCTGGCGGAGCCACGGAGGGGAAGGAGGGAGACGGGCAGACGCCCGGATGGACAGACAGAGGGAGACGCCGAGTGACCCGGGAGACAGACACACAGGGACGAGAGCGTGCCGGACCGCTCTCGGGACCAAAATCAGAGACGGAGACGCGGAGGCACAGGAAACAGCCGGACGCGGGGAGCCGGGGGCGTGAGGGGGATGCGACACGCAGGGAGCCCCAGAGACACACGCAGAGACAGAGACGCGCAGAGACACCCAGAGGCGCGCACACCCCGACGACGCGGCGGCCCCGGCCTCGACCCCGGCCGACCCCACTCACCGAGGCCGCAGACCTCGCGGCGCAGGCTGAGGCGGCCGCGCTCCTCGGCTATGGCGCGCAGCATGTGCTGCAGCGAGCGCTCCTCGGCCTCCGCGCCGCCCGCAGGTTCCGGGGAGGCGGCGGCGGCAGCGGCGGCGGCGGGGAGGGCGGGCGGCCCGGCCCGGAGCCCCGCGGGCGCGGGTGCCGAGGCGCAGGCCCAGCCCGGCGGCCGCGCGGAGGCCATGCCGGGCCCCGGCTCATCGCCTGCGCCGCGCCCGCGGGGGCCCCCGGCGCGCCCCGCCGCCCCCGCCCCGGCGCCGCCCGCCGCGAGCACCAGTGAAGCCACAATCCGCCTTTGTGCACGTCACCGCCCCCGCCGCCGCCTCCGCCGCCTCCGCCTCCTGCCGAGCCCAGTGAGGCGAGCGCACCTCCGCGTTGCCGACACTGCCCGCCCGCCTCCAGGCCGCCGCCTGCCCCGCCCCGCCTCGCCCGGCCCGCCCCCAGGCCATCCGGACCCCGCCCCGGTAGCTGCCCGCCCCGCCCCTGCCCGCCCTCAGGCCACACCCCAGCCATCCAGGTCCCGCCACCGCCCTCAAGACCACGACCCCGATCAGCTAGACCCCGCCCCTTGCGCGTCAGGCCCCACCCCAGACCCGCCCAAGGCCACGCCCAGGGCCGCCCTCCTCTGACCTCCCGCCGCGGACCTACCGGGCTGGCTCCCTTCCCCATCCTCCAACCCCCGGTCCGCTCCGGCCCCGCCCCCCCAAGCGTCTAGCCTCCGGTGACCTCCGACTCCGGCCAAGCTTTTCCTCAAATGGCTCTCGGGATCCCGCCTCGGCCTTCGCCGGCCCCTCCACCCCTGCGCCCACTTTCTCCAGGCCCTCCCCGCAAGGCCCTCCCCAAGACCGACCTCAGCCCCTGCACGCCCTCGGGCAGTTTGGCGTCTCTGAGCTCCTCCCATCGCCCCTTCCGGGCCGTACCCCCCGCCCCCGCCCCGCCTTGCCCCGCGAGAGACTGACTTTGTCCCCTGCCCTCCCCATTGCCACCCTCCGTTTCTCCTCAGTCAAGTTGTCAGGACCGGTTTCCCCCGGGAACTTCCTCTTCAGAACCCAGAAAGAGGTCACCCTCCGCCATAAAGAGGTCTCATGGGGGGACGGTGGCAGAGCCCCTCCTGCCCCCAGACTCCTCCGCCTGGCGCAGTGCCGGGCGTTGAGAAAGGCTCTGAGCCTGTTTCCTCAGCTGTACGATGGGGTCTCGCTCCGAGTGTTAACTAGGTATGAGGGTGTTGAGGCGTGGAGAGGTATGAGGTCAGCTGGCCACATGCTCCTGATGAAGGCCAAGGTCCAGTGGGCATCCATCCGCGTGCTGGCCTCCACTGAGAGAGGAAGATCTAGGTGAGAGGCAGCTAGAGGCCCTTCCCAGACCTCAGCCCCCGTGGCCCATTTCTAAGGACCTGGGAGATGCGAATGGAGGGAGAGTGCTGAGATTTCCCAACTAGCTAAATGGCCAAGGACATCCCCCTACAGTCACACTAGCCTCCGTCCACAGACCCATCAAGGAGGGGCCTGCCTCCAGGCCCCACCCCGCTTCCCTTCTCCCCATCCTTGTAACACACGCTTCCTCATTTCCTTTGGGTCCCAGAGTCACCTCCTCTAAGAGCCTGCCCTGACCACCTTACCTAAAACACCAGCTTCCCTCTCCTCTAGCCCTTTACCCTGCTTTATTTTTCTTCACAGCGCAGCACTTACCTCCAGTGACATCCCATTATATAGCTATGTGTTCTGTTCATTGTCTGACTTCCCCACTGAGGAAGGGGTCTGTCTTCTGCACAGCTGTGTTCCCTGTGCCTGGAACATTGCCCCGCACGAAGTAGATGCCCAATAAATACATGTGGGATGTGCAAATGAAGAATGAATGAGAGGCCTGATAGGGAAGCGGGGAAGTGGAATAGGCAGTAAGGGACTGTGGGGTATGGCAACTGCCCTGGAAGAAGAAATGGGCGGTCCGGATCGTGCTTCAGGCCTCATGGCTTGTTTTGTGTCACCAGGCCTTGCGTGCCTCAGGCCAGGGCCGGAGCCTGACACTTCTGTGTCCCCAGCACCGGGCACAGGGGAGGGGAGGGGTTGGGAGGCTCTGCAGAGAAGTGTGGAGTGAGAGAAGTAATGAAGCCAATGACCAGCAGTGTGTGTATGTTCTCCTCTGGGCCTGCTTCTGCATCTGTGAAATGAAGACGCTGGCCTGAGGGCTATGGCCTCTGGTTCTGAGTCCGGACAGCTGGGATTCAGGCTGGTAAAATGGGAAATGGGAATGGCTGAGCAAGGGCCCAGAGGCTGGCAATTCCAGGGGTCATCTCTCTCTTTGTTTCCCCAAACTCCACCATGACCCTGCCTGCCCCACTGCCACCCGTATGCTTGTGCTCTCCCCCTTGCTGGAAATCCTTTCTTCTCCTCAGCTGTGTTCATCTTCGGGACCCACTTTCCCTGGGAAGCCTTCTGGTTAGGGCTGGTCAATGCATTTGTATTCTTATCGCTTTCACAAACTCCCTACACACACACACACACACACACACACACACACACACACACATACACACACACACACACACAGTTACCTCCATAGATTCTGTGCCAGAGGACCCTCATCGAATCAACGCATCCCATTTTCCCTGGCATCCAGCCCAGGACAGGTGCCAGAAAATATTCATTGAATGAATAAATGAACAGCGCTTGGGCTCTTTCCTTTTCATTCAATCATACTCCAAGTATTGACCACATAGGAATTTTTTTTAATATTTATTTATTTGTTTATTTATTTGGCTGTGTCGGGTCTTAGCTGCACACTCCAGATCTTTCCTTGTGGCATGCAGGCTCTCCAGTTATTGTGCGAGGGCTCCAGAGCGTGTGGGCTCAGTAGTTGCGGCACACAGGCTTAGTTGCCCTGCGGCACTTGGGATCTTAGTTCCCCGACCAGGGATCGAACCCGCGTCCCCTGCATTGGAAGGCGGATTTTTAAGCACTGGACCACCAGGGAAGTCCCAGGAAATTTTTTAATGTCAACAAATGTTGAATAATGTTTTGGACTTGAAGTTGGCATGAGCAGGGCTTCTGGGCACGTTCTGTTTCTTGATCTGAGTGTTGATTTACATTGGCGTGGTCAGTTTCTAAAAATCAGACTGTAACTTTTTGAGTTATGGACTTTTCTGTATATATGCAGAATGTAAAATAGAATTAAAAATAAAAAGATTTAAAATCCTTGAAAAAATTCTGGTTTAGCCATATTCCCCATGACAGTGAAAATGTTCTTTTCTGCAAAGAAGTGAAATGTGTATTTTAGAGAGACCGCTGAGGGGAAAAGAAGAATACGTAGGCAGAACAATGGCCCCCAAAGATGTCCAACCCCAATCCCTGGGATCTGTGAATATATATTACCTTACGTGGTAAAAGAGCCTTTGCAGATGTGATTAGGTTGAAGCTATTGAGATGGAGAGAGTACCCTGAATTATCCATGTTTGCCCACTGTAATCACATACATTCTTTAAATTGGAGATTTCCTGGCCGTAGTCAAAGAGACGTGACAACAGAAGAATGATCAGATAAATGCAATGCTGCTGGTCTTGAAGGTTAAGGAAGGGGCCACAAGTCAAGGGATGCAGGCAGCTTCTAGAAGCTGGAAAAGGCTAGGAAACGGATTCCCTCCTAGAGCCTCCAGAAAGGAACACAGCCCTGCCTGCGCCTTGATTTTAACCCGGTGAGTACCACCCACCCCCACTTCCTCCAGACGTATTTCTAACCCGTGGAACTATAAGATAATAAATTTGTGTTGTTCTAAGGCACTTACTTCATTAGTTTGTTATTGGCAGCAACAGAAAACCAAGACGATGGGCAAACCTGAGGTGGAGGGAATCACGTAAGCTCTCCACTCCAACGATTCCTTCCCCAAGGTTTATTTTGCAAACAGCCCTAGAGCAGCAATAAGGCAACGTCTAGCGAAAAGAAAAATCAACCACAACCGATCTGCTTTGATAGGTCTGCTTAGGTCTGTTGCTTCATTCCCCGACATCCTTGCCCCGTAGACCTGGACACCATCCTTGGGTGTATGAGGGACAACAGCTTTGATGGTTCATGTCTTTCTCTTTAAACGTTTGGGGCTGATCTCCTTCAAAGGGCCAGTGAGTGTTAGAAACAAATGCTGCCAGAGAGCTCTTCTCCCAGGCACTGGTCAGAGAAGCCGCCAGTTCCTACACGAGTGCCTGGCCGCCAAGCTCCTCTTCTCTGGGCATCGTCTACTGCCCATAGAATGGCACGTGGGGCTGGGTGATCTCTGAGAACCCCCCTGGCCATAGAAAAGACAATTTCTGGAAGTAGGTCAGGAGTAAATAGCCTCGCCTGGGGTGGATGAGCACAAGGTCCAAGGGGCAGGTTCAAAGGCTTCCTCATCCACCCTGATAATCTGTTGAAACTTTTTTGCGGTCACATGAATGTGTTGTCAGCAGCTTCCCAGCCTGACTTCCCCCCTTCTTGTGACTCAGGTTCTTGGAATTCCTGTTCCTCAGGCTTCGTTTTCATCTGGAAAATTAAATCCAACCGCCCCCAGCTCAAGACTGCAACAACTTCTCCAACACTGGGTGCTTCTCACGTGCTACCAAGGCCGAGGAGCCACCTGTGAAGGTTCAACAGCCTTCATTCTCCCCTCCTCTGACCCCTTCCACCGTCCGCCTGACACGCGAAATATCTTCTCATCCTCAGCTGTTGGCAGAAACTCTACCTTTAGCACTCCACTTTTTTTTTTTAATAGATCTCTGCTAAAATTTCCCCAGAGGGGATAACCTTAAAATTATTATTAGACACCGACACACGGGGAGAAGAAAGGATTCAGAGGTTTTGAAAGAGGGAGTGCCTGCTGGGGTTGGGGGCTGGGGAGATACATAACTAATGTTTCTTGAGGGACTGCTTTATGCCAGAAGATACACGAACGTGGACAAGAATAATCCTGAGCCCCAGAAGGCAACTGGTGTTGTCTTCTGTGTTAGATGAGACAAGCAGAAACCAGAGAGGTTGAGTCACACTCAAAAATCACACAGCAAGTTAAACCTGGAGGCCAGATTCGAACCCTGGAAGACAGCCACCCACACACCATCTGGCATCAGCTCGTCCTTTTTCTGGTTTCAGGAGGGAAGGCCCATTAGAGGACAGACAACTGGACCCCGGGATAAGGAGGAGGGGGTGCTGTGCTAATGTGAGAGGGGTTGAAATAGGGAAAGAAATTTGATCATCGGAGGGAGACCTGGGACCACACAGTTTGAAACTGGGCAAGTCCCTTCTGCTCCAGAGCCCCGGGCCTCCCATCTGTCAATGAGGAGGCTGAACTGTAGGTCCCCTCGGGCCTGTCCAGCCCAGACATGATGTGAGGACAGGTCGGGTGAGCCCGGCAGAGAGCTGGAGAGCCTGCCCTCCTTTTCCCGGCTCTTCCAGGCCCCTGCTCTCAGAGTTCCTGCTGAAAGTTGCTTTCCTTGCCCATGAACACACAGCCTTTGTCCCCTTGGGGCGGTAGAAATTGTATTAGCAACCAACATGGTGTACTACTGCAAAATGCAAAAATAAAGTGACAAAATTAAAAAGATGCTTCGCTAAACACCTACAGGATGTGATATTACATCATCATTATTTTCAATGTGGTAATTATGAAAGTTTCACCACAGTGGAGAACTCTCAGGTAGTGAGAATTCTGAGAAGAATTGATAAGAAATCAGAAGTGAAGAGTTACTGGCATTTTATCTTATTTAGCAGACGTGTCTGCAGGACTTGCTATGTGTCGGGCTCTGTCTTATGACTTTACAAATGTTGACATTGGATCCCGTGACTTATAAAGGAACATCATTATCGCTTTCACAGATGAGCCAGCTAAGACCCAGAGAGGTTAGGTATCTGCTCTAAGGTCATCAAAGGCAGAGTCAAGGAACCAATTCAAGAGCAAAATTACAAAAACCGTTTCAAAATCTATTTTGGAAAAAATATTACATTTTATAAGGGTACATTCACGTTTGGGATGATGTGAGCAGAGCCTCCAAAAGCAAGAGTGACTGAGGCCAGCAAATGCCTGAAAATGGTGCTGTCTTCCCAGACCCCAGCGTGGGCTGTGGTCCACTGGGGGGGCAGGGATGGGGTGGGGGAAGGAGAAGGGAGACAGCTCTTCTTAAACACCCAGCAATGGGCCAAGTTCATGGCGTCCAGCTCATTTAACCCCCACTCCAACTGCAGGATTGCAATTTCTTTCTTTTTTAAAAAAATTTATTTAATTAATTAATTTATTGTTATTTTTTTGCTGCGTTGGGGCTTCTCTGTGGCATGCGGGATCTTTTTGTTGCAGCGTGTGGGCTCTTTGTTGCAGTGCGTGGGCTTCTCTCTAGTTGTGGCATGCAGGTTTTCTCTCTCTAGTTGTGGCGAGCAGGCTTCAGGGTGTGTGGGCTCTGTAGTTGTGGCGAGGGGGCTTAGTTGCCCTGCAACACTGGGGGATCTTAGTTCCCCGACTAGGGATCGAACACGCGTCCCCTGCGTTGGAAGGCAGATTATTTACCACTGGACCACCAGTGAAGTCCCAGGACTGCAATTTCATCATCCCCATTTTGCAGGTGAGAAAACTGAGGCTCAGAGAGGCCAAGTGGCTTATTCACAAGGCCAGGGTGCAGCACAGCTGGGATTTGTGCCCCGGAGCCTTGAGAAGGAGGCAGTGATTGTATTCGTATACTTAGATCTCACGTCAGTGGGGATTTTTTGTTTTTGGCCACTCTGGGTGGCTTGTGGGGGTCTTAGTTCCCCAACCAGGGATCAAACCCCAGCCCTTTGCAGTGAAAGCGCGAGTCCTAACCACTGGACTGCCAGGGAATTCCTCACTTCGTCATATTGATATATTTATCTAACACCTACTTTGCGAAGGCTCATTGCAGAATGTTTAGAGCCCAATAGCTGTTCACATCCACTGCTGTCCTTTTCTGGTGGCAGTGTTGGGGACAGTGGTACATCCTGAGAGCGACAGGTAAGGGGCTGCATCAGAGAGAAAGTTTGGGCATGTTTGAGGCCCGGCCCCTGTGTAGACTCTCAACCCTTGGGGTTACAAGGTGCTTCACGATGAGACTGGGGTGGGTGTGTTAGCTTCCTGTGCCTGCCGTCACAAATGACCACAAACTGGGTGGTTTACAACAGAAATGTATTCCCTCATGGCTCTAGAGGCCAGAAATCAGAAACCACGGTGTCGTCAGGGCCGCGCTCCCTCTGAAGGGAGGATCCCTCCTGCCTCTTCCAGCCCCTGGTGGTCCCTGGTGGCTTGGGGCTGTGTCACTCTAATCTCTGCCTCCGTTGTCACATGGCTTCCACGCCTCTGCGTCTCTGTGGCTCAAATATCTCTCTACCTCCCTATTATAAGGGCACTGGACATTGGATTCAGGGCCCACCCTAAACCCAGGACGCTCTCATCTCAAGAGCCTTAACGTCACTACATCTGCAAAGACTTTTCCCCACAAAGTCACTCACATTCACAGGTTCTGGGTGGACATAACTTGGGGTGGGGGCACTGAGGGGCCACCGTTCAACCCCTTGCAGTGGCTTTTGCTACTTTTGCAGGTGAAGCGTCCATCCATTCCATCCTCTTCTTACCAGAATTTCCTCTGGGGCCCACTCAGCCCCTGTTTCAGTCCATGTGGGGTGAGCACTTGACCTGGCCCGCCTGTCAGAAAACAGCATCTCCCCGGCTACAGTGATTGGTCCAGGGCTGGTCCAGTTGGAGCCAATCCCAGGACTTGGGTTGTCTTTGCAGTGGGGCTGCCTGAAGAGAGCTTCTGACAGCCACCCGGGTAGCAGAAGGGGCGGAGAACGGAGTCCATACAGAGGAGAGCAGGGCTGAGGGACAGGAAGGGAAGCCCAGCCTTTCAGGTAGCGGAGCCAATACCCTCCCCTTCCCACCAGAGCCAGTTGAGAGGCATTTCTGTTCTTGCTTACCTGTGGGTCTGAGGGCAGGTTCACGATGAGCCCTCGCTTAACCAAGGGGAACATTTGGATGGCATGTTGGTTGTCAGGGTCCTCCTTACCAGAGATGAACTGTAGGCCCTGAGAGGCCTGGGAACCAACCTGCTCATCACACAGATGGGGGACGGAGGCCCAGAGAGGTGGGATCTGCCTGGAGTCCCTCATGGGGTGCCCTCTGCCTAGAATGCCCTCTGACCCTCAGACTCAGCCCAGGCCCTCCCACGCTGGCTCTTCCTTGCAGACAGGCTGGCTGTCAATGAGCTTGTCTTCCTGCTTAAGGAAGACAATCTGTCCTCCTGCACTCAAAGCGGCCCTGCCGAACTGCTGCCACTGCTTGCTGACAGTGTCTTCCTTCTTGGCCATGCACCAATTCATGCGTCGTTACGGATGGAGCTCCAACCCTTCATCTTGGGGTTGGTAGTTAGGATTCAGGAGGTCTGTGGACTTGAGCGGGGAAAAAAAATCACATCTTTATTCTCACAAACTCCTATCTTAAATTATCTTTCCTTTCAGTACGGTTGCAGGCTGCAGACCACAGAAATATCACAAACCGCAGTAGTATCTGCAACTTTGTCACCAGCACCCACATAGGACCCAGTAGCAGGTGAGTCAGACTTGGTTCCTGCCCTCCCGGAGCTGCCCTGGGAGCTCAGGGAGTCCCAAGCAGGGACGTGGTCTCAGACGTGAGTGTATAAGAAGGACCCTGGAGAATTGGTAGGGACTGGAGTCAGGGAGGCCAGTGAGGGGGGTGAGGCTGCTGAAAGAGGCCAGGGGAGGGCCAGGAGTCCTGGGCTGGAGTTGTCCAGTGGTAATGGGGAAGGGGAGAAGACAAAGTGCAAAGGTCATGAAGAGGTCATGATGGCAGGCCTTGGTGGCCCATGTCACGTGCAGCCTAAGCCCCTGCCCCTCGCCCTGAGGCGCTTCCCTTCCCCAGCTTTCGGGACACCACCCATGCCTCCACCATCAGCCCTTCCAGGCACTTTCAGAGTCAAATCCCCAAGGCTCCGTCCTGGGCCCATCTCCTCATGCCCCTTGGCGCTAGCCTCTGTTGCACACCAGCGACTGCCCATGTTGCTTCATCTCCAGCCCTCGCCTTCCCCGGGCCCAGCAGCCTGCTTGGCAAGCTCTCTTAGATGCCTGAAGGGACACCTAGGCTGTCCCTCCGGTCTCGTCCTCCTGCAGGCCCGCCTCTCAATTGCTCAAGCCGGAAATCTAGGAGTCTTCCCAGACGTCCCACCGCCTCACTCTCCTATCTAATCCATCTGGCGATTTGAACCTCTAAACACTCTCATGCCCACCCCCTTCACACCATCGCCACTGTCACTACCCTAATCCAAGCCTCTGATCCTTTCACCTAAACTCTTTAACAGCGGATTTGTTGCCTGTTGCCGCGTCACAAACCATCACTAATTGAGTGGCTTGTTGTCTCACAATTGCTGTGTGTCGGAAGTGCAGGCCCAGCGCAACTGGGCTCTCTGCTGAGTCCCACAGGCTGAAATCCTGGTGTGAGCCAGGGCTGTCGTCTCATCTGAGGCTCCAGGTCCTTCCCCAAGTTCACGTTGCTGTCAGCAGGATGCATCTCCTTACAGCTGTAGAACTCATGGAAGTCAGGCCTTCAAGGCTACAGGAGCTCATCCTCCTGACTTCCTTGTCTTTAGGGCTCCTGCTCGGAAGAGCCACCTGATTAGGTCTGGCCCACCTCGGAAAATCTCCCTTTTGATTAACTCAACTGATTAGGGACCTTAATTACACCTGCAAAGTTCCTTTTTGCCATCTAACATAACATAATTATGGGAGCGATCTCCCATCATATCTATAAGTCTCACTCACACTCACAGGGAGAAGATTATACAAGGCTACTTGGTGGTCATTTTAGAATTTACCTGCAATGGACAGCGTCCTCATGGGCTTGCCCAGCCTGGGAGGCCTGGCCCCTCCAACCCAGCCTGGACAACCAGGGTTATCTTTTCTATCTGTCTGTCCGTCTGCGCATCTATCTATGTATCATTGATCTACCTATTTGTCTTTCCTTCTTCTTTCTTTGCTATTCTTTTTTTTTTTCTGTTTAATATGAAATATTTCAAATAAACCCCAAAGTAGAGTGACTAGTATAATGGACACTCCTTGTACCTATCACCTAATTTAAACCATTGTTAATTATCTTGCCATTTTTCTTCATTTGTCTTTTTCCTTAATATTTTACAGTCAATTTCAGACATGGTGATTGTTCAGTCCTAAATGTTTCAGTATGTGCCTTGATTTTTAAAAATGGATATTTTTTTCCATAACCGCAATATCATCATCATCACCCCTAATGAAATGAATAGGAATCCTCTAATCCTTTCTAAACCTCAGTCACATTTATGTTTCTCTTAGAAGAATGTTCTTTACCAGCTGGGTGTTGAGAATCAGGATCAGGGTGATCTTTCCAACATCCAAACGTGAATATGTCACTTCCCTGCTTAGCACTGTGTGCTCCCCCTGGCCCTGGGATACGGGCCCAGGTCCTGGCCTGAAGGCGGCAGGACCCATCAGGCCCCTGGGTCCCTCTCCTCACCCCGCCCTCCTGCTCACTGGCTTTCTTTCTATTTCTCAGTGAGTCATTATCCTTCCAGCTGCGAGAGCTACACATCTGCCTTTTCCTCCACCTGGAACTTCTTTGCACCTTCCCACCCTTCCCATCCAGTTCAGCCATCATTTCTCCAGGGAAGCCCCCTGAACTAGGTCCAATTCCTGTCTCATCTGATCTCTTGGAACCCTGTTTCTTCCCTGACCCATTCCTGTGCTTCGGAGCACCCACCTCAGTTCACAACGACCCACTCAGGGTGTGATTTCTTGATTACTCTCTCACTCCCCCACCAGCCTGGGGCCCTGAGAGCGGGGACACATCTGCTTACTGTCAGGGGGTGGTATAGCTCCACCACCTGGCCCAGAGCCAGCATATAGTAGGTGCTCAATAAACACATTCTGAGGGAATTCCCTGGTGGTCCAGTGGTTAAGAATCTGTGCTTCCACTGCAGGGGACATGGATTCGATCCCTGGTCGGGGAATCAAGATCCCACAAGCCATGCGCTGTGGCAGAAAAACAAGAAACAAAAACAAAAGAACATACACACACACGCACTGAGTCTGTGAATACATGAGTGGACCAGGGTGTGGATGAGGACTGTGCCATCGTCAGAGGAGTTTGCAAGCCCCCGCTGGCCAGAGGGGCGTTGATGACAGAAGGGCGTGACCCCGAGGGACAGGGCCAGCCATAGGAGTGCAGCTACTCCGGCGGGCAGCAGGGGACAATAGCGGCCCACCGCACCCCCTCAGGACACCCAGCCCCTGCTTCTCCTGATTCCCACCACCTGAGACCCAGAGCGAGGCCGACCAGAGCTACTCTCATTCTCGCGGGCGCTTCTCTCAAAGGGAGGGATGGCTCTGATGACGGGACTGCAGGCAGCGTGAGTGGCCAGCAGGGTCTGTGTGCCGGCCAGGGTCTCCACACTTTTCCCTTCAGTCCACCTTCATGTGATGGCCAGAGTGACATCCCCAGACCTGAAGTCTGATCCCGCCACCCCTGCTTCCTTCTCACATAGAATAAAACCCCAATTCTTCACCTCTGTCTACACAGCCCTGTGCGTGATCCGGTGCCTGCAGACCTCGCCGAGCTCTCCTAGAACCAAACCAACAGTGATGCCACAGAGAGGGGCCAGAGGCTGCCTGTGAGCAGGGGCCTCCCTCTCGGAGGAGGGGACACTGACCAGGAGATCATCTCGGGGCAGAGGGTTCTGGGCCAGGACGGAGGTGCAGCTGCAGGCCTGAGGCAGGAAGTGCCTGGCTAAGGCAGGCCAGGGGGTCTGCATGGGAGACAGAGGACAGGCAGGACCCATGGCAGTTGGATCAAAGACGGGCTTCTCTTTGGTCTGCACCATATACTAAAAATATTTGAGTTAGTTGGAACAGAATTGAAAGCCCAGAAATAGACCCACACATATACAGTCAATTTATTTCATTTATTTATTTTTGGCTGCGTCGGGTCTTCGTTGCTGCGCGCAGGCTTTCTCTAGCTGTGTGGAGTGGGGACTGCTCTTTGTTGCGGTGTGCAGGCTTCTCATTGTGGTGGCTTCTCTTGTTGCGGAGCACAGGCTCTAGGCACGTGGGCTTCAGTAGTTGTTGCTCACGGACTCAGTAGCTGTGGCGCACGGGCTTAGTTGCTCTGCAGCATGTGGGATCTTCACGGACCAGGGCTTGAACCCGTGTCCCCCGCATTGGCAGGCAGATTCCTAACCACTGCACTACCAGGGAAGCCCTGGTTGATTGATTTTTGACAGAGGTCAAAAAGCAAAGCAATTCAGTGGGGAAAAAAAAGTGTTTCAACAAATAGTGTTGGATCAATTTGGACGTTGAAAGGAATAGTTGATAAATTGGACTTAACCCAAATTTAAAATTTTTGCTCTTTGCAAAACACATATCCAACAAAGGACTTGTATCTACAACGATGTTTCTCAGCCTTTTTTCACCCCTCCCTCCCTCACGGAGCCTTTTTAGGCATTTTTTTTTTCCTAATTGCCCCCATGAAATTTTAATAGCACAGATACTGCTTCTGTACTGTATGTATATATTCACGCTTTCTACATAAAAAGAACGCGATTTTTTTCACTCCCTCCCTCAGAACCAATTTTCACCCCCTTGGGGGCAATACTGCCCCCATCGAAACTGTATGATCTAGAATATAAAAAGAACTCTATGACTAGACAATAAGACAGACAAACCAATTTTCATTTAACAGGCAAAAGATTTGAATAAACCTTTCACCAAAGAAGATACAGGGATGACAAATGAGCACATGAAGAGAAGTACAACAGTGTTAGTCGTTAGGGAATGAGCTCTCATAACGAGGTAGCTCTCATAACGTCGGTAAATGTTTGCAGAACTGGCCTGCATGGCTTCAGCCGCATCCCTTCCCCTCTTCCCTGCCTCGGTTTCCCCGCCTCCAAGGGGGAGGAAGGCTTGATGCTTTCCAGGGGCCATGATATTCCAGGATTCCTTGAGGATGCACCTCTTCTTCACGGCTTCCTCCTCAGAGCTGCTAATTACCGAGATCAGGAGCATGACTCCTTGAAGGTCCATCCTGTGACCCAGAATTTGCCCGAAGCTCTGTGCTCTGGTGGTCCAACCAAATCCACTCTGGGGGAACTTTGGGACCCCAGGAATCTTGGGGAGTCAGGGGAATCTTTCACCTTTGACTCCTCACTATTCCTGTGCACTGAACCAATAAGAGAAACAGACGCTATTTCCCGCTGTGCTTTGGTCTCCAGGAAGCTCAAAGCACTCCTCCTTGACTTTAGAAACGATGGAGGATCTCCCGTATCTACTCCTGGGTTTGCTTCCTTTTGAGCCCTAGGGAATGAGGTGGGTGGGATGTCTAGACACACATGTCCACGTTGGGTCCTTCCTGCTGCCACACGGATGCAGCAGCAGAAGCAGGAGGGCCTGGAAGGAGTTGAGCCGCTTATCCCAGGAGAGACGGAGAGAGCCCAGGCAGCAGACATTTCAAGTTAAGCCTTGTACATACCAGAATGACTTCCGCAAACCTCAATATGTGAACATTTCTTCATCATTAATTAAAACTGTTTTACGACTGCGTTAGTATAGAGACAAATATATCAAAGTTATACGCTAACATATTTTCCTCCTCCAAAAGCTCGTTCTCTTTCTTCTGATTCGAACAGAACTGGGATAAGTCAGCCTGATGGGTCTGGCCCATTCCCAGCACCGCCACCACCCCGCCCGGTCCCTGTCCGACCTGCGCGCGGGGCGCCGCCAGGGGGCGCCCGACACCAGCGCGCGGCCCCACTGACCGCAGGAAGGAGACAAGGGAGGGGCCAGCGCTCCGCAGGCAGGGCGGTACTCTGGGGGCTCCGGTCCCCTACAGTCCCCGCTGCACCAAAAACCCACTCCATGCACCTCATGGCCCCTCTTCTCCCTATAAGACCCAGTTGAGGTACCACCGCCTCCAGGAAGTCCTCTGGGCCTCTGGCTGGGCCAGGCACTTCCCTTGAGCTCCCAAAGCGCCCTGGGGCCCTGTCCACACTCAGTCACTGTTTCCTTCTCCCAAGACAGTGGACGGTGAGTCCTCAGGTAGGGATGGGCCTGGGTCACGTATGACCCCAGTATGGCCACTTGGGAAATGGTTTTCAGGTGAATAAATCTGGGAGCTGGGAGGCCCACACAGCTTTCCTGGGTGGTCGGTGGTGGAGGTCCTGGCCCCCCCACCCCACGAATGCTTAGGTGGGCACAGATGCTCAGTAACTGGGCTCCTTGCCTCCAACCCCGACCCATCACCTCTGTCTGTAACTTCTGAGGACTGATTCTTCCTCTTCCAGATCGCCCTCCTAGCCAGCAGGCCGCCCTGAGCCTTCCCGCTGGGCGAGCTCTCGTATCCGACGCTCATCGCCCCGCCCCCTCCACGGCCCCACAGCAGACCCTGAGTCCCCGAGACCGCAGCGCCACGGTCTCCCCTGGACGCGGCCCCCTGTGGGCTCCTCCCTGCACTACAGCTTCCTCCTCCCTGTTTCTCACGCTTTTCACGGCCACACTTCTTGAAAGCTCTCCCCGTATTTCACCCCCTGCTCACTCTTCCGCTGCTTCCTGCATCCTGGCTAGCAGCCCCTGATCCTCTGAGCCGGCTGGCATAAGGCCCCCGCGGGACCCCACGTCACCAAGTCTAATGTGCGCTCATCAGCCCCGAGCTATGTGGCCTCTGGCAGCACATGGCACAGCTGGTCATTCTCATCCCTTGGTGTCCAGCACGCTGCACGCTCAGGATTCCGCTGCATCACCCCGAAGCGGACCGCTAGAGCAGACGCCACTCTCCTCCAGGTGCTGTATTTTGCCCAAAGCTGAAAGCCACCCAGAACTGAACTACCGTTGTATTACCCACCCGAATGGGAAGCAAAAGGGAACGTGGCAGTCGCTGTCTGTTAAGTGACTGCTTACAGGCTACACAGAGTGTGGATGACATATGCCTTAGAGCAGAGTTTCTCCAACTCAGCACAGTGGACCTTTGGGGCGGGATCACTCTTTGCTATGTGGGGCTGCCCTGTGCACTGTAGGATGTATATTGGCATTTCTGGACTCCGCCCAGTGGATGCCAGCAGCACCCCTCCCCATCACCCTGGTTGTGACAGCCAACAATGTCTCCAGACAGTGAGGGGGTTGATTGATTTGTTTTTTGTTTTGTTTTGTTTTTTAATGAAGTATAGTTGAACTACAATGTTGTGTTAATTACTGTGGAAGCTAAGCAGGGTGGGGCCTGGTTAGTACTTGGATGGGAGGTTGATTTATTTTTAATAAATTTGTTCATGTGATCCTGGAGGCTTGGTAAGTCCAAAATCTACAGGGCAGCTGGCAGACTGGAGACTGCAGAAGAGCAACAGGGAAGAGCTGCCGTTCAAGTCCAAGGCCATCTGGAGGCAGAATTCCTTCTTGCTCAGCAGAGAGAGGTCAGTCTTTTGTTCTGTTCAGGCCTTCGACTGATTGGACGAGGCCCACCCACTTTATGGAAGGTAATCTGTTTTACTCAAAGTCCATTCAATTTAAACGTTAATCTCATCCCAAAAAACACTTTCATGGAAACATCTAGAATAATGTTTGACCAACTATCTGGCCACCGTGGTCCAGCCAACTTGACACATATAATTAACCATCACAAAGGGATGAGTAAAAAGGAACTTCTTATAAAATCCTGAACTTGATTCAGTAGTTTTCTTTTCTTTTCTCCCGTATGAATCGGGCAGAGTTCTTTTGGAACTATTTTATTGTATTGTAAGCGAAAACAACTAAGTATATACGTTCATATGATAGGAGTCAAGATTTTCAGATAAGAACATAAGTAACAATTATAGAATCAAATAGTGTAAGTGGGAGTACTCTAATGTTGGAACTATATTGGAAATATTGACACAAACTCATGATTTGAAATAACTACATTAGCAATTATTAATGATGATATATAAATATCTTCCTTATCCCCACGTGTGGGCCAGGAGCCTCCTGGTAAACCTGGGCCATCTTGATGAGTCACAGGGCAAGGAAGCTTTAAGGATCACTGCGGGGGCTTCCCTTGGTGGCGCAGTGGTTGAGAATCAGCCTGCCAATGCAGGGGACACAGGTTCGAGCCCTGGTCCAGGAAGATCCCATGTGCTGCAGAGCAATGAAGCCCGTGTGCCACAACTACTGAGCCTGCGCTCTAGAGTCCATGAGCCACAACTACTGAGCCCGCGTGTCACAACTACTGAAGCCCACGCACCTAGAGCCTATGCTCCGCAACAAGAGAAGCCACTGCAACAAGAAGCCCGTGCACCACAATGAAGAGTAGCCCCCGCTCGCCGCAACTAGAGAAAGCCCGTGTGCAGCAGCGAAGACCCAACATGGCCAAAAATAAATAAATTTAAAAAAAAAAAAAAGGTTCACTGGGGTCATGTCGAGAGGACACAAGAGCCTACTTAAAGGGCCTCCCACTGGCCACAGGTCTGGCAGTTTGAGCACTAAAAGAAGTAAATTGACTGGGCTTGATTGAAACACGTTGAATCTATGAAATACCGTGACTCCATAGTGACACATAAGATAAAAAGTTACCATAATATGCCCAGAAGGTGACCCTAATAGAATGTACTTGTGACGCTTATCATTCATTTAATTATTATATTGATAAGGAATACATTTGTTTGAAGACATTTTCCAACTGAAGGCGAAGACTCAATGGAATAATCCAATATTTCGTAATTTCCATTCATTGTAAATTGGGACTTGCTTCATAATCGTCTCTGGGGAGGGGCAAATGGGTGTGAGTATAGACAAAATAATTGACGAAAGAGCTAATACTTGTGGAAGCTGGGGGACTGGTACTGGAGATCCATTTTTCCATTGCTCTACTTTTGCAATATATTTACAATTTTCCAGGATAAAACATTATTTTAAGTCAGGAGGATGGATGGAACAAAATTGGCAAAATGCTGATCACTGATGAAGCCAAGTGATTATGTATATTCTATTCTTTCTATTTCTGTTTGTGTTTTAAATTTCCATAGCAAAAAAAAAACATCTTTTCTGGGAATTCCCTGGTGGTCCAGTGGTTAGGGCTCGGTGCTTTCACTACTGGGGCCTGAGTTTGATCTCTGGTTGGGGAACTAAGATCCCGCAAGCCGCGTGGTGTGGTCGCCCTTCCCCCAAAAAGAAATCTTTTCTCAGTGTTCACATTTGATAGAGTCATACCTCATTAGAATCTAAGATTTACAAGCTAAGCTCAAAGGCTGGGGAGGACACCCTTAGGTGGTCACTGCTCCAAGGTACCTTCAGCCATTGGGCACGGGCCAGGCAAAGACCAGGTTCTCTCTGTGTGTCCCTCCCGACTCCCTTTCCATCCTTCCACCCTGCCTGTGCCCTCGGACCTCCATGGGCTGCACTGATGGGCTCCTTTCCCTCTGGTATTCTAAACCCCCCAGTGGGGTTACTTGTCTGCAGTAAGACTCTGCTAAACAAGGAAATGCCCAGGACTCATTTATTTATTTATCAAGTACTCATGATATGCACCATCTCATTTAATCCTTGCCATTGAGTCCTTGTTATATACATTAGCTTATTTAATCCTTAGAGCAAATCGTGAGGGAGAGATTAAGATCATTTGCAAATAGGACACAGCACAAGGTACAGTCAACGTGCCCAAGGCCACAGAGACTGACAGCAGATCTGGGGGCTTGACCTGAATGCCTCCCACACTCTGTGGGGAACTATCCCGGGACCCTCCCATCCACCCAGAAGTTCACAGAGTCATGTGCCCTAGCTTTTCAGGCCTTTTAGAGTGGTGACCATTAGAGGGGTGGGTAGGATGAAAACATGAAATAGAGAATTCATTTGACAGCTGAGGTTACTGGCAGGGTGTTCAAATTCAGGCACTGGTACCCAAAGGGCAGCGTCAGAAAAGACTGGGTTGGAACTGCTCTATATCTGTGCTGGGAGAGGCTGAGAAAGGGCCGGGGCTGCGGCCTGCGTGTCGATGGAAATGGGAGCAGAGATGGGACAGGAACACAGCCTTCTGAGATGACCCTGCTGGGGCCCGACTGGCTGGCTGCACTCAGCTCTTCCCTCCAGGCCTCAGTGTCCCCATCAGACCGCAAGGGGGTGGATTTGGATGTACTCGCAGGCCCCTGCCGGCTGGCCGGGCCGTCCTGGGGTGGATGGGACAGGAACGGGGCTGAGCGCCAGTCAGAACAGGCAGAGGCCTGGAGTCCAGGTCCCAGTGCCCGGCTGTTCGTTGCCCACGGCTTGGGGAGGCCCCACCCCGTGCCCCTCCATCCATAGCTCCCATCCCTCCTGAACCCCTGAAGCACATCCTCTGCGAGGCAGAGCCGGCAGCCTGGGGCGCAGGGTCAGTTTGGGCAGGAGACTTGAAGAAAGGCACTGCAGCTGGTAACCCCTGTTTTCTCCTCTGTAAAGTGGGGGTGATGCCAGCCACCTCCCCAAGCTCCTGCAGGCATGAAGGGAAGTGATGGAAGGGGGAGGAGCCTGGGAGCTGTAAAGTGCCCCCCTTCTGCTCTCACCCTCCAGGCTCTGACCCAGACGGTTGGCCAGGGTGAGGGGCCACTGGGGAGTAACCGGGGTGCCCGTGGCCCTGTGACAGAGAGAGAACAATTCTGAGCCAACCCAGGCATTTCAGGGCCCCCCATGCCTGCCAGCCTCCAGGTCACACAGACAAGGAGAGATTAATGTCTAATCTGGGCTCCATTCCAGAGACGGACAGACCAGTTTGTCACTGCTCAACCGGAGAAGGCTCACCTCGCCCACCACAAGGCGGGGGAGGTGGGGGGTGGGTGTGACGCCAGAGCACCCCTGACCCTCTTCTGCCCAACAGCACCCCCTTCGGCCTTGACACCGGGGCTCCAGAGAGCTCCTCCAGGACCCGTGTGTCTGACGGCCCTCAGGCCGCTGTGCCCGCACGGGACTGGGCAGCTCGCTGGCGGCGCTGGGGGATGTTAGTTACTCTCAGGTTGTAAATCAGTCCCCGCCACGCCCCTCCTGCCACCCTTCCGGTGTCACCGGGTGGGTGGGAGAAGCTGCCACTGGCTCCATAAACTCTCCGAAGCCCAGGGATGGGGCCCTCGTCAGAGAACCGGCCTCACAGACCTCAAAGTGGAGACCACGGTGGGGTGGGAAGATCACCAGAGTCTGGCCACGCCTCTGAGTGGCTGGGTGGCTTAGCCCAGCCACTCGCCCTCTCTGGGCTCCAGAGCCTCAACTGAATTATGTCTAAAACTGACATCTGGATTCCCGCTTGGCTCCAAACCTGCTCTTCCCATCGCCTTCCCCGTTCGCTTAAGGGCGACTCCATCCTTCCAGCTCCTCGGGCCAGAGCTTGGGACCACCCTGGATTCCTCCCTTACCCACACCCTACATCCAGTCCATCAGCAGCATCCTGGTGGCTCAGCCTTCAAAATACGTCCATGGTGTGAACACCCCTCCCGCCTGCCGTCATGCCAGCCGGCCGCACGCCTCGCTACAGCTCTTCCTGGAGGGCGTCTGGTGTGAACCGAGATGAACTTGGCACCTCTCTTCTACTTATATTCATTAAAATGTTTTTTTTACATTTTGACTTTTATTAAATAGAACATATATATATATATATATATTTTTTTTTATTTTTTCGGTACGTGGGCCTCTCACTGTTGTGGCCTCTCCCGTTGCGGAGCACAGGCTCCGGACGCGCAGGCTCAGCGGCCATGGCTCACGGGCCCAGCCGCTCCACGGCATGTGGGACCTTCCCGGACCGGGGCACGAACCCGTGTCCCCTGCATCGGAAGGCGAACTCTCAACCACTGCGCCATCAGGGAAGCCCAGAACATTTTTTATTAAATAAAAAAATTTTATTACATAAAAACCAAAAACATCTCCACTAGGCTATACCAAATTATAAGGATAATTGAAAGTGCTGGTTTCCCCACACCCTCCCTACTGCTGTTATTCTTTCTTTTTTTTTTTAATTTTTATTTTTGGCTGCATTGCGTCTTCGTTGCTGCGCACGGGCTTTCTCTAGTTGCGGCCAGCGGGGGATACTCTTCGTTGCGGTGCATGGGTTTCTCATTGTGGTGGCTTCTCTTGTTGCGGAGCGCGGGCTCTAGGCACACGGGCTCTAGGCATGCGGGCTTCAGTAGTTGTGGCACGTGGGCTCAGTAGTTGCGGCAGATTCTTAACCACCATGCCACCAGGGAAGTCTATCTTTTTTTTTAAATTGAAGTATAGTTCAGTTACAATGTTGTGCCAGTCTCTCCTGTACAGCAAAATTCTTTCACGGTGGCGCTTCCCTGGTGGCGCAGTGGTTGAGAATCCGCCTGCTGGTGCAGGGGACATGGGTTTGAGCCCTGGTCTGGGAGGATCACACATGCCGTGGAGCAACTAAGCCAGTGCACCACAACAACTGAGCCCGTGTGCCACAACTACTGAGCCTGCGCTCTAGAGCCCGTGAGCCACAACTAAAAGAGAAAAAAAAAAGCAACCACTGGACCACCAGTCCAGTTAAGAATCCGCCTTCCAGTGCAGGGGACACGGGTTCGATCCCTAGTCAGGGGAACTAAGATCCCACACGCCGCCTACTGAGCCCGTGCACTCTGGAGCCCATGCACCACAACTAGAGAGAAGCCTGTGTGCCACAAGGAAAGATCCTGCATGCCACAACCAAGATCCCGTGTGCCGCAACTAGGACCCAACGCAGCCAAATAAATCAATTAATTAAAAAAAAATAATAATATAAATAAAAATTCTTTCACTTATTCATTCATCAAACACTGCTGGGCATGTGCCCCGTGCAGGGCATGGGAGTCACTGTAACAAAGAAGATCCTATCACAGCACGGGATGGGCTCTTACTCTGGGGTTTGAGGAAGCAAGACACATTGCCGGCATGATGTCATCATAGTAGCCATGCCGTGTGTGGAGAGCCATGCAAGGAAGCCTTCCTGGAGGAAGAGGGATTTGGGCCGGGCCTTGGAGGACAGGTGGCTTCCATGGAAGAGTGTGGAGCACAGGCACTCCAAGCAGTGGGCACAACATGTGCAAAAAGGCCTTGGGCAGCTGTCTGAGGGCAGCAGTCAAAATCAGTCTTGAGAAAACATCAGTTGTTGATATCAAAGCTGGGGGACGCTGCAAAAGGCCGCATCTGTGGAGCAACAGAGGGCAAGAGAGAGCGTGGTGAGCTTGGGGACATGCCAATGTTCAGGGGGGCTCGTGCCCCGAGTTGGGGGAGAGAGGGAAGGCGGAGAGGTTAGCAGGAGCTAACCAGCCGTGTGAGGCCTTGGATGCTGGGGTAAGAAGCTTGGACTTTATCCTGAGGACGGTCAGGGCCCCTGAAGGGTTTTACGTGAGGAAGTGACGCCCAGATTTGCATTTTAGAAATGCCACTCTGGTTTCTGGGGGAGAGGAGACCAAGGAAGAGGCAGGTCTGTGCAGTGGTTAGGGCATGGATGATGGGGTCCCACGACATGGGTTTCAAATCCTCTCCCTACTTCCTACCTGGGGGACACTGGGCATATCTGTCTGTCCTGCATAACAGCGTCAGGCACTGTGCTGGGGTTAAAGACAAGGTTCCTGCCTCCACAGAGCTTACAGTCTAACAGGCTCAACCTCTTTGAGCCTCAGTTTCCTCATCTGTAAAATGGAGGTAAGAATCATACCTGCCTCTCGGACTGGATGTGATAAATGAGTTAACGTCCTCGACACATAAGGGCAATTGTTGTTATCATGTTATTCATCCAGGCAGGAAGGCATAGACAGGGCCAAGTATGTGTGTCATGGGTGAATGCTGGAGTCCCAACCCCCAGTACTTCAGAATGTGACTGTATTTGGAGACAGGGTCTTTAAAGAGGTGATAAGGTGAAATGAGGTCATTAGGATGGTCCCTAATCCATACGACAGGCATCCTTACAAGAAGAGGCGATTAGGACACAGACACACGGAGGGAGACTATCTGAGGACACAGGGAGAAGGCGGCCACCTGCAAGCCAAGGAGAGAGGCTCAGAAGCAGCCAGATCTGCTGACACCTTGACCTCAGACTTCTAGGCTCCAGGATCGTGAGAAACTAAGTTTCTGTTGTTTAAGCCCCGCCTCCTCCCCCGCCAGCCTGTGGTATTTGTCACAGCAGCCCTAGCAAAGTAATAGCATGTGTCTGGCAGGCGGGGCAGGACCAGAAAGGAGCAGATGGAGCTGAGTCACTTGGGAGACTCGCGTGGCCAGCACGTAGTAGGCATTCAATAAATACCTGCAGAGTAAGGTTGGATTCTACCTGAGCGGGCACCGAAACGAAGGCCTCTGATGGCCTGGAGAAGGAGGGTGAAGGTCTGGAGGCTCTAACTCCCCACACTGCCCAGCACCCCAGTCATGTTCACCCCACGACCGCACTTCACGCCTCTGCTCTGCCAGAGGGCACCTTGAGTACCCCTAGTTCACTGAGAAAGAAATTAAGGCTTTGGAGAAAGAACCAGAGCCAAGGCCCTGCTGGGGCTGTTCTGCAGGATGTTGGGGGGGGGCGCGGGGAGAAGAGGCTGGGGAACGTGGAGAGAGGTGAGGGCTGCTGGGAACAACCTGGAGCGGGCGGTGGATGGGTGAGCTCCTGGGGCTGCGGTTTCTTTGTTCACATTTTATTTTGTTTCATTTTGTCTGAAAGTGACTTAATGTCACCACAGCTAAAAGCTTGGCTTCCAGGATATCTCAGATGTGGCCGAGACTAAGACCAAGTGCTCGCTGGGGTGACATCGAAAGAGAAGAACTGTGGAAACCAGCTCAGGCCTCTCCTCTGGCCCTTGGAGAAACATTTCTGGGTCAAGAATTTCCAACCTATAAACTCTCCATGTTTCAAATTCAAAGGAGGTCCGTGCAGGGCTGGGTTTGTATAACCTTTCCCATTACAGAACTTCCTGCTCTGTGGCCTCCTAGCAAGCACGTAGTCCAGGCCAGGGTTCAGAAAGATGGTCCGATGGATTGAAATACACAAACAGATTTGAAGTCAGATGGAACTGACACAGTGCTGTAGTTGATTATACTTCAAAAACAAACAAACTCATAGAAAAAGAGATCAGGTGTGTAGTTACCAGAGGTGGGGAGTGGGGCTAGGAGAAACTGGATGAACTCGGTCAAAAGCTCCACACTTCCAGTTATAAGTTAAATAAGTACTAGGGTTGTAACGTACAACATGATAAATATAATGAACACTGCTGTATGTTACATATGAAAGTTGTTAAGAGAATAAATCCTAAGAGTTCTCATCACATATATATGGAATCTAAAAAAAAAAAAAAGGTCTGAAGAACCTAGGGGCAGGACAGGAATAAAGACACAGACGAAGAGAATGGACTTGAGGACACGGGGAGGGGGAAGGGGAAGCTGGGACGAAGTGAGAGAGTAGCATGGACGCATATACACTACCAGATGTAAAACAGATAGCTAGTGGGAAGCAGCCGCATAGCACAGGGAGATCAGCTCGGTGCTTTGTGACCACCTAGAGGGGTGGGAGAGGGAGGGTGGGAGGGAGACGCAAGAGGGAGGGGATATAGTTGATTCACTTTGTTATACAGCAGAAACTAACAAAGCATTGTAAAGCAATTAGATTCCAATAAAGATGTTAAAAAGAAAATTGTTTTCCTAATTCTTTAATTTTGTGTCTATGTGAGATGATAGACGTTCACTAAACTTATTGTGATAATCATTTTATGATGTACGTAAGTTAAATCATTATGCTGTACACCTTAAACTTATACAGGGCTTTATGCCAATTATATCTCAATAAAACTGGAAGTAAAATATTAAGTCAGACGGAAGACTCAGGGCCCTGGAATGGGCCTGATCAAAAAGAGGACATTTTTAAAAAATTGGTATTTGCAAAACAAATTTTTGGAATGTCCACATGGGACATTTGGGCTGAAGCAGGAGGACGCATTGGCACGTGTCAGGGCCTCTTTGTCACCCCAGTTTCCCTCCACTGACGCCAGTATGAGTATCACCAAGGAAAACGACTCGTATCTCCTGCACTTTTCCCTTCTTCAGAATCTGCAAACAAAAGCCAGTACTTTGAAGTGGAAACTTGTTTATAAATCCAAAACGTTTTTTTGAAGAATGTTTCTGGGCCTCAGTAGATTATTATTTTAACTTTTTCCCCCAAATATTTTCTCCATATTTGGGCAAGAGGCTAAGGATTTTTGTTTGTCTTTTCATAAGAAACTGCAGCGTCTTGGAGAAGACAGTGAGACCCTGCCTGCGCTCTCTCGTGGGGGATTCCGGGCTGAGCCTCCAAGATCAGCTCTGCTGGCCTCTGACAAACTCTGGTTCATACACACACAGTCGCTGGACAAGAAATGTCAGTCCATAAAAATTCCTGGAGGAAAACCCCACCCCTTGCTCAAGAGTTCCTTATCTCGGGGCATTTTCTGTTCCCCGGAGATAAGGACCTGTTCTTCCACTCTTGGCAGGTCAGAGCTGAGAGGCCATCAAACCCCCACCCCATTTTACAGAGGGGAAACTGAGGCCCTGGGAGGGGATCAGTGCGTTTGTGGCTGAGCATAGAATCTTTTTCTCCCAACGCTTTTACTTTGAAAAATGTCAAATCTATAGGAGCGTTTCAAGAAGAGTACAGTGAACATCCATACTTACCAATTGCTAACATTATGCTCCATTTGCTTTGTCTCTTATTTTCTCCCTGTTTCTCTCCTTAAATACGTGTGTGAGTTTCAGATATCACGACTGACGCCTCACCCACAATAGTCCAGCGTGCATCTCCCTCTACAGAACCACAATAAGGTGGTCACACTCAGGAAGTTCAGTGTCTAATCAATATCATTATCCAATACACATTCCGTAATTCAAATTTCTCTCTGTCATGCTAACTACCACAGTGTCCGTTAGAGATTCTTTGTTTTCACCCAAGAATTCATCAAGGGTCACTCAGTGCCTTTATACACTAGTTGTTATGTCTCCTTCAGTCTACAGCAATTCTCAGCCTTTTGTTTTGTTGTTTTGCTTTTGCTTTTGCCTTTTATGACAGTAACATTTTAAGAGCATCCAGGCGGCTGGTTTGCAGAAGATCCCTCAGTTTGAATGTGTCTGCTTGTTTGCTGTTGATTAGATTCCGGTTAGACTTTTTGGCCAGGAAATCCATAGATGATGCTCAGCCCTTCCCAGAGCCATGATGCTGGGGAGCACGTGAGGTCTGTCCGTCCCATTATTGGTGACATCAGATTTGACTGTTTCAGTAAGTTGGTGTCTATAGATTTCTGTGTATCTTTTTCCCTAAAAAATTTGACCCTATGATTTTAATGTTTTCTGAGATGATTCCTTCTTGAATCAGTTATTACCAGGCTGGTTGTAAAATAGTGATTTTTGGTTTTGTCATTCTCTCTACATTTATTCGTTGGTGTTCTTCTTTAAAGAAGAATTTTCCCTTCTCTCATGAAACGTTTTTTAAAGTATCAGTATTGGGATTTCCCTGGTGGTCCACTGGCTAAGATTCTGTGCTTCCCACGCTGGCGGTCTGGGTTCGATCCCTGGTCAGGGAACTAGATCCCACATGCATGCCGCAACTAAGAGCCCACATGGCACAACGAAGATCGAAGACCCCACGTGTTGCAACTAAGACCTGGCTCAGCCAAATAAATAAATAAATATTTTTTAAAAGTATCAGTATTGACTCATGGATTTGAATTTTATCCAATGGGCTAAATATGTTACTTTGGTTATTTATTTTGTGCTCAAATTTTCCCCAATCTGACCATTGGGAGCCCTTTCAAGTCCCTTCTGTGCCATCGTTCTTCGAGAGCTTCTTTACTTTCTAAGCTCCTCTGGACTTTCCGTGCCCCAGCCCTGGAGTCGCCATCTCTCCAGGGGCCCTGGTGTGGTTTGCTGGCGGATGAGGTTTCGGGTCCAAGAGTGCTAAGTGAGCTCCTTGCAATAGGCTGTCATCCCCTCTATATCCTCTCAATAGACAGAGCTTGGGAGTCGTTTTGTTACTTTTTCATAATAATATTGCTAATTGAAAATACTCCCCCTTCCCCCACTCCAAATCCCCTTCATCCTATGGCGGGAAGCTGGGTCCTGACAGCACCAGTCCTAGGGTGCCCCAAAGTTGCTTCCCAGCTGCTCTGTCTCCCACCATCACCACTGCCTCACCAGTGAGGACAAGGATCTCTTTGTCCTTAGAAGATTCTCCACCAAGGGAGCACAGGCAGGCAAGCCTGTTCCAGAGTCCCTCAGGTACAGTCCTTTTCTTCAAGTGATTATACCAGCAATGTCATACACAGATTCACTAGTTACTGTTGGGCTCCAGATTAAAATTTTCCCATGCTTTTACTTTTTGTTTTGTTTTGTTTGTGGTACGCGGGCCTCTCACCGTTGTGGCCCCTCCCACTGCGGAGCACAGGCTCCAGACGCGCAGGCTCAGCGGGCATGGCCCACGGGCCCAGCCGCTCTGCGGCATGCGGGATCCTCCCGGACCGGGGCACGAACCCGCGTCCCCTACATCGGCAGGCGGACTCTCAACCACTGCGCCACCAGGGAAGCCCCTCCCATCCTTTTACTTTTATTTTTAAAATGTAAAATCTAAGGTGTACTGGGAGATGTGCACGCTTCCTGATGCTGGAGGGAACCACCTGGTCCAGGTGAAGACCCCAACACTATTCTCAAAAGCTCCCCCAGGAAGCACGCCTTGAAAAGCTGATCCACCCCTTTTGAAACAGCCTTGGGCTGAGGGCAGCACTCCTGCGCTCCACCAGCCCCGGAGCCCACCTGCAGCCTTGGCGAGTCCCTGGCCTCCCGGGGCCTTGGCCTTGCGCCTGTGAACTGAAGGGCCACACCAGAGGTCTTCAGACAGCTCACAGACCCAGGACTTCCAGGTTTTCCATGACACCACTTTCACCCGTTAACCCGTTTCACCTTCACAAGAGCCCAGTGAGTGGCACGTAGTAGGGTTTCCATAAATAGAATTCCATAAAGGAATCAGCGTCCTCACTTTACAGTGTGGAAACTAAGGCTCAAAGAGGGCGTGGTTTGCCCCCAAGGTCTCATTAGGCGAGAGACACCCTGAAAGCGCCACTCCAGCCTCGGCACACAGTAGGAGCTTCGGTCAGGGGACGGGGAAGGTCCGGCGGGGATGGATTTGTGCCCTGAGCACCTCGCGGTCCGGGGGAGCCCGGGGCGGAGTTTATGCAAATATCCCGCGAGGAGGCGGAAGATTGGCTGGCTGCGGCGGGGGCGGGGCGCGCCGGGGGCCCAGGGCGGACAGGTGAGCGGCGGGAGAGGCGCGGTGCACTCTCGGCCCCTGGACCGCCCGCCCTGTCTCAGCTTCTCTCAGGCTATGCCTCCGCTCTGGGTCCTGCTGGCCCTCGGCTGCCTACGACTTGGCTCAGGTAAACAGCGGATGAGAGGAGGGGGCTGTGCCCGGGGAGGGCGGGCAGCTGTGTCCCGGCGCGTGTCCTGCACCCTGATCCTCCTGAAGGGTCCCCAGAGGAGCCTGGATGGAAAGTGGCACCAGGAATAGGAACTTATTCCCTCCAGGAATGGGCACAGATGCCTGCTCTGTGCCAGGCCCTGTGAAGGCTCTGGGGACCCAGATATTAATAATAATAGCCAATGTTGATTAATAAGCTTCTTCTGATGGGGATTCGAGGGCTCTGTGTTGGGTGCTGCAAGAGAAACACAGGGGACTGTGGGAGAGCAGAGAAGGGACTGGACTAGACTCATGGTGATGCTTGGACTCGGGACACGGAGGGATATTTCATGTGAAGGGGCAGCATGGGCAAGTTAAGGGAGGAGAGGGGTGGCATTGTCTATCCTGGGAACCTCCCACCCATTGTCCATCGGCGTGACCGGAGCATGAGGTCAGGGGGTGTGCATGGAGGGGAGGCTGGAGACCTACGAGGCAAGGCCCAGAGCTTCAGGACCTCACTGCCCCTCCAGAGAGGCTGGACCGTGTTGGAGGGCAGTGGGGAGCCAGGAAGGGGCCCAGCAGGAGAGGGACGCAGTCAGATTTGCACGATAGAGCGCAGAGGATCGGGTAGGGCTGTTTCCTAGAGTCCAGGTGAAGAGGGTGGACTCAGACCGGGATGACGGGGTGGAGAGATGCATAGGAGGAGCAATGGGGTTCTTGGTGACTGAATGTCTGTTGGGGGGAGCGAGAGAGAAGTAGTTCAGCTGGATTTCCTGGTTCTAGTCAGGATGGCTGGGTGGGGACGGGGATGCTGCCCGTGTCTGCAGAGGGGTGTGTGTGTGTGTGTGTGTGTGTGTGTGTGTGTGCGCGCGCGCGCAGAGCATGCCCATGGGTGTGGACAGTTCTGCTGGGGGTCACCTCCTCGCCTCATTGCTTCTCCAGGTGTGAACCTCCAGCCCCAGCTGGCTAGTGTGACCTTCGCCACCAGCAACCCCACACTCACCACCGTGGCCTTGGAAAAGCCTCTCTGCATGTTTGACAGCCCGGCGGCCCTCCATGGCACCTACGAGGTGTACCTCTATGTCCTGGTCGACTCGGGTAAGGGTCCTGCTTCCTCTGGGCTGCTCTGAAAGGGGCTTTGAGCTGTCTGCAGGCAGGAGGGAAGGAGACAGGTAGCGGGGTGCTCCATCCCTGCAGTTAAACCACCCATTCACCTCACTGATGTGCACTGGTACCCGCCGTGTGCCAGCCCTGGGCTGGGTGATTGCGGTCCCAGACGTGCATCTGCCCTGGAGGGACATCCAGTCTAGTGGGGGGAATGATGACAGCATCCAGCACTGAGTACTTACATTGTGCTTCCTTCTTCGCACACCTTAGAGCTGATAGTTACAACCTGCCTGCAAGGTTAACTGTTAGGATGCTCATCACAGGGGCAAATAATCGGGGCTCAGAGAGGCTGAGCAACTCATGGGAGCTCCCGGAGCTGGAGAGCAAATCAGATTCTCTGGTCCTCAAGCTCAAGTCCTGCCCAAGGCTTCCCGCGGTAGTTCAAGATCGGTGTTTGGGACGGAAGCCACGCATTCGGGCTTGCTGGCTCTGGGCCAGCCCCGACCTGCTCACTGGCAGCAACCCTGGGATCTGAGAGTGGGGACCCGATGACAACCTCTTACGTTTCTAGCCAGCAGCCATTTACAGCAGCTCCTGTGGGGTCATCATTTTATTCTTTCAGCAAAAGACTGCCTACCTGCGCCCAATCCCAATGTGCAGGCACTGCGAGGTATTTTCCTCCCATTTCACAGAGGGTCCAGAGAGGTAAATTGAGTGGTCCAAGATCACCCAGCAAGTAAGGAAGAGACCCCAGGGCCCAGTACAGCACTGGCGCAGAGAGGATGCTTAGGGACGTTTGTTGAATGACTGAGTGAGTGACTAAGCTGGGGTGGCCAGGAACCTCACTCCCGGCACTGCCTCTACAGCCAGCTTCAGGAACGCCTCTGTGCAGGACAGCACCAAGGCCCCACTCAGCTCGACGTTCCAGCAAACAGAGGGAGGGAGGACAGGCCCCTACAAGGCGGCGGCCTTTGACCTGACCCCCTGCAGCGACCTGCCCAGCTTGGATGCTGTCAGGGATGTGTCCCGGGCCTCGGAGATCCTGAATGCATACCTGGTCAGGGTGGGCACCAATGGGACCTGCCTGTCTGACCCCAACTTCTGGGGCCTCTGCAACCCACCCCTGTCAGCAGCCACGGAATACAGGTGGGTGTGAACGGCTGCGGGAGAGGGGCAGGTGTGCCCCAGCCCCGACGTGGGGCGACCTAGAACTGGTGAAGTGCGAGAAGCCACATTTCTCCGGAGCCTACCACATGCCAGGACTGTCCCGGGTGCCATAAAGGATTCCTGGCTTCCTGGGCTCATGACCGTGCACAAGGTCCTGCGCTCAGAAGGACCCCTCTTGGCGTAATGTTCTGCCACTGCCATCTTGAAATTCTTCACTTTTAAACTAGGGGCCGCATTTTCCTTTTTACACTGGGCCCTACAAGTTATGCACCTGGTCCTGGCCCATCACCCATGTGGCAGTTCGTTTGACAGGGAAGGAGCTGTGGTCCAGAGAGGGAAGGGGGTCACCTCGAGAAAGGCTGGGGCTCAGCGCAAAGACTTCTCCCGCCTCCCTGCAGTGCGCCCTTTCGTGGCCCACCCATGAAAGGGTGCGCTTGCAGGGAGCGCACAGCGGCTCACTTTCACGCGTATTTCCTGAGCATCTTCTCTGTGCCGAGCTGGGGGCTCAGCCCTGACCCAGGGCCATGTGTCTTACCCAGTGTCAAGCCTTGATTACACTCACCCCTGTTACCATGGAGACGCCTAGGTTGGGGTCTCTGTACCCTCTAGGCCACATCTGGGGCCCAGGCCATCCCTTACCTCCATCCTCTCACGGGGCTCAGCCATCCTCTGGCCTCAGCCACTGGGCAGGACCTGAGTCCTGGCTGTCCTCTCCCCCACCCTCAACCCTTACCTCTGACCTTGGTCTTAACGTGGGAAAACCTCTCCCTCCTACTTGAGCCCACCCTACCTAGGAGACACAGGGCACACATCCCAGCCTCTGGAATTCTCGTCTTCAAACCTAGAGAAGCAGGGATTAAGCAAAACACTGGATGCTACAAAGATTTTAAGGGTCTTCATTTTTTTTAAGTGTCAGACTAGAGGCTGTTGATTTCTTTGATATCAGAACATCCATCATTTTTAACTGAGGGTGAAGACCTAAAGTAGGCCATGGGTATTCTGTACTGTGTCACCTGATCTTCCTTTATGTTTTGTAACACTTGGTTGGGATTTTCTGCATATAAAGTTAGCCTTTATCACAGGGCATCGGGGTTGCACGTGGATAGTATTCCTTTTTTTTTTTTAAGTCGCTTTTGTGAGACCAAGGACCAGGCTGGGAATAGAGGAAGGCAAAAATGCAAGAAGGACAGATGGGTCAATACTCAGCAAATCTGCTATGTGCACAATATATACGGCAGAGAAACAGAGGGGCTCCCGGAGAGAGAGCCTAGGCTCCGACGGCTTCCTGGATGAGGTGGCATCTCAGCTGTGGAAACACGTGGGCAAAGGTGCTGCCAATGCAAAGTCCAGCAGCATCCTGTTGCCAGAGCCCCCCACCGCCTCACTGGGGCCACCTAGATCTCCATCTCCTACGAGTCCCAGCTCTGCCCCGGTCCCTCCCCCTCCCTGTGGCTGAGGCTCTCAGGATGGAGAGAAGTCATCCCTGCTCCATTTCCTTCCAGATTCAAGTATGTCCTGGTCAATATGTCCACAGGCTTGGTACAGGACCAGACCCTGTGGTCGGACCCCATCCGCACCAACCGACGTAAGTGGTGGAAGTGAGCTGGGAGTGGTCCTCAAGGGAACCCAGGGAAGCACACTCATGCTGTCACTTGGAAAAGTCTCCCCAGATACAGGCAGGTTATTGGGTTATGAGGAAAATGCATCTTAAAATAGTTTAACCCAAGACTGCATCCTCCCTCCCTCCCTCGAGGACCAGGTGTCATGACAGAGGAAGGTGGAGGATTTGCAGGTGTTTGGGCTGGCCGGCTGGATGGGTGTAACTGAAGACAGAGTCAGCCGGCATTTCCAGCCCGGATGGTGCATTTGCCTCCAAAGGGCTCAGCGTTTATCCTGCATTTAGACCCTAACGAGCCCCTTGTTGAGCCCTCACGAGGACAGCATCATTATTCTGTGAGGCGGTTCCAGAGGAATCTTAGCCACAGGGGCATGAGCCCTGGAGGCAGGAGGAGTGCCATTCTCCTATGGTTTTTCTGAAATGGGGGGCCTTGCAGGCCCAGGCATCTGCCAGTGGTCCTGCCCTGTCCCCCTCAAGCCTCCATCTGAGTTCTCAACACAGATCCCAGGTTTATACACACCTAATCATGTCTGCTGAACCTTAGGGGCGGCAGAAGAGATTTCCTACGGTAATTTTGACGACCTGTGACCCTAACTTTAGAACTCCCTGGGAATTCCCTGACAGTCCAGACTCTGCACTTTCACTTCAGCTGTCCTGGGTTCGGTCCCTGGTCGGGGGGCTAAGATCCCACAAGCTGCAGGGCACAGCCAAAAAAAACAATTCCCCTGCCACCCATGGTCATCTTATGGGCCAGTTAGGGCTCTGTGAGGTTGCCTGAGGTCACGTGGCTAGTGATGGTGGAGCTGGGCAGGCATGCATGTGGCTGGGGGCTCCTTCCTACCCTCTGCTCACCCCTCCAATGGCATGCCCATGCCTTGTGGTCCCACTGAAACAGCACTGCCCTAGGACCGAGAGTCCCAAGTTCAAGCCCAGCATCTGAGCCTCACTGCTGGGTGGGACCTCAGTTTTCCCATCCGAAAAGTGGGAAGAAGAATCCTTGCTCTGCTTCTCCAGCAGGGTTCCTTCGGGTAATCCAGATAAAAACGCCAGGCCCAGCTCTCTTGGGGCAGGGAGACAGACCTACAGGCTTGAGGCTGGAGTCTGAGTGCCCTTGAACAGGAACTCAATCTCCCTGAGCTGCAGGGAGCAATCTGCAGAACGGGGGTCTCACGGGATTTACAGGAGACACTGGATGGAAAGTGGCCACAGCTCACAGTGGGACCTATAAATGGTTTGTCCACTTAGTTCCAAAAGGGTGACACTGGCCAGAGCAGAGGGAGGGCACAGTCCCCTGACTCCGTTAGCCTGGGGACCTTTGCTCCGCCTTTATTTTGTTTATAATCTGTATCCCATCCGTCTCGGAAGACTTGAGTCAGTTCATAATTTAAAATTATGCAAAAAGACAGTTAAAAGAGGGTGAGAGGGCTTTCCTGGTGGCGCAGTGGTTGAGAGTCCGCCTGCCGGTGCAGGGGGCACGGGTTCGTGCCCCGGTCCGGGAAGATCCCACATGCCGCGGAGCGGCTGGGCCCGTGAGCCATGGCCGCTGAGCCTGCGCGTCCGGAGCCTGTGCTCCGCAACGGGAGAGGCCACAACAGTGAGAGGCCCGTGTACCGCAAAAAAAAAAAAGAAAGAGGGTGAGAGCAGACACGCAAGAGAAAGTTGGGGAGTGGGATGTGGTAGCAAGTCAGATAATTTCACCTGAAACCCAGGGAGAGGCACTGACCTGGGTCCTCGCTTCATCCCTGAGATTTTAGGCTTCCAGGGCAGGGGTCCCCTGTGCGTCCCTGGGAGGAGGCTGGGGGGTGCAGCGTCTGGAGAGTAAGCAGCCTGCATCCCACAGTCGCTCCGTACTCGGCGATCGACACGTGGCCGGGCCGGCGGAGCGGGGGCATGATTGTCATCGCGTCCATCCTGGGCTCCCTGCCCTTCTTCTTGCTTATTGGCTTTGCTGGTGCCATTGTCCTCAGCCTCGTGTGAGTACCCGCCAGCTGGGGGGAGGCGCGGACAGGGCTTGGGGACACACTCCACCAGGAGGGTCTTCTGAGGTGGGGAGAGCCCGGGAGCAAGAGAGCTGCCTTCCACCCTGGGTGCGGTGGGGTCTAGTGAGAGGGGAGCAGGGTCCTGAGGTGTCCAAGGTCAAGTCTTCAGCTGGGTAGGGGGTTGCTGAGCACTGGGGCTTCGTGGGCAGATCCTAGCTCTGACACAGCTGTGCGTCTTGGGCAAGTATCTTATCCTTCTACGCCTTAGTTTCCTCTTCTGGAAAATGGAGATTCTAATCAATATTATCTGCCCCATGGAGTTTCGAGGGTTAAGTAAAATATTCCCTATAGAGTCCTCAGGGCAGTACCCAGGTACTAAATGGGTATTAGCTTCTGTTGTCATTATAATTCACTCACTTGCAGTACAGATGGGGAAACTGAGGCCTGAGGGGGGAAGGGTGGCCCAGGGTCACACCACCAGGTAAAACAGAGCTGGACCAGAGCTCCTGAGTCTCCTGACGCCACTACCAACTTTGATGTGCATCTATTTAGATCAGGACTGGAGGTGTCCCATGGGGTGTCTGGAGCAGCTAATGGGGCTGCCTGGTGGGAAGACAGGAATCCACTACTCCTGGGAGGATGGAGCAGGGGGTGAATCAAGGCAGCCGCAGGTGCAGGTGCCATGAGAATCCAGAAGAGGGCAGGGCAGATCCTACCTGGAGCATCAGGGTGGACTTCCTGGAGGAAGGAACAGCAGGCACAAATTTTTATCAGGACTGGGATGAATTGAAAACTCACAGGCAGTGTGCATCTCAGCAAGAGAGGCAGGAGACCCAGGCGGCTTTAAAGATGGGGGGCGGGAGGGGGGGTTGCCTGTCCCAGCGCGGGTGGAGAGAGTGGATGGAAAAGCTCCTTGGAGTAGGTGAAATTACGTGGAAAGGTAGAGATTAGTCAGGCAGGAAAAGACGTGGGGTGGGTGAAGGATGGAGTAGGGAGCGGGCAGTGAACTTAGAAATCAGATTGCCCTCTGACATTTAAGTTAAAAACACAGATAATAGATGAGATTAGCCACCAAGAGACTGATCTGTCTGGCCAGACCTGGGAGCAGTCGGGATGTGGTGATGTCCTTCCCTCCCTTTGGGCAGCACCAAGGTCCTGTTATCTGACTTTAGCCTGCCTCTTCCATTCGTCCCTCCTACCATCCCCACCCCAGCTCCAGCTGCACACAACTTCCCACTCTTTCCCCAGACACTCCCTAGCCCTTCCTATCAAATGCCTGGAATACCTTTCTGTGCCTCCACTCTCCTCCTTTAAGGCCAGATTAACTGCCCCCTCCTCCAGGAAGCCCTCCAGTGGACTCGTCCACTCTGTCTGGTCATTGTGTGCTGTGGTCTGTCTCCCCATACAATCTTAGCTCTTTGGGGACATTTGTCCAGCTCACGGTAAGACCTGTAAATTGTTCACACAATTCCAAAAGAGTGATACTTTTCTTATCCCAGGGCCTGGCACACAGTAAGTGCTCTGGAAAGATTGGTCTATTGAATGAAGGCCTAAGGTGACCTCTGTGAAAGCAATGTCTAAGTAGAAAGGTCCCTGAGCAGCTGAGGGGTTGGGGTTTGCTCTGCGCCCCTAACCCCGGCACTGTTCATCTCCTCCGTCAGGTTCATGGGCAGTGCTGACAGGGAAACAGCCCACGACTCCCAGATCACGCAGGAGGCCGTCCCCAAGTCCCTGGGGACCTCGGAGCCCTCGTACACGTCTGTGAACCGGGGGCCACCCCTGGACAGGGCCGAGGTGTATGCCAGCAAGCTCCAGGACTGAGCCCGGATGCCGCTTCTGGGCGGCCACAGTCTCCCCAAGGGGCTTGCTCAGGGGTCTGCAGGGGGCCATGTTCACACCCTGACCCCAACCAAGGCGAACACAGGGCCTGTTGGTCCAACTGCAGGAAAGCAGTTAATAAAATCTTCCCAAGATTTTGAGTTCAATAAAGACTTACAGAATGAATGAGTGAGATGCTGAATGAATGAATGAGTCGTCATTTTGAGGGTTTGCATTGTTTCTCTGGAGGGTGGGGGCAGGGGGCTAATTTTCAGTCAAAGCGAAGGTGGAGAGGGTAAGGAAATCAGGGCTGTTAGGGCACCAGGGTTGTCTGAGTCTCAGGCTCCTCCGGAAGATGGGAAATCAGCACCTCCCCTGAGGGCTTCGCGTGAGCTTTAGGGATTATTAGATGCCGTTTTGGGGTTTGCTGGCTGTGAGGTACCAGAAGCTGATCTGGGCCCAGGGTACGGCTCTGCTGGCAGCTCGTCCTGTCCCCCCCACCAACCCTGTATTCAGCTCTTTCTCTTTGGGGCTCAGTTTCCTCATCTGTAAAATGGGCTGATGTAAACAGTTAATTTCAGGGCCATGCACTTCTGGGTCCCTTCATAGCTTTCTCTGAGGACCCCACCACAGGCAGGCAAAAGAGGCTGCAGGACACAGGGGAGGGGCACCAAGTCCTCCTGTGGGACAGACGGGCTCTCCCAGTCCTGGGTCTGTGAGTCTCCGCTCAGATAACTCAATTCTGTCTTCTGAGCCAGGTAGCAAGACTGCTTTCCTTTCTGGGATGTGCAAAACAAGTCAGTCCCACTTCCCATCACTGAAAGACGAGGTTTGTCAGGGTAATTCCCCAGCGGTCCGGTGGTTAAGACTCCGTGCGTCCAGTGCAGGTTTGATCCCTGGCTGGGGAACTAAGATCCCACATGCCAAGCGGTGTGACCAAAAAAAAAAGAAGAGGTTTGTCAGAGCAGGGTTGCTTAAAGAAAGGACGCTACCTGACAGCTGTGAAGAGCCCCAGCAGGCTGATGGGGTGCTCTCCGGGCACCAGATCACGGATGCTGAGACATGTCCAGATGCACCAGAGGGGGCCATAGCTGACAAGGCAGGAGGCCTTTGACCCCTTTGGAATGGCATTCAGGCCCCTTCTGTGCAGCACAGGGGAGAGGAGGATACACCTTCATCTTTGGGCAGCATGGGGTTGGGGGGTGAGCTTGGATTCGAAGGCAAAAGCCAAGCTGTGGCCAGCTTCCAGCCAGTTCTATCCAGTCTGCAGAATAACCCAAGCTGCTGGGCGGGGGTGGGTGGGAGAGGCTGGGCTTGGCTCATGGATTCTGGGCTGGACTCAAGCTTCCCAGAAACTTCTAATTATAAATACCCACAGAAGCAATTTTTCTAGCTCACTTCTCAGATTCTGAAGGATCCTCTCCTCCCATGACTGAGCTGGCAGGGCCTTCAGAGCTGAGCTTTCCACCTCCACACCGATGCTGCTTCACCTTCCCTCCCATCTCAATCATGGTTCATCAATGAGCTGATCACTGTAGACATGCTGTGTGACTTGGGGCAAGGAAGTACCCTCTCTGGGCTCCTCTGACCTCATCTGTGCAAAGAGAGTCAGAATGTTTGTGAAGGTTGCTCCAAAACAGGTGATTTTTTCTGAGGTGATGTCAATCACGAGGTGATGTCATTCAGTTAAATCCAACCAAGCCCTGAGCTCCAGGCTTGGGAAAACTCAGAGCCACCCATCCGGTCAGAGTAGAAATGCACAGAGGAATTGTCAAAGCAGAGCCCTGGACAGAGCATGGTCTGTCCTTTGACACACAGGTCAGTCCAGAAATGCTAGAAATGCTGTAAGAATCAGAGGTAGGATTCCCCTCCCCACCCAACCAGGGCTGGCATAGCCAGGAGGGCTTCCTGGAGAAGAAGGTGATTTTCTCAACTTTTCTCAACATATAACCTTTCGAGATTTTTTTTTTTTTTCTGTCAGCGTAATTCCCTTGGGGCCCATCCAAGTTGTTGCAGGTATCAACAGTGCATTCCTTTTTATTGCTGAGTAAGTGTCCCGTGATGTAAATGGACCACAGTTTGTGTATCTGTTCTCCCACTGAAGGACATTTGAGCTGTTTTCAGTTTTTAGCTGTTATGAATACAGCTGCTATGAACATTTATGTAAAGTTTTTACATGAACATAATTTTAATTTTTCTGGGGTGAATACCTGAGTGCTATTGCTGGGTTGCATGGGAAGTGCATGTTTCCTTTTTTTTTTTTTAATTTATTTTTGGCTGTGTTGGGTCTTTGTTGCTGCACGCAGGCTTTCTCTAGTTGCAGTGAGCGGGGGCTACTCTTCGTTGCGGTGCTCAGGCTTCTCATTGTGGTGGCTTCTCTTGTTGCAGAGCACGGGCTCTAGGTGCGCGGGCTTCAGTAGTGGTGGCTCGTGGGCTCTAGAGTGCGGGCTCAGTAGCTGTGGTGCACGGGCTTAGTTGCTCCTCCGCACGTGGGATCTTCCTGGACCAGGGCTCGAACCCGTGTCCCCTGCATTGGCAGGCAGATTCTTAACCACTGCGCCACCAGGGAAGTACAGCACTATTTTTTATTTTAGCCATTCTGATAGGTGTGCAGTAGTTGTATGCCTTCACAGTCCCACACACAGTGTGAGAGTTCCAGTTCCTCCACGTCTCCTGCAACACTTGGTACGGTCAGGCTTTTAAATGCTGGCCATTCTGGTGGTGTGTAGTGGTTTTGATTTGCATTTCCCCATAATAATGTTGAACACCTTTTCAGGTCCTTATTTGCCATTCATATATTTTCCTTGATGAAACGTGTTCAAAGCTTTTGCTCAGTTTTTAAAAACTGGGTTGTTCGTTTATTATTGAGTCATGCGTTCTTAGTATATTTTAGATTGGGTCCTTAGTCAGATACGTGTTTTGCAAATTACTCCCAGGCTGTGTTTTGCCCTTTTATTTTCATAGTGGTGTCTGTCCCTGACCCAACTTCCCTTTTCTTTATAGCCTCCCCACGCCCTGACACGTGTTTTTTTTTTTTTATAAATTTTAATAATGGTTATGTTTTTTAAAATTAATTAATTAATTTATTTTTGGCTGCATTAACTCTTCATTGCTGTGTGCGGGCTTTCTCTAGTTGTGGCGAGCGGGAGCTGCTTTTCCTTGCAGTGCGTGGGCTGCTCATTGCAGTGGCTTCTCTTGCTGCAGAGCATGGGCCTAGGCATGTGACATGTGTTTACTGCTCATTTCCCTTCTACACCGTCAGCTCCATGAGGGCAGGGGCTATTTTCCTGCTGTGTCCTCAGCTCCTAGGAGGTATTCATGCTGATCCCCCAGCCTTATCATGGCTGCTGGGGAGCAGGGGCCTGGATTGGGGAGCCGAGACCTCAGAGTGGCTTGTTGCAAACTTCCAGGCCAGGGGTGAGGAGGCCTGAGCTGGGGCCTGGGTGGGGGCAGACGGAACAGCAGAGAAGGAGGGCCAGAGAGGCTTCTCCAAGCTTCCCTCCTCCCTTCTCCTGCCAGCAAAGCCGTCCTGCTAGCTACACATGCCCCACCGGCTGCCCAGCACTGGCATCACAGTCCTACCTGCCAGCCTGCCCAGACATAGGTGCAGCACCAGGAGTTTCTACAGGAAATTGATGTGGGGGAAGGTAGGGGAATTCCCTGGCGGTCCAGTGGTTAGAACTCCGTGCTTTTGCTGCCGGGAACTAAAATCCCACAAGCCATACGGGGCGTAGTGTGTGTAGGGTGTGGTCCAGAGGTATGCACACCTCAGGCCTTTACAGCCGTGCAGGGCATCTTTGTGTTATGATGTGGGTCTTTCTGTGGCAACGGAACAACAACTTCCTTTCTAGGATGGAAGGATTGTCGGCTCATCCCTGATGTCTTTTCCCTCTTCCGGGGCCCCGCCTGTGACTCTGTCCCTTTTCTCCATTCTGCCAACACCATGCCCTTTCTGTAGCCAGGGATGTCCTGCAGCGGTTCCCAGCAGTTGCCTACCCTCCAGCTTGGCCTGGTTACTGTAAGTCTTCAGTGTCTGTTTTTCAGTCTGTTAAAGGGGAATAATAATACCTACCGCGTAGGACGACTGATGGTGCGGTAAGATGCATATGGAGAGCTTAGCACGTGGCACGTGGTAGGTGTTCAATAAACAGTAGTGTAAACACGCACACAAAAGCATGTCCACGAGAGCAACTTCTGCACAGAAGTGAGTGGGGTCTGTCCAGGGAACCGAGCCTTGTGGGTTCAAGCATACACATATTCACTCCTGGGTTCAGTACCCGCTGAATGAGACGTGCTCACACCCATGGGGTGGAGGCTGGGATGCGGACTCCTACACCCTGCAGTGCCCACACCATGTGACATACATCCGCACCCCAGCACCATGTCGGCTCTGTGTCTACCTGCCCCGCCACTGCCTTATCTGCTCTGAGAGTGTGCAACGCGGCCAGGTGGCAGTGCCTCCCAGTAATTTTCCACAGCTTGAGAGAAGCTGTGTCTCTCTTGGATATGGGGGAGGGGAGGGGAAGGCATTGTTTCCAAGGTGTCCCTTCTGCTGGCTTTGTCCTTGTAAGGCTGCCTGGCTGAGCTTTTGGGTGGAGGGGCTGAGACTTCCAGCCTGCACCGCGCCTGGAGCTGAAATGATTACTCTAGCTCCAACGTCCTGGCACACCCTGCCCGGCGCCCCGCTGTGCCTTGGGTCTGACCTCTGACAGCACCGAGCCCATAGGGTTCTATTTATCAAGGTCCATGCTGGGGCCTGGGGGCCTTGAGGGCAGGGGCTGTCTCCTACAGATCCAGGTGTAAGCAGATAGGTTAGGGGGTCCCCAGAGAAAAAGAACCAGGCATGGCTTTTTTTTTTTTTTTTTTTGCGGTACGCGGGCCTCTCACTGTTGCGGCCTCTCCCGTTGCGGAGCACAGGCTCCGGACGCGCAGGCTCAGCGGCCACGGCTCATGGGCCCAGCCGCTCCGTGGCATGTGGGATCTTCCGGGGCACGAACCCGTGTCCCCTGCATCGGCAGGCGGACTCTCAACCACTGCGCCACCAGGGAAGCCCTAGTTGTGTCGTTTGACTCCACGTTCACCAAGAGGTGAACCCGGTTTTCGGGTAACACAGGTGCCCAGCACCCAGCACAGGTGCTCAGGAAGTGAATTGCACTGTGTTCCGACCCTGGGTACAGGGCATTAGGAGCTGCAGGCAGTGGTGGTTAAATGTGCCTCAGCTTCCCCATCTGGAATAATAACGATGGCGACTTCCTCACCTTGTTCCAAGAACTAAAGGAACACAGGTAAGTGCCTGGTACCACATAGGAAGCCCACCTCTGCTCCTCCTTCACTCCTGACTCACTGGCCCCCACGGTGTTCGGGGCTCTGGGGCCCCAAAAGTTCACAGGCTTTTGAAACTTACCAGCACGACTTCCCTCACGAATGGGAGGCTCCCTGTGGGCTGGGGGTGGGGTGGGGTTTGTTAGCCAACTTTAAAACCCGCGGGGGGTGGGGGTGGGGGGATGGGGGGGTGCTGAGGAGAGAGGAAATAGCCATTAACTCTGGCTTGCTTGGGCAAG
Source organism: Grampus griseus (assembly GCF_964374135.1). NCBI lineage: Eukaryota > Metazoa > Chordata > Mammalia > Artiodactyla > Delphinidae > Grampus > Grampus griseus. The sequence goes on from NC_139005.1 coordinate 98,453,005, forward strand.
GCAGGGCAGGGAGGGCGGACTCAGGAAGGACGGGAAGGCTGGCTAGAGGAAGTGGCTTTTGATCCGGTTAGGTTTTCTTCAGGGAAGGGAAGGGCTTCCAGGGGCAGACAATGGGAGGAGGGGGCCACCAGAATAATAAGATCACTAGGGGACACTAAACCAGCTGCGTAACGCTGTGCCGAGCCCATCTATGCGCGATCTCATTTGGTTCTCTCAACCACCCCAGGAGGCGCGCACTAGCGTCACAGGTTTTACAGACGCGGAACCTGGGACACGGACGGGCGTGTGGTCACTGGGACTCACGGGATCCGAGCCCAAGCTGGTCCCATTCTCAGCTTCCGGGTGAGAGTATTTCTTGATGAGGGAAGAGCACGGGTGGACACTCACTCATTCACATTTGGGCACCGATCGTGTGCCCAGCCCCCTTTTAGCTTCTGGGTACCCAGGGATGGACACGGCGGACAAAGTCCCGGCTTTCCCGGGCAGCTGGGGAGAGACAACAAGTATACGTAATTTCTGGTAGAATTCTGAAAGAAAAGAACGCGGGGCTGGGGGAGGGGACTGGCGATTTTAGGTCCGCAGGGTCTTTGGCAAGCAGGGCGTGTTTGGAGACCCGACATTGGCCCGGGTCTGGACCCAACTCGGGTTGGAGAATAGAAGCTGTGCATGAGTGTGATGCAGGGCCTGGCTGCAGAGAGGCGCCTCCGATTGCACTTAATGGTCTCTATATCCCCGCAAAGTGCGCCCGCGCCCATTTTGCAGATGAGGAAGCTGAGAACGCGCGGTGAGCAGCTGCAGGCGGAGCGCGGACGAAGGCTCGGCCCAGAGAGAGCCCTCCGCGCACTCAACCGCGCCTGCGCCGGAGATGGGGCGGGGCCTCCGCGGAGGGCGGGGCCGGCGGCTAGGGAGCCGTTGGTTTTGGGGCGGAACCCTCGCGCGGCGGGGGCGGGCGCACGGGGCAAGGTTTTGCCGAAACGCCGCGGCCGGCCTCCGTGGGAGTCGCGGCTGGGGGCTGCGCGTCATCTGCTCCGGCTCCGGCTCCGGGTGCGCGCGCCGTCCCCCCACCCGCAGACTGACTTCCGCCCGGCCTCGCCCAGCGCGAGGGGTGCGCGGCCTCCCGGAGCCCCCGGAGACTTGGACCGCTGAGCGGGAGGAGGCGGCGGGAGCGCGAGCTCCGACCAGCGTCTCGGCGGCGCCGCGGGTGAGCTGGCTGGTTGGGGAGGCCCGGGGGTGCCGGATGGAGAGCCCCTCAAGACCCCCGGCCTCTCTCGGGATCCACAGCCGCCTCAAGGACCCCAGAAGCTCGGTTCCCAAGACCCCCGTCTCACCCGCCCTCGGGAGCCCCAGCCCCCAGGACCCCTCGGGATCCGCCCCGGCCCCCGAGACCCTGTCGGAGTCCCCGGCCACCTCTGGCACCTACACCTTCAGGACTCTCGAGCCCCCAGACCCTTCAGGATTTCCCCTAAACCCCGAGACCACCTGAGGCCCTCCCGCCGTATCAGGGCCCCGGGACCCCTTAGGATCCTCGGTTCCAGAAACCCCCCAAGATTCCCTCAGGACCCCCGAGACCGTCCCTGACGTTCCCATCCCCGGGTTCCCTGAGGCCTCCCGCGCCATCTCTCCCTAGCTCCTCCCCCGGCTCCCTGGGCCGCCGTCCCCACCCTCGGCGTCTGCCCTGCCCTCTGCCACCGGCCCCGAGGTTCAGTTGCCGTTTGCCTCCCTCTCCTTGCTGGTCTCGAGGCTGGGTTTCTCAAACCTGAGGTCCGTGGACCAATGCGGTGTCCGTGAAAGTGCTCCTGGGGGCTCGTGAATTCTTGATAATATAAAAGAAGTAGAGTCACCTGATGACCCTTTGTAACCAGGTAGGGGGTGTGATCTCAGCGCAGGCCGTGGCGTCGTGTTTACTGTTGCATTGAGGCCAGAGCAGGACTGGGTTTAATTTTCATGCTCTGCGGTGAGACTCATGGCTCCACAGAAGCGCCTAGAAAACAGATCCGATGTGGTGCAGGGTGGCCCAGCTAAGTAGGTGAGAGCCTTGGGGCGGATCAGGACGCTTTGAGCTTGTCTCCTAATTTTGTCATTCATGGAGCTAACTTTTTTTTTTTTTCTTTAAATGGCTGTGGTGGGAGAGAATTGTTTGGAGGAAGCAAGACCACATGAGAGGTGGAGGTGACCTCGACCCCGGGTGGTGGCAGTGAGGACCGTGGCTTCTTCAAGCACGGCTAAGCTTCTTAAAGTCTAGACCCAAAAGACTAAGTTTACAGGAATTGGCACTGGAGCCAGAGATGACACAGTCCCTGCTCTCAGGGCCACAATGGAGGGGGATAGTTAAGCACCTAGGTAGTTTTTATATGGCCTTGAACTTAGCTGGGGTGAGGGTCAGATTCTCAGGAAGGGGTGTTATGGAGAGCTTCTTGGAGGGGAGGAAAAGTGACAGGTAATAGGTGAGCTGATTCTTGAAGGTTGAAATAAAGAAGTTTGCCAGGGGCTTCCCTGGTGGCGCAGTGGCTGAGAGTCCGCCTGCCGATGCAGGGGACGCGGGTTCGTGCCCCGGTCCGGGAGGATCCCACATGCCGTGGAGCGGCTGGGCCCGTGAGCCATGGCCGCTGAGCCTGCGCGTCCGGAGCCTGTGCTCCGCAACAGGAGAGGCCACGACAGTGAGAGGCCTGCCTACCGCAAAAAAAAAAAAAAAAAAAAAAGTTTTCCAGGGTCACTCCAGGCAAAGGGACAGTATGTGAAAAGGTAGAGAGGCAGCCACAAAGCACATGAGATTTTGGAAACCAAGAAGTGGGCTGGAGCATAGATTCATCCTGGGGGCGTGGCTGGAGATGCAATACCTCCTTAATGAGCAAGGTCCTCAGGGGCCATTAGAGGGAATCCTAAGTGGGAAGAATCCAGCTTTGTTCCCTGAGGCCCACCGTGCCCTTGGCCCTTTCTTGAATTACTGCTTCTCCCATCCCCCTGCGTGAGTGATGGTCCAGCTCCAAGCTGAAGAAAGGGGGGCGTTGTCAGTGGAGAGGAGTGAGGGAGGTGTTCTGGATAGAGGAGACCAGAATGGGGGAAACTGGGAAGCCTGGCAGAGGGCGGGGTTTCAGGCGTGGAGTGGCAAGAACGGACTGGGCCAGGGTAGTCAGGACCAAAGCAAGAGGAGCTCCTGAAGCCTGGTGGAGGATTTGGTACTTGAAGGGAGTGGGGGGCCATCGAGGGGTTTGAGGAGGGGAGTGAAGGGGGATTTTGTGATTTTGAACAATTGCTGGGTCTGATGTGGGAGAATTGTTTGGAGGAAGCAAGACCACAGGAGAGGTGGAGGTGACCTGGACCAGGTGGTACCAGCGAGGACCTCAAGCACGGCTAAGCTTCTTAAAGTCTAGGCCCCAAAGACCTTTCGAGCTCTTTCTTGTCTCAGCCCACCGTTTTCTGCCTGGGGACTGATGCTGGGAACTTGTTAGTCCTTTTAGGGGAGGTTTTGGTCTTTTGCCCATAGGTCACCTAGGGCTTCATCAGGGTGACTGTGTGTCAGAGTGAGCCCAGCATCCACCCCGGAGGGGCACATGTGGCACAGTGGGCAGGGAGAGGAGAGGCTGGGGCTCAGAAGTGGAACCAGATCATGGAGTGTTTGGAAGCTGGGCTTGGGGGTCCTGAAGGAACTGGAAAGCCCTTGAAGGAGAGACGAGTTCAGATGTGTTGTGTCAGAAACGTCACTTTGGAGACAGGGTGGGACCAGAGGGGCTGAAACCGGAAGCAGGGTGGCTGTCAGTCCAGACAAGTTGTGAGGACTGCAAGGCATGGCGGAGGGTATGGATTAGAGATCGATCGAGAATAAATCCACAGGACTTTTGTTTGCTGAGGTCTGGACTTGGGTGAGGGGCAGGGAGACTCGCCAGGCACGATGACGCTGTACAGTAGAACTTTCTGTGATGATGAAAACGCCCTGGATCTGTGCTGTCCAGTTCACTCGGCACGTGTGGCTGTCAAGCATTTAAAACGTGACTAGTGTGACCGAGGAACTGAGTTTTAAATTTTATTTAATTTCAATTGATTAAATCCAGGAAAGATACCCATCGCGTGCACTTGGTGTAGTGGGGATCGCACTGTTGTGGGCTCTGCTGTTTTAAGTGTTACCCCTTTTAGTGTTTGCAGCAACCCTGAGGTGTAAGATATTATTCCTTTTTTACAGATGAAGGAAACACAGCTCAGAGAGACGGAATAACTCGACCCCATATTAAGTAGTACAGCTGATACTCGGTTAACTTCTAAGCCTGGACTCTTTCTGCTGGATCCTACTTCCTCCCTCAAAGAGCCTCAAGGTCTCTTTCCCAGGAGACTGAAGTCCTCTCCAGTGGTGGCTTTGTTTCCCAGCTGAGCCCTCCTTATCTGTTCCTTATCTTATATTTGCTTGCTAAAGTTAACCGGACAGCTGTGTGGTGAGCTGCCAGCCCGGAGCAAACAGAAAGTTCTTCTGAGCTAGTTGTTTGCCCGAGGCTTCTTGCTGCCTCTAGTATCTTCTAATGCTGGCTGTTTCTCTTAGCATTTCTGGAAAATGAATGGAGCGAGGAAGCAGGTGAACCTGCAGATCAGCCAGACTGTGTGGCTTGGTATTTATAAAGATATGGTCGTAAAAAGAGGTACAAATGGGTACCTTACATGAAGTTTTGGGGTCACAGTGGACCAGCTGGTGCCCGGGATAGTGGCAAGATTATGGGACATAAGCCAGGAATGAGTTTATAGCTTGTCCCCGGACTCCCTAGGGGACCTTGACCAAGTCACTGCCTCTCAGTCTCAATTTTCACATCTGTTATTTAGAGTATTTGACATCGCGGAACCTTTAAGATCCCTCCAGCTCTAAAATTCTATAATTTTAGATTTCACTGGACGTTTACTTTCTAGAACATCTCTTATTCCTCTTGGGATGGATAAATGCTGGTGCTTCAGCATTTGGCCTCTGCATTGATACATTTTAATAAGCCATTATTGGCTTATTGTTAAGTAACGTGTCTATTTGAGCTGTGCAGCATGTCACATCTGATGAACAGGCTGTTAAGCAGTGACCACTTCAGATGTTGGCAGTGTTCCTGGTAAAATGTCAGGTATGTTTGCTTGCCCTCCTGAGCTGCACTGATGATTGGAGAAAACCTTCAAGGCTCCATTTAGCATGGTGGCTGGCCTCTTAAAAGGGTTTAATGTCAGCGTTGGCCAGGTGAGAGGTAATAAGAGCCACGTCACAGGGTTGTTGAGAGCTTTACGTGAGAATGCACGTAAGGTGCTTAGTGTTTGCCCTTGAATCTAATAGGGGCGTAGAAAGTGTCAGTAATTAATGTTGCTTTTTGAACTAAACTGTGGCCTTTAAATTTTTTATTAGTGGCGGGTTTTGTTGTTTTCTCAGTTTGAGCTTATGTGCCCAAGCAACTCTGTTTGGAGGCACTGGTTTCAAGAAGCAAATGAGCACATTTTGATCATTACAAAATAAGGACTTTTTTCCCTCTGCAGTTTATTTTGACTGAATGAAAAGTGATTCGTTAAGTAGCATGTTTTCAAATTAAGGTTTTGTATTTCCTGTAACTTGAAGAAAACAATTCATCCTGAAGATCTCTTACTAGTAGTGACTGGGTTAAGTTTTACCAGAATCCAGGTTAAATGAGTATGTCATTGTGGAGAAGTAGTGTTGAGCCGAAAGCTTCCTGTTGCTGAGGGAGAGCAGCTGGCTGCTGAGGTGGTTTATAGTAATAGATAAACATCTTAAGGTTAAGTGCCTTTCAGATATTTGACTCACTCAAAATCTTCACGACAATCAGTGATGTGGATGATGGCATTCCCATTTGACAGATATGGAAACTGAGGTTCAGAGCGATCTCGGGGCTGGGGGATATGGTGGTGTCTCCTGTCTCCAGATTCTGTATTTTCTCCACCAGAGCCCCAGGTGTTGTGGTTTCAGGGCAAGCCTCTCCTTTGCAGTTCTGGAAGCTTAATTATTCAAGGTCCATTTGTACCTTGTTTTCAGCTCAGATGAACCTACTTAGGCTAACCAAACTCGCCAGAAATACCTCTACCAACCAGACCCCAGATGATTCGTTAGTGGTTAGAAGTCTGTCAAATGTACTTGAAAACTTCCTCTTGTTGTCGAATGATTTCTGCTTCTGTGGCCCCCCTCCCAGTTAACACCGGGAACCAGATTGCCGTGAAAAAGGCAGTTGGAGGGACTCAAGTTAGAGAAAAGGGTGAGGAGGAGGATGTTGAGGACCAGGTGTGTCAGTGGCAGTGAGCTGTAGCCCCAGGCACTCCTGCGATACTCGGATGGAGCTGGGAAGAGCTTGCTTCGTGGCGGAGGCCTGCAGACCTGCCTGGGTGTAGTCACAGGGTGACTGGTTTGGCCTCAGTTGAGGACATTCCAGTCCTTAGGAACCACACTGGCTACCGGGGTTCCATTTAATCCTAGTATTAATATTCCAGGCCTCCTGCCTCCTGTGAGTAGCAGATTTGTAAATCATTTCTTAGTGTGGGTTACTTTTGTAACAGTAGCAGAGTGTAATACCAGAGCTAGCTGTGTTGCCAGGCCTGTACATTAATCAAGTCATTTGTAGTCACAGTGACCTGACTTTTTCCACAAATTCTGGGGGCATCTTATTCCATCACTGTGGATTGGGTACAAGTGAGTTAAAAGCGAGCATTTGGAAATTTTCATGAATATTTGCGATGTCCCTGTGTAAGAGGAATATGTTTTGAGTGTGTCTGCTGTAGGCCCTCTTCCTTCATTGTCATCAGGGGCTGTACCACTTGGGAGCGCTCATCTCCATGCTCTTATATACCACTCAAAAGCCACCTGATTATTTACAGAAAGAAGTTAAGTTTTCTTAAGAATATCTTTGAGGATCCCACAGACTGGAAACTTCTAATTCAGGGTTTGTACGTAAGTGAAGGTGTAATTTATAATAGAAAGTGATTCGTTTTAAGTTTTTTATTATGCTACTTGTAATAAAATACTGCTCTTTTTAAAAAAATATTTATTTATTTATTTGGCTGCACTGGGTCTTAGTTTAGGCATGCGGGATCTTTGTTGTGGCATGCGAACTCTTAGTTGCGGAATGCACTCTTAGTTGCGGAATGCATGTGGGATCTAGTTCCCCAACCAGGGATCGAACCCGGGCCCCCTGCATTGGGAGCGCGGAGTCTCACCCACTGGACCACCAGGGAAGTCCCTAAAATACTATTATTGACAAATATTTTCTCCCTCCCCCCTTAAAACTTTATGGACCCTTTTCACGCATTGATCTGTGCTTTTTTTTTTTTTTTTTTGGTCTTGATACTTTTGTCTTTTTTCCCATCCCTCTGCTCTTTCTGGCTGTGTAGAATGGTGATGAGCCCTTCAAAGAACGGCCAGTTCTGTAGATCAGCACCTGGGCCTGGTTCGGCAGGACTCAGGCTGGCCTCGCTGGGGTCGCTCACGCAGTTGTGGTCATCTGGCCGCTTGCCTGGCGTTGAACGGTCCCTCGTAGCCTCGCATGCCTGTCGAGTGGATGGTGCTGGGTTGTCAGCTGGTGTGCTCTCCATTGGTGGCCATCCAGGAGGCTAGACTGGGCTTTAGGAGGCCGAGTTCCAAGAGGACAGGCTCCAGTGTCAACATGCTTATCAAACGCTCGCTTGCTTGTTTGCCGACATCCCATTGGCCAAAGAAGTCACATGACCCAGCCCAGAGCCAGTGAGAGTGGGACTGACTGCACAAGGGCCGGGGGACCAGGAGGCATGATGGAGCGGGTCGGGGAGGTCACTGACAGTCTGGTGCAGTGGAGTTAGGGAGCTGGGGAGCGGGACTTCGTTTTGCTAGCTGTAAGTAACAAGTTTGGTGTTTGTAGTTTATTCTGTTTTGCATTAGACTCAGTTTGGTGAACATTTATTTAGTGCTGGACACTAGGGATTCAAAGGATAAGTAAGGCAGTCTCTGGCTACTCTGAAGTTCATAAAATACTCATGATCTCCGATTTTAAGCAGAAAATATCCTATTCAGACTTTTATTCATGGCTTTAAATAAAAAGGACAGGAGCTGCTGATACAAATCTGTGTTGGGGCCTGATTTTGCTTTCAGAAAATGCTGATAGGTCCTGGAAAAAAAAATGGGTTACCATGGTGACTTGGCTTTGGACCTGCAAAGTGTGGTGACGACACGGTCACCAAGGAAGCCAAAAGGTGCCGTGTCTAAAAGGTCTCTGAAGGCTTTTGTTCCTGTTGTCTGGAACCTGACTGGGTTGGAGGAATGGTGTTAGGGATGTAAGCAGAGCCCCAGAGGCTTGCCCGCCTACGGGAACTTCTAGGATCGGGCACTGAGTGCTTTGGAGGGAGATCTCCTGCTTGGCCCTTGGTTTAAAAACAAGGAGAGAGTTGGGGTACTTTCTAAGTCATTGTGAGATTTGGCTCGGATAATTATGCTGCTGAAAGAACAGGAAATGAGGTAATGTCTTTCAACATGCAGTGTTATAATGAACTGTAAACGTCTAAATATGGGCAGCTGTGCAGTTCATCATTACATCGTTATTGTGTTGAGATTTAATGTAATTGGGTACTTCCTGTGTTGGCTACTTTGATCCTTACAGACCCCCATCGGTATTAAAGCTTAGAGGCTCACCTGCCTATTGAGTCTGGAGCGTGTGCGGTTCTGTGGGAAGTGCTGCAGAGCCAGCGCCGGGCTCTCATCACGCTCGGGAGGCGAGTGAGTGCTGAGCGCTCCAGCCGGCAAACCACCAACCAGGAGCGCAAGCTGTCGCCTGTTATGTACATGCTCAGCGCTTGCAGCGGTAACTTGTTCTTTTGGAAAACTTTGAAATCACTTAATTCTGGAGTTAAGTCCAGCCCACAAAAGTTTAATTTGTTCGTACCTTTTTGCAGATGTGTAAATGCAATGTGTACGTTTTCCATTTGTGTCTACCTTCGTACATATGTGGAGCATCGAAAGCAGCTGAGCAATAACTGAAAGAACTGGAGAGAGATTTTGAAAGTTCTTCACAGTGGTGACAGTTTGGGGCATGTGATTCTTAAGCCATTGGTTGACCAGTGACTATTTAAAAAATATTCTAAAATGTCTTGTAGAGCAGGATGAGGTAAAAGACTCCTTTCCAGGTGGGAAGGAGTAACTATTCTCAAGTGATGTAGATTATGTGGGGGAGCAGGATTGGGGGGCAGTTGGATTAGTCAGCCAGTAAGCATCTTGTATTAACCTTTCACACAGGCTTGAACAGGAAGGACTCTTGAGTTCCGTCATGCGGTGGAAGGTTGAGAAAGGAAGTCTGCGGCCTCCTGAGCTCTGTGACTCCAGAGGTTGAATCCAGAGCATCTTTCCTATGAGAGGTTCTCAAGCTTTCAAAGCTCGGTCAGTTAGCAGGATTTCCTATTTCATAGCTGTTTAAACTGCGGATCGACGAATAGTTAGGTCAGTCATTGACATCTCCTGGCCGGGGCCCAAGGTTGCTTATTCTCGGGATTATATAATATAGTGGAAAACTTCAATATCTATTCCTTTCCTTAGGAAATATCTAGTAGATAAAGACAGAAATGGAACAGTCTGACCTTTGATCACTCAGATAGTAACTCCACAGTGGGAAGGAGTTAGGGCCGGGCACCAGCCTTGGGCAGGGGACGGGCATCAGGGAGCCGCACTTTCCTCGCCTGCAGACTGGTCTCTTAACATTTGGGGGAAGGTCACAGACACCTTTGGGAGTTTGAAGGGCGCTCTGGACCCTTTCCCATGAGCGGGGGTGGGGGGAGATGTGCACGGGCGCCTGCACAGAGTCCTCTGTGCATTTCCAGGGGATGTTCTTAGGCTCCTGTTGAGCTTTAAAATCTACAGATGCGCATAGAGTGATCAAGCCTTGTTTCCTTCCCCTGGAAAATTGTTTTTGGTGACCTAATTCTAATTAAGGGGGAAAAAAAGATTATACATGTGAAAAGGTGGTTTTCAATGAGTGCTGGTTAGGCTGTGCAAAGCAGGCACTTAGGTGTTCGCTGACCACTTTTCTGGAAAGCAGTTTGGCGGTAATGTGCTGAGATACTTTACAGAGTTCATGTTCTGTAACTGAGCAATTCTGCTTGTCAGAAATCTCTCCTAAATAAGTAATTTCAAAATAGACGAAAACTTTGTGCACAGAGATGGTTGTCAGAGTTATGGTAATGCGCTACATTGGGGAGGTAGGTAAAGTAAAGATAGCGTATCAGCAAGATGGAATTTCATGTGTGTTGCTGTTACACTTACATTTAGGAATAGTTTTGAATAACATAAGAGAAATGCTTTTATTAAAATGCATGGAAAAGTAGGATGTGACCTGTGGTCTCAAATGATGCAAACATTTTAAAGGAACAAGTCTAGAGGGACTCTAGAAATGCTAACAGTCATTGCTTGTAGGTAGTAGGATTATGGGTTTTTTAATCTTTTTTTTTCTGTATATTTCCTTCTTTGCAGTAAATGTTAGGTAGAGAATTGGGGGGGGGATGTGATTCTGGAAAAACGATAGAACATGGAGATAGTCTGGCAATAGAGACCTGGCTGATTCGAGAGTCACGTTTTATGTAAGCTAAGAATTGACCTTTTACTTCGGTTATTCCCTTGGACTGGATTTCAGCACGGCCAAGGGGGGCCTGGCGTCTCCTTGGAAGACTTGCTGGGCGTGTCCTGGTCCCTCTCAGTGCACTGCTCGGTGCCCTCGAGAGCTCGGACAGGCCTGGAAACCCGTGTGTGGCTTTACTTTGTCGTGCCGTTGCGTTGTCTTCCTTTCGTGATAAGTCGTTTGTGTTCGTGTCACCTGGAAGCGGTTCCGGAGCAGAGTCATGAAGGGGCAGTGAAAACACCCAGCGCTGAACCGCTGCACCACCTGCGCTCCCTCACACTAGTTTCCCTTCATTTTCCCTCCAGTGTCGGGCTTTGCAGAATCTGGGTCTGAGACTTTGCCTGGCCTGTTAAGTCACAGAATTAGGAATGGGGGCTTAGGAACCATTTTGGGTGTATGTTCTTGTATACTATGCTTTTCAGTTATTCTAATTTAAAGAAAGCTCCAAGACCTTTGATTTTAATTCCACCTCATCTCTCTTCCAGGGTACTATTAAGAGAACGTTCATCTGGGAAGTGGAAGTTGCTTCTGACCGATTGCTTCTGAATCTCTTTAGGATTTACAGATGGATTCCGTGGAAAAGACGACAGACAGAAGTGAACAAAGATCAAGGTAAATGAAGTCAACTGCACGCTCAAACAGGTGTATAGCTTCCATCACAAGTCTCCTTATATGTTATCTGGTACCTGGGAGGGTGAGCGAAGTGAGAACACCAGCTGGGGAGGGCGTCTCCGGGGCCAGGTAACTACCCTCTGCTCCAAAGTAAGGAACGTTCGCAGAGGCAGCTCTCTTTCTGCCCAAGGAGGCGACGGTCGCCTGGCCTCCATACCGAGCAGCAGGTGACCAGAGGGTCACGTCTAAGGCTGGGGGTGCCACGTTTCACAGGAAAGAAACCTCTGACTGGGAGTGGGCGGGTTACACTTCTGTGAAGTGACGCAGGAGAAGGGGGTGCTTGCCGGGGGGTGGGTTGCAGAGGACCAGCATTTTGCCGGGAGTTTTCTCTTCTGTCCCTGTAATCAGGGATCATTTTATCACCATGGTCTGTATTTACAAGCCCTTTGCAGTTCTAAAGGAATTTAAATTGCTGAGATCTCTTGTGCACAAAGACGTATCACTTAAGCGTGTGCTCAACACTATGGGGGACTCGAGATGAATAAGACAGTACTGTCCCAAGTCCCTTAGGAATGAGGATAGAACATGTGAGATTAATACACAAAAAGAAAAAGACACAGGCTCTGTCTTGCGGTTAGTATAACTGGGGGGACGTGGCGTGTGTGTCTGTGTCCAGCACGGGCTGTGTTTGACCCGACGCCTCTCGGATGTTCCCAGACTGCATTGTTTTCTTCTTGGTTGCAGTACTTCCACACTGGCTTTCATTCTTTCCCTCCCTTGTTTTTAAGTAGAAAGTTTTTAAAAAGCCTCATCCGGAAACAGCCCCAGGAGCTGCTTCTGGTCATGGGGACGGGAGTCAGTGCCGCCGCGGCCCCAGGGATCCCCGCCCTGTGCTCGTGGAGGAGCTGCATCGAGGCCATCATCGAGGCCGCGGAGCAGCTCGAGGTGCTGCACCCCGGGGACGTGGCCGAGTTCCGCAGGAAGGTGACCAAGGACGGGGACCTGCTGGTTGTCGCCCATGACCTGATCCGGAAGATGTCCCCTGTAAGTCTTTTCACACGAGTGCGTCAGGTCTCACTGGGGACACCTTGGCTGTGGGCCATGTTGGTGAATGAGTCTAGCGTTTAGCCTTCTCCAAGCCTGCATCGTGTCTGTTTCCCACCGAGTTGGGCTGACAAGCCAGAAATCTTTCAGTTCATCAGAATATCGTCCCTTTAAACAGAGGGGCTGCCGAGCACAGTGTGGGCTCCTGAAACAGTCCTTGTTAAACAGAGCCTGGATAGGGGGCTTGTCTCAGGGAGGTCGCCGTGCTGCTCTGGGGACCAGCCTGGTGATCTCACCCTCGTTTAGCAAAGGGACAGGGCAGACAGGTCTGCATTTGGTCCAGGCAGGCCAGCTGTGTCCCTTCACATGACTGGGGCTTCCCAGACATTGTAAGATGGGAGAAGACGGAGCTTCTTTGTCTGCAGGTGGAAAGGATCTAGCAGAGGAAGAGCGGTTGGTGATACAGGGGACACTCACTGAGTGATACCCTGGAGCCAGTGGGGCGGGTGCAGAAAGGGCTGAGCTCACACTGGTCACAGCCAGGTCGTCATGGACAGGGCGCACATAGGGAGCTGGGCGTGTGGCCGAGGCCCGAGGCAGCCTTCTTTCCCTTAGGTTTGATGAAGAAGTGTAGCCGTCATCTGAGAGTTGGGGTGGGCAGATGTTGAGGGTTAGCCGAGAAGAAAGCCTGAGAGCTAGTACGCAGAACTTCAGCTGCTGCAGAAAGAAACCCAAAAGTACGTGGCTTGACTGCGATTGTGTTTGCATTTCTCACATAAACATCTGGGTAGGCAGCCCCAGCGGAGCACAGGGGCTTGACGGTGTGGGGAACCCGGGCCCCCGTTTATGGCTCTGCCGTCTTCACCGTGCAGCCCACACCTCATGCTCAAGGTTAGCTGCCCCGACTCCTGCCGTAAGTGATGTGTGCCTGCCAGCTAGTGGGAAGGAGACAGAGGAGCCGCGCGTCCTCCCTTACGGGGGCTGCCATGCAAGCCGCTCTGTTTGCATGGCATTGGCCGGAGTTGTACATGTGGCCATACGTGGCTTTAGCAGAGTCTGGGTGGCGAGGCCAGGTGCGGGTGCTGTGTTAATGGGGAGCTAGCACCATGGGGCAGGGTCTTCGTGCTGCTTGCTTTGTAAACGGAGCTCTGCGTTCCTTTGCACAGTGTCTAGGGCGGCTGCTTTCATGCTTCAGGGCAGAGTTGAGTATTGGCAGCAGAGACCGTGTGACCTGCAAAGCCTGAAATAGTTTGCTCCCGGGCCCTTTCTAAAGGAAGTTGCTGAGCCCTGTCAGGAGAGGGAGGGGCAGAGTCGATGGACCCGCGAAGGACCCCTTGGATGAGGCCGTTCGTTCAAGTAGAGGCCAGCCAGGTGGATGCTTGTTTAGTCAAGGAGGTGAATATTTGGAGCATATCTTATTCTCCTCTTTACTTTTGTGTATTTTTGAGAACTTCCATAGAAAAAAGAGTTCAAGTGAGGCAGTCAGAATGGTTGTTTTCCTCGTGTTCAGCGGGTTGGGAACAGGTGCAGAGGAAGTGGAGAGTTGGTTTTCTCAGGGTTGGGGTTTTGCCCAAGGATTCCAGCAAAGCCAGGGAAGGGCGGGGAAGTTGAAAGCGAATTTCAGGAGTAACTGTAGTGTTACATTATGGAATCTAGGCTGCGTGATGGGAGAAGTTAGGCTGGCGGGGGAGGGAGAGACAGTGGGTCAGCGCCGTGAGTCCCAGCGGGGTGAAGTCCCCTGGGAGCCGCGGTGCTAAGAGTTGGGCAGGTGGAAGGAGAGGCTGGCCAGGGCTTCTGGAAAGGGTCCTGCTGCTGGTCATGATAAGGTTTGGGGTGTGGATGGCGGAGATGGGACAGGATCGCTGGAGGAGGGTGATGGAGGAATTTAGATATAGGAAGGATCAGCTGCGTGGATGTGAACCCAGCGTGAGCTGTGACAGCGCAGCTGGAGAGACTCGGCAGCGAGCGGATGCCACCCTCGCACCCGCCCTGGTCCGGAGTGTGCGGTGCCAGGGACGTGGGGAGCTGGTCTTCAGGGCAGAAGGAGGGGAAGGCTCACAGAAGCGCGTGATGGGAACAGCGCGGGGTCTCCAGAGCGGGGAGGGACAGGAGAGTCTCGGAAGAGGGAGCACCGAGCCCTGGGATGAGCGACCACCTGGGAGGACGTGGGGGGGCTCTGGTGGACGCTCCCGAGGCCGATGGCGGTGGTGCCGGGGGCGGGCAGGGGCCGGCAGAGGCGTTTCATGTGAACGCACGGGTCAGGCTCTACCGCCGTCCTGCTGGCCCCGGGGCAAGGTTGGCTGAGGGGCGCTCATGCTGGGAGTGCGTGAAGCATCCTCCTGGCGCCACACCCCATCTCTCTGATCCCCTTCACAGCACAGCTCTTCAGGGGCTGTTGTATCCGCTCACCTCCCCTCGGAACCCAGCCCGGCCGGGCTCCCCTGAAGCCGCCCGCTCTGGTCAAGGCCACCAGTGACCTCTGGTGCTACATCCGGGGGCCCAGTCCCACTCCTGACCCTGCTCGGTCTCTCAGCAGCATGACACGCTGTCTTTCATCCAGTTCCCCAGAGCAGCAAGGCGGAGGAGACCAGTGCCTCTGTGGCTGCCGTGGAGGGGGAGGGAGCCCCGGTCTTCACTGTGGGCTTCAGGGCCCCGCGTGATCTGGTTCCAGGTCAGCTGTCTGGCCTCACCTGTGGCACATGCCATCAGCCCCACCTGTGCTCTGACCTCAGTGCCTGGTGCTGGCTCCTCCCCCGCTTGGACCACCCTCTCCAGAGCTGCCTCCCTCCCTCCGGCGCTCTGCTCGGAGGCCGTCCCGGGACCGCTGGCCCATCTGTGCTCTGCCGCGCGGCAGCGAGCCCCGTTCTCTGCTGGGCTTCCCCGCAGCGTGTATCACTGCTGACGTGTTTGCACGTTACCTGCCTCCCTCCCCCAGGGTTTCAGTAAACTCTACAAGGTCAGCCATTTTCTCTTTTTTAAAAAACGACTGCATCCCTGGTGCCTAGAGTACTGTCGCCTGCCTAGGTGCTCGGTGGTGGCTGAGAGCCGGCGGTTTTGTAACTCCGGGTCCACCTCTCCGTAGCGCACGGGCGACTCCAAGCCCAGCTTCTTCCAGGACTGCCTGCTGGAGGTGTTCGACAACCTGGAGCAGCACATCCAGAGCCCGCTGGTGCTGCAGTCCATCCTCAGCCTGATGGAGAGGGGCACCATGGTGCTGACCACCAACTATGACAACCTGCTGGAGATCTTTGGGCAACAGCACAACAAGCCCATGGTGTCTCTGGATCTGAAGGACAAGACCAAGGTGCGGGCCGGCCGCCGGGCGGGAGGCGGGAGTAGAGGCGGAGGCGCAGGCATGTTTGCACTGCTGCTGTGGTGTGGCACGGGCTGTCACCTCCCAGCAGAGGGCCCCATAGGAAGGGTGCTGTCAGCTCGCGGAGGCTCCTCTCCCCGCTGGAACGAGACATGAAGGGCCTGGGACAGGGCGCTGCCGCCAGCTCCTCAGGACCCCTCGTCTGCCTGCCCCGGTTTCCGGTCTGCTTGCGTCCTGCACACCCGCAAGGGCTCTGTCATTGTAGGAGATGTGGGTGGTAAAGGCTGTGGTTCAGGAAAGCAAGATCACCTGCAGTCCTGTCGCTGTGAATTTTGGTTAATTTTGTTTATTTATTAATTTATTTTGTTTATTTATTAATGAACACACCGGGCTGCAGCACACGCCAAGCTTTTGTGCTGACATTTTCCCCTTAACATTATACTGTGAGCATTTTCCTATCAGACTGTCTTTAAAAGCATGGTTTTAAACGTAATTTCATTGTGAGACTAGATTATAGTTATCATTGTGAGCATATTTTCACAACTATAAATGATGCTACAGTGAAAATTCCTACACCTTTGATAAGTTCCGGAGAACTTGTTAGGGTCAAAGGGTATGACCGTTTTAAAGACAAACGATGTGAATCACCCACGTGTTCTCCAGAAAGATCCAGTCTACACTCCTGCAGCTGTGCGAGGGGGACTCCGTCTCCCATGTCTTGCCAGCACGAGGCGTTACTAAAAAACCTAACAAAACACATTTCTCCTGTTGGAAAGGTGCACACTTTACGCTTTTATTTCTTTTATTGCTAAGGTTGACCACAGTCTCATTGCATCGCTTGTATTTCTTGTGCGCCACGTGTGCCTGTGGATTTGTACGATCCCTGCCGGCTACGGCCGCTGCCTGTACCTGCTTCACTGCTGGTGGGCAGGGGGTCCCAGCCCCGCTCCACACGCAGGGACATCGAGGCCCGTTGTGATGCTGTCTTACTCGGGACCCGGAGAAGTGTGGGAGCTGCCCTTAGGCAGCCTGTCTCCCGGCGCTTGGCCGAGGAATTGTGACGGGGCCCCGGGCGACGCCTCGAGCGGGCCCCCCGTGACACGTGGCAGGACACCTTGCTCCCGTGTCGGAGCAGCGTGGCGCCGTCTGCGGGGCTGCTCCCTGCTGTACCGAGGGCCTCTGAAGTAAGCTGCATGTGGCAGGGAACAGAAGTGCTGGCTCAGACCTGCTCGTGGGGGGCAGGGGCGGGCGTTACTCCATTTGTCTGGGGTTGTCAGTCCGGCCCGCTGATGTGAGAGCCCGTGGCGTGGAGATAAAAGGAATATACATGATGTGCATCTTCTGTATCTTGAAATGAAGCCAGTTTAGAGCTATTTGATAAACTATTTTTTCTGTATATGTATATTTTTTCTGGGTGTACAAACATTGTATACCTAGCAGTAATTAAAATAAAACATGTGACTTAGAAGTGAAAGCCTTCATCATCTCCCTAAGCTCATCAGTCTTGACAGTGTGCTATAATCTGAGATGTTAAAGGTATTTTCTACATAACAGTGTCGGTCTCTGAAGAAGTTCTTTTCGATATGGCAGGACAGGAATAGCTAGCATTTAACACCTGAGTTTCTCTTAGGTTTAAAGATATAAACTGAAGCATCTCTTCCTGTTTCCCAGGTAGGTTTGAGAGGCCACGAGTCACTGTGGGTATTTTCCTCTTACGCCTGTTTTAAATACCAGTGTTCTTCCTGTGTCTGGCTCGCGCTTTGCCAGGTCCTTCAGTGGGCTAGAGGACACATCAGATACGGAGTCCTTCACATTCACGGCTTATACACAGATCCCTGCGGGATGGTGTTGGACCTATCGGGATACAAAGACGTTACCCAAGACCCGGAAGTCATGGTACGCGCATCCTGACTAGGCACTGGTCGTACCCCTGGGGCTGCGTGGCGGCCGCTAGCCAGCAGTGGCGGTGGTCTGAGCAGGTTCCTGGCCTCCAGGCCTCCTGCCCCTCGGGTCACGCCGCTGCTCTCAGCTGTCTCCAGGGCCCGGCACAGGGCCTGGCACCTTGAATAGACGCTCAGTGGACTTTCCGTGATCCTCTTACTCAGGGTTCCAGTTACGCCGCCTCAGCATGACTCACAGGCCCCTGCACGGTCTGCAGCGCTCTTCTCTGGCCACTCCTCTCTACTCATCTTTTTTCTCTGTTCATTCAGGCATCTCCTTCCCCTTCTCTATTTAGCAATCTCTTTTAGCTTTCAAAACCTAGTTTTAAAAATTTCATTCTCTGTGAGGCTTGTTTGATATCCTGGACAAAATGAAGTGTGGAGAAACTGCCTGCTGGCTTTTATAAACTCGTTTATTACGGCACTTAAGAAACCACAGGTCTTCACTGATTCGCTGTTGAGCGCAGTGTCAGGCCCTCCCTCCCTCGCCCTCCGCCCTGGGCACAGGGGTGACGCCCTCACCTTGCCGCTACTGCACCTCTCTCTGAGGTGTTTGGGTGTCGGAACTGGTGATTCTCTGCGTGCCTGAGCGACCCGGCTAATAATCTTTGTTTCCCTCTACGCCCACCCCCTTGGGTCCTTGTCACTGGTCTCCTCCTCAGCTCTCCTGCCCGCGCTCCCCAAAACCCTATTCTTCCGAGGCCAGGCCCCTCTCCGCAGAGTTCCCACCTGTGATTCACTGGGACAGAGGTCAATTCCAGGGCCTTACATATGCACAGCTCGGAGCTGAAAGAAAATTTCATGCTCTTATTTTATGTTTTAATAATTTAAAATTGTACATAACTGTAGAAGATTTGAATTGAGTGACTACGCTGACAAGATGGTGGGTGGGGAGGGGTGGGCAGTAGCGCATCTGCACGGATTTGGGGACGTGGATTTGGGGCCTGGGCCGCTTGCCCTGGCTTGGAGAGGAAGGGGCTCCCTTCCTTTTGCTGCTTTTCTAACTTTGCTCCTCTGTGGCTCTTGGGAAAGGCCGGTTAGGGAGCAACGATTTAAAATCACAAATATCTACTTTACGTCGTAAGATCTCACTCACTTTCAGATGAGCATCTCGATCTCCTCGTTGGTTCTTTCACAGGAAGTTCTTCAGAACTTGTACCGCACCAAATCCTTTCTGTTTGTGGGCTGCGGAGAGACCCTCCGTGATCAGATATTCCAGGCCCTCTTCCTTTATTCGGTGCCGGACAAGGCGGATTTGGAGCACTACATGGTTGTGCTCAAGGAGAGCGAAGACCATTTCTTTAAGCAGCAGGCAGACATGCTTCTGCGTGGGATCAAAGTCGTGTCCTACGGGGACTGCTTTGACTATTTTCCGGGGTATGTGCAAGACCTTGCCACTCAGATCTGCAAACAGCGAAGTCCAGGTATGGGATTTCTTTTTTCACTGTTCACTATACAAATCTGATAGGCTTCTTCCATTTTTTCCCCCCTTTTTTGTAGATATAAATTACATACCATAAAATAAAATTGAGAGGTAATTTTACATGCCATTAGATTTACCAGTCTTCTAGTTATTATTTTTCTTAACGTCTCTGTGTACTTTAAAAATAGAAGATTAGGGTTATTGGTATGACAGTAGTAGCGTATAAGTAGAACGTTACCGTCAAAGCTGTGCATAGAGTTGTACGCATCTGCTCGTCACAGATGACATGCCATGCTTCAGGTTACCGCAACCGAGAAAGAAAACTGCCCAGCCGGCTTCATCAGCTGTGACACTGACAGCCTGAAAAATGCAGATATCTCATACCTTTATCCTGTCACTGCATTTTAAAAATTAAAACATGGCAGCACAAAATGATTTCATGAAGACTTTTCTTTTTTAAATAACATCTTTTCCCTGTTCTGCTGAGTGCAACACACCTTTTAAGTAATTTTCCTTGGCCCTTTGGGGAATTGATCATCTGCCAGGAACAACCAAGAGAAGTGAGCACTTAAATTGCTCGTCTTGCCATAAGGGCAGTTCATGGCTTTGAGTTTGGTGTCATAAAACACGGATGACGGCAGACTTCAAGAGCTCTGTATTGGCTGTCATGTCACGGTAATAGGAAACCCAGACATAGCCACCCACGCAGTGGAATTGGGTTAACCACAAAGCTGCCTGCATGTGACCGGCCATGAACTTGAAGACTAGAGATAACGTGAAGATCACGGGAACCAAATGCACAGATAGTCTAGCAGTCTAGCTTCTTCCCACTAGTCCTTTTCCGAATTGCTAATAATTAGCAAGATGGACTGACTTAAGTTGCATTCACATTAATAAAAGTGTCATTAGGGTGGCAGTCTGCTTTTTTTTTACTAAGGGAAAGAGCAGGGAGCCGACACTTGCTGTGTTACACACTGCTGTGAATTTTACGTCCTTGACCTTATTTCACTTTTGGTCACAGTATCCACTGCTACTAAGTAGGTGATTTTAGAGCTGATGAGACAGGCTCAGAGAGTTAGTGCCCAGGTATTTTGAAGCTGGGGCTGGGGTCCTGGACCGACAGCAGAGTGGAACATGCCTTCAGGGTGTCCCTGCGCGGGCCTGCGCGCTGGCGCTGCCGCTCCTGACCCACGGGGCCTCGCCCGGGGCTCCCGCGCCTGCCGCCGCTGGCGGGGCCTCCTGTCCCCACCCAGGCCCCCTTTTCCAGACCCTGGCAGCTGAGTGGACTTGACAGGCTGCTGGGGGCTGAAGGCCGTTTGGACTTGTAATGTGTGACCGTGTCCTTAGGGACGTCTGTACGCGTGTTCTTGAGGTGCTTCTCCTGCTGGGAGGGGCTGGTGGGTCAGCAGCAACCGCAGTCGTGGTGGCAGCTCCCCGTGCCCGGGCCGGCTCGGGGGCTTCACACGTCGGGGTTCAGCCCTCACGTCGGCCCTGGGGGTGGAGAGGAGGAAGCGCTGTGGAGTGGCCTCTGCTGACTGTTCTCCTTTCTTCCCCAGATGCCGATCGAGTGGACAGCACCACGTTGTTCGGTAAAGCACATCTTGGCTTTTGCCAGCCTGTTTTTTGCCTACGGGTTCCAGTGTTTTCCTGCTCTTACTTATAAAATCATAGATGTGTTTCTCACATTGAATACTTAGCCCGTGTTGCGTCAGGACAGCCCCGCCAGAGATGATAGATGGCAACACCTGCATGACGGTCCCTTGAACTGGGAAGCAGCTCTGTCAAACGTGGGCCATCCACTGGTGCCAGGAATAATTTCCTGTCCTGGAACCAAGAGTCTGGGGGAATTAGAACAGGAGTCTACTTGTATCATACTGTTGGGTCTAAGATGTAGTTAATTTTTTTTTTTTAAATCGGATATAATTCCTTTACAGTGTTGTGTTAGTTTCTGCTGTATAATGAAGTGAACCAGCTCCATGTATACACATACCCCCTCCCTCTTGGCCCTCCCTCCCCCCCGCCCCCCGACCTAGGTCATCACAGAGCACCCAGCTGAGCTCCCCGTGCTGTACCGCAGGTTCCCGCTAGCTCTCTGTTTTACACGTGGTGGTGCATAATTTGACCCATCCCCTTCAGAGATTTTAATTGCAAAGGTTCTAAGTGTTGGTGTAAAATTTTCTATCTACTACGTGGTTGAAATGTCCATACTCATCTTGCAGGGCTCGACTCTGCCCATTTATGAGTTGACCAGGTACGACTGCGCTCAGAGGCTCCCGGCGTCCACCCTGGGGTGAACGTAGTGCCAGGTTTCCCCACGCTGGTCAGTCACTTGGGTTAGAAGGGGCTCTGGTCAGTGGAGCCGGAGGCCTTGCAGCCCCGGTTTCCCTGCCCCTCTCAGCAGAGCCACAGATAGAAACTTGGTAGTGCCGCACGGGCTTCAGTTAAGGAATCGTGAAACAGGCGCGCTCAGCTTTCCGTTTCTCCCTTATCTCCGTGGGAAAGGACACATTTATTTTAGCTGCGTTCTCTGACTCCCAGAGTCATCCATTTCTTTTGAAAAAAGCATTAACTTGATAGACGTCTGTAGCGTATGGTAGGGATTAGTTGGTCAGTGCTTCAGTAAAATCAGATAGGTGTTTTTTAAATTAAAACAATTTTTTAAATTGAAGTATAGTCGCTGTACAATGTTATATTTTACAGGTGTACGATATAGTGATTCACAGTTTTTAAAGGTTATACTCCATTTATAGTTATTATAAAATACTGGCTATTTTCCCTGTGTTGTACAGTATACCCTTGTAGCTTATTTTACACCTCATAGTTTTTACCTTTTAATCCTCTACTCCTATATTGCTCCTCCCCCCTTCCCTCTCCCCACTGGTAACCAGTGGTTTGTCCTCTATATCAGTGAGTCTGCTTTTTTGTTACTAGTTTATTATATTTTTTAGATTCCACGTGTAAGTGATACCATGCAGTCTTTGTCTGACTTATTTCACTTAGCATAATGTCCTTCAAGTCCATCCATGTTGCTGCAAATGGCAACATTTTGTTCTTTTTTTATGGCTGAGTAGTAGAATTCCATTGTATTCCAAGATGTATTCCACAACTTCCTTATCCATTCATCTGTTGATGGACACTTGCACTTTCTTCCATATCTTGGCAATTGAAATCATGCTGCTATGAACACCGGGGTGCATGTATCTTTTCCAATTAGAGTTTTTGTTTTTTTCGGATATATACCCAGGAGTGGGATTGCTGGATCATATGGTAGTTCTATTTTTAGTTTTTGAGAAACCTCCATACTGTTCTCCACAGTGGCTGCACCAGTTTACATTCCCACCAACAGTGCACAAGGGTTCCCTTTTCTCCACATCCTTGCCAGCATTTGTCGTTTATGTTCTTTTTGATGATAGCCATTCTTAGATAAGTTTTTTAATAAAAGTTTTCATCTTTCAGGTAATGCATGCCAGGACTGTGCAAAGAGGAAGTTAGAAGAAAATAGAATTGAAGTTTCAAAGAAACTCAGACAATCAGATACTGGTATAACGTCTTTTCTTTTTTTAAAAAAAATTATTTATTTATTTATGGCTGCGTTGGGTCTTTGTTGCTGCGCACAGGCTTTCTCTCATTGCAGCGAGTGCGGGCTTCTCATTGCGGTGGCTTCTCTTGTTGCACAGCACGGGCTCTAGGCGCGCGGGCTTCAGTA
This sequence comes from Grampus griseus, assembly GCF_964374135.1. Taxonomy (NCBI): domain Eukaryota; kingdom Metazoa; phylum Chordata; class Mammalia; order Artiodactyla; family Delphinidae; genus Grampus; species Grampus griseus. Next base: position 98,475,629 of record NC_139005.1, read on the forward strand.
GTTGTGGCACGTGGGCTCAGTAGTTGTGGCTCGCAGGCTCTAGAGTGCAGGCTCATTAGTTGTGGCGTACGGGCTTAGCTGTTCTGCGGCATGTGGGATCTTCCTGGACCAGGGCTTGAACCCGTGTCCCCTGCGTTGGCAGGTGGATTCTTAACCACTGCGCCACCAGGGAAGCCCTGTAATGTCTTTTCTTTTTTGCAGATTGGCCTTATTTGGAGGTGTTTTCAGTCATAGTGCTTTGCTTTAATACCCCAGCCTCTTAGTGGAAGGAATGATACATAGATCATTCCAACTGCCCAGAGGTTCCTACTTTAACAATTTGTTTATTTAAGTTAGCATGTTATTGAAGAAAAACTCGCCAAGTACACAAATTGTAAGCAGCCCAGTGAGTTTTCACAAAGTGAATACACAATTGCGAAAACTCCCTGGTTACCTCCAGTTCAAGAAACGAAACGGTGTCAGGAGCCTGCCCCTGCCTGCCCCAGGCCCCATCACTTTTTAGTCACTCCCTCGCCACCCGAGGGTGACCACTATCCTGATTTATGTCCTTAGTTTCCAGAGAAAACCACTTTTAATCATGTGTTTTTTGTTACCTCTATCACTGAATGAGATTTATTTAAACTATTTAAATATTTAGTTGAACTGTTTATTTAAATAGACAATCTCTGTCACCCCTAGGAAAGGGGATCTAGCATTCCCTCCCTCTCTTTCTTCCAGGTTTCCCTAGTCTGTACTTTCTTTCTTTAAATAGTGCACTTATGTTTTCTGACCTCTCGATATGATGATGCAGCTGTAACGGCCCCTACCCTTCTCGCCTCCCCTTCCTCGTCTCACTTCCCAAAGCCCACCAGTTTTTACATCGTCAGTGTTGATCATCGTGGTCACGGACTGAGGGGAAAGAAGCCCTCCAGTTTGTCTATAGGTCGGTTCTAAAAGTTGGAAAACAATAGTTGCTTAAAAACACAGCAAGTATTTTTCCTGGTCAGCCAGCTGCGTGTTGTGTTCATGGGTCCAGTGCCGTGACTGCTGTGCCAGCTGTGGGACGTGTTCTTAGAATCAAGGTCCAGTGTGTTTCTTTCCCTAACGTTCCATTAATCACGCTCCCATTTTTGGTTGTTGCGTATTGGTGGTGTTTGTGTTGCTTTTATTTTGGGGGGAGTTTCTAGATTCTTTTCTCCTTATTGTCCCCCAAAAATCACATTTCACGTTTTTAAATGTACGTATTCTCTCAGTCATACTGCCCCTCATTTTCCGAGTCATCCCCTGACCACCTGCAGGCGTGTCACCCTGGAGCCCCCTTCCTTGCTGTCCTGGATTACCGCCCAGGTCTGCCTTCTGCCCACCGCACCCACTGCTGCCAGAACCTCCTCCGGTAGCCCCTACAGCCCGCAGCCCCCCGAGGACCGGCTCATCACTGTTGGTTGGAGCGTGGGATTCTTCATTCATGAATCCCCCTTGGAACTCCGCTGTCTTAAGCGGCCAGGTTTCCTGTTGAAGAGGGTTTGCTGCAACCCAGGTCTCTGTGATTTGTAGGTGACCTGTTCTTTCTTTTCTGGAAGCTTTTAGGATCTTCTTTTTCCTTGCTATTTAGAAACTTCATGAGGATGTGTATAGGTGAGCAAGGTTTTTATATACCTTGCTCAGTGTTTTCTTCCCTTCAGTTCTGGAATAATCGGGCTCCTCTGTTCCCTCTTCCTTCAGTCATATTAGTTGGGACCTCCTGGACTGATTTCTACTGTGTTTTCTCTAATGTCTTAATTTTCTTCAAAAACTTTCTGGAGGATTCTCAAAATATGTTCCACCCTTTTCTTTTTAATTTTGGGTGTTAAATTTTTATTTTGGGTGTTATTGTTCATTTCTGACAGCTCGTGTTTTCTGATTTAGTTTTTCTCACAGCATCTGTTGTTTTAGGACTACGGTATCTTTTCAAATCTCTAGAGATACCAGAGACTTCCCTGGTTATCTGACTACTCTGTTCCTGAAAACATTAGAATAGAGGATTTTCGTATAACAGAGTTTATTTTTTATTAGATGAGAAAACCTCAGTAAAACACTCTTAAACACCAATATAATAATCCACCAAGAATTTCGGAGGGCTCTGAAGCATTTAACGTGCTACCAGTTACTTACCTAACGTTTCAGTTAGGTCCGCAGTGCATATGTTTGAGCAGTACTGTGATACTGCATTTTCCTTCTACACCACAAGGGACGTGGACTGTTGAAATAGTTTGTTATGGATGTAAAAATTCATGATAAACGTTAAACAAGTAAGCAAACATGGCAGTTTTCTCAGTGGCTGCCTGCAGAGTGAGTTGGGCCCGGTGGGAGGAGGAGACAGGTGAGGTGGTGGCTCCTGCTGGCTGGCGGTGGTGGAGGTGTGTGTTGACGAGCCTTTTGAGGGGCCGGCTGAGTTCCAACCGCGGCTGACACTGCGCCCACCCCCCTTACATTTTGCACAACTACAGTGCACATATCTTTAGAGGAAGAATTCCATTTTGATAGTATTTTGGATAAAATTCTTTGCAGACTTTTAGCAAATATTTGGATTGTGAATCCAGTAGTTAGGGACATCTGTAACTAAATAAAAAAAATAAAACTAGTGTTCTTCGAGTTGTTCCCTCCAGGACAAGAGACTCTCTTCCTCTAGTCTCCTTCCTGCTGCGTGTTTCCCCCATGTCTGGGGCTCCTCAGTTGCCTGCCGGCATTTAGGAAGAAGGTGGGCCCGGGTGACTGTGCCGCAGTCTGCCGTGGATTTGCCGTGGCTGCTGCTGCATATGCGTAGCTTTTCTGCCCCAGGCCGCCCTCTGAATTGGTGGTGTGTGTATAGGGCAGCAGGGCGGACGGCCTGGTGGACTTGGCTCCAGAGCAGTGGGCAAGCCAGTCTGTGGGCTCCTTGGGGATCCCCTGGATGCCAGCACCCACACCGGCAGCCTCCTCTCCAAGCAGGTCTGTCTGTAGAGCGCGCCCTCTGGTCTTTCTTACAGAAAGCTTTGTCCTGCTCTGCATGTGGGTGAGACCAAGGTTCTTCTCAGTGCTGCTGGCCATACGTGCAGGCTGGAGGGCTCAGAGCAGCACAGCAGGCTCCCACCTGCAGGCAGTCCCGTTGTGCACATACCCTGAACCTTCACTCTTGTCTACAAGTCAACAGGCTCCCGCCCTGTGTGTGCTGAAATTGCCCCTCACTTCCAGTCCGCTGAGAAGGGGAGAAGCACTCACATTCTCGGGTCGAGACTTCCATAGAGCTTTGCAAATCTAATGTTATCATTTACTTTGTCCTGTGGTGGTATTTATAACTCAGAAAGCCATTTTTAGACAGTGGCCACTATTTCCATTATGGAGGTATTTTCAAAGTCTTTAGCACATAAGAAAAACCATAATCAGTTTTTGAAATACAAATCCCACGGCAGATACCTTTTTAAGGTCAACTTTAATGTTTTGGTATTCCTTTCTTTTTGTTTAAACAGATGATGCTGGAGGGTCTTGAAATCTTTAAGACCAATAAAACCTGCAACTTGAAAACCAGCCTTCTGTAACCACAGTGCCATCCCAAACGATGAGGAATGTTAGAGAACTCCACACAGGACCTCTTGATCTGAACCGTCAAATACCCCAAAAGAGCCATGCGGGTGTGTGGCCCTCAGAGGCTGGGTGAGGGAGTTAGGCGTTGTGTTGAACTGCTTGGGAGGTGACGCATACACGGCAGGTGTCCTTTGTGAGGACTGATACACAACTACCTCAGGGACCAAATCAATGGGCAGGGACATACCTGGTATTCCCGACTCCCATTTGATATGCCCTCTGTCAGGTGGTTTTTTTCTCTAATAAAAGGGGGAAAAGTAAAGACTGTCCAAGCAACAGTAGTTGCCAAAGAGAAAATAAGACACTAGACACTAGACACTTAAATTTTATAATTCTTGTGGAAACATCCGTTAGTGTAGAAAAAAATTAGAAGTGTGTTTGTTACATTGTTAAATAGTAAAGAAGGAATGGAAACTGGAGGCCCTGAGTCCGCCAGTGAGAGCGGTGTGTTTTAAGAATGACTTGACCTGTAGGCTTCTTTGGAGTTGTGTAATTTCAGTTAGTACTCGGTCTCTAAAGAATGGCAGGTCTAACTGTTACTAAGAAGTGAAGTCTCCAGGAGCCCGAGGGCCTTTTCAGAAACACAGGTCAGTGTCCAAGTGTGTCATGCAATGGATAACTGAGAATTTGTAAGTGGAGCACAAGACCAAGTTCTAAACTTTTAAATTCCAAGCTTTCCAAGCCTTTTTTCTATGGGTTAAGGTCCAACCTTTCTGTTCTTCTCAAAATCCTCTCCCCACAGCCCATATTAAAGGATTTGCACAGAGTGAAGTAGGCATAACTTGCCAAGGGTCTGTAACACTTTAGACGTTGTCAGGGCAGATAGCGTGCTGAGCTGCGTGCTCGTGCCCAGGGAGTTGCTCTGTGGCCCTGGCGCTGTCCCTCCTTGGTTTCTGTGTCAAGGCTGCCTGTCTTGTAGCTCCCCACGGGTTTAGGGAAAGTGAAGCATGAAGTTGGGATGTGTAGGGAATGAGAGACAAGCCAGAGAGTTGCTTAAGACCTTTTTTGTTTTTTTTCTTTTTGAAGCATGGAAAACAAACCTTTTATGTTACTCTGGTCAGAAATAAAATTTTACCTTCAATTCTGTTTGCTCAACTTTTCTTTAGTTATGACAAGGTATGGTATCAGGTATTTAATGAGAATTTTTACCTTGAGTTGCCACTCAGTTGTGAAACTGATTACTTGAATGTGTTTATTAAACTTTTTGAAAAGCAAACTAAGTTGGCTTTTTTAAAAAAGACACATTTATAAAGTGCAATCCGGGCAAGATACGTGAATTTGAAAGTTGGTCATACATAGGCTGTAGCAATATTACAAGCATGGAAAATGATGTGAAACAGGATATAAAACTGGAAAAGTAAAGTAGAGCCAGTTCAAGACGAGCTATGAGTGCCACGCTGAAGAATCGGAGGCCTTCTTGTTGTAATGAGTGAATATATCTAGTCAGTTCTGCTGTGATTCTTATTTTAGAATGCAAATTTATTCCAACAAGATTGATATGTTAGAAAGAAACAATCTGAGCATAACTCGCTCACTTACTTATAATTTTGCCTCTGAGAAACACTGAGTCAGGGAGTGACTAAGTATGGATTTGTTTGCTGCCTCAAGCTGGAATAGTTTTTACATTTTTAAATGGTTATATTTTAAATAATAGTTACACAGACACCTACGCAATAGCCTCTTTGCTTCCTCATCGAAGCCTGAAATACGTATGACTCTCTGGCCCTTAAAGAAGTTTGCTGGACCTGCTCTAGGTGAAGGCGGGAGACTGCAGCCGGCTGCACAGAGCTGCGGGGGACACGCCGCCCAGCCCTCAGCTCCCTCAGACGAGCCTTCCCCCACTCGACCTCAGCAGCAAGCTTCACCCGATGGGTTGCCCATTTCACAAGCCAACGTCTGCGTGTTTTGAGATGAAGTGCCATATATGCTCTAGTATTTGGGAATTGCTTAACTACTTAGTGTGTATAAAACCAGCTATTTATTAAGTTCCTGTCTTTTTTTTTTGGACCCCATGTGTCCCATCAGCCGGTGGTTTTCATTGTGCACTTTTGCATGGCGCCGGGGTTTTCAGGAATGTGGGTGTACTGCGTTAGAACAAAACCGTGGTCCTACTCAAGGATCACCGGCGATCCACGAGTCCAAGCAAGTTACGAGACAGAGAGAACAGGCCAGGCAGAGAAAAGGGTCTACACCGAGCTCCGTGTCACCGAAGGGACATTTCAATGTAAAGTTGACGCCTTTCAAGGCAGGAGGCGGCGGTGATTTAGATGGTATTACCAGCACTGAAAAAAGGAACAAAGGACTAGTGGCTTCTGCTGTCTCAAGTTCTTAGAGACTAGCTGATGGAGCACAGGAAAGCAAGTTTTACCTGAAATAATGAATGTTGTTCAAAAGCGATTCCATTACTTCAGGAGGCCACTCCTTGATTAATTAATTAGCACTTGGGCCCAAAGCAGCCTTAAATACAAGACCACCAGCACCTTAGAATTTTTTAATTCCATTTTTAAATGGAAATGAAGTACTATTGAAAACTCTGCAACTTTCTTTCCTACCCCTAATAATGTACAGTGGGCCTTCCGTTTCCATGGGTTCTACATCTGTGGATTCAACCAACCTTGGATTGAAAATAGGAAAGGGGGGCTTCCCTGGTGGCGCAGTGGTTGAGAGTCCACCTGCCGATGCAGGGGACACGGGTTTGTGCCCTGGTCCGGGAGGATCCCACATGCCGCGGAGCGGCTGGGCCCGTGAGCCATGGCCGCTGGGCCTGCGCGTCCGGAGCCTGTGCTCCGCAGAGGGAGAGGCCCGCATACCGCAAAACAAAAAAAAAAAACAAAAAGAAAATAGGAAAGGGAATTCCCTGGTGGTCCAGTGGTTGGTTAGGACTCCGTGCTTCCACTGCAGGGGTCACGGGTTCGATCCCTGGTTGGGGGAATAAGATCCTGCAAGCCGTGTGGTGCAGCCAAAAAAAAAAAAATAGTCGGGGGAAAAAAGATGCCAAAAATCAATACTTGGATTTGCCGCATACAGGCAACTATTTACATAGCATTTACATCGTATTAGGCATTATAAGTCATGTAGAGATGATTGAAAGTATATGACAGAATGTGCACAGGTTATATGCAAATATTATACCAATTTAAATAAGGGGCTTGAGCGTGTTGGATTTTGGCATGCGTGATGCCCACAGATAATAAGGATGACTGTTTACGTGGAGAAGTCAGTTGTTACTTGGGAAAACCTGTGTTCTTCAGTGTTTCCTTAACAAATTATATTCAGAAAAATTTAAATTGCATTGAAGGAGACATAATTTAATTTCACCTTAAAGTTTTGTTTCTAAAACTGTAGATGGTAGACATTTGAAATTAGACTTTTTTATTGGCATTTTCAATACTGACTTCAGTTCCTCTGAAATAATTTTCCATAAAACACAGGTTTAACACCTTAGAAACTAAGAGTTTCCCTTAAAGATTACTTAAACATACAAGGCGAGATCAGAGTAAAGATGATGCAGGATTTGAAAACTTCCTGACTGGCTTTCAAAAATGGAAGTTAAAACTATGGTGGTTTCTTTTTTAAACTTTCAGAGCTAACTCACAAAAAAATACTACCTGCTGGAATGGGGCCTGGGCACTCCTTAATGGAAGTGAGCTACAGCATCTTTGCCTGGTAGCAATTAAGCTTTTTCATAAGTGACACACAGGCTGTCTAGCTTTTGCTCCAGAAGTCTGTCACTCAAGAGTGCTGTGGGGTTGAACGGCAGAGTGAGAACAGTGACTAGCCTGGGCGCTGCGTGACTCTGCTCTTACAGCACAGGGGCATTCTGCGTCCTAACGGGCCTCCTGCTGCTTTCTCTTGTCTTCAGTATCTGGATACTGAGACAGATCTAGGGTCAAAACTCGGCTGAACATGCAGTCATCATGCTGAAAGGGAGAGAAGACAGTTAAAAGTCAGTTCCTTTACTTAGGGAATAAGTGCTATTAAATGTAAAATAAGAGCCGTTAGTGAGTCTAGATTTGCATTTGAAAAGGAACCTCCTTAGAGCCACCTCAAAAGGTATTACTCTGCATTACATCAGCTTTATTTATGTCTTCTATTGATCTGGTAAAGGGTACCAGAATATGCCACCCGGAAACAGGCCTCTTTTGCATATGGATTGTTCTGAGCCAGAGGCTACTGAAAACCAGCAGATGTAGGAAAAGCTCCAAAAACCAGGCACAGGTTTTCCTTTTGTAAAGGAAGTTTACATTTATGTAAAAGATGACACCCTTTCCACTCTTAACTCTTTATCAGTGGAGAAGGCACCTCAATCTGCAGAGCAAATCTGACTGAACAGCCCTTGTTTACTGTACTTCTCCTGGTCACCTTCCCATCACTTGCCTCCCCTGCCCAGAAGCCCCAAGACTCTTCCTTATTTTAGCCTAGGATGGTATTAAGTCCAAGTTCTAGCCAGCCCTTTGAGTTACTCATTGCTGGCTGTACCCATGTGTGCACACATGATGCACATATTAATAACCTGTTTTTCTCTTGTTAATCTATCTATTGCTGGTCTAATTTACAGGGCCCCAGCCAGAGAACCTGAGTTGGGTAGGAAAAGGTTTTATCCCTCTCCTACACTGGTAATGAGAACTTCCATTTCTCTCTGGCAGCATATTTCCAGTGATCCCCTAACATTAATTAGGCACAGGAAGGGAAGTTAATTTTTATCTTAGCTTAAAGGAAAACACAGGAAGCAAAACCTAATTGTCCAAGAATTGAATGATTTGAATGAGTTGCCCTGCTCCATTAGCTCAGGTAAGTATTTTCGGTGGCTCAAGAAAGGTGTGTTTGAATTCTAGAAGTTACTATACAACTTGGAACTTGCCAATTTCTTTGGTTTTTTTTTTCCTTGGTTAGTTTTGGAAGATAAATAGTTCCTTGTTCTACCACAATGCATTTGTTTTTGCCTACAACATTCAAACATTACAGAAATATGAAACAATATTGACAATTTATTCTAAGTTAATATGTACTATTATTTTATAAACAATTATCATACTGTTCTGCAATTTTCGATTTTCTTTTTCACTTAAAATATATCTTAAATTTCTGTGTACTGCCATGGAAAAATATCTGAGTAGTTACTGTTAAGTCTTATTTGATTAAAAAATCATTTAAGCCTATATTTATAAACTGCAGAAATCAAACAGTATCTATAGACTTCACTAGGAACTTATAATTGTGCTGTCAGGACACTCTAAGGTGATTTTTATTCCTCTCCCCCATTTACTTATCTTTACCTCTGGATAGATGCCTATCAGTGCATCAGCTTTGCAATATAACTCCTCTTTTAGGGAAATGATTATCATCTGAAACTGGTCCTGAGTCTGCTCTTTGATATAACTCGATACCTGGGAGGGAGGAGAAAGCACACATTTCATCAGTAAAGAAAGGTCTCGTCTCTCGGGGTCTGGAGGACAGTGATTCTGCATGTCTCTGAATCTGCCCATTTTAGGTGACAAGGCGCTTACTTCCCTTTCTGTTAATTCAGTAAATCCACTAAAACTGCAGAAATGGAAATAGCTCAGATTGTAAAATAAGAGGTTAGTAAAAAATATATAAACCTCATTAATTCTATACCTGAAAACTTGGAAGAATATTTTTTTAAGAATAAAGCTCTAACTTAAGATACTATCATGTGAATACGAAATCAACCTTTACAACAAGATAAAACCACCACTCAGATATTTTATGAGGGTGAAGAAGGGCTGGTATTTAAACTTCCAACTTCCTATATTGCCAACAAAGCCTCAGGGTGGGAAAAATATGGCGATTATATATGTATTCATAATCCATAATCAACTCATTTGGTTAGAGGGGAGCTCAACAGCTCCTTCAGGAGGCTTAATTCCAAGGAATGAGAATAAGAACAGATAGACTGGATAGAAATGGGTCTTGGTGAACAAACTACTCAGAATTTGGAGAATGATAAAGAACTTAGACTCAAACCACAGTTTAACAAGATACTTGCCAACTCCCTGGATCTCTCTGCAATTCCAGAGGGTGTCTTCTCCATGTGTATTGGTCCTGACTGCACGCAAGATACTAAGGGCACAAGTTCTGGAAGCAGGAATGGCAGCTCTGGTTGAGGAATGAGTCACTAGTTGAGGTGAATGATGAGAGAGGAGGGAAACGGCTTTGGGCTAAGAGGCTGAATTCATAGAAGGAACTGCCGCATTAGAGGCAATGGCAGCCACTATGATACAGGTCTTTAAAAAGTCTTGGGATATTGATAGAATGGAAGAGGAGATGGGATGCAAATACGTAAGGCATGCATTTTGCTAGGAGAGTTGCCTGTGATCAATGCTGGGCACCCTGATCACAAGAGGGACTGGAAGCGCCTTCCAAGCTGCTCATATTACATCACTGCTCATACTCAGTTCAGCAGCGGGGTGCCAGGAACGTAAATCTCAAAGGGAAACTGGAAATTAAGAGGTTTTTGATACATAGGATAGGTGCAAATAGAAAAGTCTTAAGAAAGACCTAGTATGTGAAGATGCCACTAATACGAACATCTAAATTTTGCTAGAAGATATGGATCCCTTAAATGCTACAGAGAGAAGGGGCAGTCCACAGTGATGGATCCCACCCACCCCCCAGACCACACACAAAGGGTATGGGATACAAAGTACTAAAATTAACCTTCTGAGGGGAAATTTCTCCCAAATGAGTGAGGCTATGGAGTCCAGTTAGCTGATGCAGACTGGCTGGCATTCAAGAGAGACAAATCAAGATTTTCTTTTCTTCCCGTTTTCTTCCCCCAGTAATCCTGAAGTCTCTGGTAGGTCACAGAATGTGGCTCTTGCCTGTTCTCTACAACGTTCGGGGGACTTTGGATTTGTTTTCTAACTTCTGTGGGGGTGGTGTTGATGTGCTATTCTTATGTACGCTATGACATGTTTAAAAAGCAAGGTCCGGGACTTGGCTGGTGGCGCAGTGGTTAAGAGTCCGCCTGCCAGTGCAGGGAACACGGGTTCGAGCCCTGGTCTGGGAAGATCCCACATGCCGCGGAGCAACTAAGCCCGTGCACCACAGGTACTGAGCCTGCGCTCTGGAGCCCGCAAGCCACAACTACTGAAGCCCGCACACCTAGAACCCGTGCTCCACAACAAGAGAAGCCACTGCAATGAGAAGCCCGCGCACCGCAATGAAGAGTAGCCCCCACTCGCCGAAACTAGAGAAAGCCTGAGCGCAGCAACAAAGACCCAACGCAGCCAAAAATAAATAAATAAATAAAATTTTAAAAAAAGTATAAAAAAATAGATAAGGTCCTAGAGAGGTTTGGGTTAGATGAATACAGCCTGGGAAATCTGAAAGATGACATTGTTGCCTAAAATTAGAAGTTACCACAGGCTGCAGCTCCTGAAAAATCCCCTGACTCTCCCAGGCATTACACATGAGGTTCAACAGAGTAACAAATCAGGGAGGTCAGTTTCAGAGACTCAACCTGTCAGGGTGGCACCCCAAGACTGACTACATCTCTCGGGGCTGGACTCATTAACCGAGCTCATAAGACTAAGGTATAAACCAGAATGCCAGTATACAAATTAACAGAGATATATCTGTCAGCATGACCAGAGCAGCCTCCTTGTAAGCAGCTGTAAATGCAAAGCCCAGTCATTTCATCCATCCATTTCTGGAAATGGATGGCTCTGGAAGTAGGACCACAACACAGGGACTCTGCAGGATGGAGCTGTCCCAGCCCTGGGCAGTGACAGGCACTGCCAGTGTTTGCCGCTATCCTTTGGTCACGTGTCCATGGTCAACCCCATTCTCAGGTCAAAAATTTACAGTCAGGATGTGTGGTCTGAGAGCCTGTCTCTCAGGTGGCTTTGTGTATCTATGCACTGATCTTTAAGGCTGACTTTCAGTTGTGTCCTTAGTTCCCCCATGGTCTCAAATACTGAAAACAGTGCAAGTGTAGTAAATGACTATAAATTTTAATAAACGAAGGGGAGCAGAATTTTGAACTTTAATTCCTTTGGAATTTTATTTAGATATGTTATTTTTGGACTTTATTAAACACTAATTTGGTCCTGTTTGCCATGTGGCCTACTATTAAGGTCTGCTGCTACTACTACTACTAAGGTCTACTACTAGGTCCCAAAAACCTAGATTTAGGGGAAAGCAAGTCACCCAGTAGCAATGTTGTGGATCCAGTATAGTGATTCTCACTTGACTCCCCAGGAACTCATTGAGGGTCCCCTAAACCTTGAATGAAAGCTACTACCCTGAATCATCTTGTTTTTAGATTTTTAACTTAGAAAAATCTATTTTTAACCAGCAATTATCAAATAAACATGTTCAGGGTAAATTGCCTTCTGACTGCTGCATCATGATCCTTGAATTATAGACACTGTACTGGAAATTAAAAGCAGAAAGGAACTTACTTTGCCAATGTTAGTATTGTCCAGGGCTGCATCTACTTCATCTAAAACAAAGAATGGAGCAGGCCGAAAACTAGAAAAAAATTATAATCGCTTAAGTTACAACTTTGTTTTACAAGACTTGGAGGAGAGGACTAAGAGTATTCAGGATAAATAAATAAAACACATCCTTTTGGATGCTTTTGTCTAGGTCACCAATGACCTCTATGTCGGTAAATGCAACGCTCAATTCTCAGTTCACATCCCAGGTGACCTTTGCAGATGGTACGGGGGTGGGGGGGGTGGGGGGGCGGGGCGGGGCGGTCCTCCCCGTTCCTCTGACGTCAAGGACAAGGACATGGCCTCCGCCCGGTGCCTCACCCATTGCTCCAGGCCCCAGTCTCCTAGCAGCTCCTCATCTCTCTAACTTCTTGACACTGCAGTGCCTTCGGGGCTCAGCGCTTAGAGCACTCCTCCATCTGATTAGCTCCCTTGGTGATTTCATCTGCTCTGGAGGTTTTAAGTATCTTCTATTGATAGTTCTGACCTCTCTCTTTAACCCTGGCCTCACGGGTCCAACAGCTTCCTCAACTCCATGTGGGTGTCTAGCGTGAACTCGTGCAAAATCAAACTCCTCACCTACCCCTCAAACCCATCCCTCCTGTGGTCCTCTCCAGCTTAGTGAATGGCAGCTCTTATCACTCCCGTTGATTAGGGTCCCTCCTACCCCACGCCCTGTCTGCTCCCACACTGGTCCAACCCGCCACGATCCTCCAGTCTGACTGCTACACGAGTTTCCTAATCCTGTGCCTGCCACTGCTGCACACAGTCTATTCTCTACAGGCGCCAGGCTCCCTCTGGCCTCAGGGCCTTTGCACTTGTTCCTCATGTCTAGAACATTCTTCCCTTAGAATTCTCCCCTAGAACATCCATCCACGTGACTTGCTCCCTTATTTTCTTCAAATCTTTGCTCAGATACTACCTTTTCAAATAGGCCTTCCCAGAAGACTTTTAAATATTGCAAACCCTTCCCTGTTACTATCACCATTCCCTTCTTTAATTTTCTCTATAGCATCTGTCATTTTCTAATAGTCTCTATATTAGAGAATTACTTTACTAATACACCTTATTTATCATCTGTCTTCCTCAACTAAAATGAAGCATCTTTGAGACAGGGAATTTGTTTTCTTCACTGCTGTCTCTAATGTCTATTTTTGAAAAAATATTTATTTGGTTGCGGCACACGGGATCTTTAGTTGCGGCATGTGGGATCTAGTTCCCTGACCAGGGATCGAACCCAGGCCCCCTGCATTGGAAGCATGGAATCTTAGCCATTGGACCACCAAGGAAGTCCCTCTAACGTCTGTTAACACCACTCGACACACAGTAAATATTTAATAAATATCTGTTGAATAAATGGGATGGGGGTGACACCTAGTATTAGTCTTATTCTGCTAAGATTTACTTCACACAGGCTCTTGTTTAAGTTCCTGCCTCCTGTTTTTCCCAAAGTCCTCCTGCATTAATGGCATTTTCTTTTCCTTTCCTGTAATTGCCAATTCCTTTTCCTTCTTGAGACCAGTAGAAAACAGCTGTAAAACTTTTATGTTGATCTTTCTGATCATGATAATAGAGAGGCAGCATCATCTATACCTTAGTTCTTCATCTAATGCTTTGAATGTCAAAAGTTAATTGCCTTAATTTTAGCTAACATTTTTCCCCTTGCTTTATTTTACAAACGTTAAGTGTCACCATCATCAGTGGAAATGAGGAGGTTAAACATTTTTTTCAGAAGAAATACTTTAACATTCCTTACTAAATAGCAGATCTCTGAATAGGGACAAGGAAAATAATATACAAGTTAGGTGTTTTTATTTTGTTTGGCTTTGTTGTTGGTACTGTTTTTTGGCAATCCTGATTTCACATCTGGCCATTTGATACTCCTTTTTCTCCTTTATTTTCTATGAAGCTGGAATATTAGTAGCTACTGATAATAACAAATTGAATAAAAATCTGTCGAAGACTGAATTCTCTCTTAGATTTGCTGCCTGAATTGTTACAGGCCTACAGCATAACCTGACTTGTCTGGCTGAAAAAAGTTTTGTATCACGTACGCTAAATATGACTAAAGAAAAGTAATTAACAGATCTTCTGTAGGAAGGTCTATTTGGTTTCTGCCCTGATGCAAAATCATATAGCTCACTGTGACCTTACCTGTGCACAGCAAACAGGAGAGCCAAAGCTGCCACACACTTTTCTCCCCCCGACAAATTATCCATTGGCATGAACCGTTTGCCTGGGGCCACACAGTTATAGCTAATTCCCTCCAAGTAAGGCTCTTCTGGGTTTTCTGGGCTAAGAAATGCCTGAAACACATGTTATTTATTTAGCAGCATCAGAAAAGCTATTAGTAAATTTCAACATGGAATTGCAACAGAGTTTAACTACAAAATACTCTTGGTTAGATTTTCCTCCATTTTGATGGAAAAATATCAATGCCTGTAAATAATGTATTTAGCTCTATCTATATGTAATCACAGACAGCAAGGGTGTCTGGGGCGGGGAGTAGAGGGAAAGCATTCTAACGTAAAGGATAAGGCCTTCCCATCAGGCTGCCATTCAAAGCTCAGAAGCATACGCTGCAGTCTTACTAAAACAATCTTCATTCAGTTCTTTCATTGGTCCTTTCATCAAATCTTTATTGATGAATCCTGTCCTTTGGTCTTACTTTACTGAAAATAAGTTATTTTTGGTGAAAATTCTAAATATAGGATTCAGGATTACCTCAGTCATAAAAGAATCCCATGAGAAAGAGGGAAAAGCAGATAGATCAGATCAGATCTACATCTTTAGTCCACATTCAAGTGCACAGTATTTGCTGTGGCTGCTGATCACGGAATGGAGAGATTACAAGGGGCACATCTAGATCTGAACGCTGCCTTTAGTTCTTTCCCTCTCCTTTGTTACTCTGGGCAACTCCACAGACCCCAGATCAACCATTTTCCCCAGATCATCTACATCACCCTAACTTTACTACAGAGATGGCTCTATAAAATCAAATTAGTACAGGTGACAGAATTCCAGAACTGAAAGAGAACCTGGAAACCAAATGCTCTAACCCACTCATCTTGCAGATGAAGAAGCAGGACCAGAGAGATTCTGACTTGTCCAGGCTGGTTAGTGGTGGAATGAGTAGGACCTAGAACACAGGTCACTGCAATGACCAATTTCCATGAGCTGACTTTGCCCGGTAAGTGGGTCATTCAGATAGTGTGGTGGCGATTTCCCACCAGAAAAAAACCACACCACCAATAACACGAAGTTCCCACTCATATTGGAGGTGAAAAATACGTACTTGGGCACTGTTGTTTCTGCAGAGCTTCTTGTAGATCTGATCAATTGCGACTGAGACGTGCTCAAAACATTGGCTGAAAAGATTGTATCTCCTTTTTTTCACCTGTTCAAACTCTTGCCTACGTATTCTGGCTTCCTTTCTGCTGGCCTCAAAAGCTAAGAGAGAATCAATGTTCTTTATTTTGGAGACCACCAAGGGCTTCTCTTATTTCACCTTTAAAGCATAAAATATTTTTTAAACTAGATTTTGAGTTTGGTTGTCTTGAGTAAAATCTACCTTCAAAACACCTCAACTATTATTAATTCCAAGAAAATGACTTAAAACTGATGAGCCCTTTTTCTGGTAGGGCTGATTTTTAAATAATAATAACAAACTCCAACAGAGTATCTAATATGCCTCTTACGCTGGTATGAAATAAGACACTATTCTAAAATAATCAATACACCTGTCTTTAAATGAAAGCAGAACGCTTTTCAAAAGGAAGGAATTAGTGATTCAGTATTAAAAGTACATTACTATAAGATAACAGAGGAAAAAAAATATATAATAAAAACAAAGGTACAATTCAGGGGGGATTATTAGTAAATGTTATAGAAATCAAAGCTCCTAACACCCATGAATATGATATTGCTAACAACTAAAGCTTAATTTCACCGTCTGTGTACTCCTGAAACTTGTCTCTGACAGTCTTTAGGTTCTCCGGGGCTCTGAGGTTTGGGGCCGCTGTCCTCAGCAGGACATCTTCCTGGGATGCTACTTGTTGCCGTAGGAGTCTAAGGTGGGCCTCAATTTCTTTATCAGATTGTAGAGCCTATTATTGGCAAAGAACAGCAATGGTTAGCATGCCGTTTAGATCCAAACTGCTAAGGTACAATAATTAGGCACAGGGCCCTTCGGGGTCTGGCCCGTCTCCCTCCGCATCCACTCCTGCCCTCCTTTGCGGCCCTCTCTGAGTCTGCAGTGCGGTCAGGTCACACTGCTGTAGCTTCCTGAAGTTGGCTGTGCTCTTTCATAGCTCTAGAGTCATAGATGCTGCTCTCTTGGAACGCGCTGCACCTTCATCTTTCTTAATCTGGCTAAAAAAGTAACAATTCACGTATCACTTCATTTACTCGTTCATTAAAAAATATTGATCATCTACTATGTATTAGACACTGAGGATTCAGTGATGAAAACTATTCTGTCCCTGCCCTTAAAGAGCTCACAGGGAAGTCAGACATGCAAACTGGCGTCTGCAACAGCGCGAAACCCTCTACCAGGCAAGCACAGGTATTATGGGGCAGGCAGAAGGGATCCAACCCATCTGGATGGGTAACACTTAAGCTGAAACCTAAACAATGAGCAGAACTAACTTGAGTGAAGCGAGAAGGGAAAAAGTGATGTAGGCATCACCTTCCAGGAAAATTTTCTTGACCCCCTCCCAGAGGGGTTAATTAATATCTGATAAAGGTGACATTTTAATTCATTGGGAAAAGAATTATTTAGAAGATGTTGAGTAAACTGGTTAACTTACGTACCTTTTAAAAAACAGATTCTTACCTCATACCATATATAAAGATAAATTTCAGATTAATTAAATAGGTGAGTGAAAACAAAAAAATCACTAACAGGAAGAAAATATTTATAAATATTTAGTCAGTAATGTCGTGGGGAAGGACTTTCTAAATACGAAAGCACTGAATAGACTATAAAATAGATCAGAACTTTATTCTGATTGCCAAAAGTACCACAAGTACAATGAAAAGAGCCCAACAAATGCAACAAAATGTATTAGAAACATCTGAAATTAAAAGATGTGGTAGCTACTGCTACTTGGTGTCCATTCTCCATTTCTTCCTTTCTAACAGAGCCCATGTTTGACCATCTCCCTCATACGTCCCAGGAACCCTGCTTGGTCTAAAGCTAAGTCCATCCCACCCCCAACAGTGATTGGTCAGGAATGAACATGTGACCCAATTTAGGCCACTGTGATGAGAGGACAATTGGTAGAGCTTTGTGGAAAAGCCTTTCTTCAATCTTTGGAACAGCACCACTACAAAAGGCAGTCTCTCTCTTCTCTGAGGGTTGTGGTTGGGTGGCTGGAAGGCCAAGAAAGGCTACAGTCATTTTGCCCTCATGAGAGAAGCAGCTTCAGGACGAAGTCAAAACACAAAGCAAAATATGGCTATAGGGTTAAGAGAAAGAGTGAGAGCTGCTAAATTAAAGAGACCATGAAACTGGATTCCAGGTTTGTGCTCTGTAGCTGTGAAGTATTTGTCGCCTACTGAGGGTACTGCACTGGGACACAGACAGGGCAATTCAGGATGCTGGAGTATGTTGGCTACTTTTGTCTATTTCAGGACTTCTCAAAGACTTTATTATTCATTCTGAATCTCCAAGAAGGGAATAGACTTTCAAAACACTGACAGAAACTTTTCTTCTTCGGCAAGACATTGCATGGTATTGGTGTTCTACAGAACACACAGTAAGAAACGGTGATATAAAAACTTTAAATGTTTTAAACATTTTATGTGTAACCTATTTAGACTATTTCTTAAAAAACCATTAGGAAATCTACTTTCTCCCCTAAATTTATGCTCTATTATCTAAAATTATTCTGCAGTATTTAAATATTCACTATTACCATGAGTTAGTCATGAACAACAGAAATCTTTCAATTACCTTCAAATCCTCTCTTAGAGAGCTGTAGTCTATCTCAATGGCGGCTTCTTTTTCATATATATCCATTGTTGCCTGGGTACTTTCTGCTTCAGGTCCCAACTGAAAAACATGAAGCCCTTCCCTTGTTATCTGAAATGGTGATCTCTACTCATCTGTCTGTCCCAAGGCCTCCAGTTGATTGCCACCTCATGCAGATTGAAAGTTAAAACCCTTATGTTGGCCTGCAAGGCCATGATGGTCTGGCCTCTGCTTCCCCTTTAACTTTACTTTGCGCCAGTCTTCCTGGTACTCGCTTTGCTCCCACTACACTGGCCTCCTTGAACAGACCAGGCACACGTCCACCTTAGGGCCGGCACACTGCCCTCTGCCTGGACACCCTTCCCCTAGATGTCTGCATCTCTTCATCTTCTACGTTGTCTGCTAACCAGCTGCCTTCTCTCAGGACATCCATGGCCTCTGCATCTAACATTGCAAACTCTCCTCCACCAATACTCTCTATGCCCTTCCCTGCTTTATATTTTCTTTAGCCTACAGCATCACCAAATACATAAATATTTTATCTGTTTACCATTTTGTTTCTGTGCCTATCTCTCTCTCCCCTAGTAGAACGTGAAGGAAGGGATTTTTGGCAGTTATACTCACTGCTGTGGTCTCAGTGCCTAATGCAATGCTGACAACATAGCAATATATTTCAATTTCAATATATATCACTCTGAATGGAGAGAGGAGTAGGAAAGAAGGGACAAATACATGAGCACTTACTCAGCTGTAGGCTGGTCTTTGGTGTAATGCTGATACCAAAAACAAAGACTTACAAATTAAGAGAAAAAAACCCCTTTGTCACTCACTCTTTTCTAGACGTTCTCAGCTGAAACAAACCCAATAAAACTACTTTTGGAATTAAGTCTATATTTTATGTAATATATTTATGTTAAAATGGTTCACAAGGAAGTGGAACTTGAATACAACATGTAATGCTGAATCCCTGAATCTCATGGTTCCTGTTGATGTGATTCAACATCGTGTTTTTTATTAAGCTTCTATATGAGTCATCTGATGCCTTGCTATTCAAAGTGTGGTCAGTGGGCCAGCAAGAGCGGGCCTCGCCTGGGAGCCATTAGAAATTCAATCTCTTAGGAAACAAGATCCCCAGATGCTTCATGTGCACAGTATGGTTTGGGAACCAGTGATCTGGTATAGTCTTTCCCACAATAGAAGAATCTTCTATGAGAATCCTCGCAGATGTAGGTAACTTACCCTCTGTCTGCACACCTCCAATGGAAGGGAAATCTCAGGTTCTACCTTACAATGGTTGTAAGACAATGATTCCTTACAACTGTTGTAAGACAATTAATTCTATTCGGCGATCCTTGTCCAGCCCTCTGGAGAGTCACAATTTATACCTAATGCCTTTTCTGTTTTGGGCTTTATACACTACCTTGTATAGCACCCCTATCACATGGCTGCTACTAGATGTCTTGTAAAATTTTAATCAGGGAACTCCCCACTAGAGGCCCTCCCTCTTTCTAGTAGGAAGTGTTCCCTAGTAGAAGAAATCTGACTCTGTCCTAAATCCCCCAGCCCTAGTATCCCCCTTAGGACCAAAAAGAACAAGTAGGGGCCGTCCTCTATGACAGACCTTCTTCTCTTCGAGGGATAACCATATTCTCCAAGACCTCTCTTCCCAGCACGACACGGTTGGGGCCTTTTCACTATCGTGGACACTTTACTCTCAAAGAGCACCATGCTTAGCATGCGAATGCAGTGTCCCAGTGTGGCTTGATCAGCACAAAGTGGAGCAGAACTATCACTTTTTCTTTTTAGATAATGATTCACTATTAATCCAGCTTAAGGTATTAATACCTGCTTTGAAAGAGCCCACTATGAATATGAAAGTCGTTCACGCTAATAAACAAATAATTTCACACTCATGATGGGCATGTTGGAGAATACTTCTGAAAGTTCACACTAACTGAAAGCATAGGACCAAAGCAGCAGCAGGAGTACTTAACCAACAGCATTTACCTAGATGTCAGTCATTACAACTGCTTCTTCCTCTGCACTATTCTATGACGAACCTCTTCTAAAATTACACTGCCTTTTAAACAGACTTTCCATTTCTCTCTATATTATTGTGAGTACTGTTTTTCTGCTCCCATCCACTTCTGCTGTTACAGATGCCTCCCTTCCCTCTCTCTGCACCCTTAAGAGCAGACACGTGGCCCTGAATGAGCCAGAGTTCTTCCCCAGGATTCTTCTAACTGAGAGGGGGCAGGGGAGAGGTGTCTTTCCCCTCTGGTCAAAGCTGGTGGCTACAGCTGCAGCCCCACGAGGAAAGCTGATCTGAAAAAATAAAGCCAATACATAAAAAAAAAAAAAAAACATACTGAGCCAGAAAGAGTTCTTGACAGTGTTCAAATTCCTGGACCGAGTCACGTATGAGACTGCCTCCATTCCAGCCCTAGCCCTTTACCTGCCTTTTCCCCCTTTAAAGCCATCTGAGTGGGGTTCAGGACACTTGTGGCCAGCAAAGGGTCTTCTCCTTTCCTTATCCTTTCCTTACCTTCTATCTGGGATGTGATCTCTGCTAAAATAGAGAAAAAAGACTTTTGGCCGAGCTGTGCAGCTTGCGGGATCTTAGTTCTCCATCCAGGGATCGAACCCTGGGGGCCCAGCAGTGAGAGCACCGAGTCCTAACCATTGGACCGCCAGGGAATTCCCAAGAAAAAGGATGTCTGAGTATATCACACCAGAATTATGCTATGAGAAGTGGTCAATATTAGCAGGAGAAAAACTGTTTTATAGTTACTTCAAATTGAAGAACTCAAAGGACTGAAGGCCTCTTCTGGAGTAGAAATTGGATGGAAATGCATCGATTTCTGACTGCGGGCAGAGCAGAAAGGGGAGGAGGGATGTGGAAGGGAGACCACAGAGATTCACTAAAGAACTCAGAGATAATCTGAGAGGTAAAAGAAATAACTATTTTCACCATCCTCTGGATTGGCTAACAGTAAGATATTCTTCCTGAACTGTATAGGCATATCTTTCTTAACATGAGTGACAGAACTAAGGGTGTATAAACTTCCAGCCAGCCTAAAGAGTACTGTGCGATACAAATGTGACGAGGAAGAAAGGAAAGAGGCAAACAGAGAAACGTCCACCGCTGGCCGACGCTGGTCTCGCCCTCTGGCTCCGTGGGGCCTGCTGTTGCCTCCCCTCCCCCACACTCTCACCACCTGGACAGACTCAGTGAGGCACGTTTCTGCTGAGAGAGAACCACCTCAGGTTGTCAGTGAAGGTGCAGAGCAAGACCCCTCCACACACCGCGGACAACGTTACCAGAGTACAGAGAAGTGCTCACGCCAGCAGGCCACTGGCACCTGGCCTGTGGCTCACACCGCCTCCCCAGCACCCCTAACTCCAACAGGTTCAAGTCTCTGACCCCTCTTGGGCATCTGTGCACAGGTAAGAGACTCTGGTCCATCCTGTGGGGCTCAAAGGACATGGATTAGCAAGAGAAATAGAACTGCACAAAATGCCCAGCCCTGTGGCATGAGGACCATCCTGCCCTTTTTCCCTCCTAGAGACGTTTTTTCTGCCCCTAAAGGAGCTTCAGAACAAGAGAAAGAATCTGCATAGATGCAACTTCACTAAGCAGCCAAAGGCCTTACATTAAGTTCCACACAACTGCACATATTTTAAAATCATTTGCTAGAATACCTCCACTTCAATGATGTCATCCAGTGACCCCAACAAAAGAATTATTTCAATGTCTTGGACTTTGCAATCAAGCAACATGTTATGTTTCTCTAACCGCTTCTGTTCCAGAGAAGTTTGAAGGATTACAACTTTTTTTTGCCATTTTCCCACTTCCCTGTAAATACACAGATATGAAAAAGTGATTATATTTTACTAATTATGTAAAGTTGCACCAAGGAAGAAAAACATGTTATAAATGTACATGAAAAAAAAAAAGATTTTTTCTTATGAGTGCTGTTAAGTTGCAGAGTTAGCCCATGGATGCTTGTAATTTAAACTTCAACACTCCTGATAAAGGCCATGAATATAATTATTTAATCCAAGGGAGGATTTTCAATAATAAACATTATTACTTTAATCAGGCTAGCACCAATACAGTGCTTTCCTAGTTACCTTATTTTTGTTTTAATTAATTAATTATTTTATTTTTGGCTGGGTTGGGTCTTTGTCGCTGCACGCGGGCTTTCTCTAGTTGCGGCAAGCAGGGGCTACTCTTTGTGGCAGTGCGCAGGCTTCTCACTGCGGTGGCTTCTCTTGTTGTGGAGCACAGGCTCTAGGCACGTGGGCTCAGTAGTTGTGGCTCGCGGGCTCTAGAGCACAGGCCCAGTAGTTGCAGCACGCGGGCTCAGTAGTTGTGGCTCGCAGACTCTAGAGCACAGGCTCAGCAGTTGTGGCACGCGGGTTTAGCTGCTCCGCGGCATGTGGGATCTTCCCAGACCAGGAATAGAACCCGTGTCCCCTGCATTGGCAGGCGGATTCTTAACCACTGCGCCACCAGGGAAGCCCCACTTACCTTATTTTTAAAGCTGTACAATTTTTCAAGCTGCATTTCTCTTTCAGTGTAAGTTCTACATTTTAGAACATCAAACCAAGAGAAAGAGTCTCTTAGCAAGAGAAATGTCTTACCAGTTAAGTCATTATGCACCTGACAGTCTCAACTTTTTTTACTGCCACCACTAATGTAATGCCTTCTATCTTAATGAGGGCTTGGGAGTTTTACCAGTTGAAACAAGGTGGAACTTTAAAGAGGACCCAGAAGAAGGACCAGAAATGAAATTAAATAAATTAAGAATTATATGGTTTTTAAAAGTCTGATGACAGAGATGTGGTTCTGTTTAAACTAAATACGAGTTTTAAAAAAAAATCAAGAGTAAATGAACTTATTTCCGCTCAAAAATTTTAGACAAAGAATTTTCTGGCTGTATCTTGAAATACTAAAGGTCTTTGAACATTGTGGGAAATTGTGAAATGCCAAGAGGCTGAGCAAAAACAGAGCTCATTTCATCTGATCACTTATGTTTGTGTCAGTCACACAGGAAAGCAGATGTCACTGTGGTGCAACAAGCCAGCTGACTCAAAGTGTTATTGGTCATCATCATGGCAAACATACCTGCTTATTGTGTAACAGGTACTGTTCTAAGTACCATATGAACACTCACTTATTTAATCCTTACAACTATTCTATGAGGTAGGCACTATTATTATCCCCATTTTACCGATGAGAAAACGAAGGCACAGTAAATAAGCGGCGAAACTGGGGCATGGAACCATGCAGTGTAGTTCCAGATTCTGCGCCTCACCTGCTATGCTTTGTCACACAGACAGACTAGCAGGAGACTCCCCAACAGGAAGGTACTGGTGTCAAGGGGATTTAGGGAAAGGAACTCTTTATATAGGTCCATGTTTTCACCCACCAAAAGGAACTATTCACTCTAAACAACTAACCACCTCTCTTGGTTTTCCCCAAACTGCAATGCTTGATAGGTGTGATGTGGGACCAAAAGCAACAAAGGGTGTATATTCAAATAATAAGACTTCCTATAATAAAATTCAAATTGATGGTAAACATCTTTTAAACTCTGATAAACTTCTTAGTCACCTATCAACTGCCAAAAACTTCTTCCGTTCCTCTTCAATTTGAGCTTGGACTTTCTCAGTGTTGGTAATCTGAGTGACAACTGTGTCCTTAAGTTGCTGCCGTTTCTCCATGAGTTCATCCACAATTTTCAGACAATTTTCTTCAGCCTGAATGGAGATGATTTACATTGTAGATTTACCATCTTCCACATTAATAAGGTCAATAGATCATTTTATTATTAATACAACAAAACCAGCCATTCCAAGGTAAACCCCTATCCTGTAGGCTGCCTGAACCTCTACCACAGAACGTGACCCACCCTTGTTTACACTTCCGGGTAATCACTACCTACCTTTCTCTTTCACTTCGGAGTCATTTCTCAGCTTGCTGCCGTCTGACTTCTGTTTCCACTGTCAGTGAAAATGTCCTTGCTACCATGACCTCTTAATTGGCAATTTTCCAGATTCTGACCTCTTGAAATTGCCATTTTCCAGACTTTACCTTTTCGACAACTTTCCTCACTTCCTTCTCCCTCCCTCTCTGGGGCTTCTGTAACACCACCCCTTCTGGCCTCTTCATAACCTATGTGGCCTCTCCTTCCAGAACTCCATCCTCGCCCCACTGCTCTTCACTGCCTTCCTCTCTGGTTGGAGCCTCACCCACTCACACACGGATTCAATTTACTCCCCTAAACCGGCCTAGACTTCTGTTATCTACGTCCTCTCTAACTACGGGCTGGAAATTGCTATTTAGATGTCACACAGGGAAGTCATGCTCCACAGGTCCAGAATTTTCTCTCCTTAATCTCTCCTCCTATCCACCAAGTTAGAATTCAGGACTCACCGTGTCACACCCCTCCCAATATCTAATAATTCATGAAGCTGTGTGGACTGTACTTCAAGTATTTCTCAAATGTGTACCCTGCGCCCACCTTCTATCACTATTAGAATTTTTCAGGAACTCAACAAATGTTTAATCATGGAAGAAAGTGATCATTTCAATGACTTCAGCCACCCGTCATTAATTACCTTCTTTAGGTTATCGATGTCTTCTCTACCTTTCTGGATAGTTTCTTTTAATGTGTTAATCTTATTCAGTTTTTTCTTCAGCTGATTGCGACTATATTCAAGTTGAACATTAAGCCGAGTATTTTGTTTCTCAAATTCTAATCTAGTATAATAAAGTCAAGCATTACAAGTGGTAAACAGAGTCCTTCAATTATTTAAACTCTTTTTTAGTTTTTATTATGGAAAATTTCAAACAAATACAAACATAAAGGGAATACTATAATGAATTCCCATATAGCTATCACCCAACTCTAATAAGTATCAGTTCATGGTCAATCTTGTTTTATCTATAATCCCACTCATCACTCCTTCCCACCACTGGATTATCTAAAGCAAATTTCAGACATCTTATAATTTCATCTATAAATATTTTAACATGTATCTCCAAAAGTGAAGTGATTTTTAATACATAACCATAAACTACTATAGGTAGAAATGATAATAACATCTTTAATACCAAAATGCTATCACTGCCAAATTTCCTGGGTCTCATTAAAAAAAAACTGCATCAGGATTCATACACTGCATATGAATATGTTTCTTAAATCCTTTAAAATCTATAGTTTCCTTCCCTTATCTTTCTCTTTAAGTAACAATTCATATGTTTATTCTTATTTAATTAGCCAATCAGTCTTTTCAAATAGCTATTCATTCACAAACTCCAAACTTGGGAATTTAAGAACATGTTCCTTCCTGATGTACTTTCCTACTTTGCTAGCTTCATAAAGTCCCCACAAAGAATTCCAGCATCAAAAAGACAGTCTCTTCAACAAGCGATGCTGGGAAAACTGGACAGCTACATGTAAAAGAATGAAATTAGAACATTCTCTAACACTATATACAAAAATAAACTCAAAATGGATTAAAGGCCTAAATGTAAGACCAGAAACCATAAAACTCCTAAAGAAAAACATAGGCAGAACACTCTTTGACATAAATTGTAGCAATATTTTTTGGATCTGTCTCCTAAAGCAAAGGGAAGAAAAGCAAAAATAAACAAATGGGACCTAGTTAAACTTGAAAGCTTTCGCACAGCAAAGGAAACCACTGACAAAAGGAAAAGACAACCTACTGAATGTGAGAAAATATCTGCAAATGATATGGCTGATAAGGGGTTAATATCCAAAACATCCAAACAGCTCATACAACTCAACATCAAACAAACAACAAGATTAAAAAATTGGCAGAAGATCTGAATAGACATTTTTCCAAAGAGGAAATGCAGGTGGCCAACAAATACGTGAAAAGATGCGCAACACTGCTAATCCACAGGGCAATGCAAATCAAACCCACAATGAGATATCACCTCACACCTGTCAGAACGGCCATCATTAAAAAGAACACAAATAGCAAATGTTGGCAAGGATGTGGAGAAAAGGGAACCCTTGTACACTGTTGTGGGAATGTAAATTGGTGTAGCCATGGTGGAAAATAATATGGAGATTTCTCAAAAAAAGAACTAAAAATAGAACTACCATATGACCCAGCAATTCCACTTCTGGGTATAAATCTGAAAAAACAAAAACTCTAATTCGAAAAGATACATGCACCCCAGTGTTCATAGCAGCATTATTTACAATTGCCAAGATATGGAAGCAAACGAAGTGTCCATCAACAAATGAATGGATAAAGAAGATGTGGTTTATATATACAATGGAATATTACTCAGCCATAAAACAGAACAAAATTTTGCCATTTGCAGCAACATGGATGGACTTGGAGGGTATTATGCTAAGTGAAATAAGTCAGACAGAAAAAGACAAATAGTGTATAATATCACTTATATGTGGAATCTAAAAAATACAACAAACTAGTGAATATAACAAAAAAGAAGCAGACTCATAGATATAGAGAAGAAACTAGTAGTTACCAGTGGGGAGAGGAAAGGGGGGAGGAGCAATATAGGGGGAGGGGACTGAGAGGTGCAAATTAGTAGTTATAAAATAAGCTACAAGGATATATTGTATAACACAGGGAATATAGCCAACATTTTATAAAAACTACAAATGGAGTATAACCTTTAAAAATTATGAATCACTATATTATATACCTATAACATATAATATTGTACATCAACTATAACTCAATAAAAAAGCCGTATCTCTAAAAAGAAGAATTTCAATATCAACTGTAGCTCATACTTTCTCCACCCACTCTCCCTCACATAGCCTGCTAATATAATCATTCATTTAAGAAACATTTTAAAGCACTAATTGTAGCAGATGCTGTGCTAAATACTAGTAATACAAAGGCAACAACAATAATGATAAAAACAAAGAGTCATATTTAATGAGAGGTTACTATATGCCAGACACCGTTATAAATGCTTTTACATGAATTAACTCACTTAAGTTATATGACTCTCTGAAGTTGGTAATACCACTATCCCTATTTAACAGTTGGGGAGACCAAGGCACAGAGAGTTAAGTATCTTGCCCAAGGCTACCCACTTAGGAAGTGCTGGAGCCAGGCATGACACACTCAGGCAAGGGCCAAAGAATCCCTGCCCTTAATCACTGACCATGCTGCTCGTACGAGTGGTTAAGAACAAACCCTTCAGGGGTTTATTTCTGCTGCAGGAGGCAGACGCACAGGCTGTGTGCGAGTGGAACACTTCTTCACTTGGCTCCAGGATGCCACTTTGGCTTTCGTCTCCCCTCACTGGCTGCTCCTTTAATAGTTCCTTCTTAACTCCTCAACTTGCTTACATAGCCTAGGATCTCTTCTCTCTTCTATCTACATTCATTCCCTTGGTGATCTTATCCAGTCACATGACTTTGAGTACCATCTGTATACTGACAATCCCCAAATTTATATTTCCAGCCTGGACCTCTCCCATGAATTCCTAACTTGTATGTTCAACTGTCTACTCTACTACACCTTCAATTGGATGTCACAGGCACCTCAAACTTAATACCTGGGATACATAATGGATAAGCTACTGTAAGTAATAAGAGGCATTAGCAAAGTTATCAGATGTTAGATAATTTAAAATTTGATACCATTTTTCTAAACCAGTAGAAGGCAACTAGGAAAATATCATAAAAATAGATACTAGTCATAAGAGGAAAAAAACTACAAAATATCTAGAAATTAAGAACACACAAGATCTTTATGGAAAAAACTTTAAAATTTTAATAAAGGATAGAGATGATTAGAATAAATGAAGATATATTCTATGTTCTTAGATGAGAGGACTTAATATTTTGAAGATGATCTCCCCAAATAAATCTATACATCCAAAGCAATCTCAATCAGAGTTCCAGTTGTATTTTTATGATTGATTGGCAGAACTCCTTAGCAAGAAACTATATTGAAGTTCAAGCAGACTACAGAACAAGGAATATGACAGGGATAAAAAGGGGCATTTTATAAAGATAAAGGGATTAATTCAGCAAAAAGACATAATGATCCCAAATATATATGCACCTAATCACAAGGTTTTAAAATACATGAAGTTTAACTGACAGAACTGGAAGAAGAGAATGAGAGATCCAAAAGTACTTAGAAATTTCAACACTCCTCTCTTAGGAAATGCTAGACCAACTAGACAGAGAATCAGTAAGTACACAGAAGACCTAGCAACACCAATCAACTTGACCTAGGCGCCACTCAGAAAACACTCCACCCAAAAGCACAATGCATATTCATTTCAAGTGTACATGGAACATTTACTAAGATATAATACATGCCATGCTATCAAATAAGTATCAATCAATTTAAAAGGATTTAAATAATGCAAAATATATTCCTTACCACAATGGAATTATTAAAATAAAAATCAGTACCAGAAACATATCTAAATCCTCCCCCCACCACAACAATTTCTATTAAATTAAATAACGCTTCTAAACACCCCATAGGTCACAGAAAGAAACCACAAAGGATATTAGAAAATACCTTGAATGGAATGAAAATGAAATAAAACATACCAGAAGCAGTGGGATGCAGCTTAAGCGGGAAATAAACAGCTTACATGAAAAGAAGAAAAGTGTAAAATAAATAAAGCAAGCTTCTACCTTAAAAAGCAAGAAAAAGAAGAGTAAATTAAACCCAAAATAAGTAGAAGGAAGGAAACAATGTAGTTAAGAACAGAAATCAACAACACAGAAACAGATAAACCATAGAGAAAACCAATGAAGCCAAGAGCTGGTCTTAGAAAGGATCCAAGGATCCAAAGGACCTCTAGCTAGACATCAAGAAGAAAAAAGACAAGACAAACTAGCAATATCAGGAATGAAAGAAGGCACATCAGTACAGATCCTACATAAATTGAAAAGAATAAAAAGGAAATATTAATAACTTTGTTAATAAATGTGATAACTCACATGAAATGCACAAATATTCCTTCCAACACACAAACTACCAAAACTCACTCAAGAAAAAAGATATCCTGAATAGCCCTGTATCTAATAAGGAAACTGATTTTGTAATTTAAAAATCTCCCATAAAGAAAGGTGGGTAGCCCAAGTGGCTTCACTTGAAAAATTTACCAAACTTTTAGGAAAGAAATAATATAAAAACTCTCCATGAGAAAACTCTCCATGAGAAAACTCCATTTTATGAGTCTGGCATTACCCTGATACAAAAATGTGACAAAGACATTGCAAGAAAAGAAAACTATAGGGCAATACTCTCATGAATATAGATACAAAAATCCGTAACAAAATTTTAGCAAATCAATCCAAAATATTTGAAAAGGATACTACAGCATGACCCAGTGGGCTTCACCCAAGGTATGCTAAGTTGGTTTAACATTCTAAAATCAATCAGTGTAATTCACCATATTAATAAGCTACCCCCCCAAAATAAAACCCAACCATACAATTATCCCAAAAGATAGCAGAAAAAGTATTTGACAAAATTCAACACTCATTCACGATAAAAAATTTCAGCAAACTAGAAGCAGAAGGGAACATCCTCAATCTGCTAAAGGGCACCTTGAAGTTAATATCATACCTAAACGTTAGAGACTTAATGCTTCGCCCCTAAGACTGGGAATAAGGCAGGATGTCCACTCTCACCACTTTTATTCAGTACTGTACTGGAGGGCCTTGCTAGTGCAATAAGACAAGAAAATAGAAGGCATACTAATTGGAAAGGAACATATAAACATGTATGTGTATGTATATTTTCCCCCTTATTGTCATTTGTCTTCTCATTTTCTTCAAGATGCTTTTGCCATGCAAAAATTGTTTTTAAATTTCTATACATTTGCAGTTTATCAATCTTTTCTTTTATGGCTTCTGGGGTCTGTCATACTGAAAGATCTTCCCTAATCTGAGATTATTTTTTTAAATTTTCTTATGACTTATTCTAGTAGTATTTTTATGCTTTCATTTTATTTACATTAAAATATTTGATTCAGCTGGAATTAAATCTGAGTCTAAGGAATGATGTAGGGATTCAAGCAGGTTTTTTTCCAGGATGCTAACAAATGTATTCCAACTGAGTTACTGAAAAGTGTAGCTTTTCTCCACTGATGAAATGCACCTTTATTTTAAATCAAATTTCCCTTATAGATCTGAGTATATTTCTGGACTCTGTGAGCCAGTACCTCAAGATTTAATTAAGATAGCTTTATACTATGTTTTAAAATCTGGGAGTTCTAGTCCTTTCTCATTACCTTTTTCATATTTTTCTTAACTAGTTCTGAATGTGAACTCTAGAATCACCTTATCCAGTTAAAAAAAACTTGTCCATACATGTATTGAGATGATATTTAAAGTACACTATAGATTAAATTAGGGAATACCAACTTCTTTACAACACTGAGTCTTCCTATGAAAGAACTAGTTTGCCTTTCCTTTTAATTCACATTTCTGTATATAATTCTCAGTCTTGTTTGAAGGTTTCTTTATATATTGCTTTCACATCTTAGTTTATTTATAAGTAGTAAGTATTTTACCTTTTTCCTCTCTACTATAATTGGGATATTTTCACCTAATATATTGTCTCCCTGGTAGTTTGTTTATAGAAAGGCTACATAATTTCATCCATATATGGATATTTACAGAAAACTAAATAAATTTTAATAACCACTGTGTAATTATTTCCCCATTCTCTTATTTTGTATATTTGTGCTTTCTCTCTTTAAAAAATTGTGGAATAAAAGAATTAGATCTCTTTATTAAAATAGGAATGATTACTAGCTATTTCTTGACAAACTGAAAGGAAGACTACCTCTGGCAAATTCCTTTAAATTATGAAATAATAGTTACATTTATATAAGAGTAACTGCTTATCAACATCTTTTAATAAAAATACCTTTTTTGATCAATTTCTTGTTGCTGTTTAACATGTCTGTTCTCATATTCACGAATATTTTCTACACCAATTTCTTCACAGAAGTGTTGAAAAATATCATCTTCAACCTTTTAAATTATTTTAAACCAAGTGGTTTAATAATTAATTTTAAGAAAATACATAGACAATGCTTAAATCTACGTTTTTCCCACCAAGATTTTCCTGGATTAGGCCAAAGACTAATCCCAACAAGCATCACTGTACTCTGAAAAGTCAGTGCTTTCTCTTTCTTTAACTCCATAAACTACGCTTACCTATTTTCAAATTTCTTATTCTGAAAACTAAGTAAGAAAGCTCATAGCTGGCCTTTTAAGTGTTTTGCCCCTATGAAGTGTTTAATACAAAATCGGAAGTATTTCATTCACCAAAATATAACATGCTACATAAATACATAAAATATTCTTTATATTTGAGTAATACTTTATATTTGAGTAATACTCTTTATATTTGAGTATATTTGAGTCTTAAGCAGTGTAAAACCAAGAGGACTGAAGCATAGAATTAAGACTCAAAACACCTGGAACAACTAGAATGAGCCATATCTAACAAAATAACATTTAACATTAATATTTTTAAAGCCCTGCATTTATGTACTATTATAGGATAAGAGAGACTTGTTTTAACAACAGGACATGTTAAAAAACTTTCAGATTTCAGTTTAATATAAATTAAATATGAAAGTGATATGACTGACACAACAGTAAGCTATAAATTGTATAAGTAGATAATCCAAGCCATGGAAAGTTATAGTTCTATGTGCAGAGTTCCAGGGTACTCTGAACTGGTCAGATAGTATTTTTACATTATTTTTTGTTCTGGCATTGACAAATAACAGAGTACCCAAAGGCTGGTTACCAGAATTGGTCTTAGATCCATAGTAAATGTAAATAACTAGGGAATTAGGGGTATTTAACCTGGAAAAGAGATAATTAAGGGGCAACATAAGTGTAGTTTCAAATCATGTGGTAAAAGGCAGAACCAGAGGCAATGGGTGAAAGTTATTGAGCGATGGTGTGACAAACAACTTTTTAAGGATTAGGGATAAGCAACAGCGGAATGAATTAAACCAGAAAGTGTCTGTCACTTTATAAGCAGAGGATAGATGATCATATCTTTGGTGCCCCAGAGCCAAGCAACTGTGCCTGGCATATAATAAATGTTCAAGAAAAAATTACTGAGTAAATACACAACCTTAAAAGATGACACAAATGACAAAGTTCTTTCCTTCTTGGTGTTAAGGGCAGTGAGAGAAAGAAAGTGGCTGCAAATTTTACAATGGACAAGGAGAGGCTGGAGAGCTGAAGAGAATAACCATGTATACTAGTCATTTTCTCTTGAGATTAGCAATAGTGGTTCTCAAAAAAACACAAGGAAATTAATTTGGCAAACCAATAGAACTTAGCATTTATCAAACTTTGCTTTAGCACATATTGAAGAAGCCCTAAATTTGGTATCTGGTCTAGAACTATATTCCACATGCCATTTAGTAATAATATATCATTCATAACCTTATGTATCTTTCCTTCAAATTCCTCAATTCTTCGTTGCCGTTGTTTGATTCCTTCACTCAACATAGTACATTGAGACTCAATATTTAGCAGTTCACTTTGTAGCTGAGATTGTTCCTGATTACAAAAGAGAAAAAAATGTCTTTTTAACATGGCCATTTTAGCTTTATATAGTGAAGCCAAAAACATGATAGGTATCTTTCAGAATAAAAAGAGAATCTGTGAGATAAGGTAAATTCAGGTACAACTGGATAACAACATTAACAACCATAAAAATAAAGTAACTTAAAGAACTATAATATACCTCAATCATGGGGAAAAGTATAAAAACTACATGGTGCTTTATAAATGTAATTCCTGAAATTCTATGTCCTGGTTCTAATTTCCATCAAATTTTATGTAAGTCTATGTTACCTGGTAAAAAGCAGCAAGGTGCTTCTTTTTAATTATTTCTAGTTCACTTTGCGAATATTTGAGTCGTGTATGAGTTCCTTGTACTAGAGTCTGTATTTGTTTCAAATCTGCTTCCTTGCGAAGTGTCTTCATTAAATCCTAAAAAGGAAGGGAAATATAAAAATATTTTATAACAGACAACACTTTTACTTTTCACAGTGCTTTCATATGACATAATTCACTGCTTTTTACATATAACCGCATCCACACTCCACCTGCCCTTCTTCTGATACTGGGCAATTAAGTACATAAGTCATCTGGAGTAACCAAGATGCCATACAACATCCTCAAAAACCTAACTATCTTCCTAACAGGAAATGGGCATGAAGATGAGGAATGGGGAGTGCATGTTCCACCCAAGGCACAAAAATGGCATAAATGAGATCATATGATATGTGTTGCCTTGTTTTTAGTGCATCCTTGTCTTGCCTCATCCATTTCCTTCTCCCTTCACCCACCCTATTACTCAACCAAATTAACTTGCTAGTATATGTTCTTCTGTGTTTTTACTCCAAGTCCGTATATGAAAACGTGTATACATACTCACCTATATATGTTGTTTTTTTCAGTCTTGTTTTACAAATTTGGAATCACATTAAACATGCTTTTCTGCCTCCTGCTTTTCTCATTCAGTTACTCACAAAGGTCAACTGATAAAGCTCTAAATTCAGTCTTTTAATGGCTGTGTATTATTCCACAGTGTGACTGTAACAAAATTATTTAACTCTTCTCGTAATGATGGGCATTCACTTGGTTTCCAGGTTTTTGCCAACACAAACAGTGCTGCAATAACATACTTGTATGTATACCCTTAAATATTGGTGTTTTTATTTCCATGCAATAGATTCCCCAGAGTGAGCTTAATGGGTCAAAGGTATTCATGTTTTTATTATACTAGCTGGTACCAACTGCTTTCCCAAAGGCTACAATTCACATTTCTATAAATAACGTTATGAGTATGTGTTTCTTTACAACTCTACCAGCATATACATTTTCCCCAAGTCTTACTGATATGTCTGAAGTAACACTAATTTAATTTGTGTTCCCCTGAGTACTATATTCTATATTGAGCATTTTTTCATGTTTACTAGCCATATGGATTTCTTCTATGAACTGACTACTCTTATCGTTTGCCCAGATGTTTCTATCATGTCTTTTTCAAGTCATTTATAGAGTTCTCTGATACTGCAGAACCTATAGTCTTCATTTTAAACTTTAAAAAAAATGTATCCTCATTTAAAATATTTTTTAATTCAAATTTTCAATCTATCTGGAATTTATTTTTATATGTCGTATTATGGGGCACAAAATTACTTTCCCTAGATGTGCCAATACCATTTACTAAATAATCTAACCTTTTCCCACCAAACTAAAACATCATTTTAGTTGTATATTAAATTATCACATATACTGGGCCCTATTCCTGAGGTCCTTATTCTTTTTCATTAATCTGCCCATTCCTATGCCAATACCACCTCAGCTTGGTTACAATGGCTTTTCATAGTATTCTGTATGCTGGTAACATACAATACTACCACAAGTTCTACCACACTCTCTTTTGTTATACCTATTTTTTGACTAGTCTCAGGAAATTCTTCCTTTGTAAGAATTAGAGGATCATTTTATCAAATAAAAAATTCTTGGTTTTATATATATATATATATATATATATATATATCTTTTATTTTTTTTAACTGCATTTTGTCTTTGGTGCTGCGTGGGCTTTTCTCTAGTTGCGCGAGCAGGGGCTACTCTTTGTTGCGGTGTGCAGGCTTCTCATCGCGGTGGCTTCTCTTGTTGCGGAGCACGGGCTCTAGAGCTCAGGCTCAGCAGTTGTGGCGCATGGGCTTAGCTGCTCCGCGGCATGTGGATCCTCCTGGACCAAGGATCGAACCCGTGTCCCCTGCACTGGCAGGCCAGGGAAGTCCTCTTGGTAATTTAAAAAATTTTTTTTATTTATTTACTTATTGATTTTTGGCCGCGTTGGGTCTTCGTTGCTATGCCTGGGCTTTCTCTAGTTGCGGCAAGCAGGGGCTACACTTCGTTGCTGTGTGTGGGCTTCTTATTGCTGTGGCTTCTCTTGTTGCAGAGCACAGGCTTTACGTGCGTGGGCTTCAGTAGTTGCAGCACGTGGGCTCTGTAGTTGTGGCTCACCGGCTTAGTTGCTCTGCAGCATGTGGGATTTTCCCAGACCAGGGATTGATCCTGTGTCCCCTGCACTGTCAGGCGGATTCTTAACCACTGCACCACCAGGGAAGTCCCCCCTCTTGGTAATATATATATAGATATATTTTTTTTTTTAAAGGAAGCACACTCTCCTTATGACTTTTGAGTGGTCTGTTCTCCTTTTTTAAAAAAAATTAATTAATTAATTAATTTATGGCTATGTTGGGTCTTCGTTTCTGTGCGAGGGCTTTCTCTACTTGCAGCAAGCGGGGGCCGCTCTTCATCGCGGTGCGCGGGCCTCTCACTATCGCGGCCTCTCTTGTTGCGGAGCACAGGCTCCAGACGCACAGGCTCAGAAATTGTGGCTCATGGGCCTAGTTGCTCCGCGGCATGTGGGATCCTCCCAGACCAGGGATAGAACCCGTGTCCCCTGCATTGGCAGGCAGATTCTCAACCACTGCGCCACCAGGGAAGCCCTCTTGGTAATATTTTAATTGAACTTGCATTGAAGTTATATTAATTGGAGGACTTCTAACCCAAGAATATAGTATGTCTTTCCTTTCAGTTGTTTTGTCCTTCAATAAGATTTATTTTTCTAATAGTTACTGTGCCTTTATACTTATCTTTATTCCTATTGTGAGCAGGAATTCCTATTCCTATTATTCCCTTTTTAGATGCTTTTTGATAGTATAGAGAAAAACTACACAGTTTTGTTTATTTATATAGCCCTTCCATTATCTTATTAAATCTAGTAGTTTTTAAACTACAGTCTTATTATCAGCAAAGAGTCAATTTTTCTCTTCTTTTCAAAAATTTATACAAATTATTTCATTTTGTGACTATATTTAATATAACTTCTAAGATCATGTTAAATAATAACAGTGATAGCCCATATCTCTACTTCCTGATTTTAACTAAAACAGTTTTTATGTTTTACCATTTAGCAATTATTTCTGTTAGTTTTGGGTAAGAGCTATTTTTTATTTTATTGAAGTGATTTCCACCAATTACTCTTCTACTTAGAATTTTAATTAGGACTAGCTGCTGAACTTTATCAAATGCCTTTTTATGTATGATCATATGATTTTTCTCCTGCCTTTAATTTGTTAATGTAATGGATTATGTTGATCGATCACTTAATACTGAAATACCCATGTATTCTTAGAAAAAATTCCATTCAGCAGATGTATTTTTCTTTTACTACATTGCTAAATTCTCTATAGTAATATTTAATTTAGAAATTACATATTTATACTCACAAGGGAAGCCAGTCTTTAGTTTTATTTTTTGTAGTATCTTTATAATATTTGATATTAAAGTTATACTGGGGCTTCCCTGGTGGCGCAGTGGTTAAGAATCTGCGGACCAATGCGGGGGACACAGGTTCAAGCCCTGATCCGGGAAGATCCCATATGCTGTGGAGCAACTAAGCCCATGCGCCACAACTACTGAGTGTGCACTCTAGAGCCTGCGAGCCACAACTACTGAGCCCATGCGCCACAGCTACGCACCTAGAGTCCATGTTCCACAACAAGAGAAGCCACCGCAATGAGAAGCCCACATACCGCAACAAAAGCGAAGAGTAGCCCCTGCTCGCCGCAACTACAGAAGGCCCACATGCAGCAATGAAGACCCAACGCAGCCAAAAGTAATAAATAAATAATAAATTTATATTTAAAAAAGTTATACTACCTTTAGTAAATAAACTGAGAAGTTTCCATCTTTTTCTATGATCTAGAACGGCTTATGTAACATTAGAATTATATTAGACAGAACTGAGCTATAAACCCATCTGGTCCCAGTCTTTTTCTTTTTTAATTGTGGCAAAATATACATAAAATTTACCATCTTTATCATTTTAAAGTGTACAGTTCAATAGTGTTTAAGCACATTTTCATTGCTGTGCAACCAATTTCCAGAACTCTTTTCACCTTGCAAAACTTAAAACTAGACCCATGAAACAACTCCCCATTCTAATCCCCCAGGCCCTGGCAACCATCATTCTACTTTTCTGTCTCTATGAATGAGACTACTCTAGGTACCTCATATAAGTAGTAGAATCATACAGTATTTGTCCTTTTGTGACTTGCTTATTTCACATAGCTAACATCTTCAAGAGTCATCCATTTTGTAGCATGTGTTAGAATTTCCTCCCTTTTTAAGGCTGAATAATATTCCATTATATGTAGAGACCATATTTTGTTTATCCATTCATCTGCTGATGAACACTTGGGTTGCTTCTACTTTTTGGCTATTGTGAATAATGCTGTTATAAACATGGGTGTACAGGTATTATTCCAGACCCTGCTTTCAATTCCTTGGGGTATATACCCAGAAGCAGAATTGCTGGATCATACAATAATTCTATTTTTAATTTCCTGAGTAGCCACCACACTGTTTTCCATAGCTGCTGCACTATTTTATATTCCTGGAGTCTTTTTTCAATGAGAGATCATTCAACTAACCATGGCTTAAAAAAATGTGTGTTTTTTTTTTTTTCTCACACAAAAGCAGTCTACAGTGATGCAGCTCCTCAACAATGGCATCAACTTTCAGCTTCTTAATACAATGGTTTTTATACTCAAGCTTGCTGTTTCTTGGTGCCAAACTGCTGCTGCATCTCCAAGCCTCTTGAATGCGTTCCAGTCAGGAAGAAGAAAATGCAAAAGATAATACCAACATTCCCATTTATATCTCCAAAACTGCCACAGGGCCACCACTAGCTACAAGGAAAGTTGGGAAATCAAGTTGCTTTAGTTTTTTATGATTCTACAATAGAGGCAAGCAAGGAAGGAAAAGGTTGTGGATAGGTACTGGGCCAACCAACTACACCACTGCCTGCCACTGCCTCATTTTTCAAATGTTCCACTTTTTTTCTGGTCGATATTGGCAATTTATATTTTTCTGAACATCATCCTTACAGATTTTCAATTTTTTTTACTATATAATTATTTGCTTGTAAGATTCTCTTAAAATTATTTTAATTTTCTCATTCCTGATCTGTACATGATTACTTCTAACTTTTCTTCCCTTCATTGGAGTTGCAAAGAGTTTATCTATTTTATTAGTCTTTCAAAAGAACCAGCTTTAGATTCATTTTTCCCTTTTCTATTTGGAGTTTTCTATTTAGTTAATTGCAGCTTTAAAAATTTCCGTTATTGCTGTTTATTTTGTGGTGGTTCTAATTTCTTAAAGTAATAAATTCCCTTATATTTCATCCTTCTTCTTTAATAATGAAGGTATTTTCCTTTTGATGTAGCTTTACTGTATCTCAAAGATTTTGTATTCACCATTTTCAAGACATTTTGTAACTTTCTTCTTGATTGCTTGTTTGATCCCCAAACTATCTACAAGTACGTTTCTGAATTTTTATGTAGACAAAGATTTTTTTGGTCACTATTTCTATTTCATTAAATTATGATCAAGATGACGTATAAAAATCTCTACTTTAAAAAAACTATTGAAGTTTCCATTGTGGACAAGCATATGATCAGTTTTTAGTGTTTCATAGTTATTTTAAATAATATCTCACATTTATTGAGCACTTATTGTTTTGTAAAGTTTACATTAACCTACTTAATCCTCTTAACAATGCTATGAAATAGGTACTATTATTATCCCCATTATTATTGATGAGAAAATTAAAGCATAAAAGCATTTAAGTAACTTACTCAGAGTCACACTGCTAATAAGTGTTAGAAATAGAATCTGGATTTAAGCTTATTGATTGTATTACCAATTCCTCT
The DNA here is from genome assembly GCF_964374135.1 of Grampus griseus. Lineage (NCBI taxonomy): Eukaryota > Metazoa > Chordata > Mammalia > Artiodactyla > Delphinidae > Grampus > Grampus griseus. The sequence goes on from NC_139005.1 coordinate 98,514,489, forward strand.
AAGTTACTGTTTTTGTCTACTAGATCTGTCCAGTTTTGAAAGACATACAGTGAAATGTTTCACTATAATTTCATTTTTATTAACTATCCTTGCTTTAAATATTTAGGTACTATGTGCTGCAAAGAGGTTTAAAATGGAAATCTTGTTTTTTAATATATAATGTCCTTCTTTATTCAATTCATTCAATAAATATTTATTGAAAGCTTACTATAGGTGAGGATTTTTAACCTTAAAGTTCACATTGTCTGATATTGTCACTCCTGTTCTTTTTTGTTTGCATTTGCCAGGTGTTCATCCCATAATTTTCAACATTCAATTTTAAGACAATTTCTTACAAATGACATTTAGCTGAGTTTTGCCTTATTTTAAGCTATGATGATCTTGGTCTTTTAATGGGAAACTTAAATCCACTCATGTTTACTGTAATGACTAATAAACAAAAATTTTATTTCCTCCATCTTACTTTTTATCTTTTATTCTTTTCATGCATTATTTTTGTTATTTGTTCCTGTGTTAGTGTACTTTTAAACACTCTAGTCCCACCAAGATACAATCTTTAGAATATTCTTACTTCTTCATCTCCTCACAGATAAGACCTCTGGAACATATTTACTTCTGTCTCCATCTCTAGTTCCCAGGTTTTGCTGAGTTAGTTTAGCACTATTCATTTATTATAATTAGGTCTGTTCTAATCCATGTGTTGCTTAGAGTACTTTCTCTGGTATTTTTGTCACATGGAGTATGTGCATGACATTATCTCTGAATCTGCTTATCTGCAGATTCCTGAAAGGTAAATGATATCTTGGGATGTAGTCCTTTTCCCTCAGTTGCCTATAGCTGTTATTCCAGTCTCATCTAGTTTTGTAGTCGGATACGAGCTTGATTTAAAAAAAAAAAAACACAAGGAATATTTTTTAAAGGGGGGTGGCGTATTTTCGTATTTTAGCCTTGCCTCTAAAACCTAGGACTTCTGTATTAATGTGTGCCTTTTCTCATTAAACCTACATGGAACTGCGTGTGTCCTTTCAATTGGTAAATTAAGGTGGATCCTCAGTTAGAGACATTTCTTTTTTGTTTAATTATTTCCTCTCCTCTGTGCTCCCTTTCCTCTTTCTGAAACTTATTATTCTCTTAAAGTCTCTATTTTTCTCATGATTTCCTTAGCTTTGTGATTTTTCCCCCTCATTGAGATACTGTTCCACTTGGTCTTCCAGGTTATTAATTTGGTTCTCAATAATGGCAATCCCATCCCTCAATCCACCTACAGCATTCTATAGTTTAGAAATACATTTATTAGTGCCAGAAAGTCTTTTTTTGTGTGTGGGGACAGAGAGAGGGTTGACACTACATTGTATTTCCTTACTGCTACTTTTTTGTTCAAGTGTTGATGGCTCCTGGAACACCTCAAATGCATTTGTGCATTTCTTTCCCTACTGAGGATCAGGTCTGGGTATTAAGGTATCCTAAATGGCAGCTGCCCCACAAGCAGTCTCTACACCCAAAGGCCAGCAATTACAACAGAAAACTGTCAGTGTCCCACTCTGAGACGGAGGAAAAGACGTCTCTCTGGTCTCTTTGGCCTCTCCCAAACTCAGGAATAGGGAGGCCACAACCTACTAATATTTAGCTTCATGGGGTTCAAGACTACGCATATTCACATGGGACAAATATTTAACCTCCCCCCAGGATTCCCCTATGTCCTGATTCTTCTCCCAGCACTCTTCAAACATCAACAGAAGCCCTGCATCAGCTTTTCCTGGTGGCCTCCCCCAGAACCCAAGACATCATTTGCACCCAACTCCCCACTAGGTTCAGGTGAGACACACAGGTAAAGAGCTTAGTATAAACATGGATAGGAAGCCAGATTCATTTCAAGTTGCCACCTTCCTAGAACTTTCTCTGTGCCTAGGCCTAAATTTGTAAAATCTTTAGAAGCTGAATATTTATTTATATATCTTACTTAGATCAAAACATAATTTGCAGTCTTATGCTTACAGAGAAAGATTAAAATTAGCAGAGTAACCTTGCCAGAATATCTCCTTGAATCAAAAACTGGTCATTTGTATACACAAAAGAAGAAAGCTAAATAGGAAAAATAAATAATCTAAAAGCATTCTACTGACTTAGTATCTGTTAAAGTTGACATTTCAAGTAAGTGTGTGTGTGGGATTACAATATTCAACAAATGATACTTTGGAAGGAAGCATTATTGAATTTCTTTTGTCATTTTCAGAAAGAATAAGGTCTTTCTGAGCATGACACTGAAATCCAGAAATTATAAAAGATTAATAAATTTCGCTACATAAAGATTAAAAATACATGTATGATAAAACAAGGTCAAATGTCAAACAGATACTGAATGGCAAAAAGGAATAAACTTTTGATACACACAATATGAATTTCAAAAGCACTAGGTTAAATGAAGAAAGCATAACACAAAAGACTACTTACTGTATGATTCCATTTATATGAAATTCTAAGTCAGAAAAAGCTACAATGATAGAAAGTAGATTGGGTTGCCAGGGTCCAGAGGGTCCAGGGGGTACAAAGGAGCCCAAAGGAATTTTGGGGGGTTATGGAAATGTTCTATATCATGATTTTGGTGGTGGTTACACGACTACATACATTTGTCAAAACTTATTGAATCATACACTTAAAATTGGTGACTATTATTGTATATAAATTACATTTCAATATAGCCGACAAAAAAAGTTGAATAGAGAATATATTTCTGGGGCTTCCCTGGTGGCGCAGTGGTTGAGAGTCTGCCTGCCGATGCAGGGGACACGGGTTCGTGCCCCGGTCCGGGAAGATCCCACATGCCGCGGAGCGGCTGGGCCCGTGAGCCATGGCCGCTGGGCCTGCGCGTCCGGAGCCTGTGCTCCGCAACGGGAGAGGCCATGGCAGTGAGAGGCCCGCGTACCGCAAGAAAAAAAAAAATGGGGAAAATATATTTATAACATGAAATACTGAAACATGAACATGAATATATTTACAACATACATGACTAAAGGGTAATTTATTTATAATACAAATAATTCTTAAAGTAGGTAATAAAATAACAAATACCTAATAGAAAAACATGCACAGGAAATAAATAAGAATTTCACAGAAGAGGACTTCCCTAGTGGCGCAGTGGTTAAGAATCCACCTGCCAATGCCTGGGACATGGGTTCCAGCCCTGGTCCAGGAAGATGCCACATGCCATGGAGCAACTAAGCCCAGGTGCCACAACTACTGAGCCTGCACTCTAGAGCCCGCGAGCCACAACTACTGATCCCGTGTGCCACAACTACTGAGCCTGCACTCTAGAGCCCGCGAGCCACAACTACTGATCCCGTGTGCCACAACTACTGAAGCCCACGTGCCTAGAGCCTGCGCTCTGGAACAAGAGAAGCCACTGCAGTGAGAAGCCTGCGCACTGCAATGAAGAGTAGCCCCCGCTCGCTGCAACTAGCGAAAGCCCGCACGCAGCAACGAAGACCCAACATAGCCAGAAATAAATAAATAAACAAATAAATTTATTTTAAAAAGAAGTTCACAGAAGAAAAAAATTACAAAGAACCAATAAATACATGAGTCAATGCTCAACCTCAGTTATTAAGAATTGCATATTCAAACAATTAGATTACACTTTTTTCTTTACCAGATTGGCAAAGATTAAAATATTTGTTAGTATCTAGTGTTGCAATCTAGGAATATACACACTCTACTACAGGTTTCTTTTGATGGGAACTTAGCTGTATCTATCAACATTTTAAATACACACATCCTTAGACCCAGAAATTCCACATGTAGGAAATCATGTTAGAGGTACAAGTAAAGATATAACAACAAACATTTATATAATGCTTAGATTTTTGCCAGGCATTGTTTTAAGTATTTTACCTAGAATATCTGATTTAATCTTTAAAATAACTCTACAAGGAAGGTCCTTTTATTATCCCCATTTTACAGATGGGAAATTAAGGTACAAAGGGGAAAGGTAAGTTGCCTAAGGTCATACTGCTGCTGGTAAGTGGCAGAGTCAGGATTCAAACTCAGGCAGTGTGGCTATAGGATTTATATTCTTAGGCACTGTGTTATTTTCCCTCTCTAAAGAAAGTTTAATGCTGCATCATTTGTAATAGCAAAAACCAAATGTCCATTTTTAGACTCTGGTTAAATAAGCAAAATCTATATAATGAAACGCCAGGCAGGAGTCATTAAAAATAAAATGGTTCTCTATATGCTAAAATGAAAACATGTCCACGTTATGGTATTCAGTGAAAAAGCTTGCTGCAAACACCATCAATAGCAAAAGTCCATAATAAAACAAATCAGAAAAATAACACATATGCTTGCATACACAGAGTACATTTCTGGAGGTTATGTATCAAACTGTGTTTAACAAATACCACTGAGATGTAAGGATGGGTAAGGGAAAGATTTTTATTTTTTACTTTATTCCATTCTGCATAATTTGAATCTTTTAAACTATAGGCATGGTACTTTTATTACCCAAGAAATTAGCTTAAAAACACAATTACTCTACTTGGTATTCTACAATTTTTACAACATGGATTTACCTTTAATTCTTGGATTAGCTGAGTTCTCCTGTCTCTTAAATTCTTTAATTCTTTCTCATCCCAGCATCTAGCCTTGTATTTTAAGTCACTTGACCCTCCAGAGATGACTCCAGATTTTAAAAATAACGTTCCATCAAGAGCTACTGTCTGTAAAAATTAAAAATATTTTACCTTGGAGAAATGTACATAAAGATAAAAACAGAACGTAATATGACAACTTTCGCAGCTGAGACTTTGTAGATGAGAAAAACTACTTACTGAACTCCACTAATAAGATAACTAGCTTATGAGGGACACCAGCCAACAAACTCAAATACAAAACCCTGTTTTGCTAAGGCCCAAACAATTCTAGGCAACAAATTAGCAGCAATTTAAAAATTTCAAAATAAAATTATATATTAGTTCTAAACATATTCAATATTGAGAAGAAAAAACCAGGAGTATTTGTATTTAATATCTCATAGTTTGTATTATATAATACTGTATTTTAAAGAATCCGACATCACATGTCAAGGACATACTATGAAAACAGCCTTAGTTACTTTAGGATATCAAAAATATCACATTCTCTAAAATGAATATGAAACTGGGACCAAGAAAAAACTTAAATGGAGTCAAAGGTATAAAATAGCTTAAAGTTTATAGCCCTATGAGTAACCATATGCTTTATAGAATAAATGAAAGCAATTCTCAGTGTTCTGCGAATGTTTCTAATTAATTAGTCAAAGCAGAGGAGACAGCCTGTGGAGGACTAAAACCACGTAATGTGAACTAATTTTAAAAAAAGCTGACAGGAATCTCATTCATTCCTGCATTCAGTCAAACATTCTCTTTGTGGCTGCTGTGTTTGAAACATTCTATACTGGGGACTGGAGTGACCAAAAGGGAGTGAAATATGGTACTGACCCTTAGGGAGTCATGCTGGTAGGAAAAAGAAACATATAAACGTATCAGTACAATGTAAAGTATGAGACAATAAAAACATAGAGTAATCTGGAAGCTTAAAACTTGGGTGCTCCAACCCAGCCTGGAAGGTTCACAGAAGGCTTCCCAGTGGAATTGAAGGCGTTCACTGTATCTTATCAGAGGTACTAGTTAGAAGTAGATTAATTATATTTAACAGAAAACTTAGTTTATTTCTCTCTTGCAATTACAGAGGTAAACATTCCAGCGTATGTATGGTGGTTGCATAGTTAACAAAAAAAGACTCCTATAATATTGCTCTACCATCCTTAGTACTTGGATTACTCCTCAAGGGAGACAGGCTTCTTATTTTCTGGAAGGCCCTGGGGGCTCCCTCCCCTCCCAACGGTTAGCTTGGCAATGAGTTTTCTCATCAGGTCTGAACTTTGGAAGGACACTAGATCTCTACTGGATACCAACAGCCATGGCATGGAAACTGAACTCCTGTAGATAAGCTCTGGTTGGTCTGGAAAGCAGCTTCCCTGACCAGGAAGCCCACTGTTACGTGATCAGCTTACTCCTCCGACCTCCCCATAAAAATATAAAGTGGTATGGAGGCAGCTTCCCCCTCCTGGAACACTTTTAGCTCACGCTGTTTCTGCCTGGCCAAAGCCCACCTCTGTGGAATGAAAGCTGAGGAAATACACAGGCTCCACTGCTTCTCTGCTTTTAAGTTGTTCTAAATAAAGCTTACTTTACATCTACAGTGTGTCACTAGTGATGTGTGTGTCAGTGTTTCTTTTATGACAATCTCAAGTCATTTTGTAGTCCAAGACGACTCCTAGAGCTCTAGCTATGTGTCTGTATTTCAAGAAAGAAGGGAAAGAATGAGGCTGGTAGACAGGGCAGATCACAGAGTTCTCAGTATGTCATCACAGGAAGAATGTGTATCAAATACAAATGAGGACTGATGGGGCTTGTGGAGGGGGCTGGGGGATTAGCACTGAACAGTCTAACAGCAAACAGGAGAGTGAAATGGTCAGAACTTTAAGTACACCAATCTGGCAAGTATCTAGAAAATGGGGTGGTCCAAGTGAAGCCAGAGGTGATGGTATGAAATCAGCCAATACCTACAGTGAAGAAAAGGAAAAAGATTTGAGAAATATTTAGGTGGTATAATCAGAAAACCTTGGGAATTGTAGAGGTTACAAGGAAATCCATGAGGAGAAAACAGAATTTCATTGGTTAGAATAGTGGTACTAAGAATTGAAGAATACAGGAGAGGGATCAAGATCTAGAAAGAAGAACCTGAGTGTAGTTTTATACATGATGATTTTATAGTGCTTGTGGGCTAATAGTTTACTTATTTATAATGTATATCTTGACTATTTCCTAAAATAAATTATTCTTTTATAGATTATAATAAAGATTATTATAATAAATATAAATATACAATAAGATAGATACAAATAATAATTAGAGATAACATATTAAACTAGGTGAAAAAAGAACAAAGTATAAATAACTTAGACTCTGATGAGAAATCAGTAAATTCAATCAAATAAGTAGGAAGAAGAAAAATTATTCAATATATGATGTTGGGACCGGTAATTAACCATTTAGGGGGAAAAAGCTAATACTTACATCTAATAATACATATTAAAATGAATTCTAGATTAAATTAAAATGTAAAAGTGATACCATTAAAAAAAAGTGAAGTTAAGTAAATATATTTTGATCTCATAGTAAAGACTCAATTATACATACACCAATACCTATAAAGGTTAAGAGTAATATAGTTGATTATCAAATATATGGCATATATACCACAATACTCACTAGATCTTTCTAGGGTATGGTTGCCAGACTTAGCAAATAGGAATACAGGATGCCCAGGTAAATTTGAATTTCACATAAACAACAAATAACTTTTAAATGTATGTCCAAACATTTTATCTGGCAACTCTATTCTAGAGGACATGTTAGGGATGGTTATTTTCCTTTTTGAGCTCTTTTTCCCAAAATGAACATTTATTAACTTGTGTTTCCGATATGTAAAAGCCAAATGTAACACAAAGGAAAAAAATCCATGGGCTGGCTTGGAGAGAAGAGAGAGAAGTGTACTGAGAACTTTGAGCTAAGAATCTGTCATATTACACATGGTGTTCTAATGCCAACTCTCTCTTCCCAGCCATACTTGGGCAAGTCAACTTCCTGTCTCAGAGCAGAGGGACAAACGGTGTTCTGAGACTCTTTTTACTTTCATTGCTTGGTTGGCTGCTGCTGTTGTCATGGCAACCATTTACCATACTGTGCTTGACAGAGTGCATTTATGCTATTCGATTCTCTGTTTCAACCCCGTGAGGTAAATATGATTTCCATTTTATAGATTGGGGCTTAAAGATATTAAGAAACTTGCCTAAAGTCATACACAGGGACTAAAATTCCTAAACCAAAAGTTGGTCAAACATCTATGTCCATGTCCTTTTTTTTTTAATGTCCATATTCTCAATAACCACCATGTTATAGACCTTCAATTCTAAAAATGCAATGGGCAACAATTCATAGAATTACAGGGTTTTTTTTTGATAGTTTCTAGGTTTATTAAAATAATTTACTTCTTCTAAAAGTAAATTTAGTATCAAATAACCTATTTACATTTGATTTACAATCAAATTCCTATTCTGGAAGGACTATAATTTCTATTTCCAGCCTGCAAATTCCTTAACTTATAGCTTACAGTGGTTGCTCAGTGCAGTAATCCTATGCCTACTTTGGAGGTTGCATTCCTGAAAAAATACCACGGCTGGCACAACTGGGATCTTATATAAAACAAGGAGTTGGAGGAATTTTTAAATAGCATTAAATAAAAGTTCCAGAGAACATGGCTTAGGAAAAGGAGAAATTTTTTGGCATTAAAAATTTGCCCTGAGGGCTAACCAATCATTCCACTGAGCCAGCTTCAACTGTTTCAAGAAATACTGTTTCAGTGTTACAAGTAGATCCTCTATAATTTTTGTGTTATGCAGATTATACCTAGTTTTTAAGTTGCCTTTCACTGATATGGAAAATAATATACTTTAACCTTTGCTTTTATTTCTGAATGGGTAAAATATTCATGAGTTCAAAATCCAAAAGATACAAGAGTAAAGAGTAAGAAATCTCCCTGGCATTGCTAGACCCCACCACCCAGTTATCCTCCCCAGAGGTAATCGATGCTGTCAATTTCTTATGTATTCTTCCAGAAATATTTTTGCATGAACAAACACACACATATATCTCTTCTTTCCCCATTTTTTACATAAATGGTAACATACTACACTCTAGTCTACTTATTACTTTTTTTTTAACTGACTGTATCTTGGAGATTGTCTGACACTTGTATATAAAGAGCTTCATTCTTATTTAAGGTTGCATAGTGTCCCATTCTATGAACGTATTATAATTTTATTGAACATAGTATTGTGCAAATTGTTTCCAATTTTGCTTGCTACATACAGTGGTTCGATGAATAACTCTTTATATATATCATTTCATATACATGTGTATGTAACGTTCTGAAGAAGTACAACTGCTAGAATTGCCCTTCACAGAGCTGGTACAAATTCACACACCCACAGCAGGGAATGCAAGGGTCTCTTTCCCCATAAAGTGTTATCAAACTTTTTTATGTTGATCAATCTCACAGGTGAAAATAGTATTTCAGTGTAGTTTTAATGGGCATTTCCCATATTTGGGTGTTTTTTTTGTCGTTTTTTTGGTCACGCACATGGCATGCAGGAGCTTAGTTACCTGACCAGGGATCTAAGCCGCGCCACCCACTCCCCACCCCGGCAGTGGAAGAACAGGATCGTAACCCCTGAACCACCAGGGAACTCCCTATCCAAATGTTTTATGCATCCTAAAACACAGAGAATATTCTTCAAGTGGAATAACAGTAATAGGAAGAAGATAAGAGTCCCTGCAATATACTTAATGTAAAAATATGACAAATAAACCTGATTAAAATTTTGAAATAACGATAAGAACAAAATACAGCCTCAAGGGGTAAGGCATGTTACTGTGGACAAGATATAAACCATAAATATATGTTGAATGAAGGAAGGGTTAAACACAATCGTATTTTCATGTGACTTCTTTAAATTGACCACACAAATCTTCAAAAATCAATTTTACAAAATACATTTTACAAATATTCAAAAATCAATTTTACCATAGTTAATTAGGTAGCAAAATAAGGAAGATACTGTAGTCGCTCACTTATTACACCTGCTTAAATTTAATATGTAGAAATCAATGACAGTGATTACTAAGACAGTGATCACATTATCATTAAGATAATTATAGATATAACTACTAAAATGTATGAGAAGTTAATCATATTAGACAAGTCAATACATTTAATACTGGAAATTCCTATCTTTCATAAGAATAGCCCAAACCCCCCCACTTTGTGTTAATTTGCGATTCTGGACATTCCAGATCAAATACGTAAAATGACTAGTAAATAAAAAATGACTATCACTTTTTGAGAGCTATTTCCTAGGCACTATAAAAGCATTTTGCATGTTATTACTTATTTTAATCCTATAACTCTATGAAATAAGTACTATTATTTCCCCAAATTTAGATGAACAAACTAAAATTAGAGGTTTAGAAACTTGCCTAAAGTCACATAATTAATTACTAAGTAGTATCACTGGTCTTACTCCATAGTTTATGCCCTGAGGCATTGTGTTACATTTCATCACAGATGTAGTTTTAAGAAAAACTATGTCAGATAATTCGAAGAATTTAATACTGCTTAACTAAATACAAACTCTATTTCAATTGACAGTAAAACAATATTTTTAAAACCAAAATTACTCCCTTGAGAGACTGGTATCTAGTAACCTCGTTTCAATTGTGCTATTTCTACAACTTCAAAATGTGTTAAAACCTTGAATGTGTAAAAGGACAGTTAATATCTCCATTGAGCTATGGAAGAATTAACCCAGAATGTAAAATAAGCACCTAAAATCTTTTCTGGTATTCAGAAACACACGTACCATATATGTAAGTACAGGGAAAATCTGAGATTCGATAGGGGCATTTATTGTATATAGAGTAAAAAAAATTAAGAGCTTTAGGCTCTCACTACAGTAAATCTAACGTCCAAAATATGATTTATGATTTGGGGAAGTATTAGAGAAATTAATTTTTTGAAAACTGAACATTATAAAAACTACTGAAGCCATTAACATCTTAGGTTCTATTTTAGTTTCCCCTACATAAGAGAACATATGAAAGCATATATAGATATTTGTGTGTGTAATATGTTAGTCTTATAAATACTGCTTCAAATTATCCGAAAGTACAATCTAAGCCTCTTACTTTCCGTCTTTCAGGTCCATTGAAGGCAATATGCCTTGCTTCTTCCACAGTCTCACAGACAAGGCCATTTCCACACACAAACTGAATTACTTTCTTCAGCTGAGGAAACTGAGTCTTTATGACATCAATCGCCATTTTACAGCCTTTAATCTCCCGTAATCTTTCATTGATTGGTTTGATCTAAACGGTTTAAAATATACTTGATATATTAGGTGTATTAAAATAAAAACCAAACACTCAGTACGTTCTTTTTCAAAGAATATACATAAGCATGAAAGCAAATGATTAGTAGTATGTACTTATACACAATAAAAGTTTGACAAGAACCTGATGAACAATATCCCACCTTTGGCTTGTGTAATATTTTTTAAAAATACACTTCATCAAAAGCCAGAAGATATAATTTCTAGATTCAACTCTGTCACTAACTAGTTGGGATAAAGCAATAGATGAGAAGCCCTTCATGCTCTCAAAATCATAAAATCTAGTGGGAGATAATACCCATTTACATACTTTCAAAAGAGTGGCACAACAGCATGGAACTCAGAAAATCATTTTAGGCTTAAATGATCAGGAAAGCTTTTACATCTTCTTTGACATGACTTTTAAGTTGGGTCGATAAAGAGATCAAAAGATGTCTGCAATATATTACTGAAAAACAGCAAGTATAATTTCATTTTTGTAAAACAAAACAAAGGGAAAACCCTATATACAACCAAAATATGTGTGTGTGTATATATATATACATATATATATATACACACACACATATATATACACACACATATATATATGGAGCATATATTTATATAAATTTGTATGGATGGAAGCAATCTAAAATAGTTGTGATAAAGGAATTGAGCACTGAGATGAGGTAGGAGTATTTCCTTTATATTTGATACACTTCTGTATTATATTTTTAAAAAATGAGTGTGCCTTGAAAAAAATCTTAAGCATGAAATACATAAAACAGAATTTTAACAGGCAGATGAACTAGGTTAAATAGTTTTAGTGGGCAGAAGGTATAAACAAAAGTGTGAAACTACAAAAGGCCAAGTCTGAACCATTAATACCCAGTTAGCATTTGCTGAGCCCCCTCCTCTGTGCCAGGCACTGTGCTAGGTGTACTACATGTAGTGATTCCTTGCAAAAATACAATAAGGTAAGGACTAATTCCTCCACTTCACAGATGATGAAACTGACACTCAGAAAAGTTAAGGACAAATCAGTGAGAACTAATTAGAAGGAGGGCTACCATTTAAACTCAGGTCAGTCCAACTCTAGGGCATGTGCTCCTAACCACTATGCACACTGCCTGCAGTTCAGGGACTTGAAAGCTGGACCAGGTAGAACATTTTCTTTATTAAGCAATGAAAAGATCACTGAAGGATATCAGCTGTGATAATGATGGAGTTCCTGCCTCAGGAATTTAAACTTTGGATGCTCTAAGGCCTTTCAATACATACCTCAAGGTTCAAAATTTGGCTTGCTCCACACCAAGAGCTGACATGTATATTTACTGGACCACATATTTACAACTGAGACTCTGGGTTGGCATTTCACCGACAGAACATATGTCTTATCCATCTCCTATACTTTGCTATAGGACAAAATAAATTGCTGGCTAGTAGGCAGAGTGGTGCACTGCTAGAGCAATGTCCTTGAAATCACCAGGGTAAATTATGGCAAAACTAGATTAGGAAGAAATGATATGAAGGCAAGAAAGACAGCACCCACTTGATACTATTCTTTGCCTGCCAATACATTAACACCAGCCATTTGAATGAATGACTAACTGGCATCCAACTTACGATTTTTTTCAATCACTACCATAGTCTCAGGCAATAAAGACACACTTTAAAAGACAGAATTATATCACTACTAAATACTAAGGATTATAAATTACTTACATCAAGGTAATCTAAAGCAAGGAATGTCTCAGGTTCAGCTCTTTCCTCCTTCAGAAATCGAATACAATCTTTTGCTACCTTTTCAGAGGCTACAACAATGGCAAACATGTACCGACCAAGAAGTTTAGTAACAGCCAGCTGGTATTTCTTATGTATAGGATGACACAGGTCAAGCAGTCTTCCAAACTTAGCAGGTTTCAAAAAAGGAGAGAAAAACAAATACATTAATGAGGAACATATAATTCATTGTTTTCTAATGTAACAAAGCAGCATAGACCAAAAACTAATTTTCTAAATTATAAACATGATAATTTAACAGTCTCATTCAAATGGAAATAAATTTCATTATGAAATATCCATTTAGGTGTGTCACACTTCATTCAACAAAAGAGTAATAAGGAGGGATTAGTCATACCAAGGTATTAAAATATTTTACAAAGCTAGCAATTAAATAGTATTCATTCATTCCCTTATTTATTAAATAAGAAACTGCTGAGGCACCTACTACATGAAGGCACTGAGCCACAAACCGGGTAAACACGCCTGAGTAAAACATCCTCTCTGACCTCACAGAGCTTTCAGACTAGTAGGGAAGGAAGATATAAATAATCAATAATTGCATGCATGTACAAAGTAGAGTTATAACAGGCACTGTGATTAAGCACAGAGAGCTCTGAGAATATGTACCAGAGACGAGGTTGACCTGAGAAGCCAGGGAAGGCTTCCCACGGAGAAGTGTTTTTGGGGATCTGAAGACTGGTCAAGAACCAGACTGAAGTTCAAAAAGTCTATTAAATGTCACAATGCCACCCGTCCTGTACCAATGCTCCCTAGAATGTCTGCAGATTCAATTTTACATCTTTAGACTCTTTCTTCAATGTTAGGTTCTACTTCGAAATACCAATTTCTTCATGATAGATCATCATTGTCTTTAATATTTATTACCTTGGTCTTTGTTCTTCTCAATTTACCTATGATTAACTCAAGCCTTACTTCTAGGTCAGTAATTTGATTTTCAGCTATGTAATCCATTCCTTGTTATTTGCAATTTATTATTAGTTCAGCAGTGTTTGTTCTTGATTTGTCTCCTTAGCTCTACATTTTTCTTTTTATTTTATTCCGTTTTAGCTCATATTTGAACCTGATTTTATGAATTCAAGTTCTTATTAAATTGTCCACAGCACAGAACACTTATGGGGGATTTTGTCCTGTAACCTTCCTCCACAAGGCTCTTTGACTTCTAAAAGCCTTTTAAATTATTCTTTCTTTTTATTATTATATGTACCTATAGATGCCATATCGATTCTCTTCACCTTCCCTATATTTAATGTGGGCAGCTCTGGGCAAAGCTTTTATTTTCTGTGACGGATAATTTTTTTGATTGTCTCACCTAAAATTGAGATGGTTATCTCCTCTGAGCAACAGATGATGGACCAAGTATTTTTTCTTCTATATTCTAAGTATTTTCTGATCTATTTCCCATCATCTAAGGGCTTAGACGGCAGGGGTAAGAGAGCTGTGCTAAGGCTGTGCATATGCTTTACTTGAATACCTGAGTTTTGTTCTTTCTTCTCAGTTTTTAATTAATATCCCATACCAAGGTTTCTCTCCTTGGGGGAAGAGAACAAATCCCATTTTTGGGGAGAGGGTTTTGATTTGGCTTCTCAATTTAACAAGGAGCCCTAGAGCCTTCACTTCCATCTAAGAGAAGCAGAGGTCCATGTTCTCCGATTCTATTTTAGTGATAATTTTTACTCTAAAGGAAACAAACATATGAGTTTGCTTCTTTCTAGATTAAGGGATAATAAGTGAGAATTCTCAGGAATTAATCGATGTATCAGTTTGCCTTCTGCATAATTAAGAACAAGCAATGCTATACTTCAATCTTTTTAAAGAAATTCTGGACTATTACCATTTTCTGAAGGTTATAGCATGATGTATGAGCCCCTTTCCTCTTTTGGTTGTTGAACTAGTTTCTCACTAGTTTTTGTCATTCTCCTTAGTATTAGGGGAAGAATTCTGTGACCCAGCCTTATTCCTCCATCATTGTCTAGAAGTTAAGACTAACACTTAAGAGTCAGAAAGGCAAAAAGGATGCTGTAAAGGAAACGAAGATGGGAGGCCAGAGAGACAGGAGGAAAACCAACAGAGTGTAGTATCATGGAGGCCAATGGACAGGTGCTTCCAAAGAGTGCAAGCGGTTAACACAGGGTACACTGGTGTCAGTGACAAGAGAGTGAGATGCCAGACCCCAATTCCGAAGGAAACAATTCTGTGAGGCTGACTCCCCAAGCAACAGGTTAGTAGATATTGCTGTACTGGGGCTAATGAAATACACTAGTAATACTGGATAGCAGTCACATTTGGAGAATAAAAATTCACTGTTTCAAAAGTATGCCAACAATGTCTACTGAAAAAAATATTTAAAAAAACCTGAAATCATGAAGAAATGAGGTTTGAGGACATGTGTCTATGGGCGACAGACTATTTCATGCACCTGTGTCCTTTGGGGATGTTGGCCATACCTGGACTTTCTGGGTAATGTGTTCATGTTAATGTTTCTCCCCAATAATTACTTATCTATAGACATTACTGGGAGTTATTTACATTTTACCTCAGTTATTTACTATTATGTTTTAAATATAAATAATAAAACACAAAACTTATAGATTTCTGAAATAACATTACTTCCTATTAATGGCAAAATTTTAATCCCAAATAAGAAAGCTTAGCCTTTTTATTTCAATTACCACAGAATCTGGGTGAAGTCTTTTAAGGTGTTCCAGAACCTCTGCTCTCTTTTGCTGACGTTTTCCCTCATGGTTATCAATTCCAGCATTCTGCAGTTCACTTCTAATAAGATTCAGCTCTTCATTAACTTCAGACATTCTTGATTTTGTCTTTTCAATTTCATCCACTAGGGTTTCCTCTTGCTGTTTTTTCTCTTTCAAGAAATTCCTACACAACAGTAACAATAATACATTATACAGCAAAAAGAAAACCCAAAATTTAGGAATTACAAGATACAGTATACTCTAGTCTGGCATTGCAGGGGAATGGAATAATGCTCTATCAATTTTAAACGATGAAAAATACAATATAATAAACTTAGCACCAAACATGGACAAAAGATATTTTAATCATTCTTTCTTGATCCAAAAGATACATATTTCTGGATTCTGAAAAAGAAAGGATAGGTCACTATAACCAGAGAAATCATCATAAGCTTAATGGTAAGTAAATGCCAATTAAAAAGAAATTCTTCGTGGTAGAATACTTAGGTGGTGCTAGCTTTCATGACATACATTTATTACAAAATATCGATACCAAAAGAGAGTTTTAAGTTTCACCACTGTTAAACATTTATATTTTCAGAACTTAAACCTTAGTGGTCAAGGATAATTTTTAATTATCTACAATGAAATAAAAAAACAATGGAGGACAAAGACATTATGATACAGTGGAAGTATTCATCTGATGACTATACTACAAATATCGAGACCCCTGAGATACAAGAAAGCAGCAAGGAATTTGTTTTTACTATACTTACATGCATGTTTTTATATACTCCTCCAACTTCTCTATTCGCTTTTTATGATCTTCTATTTGTTCTTTTATTTGTTTTAGATTTCCCTAAAATAGGAAATGAAATCTGAAATCAATTACAGCAAATCCAAACAAAATTGATTACTTTTCACTATATGCCCAGAACTTACTATAACAGCATACATTGTTCTAAATTTGAAATATATATAACCACATGAAAATTCTTATAAGAGCACATTTTAACTTTGAAAAGGCAATATGGTACAGAGCTTTGAGGTTTCAAGGCTCAGGGTTCAAATCCTGGCTCCATCATTTATGTCCTGGCTGGAGATACCTGATCTCCAGCAAGTTTACTTTGGTAACTTCAAACCCCAGGGAGATTATTTTCAAATATCTATATACAGTTCTTATCTCTCTCTCAAACTAACTCATTCAATAAATATTTATTCACTGCCTACCATGTGCTAGGAACTACAGATATAATAATGAACAAGACAGAGTCCCTGCTCTCAAGGACTAAGGTTTGGTGGGAGAAACAGACAAATAAGTAATTCCAACAGAGTGGCTCAGTACTATAATTGTATAGGAATCTCTGAGGCAGCTATAGGCTTGTGGAAGGAGGGCTTCATGCTCCACATTCACCTTATCACCAAGTCCAAGGATTGTGGTCGTCTCCAATTTGTTTCTCACCTTTAACATTCTCCCTGTCTCATGCATCCTGCACATGATAGCAAGATTAATCTGTCTTACTCCATTACTAAGTGATCTAAAACCAGGAGTGTACAAAAGTAAAAAACACAATTCTTTTTCAGTATACAACAGCAAAAAAGAGAAGAAATACCAGTTTTCAAGTGGTAAAGGATAAAATATACCATGAAGTTAATGATCTCATTTTACTCATTTATCACAGAAATTCACCGAACAAACATCTACTATGCTAGGTGCCAACAGCTATAAAAATGATTAAGATACAATTCCTTTTCTCCAGGGACTCCCACATTTTGAAATTAGAGTCCCCATATTGAAATTCTGTTATCTCACTTAAGAATTCCATTCAGGCTTCCCTGGTGGTCCAGTGGTTAAGAATCCGCTTGCCAATGCAGGGGACAAGGGTTCAAGCCCTGGTCTGGGAATATCCCACATGCCGCGGAGCAACCAAGCCCATGTGCCACAACTACTGAGCCTGCATGCCTAGAGCCCGTGCTCCACAACAAGAGAAGCCACCGCAATAAGAAGCCCGTGCACCGCAGTGAAGAGTTGCCCCCACTCACTGCAACTAGGGAAAGCCTGCGTGCAGCAATGAAGACCCAATGCAGCCAAAAATAAATAAATAAAATAAATAAAATTTAAAAAGAAGAATTCCATTCAAAGAGACAGGAACAAGATTAGCTAACATCAAGGACCAAGTTTAGTCAACTGGAAACACCTGCCTCTGCCTTTACTCTGGCCAGTCCCAGGGCTTGTGTCAGGGCCTGGATGCTCCGTTGGACACGTCATGGGGGATAATCAGACTGCCTTGACACCAGGCATTCTGGATTCAAGATGCCAGCTGATCATGCCAGTTGTCTAGAAAAACCAACCCCTGCCCAGCCCCTAGTGATCTTGGATCTGTGGAAAGTTATAGCCCTTTCCACCTGGGAACCACCAGTCCTGTGGGAAACCAAGTATGAGTACAGAGTTTTTCATCTCTTTCCACCCTGATATGTTATTTCTTCTGTCAGTGTTTTTCTATTCAAAAGACAACAGAGATTCAATCAACACTTACCGACATCTACCAAGTACATGGGACTTACAATAGGACACTATTACGAATCCTGCCTTTAAAAAGCTTCCAGCCTAATAGAGCTATACCATTAACTGTACTTTTCCTCCAATCTGATAAAAGCCCTTAGACAGAAACAGATTAAGAACAATGGGTGATTAGATGAGGAAGAAACTATTTTTCAGGGTTTTTTTTTGGTGGGGTGGGTAGAAAAGGCAAACCAGGGAAGACTTTGTGGTGTGGGTAACTATTGAATTGAACATGTAATGATGAGTAGGTTTTTCAAAAATTAGCATGCACAGAGGCAAAAATGTGCAATGAGAAATCAGTGTATAATTTTATAATGTGATACAAATTATACCAGTGTTTTAAAAGTAATTACTGATATGTTATACATTTTTCTCCTTCCACAAAATGTCCTCTCTTCTACTCATATGATTATCAATATATAAGTATATTATCATATACTACCCTTCATATTTGTTTGTATTTTCATCTGCTAACTCACAAAGAGACTACAATGAGAGGCATACAGTGTAGGATTAAGAAGGTTCATTCTGGAGACAAAGTGTTTAGAATCAAATCCCAGTTCCTCCACTTACTAGTTCAGTCAAGTTAACTATCTCGTGCCTTGATTCCTTCATTTTTAAAATTCATTAATCCAACAAATACTTATTATCTGCTCTAGATCAGGAACTATTCTAGGTGCTTGAGATGTACCAGCGAACAAAACAAACATCCCTGCTCTTGTGCAGTTTACATTCTAGAGAGGGACAGTAGACAAACAATATGCAAATTAAACAGTATGTTAGGAGATAAACACTGGGAAAAACAGAGCTAGGGTAAGGGGAGCAGAAGTGCACTGGGGACTACAATTTTAAATAGGGTAGTCAGGGTAGTAGGTCTCATTGAGAAGGCAACATTTGAGCAAAGACTTACAGGACATGAGAGTGTTAAAAATTAAAAAATGTAGGGAAAGCATGTTCCAAGCAGAGGAATAGCCAGTGCAAAGGCCCTAAGGCAGAAACATGTCTGATACGTTCCAGGAGGCCATTACAGCTAGACCACAGAGAACAAGAGCGAGAACAGAAAAACAGGAGGTTTGAGAGGTAAATTGGGGTGGAAGGGGCAAGCAGATCATGTAAGTCTATGTAGGGCACTCAAGGACTTTGACTTAAACTTTATGTGCAAGGGGAAGTCACTAGAGGACTTCAAAAAGAGCAAGTTTCATGATCTGATTTAGATATTAAAAGCATCACTCTGGCTGCTGTGCTGAGACTATTATGAAGGAGACACAAGAGAGAAAACTTTCAGGCTACTACACTGATCTAAACAAAAAACAAAAAGATGGTGGCTTGGACCATGGTGGTAGCAATAGAAATGGAGAGAAGTGGTAAGATTTTTGGTATACTTTGAAGGTGGAGCCAACACAATTTCCTAAAAGAGTAAAAGATGGACTCCAAGATTTTTGACCTCATCAACCAGTAAGACTGACTTGTCATCATCAGAGATTGGAAAGACTATGTTTGGGGTGCATTTGGGTGTGAGCAGAAGTTCAGTTTGGGACTTAAGTTTAAGATATCTATTCAATACCCAGAATGAAGATGATGAGGAAGCAGCTGGATATATGAGGTTGTGAGCTAGAAATACAAACTTGGGAGTCATCAACAGATGGTATTTAAAGCTATAAGAATACAGAGGGTATGGCCAAGGTGGAGGAGTAGGAAAACCCTGAATTCACCTCCTTCCATGAGCATACCAAAATTACAACTACTTATAGAGTAACTATGAGAAAACCCTGAAGACTATCAGAAATGATTTGCCACAAAAAAAGATATAAAGAAGGAACCACGAGACAGGTGAGCAGGGCAGAGACATGGTACAGTCAGGACCAATACCACCGGGTTGGGGACTCATTAACAGAAGAAATATGACGATCGTAGAGGTTCTCCCCAAAGAGCAAGGGGTCAGAGCCCCACATCGGGCTCCCCAGCCCGGGGGTTCTGCACCAGGAAGGTGAGCCCCCAGAACGTCTGGCTTTGAAAATGAGCAGGGTTTACATACCAGAGAGCCAGAGGACTGTGGGAAACAGAGACTCTCTATTCTTAAAGGGTGCATGCAAAATCTCATATGCTCTAAGTCCCAGCACAGAGGCAGTAGTTTGAAAGCAGCCTGGGTCAGATCCACTTGCTGATCTTGGAGAACCTCTTGGAGAGGCAGAAGGCAACTGGGATTCTTCCTGGGGACACAGATGCTAGTGGCAGCCATCTGGGGGAGCTCATTCTATTGTGATGACACCAGTGCTGGCAAGCACTGTTTTGGAATCCTCCCTCTGGCCTAAAACTGCCCACCAGCAGGCCTGCACTGGTCATGTGGGGTCCAGGCCCCACCCACCAGCGGTCAGCAGCAGCCCTGGGCCCTCCCAAGCTGTGCAGCCAGCCATGCAGGACCTGGCCTCACCTATCAGTGGGCCAGTAGCAGCTCTGTGCCCTTTAGGCCGCACAGCCAACCACACGGAAGCCTATCTCACCCTCCAGCAGCCGCAACCACTGCACAAAGTAGGGCCTTGCAGCCAACAGGGCCAGGGGCCTGCCCCACCTACAGCATGCCCAAGTAGTTACCTCCCTGCCAACAGAAGGGTGCATGCAGCCCACACAGGGGGCACCAGAGGGGAGTGTGCTGCTGGGCCCCACAGGACATCTCCTACGTAAGGCTACTTCTCTAAGATTAGGAAGTAAAAACAACCTACCTAAAACATAGAAATATACACAGAGAATTAGGTAAAATGAGAGGACAGGGGAGTATGCTCCAAATAAAGGATTAAGACAAAACCTCAGGGGACTTCCCTGGTGGCGCAATGGTTAAGACTCTGCGCTCCCAATGCAGGGGGCCCGGTTTCGATCCCTGGTCAGGAAACTAGATCCCACATGCATGCCGCAACTAAGAGTTCACATGCCATAACTAAGGAGCCTGCCTGCCGCAACTAAGGAGTCTGCCTGCTGCAACAAAGGAGCCCATGTGCCGCAACTAAGGAGCTGGCGAGCTGCAACTAAGGAGCCCTCAAGACACAACTAAGGAGCCCATGTGCTGCAACTAAGGAGCCCAGATTCTGCAACTAAGGAGACTGCAAGCAGCAACTAAGACCCAGCACAACCAAATAAATAAATAAATATTTTTTTTATAGAAAGACAAAACCTCAGAAAAAGAACTAAAGGAAATAAAGAGGAGCAATCCACCCCATAAAGATTCTCCAAGGTAATGACCGTAAAGATGCTCACCAAAATAGGCAGAAGAATGGGCAAACACAATGAGAATTTCAACAAAGAGTTAGCAAGTATAACAAAGAACCAAACAGATTAAGAATACAATAACTGAAATAAAAAGTTCACTAGGGGACTTCCCTAGTGGTGCAGTGGTTAAAAATCCGCCTGCCAATGCAGGGGCCACGGATTTGATCCCTGGTCCGGGAAGATCCCAGGTCTGGGAAGATCCCAAATACTGCAGAGCAACGAAGGCCATGCGCCACAACTACTGAAGCCCACGTGCCCTAGAGCCCATGTGCTGCAACTACTGAGCCCGTGTGCTGTAACTACTGAAGCCCATGTGCCTAGAGAAGCCACTGCAACGAGAAGCCCACACACTGCAATGAAGAGTAGCCCCTGCTCACTGCAACTAGAGAAAGCCCATGTGCAGTAATGAAGACCCAATGCAGCCAAAAATAAATTAAAAAAAAAAAAGTTCACTAGACGGAATCAACAGAAGATTAGATGAAACAGAGAAATAGATCAGCAATCTGGAAGACAGAGTACTGGAAACTGCCCAAGCAGAACAGAAAAAAGAATTTTAAAAAATGAGCATAGTTTAACAGACCCCTGGGACAATATCAAGTGTACTAACATTAGCATTACAGGGGTCCCAGAAGGAGAAGAGAGAGAAAAAGGGGCAGAGAACTTATTTGAAGAAATAATAGCTTAAAACTTCCCTAACCTGGGGAAACAAACAAACATCCAGGTCCAGGAAACACAGAGAGTCCTAAATAAGATGAACCCAAAGAGATCCATACCAAGACACTTTATAATTAAAATGGCAAAAATTAAAGATAAAGAGAGATTCTTAAAAGCAGCAAAAGAAAAGCAACTAGTTATGTATAAGGAAACTCCCATAAGACTATGAGCTGACTTTCCAGCAGAAACTTTGCAGACCAGATGGGAGTAGCACAATATACTCTAAGTGATGAAAGGGAAAAACCTACAACCAAAACTCTACCAGGCAAGGCTATCATGCAAATTTGAAAGAGTGAGAATGAGTTTTACAGACAAGCAAGCAAAAGCTAAGAGCTCAGCACCACTGAACTGGCTTTATAAGAAATGTTAAAGGGACTTTTCAAAATGGAAAAGAAAAGGATACAACTAGAAATCTGAAAATTATGGAAAGAAAAATCTCACTGGTAAAGGCAAACCTACAGTAAAGGTAGTAGATAAACCACTTATAAAGCTAGTAGGAAGGTTAAAAGACAAAAGCAGTAAAACCATCTGTAACCACAATAAGTAGTTAAAGGATATACAAAACAAAAAGATGTAAAATATGATGTCAAAAGCATTAAACTTGGGACTTCCCTGGTGGCGCAGCGGTTAAGAATCTGCCTGCCAATGCAGGGGACACAGGTTCGAGCCCTAGTCTGGGAAGATCCCACATGCCACAGAGCAAC
Organism: Grampus griseus; assembly: GCF_964374135.1. Classification (NCBI taxonomy): domain Eukaryota; kingdom Metazoa; phylum Chordata; class Mammalia; order Artiodactyla; family Delphinidae; genus Grampus; species Grampus griseus. The sequence goes on from NC_139005.1 coordinate 98,537,259, forward strand.
TAAGCCTGTGCGCCACAACTACTGAGCCTGTGCTCTACAGTCCACGAGCCACAACTACTAAAGTCCACGTGCCTAGAGCCTGTGCTCTGCAACAAGAGAAGCCACCGCAGTCAGAAGCCTGTACACAGCAATGAAGAGCAGCCCCCGCTCACCACAACTAGAGAAAGCCCACGCGCAGCAATGAAGACCTGACGCAGCCATAAATAAATAAATAAATTTATTTATTTAAAAACAAAAAAACACATTAAACTTGGGCTTCCCTGGTGGCGCAGTGGTTGAGAGTCCGCCTGCCGATGCAGGAGACATGGGTTCGTGCCCCGGTCTGGGAAGATCCCACATGCCGTGGAGAGGCTGGGCCCGTGAGCCATGGCCGCTGAGCCTGCACGTCTGGAGCCTGTGCTCCGCAACAGGAGAGGCCACAACAGTGAGAGGCCCGCATACCGTAAAAAAAAAAAAAAAAAAAATTAAACTTAAAGAGGGAGTAAAAATGTGAGGTTGTTAGAATGCAATGGAACTTAAGATATCAAAATAATCATATGTATATATGAATCATATATATTATGTGTTACATATGACATAACATGTTCATATATTATATATGAACCTCACGGTAACCACAAACCAAAAGCCTATGACAGATACACACAAAAAAAGAGGAAAGGAATCCAAATATAACACTAAAAATAGTCATGAAATCACAAGGGAAGAGGACAAAAGATGAAAGGAATAAAAGATAATTACAAAGTGACCCAAAAACAATGAACAAAATGGCAATGAGTACATACCTATCAGTAATTACTTTAAATGTAAATGGACTAAATGCTCCAATCAAAAGACATGGAGTTACTGAATGAATTTTTAAAAAATGTATATGCTGCCTACAGGAGACTCACTTCAGATCTAGCGACACACACAGACTGAAAGTGAGGGGATGGAATAAGGTACTCCATGCAAATGGAAACAAAAAGAAAGCTGAGGTGGCAATACTTATATCAGATAAAACAGTCTTTAAAACAATGATGGGCATTATTATATAATGATAAAGGGATCAAACCAACAAGAAGATATAACAATTTTAAGTATATATGTGCCCAACATAGGAGCACCTAAATACATAAAGCAAATATTAACAGAGACATAAAGGGAGAAATTGACAGATACACAAAAACAGGAGGAGACTTCAACACTCCAGTTACATCAATGGACAATTCATCCAGACAGAAAATCAATAAGGAAACACTGGCCTTAAACAGCACATTAGATCAGATGAAATTAATAGATATATATATGACATTTCATGCCCAAACAGCAAAATAAACATTCTTTTCAACTGCACTTAGAACATTCCCCAGGATAGATTGGATGCTAGGCCACAAAGCAAGTCGCAATACATTTAAGAAAACTAAAATCATATCAAGAATCTTTTCTAACCACAACAGAGACTAGAAATCAACTACCAGGAAAAAACTGCCCAAAACACAAATATGTGGAGACTAAACAATTACTACTAAACAACCAATGGATTGATGAAGAAATCGAAGAAGAAATTAGCAAAAACACCAAGACAAATGAAAATACAATGATCCAAAATCTACGGAATGCAGCAAAAGCAGTTCTAAGAGGGAAGTTTATAGTGACCTAAACTGAGGTAGCAGCTTTGAATGGGAGAAGATGTTTGCAATCAATATATATGATAAGGCGTTAACATCCAAAACATAGAAAGAACTCATACAACTCCACATAAAAAAAAAAAGACCTGGACTTCCCTGGTGGCGTAGTGATTAAGAATCCGCCTGCCAATGCAGGCGACACAGGTTCGCTCCCTGGTCCGGGAAGATCCCACGTGCTGTGGAGCAACTAAACCCATGTGCCACAACTACTGAGCCTGCACTCTAGAGCCCACAAGCCACAACTACTGAGCCCACATGCCACAACTACTGAAGCCCGCACCCCTAGAGCCCGTGCTCCGCAACGAGAAGCCACTGCAGTGAGAAGCCCGTGCACCGCAATGAAGAGTAGCCTCCGCTTGCTGCAACTAGAGAAAGCCTGCACGCAGCAAAGACCCAATGCAGCCAAAAATAAATAAAATAAAATAAGTTTATAAAAAAAGAAAGACCTAATTAAAAAATGGGCAGGGTACCTGAATAGACATTTTTCCAAGGAAGACATATAGACAGCCAGCAGGCACATGAAAAGATGCTCAACATCACTAGTCAGCAGGAAATGCAAGTCAAAACCACAATGAGGTATCACCTCACCCCTGTCAGAATGGCTATTACAAAGAAAACAATAACAAGTGCTGGCGAGGATGTGGAGAAAAGTGAACTCTCTTACTGCTGGTGGGAATGTAAATTGGTGCAGCCACTATGGAAAACCTTATGGAGATTTCTCACAAAATTAAAAATTGAACTACCTTATGATCCAGCAATACCACTCCTGAATACTTATGCAAAGAAAACAAATACAATAATTAAAAAAGATATATGCACTCCCATGTTCACTGCAGTACTTTTTACAATAGCCAAGATATGGAAGCAACCTAAGTATCCATCAATAGATGAATGGATAAAGATGTGGTATATTATATATACAGTGGAATGTTACTCAGCCATAAAAAATGACATACCTATCCTCATTGTTCAAATTAAGAAATCAAAGTTCAGAGAAGTGAAATGATTTATTTATACCAGCACAGGTCAGTGACAGGACAAGACTGGATGGAAGCCAGGTCTGCCTTACTCTAAGGCAGAACACTGTAATGCTGTCTTGGTAGTTACCTCTCATGTAGACTATTAAGCTCCTCTTGGGCTATGTCCTTAATGTTTCCAAATGACTTTTCACCTACATTATGATACTTGTTTTTTTCCTTTATCCCTCCTCCTAACCTCACTGGACTAACCTACATGTAAGAATAGACAATATCATCTGCCCACACCTATCATTATACAGGTGCACATAAAATGCTTACTGACTATATGAATGAAGACACTGTCTGTTTATATCTTAGACCATGAAAGAGCACCTAAATGATACAATACTAAGCAGTCTAACAGGTAATCCAGAAAATTTAATTAATTCCTTATATCTGATGTAAATTCATTTATATACTGAAAAACCAATACAAAAAAGGGAATAAAATTTCATGAAAAATAATTCTAAGTCATTACTGCCCAAACCAAGGTACCTGAGCTTCCCCATGCCTCCTCTTTTCAAATGCCAGTCTTTCTTCATCAGCCTTTTGTTCCCAGTGCAGCTTTTCCAATTGTTGGGTCATTATAGCCACTTTCTTTCTTACTTGTTCCTTAAGTTCTTTGTATTGATCCAGCTGTATAAAGAGCATTTAAACATTGCTAACTCACTTAAAGAAGCATGAGAGGAAATTCTTTATATGCTATCCTTCACTAGCTGATAATTAAACTTATCAAAATTATGTTTTATATAAATTAGGCCATAATTAGCCATTTTCTCTGGCTAAGATAGCATGAACGTAAAATGAACGTCTTCTTATTTAAAACTGTTTAGATAGATCAATAAGGTATTCAAAACCAACTCTATAAGGTCTCTGTAAGAAATTCTTAAAAGAGAAAGAGCATTAAAACTCATTAAAATTCTTAAAAAAGTTCAGAGAAAATTGTGTATTTTTCTATTTATACAGTCACAATTATTTTAGTATATATATTGTGATATAAGGTTATTATAAAATTAATGAAAGAGATAAATGACAAATTTAGTTGAGGGAATATTTGAAAACTCAATTATAAATTTTTGGATATCTACTATTGACTTATAATTAAATCTTATGTACTAAATGGATATTAATCACTTAACATTTTAAATAATCTTAAGGAATCAATTTCCCTTTTGTCAATTAAGTGATCATGTTTCTTCACAGCCATATATTATCTGACTTTTAAGTTTTTACAATATTCATGAGGAAAAAAATGATTACCTTAAAAACATAAGAATATAATTTAATTACCTAACTTTTATTACAAAATGATACCATGTAACCTTGGTTGAAGTATTTCCTATGACTTTAATTAACTCATAAATGTTATAATGTCGTCTAATTTTATGAAGGAAAAATAGCCTACTGTAAAGATTAGATTCTACAATAGGCTGAAAAATTTAAATCCTCATTAATTTAAATTCTGAGGAAAATCTCCTAAAATATCAGAAAGAGAGGTCATCCTTTAATTTTTTTCTAATTAAAAGGAAAAGCTGAAACAATAGAAACAAATGATTTCCCATATGTCAACTTTTTCACCTGACTGGCTTCTAGTTCAATGTCTCGCCCTTTACGTAAAATTTCTTCCTCAATCTGCTTTTCAAAACTTCTCCATGCACCATCTAAATCAACCAGCTCTGTCTCTAAGGCCTTTATGTCATCTTCCTGTTTAGAACATTGTTTTTCACTGTCCTTTATTGATTTCTTAGCCACATCTAACTTCTTGAGGTGGTGAGAAGTGTTTTCTTTAGCTTTAATGTATTGAGGCCTCTTCTGATTTAAAAGTGCTTCAAGAGATCTAAAAAGAAAAATAAAGTTTGCTTTAAAGGAAATTTAATTTTATAGTATATAAAGGGAAGAAGTTCTTTTGATCAAATTATACATTTAAAAAGAAACGATAAAAATTGACTTTCAGAGACTATAAGCGGATCAGTGGTTACCAGATGGCGGGGGAGAACCAAATAGGTGAAGCATAGGGGAATTATTTTTTTTAAATACATTTATTTATTTACTTATTTTTTGGCTACATTGGGTCTTCATTGCTGTGCTCGGGCTTCCTCTAGTTGCGCGAGTGGAGGCTACTCTGTTGCAGTGTGCAGGCTTCTAATTGCGGTGGCCTCTCTTTGTTGTAGAGCATAGGCTCTAGGCACGCGGGCTCCAGCAGTTGTGGCTCGTGGGCTCTAGAGCACAGGCTCAGTAGTTGTGGCTCACAGGCTTACTTGCTCCGCAGCATGTGGGACCTTCCTGGATCAGGGCTCGAACCTGTGTCCCCTGCGTTGGCAGGCGATTCTTAACCACTGCGCCACCAGGGAAGTCCCAGGGGAATTTTTTAAGAGTGATAAACTACTCTGTATGATACTGTAGTGGTGGACATATGACATCATGCATTTGTGAAAACTTACAGAAATTTACAGCACCAGGAGTGAATCTTAATGTATCAAATTAAAAAAAAAATCATTTAGGAGGCCGAGGGGTCCTAGACAGAATGTAGAATGTGACAAAAGAATCTAACTGTATTACAAATGTATGAAACAACCTTATTGAAGAGGGTGGGGGGAAACGTGCTAACCTAAGTAACTCTGGAAATGAGTAGAGGCCACAAAACTAAAAGCAAAAGGGATTGTACATAAGCCTTGTACTCTAGTTGATAAAGTTGCTTCCCACAAGGATATGGGTTAATAATTCTTATATTGCCATACACGATTACTGGAATTGAACAATTAAGCAAATGGATGGGAGACTGTGGAATCCAGATTTCTTACTGTTGGAATAGGTGGTTACAGATAAGCAAGAAAAGGTCAACATCAATAATGACATGGGACTTCTCTGGTGGTCCAGTGGTTAAGACTCTGCACTCCCAATGCAGGGGCATGCGTTTGATCCCTGATTGGGGAACTAAGATCCTATATGCCGCGTGGTGCAGCCAAAACAAACAAACAAAAATAATAATGATGTCATGCTGATACTATGATATCTTAGATAGATGATATGTCATATAACATATATGATATATATTTTTTAAGTTTTGGTATAGCCACTTTATTTATTTATTGTCCACATCATGCAGCTTGTGGGATTTTAGTTCCCTGACCAGGGATCGAACGGGGCCCTCAGCAGTGAGAGTGCAGTCGTAACCACTGGACCACCAGGGAATTCCTCATATATGATATTTGACATCCCTGATATAATATGATGATAACGGCATTTTACCTCTGTGGTCTTCTTCCCCCAAACCCATAAACGCTAATTATGAGAAAACTAACAGACAAATCCTAATTGAGATACTAAAAATATAAGATGTTATAAGTGAGAGAAATTGAGTGTGGGGAATATGGGAACTCTCTGTACTATCTTTAGAATTTTTTCTGTATATCTAAAAGTATTTCAAAGTAAAAAAGTTTACTTAAAAGATCAACTTTCAAAGTGTCACTTATATTTTTATATTTTCTATCAATCTACATAAAATCCAACTGTTAATAACTATTTTGAAAACTCACTTTAATTCTTTTTCTGTTTGTTGCAGTTGTCTGCTTAACATTCCATGTTCCTTCTTCTTGGCTTTAACTGTGTTTTCATGACTAGAAAGAGACTCTTTTGTGACACTCAAATCCTTATTCACACGCTCTAACTCACTGTTTAGAAAAGAAATTTTTTTCTCATTGTGATACAGTTGGAAAAGCTGCAGTTGTATCTTGCTTTTTTTCAGTTCTTCAAGGAGACTCTGGTAACGTTCTGCCTATAAAACAGTACAATTCAACAACAGTTAAAAGGGAGTATATTTTACATTGACCTTTCATAAACTCAACTAGAGTGCCAACAAATGATCGCTAATGAATTTTTATTTTCATCATTAACAAATGTCATTCTTGCCAAAAGTACCATTATTTGGAGAAGGCTTCTGCATATGCTTCTACAATAAACCAGTAAAGGACTTTATTTATTTTCTAAAATTTCTTTCTTTCTTTATTTTTGGCTGAGTTGGGTCTTTGTTGTGGTGCACGGGCTTCTCATCTCGGTGGCTTCTCTTGTTGTGGAGCACAGGCTCTAGGCATGCGGGCTTCAGTAGTTGAGGCTCACGGGCTCTAGAGCTCAGGCTCAGAAGTTGTGGCGCATGGGCTTAGTTGCTCCGTGGCATGTGGGATCTTCCCGGACCAGGACACGAACCTGTGTCCCCTGAACTGGCAGGCGGATTCTTAACCGCTGCGCCACCAGGGAAGCCCAGTAAAGGATTTTATATTCATGCACTCAGTGGTATGGTAGTAAGAACCATGAAGGGCCACCCACTAACCGAGTCCTGTCCCATTTTTGTCTTGACCTCAGAGTTTGGCAAGCATGTCTGACATCAGCTTCCTCATTTTTAAACTGAAGGAAGTTATATGACTTTTAAGGTCCCCAGAGACTTTAAATTCAATGATTCCAGGTAAAATTCCTTCTATAGGATATAATTTTTTCTAGGAATAGAACTAATAGGACTATTTTAAAGTTCTAAGTTATATGTGAGATGGAAGAATTTCTTTAGTATTTGTGCTATTAATAAAGAAATAAAGGAAAGTGCTGCCTTAAGAGGAAAGCTCTTAATCAATGAAATATTCCAAGTACTGGGTAAACGGTCATCTGCCAGGATGTTGTAAAAAATAACTGGGAAGGTGGACTACTCTAACTGTCCTTATAATTTTTAAAGGTCTTCAATTCTACACTGCTGTAAGCTGTTTGAGTATATTATGCATACTATAGTTTGACTTTCACTTAATACCACCCCTTTCTACTGACAAAACCAAGGACATACACATACATACAAAAATGTGAAGAAAACAGAGAAACATCACTAATAAGGAACACATCCACTTTTCATTTATTTCTTCAAATATTTATTAATTGCCTATTGTGTGCCAAGCCCTCTTCTATGTACTGGAAATATAGTAGAAAACAAGATCGAAACAGTCTCTGCTCTTGTAAGTTTATAATCTAGTTATTTTAATGGGGCAGGGAGGGAAGAAGAGGAGTCAGAGATGAAATAAGCAAACAAATAATACACAAGATAATTTCATACAGCAAAATATGCTACAAAATAGGGACTTCCCTGGTGGTCCAGTGGGTAAGACTCCATGCTCCCAATGCAGGGGGCTCAGGTTCGATCTCTGGTCGGGGAACTAGATTCCGAATGCATGCCGCAACTAAGAAGTCCACGTGCCACAGCTTAAAAAAAAAAAAGATCCTACATGCCGCAACTAAGACTCGGTGCAGCCAAAATAAATAAATAAAAAATCTTAAAAAAAAATGCTACAAAAGAAACAAAATAGAGTAATGCAATAGTACCAGGGAAGGGATGCTAATTTAGACTGGGGGCGTGGACAGCAAATGCCTGCCTGAGTAAATGGCTTTTTTATGAAAACTTGAATGAGAGTACCAGCCATGTAAAAATCAGGTGTACAACTATCTAGGGAGAGGAAATAGCAAAAGCTCCAGGATAGAAGGGAGCATGGTGTTTCCAATAAATAATAAAGGTCAGTGTGGTAGGAGAGTAGAGGAAGTTAAAGCTTCAGCGGTGAACAAGGGGCAGATCAGCAGGCTGGAAAGGGAGACTAGATTCTCAGTGCAATAGGAAGCACTGCTCTCGAAGAGATTTTATGCAAGACAAAATCTGATTTGTATTTGAAAAAGACTACTCTAAAGGCAAACAGTTATCAACAATATACAAGGCACTACATTAGACATTGTGAAGGGCACCAAGAACTACCACAGAGGGACCTTCCTGGTGGCGCAGTGGTTGGGAATCCGCCTGCTAATGCAGGGGACACGGGTTTGAGCCCTGGTCCAGGAAGCCCCCACATGCCGCGGGGCAACTAACCCCACGAGCCACAACTATTGAAGCCCACGCACCTTGAGCCCTTGCCCCACAGCAAGAGAAGCCTGCGCACTGCAACGCAGAGTAGCCCCCGCTCGCCACAACTAGAGAAAGCCTGAGCGCAGCAACGAAGACCCAACGCAGGCAAAAAATTAATTAATTAATTTAAAAAAAAAAAAAAGAAAGAACTACCACAGAATGGCATTCACAAAGTGTGGCTATGGCCTCCTAGAGTTTTACAGTTTCACTCTTTAACGAAACCCCTGAGGTCAAAACTAGTTTCATAATAATACTCAGATTTTATTTGCCTTTTTCACTGTGTTGGCATCTGCACTGATGCTGTAAAAGCCAATGGAGGGTAAAGCTGCTAGGTCTTAACACAAATAAGATTTAATACAGAAGCAGATATGAGAATTCATCTGTCTTCTATTAAGCCAGATATTAAGGAGATTATAAAAAGGTAAAACAATACCACTCTTCTAATTATTTGGTTTTAGAAAACTCAGTTATTTTTCATAAAAATATGTTACTTATGTTAATATGAAATGAGTTTATTATTATTTTTACACTAATCATTAAAATATATTTTTTAAATGTCTCAGTTTTAATTTTAAATACAATACATATAAATAGACACAACCCACATGAACAGAAACTCTTCGGGGTCCTCAATAATTTTTAAAGTATAAGAGGACAAGATCCAAAAGTTTGAGAGCCTCTGCAATGTGAGATATAAATCCCTCAAGTTTAATTTTAGTTGGGAAAATCAGACATCTTTGCAGTGCAGGTTGTCCTGCCTATTTGGGAGAAAAAACCCGAACAGTGGAAAATACATCAAAAAGTTTATCTCTGATGAATAATGGGCTTTATTTGTCTTATGTTATTAAAAGAATCTTTTTAGTAACCCCACACCAATACCTACAATTCTAACACAAAGTTTTTGTATCCAACACTTAATTAGTTACATCATGACACCTTACCTCTTCCTTCTCTAATTTTGCATGTTTACGCTCTGCAGCTACATTTTTTTTCTTATTAAAATTAAACTGTGCATCTTCTTCGGCTTTCTGTAACTTTCTTTTCTTTTCCTCATATTCTCCTATAAGCTCTCCTGAAGTGCTGATTTCCTCAAAAAACTGCGTTCTTTCTTTGGGTTTTTTCAGTGAAATTGACTCCACAGTTCCCTTTTAAAAATAGTTAAGCACACCAACATATAAAATATAATGATATATTTTCAAAATCATGAATAAAATAAAATACTACAAGCTATTTACCTGAAAAACTAGACAGTTCCGTGCTTTGACTATTATGCCTATCTTTTCTAACTCTGTGATATAAGCAGAACGACTCACAGGACTATCATTAAAACAATATTCTGAGCATCCCCCTAAAATAAAAGAATAAAGGCTGTTATAGGAAGTATAAATACCAGACATATATCAACAACTACTGAAAGCTTAATAAAATTTTTTTCTTACTGAAATAGCCAGTTATGCAATAATATACATGTTAATAAATGCATTTAATCAGTCAACAAATATTGAGTGTCTACTACATGCCAAGGAGTGCTCTACAGCAGTGAACATAACAGATGTCTGACCTCAAGGAGCTTATATCCTAATAATGGAGACAGACAAAAATGAGATATGTAAGTAAAATGACTATCATGCGAGGAAGTGTTAAGTGCTAAGGAGTAAAGTAGAGGTAGGAAGGGGGTGTGGTAGTCTCTGTGTAGGGGAAAGAGGCATTGCAATTTTAAATAGGATGCTGGAATGGTCTGAATGTTTGTGTCCCCACTAAATTCATATGATGAAATCCTAACCCCAAAGGTGATGGTGTTAGAAGGTGAGGCCTTTGGGAGGTGATTAGGTCATGACAGAGGAGCCCTCATGAATGGTATTAGTGTGCTTATAAAAAGATCCTACAAGGCTCCCTAGTCCCATCCACATGTGAGGATACAATGAAAAGTCTGCACAGAAGAGAGCCTTCATCCAACCATGCTGGCACCCTAAGCTTGTATTTTTAGTCCCCAGAACTGTGAGAAATAACTTTCTATAGTTTATAAGCTAAGAAGTCTGTGGTATCTTATTATAATAATGGACTAAGACAGATGAGCTGGGAAGAAGAACAAAGCTGGAGGCATCACACTTCCTGATCTGAAGTTACATTACAAAGCCACAGTAATCAAAGCAGTGTGGTATTGTCATAAAAACATACAGAACAATGGAATAGAATAGAGAGACCAGAAAGAAATCTAAGCATCTATAGTTAACTGATCTTCAACAAAGGTGCCAAGAACACACAATGGGGAAAAGACAGTCTCTTCAATAAATAGTGTTGGGAAAACTGGATATCCACATGCAGAAGAATAAAATTGGACCCTTATACAAAATGGACACCATACACAAAAATTAACTCAAAATGGATTAAAGACGTAAATGTAATACCTGAAACTATGAAACTACTAAAAGAAAACATAGGGAAAAAGCTTCCTGACATTGCTCTGGGCAACGATTTTTTTGGATATGATACTAAAAGCACAAGCAACAAAAGCAAAAATAGACAAGTGGAATTGTATCAAACTGAAAAGCTTCTACACAGCAAGGGAATCAATCAACAGAGTGCAAAAGGTAACCTACAGAATGGGAGAAAATATTTTGGAACCACTTATCTGACAGGGGTTAATATCCAAAATGAATAAGGAATTCATATAACTCAACAGCAAAAAACCAAATAACCCAATTTAAAAATGGGCAAAGAACCTGAATAGATATTTCTCAAAAGTTGACATACAGATGGCAAACAGGTATGTTAAAGGGTGCTCAATAGTAGGAATCACCAGCAAAATGCAAATCAAAACCAGAATGAGATATCACCTCACACCTATTAGAATCAAAAAGACAAAAGACAAGTGTTGGTAGGATGTGAAGAAAAGGGAACCCTTGACTATTGTTGGTGGGAATATAAATTGGTACAGTCACTATGGAAAACAGTATGAAGATTCCTAAAAGAATTAAAAATAGAACTACCTTATGAGCCAGAAATCCCACTTCTGAGCATATATACAAAAAAAATGAAATCTGTACCTTGAAGAGTTATTTGCACTCCTATGTTCATTGCAACATTATTCACAATAACTAAGATATGGAAACAACCTAAATGTCTTTCAATGGATGGCTGGATACAGAAAATGTAGGAATATTATTCAGCCTTAAAAAAGAAGGAAATCCTGCCATTTGTGACATCATGGATGAACCTGGAGGACATTATGGTAGTGAAATAAGCCACATACAGAAAGACAAGTATTGAATGATCTCATCTATATGTGGAATCTAAAACAGTTAAACTCATAGAAGCAGAGAGAAGAATGGTGGTTGCCAGGGGCTTGGGGGAGGGGGAAATGGGGAGATGCGGGTCAAGAGGTACAAAGTTTCACTTACGCAAGATGAGTAAGTTCTGGAGATCTAAGTATAGCAATGTGACTATGGTTAACAATACTGTATAGTATAGTTCAAATTTGCTAGGAGGGTAGATCTTAAGTGTTCACACACACACACACACACACAGAAAATAGTAACCGTGTGAGGTGATACATATGTTAATTAGCTTGATTGTGGCGATTATTTCACAATGTATATTAAAACATCAAGTTATACAATTTGAACATATACAATTTTTATTTGTCAATTATACCTCAATAAAGATGGGAAAAAATAAATTTATGATGGTTTATTAAGTAAATAGAGTAAGCTAGGGACTCTGACTGAGATGGAGATTTTTGATAAAAAAACTCCAAGAAAGTGAGAAAAGTAACCAATGAAAATATCTAAGTGATAAAGTGGTGAAATACTTAAATTATGCACTAAGGTATATGTACATAATAATAAGTATTTCTAAAATTATCTGTGATTGAAGTTGAGGAAAGTTAATAAGAGTATTTATACATTAGAACATTAGAACCATGTTGTAGTGGCAGACTGAAAACAACAAAAAACAAAACCAAGAAACGTCTACTTACAGAGGCTCTGTAAACTCCCACATAAATAGAAAAAATATATATACATAACTCTCAATCTTGTTTACTCAGGAAATACAGGGATTCATGAATAAATCATAACAAAATACAAAGTCAAACATTTCACACAATTTGCTTTTTGGTGGTAGGAAAAACTTCCCAAACAAACCAAAAATACGCATTTAGTTAGTTCATCACTAGGAAAACCAGAGATAAACGTAAACAAAGAACCTCAGGAAGGACTTTTATGACATCACTGTAAACAAAGAACCTCAGGAAGGACTTTTATGACATCACCGTCTTTGAGGTAGACTCCCTCCTTCATTTTAACGGAATAACCAGGGAGAAAAATGCTACTTGACAGTAGGGGAATTCGAATAAATATGTCTGCTTAAAGAAAAGTCCGGTGTAGAATCAAACAGGTTCTATTACTTGCTACCCAAGATAAAAAAATACCTCGGATAGTCCTTGCAAATGTTTTCTCTTCTCCACTTTCTTCTACGTATACAATTTTTACACTTGCAGAAGAAGAAACAGGTTTTCCAATATGTGCTCCATGAATAAGTTCTTGAATAGTTTTCACTCTTAAATTAGCTATTTTTTCTCCCATTACAAAACTAAGTGCATCCATTACATTAGATTTTCCTGGGGAAGGAGAGAAAAAGTTATTTATTCTTAATGATGAAAAACCTTGCCCAGAGCCAAAGAAACCGGGCTACGAAGGGCCAATACATGTATCTAAATAGTACTGTCTTTTTTGTATTCAAAAGGCATGTGACGGAACAATTTTATGTAGATAACTGGTTTCTATGTAGCTATGGTAGAGTATTAAGTTATCTAAATGTAAGGATCTATACATGGATCTAAGCCCCAGCTCTCTCCCGCTATTAAGTATCATACCATGGCAAATCACTTAACTTCTCTGAATTTCAGTTATCCCCACTTTATAAATTTTAAGTGTCACATATTTTTAAAAAATGGCTACCTCCAGGATTTTCCCAAAGGCTAGACTAGGGTTGCTAGAACATTTATGATTGGTATGTGTTGGTAGTGCAGAAAAGTTATATAGCATGTCTAAGCTTGCTATCTGCTGAAAGTCCTGCTTACAAGGTTAGCTGGCATCATGGGATTGGGATTTGGATTCTGTGAGGGTTTCCACCACTTTCTGATAAGAATGTTGCACTGTGCCTAAACTGTTTATATAAACAATATGATTTATGCTGAATACTTGCTTTCTTTGTAGGGGTCTGGAATTTTGGTATGTGCTAGGCAGAGGTGCTTATGTGACCATTTCCCAATAAAAACCCTAGGGGTTGAGTCTTTAATGAGGTTCTTTGGTAAACAACATCTCACAATGTGTTGTCACAACTCGTTGCTGGAGGAATTAAGCCTGTCCTGTGTGACTCCACTGGGGGAGGATTCATGGAACCTTGCACCTGGTTTCCTCAGAGTTCCTCATGTGCCTTTTCCCTTTGCTGAGTTTGCTTTGTTTCCTTTTGCTGTTATGAGTAACAGTCCTGGGTACAACTATATGCTGAGTCCTGGGAGTCCTCCTAGTGAAACTGGGGGTAGTCTTGGGGACTCCCAACTCAAATGGCAAACTGTTCTCCAACCATGAGCCGATAGTTTAAGACAATTTCCAAGGTGCAATGTCATTTCAGCTACTACCATCTGTACGTAATTTTCTTTCTTTTTCACATTCGTTCCCTCATATCCACAAGCAGTTTAAATTTCTAGTGCCCAAAGCAGGGAAAGTAACATAAACAAGAGAATACTGCCAATCACTGGAAATATGGCTTAGTTTTAGAAGTTCATGATCTTTCTAAAAAGAACTAGAAGTGGTTAAAAATGCTGCAAATGTATTTAACTAAGTCTCAGTTAACTAACAGGTATGAAACATGGCTTTTTTGGTTTAACTGATAATCTGCAGATTGAGAGCTATTGTAAGATGGTTACATATATAGGATCAAACGAACAATTGAATTATTAAGTCTGACAGTAACAGAATTAAACAGAAACTGGTTTTGGTCAATCCTTATTGAAAGTCTGCCTAAAATAAACACTTCCCCATCCAAATTCATTCATTACATTAATTCTTTTGTGTGCTAGGTCATAAGGATACAGTAAAAGAACAAGAGAGATACAACTCTGTCTAATGAATGTTATAATCTATTAAGAAAGTCAAACAATAAACAAAAAAGAATTATATATTATAAGTATCATGAGGAAACAAACTGAGTGATGAAATAGAGGGTAACTGGGAGAGGTAACTTCAGATAGGATGGTCAGGAAACATTTGTTAAGTGCCTAGCTTAACAACCACCTGTTGGCAAAAATGAATCAATTAATGAACCAAGTTAAGTTTTGTAATGGTCAGAGCAGGAACCTCTGCTATAAATAATTCAAAACCAACATCAGGAAAATAATAATTCTGGAAGAGTTACCTTTTAGACTATCATCACTTGATGAAGATGAACCAAATATTCAAAGACATAAAAATTACAGTTATCACTCTCCCATCTCAAAACCTCAATATTTGCCACTCATTTGCCCTCTTAGCAACAGCTGTAAGTCCCTTTTATTTTTTAATTAATTAATTAATTTATTTTTGCGTGTTGGGTCTTCGTTTCTGTGCGAGGGCTTTCTCTAGTTGTGGCAAGCGGGGGCCACTCTTCATCGCGGTGCATGGGCCTCTCACTATCGCGGCCTCTCTTGTTGCAGAGCACAGGCTCCAGACGCGCAGGCTCAGTAGTTGTGGCTCACGGGCCTAGTTGCTCCGCGGCATGTGGGATCCTCCCAGACCAGGGCTCAAACCTGTGTCCCCTGCATTAGCAGGCAGACTCTCAACCACTGCGCCACCAGGGAAGTCCCATAAGTTCCTTTTTGATTTCAGCTCTGCATATCTCTTCCAATCTGCTCCTTCTTTACCATCCTTCTAGTTATTTAAGTACTCCTTACTCCCAAAAGCCTCCTAGCTGGACTCAACCTTCACTCTCTTGCCTCTTCAAATGCATTCATTCATTCTACAAACATTTATAGAACACCTATTAATCAGGCATTCTCCTAAGTACTCAGGCTAAAAAGAAACAGTATGTAGAATTTTCCCCTAAGGTACTTACAGTGGGGAATATGATCAATTTTTATTGAACCCCATTTTGTGCCAGACACTCCACATCTATTATTTTATTCAGTCTTTGCAATAATCCTATGAGATAGATATTTAATTTGCATTTCATAAGTAAAAAAGCAGAGGCTCAAAGTCAAACAAATCATGTTTTGGGGTTAGGCGTCTGATTCCAAAATCTATACTCTTCCCACTAAAAGGAGGAAATTATAACTTACTATAGTAAGTTCTAAGATAAAATTAACACAAAGAACTATGAAGCATTTAAGAGAAGCACTAACGACTGGAGACTCTGAGTAGACTCTGCAGGAGATAATTCTGGGCTAAGTTTTAAAGAGTAAGTAGAAGTTTGGGGAGGCAGTGCTGAAGGTAAACATAACCACTCCAGGAAAAGATGATAGCTTGATCATTAGTACAAATGGGAAAGCAAGGTACCATTCCAGTGAGAAAAGGGTAAGTAATAATACAGAGGTGGAGCAAAGCTTACAAGGTTGGAAATGATAAGAGAGAAATAAACTTCATGCTGAAGATTATTTGAAGCCATAAAGGATTTTAGGAATAGCAGTGACGTTTTCAGATACATTTTATAAGGATTTCTAAGATAACAACCCACCAGAAAAATGGGCAAAGAACATAAAAGGGCAATTCAGAGAAACAGAAATACAAAAGGCCCTTAACCATATGAAAAGACACTTGAGCTCAGTCATAATAAGAGAAATGTAAATTAAAACTGTTTTGACTACCATTTCTCACTTACTAGACTGGCAAAAATCCAAAATTTTGAAAACATATTCTTAAACAGGACCTCTCATTAAATGACTGTTGGGAGTACAAAATGGTACAACCACTATGGGGGTGATTTGGCAATAGCTACTAAATTATAACTTAGCTCTTGAACCAGCAATTCCACTTCTGGAAATCTATCTCCCTGATACATGTGCAAAACTACACAATGGCAAATACACAATTATACAATTATAAGTCATTTCTAACAGAAGTAGATTGGAAACAACTTAAGTGTCCAAAAATTAAAGGACCACTTGAAATAACTATGTAGCCACACAATGGAGAATTACACAGCAACAAGAGAACAGAAGAGGAAGTGGGAAATGAAAAAAGAAAAGTACATAACAGCATATATAGCAAAAAACCAAATACGAACTTTTACTTAAAGAAAAAGTGTGGGGTTGGGAATAACAATACACACATATTTCCTAGCATTTGCATAAAGAAACACTGAAGGATAATCAAGAAATTAATGGTTATGTATAGAAGGTGAAGAAGAGCGGGACACAGAAACTGAGTTGGACCCCTTCTGTTTGCCTCACCCTGCTTCTGCCTTTATCCACAAGCTCTCATGCCTTTGAGCTTCTAGTTGGATTTGGCCAATGGAGAGCCCTGGCAGGAGGGAAGAAGGGAAAAGAGTGAGGTCAGGGTATTTACTTCCCTATTTTCCTCTGTAAGGTGGCTTCTGACTTGCTGTGCCCTTCAACACCAGGTCACTGGCTTTTTGAAGCTCCTTGTGGGTTCCTTCCTCTCTGAGCCTTGGGGTGGCAGCAGCCCCACTGCTGCTAGCTGTGTGATCCCTCTATTCATTGGGGTTCCTCTACAGCCTTCCCACACCTTTGTAATTAGTCCCTTTGTAAATAAATCTTCCTCAAACTGTCCTAATTTGAGTGTGCCACTTGTTTCCTGTTGGGACCCTGACAGATACAGGGAGCAGGGGTAGAAGCAAGATTTCTGTGTAGACTTTTCCATAGAGTTTTGACCTTTAAAGTATGTATATGCATTCCTGATTTTTAAAAAAAAAACCTAAATTGAAAAAATCCCATAAATGAAAACAATCACAAACAAGTAAACTTAACTGAATATTAAATTGGTAACACAGGCATACTGAGAAATGATTTATTTCAAGGGACTTCAGATCACAGAATTCTGCCTGTACGTTCTTAGTAGGATCCATTCTAAGAACCAAAAGGAAGTACAAAGGAATTTCAAATTTCCTTCAGTTGCTTTATCATTTATAATGTTATGGTGGTTTAAGACAGCTTTCTTTATATTTTAAGTTAAAGCAAATAAGTAATTATATTAGTCATATTAGGAAATAAGATTTTCAGAGTAAGAAAAAATATTCACAATGACGAAAAGCAAGAAACAGTGAAAACACAGTTAAAAGTGAATGGAGGGACTTCCCTCGTGGTGCAGTGGTTAAGAATCCACCTGCCAATGCAGGGGACACGGGTTCGAGCCCTGCTCCGGGAAGATCCCACATGACGTGGAGCAACTAAGCCCGTGCGCCACAACTACTTAGCCTGCGCTCTAGAGCCCGCGAGCCACAACTACTGAGCCCGCATGCCACAACTACTGAGCCCACGCACCTAGAGCGCCCGTGCTCCGCAACAAGAGAAGCCACTGCAATGAGAAGCCCGCGCACCACAATGAAGAGTAGCCCCTGCTTGCCACAACTAGAGAAAGCCTGCGCACAGCAACGAAGACCCAATGCAGCCTAATTAATTAATTAATTTTTTTTAAAGTGAATGGAAAAATATCAGCATGAACTCAAATTTTAAAAATTACTGTAACATGAGAAGATGTTCAAAATCATATTAGTAATTAGGAAAAAGCAAATCAAAACTATAATGAAATATCACTTCACATCAACTAGGATGGCTAAAAAATCACACAAACAATAACAAACAACTGCTGGTGAAGATGTGGAGAAATCTGAACCCTTATTCATTGACAATGGAAATGTAAAGCCAGACACAAAGCGCCACGTATTGTATGATTCCATTTATATGAAATGTCCAGAACAGGCAAATCCATAGTGACAGAAAGTAGATTAGTGGTTGCCAGGGACTGGGTAGAGAGGAGATAATGGGGAATGACTACTAATGGGTACAAGGTTTCTGTTTGGGATAATGAAAATATTCTAGAATTAGATAGTGATGATGGTTATACAACTCTATGAATATACTAAACATCACTGAAGTGTACACTTTAAAAGGATGAATTTTATGATATGCAAATGACATTTCAATAAAGCTGTTATTATAAAAAAAAAAAGAACAAATCTGAAAAAGCACTTTATGCATTTTCTAGCCCCATCCTCTGAAATGACCCAGAACCACTGTTACCCAAAGGCACTGAATATTCTAGTTCCCAGATGGCGGTCTTTAATACCTTAACTTCTAAAAAAACCAGAAATCATTGGAGAAGTGGCTAATTCCAAGTCTGAGGCAGAGAAAACTGAAGATAAGCCTGAAAACTGGGACATCTTACGTTAGAAAGCAAGGAAGCTTTCAAATATTAATGAGGTCATGACCAAAGGACACAGGAGGCAGCTTGAAGGAGCTCCCACTGATTAAAGTTATGAAAATCTGAGCATCAAAAAGAATGATTTTGGTGGATTAAAAACACAGTGTACCGGGCTTCCCTGGTGGCACAGTGGTTAAGAACCTGCCTGCCAATGCAAAGGACACGGGTTCGAGCCCTGGCTCGGGAAGATCCCACATGCCGCAGAGCAACTAAGCCCGTGCGCCACAACTACTGAGCCTGAGGTCTAGAGCCCGCAAGCCACAACTACTGAGCCCACATGCCACAACTACTGAAGCCTGTGTGCCTAGAGCCCGTGCTCCGCAACAAGAGAAGCCACGACAATGAGAAGCCTGCACACTGCAACAAAGAGTAGCCCGCACTCACCACAACTAGAGAAAGCCTGTGCACAGCAATGACGACCCAACACAGCTAAAAATAAATAAATTTATAAAAAAACAAAACAAAACACACTGCACCAATGAAAATCTAGGTGTCCTTTTTTTTTTCTTTTTTAACAGTATCCACCTTGTGAGCTGCTCAGTTTTCTCTGCTTCTCCTTGCTCAAGAGTAGGACAGAAGCGAATACATCTGTGAAGCAAAATGAGTGTCTTCAGCTGAGCAGGCAGCAAGAAAGGGAGGATCACTTGGGAAGTTCTTCAATGCCTGATTAAGCTGTGCCAAGTTCAGAAATAGTTTGCTGACCCCTGCTCTAGACTCAGAAATGGAATGTTGCATAGATGACCAGAGAGAAAAATAATAGGATTTAAAAGAAAGGTGAAGACAGCAGAAGCAAGAACAACTACAATCCTGCAGCCTGTGGAACAAAAACCACATTCACAGAAAGATAGACAAGATGAAAAGGCAGAGGGCTATGTACCAGATGAAGGAACAAGATAAAACCCCAGAAAAACAACTAAATGAAGTGGAGATAGGCAACCTTCCAGAAAAAGAATTCAGAATAATGATAGTGAAGATGATCCAGGACCTCGGAAAAAGAATGGAGGCAAAGATCAAGAAGATGGAAGAAATGTTTAACAAAGACCTAGAAGAATTAAAGAACAAACAAACAGAGATGAACAATACAATAACTGAAATGAAAAATACACTAGAAGGAATCAATAGCAGAATAACTGAGGCAGAAGAACAGATAGGTGACCTGGAAGACAGAATGGTGGAATTCACTGCTGCGGAACAGAATAAAGAAAAAAGAATGACAAGAAATGAAGACAGCCTAAGAGACCTCTGGGACAACATTAAACGCAACAACATTCACATTATAGGGTCGCAGAAGGAGAAGAGAGAGAGAAAGGACCTGAGAAAATATTTGAAGAGATTATAGTTGAAAACTTCCCTAACGTGGGAAAGGAAATAGCCACCCAAGTCCAGGAAGCACAGAGAGTCCCATACAGGATAAACCCAAGGAGAAACATGCCAAGACACATAGTAATCAAATTGGCAAAAATTATGGCAAAAATTAAAGACAAAGAAAAATTATTGAAAGCAGCAAGGGAAATACGACAAATAACATACAAGGGAACTCCCATAAGGTTAACAGCTGATTTCTCAGCAGAAACTCTACAAGCCAGAAGGAAGAAGCATGATATACTTAAAGTGATGACAGGCAAGAACCTACAACCAAGATTACTCTACCCGGCAAGGATCTCATTCAGATTCAATGGAGAAATCAAAAGTTTTACAGACAAGCAAAAGCTAAGAGAATTCAGCACCACGAAAGCAGCTCTACAACAAATGCTAAAGGAACTTCTCTAAGTGGGAAACACAAGAGAAGAAAAGGACCTACAGAAACAAACCCAAAACAATTAAGAAAATGGTCTTAGGAACATACGTATCGATAATTACCTTAAACATGAATGGATTAAATGCTCCAACCAAAAGACACAGGCTTGCTGAATGGATAAAAAAACAAGACAGCATATATATGCTGTCTACAAGAGACCCACTTCAGACCTAGGGACACATACAGACTGAAAGTGAGGGGATGGAAAAAGATATTCCATGCAAATGGAAATCAAAAGAAAGCTGGAGTAGCAATACTCATATCAGATAAAATAGACTTTAAAGAATGTTACAAGAGACAAGGAAGGACACTACATAATGATCAAGGGATCAATCCAAGAAGAAGATATAACAATTATAAATATATATGCACCCAACATAGGAGCACCTCAATACATAAGGCAACTGCTAACAGCTATAAAAGAGGAAATCGACAGCAACACAATAATAGTAGGGGACTTTAAAACCTCACTTATACCAATGGACAGATCATCCAAAACGAAAATAAATAAGGAAACAGAAGCTTTAAATGACACAATAGACCAGATAGATTTAACTGATATTTATGACATTCCATCCAAAAACAGCAGATTACACTTTCTTCTCAAGTGCGCACAGAACATTCTCCAGGACATATCATATCTTGGGTCACAATTCAAGCCTCAGTAAATTTAAGAAAATTGAAATCATATCAAGCATCTTTTCTGACCACAACACTATGAGATTAGAAATGAATTACGGGGAAAAAAACGTAAAAAACACAAACACATGGAGGCTAAACAATACGTTACTAAATAACCAAGAGATCACTGAAGAAATCAAAGAGGAAATCAAAAAATACCTAGAGACAAATGACAATGAAAACATGATGATCCAAAACCTATGGGATGCAGCAAAAGCAGTTCTAAGAGGGAAGTTTATAGCTATACAAGACTACCTCAAGAAACAAGAAAAATCTCAAATAAACAATCTACCCTTACACCTAAAGGAACCAGAGAAAGAAGAACAAACAAAACCCAAAGTTAGCAGAAGGAAAGAAATCATAAAGATCAGAGCAGAAATAAATGAAATAGAAACAAAGAAAACAATAGCAAAGATGAATAAAACTAAAAGCTGGTTCTTTGAGAAGATAAACAAAATTGATAAACCATTAGCCAGACTCATCAAGAAAAAGAGGGAGAGGACTCAAATCAATAAAATTAGAAATGAAAAAGGAGAAGTTACAACAAACACCGCAGAAATACAAAGCATCCTAAGAGACTACTACAAGCAACTCTATGCCAATAAAATGGACAACCTAGAAGAAATGGACAAATTCTTAGAAAGGTATAACCTTCCAAGACTGAACCGGGAAGAAATAGAAAATATGAACAGACCAATCACAAGTAATGAAATTGAAACTGTGATTAAAAATCTTCCAACAAACAAAAGTCCAGGACCAGATGGCTTCACAGGTGAATTCTATCAAACATTTAAAGAAGAGCTAACATCCATCCTTCTCAAACTCTTCCAAAAAATTGCAGAGGAACACTCCCAAACTCATTCTATGAGGCCACCATCACCCTGATACCAAAACCAGACAAAGATATGACAAAAAAAGAAAATTACAGACCAATATCACTGATGAATATAGATGCAAAAATCCTCAACAAAATACTAGCAAACAGAATCCAATAGCACATTAAAAGGATCATACACCATGATCAAGTGGGATTTATCCCAGGGATGCAAGGATTCTTCGATATATGCAAATCAATCAATGTGATACACCATATTAACAAATTGAAGAATAAAACCATATGATCATCTCAATAGATGCAGAAAAAGCTTTTGACAAAATTCAACACCCATTTATGATAAAAACTCTCCAGAAAGTGGGCAAAGAGGGAACCTACCTCAACATAATAAAGGTCATATACTACAAACCCACAGCAAACATCATTCTCAATGGTGAAAAACTGAAAGCATTTCCTCTAAGATCAGGAACAAGACAAGGATGTCTACTCTCACCACTATTATTCAATATAGTTTTGGAAATCTTAGCCACGGCAATCAGAGAAGAAAAAGAAATAAAAGGAATACAAATTGGAAAAGAAGAAGTAAAACTGTCACTGTTTGCAGATGACATGATACTATACATAGAGAATCCTAAAGATGCCATTGATTAGAGCTAATCAATGAATTTGGTAAAGCTGCAGGATACAAAATTAATGCACAGAAATCTCTTGCATTCCTATACACAAATGATTAAAAATCTGAAAGAGAAATTAAGGAAACACTCCCATTTACCACTGTAACAAAAAGAATAAAATACCTAGGAATAAACCTACCTAGGGAGACAAAAGACCTGTATGCAGAAAACTATAAGACACCGATGAAAGAAATTAAAGATGATACCAACAGATGGAGAGATATATACCATGTGCTTGGATCAGAAGAATCAATATTGTGAAAATGACTATACTACCCAAAGCAATCTACAGATTCAATGCAATCCCTATCAAATTACCAATGGCATTTTTTATGGAACTAGAACAAAAAAATTCTTAAAATTTGTATGGAGACACAAAAGACCCCGAATAGCCAAAGCAATCTTGAGGGAAAAAAATGGAGCTGGAGGAATCAGACTCCCTGACTTCAAACTATACTATACAAAGCTACAGTAATCAAGACAATATGGTACTGGCACAAAAACAGAAACACAGATCAATGGAACAAGATAGAAAGCCCAGAGATAAACCCATACACCTATGGTCAACTAATCTATGACAAAGGAGGCAAGGATATACAATGGAGAAAAGACGGTCCCTTCAATAAGAGGTGCTGGGAAAACTGGACAGCTACATGTAAAAGAATGAAATTAGAACACTCCCTAACACCGTACACAAAAATAAACTCAAAAAGAATTAGAGACCTAAATATAAGACCGGACACTATAGAACTCTTAGAGGAAAACATAGGAAGAACACTCTTTGACATAAATCACAGCAAGATCTTTTTTGATCCACCTCCTAGAGTAGTGGAAATAAAAACAAAAATAAACAAATGGGACCTAATGAAACTTCAAAGCTTTTGCACAGCAAAGGAAATCATAAACAAGACAAAAAACCCTCAGAATGGGAGAAAATGTTTGCAAACGAATCAACGGACAAAGGACAAAGGATTAATCTCCAAAATATATAAACAGCTCATGCAGCTCCATATTAAAAAACCAAACAACCCAATCCAAAAATGGGCAGAAGACCTAAATAGACATTTCTCCAACGAAGACATACAGATGGCCAAGAAGCACATGAAAAGCTGCTCAACATCACTAATTATTAGAGAAATGCAAATCAAAACTACAATGAGGTATCACCTCACACCAGTTAGAATGGGCTTCATCAGAAAATGTACAAACAACATATGCTGGAGAGGGTGTGGAGAAAAGGGAACCCTCTTGCACTGTTGGTGGGAATGTAAATTGATACAGCCACTATGGAGAACAATATGGAGGTTCCTTAGAAAACTAAAAATACAATTACCATATGATCCAGCAATCCCACTACTGGGCATATACCCAGAGAAAACCATAATTCAAAAAGACACATGCACCCCAATGTCCATTGCAGCACTGTTTACAATAGCCAGGTCATGGAAGCAACCTAAATGCCCATCAACAGAAGAATGGATAAAGAAGATGTGGTACATATATACAATGGAATATTACTCACCCATAAAAAGGAACGAAATGGGGTCACTTGTTGAGACGTGGATGGATCTAGAGACTGTCATATAAAGTGAAATAAGTCAGAAAGAGAAAAACAAATATCGTATATTAACGCATATATGTGGAACCTAGAAGAATGGTACACATGAACCGGTCTGCAGGGCAGAAATTGAGACACAGATGTAGAGAACAAACGCATGGACACCAAGGGGGTAAAGCGGCGGCGGAGGGGTGTGGTGGTGGTGTGATGAACTGGGCGATTGGGATTGACATGCATACACTGATGTGTATAAAATTGATGACTAATAAGAACCTGCTGTATAAAAAAGTAAATAATATAAAATTCAAAAAAAATAAAATAAAATAAAAGGTGAAAACAAAATCCATGTGTCCATAATGATACCAACAACAAAAAAAGAAAAACTCACTTTCACTATTTGCCCTATTAAAACTCTTTTCTGGGCTTCCCTGGTGGCGCAGTGGTTGAGAGTCCGCCTGCCGATGCTAGGGGACACGGGTTCGTGCCCCGG
Source organism: Grampus griseus (assembly GCF_964374135.1). Taxonomy (NCBI): domain Eukaryota; kingdom Metazoa; phylum Chordata; class Mammalia; order Artiodactyla; family Delphinidae; genus Grampus; species Grampus griseus. The sequence continues at coordinate 98,562,325 of NC_139005.1, forward strand.
TCCGGGAAGATCCCACATGCCGCGGAGCGGCTGGGCCCGTGAGCCGTGGCCGCTGAGCCTGCGCGTCCGGAGCCTGTGCCCCGCAACAGGAGAAGCCACAACAGTGAGAGGCCCGCGTACCGCAAAAAAACCCCCAAAACTCTTTTCTTTGAAAATACCAACTAAAAGGGGCACGCATTTATTCTGATTTTACAGTGCAAACTGCATTTTACGTTAATCAAATAACCCCAATTAATGAAATAAAACTTTTTTTTTAAATATGGGAACATCATCCAATGAATGTAGAAAGCATGACACGATTAGAAAAACCTGGTTTTGCAAACCTGAATGAAATACTGGCTCAGGCAAGATTATTAATTGGCATTAAAACCATTTGAGTAAATGGTTGATAGAGAATATTTGTATAATGCCAAAGAAACACTAGAACACTAGGCTAGAGAGAAAGGTTACAGCTAACTGTATAATGGAGAGATCACTGTCACCACCCTAATCCAGGAGTCAATCTTAGCATCACCAGATATTATGTGATATAAGGTAACGTGAAGTACACACTAGCACCTAAAATGAAGTCTAGCCAAAAATCTTTAATTTCAAACCATCAACTTTTTAGATCTTCCAGTTCAAAAAAATAGAGGGGATAGAGGAACAAACTAAACTACATCATAAGGAAGCAATCAGACACATCTAAACATTCTATGGAAAAACGTTTTCAACCTTTTCAATGAGTCTGTTATAAATTAAAAAAAGAACTATGCTAAATTAATAGAGATCTAAGGGATATAACAATCAGATGCAATATGTGATTCTGGGATGGAAAATGGTTTGGTCAAAGAACACTATGGAGTAAACTGAGGAAATGTGAATTTGAGCTGTGCATCAGATGAAATGCACTAAGAAAGGTGAGGATAATTGTCTGAAAAGAGTGAGTTATACAACAGTATGTATTGTATAACCTCATTTTCATTAAAAAAAAAGTTTGCAAGGAAAAAGATCTACATGGACATGTCCTAAGGTATTACAATAGTACTGTCTGGATTGTGGGAATATGTTTTTACTTTTTTACTCGTTTATTTTCTAAGTTTTTACAATTCATATATAGTGCTTTTGTAATAATAAAATATTATTTTTAAGAATTCAGCTGCCATTCTGGATTATCTAAAATGTTTTTTTAAAATAACATTTTTATCCTGATTAGAACAGTAAACCATTCAATGTAGGGTTTTGGAAAACAGAAAAGTATTTTAAAAATCACCTGAAAAATCACACCATCTGGAAAAAAACTATTGATGGAAATGGATAGTGAATTTTGTCAAATGCCTTTTCCTCAAAAAACTAAAATGAATCTTCTTTCTTGAAGGAACAAATGAAGATTACTGTGGCAGCAGTGTGCCACATGGATTAAAGTAGGGTAAGACCAGAGGTTGGGAATTTAGCTAAAAGGTGACTGCATTAATCCAAGGAAGAAATGATGAGTGTGAAATAAAGTGATAGCAGCGGCAACAGAGGGAAGAGGACAAGGTTGTTAAGGAGGCAGGACTGGAATGATGGGTAATGTATTGGCTGTGACAGGGAGAATTTATCAAGGATGATGGAGAATTTATTAAGGTAGCAGCCATATGAAACCCTGTGAGAAAGGCATTCTAAGTCCAAGGAACAGAAAATGCTAAAACCCAGAAATAGCAATGAGCTTGGCCTGTGTAAGGAAAGCTAAAAAAGCAATTCTGACCAGAGAACAGTAAATGTGGAGGAAGAGAATATTTGAGAAGAGAAACATACAGGGGTCAGATTATAAAGGGCTTTGTGGATCATGGTAAGAAATACGGATGTTACTCCAAGTGCAATGAGAATGCACTGCACAGAGACAAAAAAGGAAGCAGAAGGACCTGTTAGGAGATTATAGCGATAGTCCAAATGAGAGCTCTAGCAGCTTCAACTGTAATAGTGAAGAGTGGCAAGAAACAATTGGATTCTGGATGCATTTCAGAGGTAGAGTCATTAAGATTTATAGGCGACTGGATGAGGAAAGTGGGGTGTAGAAGGTAAAAGGAGGAATCAAGAATTACTCTGGCTTTCTGTCTGAATAAATGAGTAAATTGTGCCCTTTACTGAGCTGGTAAAGACCTAAGAAGGAACAGGTTTGTTGTTTGGTAGTGGTGGGGGAGAGGAAATTAACTACTCTTCCTGATTATATTGTTTTAGGTGGCTACTAGAAATAGGAAACTAAATGCTAAATATTATAGGCTGGAAATATAATTTGGAAAGTCAGTAGCTTAAGGATGGGACTGGATAAGACCACCTGGGGAAAGGAGGGAGAGATGAAATGTGGTCTACCTTGCCTCCTTGACAGCAAGGCCTTCCCATGACCAACTTCTTTTAAAACACTCCCAGCATTTACTATTCCCCTCCCTTGTTTCTCTTTAAAACTTAACACTTTAGGGGCTTCCGTGGTGGCGCAGTGTTTAAGAATCCGCCTGCCAACGCAGGGGACACGGGTTTGAGCCCTGGGCCGGGAAGATCCCACATGCCGCGGAGCAACTAAGCCCGTGCGCCACAGCTACTGAGCCTGTGCTCTAGAGCCCGGGAGCCACAACTACTGAGCCCACGGGCTGCAACTACTGAATCCCGTGTGCCTAGAGCCCGTGCTCCGCAACAAGAGAAGCCACCGCAGTGAGAAGCCTGCGCACCGCAACGAAGAGCAGCCCCTGCTCGCCGCAACTAGAGAAAAGCCCGCACACAGCAACGAAGACCCAACGCAGCCAAAAATAAATAAATTTATAAAAAATAAATAACCCCCCCCCAAAAAAACCCTTAACACTTTAATATTCTATATACTTTTCATATTTAGTTTGTTGTCTGTCTCTCTGCACTTGAATGTCAGTTCTATACAGGCAGGAATTTTTATATCATGTTCACTGATGAATCCCCAACAAGCTAGAACAGTGCATGACACACAGTAGGCACTCAATTACTTTTAAATGAATGAAATACTGCTGAAATGTCAAACAGGATGAGGACAGGGAACTAACCGCTGACTTTTATAAGATATAGCTCAACAGTGACCTAGATAAGTGTCATTTCAGTAGACTTTGAGGCTGAGAACTGAATCAAGGCGGCTGAGAAGAGAATGGAACTACAGACAATGGTTTCAGAGAGTTTTGCTGTACTGATAAAAAAAAAAAATGGGGCAATAGCCTAAGGAGACAGTGAGGTTCAAGGGATTTCCCCCCAAGCATTTCATCATAAAATTTTCAAACATACAAGAAAGTTGAAATAATTTCATAGTAAAAATCCATATATTCACCACTAAATTCTATAATTAACATTGTACTATACTTGCTTTTCACACATCAACTGATCCTCGATGTCCTGAGAGTGTTCATAAGGCATGTATGTATTTATGCCAATGAAAATTATCCAATAAGGGAGAAAGATACAATTCAAGAGAGAAAGATAATAATTACAAAAGCAAAGAACTGAGGAGGGGACAGGATCCAAAGCACAAGTGGAGAGGATGGCCTTAGATAGACTCAGGCACCCTTGTGGTAGTTCACTGATAAAAATCCTTCAAAGTCTAACTTCTTTTTCCAGAAAGTTAAATATAAACTCTTCACTCTGGCAAGGACTTATCCAACAGAATTCCATTATATCCCACAACTTCCCTAAATATGCACTATATTCTGGCCAATTTGGACTATTACCTGCCCCACAAATAGACTTTCACAAACCCCTGGAAAAATACTCTTTATGCTTTGAGCCCAGGTCAAATGCCAACTCCTCTAGAAAACCTTTCCTAATCTTCACCTCTTCCTGCTCAAAACTCCCCAAATCAGATGTTGTATTTTTCTTGTTTAAAGTTTCATAAACAGTGTTACCTGGCTTTCTATTTCAATTAATGTGTCATTTTCTTATACTCCCTATACCTTCAGAGCAGGAGCTGTCTTAATCTACACACCTTCTTTTGCTCCTAACATTATATACAGGCAACAACCATTTATTTGCTGCATCTGAGTGGAAAACACGAATGTTAAAATTTAAAATGAAAAATTTCTGCTACCTATAAAAAGCCCCAAATTAGATTTTATTGAAAACAAACAAGGGACTTCCCTGGTGGTCCAGTGGTTAAGGCTCCATGCTTCCAATGCAGGGGGTGTGGGTTCGATCCCTGGTTGGGAAACTGAGATCCCACGTGCCATGTGGCGTGGCCAAAAAATTGAAAAAGTAAAAAAATTAAAAAATAAATAGATAAAAACAAACAAATGAGAACATGTCAAGTTTTGGCAGGCGGTGACAATAGAAAATTATTACAAAAAGTATGACTAACTAAATTAAAGTATAACAGGAAATGAGCATGATGGGAAATTATCAATTGGTTTAACAAATTCTATCTGAATGTGCCAGTAATTCTGTAAGATTTTTAAAAATGATGATCTACCAACAAGTGCTCAAATGAACACAAATAGAATATCATCCATTAAATCGGTCATGGATAAGTACTATATTGAGTTTGGGCCTTCATATAGCAAAAAGAATGTTAACACTTTAGGCAAAATTGAAAAATAAGTAAACCAGAAATTTCTGTTGTGGACAGATGGTATTGAAGACACTGCTGAAATGATCCACAATGGCTTTACCCGGTTCTAAGCATAGTCTCTAGGATACCAGTGATTCTCTAGAGGGGAGTTGAGCTTCCAGGGCATGTGGATCTAGGGAGAGCAAGAGGATTTGTAAAGGCATTTTCACAATCACGTTAAGATATGTTATTAATCACAAAAAGTATTTTTAAATTAGGAAAAGAAATAATATTATTTTGAAACTCGTTTGGCACTAGGTTAAACAAGTTCAAAGCACCATTTTCACAGGATCTTGAATGGTAATGGGCAAATAGTTCAAGTGGACTAAACGATGTTCAAGAGTCTGTGCAGATACTCATTCCAAGTATTGCACTGTTTGGAGTTGCAAAATATAACTGAGCAACCCTTCACATAATCACCAGTTAAAAGGTGAAAATCCCCTGGTGGTGGGCTCAGCAACTTCCCAATAAAAGAGTGGAGAAGATTAGTTAGGGTAACAGTGCAGGAGTGATTCCAGTAATTATTTTTTTCAATGTTTTCTGATAACAGAATAAAATGAAAATGAGGAAATATATTACACAGAAGAGGCAAGGAAATCTTCAAATACGTGAACGCATCTAAGCTCAGGTATTCTTTTGCATATACTAAGTGCGAAAGAAAACCTTCAACAGCAGCTGTTTTATAAGGCGACAGAAATTTCACAATAGTTTCACAGTAATTATATTCCAGATTTGATGTGCGGGGAAAACACACATTCAAGTGTCCTATTCATGTCTGTCAAATAAATTGAGTTACTGAGGCTAAGAAAGGAAAGCTGGGCTAAGAGAGCCAAACTGGAGACTCCAGGTTTCAGAAGGCTCTCAAGGGCACGATCCTTTTAGGCCCTACTCCACCTGCCCTGCTCATTACCCCAGCTTCCCATCATGGAGCCAAAGGGAGCCTGGCCAGGCCCCAACTCCAGTTCAGACTCTGCCCCTTACTGGGCAACCTTGGAAACTCATCTGGCCCCTCTGAACCTCAGTTTTCTCCACTGTAAAATGGGGATCATAGCCATTTGTGAGGATTAAACAAAAAGAGCGGGGCCAGGAACTCAGGAATAAGCTCAACAAACGCGGCCATTTTCACAGTATTCCTGCGAAGCTTCCTTGGATCCAAACGGTTGTTCGGGCTCCTTGGAACCAATGACTTCCTCCCGATCTCGCTCCCACTTAATCTTTTTGGATGAGAAAGGGAAGGAGATGGAGAGGAGAGGTGACCAAAGCTGAGGGCCGAAGAAGCCCACGGGGTGGGGGGGCAGGGCGGGGGTAGGAGAGGAGGGTCCAGGGTGGGGGGTGGGGCGGGGGTCTGGCCCCTGGGGGTGTTGTCGGAGGGCCGGGGGTCCGGGGCCGAGGGCGAAGCTCAGGCCCCTGGGGGTGTTGTCCGAGGGCCGGGGGTCCGGGGCCGAGGGCTAGTGTCAACCTAGGGTGGACGGCAAGCAACTCCCTGCCACCTCCAACCCGCCCTGGGCGGAGTCTGAGGGTCGCCTCCCACCCCATCCCCCGTCCCCGGGGTGGACAGCGAGGGTCAAGCCCGAGTCCAGGCCGCGAGGCCACCCTCACGTCCCCTCAGGCGGGAAGAGGCCCGGACGACCGCGGCAGGTGTGGACGTTCTAGGTCCCAAGTTACCGGAGCCGTTGGGGCCAATGATGCAGGTGAACCTCCTGAAGGGGCCTATAACCTGGCGGCCCCGCCACGACTTAAAGTTCTCCACAAGCAGCACCTCCAAACGGCCCATGGCTGCGCCCTCCGCGCCTCTGCCGCGTCCTCACACGCCGGCCAGAAAAGAGCGGGAAGGGCCTTGCGCCGTCTCGCGAGAGGAAAACGAGAACACGAGCGAGCCCTGCGCTGTTTCTTAGCAACCGGAGTTGTTTTTGTTTCCGAGGAAACTGGGTCTCCTCGCCTCTGGCGCGGTGGGTAAAGGCCGGACTGAGAACCTCTGGAGCAGGCTCAGATCCCACCAGCCCAATCTCCTAGGGAGCCAGGCTCGCTTGGCTTGAGCTTGTTTTATGTTTGTTGTCTTTTCTTTTAATCTCACATGTTTTAAAAACCTCTTAGAATTTCTTGGCGATTCACAGTCATGGAGGTAGCGCAGCTCAAGGACCTGGAGGAGAACTTCGGCCTGGCCAAAAGGAGATATGAGGAGCTGCGCAGGCAGAAACGGATCTTCAATGCCAGGAACAGGATCATCGGGGTGAGACCCTCCGGCCCGGAAGGGAAAGGGGCCGGGAGGGAATGTGGAGGAGCGGCTGGGGGCGAGCGAGGCGGGCGGCGGGAAACAAGAGGTGATGAACCCTTGGAATGAAACTTTTGATCCAGGCACAGCTGCAGACGGCTCCAGGCTTTGCCGGGAAGATTTGTTCCATGTATTAACTTTGCTGAGGATGGAGGAGACCTTAACAGACCAAATAATGCTCCCTGTCCCTTGTCAGACAGGCAAATTGAGTCCTGCAGCGGGGAGAGAGCTTGCCTGGAGTTAACGGCCAAAGACTGGAACGTGATTCTCCTCTCTCTGAGCCGGATTTTCTACATTGCCAGGAATTCCCTCCAGTCCGTTCATTTGACAAATGCCAGTGGAGTTCCTATTTTGTGGCAAGCCTGAGCTGGGCCCAGGAGATGAGGAGCAAGGGAATACTTGACCTTGCAGAGTTCATAGCCCAGAGTGGAGGAGGCAGGCATTAAAATGGTCACATTATAATGCAGTGGAGTCAGTGCTGTGAAGGAGGCGAGCAAAGGCTGCCAGGGAGCACCAACTGGGGCTGGGAGAGGAAATCAGAGAGGACTCCCCAGAGGAGGTGATGCCTAAACAGTGTTCTGAGGATGAGGATCTATTGACTGAGAAGGGGAGAAGGAAGCTCTAGGGAAATTTAAGACAGGCTGAAGAACCAGCTATAAGCAAAAGCATCCGGGTATGACAAGATTCGGCTTACAGAAGGATTGTTATCAAACGAATCAAATTATCTGGCTCTAATTCCCTTTGTTTTCCTTTCCCAGGGAGACACAGAAGCCTGGGATGTTCAGGTTTGTGACCAGAAGATAAAAGAAGCAACTGAAAAAGCTAGACAGGAAGCCTTTGGTGAGCATTCCCTGAATGGCCATCTAGCGGTTCAGGGCTGTGTGCCTTCCGACCCCAGTTCACATTTCCTCACATATGTAAAAACTTGCAATTTTCATGCTCTTCCTCCTTTTAAAACTTCACAATTTCTTGTGCTCAATTAGCTTAATGCACTGATGCTTCCTCACTTAAAAGAAAAGCAGCTATTGAATTCTATGTGAGCTGTAGGAAATATATTGTGAGGATAGATGTATGTTTTTCTCTGTTTTCTTAAAAAACTGGGTATGAAAAACTTTAAACACACACATTTTCTGCCAAAAAGTTCAAGACCTTCTACCGGGGACAGCTGTTTACAGTAGACAACACACACTCCTGAGCTCATACCCCCGAGCTGACTCAGAACCAGATATGGTTCAAATAATAGTGTTCCGGCTCTTCGATCAAATACTCAAATAGTATTCCTTTTCCCCCATCATGTCTAGCAATTTCTTTTAAAGCACTGTAAAGATTTTTTAAATAGAAAAAAGCAGGGTACAAAATTGTATATACAGTGGGTTATCAATTAAGTTTAAATACATATATAAATATATATGTTTTAAAATACATAAAAATATGCTTAGAAAAAGACAGAAAGGAAATATACCAAAATGTCAGCAGTGGTAAAGTTGGAGTGATGGCATGATGAGTGAAATTGATTTTCTTCTTTATACTGTTTCATATTTTCTAAACCTTTTACCTTTTAAAATTCTAGCTTAAAGTAATTCAAACCTGTGATAAACCATAATGGAAAAGAATATGAAAAAGAATATATGTATGTATAACCTCTGTATATAGCAGAGGCTAACACAACATTGTAAGTCAACTATACTTCAATAAATTTTTTGTTTAAAAAAGTAATTCAAACGTACAAAAATGACGTGACAGACATATACATACCCACCACCAGACAAGATATGAACATTTTGCCAAACTGGATTTAGATATCTTAAGCATGCTTTTTGAAAATTAAATGTTATACAGACATAGCTAAAGCTCTCCCCCACCTTACCATTTTCCTCTTCTTCCCTTCTCAGAGGTGTGATCATTCCCATGCATGTTTCTGTACTTGTACTATTTAGGTATGTACATCCATGACAATGTAAAATTTGTGTGTTTTAAAATTTTACATAAATGATGTTATATTGAATGTATCCTTTTGCAACATTTAAAAAATTCAACAGTTTATTTTTGGAATTTATAGGTGATCTACATACAGAATATTCATTTTAATTGCTTTATGATATTTTGTCATATGAATTTTAACCACAATTTCTTTGTTCCTCTACTGGTGACTGATTTAGATTTTTTCCAGTTTTTTAATGACTGTCCTGCATTATGTCCCAATGCTCATGTTCCTGGTGTACCTAGAAATGGAATTGATAGCTCATAGTATATGTATGTTTTCAGTTTTACAGGATGTTGGCAAATTGCTTTCCAAAGTTATAAAAGTGTACCAAGTTACATTCCCACAAGCAGTAAACGAGAAATCTTTGTTTCCCCACATCCTTACTAATACCTGCTATTATTTGCATTTGAAATGTTTCTCCAATTCATTGGATGTTTCCCATCTTGTAAGGTTGATGATCTTTTCACAAGTTTATTGATCATTCAGGTTTCTTTATATTGATTTGCCTTTTCCTCTCCTTGGCCCCCTTTTTGGTTAGGCTGTTTATTGTTTTTTTTTTTAAGTTGATTTGTAGGTGCTTTTTAAATATTCAGAATACTAATCCTTTAATGGTTGTGTTAAGTTTTTGGAAGGTTGGATTACTTTCAGAATCACTAAAAATCATTTTTTAAGTGGATTTGATCTTGGAGAGGCAGCAGTGAGTGGTGGCGTGAAGCAAGATCTTAATTCCCTGCCCTGGAATTGAACCTGGGGAGCTTGGATGAAAAGCAGGAATCCTAGTCACCACACCCCCTAGCTCTTGCCCCCAGTGAAAAATGCATTTCTCACGGAGGCAAAAACTGTAAAAACAGTTACAAAGTTTATTATTAGAGACACAGCACAACAAGTGGGAGAGCATACAGAGAAACAGTTTGCTTAGTTAAGACAGAAGCAGGGCAGAGATGCACACGGGGAGAGAAAGGGTGTGGGTGTCCCCCCTAATGAGGAGGGGCCCAGTAAAGAGGTGGTGACGTCATTCATATAGGGCAGTTCTTCCGGGTCTGTTTACCTTTGGCCAATCATCTGGCTTCTTTTTCCACACGTGACCTGCCCTAGGACCCTCCCCAACATGCGTGCGCAAATTTTTTTGCAAGATGGTATTTCAGCCCAGAGGCCTATGGGACGGCCTTAGCATCACCTGTTATGGAGTGGTGCCCCCTCCTTTTTTGACCCCCAAGGAGCCTTTCTGCGCATGTGCAATGTCTCCCTTGCCCCAAGGATGGGAAATATGTGACCTTTTGATCCTTTACCCAAACAAGGGTTAGCCCCTCTCTGTTCCTGCCACGACTGTTAAATTCGGGCGTCCTCAGGAGACAAAGCCTGGCTATTTACCTCGTTTCTGTTGTTACTTCCATTTCGGAGAGCAAACAGGAGGCTGATTTTAAATGTCTAACCTGGAGCCCATCTATGTCCTAATGCAAACAGGAGACTAGTTGTTAGTGTCTGGCCCAAAGCCCACTTTTTCCTGCTCCATGAAATGTACACGGGAGGCCAGCTGTAAAGGCCTAGCTTGGGACCCATCTATCTCCTGCCTCAGATTCAAATTTATGTCTTTCCTCTGAATCGTAAGCTGTATCTCTTCTAGCTGCTGAAATGAGGCAAAATGACAAGATCGCATGCATATCAGAAGACCGGGAAAGGAGAGATAGGAAAAATCTCTGTAAAGCTATCAATGATTTCCAACAGAGCTTTCAGAAGCCAGAAACTCGCCGTGAATTTGACCTCTCCGACCCCCTAGCCCTTAAGAAAGATCTTCCAGCCCGGCAGTCAGATAATGATGCTCGGAATACAGTATCAGGAATGCAGAAATTCATGGGAGAGGATTTAAACTTCTATCAGAGGAAGAAATTCCAAGAGGAACAAAACAGGGAATGGTCCTTGCAACAGCAAAGGGAATGGAAGATGGCCCGCGCCAACCAAAAATGCGCAGGTAATGGAACAAAAAAGACAAATGGGTCTCAATACTTCCTTCAACAAAACAATCCCCCCCCCCTTTTTTTTTTTCTTGTTTCATTTTGTCTTTTAAGTCTCACTAATATGTTACTTTGGCCACGTGGCCAAAGAAAGAAACATGAGAACCCGGGTTCCAGGATTTAAGCATCTTCAGCCACGTGCTCATCACGCAGGAAACACCTTCTGAGCTTGTGCTCTGTCCGGGCCCCAGTGGGATGCTGGAGTTCAGGGTAACTCAGCATCGCTCCCGGCCCTCAGTGTGTGGGCAAGACATAGGTCCAGCCTATATCAGTTCGTGTCCAGTAAGAAACTCTGATCATCCCCTGAACCTGACCGTCCACCTCCATCAATGGGAGCTCTGTTCCTCTAGTTGCCCAGGCCCAAACCCAAGTCATCTTGACTCCTTCCTTTCCCTCAAATGCCACACGCAGTCCAGCAGCAAGTCATCCCAAATTCCAACCACCTTCACCATGTCCTCCACTACCACTCTGGACTAAGCAGTCAGCATCTCCCAACTGGATCACTGCAATAACCTCTAACTGGTCTCCCTGCTTCTGCCCTAGTCTCTCTATAGTCTTTTCTCAACCCAGCAGCCAGAATGATCCCATTAAAAGTTAAGCTGGATCCTTTGCTCAAAACCAATACCTTCTCATTTTACTCAATAAAAACCAAATTTATTTCAAGGACCAACAAGTCTGACCTTACCTCCTGCGATGCTGCCCTCTAAACCCCTCTCCCCTGGTTCCACGGCAGACATTACCAATCCACAGCAGACATTACCAATCCACAGCAGACACTACCAGGCCACAGTGGTGATTGCTAAGACTGCCAGGCACCCATCTAAGAGCTTTACTTGAATTGACTCATGTCAATCTCCCACAGCCTTCCGATACACCCCCTTTCTTTGGATGGGGCCGTGATGAGAAACAGTTACTCCGCAGGGTGCTCTGCACATCTCGGAAGGATCTCCGGGCAGGCACGCAAGGTTTGATTGCGTTTTGCTTCCTTCCAGAGGATCTCTACCTGAAGACAAGGCTGCAGTTTGACGAAACAGCCAAGCATTTACAGAATCTGGAAAGCACCACCAGAAGGGCGGTTTGTACAGCTGTGAAAGAATTCAACAAGAACCAGGTGTATACCCCAGGCTCTGTCTGGAGGGGAAGACAAACACACAGCCACCTCCCCGGCGTGCCCCAGCCTCCTTGACTCATCAATGATAGCAATTCTTTTTTTTTTTTGTGGTACGCGGGCCTCCCACTGCTGTGGCCTCTCCCGTTGCGGAGCACAGGCTCCGGACGCGCAGGCTCAGCGGCCACGGCTCACGGGCCCAGCCGCTCCGCGGCATGTGGGATCTTCCCGGACCGGGGCGCGAACCCGTGTCCCCTGCATCGGCAGGCGGACTCTCAACCACTGCGCCACCAGGGAAGCCCGGCAATTCTTTTTAATCCCTGCAACAATCGGCTGCTCTTATTAGTCACTGTGTTCAACAACCCTTTCAGAGGGGCGTGATTAACCCAATTTAACCGATAAAGAAACGGGCTCAGAGTGGGGAACTGACTTTCTTTGGGATGCCCAAGTACTAATCTGAGCTGCTTTGACAGATTCAAATACTGGACTTCCAAATACCGCAAGTCCAGTATTCAAATCCCAGCCTGTCCAGCTGCAAGGCGTGGGCTTATGTAACGTAGTTCAGCTGGCCTCCTTGTGAGCACCTGCTGTGTGTGGGCACCTCAAAAAGTGCCCTGTCCATTCATTACTAAAGAGAACTGGTAACACTGACAAATGTCTCTCAATCCGTCTCTTGACTTTACGGAGAAATAACTGCAGCCCAGAGAGGGGAGGTGACTTGCTCCAGGTCACACAGCCAGGGCCCGTTCCCTCCACCCATCATCCTCATGTGAATAGGGATTTGGCCAGGAATTTATTTGTCCCTGGGGCTGAGGTTGCGGGCAGTGGGAGCACCTTTTAGAAATCACCACTGCTGTGAATCACTTGGTTGGCTGTTCTTTGTGGCCTGCCGCCGTCCAAGGGTGACCAGGACCACACGGAGGGGTACACAGCCCTGTCCTGGGGTGGGTGAGGCCAAGCCCAGGGGAGATGGCAGCCTAACAGGGGGAGGCAGCTCCCTGCTTTGGCAAATCACTGCAGACAAAGACGTGCAGCAGTTATGCACACGACCAACAGGTAGTGGTCCCCTGAGCCCAGTCCACTCACCCAGCATCTCCCAGGCAGCTGGGGGTCTGAGGGCCTCCCCACATCCATGCCTGACAAGCGCCCCCATCCCCGGTGCCCTTGAGCACATTCTTCCTTCAAGGGCCCCAAGTGAGACTTGTCAGCCCGTGCCTCAGTCCCACCGGGGTCGCTCAGAGCATCTCCCTTAATATCTTGCCCTGAGCAGGCCTTGGAGTCAGCGGAAAAGAAAATCCAACAGAAAAAACAGGACCAAGAGGACAACCTGGCCGAGATCTCCAACCTGCTGCGTGGGGACCTGCTCTCGGAGAACCCCCAGCAGGCAGCCAGCTCCTTCGGGCCCCATCGCGTGGTCCACAACCGCTGGAAGGGCATGAGCCGGGAGCAGCTGGAGCACATCCGCCTGGTTCAGAAACAGCAAGTCCAGGAGAAGCTGGTGCCTGTCCCCCGCAAGCCCTCAGATGGGGCCCTGTGCTCCCTGCCACCTTCCTCAAGCATCTAGTTATAGCTACTGTCACGCTCGGCCCTAGAAGCTGCCCTCAAGGAGTCTGTGTTCTAGTGAGAGGAGGACAAGTGCTAGGGAGGGCAGGAGGCTGGGGAAGGGGCTGAGATTGCTGGGCATGAGGAGGGTCATCAGGGGACCAATGGCTCTGGAACAAAGGGCTGAAGGTGCAGAGGGAGCCTTGCACGTGTCTGCGGAAAGGACGATCAGGCGGGGTGAAGAGCAAGGGCAAAGGCCTTGAGGAAGGGCCGTCTTGACGTGTTCAGAGAAGGAGGCATCTGGTGGCTGGAGTGGAGGGAGGGGAGAGGGTGGGATGAGGTCCAAGAGGCGGAGGGTTGAGGGCCTGGCAGGCCACTGGGGAAGACTTTGCCTTTTTTGTGACCGAAATGGGGAGCTCTGGCGGGTTCTGAGCAGAGGAGAGACAGGATCTCACAGTTGATCCCTCCCGCCGCTGTGTTGAAGGTGGACTTAGGGGGATAAGGCAGGAAGGAGAGAGATCACTGGGGAGGCTGATGGTCGAGGTCAGAGATGGTGCTGGCTGAGGCCAGGGCGCTGGCAGCAGTGGTGCTGAGAAGTGGTCGGATTCTGGATGTATTTGGAAGTTAGAGCCAACAGAATTGGCTGAAGGGTTTGGCATGGCATATGAGAGACAGAGGAGTTAAGGATTACTCCAGGCATCCTGGCCTGAGCAACGAGAAGGAAGGAGTTGGCACTTACAGAGATGGGAAGATGGTGGTAGGAACAAGTCCAGGAGGGAAGTTCATGGGAGAATGGAAATCACAAGCACAATTTTGGATATGTTGTGTGCAATGTTCTTTAGATATCTATGTCTGCTAGGATTCAGCTGAAAATCCCAAATAACACCATCTTAAAGAAAATAGAACTTTATCTCTTGCATGTAGACTAAATCCTTAAGAAAACAGCCCAGGGCTGGTATGGCAGCTCCACGACCATTGACTAAAGTTCTGCCATCCTCATCACCTGGTTCCCACCTCTTAGTGCAAGATGGCTGCTTGAGCTCCAGTCATCATATGCATATTCCAGCTGGCAGGAAGAAGGAAGGGGTAAGAACGCTAAGGACACTTCCTAGAAGTTTCACAAGACATTTCCACTTATATTTCGTCGGACAACTCAGTCACTAGGTTGCCCCAAACTATAAAGAAGAAATGTAGTATTTATTCCAGGCAGTGAAGTGCTGGTGATTCTTTTATTAAGAAAGAAGGAAAAATGGCTACTGGTGGACAAGTTATATTTTCTGACACAACTTCCAAGTAAAGTCCAGCAGGCAGCTGGATGTAGAGTCTGGGGCTCAGAATGAGATCTGGGCTGGAGACATAAACAGGAAGTCATCACTGCACTGAGTGTATTTAAAGCAGCGAACCTGGAGATCACAAAGGGAGTGAGCGTAGACAGAGGGACCCTCCCCTCCCACCCCCATCATTTATAAAGAGCAAAGCGGCCTGAAAGGGAGCAGCCAGAGAGGTAGGAGGGATACAAGCAGTGGTGAATTCAGAGGGAGCGTGGGAACCCCTGGGTCAAACGCCACTGCCGGGCTGCCGACTGGATGCCGGACCCAGCACTGGGCAGTCACCTCTTTGGTGGAGGGGTGGCAGCCTGTCTAATGGGCTGGAGAGAGAACAGGCAGGAGGGCCAGGAGACAGCAAGTGCAGACGATACTTTCAAGGCACTCTGCTGTAAAGAGCACAGAGAAATTCACCCCCAAGATCCTGAGCCATTGTCCTGGGGTGGGGCTGTGGCATCAGCACATTCTAGAAGTGACCAGAGGACCCCAGTGACCAGCCAGGTGGTGCCACTGCCCACTGGTAGCATCCCAGATGCAGAGGACCTGACACCCATGGGCCTTGCTTATGGAGCCCTGGGCTGGGAACCACTGTTGGAACTGAGACTCTGCTGTCCCTTCAGGCTCAGAGGACCAGCCAAGGCCTCCCAAGAGGGGGAATCACCTGGGCCACCAGCATGATGACAGGTGGGGGGGGGCTCTCCTCTGATTTCCGGCATGACGTTGCTCACCTACCTGCCCCCTTCTGGGCCTCAGTTTCTCCATCTGTAAAATGAAAGGCCGGCTCCTCGAGACAATCCCCTTGGGGCTCTTGTGCTGGGGACAGGCGGTGGTGAGTCACCTCTCCTCTCTCCAGAGGCTCCAGGAAGAAGAGCGCCAGCGAGACATGGATTGGGACCGGCAGAGGGTCCAGCGGGCTCGCGCCGCCTTGCTGCTTGAGCGACAGCAGCAGTGCCAACGGCGTGACCTGCGCAGAGCCCTGGACTGCAACAACCTCAGCCTGGCCAAGGAGCAGCTTTCGCAGTCAGTGCCAGGCGGGGGCCTGGGCGGGAGCGGGGAGATGGGGGTACGGGTGGGGAGGGCAGGCAGAGGGGGCTGGGATCAGGTTAGGGTCAAGGGGGGCAGGTGGGAATTGGGGGCATCATCGAGGGAATCAGGCTCGGGGAAGGCGGGGGTAGGCGCTGGCCGTGCAGGGCCCATAGAGTAGGCACCGTCCTTTCCTGGACCCCTGGCTCACCCTCCTTGAATCCTTCCCACCCAAGGGCTCAGGACCCTTGGGGTGTATTTCACCAGAGGCCCTGTAGCAGCAGTGGTTGGGGCTATAGCATAGCCTCCTGGTAAAGAGAAGGGGAAGAAGGACTCAGAGCTAAGAAGCCAGAAATTAAGTGCGAGGAAACCATTGGTCCCCGCGCAGACCAGGGATCAAGATTCCTTTGTGCCCTCAACCTGTAAACACCCCTCCTTGGACGGTCCTCACCTGGGCACTGGCGGACCCCAGCAGGCTCGGACACGGGTGCTGGTGATGGAGTACACGGAGGCCACCAGGAGTCCCAGGGGAGGGCACCGGGTGGGCTTCCGGGAGGAGGCTGCTTGGCTCAGACGTGGGGGAGGACAGTGCCAGCTGCCCACTGCAGGGAGGGCTCTCCGGGGAGAGGAAGGGGCTCCTGGGCACAAGTCTGGAGCCTCTTCTTCATTTCAGAAAGGCCCCAGGAGTAGTTCAGAGTTCCAGCTACAGAAGATGTCAAATGCAGATCAGTAGGTGAATTTGTCACTAAAAAAACCCCAACCCATTATTTATTTACTTATTTATCTATCTATTCATCAAGCTCTGGCTTGAACTCGGAGGGGATCCACCAGTATTTTTTCCAATGTCTGTTTATCGGTGGGTCCATCATTGGGGGCCTAAATAAGGAGAATTAAGAGAGAATCTCACAGAAATCAAATGGGATGAGCAAATGTCTTAACAATCATGGAATTCTAAGATATCCCCACATTTCACGTGCGCAGGTCGCTAAACTAATCAGCAGTGATGCAATGCCCCCTTCCTCCCCCTTTAGCTCGTAGGGCTGGAATGCACTCTGTATCCTGGGGTTAACACACCAGTTAAACAGTAGAATGTTTAGGAAGTCAGGCATTTGCTGATTTCTTTTTCTCCTTGTTTTATTATCAGGAAAAAATATATGAAGGAAATCTGTACAAATCATCTCACAGAAGATTATTTCGCACAATTCAATACAAGAAGTCGATAATGAAAAAGGCACCTTCTTTCCCTCTGAATCGTTTACCTATAAAGGGCAGTAACCTTGAAGAGTCCCATGTGTTAAAAAAAAAAAAAAAAGGCGCTCTTTGGTCCATAAGTACTGTTGAACTTAATTTTTCCACCGTACACAAAACTTGATTAAACCCCTTCCTGTATTTCTATGAGGAGCATTAGTGTCCGTTCAACTCAGCTCAGACTATTTCTAGAGCAGCTCTGGTGCTGTAGATACAGGGAAGAAAGCCTGCGTATTAGACGCTAGGTTCAGCTGGTGCAATCGCCAATACTCACGGGCATCATTTTAACCGCTTCACGTGGAATTAACAAATTTGGTTCTCACAGCAGCCCGGGGTGGGTATTTTTATTACTCGCATTCTCCAGGTGAAGAGCCTGAGCTATAGACACGTTAAGTGACTTGCCCAAGGTCACGCTGACGGGACGTGGTGGACCTGGGGTTGAACCCAGGGTGTCTGGCTCTCAACCACTTCTCTCTCCTGGCTCCCGGTAACATGACCCAAAACACGAGTGGCCAAAAAGGCACAAGTTTATTTCCTCCTCTCGTCAGAGCCCCAGCTGAGCAGTGCTCCCTCATTGCTCTGCCATCTAGCATCCTGCGGTCCCGGAACGCTGTTCCAGCTCCCACCAACCTATCACATTCAGGCCAGCAGGCAGGAGAAAACGGGAAGAAAAAGGGTGGGTGAACGCAGCACAGCAGCAAGGCCGTGGATCCGGAAGTGTACATTTCACCTCTGCTCACACCCTATTGGCCAGAATTTAGTCATGTGACCATGCCTCGCTGCGGTGGAGGCTGGGGAGTCTTGCTGGCTAACCACGTGACAGGCAATAATTCCGCAATGGTGTAAAAGATGGAAGAGCACAGAGCTGGGGACGACTAGCAGTCTGCAGAGTCTTGAACCGTGCTTTGGAATTTGCCAGTAGGGAGGTGAAGGGAGGCAACTTACACGGGGGGAGGGGGAGAGTCTGTCCAGCAGTAACGGGGTCACTAGCTCCCAGGCCCAGATGACTGGGTCCCGACCAGTTACCTCTACCTTCATCCGTGTAGGCTTCTTGCAGGACCATATGCATCTGGCCAGTGACAAGTGGCAGCTCTCGGTGGCACTTCATCATTAGCCAAGGTGGAGCTGGATACGCCAGTGCTAGCTGCTTAGCCCACATCCCTCTTCTAAACACAGCGCCTCTTTCTCCCCAGCTGGAAACCCTTCACTGGCTGGTGTTTAACCAGAGCCTGAGCATTGGCAGGGTGTTCCCAGGTGGATCAGCTGGAGCTGAACATCCTTTAGAGAAGCATGTTGAGGGTGTATAGTTTCCTGGAAACTATCACAACAAAGTACCACACGTTGGGGAGCTTAAACAAAAAATGTACAGTTCCTCCCAGCTCTGGAGGCCAGAATCCGAGACCAAGGTGTCGACAGGGCTGGTTCCTTCTGAGGGCCTTGCAGGAGAACCTGTTCCGGGCCTGTCTCCCGGCTTCTGGAGGTTTGCTGATGACCTTTGGTGTTCCATCACCCACATCTATGCCTTCACCTTCACATGGCATTCTCATCCCCTGTGTGTCTGCGTCCCAATTTTCCCTGTTCATAAGGACACTAGCCATATTTGATTAGGGTTCAGCTTAATGACTTTACCTAAACTATATCTACAATGACCTTGTAGATATAAGATCACATTCTGAGGTACGGGAAGTTAGGAATCCAATATACCTTCTGGGGGGGTGGAAGGGCACAATTCAACCCTTAATGGGGGAAATGCAGAGGGGCACCTGCCCGCTTGCTTCCCAGGATAATCCCACTGAGAATGTTGTTGCCCAGGCTGAACAAGCCACGCTTCGGGGAGGGCCCTGGATGAGCGACACCCTGTGTAGATTGTTAATCCTCCTGCAGTTGGGCAGGGAGATAAAGTGAGTGATGGGAGGTGATGTCAGTTCATTCAGTGCACATCGAGTGCTCTTCAAATCCTGGACGCTGTGCCAGGCCCTGGGCTAGGATCTCTCACCGTCTAGTGGGAGACCCATTTATGGAAGTAGGTCCTTGCACAGGAGTGGGAGGTGGAATCATACACCAGGCTGCTGGGCACAGGCTAGGAGGGCGATGGCGCTAGAAGGACCCTGCAGTCGTCAGTAATACCAGTTATATGCCTGGAATCACAGGCCCAAAGTGGGGAGGCTTGCTTTGACTCTGAATTTCGCATCTTTTTTTTAAAATTAATTTTTATTGGAGTATAGTTGCTTCACAATGTTGTGCTTCTGCTGCACAGCAAAGTGAATCAGCTACATATACATATATACCCTCTTCTTTGGATTTCCTTCCCATTTAGGTCACCACAGAGCATTGAGTAGAGTTGAATTTCGCATCATTATAAAAAATATTCCGAAAGGAAGGCGAGGCGCGAAACCCGGACATTTGCTTGCTTTAAGTGCGCCCTCTGCTGGTGACCAGCAGCACAACACATTCACCGTGGTTCTCAGGCAGGAAAATGAATGAACCCCAGGGATTAATTCAACTACCGCATCCCAGGCCCAGTGTTGGGTACGTTGTTGCAACACCCGTGCACCCCTGGATGTTGTGATTGCCGTCCTGCCGAGAGAAGACAAAAGAAGGGAGGTTGAGTAACTTGCCTCCACCTGGAAGGCAGAGCCAGGTTCCCGGTGTGGGACCCTCTCCGTGGCTCCTCTGAATGGCCCCATTACGATTTTACAGACACACACACTCCAGAGGGTTTTGTTTTGTTTCTTGGTTTTTCACTTTTTCCCCGAACATTTATTATGAAAAATGTCACACATACAGAAAAATTGAAATCATTATACAATACACTCACACACCTACTACCTAGATTCTACAATTAATATTTTGCTAATATTTGCTTCATTGTCTATCTCTCCACAAACTGGCTTTTAAAAATTCCAGTTATCAGGGAGGGGGAAGGGCAAACTGAGACGAAGTGAGAGAGTGGCATGGACATATATACACTATAGATAAAATAGATAGCTAGTGGGAAGCAGCTGCATAGCACAGGGAGATCACCTCAGTGCTTTGTAACCACCTAGAGGGGTGGGATAGGGAGGGTGGGAGGGAGACACAAGAGGGAGGGGACATGGGGATATATGTATACATATAGCTGATTCACTTTGTTATAAAAAAGAAGCTAACACACCATTGTAAAGCAATTATACTCCAATAAAGATGTTTAAAAAAAAGAATATTTGATCTAATAAAATCACTCTGAACTTAAAATATCTATTAAAAAATTAAAAATATTAAAATTCCCGTTATATGATGCTTACAAAAGACACATCTAAAACAAAACAGCACAGAAAAGTTAAAATAAGAGGATTCAAAAGTCATTTGACTTTATCCAAATAAGTTGAAAACCTATGTCCACACAAAACCCTGCACATGAATATTTACAGCGGCTTTATTCATACTTGCCAAAACTTGGAAACAGCCAAGATGTCCTTCAGCAGAGGAATGGATAAACAAACAGCAGTCCAGCCATACAGTGGAATATTATTCTTTGCTCAAAAGAAGTGAACTATCAAGCCATGAAAAGACACGGAGGAACCGTAAATGCATATCACTGAGTGATAGAAGCCAATCTGAGAAGCCTGCAGACTGTACGATTCCAACTTTATGACGTTCTGGAAAAGGCAAAGCTGTGAAGACAGTAAAAAGATCAATGTATGCCAGGGATTTGGGGTGGGGGGTGGGGTGGGGGTGGTAAATAAAGGGAGCACAGAGGATTTTTAGGGCAGCAAAACTATTCTGTATGATGCTACGATGGTGGATACAGGTCATTATACATTTGTCTAAACCCATAGAACGTACGACACAAAACGCAAACCCTAACTATGGACTTGAGTTGATAATGATGTATCACTATTGACTCATTAATTTACACAAATGTGCTACACTAAAGCTAGGTGTTAGTAACATGGGAAACTGGGGAGGGGGGAAGTAGGTATATGGGAAGTCTCTGAACTTTCCACTCAATTTTTCTGTAAACCTAAAAAATAAAGTCTAATTTATAAGAAATTAGACTCTAAAAACTAAAGTCTAATTTATAAAAAAAGAAGAAGCTATGGAATACAGAAATGCTGTCACGGAGGTGCTGACACAGAGGGGGAAGGTCTAGTACATGTTGGGAATTAGGAGCAAAAGAAATATTAAACTAAATGCACGAAATATACGGTGCAGCCTTGTCTAGACACCATGTTGTATCTGGTAATTTTTGTGCCAATAAACGACATCAGAATTAAAAAAAAATAGAAGACGACATAAAATAGCTAGGAAGGGGAAAAAAGTCACTTGCACATTGTTCTTTATCTTTATTCTGAGTTCAAGTTCTAGTGTTCAGAGTGATGGAGGGAAAAACTGAAAAAGGAAGGATTAGCCCTATGCTAAATAATTCAAGGATTCTCCTTTGTAGCCTCTGTGTTACTCCTGGCCTTGCCAGTCTGTTCTAGTTGAGTATGTGGAGACTGAATTCATTTGCAGACTAAGGGGTATAATCCTAGAACCGAATTCCTTTGTCTGTCCTCTTATCCCTACTTTACAGATGGCCCAACAGAGAACAAGCACACGCAGCGTTTCACGATTGCATACTGTAGAAGTGAGCTGTGCACCTTTATTCCTCTCTAGGGCCCACTGCCTCCTTTGTCCTAGTATCTGTTTGTAGATGGTGTTGTACAACCAAGAGCCTTTGTAGAATCAAGACCCTGGACGCTGCATAGTATCTTAATGGCAAATACGAATATTTAAATCCTGGGTCATTGTTTCACCAATAGGACATCTTTACTGATGAAGTCATATAAACAGAAATTGCACACAACACAGTGTGTGTGTTCAATAGTGTGTACCTTTGCACACATCAGAAACTTCGTTTTGGTTCTCAATGTTTTTACTAGTATCTTTCCCTGCCTATTTTCTTTGGACTGCCCTCCTTTAGGAAAACCTAGCAAAATTATGTTACTATTACTAGTCACTGCTCAAGGGTCAGCGCTTCTGACTTTGCTAAAGGGTAGATTGACTAAAGGAATAATTTGGAAACGTTTTTTATTTGTCAGTGCCTCCTTACCTGTTCAGACTTCCTGTGTATAACTTGTCCAGCAGTTTGTACCCTCTAGTAACTGTGGTCCAAATGAAGATAAAATTTTAATTGGTTCTTGCCCACACCATTTCATGCAGAATTTGGCCCTTTCGTATCATCTGGTCTTCCAAGATTCTCACTCCAGAGTTTTTAATAAGCATCTTCTACGGGAAAAGCAGATATCCTCAGCATAAGGGACTGGTACGAAATCATTTGACGCAATTATTTTTAAAACTTTTGGCGAATCTTCCCGCCCCTGCTGAGTGTTTTTCTCTTGCTTTTGTCTGTTTTCCAAATATGCAAATTGCAGCACACGTATCCAATTTTACACATTTCACATAGTTAGAGTGTAAAACGTTCCTCCATAATCTTTGACAGCCCAGTTATGCTTACGCCACACTCCTTTGGCTTCCAAATATCCCCCATTATAGGAACGGTTCCTGCTAATCCAACACCTACTATGTGCCAAGCAGGAACTCAGTGAAGTGTGTTACATGGAATATCAGCTCGTCTCGACAACCGCATGATCGCTGTTTATCCTGGTTTTACACATGAGGAAGCTGAAGAGCAGAGAAGTCATCAACTTGCTGGAGGTCAAACAGCTAGTAATGGGGGGAGCTGGTTTCAAACCCAGATAAGCTGAATCACCATCAGTCTCCCTACCCTTAGTGTTCCCTACCACCCTTGCTACTGTAATGGGGAAGAACCTTTGTGTTCTATTACAAGTTCATCACTAAAGGGATGTTGCCTATAAGCTTAAATTATACATAGTGGCCCATCTCTGGGAACCCTGCCTCCCAGGTAATGAGCGTTAAGCTAAAATACCTTTGTTTAGCTCACAGGAAACCTCCAGAGCGGGCCCACCTGTGAATGACTGCAGGGAGGAAGAAATGAACACCTCCTCTCCAGAGGCTGATGGGAACCAGGAAATGCTTGACTTTACCCCACTCCCCTTCGTATAAAAGGAGCCTGAATTCTAACTCAGGCAAGATGGGTCTTTGGGACATGAGTCCATCGTCTTCTCAATACGCTGGCTTTTCAAACAAAGTTGCTATTCCCTGTCCCAACAACTTGTCTCTCAATATATTGGCCCATCAAGCCAGTATGAGCTTGGACTTGGTAACACTACCAGCCAGCCCCATTTCATGGACACAGAGCTCCGTAGCCTCAAGACGTCACCTCCCTCTCTCCAGTTCTACCTGCCTAATAACCTCTGACATCTACATGCTGCATTGTAGACAGTGTCACTGACATAATGTCATTGGATCCTTGCAACCAACTTGTGAGATAGGCAGTTGTCTATTACTTTGATTCACAGTTAAGGAGACTGAGGTTTAGAGAGATCAATAATGTCACAGCATGAGAAGAGAAGAGCAGGGATCCAAACCCGGGTCATGCTGACTCCTGCTTTAGTGCTCAGGCCATCTAGCCACAGAGAGGCCCAGCTCAAGCACACAAACCCCACAGACTGAGGTGGTGCTTTTGTCCCGGGCACCTGGCCTAACTTTTGTCTTTGTTGAAGAGTAAACAGTGCGTCATGTTGTATTCAGTGCTTTGGTCTACCTCCCACTTCAGAATGGATACTGCAGGCAGGCTGCATCTGTGACAAGCACTATGCTAAGTACATTCCTTTTACAGATCTTGGTTCCTTGCAACAATCCTCAGAGGTCAGGATTATCGTCCCCATTCTTCACAGATTTCTGCTTCCAGAGGAATGATGTGTACGGCAGATTAAATATCCTAAAAAGTCCGTCCACTACAATTCAGCTAGATCCTGAACAAGTTACAGCCAGCATTTTATATGCATTGCTGAGCTCACAAGAGGGTAAATGAAACCATGAAAAAGTTACACACACACAAGAAGGAACAATGGACTGAAACCAGAACAGTGAACGGTAACGAAAAAAAGAAGCTGGGGCTGCCCTGGTGGCAAAGACTGATAACAGAAACCCAAGTTCTGGGGACTAATAATCAGAAGGAAGATGAGAGACCCTCGTAAAGGGTGAGCGTCAACATTGAGACCTCAGCATTAATCTGAAAACTTGGAAGGTGGCTACACTCTTAGGGATAGAGAGATTGCTAGAGACCAGTGAGTCTTCCCTGTGGCTGAGACAGTGAGAGTGATGACGGTGGTGATGACGATGATGGTGATAAGATGATGGTGATGGTGGTGATGATGGTGGCGTTGCTGGTGATGATGATGGTGATGCTGGTGATGATGGTTGGTGATGATGGTGATAGTGATGATGATGGTGGTCTTTGAGAATTCACACCCGTATGCTCACTCTTTTTTTTTTTTTTTTCCACTCCTAGGTATATGCCCAAGAGAAGTAGAAACATGCCCATACAAAAACTTGTACATGGGACCTCCCTGGCAGTCCAGTGGTTAAGACCTTGTGCTCCCGATGCAGGGGTTGAGGGTTCAGTCCCTGGTCCGGGAACTAAGATTCTGCATGCTGCACGGTGCAGCCAGAAAAAACAAAAAAACACCAAAAAATCCTTGTACATGAATGCTCAGAGCAGCCTTATTCACAATAACCAAAAACTGAAAACAACCCAAATGTCCATTGACAACGAAATGAGTAAACAAAACGTGTGTGTGTATACATACAACAGAATATTTGTCCATAAAGAGGAATAAAGTCCTGTGAAACGCCACAATGCGGATGAACCTTGAAAACAGTACGCTAGGTGAAAGGACCCAGACACAAAGGGCCACATTTTGTCATTCCATCTGTATGAACTGTCCAGAATACACAAATCCATAGAGACAGAAAGTAGATTAGTGTTCTGCCAGGAACTAAAGGGTTTTGGAGTGATGAAAATGTTATGAAGCTAAATAGTGGTGAAGGTTCCACAGCTCTGAATATATTAAAACCCGCTGAGTTGTACATTTTTCAAGGGTGAATATTATGGTATGTGAATTATATCTCAGTGTTTCAAAAACCCATGAGATACCATTACATAGGCACTAGAATGGCTAAAGTTAAAAAAAAACAAACAACCATACCAAATGATGACCATGATACAGAGCAACTAGAACTTTAATCCATTATTGGTGGAAAAGAGGCAGTTTTCACAAAATTAACCATAAACATTTAAAGCTAACATTTAACTCTACATTTAACCATATAGTTAACATCTAACAAAGTAACCATACATTTACCCTATGACCAACTATTCCAAGAGAAATGAAAACATATGTCCACAAGAAGACGTTTACAGAAGTGTCCCTGGCATCTTTATTCATAATAGCCCCAAACTGGAATCAACAAAAATGTCTATCGCCAGGTGATCAGATAAACAAATGTGACACCCATACCACTCACCGATTAAAAGAAACAAATTACTAATATACCCAACAAAATGGATGAATCAGAACTGTAGTCAGAAACATTGTAGCAGGCCCCAAAAAGTACACGAATACAATTGTCTATACGTGAAGTTCTACAGTGCGCAGAAGTATTCTGTGTTTGCCTAGGTCAGGGGAGGGGCGTTGGCTGCAAAGGGCACGAGGCAATTTTTTTTTGAATGATGGAAATGTAAAGAAAAAAGCACCAAGACCCCACTTCACCCCAGCCCCCAGCCAGACAGCAAAAGCAGGGGCCTTAACACACCTGCTACCAGACAGTGGGAAACGAGCTGGCTGCCAGCTGCCCATGCTGAAGTCCACCAGCAGGTGGCGTTTCTGCCTCGCATGCGCCAGCCCTCCGCAGGGCCCCGACCCCCGGCCGCCTCGTTTCCCCGTGTGCCTCTGGTCTCTCCAGGCAGGTAGACGGGGCTGCTCTGGAGGCTGTGGGTGTAACGGGCTGCGACAGCCACTTTACAGCATCGGCGCACTGAGGCGGTGACTGGTCCCCATGCTTCTCTCCTGGTCACAGGCAGGTACATGGCGGGGCGGGGTGGTGGGGAGTATGGAGCTGGCGCCTCGGGTACATTTTCCAAACGAGGCGTCTTCCTGATCGTGTGCGATGTGTCCACATGACGTTAAGACATTGATGAAAGGATTTGGAAGGAGCCTAGTGAGAGCAAGACGGAGCTACACGGAGGAAGCACTTGCAGGGTGGGGCCTCCCTCTGCGCTTTCCACAACCACGCAGGGGCCCCGCCGTTGCCCCCAGGTTCACGCTGCCCCATCTTGGAAACTAGCCACCCCTCTGCCCAGGGCCGGCCAAGCTGGTTTTGCCCATCCTGTGGCTGTTAGGTCTGCCTTCCTTCTTTTCCTTCTTTTTTTAAAAAATATATTTATTTATTTATTTTTGGCTGCGTTGGGTCTTCGTTGCGGTGCGCGGGCTTCTCATTGCGGTGGCTTCTCTTGTTGCGGAGCACAGGCTCTAGGTGCGCGGGCTTCAGTACATGTGGCAAGTGGGCTCAGTAGTTGTGGCTCGCGGGCCCTAGAGCGCAGGCTCAGTAGCTGTGGTGCACGGGCTTAGTTGCTCCGCGGCATGTGGGATCTTCCCGGACCAGGGCTGGAACCCCTGTGTCCCCTGCACTGGCAGGCGGATTCTTAACCACTGCGCCACCAGCGCAGTCCCTGCCTTCCTTCTTTCCTTTTGCCAAGCGAGGGATGAATCCAGTGCCTCCGTGGCCAATTCCCAGTGCTGGTTATGGCCCCAGAATGTGGACATGGATAGAGATGTGGGAAAATGGAATGCCTGTGATTTCACGGCTCTTTGCTTTTTACCAGAAGTTCTAGAAAGCTTTCAAAACACACTTGTTTTAACAGCGCCCAAAGAGACTTCAACCCCATCGTCCACGATTGTTGGGGACGGAACATTCCAGAGCCCATTGGAGAAAGAAGCAGCTGGGCCCATCTCCTCCACAGCAGGCTGAGCCGTGAACTCATCACCCCGTAAGGTTCCCATTGAGGCTCCTGGGCTCAACAGATACGCCTTTGTTGGCTGGATGTCCAGTGGGAATTCAAGGAGGCTGAGCACAGGCCTGACGGCCATCTGGGCCTCCCTGGGATGACAGCAGGATCCAACCAGCCACCACGAAGTCTCTCACTCAAGGTCACTCTGTCCTTGGCTTGCTCACATGGGAAGTGACCCAGAATGGCCTTTCGGCTCCAGACCCACCACTGATGGCCCCAATTTCCTCATCCCCAACTCAAATTCATGCCCAGGGAGTCTGATTAGACCAGGACATCCTTTCAAATCAGCAGTGCGGAGGTCAAGGCCCCATCTCTGGTCCCCATCACTGTGGCCAGGGGGACATGGCTCAGAGTTAACCAGAGGCCCAGAGGGCAGTGGGTTTGCAACAACAATAAACACGCCCAGCAAAATATAACGGCATCCATGGCTGCTGCTCTGTGAGGTCAGCACAACACTGGCACAGCCTATATTCGGTGATTAAAACCTTCATGAAACTAGTGTATTATTGCTAGTTTTATTTCCCAGTTGAGGAACCGAGACTCAGAGAATGGGACTGACTTTCCCAAGGTCCTGGAGCCAGTTACACGTGGAGCCAGGCGTTGACCCCCAAGTCCCACAGGCTGAACCCCCGACAGAGTGCCCGGAAGTATGATTAGCAGAACCCCAGAAACTGGAGATGGGGGACAGCTTGCCAACGTATCTCTCTAGCCCGACCTTGGCCCTGAATCCCAGGCTCAGCATCAAACGCCGACTTGATAGCTTCAACTGGCTGTCTAACAGACGGTCAGAATGAATGTGTCCAAGCAGCTCTATCCCAAACTTGTTCCTTCACACTCTTTTTCAGTTCAGTCAATGGCAATCCTATTCTTCCAACTGCTCAGGCCAAAAAGGATGGATTCATCCCTGGATTTTCTCTTTCTCACATCCCACGTCCAATTCTGTCAGCAAATCCTGTTGGCTGGACTTCAAAGTATATGAACAATCTGACTGCTTCTTACCACCTTCATGGCTAACCCCTTGTCCAAGCCCTTATCTCCTCACTGGTACCCCTGCTTCTCCCCTTGTCTGCACATTCCTTCTCAACACAATAGCCCCAGAAACCAAGGGAGAATGCAAGTCAGACTGTCTGTCTGTCCTTTCACTCAAACCCTCCCGTGGCTCCCAGCTCACTCAGAGTGGAGCCAGTTGTCTCTGAGCCCCATCTGACCCCGTTGTCTGCGGTCTCTCCCACCTCCTCTCCTGCGCACGCCCCCGCCCCCTTGTTCACTCTGCTCCGCCGTCCTCACTTCCCTGCTCTCCACTGAGCATGCCAATTACACTCCTGCCTCAGGGCCTTTGCACCGGCTATTCCCTCAGTTTAAAATCCTCTTACTCGGAGTATCCCTGTGGCCAACTGTACCACTTCCTTAGGGACTCATCTCAAGAGTTACCTTCTCAGTGAGGCCCTTTCCTGCCCCCTAAGTAAAAGGGCAACACCCCTCCTCCATGGCGCCTCCCTCCTCTCCTGCTTTATTTTTCTCCATGGCATATATCACCTGATGTGTATATTGACCCCCCGCCGCTAAAATGTACGTTCCTAAAGGGCAGGGACTTGACTTTATTCGCTACTGTTCCCGGATCCTTGAACGGTACATGACATGTATTTGTTGAATGAGATTGATGATGTGTGGGGCGTGAGTTTCATAGCCTGAGCCTGAGCAGGTCCACCCAGTGTTCTGACATACTCAGGACACGTCTAGAGAGCAAGTGGGTGAACCCACCGGGGTCTTGTTTGTGTGATGATTGAGGAGTTGCTGGGGAAAATCTCAGTGTGGGGAAAATGACAGTCCAGGCACACGGTGTTTCCTAATCATAGTGGCTTGGTTGATAACAGAGAGATCCGCGGCTCAGTTCCGCGGCGCTCCTGTTAGAGATCCGGGGGATGGCACTGGAAGTCCAAGGACCAGCACTCCTGGGAGCCACAGGGAGTACCAGGCAGCATGTCCCTACAGTGGTCCCTGAGAGGTGCCCCAAGGGGTCAGAGAGCCTAACCAGCGAGGCCTGGGTGTGGAAATGTGGCACCCACTTCCTGGGGGCGATAGGGCCAAGAGGCCAGCACAACACGACCCTCATGCTCATATCCCAACCCTGGTAACTCACGGATTAATGCCGAAAGCCTCTTCCGGCAGATTCAAAGTCACATTCTGTAAGGGGGAGAGCCGTTCATTCATCTGATGCTTGTGTATCAAGAGCCTGTAATATGCCAGGCACAGTGCTAGGCCCTGGGCTGCAGCCGTTACCAAGATGTGTAGGCTAACGAGGGGACGGAAATAAACAAGCAAATCAGTACGCAGACAAGATCAACAAAAGCAGACAGAAATGCTACCGAGAATATGGCTGTGAGAGCCACTTTGTTCTGTGCAGCATTTTTGATGGTGACTTGGACGAAGCTCCAAAATGTATGCTTCTCAGTTCTCCAGGGGATTAGAGTCAGAAGCAGGACCGACACAATCAGCAGGACGGAATGTAGCCGTGACAGGTTGTCGAGATCTGGAATCAGGCCCCGAAATCAATTACGCAAACTCGGAATGTCATAGTCGACAGAGTGTGAGAAAAGGATTTGGAGGAATTTGTTGACTACGAGTCAAGGATGGTGTAGCTGTTCACTCACTCGTTCACTCAGCAAATTCTGAGTGGACGATTATGGCGCCAGGTACTGTTCTGGGCAATGAAAGGCCAAAGCAAAACAAGTTCCTGTCCTTATGGAGGTTACATTCTGGTGGGAGGAAAGACAATCAACAAGTGAATCTGTGGTTGTAGGTGGTGATGGGTGCTGACGAGCAGGGAAGGAAGGGCTGAGGGAGTGTGAATTTGAGGAGAAGCTCTGCGATTTTAGGTTGGGTGACCGGGATAACTGAGCTCCCGGGGAAGCAGATGCTGATTTGGGGATTCCCGTGGGGGTATTTATTGGGGAGGACAGTTGGAATCCACATAGGCAGGAGGAAGGGAAGGAAGCAGGATTGGGCTTTGGGAGGAGTTGAGCTGTGACTGAAGCCGAAGAACTCAGCCAGCGCCCCATGGAGTTCTGGACACAGATGAGCCTTCAGAATTGTCTCAAATCCCCCACGTTCACCAGCATCGGATGAGGCTGCCTTGGAAGGATGCATGTGCTTGAACAGGAGGTTTTCTTCAGCTGAGACAGTCCTCAAAGGGGCTGAGAGCCGAGGGCACCTCCCAGCAGCCAGGGGACAAGTCCTTCGCTCCTGAAGAGGGGTCAGGACCGCACGTCACAGTGCCCACTACCCCAGGGAAGGCTTCAGCAAGAAGAAGACATTGACAGAAGAACCTGAAGGTGTGAGGACCAAAACCTTTCCAGGCAGAGGGAACAGCAAGCACACAGGTCCTGAGGAGGGACGTTGCTTGGGTGGTCCAGGAGGCTGGCGTGGCTGGAGCACAGTGGGGGAGGGGGAGGGGTGGGGGGAGCTGGATTCTCAGTGACGGTCCAGGTTGCAAGGACTGTGACTTCTACTGGGAGTCAGACTGGTGCCTCTGGAGGGTTTTTAGCGAGGAACAGTTTGACCTGCATGTTGAATGGCTTCTCTGGCTGCTGTGGTGAGACAAGCATGGCGGGGGGGTGGGGCGGGCAATGATGAAGCTGGGAGCCGATCAGGGAGCCCGCAGTAATGATCCAGGCAGGCGACGATGGTAGCTTGGACCCGGGTGAAGCAGCAGACGTGGAGAGAAGTGACATGCCTCTGGACAAATTTAGAGATGGAGCAAATAGACATGATGACAGATCGGAAGAGGGGTCAAGGGTGATGCCAAGGTTTGGGAACCGAGTAACTGTTTGAAGGAGTTTCTGTTACCAAAATGGATGCCTTCCTCCAAAAGGATGTTGGGCTGAGCCTACCAGGAGAGGCCTGCACTGGGCATTAAAGAGTCAATCCTATAGAGAAGAGGCTTGTGGTTGCCAAGGGGGAAGGGGGGTGGGGGAGGGAAGGATTGGTAGTTTGGAATTACCAGGTGCAAACTGGTGTATATAGGATGGATAAACAACAAGGTCCTACTGTATAGCACAGGGAACTATATTCAAAGTCCTGGGATAAACCATAATGGAAAAGAATATGAAAAGGAATGTATATACAGGTATAACTGAGCCACTTAGCTGTACAGCAGTAATTAACACTACATAGTAAATCAGCTACACTTCAATTAATCAAAAAAAAAAGAGTTAGTCCTTTTTCAAACCCTCCCCTCCATGCAGGAGACGCTGGGCGACAGGTGGTTTAACCGATCAGGCGGGCTGGCTGTGCGCACAGAGGGACCTCACGTAGCTGAGGAGCTGAGACAGACCCCGCTGGCCAGCTGAGGGCTCCTTTCCTCTGAGACACACACTTCAGGAAGGGCACTGACAAATTAACGCATTAAACAGCAAGACCGGTGACAGATCTAATGGTGATTGTAATTTTGTTTTAATTAATTATCTATTTACTTATTTGGCTGAGTTGGGTCTTCGTTGCTGCGCGTGGGCTTTCTCTAGTTGTGGCGAGCAGGGGCTACTCTTTGTTGCGGTGCGCGGGCTTCTCATTGCGGTGGCTTCTCTTGTTGCGGAGCACGGGCTCTAGTCGTGTGGGCTTCAGTAGTTGTGGCACACGGGCTCAGTAGTTGTGGCTCGTGGGCTCTAGAGCACAGGCTCAGTAGTTGTGGTGCATGGGCTTAGTTGCTCCGCGGCATGTGGGATCTTCCCGGACCAGGGCTCAAATCTGTGTCCCCTGCATTGGCAGGCGGATTCTTAACCACTGTGCCACCAGGGAAGCCCAGTGATTGTAATTTCGAAGTAGCCACAGCCATTAATTGATGACAGATCACAGGGGCTACTAACACTCCTCTGGAAGCTCTGTGCCTTCATGGTGGAAGGAAACGCCACATTTCAGTTATAGGTTGGTTGAAATAAAGAGGTAACTTTTCCCCATCCTCTTTTATGGAACCCCCTCCACCCTTTCCAAGGATCTCTCAGGCATCTGTGGGCCCAGGTCAAGAACCCCTGGAGGGCACCCATTTTGCTGATGAGATGAACAAACTGGGGCTCCGAGAGGTGAAGGGATTTGCTCAAAGCCAGGCAGTACTGAGCCGGGATGGGCATCTGCGCTGTGTGGTCCCAAAGCCCACTTTGGATTCCGCCATCCATCTGTATATTGGAGATAAACCTGCTCACCTTGCTGGGCTAATGGGCAGAGGCCTGGTGCACAGAGGCTTCTGTAAACCGCCGCTCCTGGACCCCATGACACCACGATGCGGTGGAGGGCAGACAGTGAGAATGGGCTCTGGGTGCTCGAGCCGCAGCTGGCAGCATCCTGGATGATTTCAGGCTGTTCTCGGGGAGCCCAGTCCTCTCTCCTGGGCTGGGTGGGTGGGGCAGGGGACTGGCTGGTCCCTGGGGCACCACACGGGGAGAAAGAGAGGCTTCCCTTGACTCAGACCTGCTAAGCAAGCAAACCTCCTAAGAGGGACGGAATTGGATCAGTCTCTCGATTCTGTTCATGTGGCCGTGTGCACGGGACGAACAGCACGGGAGATGTGGAAAGGAAGGACGGGTACCGGGATCCAGGCTCCCTTCACGTGGTATTAGCGGCACGTGGTCCATCTCTTTTGCCCCCTGAGCCGCGCATGGTGCGGCCACAATTGCACTGAGGCCCCGGAGGGTCCTGGAGGTTCCCAGGGCTGAGGCTGAGCCCTCTCAGCCTGGGTGCCCCTGGGAGACCCGATGGAGACCTGCTGTCTAACAGAGACTAAGTCTCGGGCACTGGGGAGAATCAGGGGCTACAGAGGGAGGAGCAGAGTCCTGGGGCCGGTGGGAAGACAAAGGGGCATGCTGGCGTCCTTGGACCCAGGTTCAGCCTCTGTCATGTCACACGGCTTCACCTCTGTGAGGCTCAGTTTCCCCAGCTGTAGAGTGGGTTCAGAACACGACCTATGTCTCAGGGTTCCCGAAAGGAATAAGCAGATGAATGTTCGTGAAGGCCCATCCCACCCACCCCCGGCTCACCGTTGGCTCAGAAACAGGAACAGTCAGTAATTGGGCCGCGGG
The DNA here is from genome assembly GCF_964374135.1 of Grampus griseus. NCBI lineage: Eukaryota > Metazoa > Chordata > Mammalia > Artiodactyla > Delphinidae > Grampus > Grampus griseus. Next base: position 98,595,435 of record NC_139005.1, read on the forward strand.
GTCACATTCCTTAGGCTCAAATACCAGCTCTGCCTCCCACTAGCCGTGGGCCCTTGGAAAAATGGCCGAGTCACCATGACTGCAAGATGAGGATAATAAGCATATCATCGTCCCAGAATTGTTGTGGGAATTAAACGAGATAATTTGTTAAAGTGCTTGGCACGTAAGAAGTACTTCATAAATGTTAGCTATTACTACATAAAAAATATACTTTGGGGATAACCAGGACTCACGAACGAGGAGCCCTCTACTAATTACCGATGCTTGAGGGGACCCCAAACCACTAATATAGAATTTGACACAGGAAAGATAAAGTTCTCCATTAAAGTTCAAAACATCAGTTCCGCATAAATATGTTTCCATTTCTGACTTACAGAAGCTTCCTTTCCCCGTAATTTAAGCCCTCGGAACCTTTGAAAGGAAATGTCAAATGAGAAAACCTAGCATGTCCTGACTTACGGTATTCAGCTGTTTCTTTTTTCAGTCAACAAACCCTTAGTGAGCATTGTCTGTGTGCCTGGATGTGTGTCGGGTCAGGAGACACCAAGGGGAAAGGCCCATGCCTAATTCACCATCTAAGGCCCTAGGACATTCCTGATTGAAGGTTCAGATGAACGGCCTGAAATTTACCAAAGGGCTGGCTTTCTTCCACCCAGAAACACCCTGGAAAGTGGATATTCTAGAGCAGTTATCCAACAACCATTTCTTGGAATCGTAAGTGTCTGAGGGTTGCTGCAGTACTTTAGATTATCTTGTTTTCTTTATCCATCGAAGCCAAGATTTTTAATGCTACATCTGTGTGAGTATCTTTTGATAATAAGAACCAAATGTTGTCGGTGGAAATGACTGGAAATTACACTTAGGATCAGAATGTGGGGTTTTAGATTCCCACTTGGAAGGCAGTGCTGAGAAACAAACACACAAGACGTTTTCCCTATAAATCACCTCGGGATGTTGCAACACTCTTCCATCCAGGCATCAGGAAGACTGGGATGAAGTGGATGGGGGGAAGGCATCACCAGCTGGTAGTAAATACCCCACAGCCCAGATTACGCCTCCAGCACCCACCTCCAGCTTTTCTCGTCTGCCACTAGAGCTCGCCACCTGGATGTCCACATGCATCTCAAACTCAACACGTCCAAACTGAGCTCATCATTCTCTCCAGAACTGCTCTGCTGTATTCAGATTCCACACTGATGAAAGGCACCACCTCGTCCTGGGCAGGAAAGCTGGGAATCATTCCCCGTCTCCCCCGTCCACCGCCCATGCTGCTCTCACATCAATCAAGTGCTGGCCCTTTGCTCTCTGATTTGGTCCCCTCTTCCCCAGCCCCCTGGTCCCTGTCCTGGTTTGGGGTCCTCCTCCAGAGTCTGGAGCATTGCAGCAGCCTCTCCTTGTCCACCTCTGACAGCCACTCCCTACCCCTCCAGCCAAAGTGATCTTTGGAGAAACCCACATAGATTCCATTTGGCCATGGCCTTTTTTGAGAACTGAACTGGAGTGCAAATCCATCGGTTTCTCCACTTGAACCCCACCTTCCAAGAAAAATGTAAATAACAACAATATCAACCCATACCTAGGATTTAACACAAGAGGGGACCTTCCAGAAACTGCCCTGAGACTAGGACACCCTGGGGGAGACTGTACCCCTTCTTCCGGTCCACCACGTCCTGGATAATGGAACTGATGGTCTGGTGGCAGGATTCTGGCACATGGAGATGACCCAGATGCCATCCCTGCCAGGTGGGGCTCCAGGATGGGTAGTTAGGAATGACTGAAAGGAAAGTTTCCAGAAGGAGGGAGCAGAGAGGGGCAGGGCCAGCTTGAGAAAATCTTGAGCCTTGAAAAGGCCAAAAGGATGGACCAATGCCTGTGGTCTGGGGAAGCTGCCAGTGCCTTAGCAGGACAGCAGACGGGCAGTGCTGGGCATCGGACAGATGAGGCATGCCGCAAGCTCTCCCGCACCCCCTTTCCAATTCTTAATAGCCTTTCACCTGGGCTTTGCGTTTGGAACTCACGGTGCGGGGCACAGATGACCCTGGCCCAACCCCCCCCTCACCTAGAACTGGCACCTTGGGACTGGACCAGTGTCTCCGAGTGCTGGGAGGCCACCTGTTGCAGCCTCAGGGGGCTCTGATGAACAACAAACTTGGATGCGTTTGCTCCTTTGCTTTGTTCTTAGAAGGCAGCTAGGAACTAAATATTTTCCGGGGGAGTGCATATCCCCATTTCCCTAACCGGCTTCTACCAGTCTGCCCAAGACACCCGAAGGACAAAGCTAACGAGCTCAGTGTGGTTTTTTTTTTTTTTTTGCGGTATGCGGGCCTCTCACTGTTGTGGCCTCTCCCGTTGCGGAGCACAGGCTCCGGACGCACAGGCTTAGCGGCCATGGCTCACGGGCCCAGCCGCTCCGCGGCATGTGGGATCTTCCCGGACCGGGGCACGAACCCGCGTCCCCTGCATCGGCAGGCGGACTCTCAACCACTGCGCCACCAGGGAAGCCCTGGTAGAATCTTCATAGTAGCTAACGCTTGCTGCATCTGTGCCGTATCCTAAGCATTTTGCTTGGATTATTTCATTGAATCCTGACAAAGGCTTGTGGGCTGCACACTATGATTACACCTATTTGCGCGTGAGAAATCGAGGCCCTACTCAGCTAAGTCGCTGGCCCAAGATCGCACAGCCAGTCAACAGTGGAGCCAGGCTTTGAACCTGACGTTGGCACCCGCAGATGTTTGCTGATAGAGCACTCGGATGCATTATTTAATCGGATGCCAGACAGCTCCCACCACCCAGCAGCTCCCACCCATCCAAACCCCGCCCTCCCCATGCCACAGCTCGTTTGGATTCAGCACTGAAGGGCCCTTCTGCAGCTGTAAATGGATATCTGGAAGGGGAAGTCCCCACTGTCCACTCATTTAATATAAACGGACCCACCACCCACCCTTTCCAAACGGCTGATGCCACAGCGGCTCCCGACCGGTGGTCAGCTCTGGGGTCATCAATTTCTTGGTCACCCACGGAACACTCCAGCTTTTCAGCGAGTTCACGATAAATGCTGTGGGGTTTTCCTCTGGGAGGGCAGGCGCGGGCTCCGGGCACAGACGGGTCACAGGACTGACAGCAGGGTGGCCCCCCGCAGAGGAGGCCGTCCCAGGGGGTCCCCTTCCAGCCACCCCGACCAGAGTTGCGGCCTCCTCTTCGGAGCCGGGCGTAATTGGTTCTGCATGGTGTTGTTATGGCTTATGTGGGAATCAGAGCAAAAGAATTCGGCGGGGAAGGCCGCTGTTGGGGACCACATGGCGACTCCCGGTGGATGTCTCCGATAACCTGTTCCCAATTAGGGGCTTGGGGGGCTCCAGGCCTCCCATATGTTTGTGAAGCGATTTGACCAAATTCTGCCTCAAAATTGGTCAAAGGGGAAGGCCCTTTGTGGAGCCGTGTTCATCTTTTCCTTTTTAAGTTTTTCTCTTTTTTTTGGCCACACCAGGTGGCTCGTGAGATCTTACTTCCCCAACCAGGTGAGAAAGAACCAGGTTTCCCAGTCGGGCCGCTCTACTGGATTTTATGGGAAGGGTTGGAAAATCGTTAAGCTTTGTCCCTCTGCATTGGACGGTGCCCAGAAGTCAGGTGGACACACTGACACTCCGTCAGCTGGAGCTTCCAGATGTGCCTGGCCACCTGGATTCAAGAAAGAGCTAGCTGGGAAATTTGGGAAGAACCAGCATTTTCTTCCCCGGTTTGGGCACCATTTTTGCCATCTACAAAAATACACTTTTCTATATTTAGGTGGTGCTATTAACAGGACTCTCTGTCTCTTTTTCCCTCAAGAATGTTTCTCGGTTTGTTTTTGTCATTTCATATTTTTTCCCTACCACCTGGGGAAATCATCAAGCACTCACATTCCTGAAGCAACCTTTCCCACTGCTAGCTAATTAAAATAAACCTCTGTCCAGATTTCGACGTTCATATTTTAGGTATCGGTGGAAAGTATTCGTGCATGTTTCCCCCACCTTGGATGGACGGCACGTTGCTGGCATTTCTGGGGTGTCTGCTCTGTGCCAGGCACCATGCTAGTTGCCATCTGCGTGTTTGTTCATGTCAGGCTCTTGTCTACCCTGTGCAGGGGAGCTGTTAGCATCACACCATGTTCTAGATGACAAAGCCGAGCCCTAGGGGGTCAAGCCGTAGCCACAGGGGCTTGGGGACACTGAGATCTGAACACAGGTTTATTTGACTCTAAGTTCTGTGTTGAACATGACGCACAGGCTGGGGCTGGAGGAGATACACGCTGGGAACGTTCACTTCTGAAGTTCTGTGGGTTCTCCTTTAATGTGGAATTCCATGAGCCTCTAACTGACCCTGGTCAGCCTCTAACTGACCCCTCCATGGAAGGGGCCTTGACCTGGGGGAATCAAGGGGGCAGACCTCCCTCCCAATTTGCCCCCGCCCCCAACACCACTCTGAGATGCCTCTTCGCTTCCAGCCCTCACCCCAAATGGCAGCACCTCTCCAGGGGGACCCCAGGACATCAGGCACGAATCAGGAAAAGCCCCCAGCCCCTTCTCCCAATGCAGGGCTTGGCAAATTGGAAAAGGGTGTCGGCTGGCTCTCTGGATGGGTGTGGTCCCGTGTCCAAGCACACGGCTTGGCCACCTTGCAGGGGGCGGTGCCCAAGCCACCATTCACCCCTTGGCCTGGCGTCCGTGTGCAGTAAACAGCTTCACACTGCGCAGCACTGACTTTCCTTAGCAAGGAGGCCATCAACACAAGTGCGCAGGCCATGTGCTCCTGAGCCTGCCATCCCGGGCCTGACGAACAATGACAACAGTGACACGACAAGAAAATAGGTCATGCCGATCTGTAGCTACGATGCATGTGCCGGGCACGAGGCTAAGCATGTCTGGTTGTATTAACTCGTTTAATCTGCACCACAGCCCCATGAGGTACGTTCTATTATTGTCCCCATTTGAGAGATGGGGAAACTGAGGTTGTCATTTGAAAATACAAGGACCATGAGGTCAAGCTTCTTTAAAAAAAAAAAATCTGGGAATTCCCTAGTGGTCCAGTGGTCAGGACTCTGCACTTTCACTGCCGAGGGCACAGATTGGATCCCTGGTCGGGGAGCTAAGATCCCACCAGCTGCGTGGTGCGGCCAAAAACAAAGAATGAATGAATAAATAAGTAAATAAATACACAAATCTGACCCGATCACTCCACTCAATCCTCTGGGCATCCATCCGTATAACCTCAGAGCAGGTGGGTATGGCTCCAAAGCCCTCCATGGTCAGCCTCCTGCCTGTCCCTGCAGCCACGTCTGCTCTTGGGCGCCCCTACGTACTCTGCTCCAGAGGTACCGTAACCTCCCACCCCGTACGAGACATTTGCCTAGGCTGTCGGTCTCACCCGGTCTGCCTGGCAAATACCTCTTGTTCACCTTTCATCGGTGGTTTTGGTCTCTTTTCAGGAGCAGCTCCCTCCTTCCTTCCTCTGGGTCCTGCCGCTCTCACTGCATACCTCCGTCACGGTCCACCTCCTGCAGTCGAGCGTGGGTCCTAGGAGACAGGTGTGGCTGCTGTGAGCAGGGTCTGGCTGTGAGTGTTAGGGAAGGGCCCTGTCCCTCTCTTCTCCGCCCCTGACCAGCATTCCGGGTTAGGCTCCCATCGGTGATTCAAACCACGAACCTAACATTTGTGTCAATAGCATCTTTCTACATCTGATAGTTGCAAGATTCTAGCCTGTCTCTTTTCATACTTGTTTGGTGCCCCTGGTGCTTGTGTCCTGGGTGTGTGTGAAATGAGCCTGCCGAGGCCTGGGGAGAAAGCATGCAGACACATAAATCTTGCGGACGTTCCATTCATTTCAGTGAACCCAGAGGCCACGTTCTTGGCAAAGCACCCAGGGAAGGCCTGGTGGGGGGATGCTTGGTGAGCACGGGGCCTCAGCCTCCCACTTCCTCCTAGGAGATGTTTTCTGGTTAATGGTGACAGCAGTCTGAGTCCAGGGTGGGGGGATTTCTGAGTTGAGAGGAGCCCAGAGTAGGGACCTCTTACACTCCTAAGCACCTCACTCTGAAATTACAGCACGATTGCCTTCTGTGGCTGCAAAACGTGTGAACTGGTGTAACGCCCAAGTCCCTGGTGTGATTTCTGAATACCACAGGAGTGTGGCATCCTGGGAAGCAACGTCTGGGTGGCACCCACACGCAGGACGCTGTAGCCACCGAGCGCTCACCCAGCGGTGGCCACATGTGGTCGTGCTCATTGGGGCTACAGCTCCTGAGAAACACTGAACTTGGCAGTTCTGCCTATTTCGTGGCTAGTGGGTGGGAGAAGGGAGGGGGCGGGGCTGAAGAGATGGAAGGAAGTTAATGGATTTAAGAGCTATTTAGGAGTCCAAGTGCCCAGGTGTGGCCGTGGACCACTGTGGAAGACACAGAGGAGAAGGATTTGGAGGAATCTTCAGCTTCTTCCTGGCTTGGGCAGTTGCCTGGTGGACGTGTTTTTCACAGAGGAGGGAGCACAGGAGGCAAGCCAGGTGGGGTGAAAGTGTGCGTATCGGTCTGCAAGGGCTGTCACCACCAAGTTCTACAGACTGGGGGGCTTAAACAACAGACATTTGTTGTCTTATGATTCTGGAAGCTGGAAGTCCAAAGTCAAGGTAGCAGCAGGGCTGGTTCCTTCTGAGGCCTCTCTCCTTGCCTTACAGATGGGCATCTTCTTCTTGTGTCCTCACACGTCATCCCTCTGTGTCTGTGTCCTAATCTACTCTTCTTATAAGGATGCCTGTCATATTGGGTTAAGGTCCACCCTAATGACCTTCTTTTAACTGAATCACCTCTCCAAGTGCAGTCACATTTTTTTAAAGGTAAATGAATTATTTTTTCTTTTTAAAAAAATTTTATTTATTTTTGGCTGCACTGGGTCTTCGTTGCTGCGTGCAGGCTTTCTCTAGTTGCTGCGAGCACGGGCTACTCTCTGTTGCAGCGTGCGGGCTTCTCATTGCAATACCTTCTCTTGTTGCAGAGCACAGGCTCTAGGCGCTCAGGCTTCAGTAGTTGTGGCACACGGGCTCAGTAGTTGTGGCTCGTGGGCTCTAGATCGCGGGCTCAGTAGATGTGGCGCACGGGCTTAGTTGCTCCGCAGCATGTGGGATCTTCCCGGACCAGGGATTGAACCTGTGTCCCTGAATTGGCAGGTGGATTCTTAACCACTGTGCCACCAGGGATGTCCCTGCGGTCACATTCTGAGGTACCGAGGATTAGAACTTCAACAGATGCATCTTGGGAAGATACAATTCAGCCCATAACAGCATGCATATAGTTTTAAACAGGTTGAGTCCTGAGGACCACGCAGACACCCAAGCCATGTTGGATGTGTCCTTCTGGCTTGAGAGGGAAGGGCTTGGCTGGAGCTGTGAATTTGGGGGTGGGTGGCAAGGAGATGGTAATTGGGGCCACAGGAGAGGAGGAATTGGTCCAGGAGAGAGAGTAGAGGGAGATGAGAGGAGATTCAGGACCAGCCATCCAGGAACCCAACATGGGAAGGGCCGTGGCCGGTGGGACTGGAGAAGATCCAGGGGAGAGTGGAGTCCCAGAAGGGACCCCAAGGAAGGGATTGCTTCAAGGAAGAGGGTGTGGCTGTCGTTTTGAACAGCAAGTGCTCTTTTTTCTATCTGACACTCGTTCTGTTTCGTGTCTCCCACAAGGTGGCAGACAGCTTGGGGCAGGGGCTTAGTTTTGCTTTTATCCAAGCCCGCTCCCACCCTCGACTCACCCCAGGGCCTGGTTCAGGAATAGAATAAAACTTGAAGTATGGAAATATTCATTTCCAGTTTTCCTTAGGCAGGTGTGAGTTTCTGTTTTCGTGAAATGAGTCTACTCCTGGGAGTTAAAGGTGGATAAACGTGTCCTCTAGTGGCAAGAGGCTCGTGTCCCCCCCCCCCACTAAGGCAATCTCGTGGCAGCAAATGACCGTGAGCTAAAATGAAACACCCAGATGTGCTGTTCGACTTGGAAGGTGGGGGGGGGAAAACCTGGCTGTGCTCGCTGTGGCTTTGTTTGGCCTTTAAACATTGATTGGTCAAAGTGAATGATGCTTTCCAGATGCTCCAGTTTCCCCCAGCCAGGAGTCCGGCTGGCCAGCTGGGCCCCGCTGCGGGCCTCTCCTTCAGCCCAGCCTCCCGTGCAGCCAGACAGCCTTCCTCAGGCCCGGCTTCCACCCGCCTGGCTAGAGCTGTGGGGCTGTGGCCTCGCTTCCTGCTGCGGGGAGGGGGGGGGCTGGGCAGATGGTCCCCAAGGACCCTTCCAGCTCTAACAGGCAACAGTTGTGTGCCTTCTAGCCTGGCAACTGCCTCAGAATCAAAGTCAGGCATTCGAGGACCCCCACAGGGTGAGCGGTAATGAGGCCCTTTATTTGCAAAGGGCTTCGTGATCTTCTGAGACGCCACCCCACATGTCCGCCCCGAGCTGCCTGCCCAGCCCCAGCGCTCTGGGCACGGCTGCCTGGATAACCCACTCCCGGTGACGTCAGCCCCGCGCCTGCCCCTGCCTCTGAGCTGCTGTCCTTTGGAGTTTATCACACTTTGACGTGAATCGATGAACAGGCTTCTTCTCCTAGAGTAACTATTTGTCTCGGATTCTAATACTCGAACAAGCTGGTGAGACGCCTATGTTAGAATTTCTTTTAAACTTTTAATTTCAAAATAAATATAGATTCACAGGAAGTTGCAAAAGTAACACAGAGAGACATTTCTGCTTCTGGAGCAGATGTACTTTTCCCTATTCCTCCCACTAAGTACAAGTAAAAACTCTGAATGTTTTATATAAAACAAATAGAAGAAGATTCTGAAAGGTGGAGAGAAACAGGTGGGCTGACTAGGGACCTCAGGACCCAAGGAATTCCACAGTGGCAAGTTCCCTGGGTTTTCTTTTGCCTCGTACATCCTAGACTTGGAGGAGGAGAAGCTGGCATTTAAAAATGTCAGCAGGCACAGACAAACAAAAGCCTTCTCTCTCTGGCCAAAAGACCAGGAAAGGGAAGCCCAGCAAGTCAGAAAACTTGTAGACAATAACTGCCCTACTTTAGCTAAACACACAGAAGCAAACACGGCCCCGCCCACACCCACACCGCACTGTAATGAGGTGTCCCAACATCCCCACTGGTGTCAGAGGAGGCTGAGTGGGAAGCCAGGACTTTCATCCCTGCCAGCTGGAAACGAGGCCCCTCTCCCGTGGTGCCTGTAGAGACATGTGGGGAGTCCAGACCTCTACCCCAGCCTGGCGGTAACAAGGCATCTCTCCTACTCCCCACAGGGTTCTGTCAGAGGAGGACCGGTAGAGAGTCAGGTCTTTCACCTTGGCCCGATAACAAGGTCACCCCTTCCCCAACCCCATGTTCTACAGGTGAGGAGAAGAAACAGCCCTTCTGTCCCTCCCAGCCAGGGAGTTTTCAGGGCAGGCTTAGCGGGGAGCCAGAACTCCCACTTCCATGCAGCGGTGATAGGAGCACCTCCACCATGGGTGCCAGTGAAGGCCAACTGGGAAACCAGGACTTCTATCTCCACCTGGCAAGAATGAGGCTCAGCCCATGCCACCCCTTCCAGAGCAGAGTGAGAGGAAACCAGCTGAAACAGAAGGTTTAAATAAGATCCAGAATCTCTTGTGCAATATGAGAATGTCCAGGTTTCAAATGAAAATCACTCAGCATACCAAGAACCAGAGAGATCTAAAACTGAATGAAAAGAGATAATAAATAGAGACCAACCCTGAGATGACAGAGATGTTAGACTATCCGACAAAGATTTCAAAGCACCCATGATAAAAATGCTTCAACAAGCCATTATGAATATGCTGAAAACAAATGAAAAAATAGAAAGTCTCAGCAAAGAAATAGAAGATAAAAGGAAAGCGTCTGTGAGCTGGAAGACGACAATCAAAAGTACTCAGTATGAACAACTGAGAGACAACAGACGGGAAAAAATTGAACAGAGCCTTGGGGACCTGTGGGACTATAACAAAAGATCTAATATTCGTTACATCAAGTCCTGGGAAGAGAAGAGAGAGAGGTTGGAGCTGAAATAATAACTGAAATCTTCCTTCATTTGGCAAGAGGTGGAAACTTACACATTCAGGAAGCTGAGCAAATTCCAAATATGACAAACCCAAAGAAATCCACACCAAGATGCGTCATAGTCAAAACTCCGAAAACTAAAGACAAAGAAAAAAATCTTGAAAGCAACAAGAGAGAAATGACACTTTACCAATAGGAGAAACAACTCAAATTATAGCAGATTTCTCATCAGAAATCATGGAGGTCATTAGGAAGTAGCATGACTTTAACAAGGGCTGGAAGAAAAAATTTCAGAATTCTATACTCAGAGAAAATATTCTTTAGAAATTAAAGGAAAACCAAGACATTGTCAGTTGAAGGAAAACTAAGAGAACTTTTTGTCAGTAGACCTATCTTAAAAGAATTGCTGAAGAAATTTTTGTAAACAGAAAGGAAACAATAAGGTGAGGAACCTTGGAACATCAGGAAAGCGAGCAAAAGTATAGGAAAATACAATAGGTTTTCATTCTCCTCTTGAGTTTTCTAAATTATGTTTGACACTGAAGAAAAATTATAACACTGTCTGATGTGGTTCTAAATATATGAAGCGGAAATATTTAAGACAACTGTAAACAGAAAGAGTAAAGGGACCTAAAGGGAGATGAGATTTCTATGCTTCACTCTAACTGGTAAAATAACGCCAATAGACAGATAAGTTATGTATACATAATGCAATACCTAGAACAACTACTAAAATAGTTATATAAAGAAACACTGTACATAAGTAAAAATGGAATTCTGAACAAGTTCAGTGAACCCACAAAATGACAGGAAAAAGAAAACAAAAAATAGAACAAACATAAAACAAAAATCAAATTGGCAGACTTAAGTCCTAACGTATCGATAATTACGTTAAATGTAAATGGTCATTTACCATTTAAGGACAATTGAAAGACAGAAATTGGCAATTACAAAAGGGAAATAGAGTGAATTTTAAAGATGACCCAACTATGTACCATCTACAAGAAACCCGTGTACAATAGTTCAGGCAGCTTAAAAGCAAAAGGGCAGGAAAGATAATATCGTGCAAATATCAATTTAAAAAATCACATGGGGGCTTCCCTGGTGGCACAGTGGTTGAGAGTCCGCCTGCCGATGCAGGGGACATGGGTTTGTGCTCCGGTTCGGGAAGATCCCGTGAGCCCGTGAGCCGTGGCCGCTGAGCCTGCGCGTCCGGAGCCTGTGCTCCGCAACGGGAGAGGCCACAGCAGTGAGAGGTCCGGGTACCGCAAAAAAAAAAAAAAAAAAAAAAATCACATGGTTATATGAATATCAGATGAAGTAGACTTCAGAGCAAAGCAAATTGCTGTAGATAGAGATTATGTAACGATAAAACGGCGAATCTACTAACAAGACAGACACACCAATCCTAAATGTGTACGCATCGAAGAACAGAGTTGCAAAATACGTGAGACAAAAACTGATGGAATTGAGAGGAAAAGTAGATAACTCCACAGTTACGTCTGGAGGCTTCAATGTTCCTCCCTCAACAATTGAAAGGACAACTACACAGAATGTCAACAAAGATACAGAAGAACTCAACTACACCATCCACTAAAACGATCTAAACAACATTTAGAGAACACCCCAGCCAGCAATAGCATAACACACATTGTTTTAACTGTCAGAGAACATATACCAAGATAGACCATATCCTGGGCCATAACACAAACCTCAAAAAAAATTAAAAGAACTGAAATTATACAGTGTGTTCTCTAATCACAAGGGAGGCCAACCAGAAATTCAGAACAAAAAGATAACAGGAAAATCTCCAAACACTTGAAGACTAAACAACACACTTCTAGATAACCCATGGGTCAAGAGGAAGTCTCAAGGGAAGTTAAAAAATTATATTGAGCTGAATTAAAATGAAAATACAATGTATCAAAATTTGTGAGAACAGCTAAAGCAGTGCTGAGAGGAAAGTTTATAGCACTAAATTCGTACATTAGAAATGAGGGGGGACTTCCTTGGTGGCGCAGTGGTTAAGAATCTGCCTGCCAGTGCAGGGGACATGGGTTCGTTCCCCGGTCCAGGAAGATCCCACATGCCGCGGAGTGGCTGGGCCCGTGAGCCATGGCCGCTGAGCCTGCGCGTCCGGAGCCTGTGCTCCGCAACGGGAGAGGCCACAACAGTGAGAGGCCCACGTACTGCAAAAAAAGAAAAAAAAAAAAAAAAAAAAACTTATCTGTGTATCTTGCCTGTAGACCTTTGGTTTGCAACCCCTATAAACACTTCTAATTCCATATTTTCTTAAGACATGGAGGCGACGGTAGAGGACAGAGTATGAGCTGAATCATACTGAGAAATTTAAGATGTATAGATGTGGCTCTGTTTGGTGCTCTCCTCACATTGATTCACCCTCCTACCTTGCCTCATTTCTCTTCTCTCTCACTCTTACTTCCCTGGGATTGCAGGCTTCCAATAAAGCATGAGCATGTTTAGAAAGAAAGTGGAGGAGGGGAGAGTTATGACACCATGCAGCCGTTGCCCAGCAAAGTGTTAGGGACGTATCTAAGGGATAGAGAGATATAAAATGCCTGGTGATGTTCTTATCAATCCAGGCCCAGCTAGGATTCTTGCTGGCGGTGTGAAGTGTTGGGGCAGCGTTTCCTGGCTAGCCAGCCACAGCTGCGCATGAGCTGGAATTCTCTCTCATGGTGCCTTTGCTCACACCCCCCAGGGTTTGGGGGGCAGATTCATTGAGAAGAGGTCGCAGTACTTGTAGTCATTCATTCCTAGGCTGCTGGAGCCACTCTCCCCTGTCTCTTCATCTTCTGAGTCTCACTCATAGAAAGGGTCAATCCACAAACTTTGGCTGCATGTCTGTCCCAGGCGGGGCAGTATGCTGGGTGCTCAGAACGGAGCCAGACACAGCCCTGCCCAGGACGACTCAGGACTAGGCATCATCAGCATAGAGATTAGAAACCATCAAAGAAAAACATGATGAAATAAACTCATGACCTGTTTCTAAAGGCAAGGAAATGTGTTCTGCATTTTGGAAATCTTTCCGTTCAACACCGTCAAAATAAAGAAGCAAAGGGTTGTTGCTGGAAGGGATAAGCTTCAAAACTGGGGAAAAATAGCTCATGTGGGACTGTCTTTGTTCCAAACACACTTGATCAATGAGTGGTTACTGCGTGGTGTTTTTAAAGGGAGTTAAAATGTTGTCCTACTAGAGTACAGAGGGTCATAGGGCACCACGGCCTCTAGTTTTAAGTCTTGGTGATGACTTCAGTGTTTCAAATAAAAATTTTTTTTTGGTGGGGCAGATCAGATCTAAAGTCTTACTAATTCTGTATAACTCTGAACAAATCCTTACCTGTCTCTGTAAAGTACATCTCTTATCTTTATGGGTTGTTTCATTTCTCCATTGCAGTTTAAAAAATATATTTTGAATTTTCCCTGGCTTCAGAATGAAGTCATAAGACCTCAGAATTGCCAACAGATGCTCTCTTTCTAGAACGTGAATGTGCGGAGGAGTTTTATTAAAGTGATTTTTGTGTGCAGAAAAAGATTAGACATGTATAAAACTGCCGTAAAAAGTACACACATACTCTGGGGGATGTCTCAGATTTGATTTCAGGGTTCACTCTTGCATAGATAATGATAGCCTTTAATTTATACACTTTTTTTTTGCGGGGGGGGCTTCTTTTTTTGTGTGTTTGGCCTATGTCCCCACTGTGATTCTAAATTGCCAAAACTTAAACATGGAAAACTGGTATTTGAGATTAGGCATAAATTATGAGATCATATACCTCCAAAATTTTTCATGCATTTTGGATATTCTCAGTTCCAGTGTTCTTTTTTTTTTTTTTTGGTACGCGGGCCTCTCACCGCTGTGGCCTCTCCCGTCACGGAGCACAGGTTCCAGACGCACAGGCCCAGTGGCCATGGCTCATGGGCCCAGCCGCTCCGTGGCACGCGGGATCCTCCCGGACCAGGGCACGAACCCGCATCCCCTACATCAGCAGGCGGACTCTCAACCACTGCGCCACCAGGCAAGCCCAGTTCCAGTGTCCTTTAACACCAGTAATGAACATGGGCTGGGAGCAGTGTAGGTTGTTAAAAGTACTTGCCAAACATACTTCTAAAGCTTAACCCCATTAAGGGAAAAAGAAAAAAAAAAAAGAAATAGCATTACTGTACATTGGCTTGAAAGCAATCTGCCCAATGACTGGCCTCCAAATGTTTCTCATTAAATACCTTCCCCAAGGGCAGGACTATAGGACTCATTCATTTCTTAATTTACAGCCCCTATAGCTCAGGGTCAGACAACGTTAGATGCTCAGTAGATACCAGCTGAATGGATTCTTTGAAAGCATGTGACAGTAAGAGGCGTGTTAAAAGGATGGGTCCCCAAGAGTAGGATCCATGCCCCAGGGCAAAGGATGCTGCGCTTTCACTTCCAAGGTGGACTTCTGGAACTCTGAGCAGAGGTAGTGCCTTGAAATCCAAGAAGCTGCCTTGCCTGGAGGAAGGCACTCCGCAAGAGCCAGAAGGCAGTCTGATGCTGCTGAGTTCCTGGGTGTGGCCTGGGCGCTACTCCCTGTTCCTCCCTCAGAACGCGCTGGGGGCAGTGGAATCCCAAGAGAAGTTCTGGGGAATCCTGAGTTGGGGGGACCTTACCCTCTTGGAGGCCCTTCGCGGTGGGGTGGAGGTTACTGCCTGGAGGTTGGTGCAGAGAGGACTTACTGGTGGCTTCCGTCTAGAACAGTCTTCTCTCTTCCCCAGGTGGTTCTCACCTGTTCTTCAGGACTCCAGTCAGATGTTCCCTCTCTGGGAAGACTACCCTGCCCCCCAGTCTGGGTTACCTGTCTCCTCTCCTCTGGGTCTCCTGGTTCCCCATGTGACCATCTACCATAAACAAATCACATGATATTGCAATCCTGTTGCATTCATAGCCTGTGAGCTCCTTTGGGAGGGACCATGTCTCCAGGCATCACTGTGTCTCTGTGATCAGAACAGGGTGTTCCTGGGTCCCCACTACCCCTCCCTCTGCCCACCCCAGTTTATCAAGGTTCTATTGAAGATAATGTATTTTCCCCATCCCCACTCATACCCCCAGCTGCTTTAAATATTTTTCTTTGTGTTTGTTTTTCAACAGTTTGACTATTCGGTATTTAGAATGTGGTTTTCTTTGTGTTTACCCTGTTTTGGATAAATTGAGCTTCCTGAATCTGTGGGTTGGCATCTTTCATTGCTTTGGGGAAATTCTTGACCATAATCTGAGTATTGCTTTTGCTGCCCACACCCACCCCTGTTTTTCTGGGGCTATAATTACATGTATGTTGGGCCTTTTGACTATGTCCCATAGGTCTTCTATCCTCTTTTAAAATCCATTCTTCTGGGCTTCCCTGGTGGCGCAGTGGTTGAGTCCGCCTGCCAATGCAGGGGACGCAGGTTTGTACCCCAGTCCGGGAAGATCCCACATGCCGCGGAGCGGCTGGGCCCGTGAGCCATGGCCGCTGAGCCTGCGCATCTGGAGCCTGTGCTCCGCAACGGGAGAGGCCACAACAGTGAGAGGGCCACGTACCACAAAAAAAAAAAAAAAAAAAAAAAAAAATCCATTCTTCTATTTTTTTCTATGTTTCAATTTACATATTTTTATTGATTTATCTTTGATTTCATTTTTCTTGTGTTCTACTATGTCTAATCTGTTGTTGAACCTTTTCCTTGAGTTCTTTTTTTTTCTTTTCTTTTTTCTTTGGCTGTGTTGGGTCTTCGTTGTGCGCACAGGCTTTTCTCTAGTTGCAGCGAGCGGGGCCTACTCTTTGTTGAGGTGCACTGGCTTCTCATTGCGGTGGCTTCTCTTGTAGCGGAGCACGGGCTCTAGGCATGCAGGCTTCAGCAGTTGTGGTGCATGGACTTAGTTGCTCCTTGGCATGTGGGATTGCCCCGGACCAGGGATTGAACCCGTGTGCCCTGCATTGACAGGCAGATTCTTAACCACTGTGCCACCAGGGAAGTCTCTCCCTTGAGTTCTTAATTTTCCAGTTCTAGAATGTCAGTTTGGTTATTTGGTTCTTTTTTCTCTAAAGTGTCCAATTTCCTATTGAAAATCTACCTTTCATTATTTTGCCTATGTTTTCCTTTAGTTTCCTTGACATATGCATAATTATTATTTTAAAGTTCTTGTCAGCTAACTTCCATACCTGGATCAACAGTGGTTATGTACCCTTTGCTTGTCTTTTCTGTTCATTCCTTGTCATATTTTCTTCACTCTTTTCAGGTATAGTAATTTTAATTGAAAGCTGAACATTGTGTAGGGAAAGCAAGGAGGCTCCAGGTGACTTTATTCTCCTCTAGGGATGGTTTCTCCTCACCTCTTAAAAATATTCCTGCTTATGTGAAAAAAAGCTAAATACAAAACTGTCCCTGGGCTTCCATGGTGGCGCAGTGCTTAAGAATCTGCCTGCCAATGCAGGGGACACGGGTTCGAGCCCTGGTCCGGGAAGATCCCACATGCCAAGGAGCAACTAAGTCCATGCACCACAACTGCTGAGCCCGCGTGCCTAGAGCCTGTGTTCTGCAACAAGAGAAGCCACCACAATGAGAAGCCCACGCACCGCAACGAAGAGTAGCCCCCGCTCGACACAACTAAAAGAAAGCCCGCGCGCAGCAATGAAGACCCAACGCAGCCATAAATAAATAAATTTATTAAGAAAAGAAAAAACCAAAAAACTCTCCCTATTGGATAAATGGTTTGAGAGCCTTTTCACCTCAGTCCAACCAGAAACTGAGCAGGGAAGGGGCTGAGTTGCAGTTTGAGTCATACTCAGTTTGTCTCTGGGGCGTCCCTGTTCCCAGATCACGCCCTCCCGAACTTTCGACTGGACGCCTGCCGGGCTTTGTCTCCCGGCCCCGAGAGACTACAGGACAGTCAGCTCTCCTACATCCTGCCCAAGTAGCTTCAACATCCACTACTACATGGTACATGGAGGCTGGCTGCATTGTGGACGTAGGTCTCCTCCCAGGCTGGGCTTGTGTGTCCTGAGCCTCACTCTGCCTTTCCAATTTCCTTCTGGTTCCCTGGACTCCTGCACAGCTCCAGAACTCAGCAAATGCGCCCCCCAGGACAAATGGGCTGTGCCTGCAAACCCCCTCAAGTTTTCTTGCCCCGCCTTCCCGTGCGACCACCGGATATTAACGGGATTCCCCTTCCTCTGGCCAAGCCTCCCAGCCAACAGCAGCCCCCTCCTCAGTCCTCAGAAAGAACAATGGTTAGAGATTGTCAGCCTCTCTCAGGGTCTCCCAGCGCTAGAATTTAATCTAATCTAAGCCTCATTACTCCCATGACTCTTTGGTGCCTTTAAAAATATGATTTTTGCAATTTACCCAGCTTTTCGAATTGAGGTGATGGGAACATTGGCCTGTTACTCCAGTTTAAAAAGTAGAAAAAGAATGTCTCCTACATAGTTTATCCACATACTTGCTTTTTTTAAAAATACAAGTCATGGGCTTCCCTGGTGGCGCAGTGGTTGAGAGTCCGCCTGCCGATGCAAGGGACACGGGTTCATGTCCCGGTCTGGGAAGATCCCACATGCCGCGGAGTGGCTGGGCCCGTGAGCCACGGCCGCTGAGCCTGCGCGTCCGGAGCCTGTGCTCCGCAACGGGAGAGGCCATAACAGTGAGAGGCCCGCATACCACACACACACACACGAATATATATATATATACAAGTCATGCTTAAGTGAAAAAACTAAAGACGCAATTGTATCGACACTGTGATTACAGCTGTAAAACTCCTTTGTGCAAGTGAACAAGAACTAGAGAGGAACGTGGAAAAATGAGTCTAATGGGATGGGGCAGTGGGGTTATCCGTTTTTCTTGGCCTTCTGATTTCTGTTAATATGATTAAAACGTGGTTTATAGAATTTTCAAAACTATTATTTTAGAAATCGACGCTTGGCTGTGTAGCTCCGCCTGAGGACTGATTCCAAGATGGTGTCCCAGGGTTTTGGAAATGGGTCCCTTCCCTCACTTCCCATCCGTTCCCTGCTCTTCCGGACACCTGTCTGGCCCCTTCTTCCTCCTCACTGAGACTCTTAAAGAAGGTGGGGAGAAGTCACCTCGTTGACCCAGTGGGTTCCCTGCCCATTCCCTGATGCTTTAGTAGACGGAGCTCTAGGCTTGGAGCCAGGAGAGCTGGGGAGAGGGGAGCACGAGGCCCGGCTCTCAGGGGCTGCACAACGCCTGGCGAGCCCCTGGCCTTCCTGAGCCCCAGTTTCTCCATCTGTAAAGTGGGCACGGTATCCCTATCTCACAGTGTCAGCGAGGACTCAGGGCCACGCTGTGTGCAGCTGGCCACAGGTTGGCTGAGTCTGCATTCGAGCCCTGGGATCCACAGATGTGAGCAGATGGCAGCTGTGGAGGCTCAGGCCGCTGGTGGAGGGACGCATAGGTGGTCCGGGCTGTGCTGGGCTGATCTGATCAGATACATTCACAAGTCAGGCCCGTCTGCATGCCTCACGCTTGCACGGGACACTATATATGGGTGATCGCAGGACAAACGTGCACTGTCTCCTGAGCTGGGGTCCCTGGGAGGAGCAGAGGGGACCCCTGCCCAGTGGTGAGAGAGATGGGCAAAGGGTCGGTGCCAGGACAGGCTGGCCAGTGAGAGAGCCAGGGCAGAGGATCCGGGGACATCCCGAGGAGGGCCGGGGGGGAGGAGGCCTGCATCCCACCAGGCCCACAGACCACCCAACCTCGACCAATGTCAAACCCCCAAATCCCAGAGGGAGTGAAAGGTGTTTGGTGGTCTGAAACACGAGAGCATGTAAAGTGTGTTCATACATGAAGTCAGCCTCGTAACTTGTGAAATCCAAGACACAGGCTGACTTTTTCCCATGTTGGGGTAAACACTGCACTTTTCGTGTTAAGATGGAAACTAAAACCGAAGATAAAGTCGGAGCCCCCTGCAGCGGTCACTGGGTGCCTTGTCAGATGTGTCTCTCAGCTCCCGAAGCTTCTGTCTGTGGCCAGGGCCGGGGTGGGGGGGGGGGCGCCCAGGAGCGGCGGTGCAGAGGTGGCCCACCCCCTCATTACACCGTTCCTGAGACAGTCGGGACACCTGGGGTAGCTTTTGAAGCGTGAGAATGGGCTTGCCAGGAGGAGGACAGCCTTCAGGGGAGGGAATGGCAGCTCAGGCAAAGGAGGGATGTTTCATGTCTGAATGGAAACTCCCTCCCCCATAGCAGCCGCTCCACGAAGGCAGGATTTTGCCTGTTTGGTTCATGTCTGCATCTAGGACAGTGCCTGGCACATAGTAGGTGCTCAATAAAATACTTGGCGAGTGAATGGATGAGTGAGCTGGGTGTGCAGAGAGAAGAGGCTGGAGAGGAAGCTGAAGGAAACAGGGCAGTTTGTCCAGGGGCCTCATGTGGCAGAGTCTGAGGTCCTGCACGCGGTCCTGCAGACAGAGAGGAGGTAGCAGAGTTGCAGCAAGATCTCTTCGCTATCGCCCACTGTCCCAACACTGTGGGAGGGAGCAGCGGGCGTGGGGCTGACTGGACCCTGGGCAGTGTCATGGCCACAGCTGCAAACATCGCAGACCTCCAGGACAGCCCAGGGGCCTGGCCTGGTTTCTTGCTGTAAAGCCTGTGGTACGTGCAAGGCTTCTCCTGGCCACCCCTACCACATGGCCAGACGGCAAGAGGAAGCGGGAAGCCATCCTGAGCAAAGCCAGGCTGCCCGAAGGAAGGTGAGGGGCCAGGCCCAGCAGCCGAGGTAGAGACATCGGAGGAGGCCACCTTGTGCCCTGAGCACCGTGTGCACCTGGATGCCGGCGGTCATCCAACCCCCAGGGCCTCCCTCTGTAAAGCGGCAGCTCCCCAGCGCACCAGCTTCTGGGAGGACCTCAGCTGATGATGTGCCGACACGTGGCACAGGACCTGGCCCTTGGTCAGGGCTCCATAAAGACATACCAGGATGTAGACATACAGAGACGCCAGGCCCACCTGCAGAGGCCAAGGCCTCTCTCCAAACCTTTGTCGTTCTTTCTGCCTTGGGTGTCTCTCCCCTCCCACCTCTGTCCATGGAATTCTTCATCCTCTTCCCAGCTCAAGTTTCCATGAAGTCTTCCAAGACCAGCTCTCCCTGCTACATCCTCCTCCCCCGCCCCCTTCGTCTCCTCCTGCATCAGAGCTAACGCTTATCAGATGGTTCCGTGTGCAAAGCACAGGTCTAGAAGCTTCACAATGGTATCCAGGTTAATCCTCCCAGCACCGGTCTAGAAGCTTCACAAGGTATCCAGGTTAATCCTCCCAGCGCCAGTCTAGAAGCTTCACAAGGTATCCAGGTTAATCCTCCCAGCGCCAGTCTAGAAGCTTCACAAGGTATCCAAGTTAATCCTCCCAGCACCGGTATGAGGGTGATGTCAATATCCTTTTTTTTTTTGCGGTACGTGGACCTCTCACTGCTGTGGCCTCTCCCGCTGCGGAGCCCAGGCTCCGGACGCGCAGGCTCCGGACGCGCAGGCTCAGCGGCCATGGCTCACGGGCCCAGCCGCTCCGCGGCACGTGGGATCTTCCCGGACCGGGGCACGAACCCGTGTCCCCTGCATCGGCAGGCGGACTCTCAACCACTGCGCCACCAGGGAAGCCCCCAATATCCTTTTTTTATAAAGAAGCCTCTGCAGCTCAGGGCAGGTAAGTGACTTGCCTAAGGGCATGCAGCCAGTGAGGGGTGGAGGCAGTGTTTTAACAGAGGTCTGTGAGGTCAAAGCTTGCTCTCAGCTATCAGGAGACGCTGCCAGGAGCGAGACGGGGCTAGACGGGGCTGCGGTGTCCTCTAACCTTGTCCCTTGGCGCTCTGTGTGTACAGGGGAATCCTGACGACCTACTTTAGGGCTTGCTTCACACACTGTCTCCATCCGGGAGACCTGGAGCTGAGTATCTTGAAAGCCAGGCCCAGGGCCCACTTGCCCAAATGCACCACCCACTCTCCTCCTTCTTTACTTGCCCACCTGGCAAACTTTTGCTGCGCATGCCTGAGAGCCCCCCTGCTCCCTGAATCCTGCGTCTTCTCAGGGCACCTGTGGCCTCCCCCAGACCGTGAGCTCCCGGGAGCCGGGCCGGACACCTCCAGGCCTGGCACAGATCTGTGCTCAGCCTTTGTGAATGAACAAATCCAGTCCCACATGGATTGATTCTGAAGTGGCCCTGGAACTGGAGGGACGAGATTGAGCTTTGGTTTTGCTACTTAATTGCTGTGTGCTTCCAGCAAGTCCCTTCACCTATTTCAGCCTCAGTTTTCTCATCCATAGAATGGGGGCAATTTGTGGCAAAGAGAGATGGAAGCGCTTCATAAACTTTGAGTTGTAAGGAGGGATGACGGTGGCCTCAGGGAAGGCCTGGTGGATCTGCTCCTTGTTAAGCAAAGCAGACACTTGGTAAGGCTCACAGCTATACAGATTGTCCTAAAATATGAATCCATGCGATCAAAAGATTGTTGTGTTCCTTTAGAAAAACACTACCTACGGAGACACCCTGCCCCCACCATTTAGTTTAACAAGTTTGCTCTGGTCACAAAAACCCCAGCGACTCCCCGGTACACACAGCTGGAACCTATGAAGAAAGTTCAGGCCTTTATTTAATTAGAACCGTTTGTCCTTCCAGCAAACGGCAGGTGTCTGGGCCAACTTAGAAAGAGATGCTCATTAGAGCAGCATGTGCCCTTTGACCTGTTCATCTGACTTCTGGGAATCTGTCCTAAAGAAATAATCCCAAATGTGGAAAGGCTCACGAACAAATAAACAGTCCTTGCAGTATTTCTTATAACAGCAAAGAAACTGGAATCAACCTGACCCTCCAAAAAGGGATGAGCTGATGATGTTTCCCCAACCTGATGGCATTCTATCCCCCACTGGCGAGGATGGCCGTGGAGGCTCTGCAGCAACGCGGAGCGCGGTTATGAGAAGAGGTTAATTAAGGAAATCAGGTTGCAAACTGTGTGCCCCGAGACGAGCTGCGTAAACTACGCGTATAAAACACTGGAACTAAATGTACCACCATTCTACCTGTGTCAAGAGAATGAGATTATGGGTAAATTTTTTTCTCCGTCTTCCCAATCTTCTGCAATGTGGTTACAGTTAAAAGTATATTATAAACCTAAAAAACTCAAAACAAAGAAACAATGCCTGGTTTTCTTAGGGTAGAGGTAGAACTTCCAACTTTGTAAACACAAATTCTACAGAACCACTCCGGTGGCCTGTCTTAGATGTTTTTCTTTAATGTAAAAGTAATACATGTACAGAGGAACAAGTATGCAGGGCAGAAAGACCAGCAAACGCCACTGTCCTAATGACACTGCCTTTTTCTTCCAGTAGTCTTCACCTTTATGTACAATTTAACAAAGCCTGGGGCTTCCCTGGTGGCGCAGTGGTTAAGAATTCACCTGCCAATGCAGGGGACACGGGTTCGAGCCCTGACCAGGAAGATCCCACATGCCACGGAGCAACTAAGCCCGTGCACCACAACTACTGAGCCTGCGCTCTAGAGCCTGCGAGCCACAACTACTGAGCCCACGTGCCACAGCTACTAAAGCCTGCGCACCTAGAGCCAGTGCTCCGCAACAAGAGAAGCCACTGCAATGAGAAGCCCGTGCACCGCAACGAAGAGTAACCCCTGCTCGCCACAACTAGAGAAAGCCCGCGGGCAGCAGCGAAGACCCAATGCAGCCAAAAATAAATAAATAAAATTAATTAATTAATTAAAAAAAACAGAAAAACAAAGCTTGGTGTATATCCAATTTTAAGTTCTGCTTTTTTGTTTTATTTAAAAAACAAGCACCTCTGTTGCAACAGTCTTCATAGGTTAAATTTAATAGTTCCCTGATAAATCAACTACACTCCAATAAAAATTAAAAAAAAAAAATTACATGATCTTCCATAGTGGGGATCTGTCATGTACTTACTTAACTATTCCTCTATATTACATACTAGTTATTATGTTTCCATTTGTGTTTATGTTTCTATTATAAATCTCATGGCAATAAATATAATTGTACGTAATGTACACATGGTTGTCCATAATGAATATGTAAAAACTTATAGCTTTCCTTTCCATCAGCAGTAACAAATTAGAAAACGTGATGGGAAAAATATTCCATTCAGAATGACAATAAAAAATATAAAGTGCTCAGAACTAAAGAATTAAGATGTAAGATCTGCACTTTAAAAAAAAAAAACTGCAAAATTTTAATAAAAGCTGCAGCTCTCAGGGAGTTCCTTGGTGGTCTAGTGGTTAGGATTCAGTGCTTTCACTGCTGTGGCCTGGGTTCAATCTGAGATACCACAAGTTGTGCAGCGTGGCCAAAAAAAAGTAAAAAAAAAAAGGTTAAAATAGTAAAGTCTATATTAAAAAAAAAGTTGCAGCTCTCAAAGAAGAGGGAGTCATGGGCTGGGCTTCAGTTCTCAAAGGTGCCTACCACGTTCCACCCCTTGGCTACTCAATACACCCATACCCCCTTGCTCTCTACATACAAACTTGTTTTTGCTTAACTCAACCCAACTGTCTCACATTCCACTACAAAGTTATTAACTTTCCCCCACCCAGAGGCAACCAACATCATGTCCAGATGTTACATCCAGATGCAATCAAATTAAGGCCCCTGTTCAGCATCCACCATCCTCAGGGGACGGTCCTCCACTAATTCTGTAACAATCCCTGTAGCAATCAGAACTGTTCGTCGCAAGCTGTGGAAACCAACTCTGGTTGAAGTCAATAGAAAGAAATTTATGGAAATGGTATTGGGTAGCTTGTAGAATTATCAGAAACACTGCAGACCAAGCCTAAACCTGGGCTAGACCGGGGACACTTGGAGTAAAGCCAGGGCTACAGCCAAATTCAGGGCACAAAACCGGTCAGGTGATGTCACTGCCAGCTACCACCGTGCCACTCAGCGCCGGCCACCACGGCTTGCTCTGCTTCCAGCACTGACCCCAGAAACTCCATGTTCTTGCGCTGCTGCTTTTAACTGCTAACACAATGGATTCGCCATCAGCCTTGCTTCCTTCCATCACCAGCTGCCTGTACAAAATCTGGGGCAGTTCCATAAGATTGGCTCGCCTTGGTCACAGGCCAGCACCCTAGCTTTAAGGGAGGCTGGTGTGGGGACGTGAGCGTTTAGTTTCTGCAGTGGGAAGGAAGCAGTGCCTCCCCCTGAGGCTCTAAAGTGGGGAATTTCTCAAACAAAGGTGGAAAATGGATAGATGCCTATTATAATCCCATTCACTTTTCTGGACTAGCAGGAAATTTCAAGATCGTCATTCTTTTGTCTGCGGCCAACAACAAAAGAAATGCAAATCTGCCCTGAAACAAGCAAAAACCCAAGCTCAAGTCTTCCCAGCCTCCACTGCTGCCCCCAGGGCATCCGGAGAGCATTTTTCCAGAACCTCAGCAGTTAGAGTTGCATTTTGTCAAAACAAAATTACATGTGCTTCAGCCTTGGAATGGCTTCTCCTCCTCCCTTCTTTTCTTCTTTGACCACAGGAGCTCCAATGGTTTTAATCTTTATAACTATCACCTTTCCCATTTCCACTTCCCTGCTCTTAGGACAGCCGCGTACCATGCCCCTACCCCCAACGTCAGGCTCGCATCGTGGGCTTTTCTGTTTTCTGGGCTTTCGTTTGTGTGAGGCAACAGTTTTATATAGTCTCCAAAGCAGAGTACAGCTCCTCGAGAACTATCTTTTCACAGAAAATTCAACGATGGCGGTTTTTATTTGAATTTGCCCTGATAATCCTTCTTCTGATCCGCGGAGAGTTCCAGGACAGCTGATGTCATAAGAGTCCCTCGGACCTTGTTGCTCTCCGACCTGCTTCCTTCCCTGGTCCCAACGCCTATTTACAGAGTCCCTGACCACAGACACGGAATACCTCTTCCGAACCCCTCTCTAACTGTATCAGTCTGCAAGGCTGCATAACAAAGTACCACAGACCGGGGGATGTAAACGATAGAAAGGTATTTCCTCACAGTTCTGGAAGCCAGAAGTTCGAGATCCAGGTGTTGGTAGAGCTGGTCCCTTCTGAGGTTTCTCTCTTTGGCGTGTAGACGGCTCTCCTCGCCCCGTGTCCTCACATGGTCTTTCCTCCGTGTGTGTCTGTGTCCTCACCTCCTTTTCTTCTAAGGACCCCAGTCCTACTGGATGGGGGACCACTCTAATGACCCCATTTAATGTGATCCCCTCTTCAATGGCCCGGTCTCCAAATACAGTCACATTCTGAAGAACTGGGGGTTAGGACTTGTGACTTTTGCGGGGGACTCAATTCAGCCCAGGACACTCACTCACCAACCACCTGTCACCGGCTGGGTGGGCACTGCAGGCTGGTGACGAATGCGTGGGCTCAGGACCCAGACATGCTGGGGTGCACCCCGGCCCCGCTGCTGGTGCACGTGAGGCTGGCAGTCTCCTCTATGGTCCTGCCCCCCCTGCTGTGAAAGAGGGTTCGTGCAGAGTGAAATGGGATCAAAGGCGGAGACGTGCAAAGGTGCGGGACGGATGGGAACAACATCGTTCGCCGTCAGCGGGGAGGTGGACGAATGAGACGGGCCCAGGCAGGGACTTCTGGTCACTTCCCGGTCACCGGCGGTCCTGACGATGGGGGCTGCCGTGCCGCGTGGGGGGCACAGGTTCAAGGCGTAAGAGTCAGGAGAGAGAGGCGTCTGTGGGAGGCCCGGGAGAGCCCAGGGCTTCTCCACAGCTTGTGTACTTGGCACAATTTGGAAGCTCTCATTTTGGGAGCCCACTTGAAGGGTTGGGACTTTTTGCACTCGTCCCCCTAGTCACACGGTTGCGCCTCTGAGGAACACCTTCCGCATGAGGAAAGACGCCAGTGGAGTGGAGCAGGGACCCAGAGGGGGCGGTGAATGGGCTCAGGAGCAGAGGTGCTTGGATGGCAGCCCTGAGCCAGTTCCCAGGCTGGCAGAGGGCGGCGTCTGGGGCCACACTGGGCGCCAGCTCTGCCACGCCCCTGAGCCACAGGCTCCCCAGCCGTCACGTGGGGGGGAGGATGCCCATCTCAGCGGAGGTTTGGATGCTGGGCGTGGCCCTGACTCAAAGCCACGCTTGCTCTCCATGCTGCACTGCCAGCTGCTGGAAAGGCCGCTTCTGCATTCACACACTAGACAGGATTTGGTTTTTGGCTGTGCCCTGCGGCATGCAGGATCTTAGTTTCCCCGCCAGGGATCGAACCCTCCCTCGCCCCCTGCAGTGGAAGCGCGGGGTCTTAACCACCAGACCGCCAGGGAAGTCCCTTGACAGGATTTATTGAGCACCCAAGGTGTGCAGACACAGTCCTTGCCCTCAGGGAGCTAGTGGGTTAGTGGGTGGAGAGAAAACCAACACTTTAACAAAGAAAGAAAGGAGTATGAAAGGGAGCAGTGTCACGAAGGGGATGGCATCTCGCCTGAGACCTGAAGGACCGAACGGGGCGGCTGGCTGAGTGGAGAGGCAGGAAGGGAGGGGAGGAGCTTGGGTGTTCTAGGAGCCGTGCAAAGGCCAGGGGGCTGCCGCCAGGGCGTGAAGGGTGCAGGGCCAAGATGAGCCTGGAGCGGTGGGCAGGGGCCAGGGCAGCCACTGCCCTGAGAAAACCGCCCGGGTGGGTAGCAGCACCTCATGCGAGAAAACATAGCGGTCCTGTCCTCCAGAGCCTGGGCAGCGTCAAACACATTTGCTTTCTGACTTGGGGAAAAACAGTCCACGTGTGCCAACAGTGATCTTTCAAACAAAATGGAGAATTATTTGTTATGTGGAGGAGGGCAAGCATTTGTTCTGCTCCTCAGAGATGGGAGAAAGCTGGACTGTCACAACGGGACATAACAAATGACTTCCTGCTTGGAGCAGAATCCGAGGGGTGTGTGTCATCTTGTCCTGGACTGGGGGCCAGGTGGCGGGGGGCTCCTTTTGTCCCTAATTCCCCCTGTGGAACCTCTCTGAAGACCATTCCATCTTCCACAAACTACAAGCAAATATGCAGCTTATCAAGTTTCCTGACTCTTACCTCAAGACCCAGAAAGAAAATGATTAGAATTTAGTGCCAGAAAGAAACTTGTCTCTCCAGATAAAATGATACATTTCCTTTGGTCAGAAAACAGGGACTGCATAAGTGATCATAATTTGATTTTTGCTTTGGTTGCCAAGAAACTCAGAGTCAAGTTTCTGTGCAGGAATTATATCACTCCAGGTTTCCTCCCTGTCTCAATTGTATCCTAAAAAATAAAAATTAAAAATAACAACCTTATCACTAGTCAAACACAACATCCACTTTCATTTAGCTCCCTTTTGATCTTTAGCTGCATGACTATAGCTTTTACAGAGTCATAACTGCAGTGTGCATCTAAACTCACACTCAATCTTGTTTTCCTTTTTCTTTTTACATAATATTAGTTCGCAAAGATCCTATTTCTACTCAAGCGTTGTATTTAGCGCTTTCGACTACGGCACAATATTCTACTGAGTCACTGACTACCGACGTTGGTGAGTTCAGTTGTACACACCGTAAATAAGCTATTGTCGGACATTGCGTTTTTCTAGCTTTTCACTGGAATAAACAATTCTGCTACTATAAAAATAAACGAATAAAAGTTATGAAAGAGAAATACAGATATGAAAAATGTTCAACCTCTGTGATGATGAAAGACATATATTGAAACATCGAGACACCCGTCCTTTTGACTGTGGAAATAGCCCAGATTAAACAAAGATACTCGTGCTGGAGAGGAGATGGAGACACGCACGGCTCAGCTCCTGTCTCTCTCTGGGCGTGTGAATTAGTCCATTCCTGGGTGTAGCATCTGCTCTTCTAGTGTATCCATGCGGGGAGCTGAGCCCAGAGCACACAGGTTTCACTGCAGCATGAGTTATAACCCCCAACGTTGAAATGATCTAAATGTCCAATAATAGGAGAGTGGTTAATTCAACGTGTGTACAACTTTTATACTATTCACTCACTGGATGTATAATGTAGATTTCTAATAAGAGGGGGAATGTTTATGCTATAGTGTTCGGTGAAGAACAGAACCCTGGATACAGATGAGCCCGGGATTGGGAGTCAGATGGCCTGGATTCAGATTCCAGAGCTGCCAGTCACTGGTCGCGAGAATTTGACCAATGACCTCACCTTTCTGAGCCTTGGTTTCCTCATCTGCAGAATAGGGGTACTAACGCCTCCCGGGGCTGTTGTATTAATGAAATAACATAAGAGCATATAATCTACTACACACACTACACTTTCCCTGGTTCTCTAACCTCCTTCCACGGCACCCTGGTTCTCCCATGGCTTAAGAACATCAAATTAATATTAAAGTACTAGTGAGTCTCCAATCTGCCTCCAGCTCAGAGCTCCCCACTCACCCTTTATCCAACTGCCTTCAGGACTTTACCATAGCACATCTGTGGGCTTCAGGGACCCACATCGTCCAGTCAAAATGGACCAGATAATCTTCCTGAGCTGCTTAGGGTCTCTGATGCCTCCACACTTTGCAGATGCTGCTCCCTCTGCCCAGGAAACCCTTCTCCCTCTACTGCTCGTCTTTCAAGGGCCGGTCCCATGTCCCGTTTCTGGGAAGCCTCCTTAACCCGGGAGGCCATTAGCAAGCGAGCCCCTTTCATGAGCTTTTCTGGGCTCTTTGCAAACCTCAAACTTAGGAGGTAACCTGTGGGGAGATGAGTGTTGTGTCCTTCTGTTGTTGTTGGGGTTTTGTTTTTGGCCGCTTTAGGTCTTGGCCACAGCGCGCAGGCTTTCTCTGGTTGTGGAGCAGGGGCTGCTCTTTGCTGCAGTGCGCAGGCTTCTCATCGCGGTGGCTTCTCTTGTTGCGGAGCACAGGCTCTAGGCACGCAGGCTCCAGTAGTGGTGGCTCACAGGCTCTAGGCACACGGGCTCAGTAGTTGTGGCTCGCGGGCTCTAGAGCGCAGTCTCAGTAGTTGTGGCTCGCGGGCTCAGTAGCTGTGGTGCACGGGCTTAGTTGCTCCGCGGCATGTGGGATCTTCCCGGACCAGGGCTTGAACCCGTGTCCCCTGCACTGGCAGGTGGATTCTTAACCACTGCGCTACCAGGGAAGCCCTGTCTTTCTGTTTTTGATTTTTTTTTGTTAGAAAATTTCTTTATTATTACTCATTAAGCACCAGCTTAATACTGCAGAAATTTCAAATCACCATCAGCAACTCATTCTTCCCCACCCCACAGCCCAAATTCTTGATAAAGAGCTCTTCAAGTAAAGACACACTCTCTTCTCTCCTCTGTATAAAACTTGACGAAATAAAGGCAAAGAACTGTGTACATCTTGCTGTAAATGCTGCCCACAGCTGTGGAGACAGTGTCTGCCCAAGGCTCCCTTTACTGTCCAGGTCCTGAAAGACTCTTGTTCATGAATTGTCTCTTCACAAAGCGAGTCCACCACTTGCTGGGTTTATCATTCTGAGGGTTACAAACTTTCTCCCAAAGTCTCAGTCCAGTCTCTTGCCTCAGCTGTTGTAAGCAGGTCCTCATCACCTCATCTTCCTGTTTGTTCGCAGGTTTGGCGTAAATTGCATTAAGTGGAAAACCAGGCTCTCCAGGAATGGGAAAATTAGTGATTCCCAGTGTATACATTTCTTTCTCGCCTTGGCTTTTAGAATTGCACTTTTGGAGTTTCCTTAGACACTCAGAAATGTAGAGAGTTATATATATCAAGGTCCTATCAGCTTCATTCTTAATTTCATAGTTTTTGAAGAAGACATTGGCCTTGAAGTAATAGATAGCTTCAGTCACAATATCTGTATCTTTTGTCTCTCTAGGGGCGGGTACTTTGAACTGACTTCTGATAGGCAACAGTGCCATGTTTCCAATGAGTTTCGTGTCAGGGTCCATGAGGGGAGAGTGCCAAGCCGGCATCTTGGAGGCGCCCAGGTTTCAACCCCGGTGAGGAGGGTCGGGTTAGAGCGTGGCGCTTCCGCTCTGGCAGCCCGGGTGGGGTTGTTTTTGATTTTTAAATCTATCATTCATTCAGAAAAGGGCTCATGTAAGTGAGCAGCTTCATAAAATTTCACACACTGAACCCAACCTTGAAACCAATACACAGATTTTAAAAAGCATCCTAACTGGCCCCGGAGAAAGCTGCCTCACGCCCCCTCCAGCCCCTCACCCATCACCAGGGTCATCACTCTGCTGACGTGTCTGAGAGCCTCCCTGTAGCTGCCTGGGTTGTAGAGCTCTCACTTTTCAGGGCTGTGTAGTGCTCCAGCCTGACTGCCCAGGGCTTTCCTTTCGCTGCTGGGGAGGTTGGGGCCTTCCTTGTTGGAAGCCGTTATGAACTACGCTGCAGTGAACACTCTGGTACAGGACTTTCTGTCTCTTGGTGCACACTGCCCAACACGTATATGCCTTTCTGCTGGGTGTAAACCCAGAGTGGGACTGCTGGGTCAGGGGCCCCCTACACTTGGCTAATGGTGTTCCTGTGGGTCTCATCCCGTTGCCCCTCATCTTCACCCGTACACGTTTTGTTTTTGTTTTTCTTCTTCTTTTAAATAAATCTATTTATGGTCCCAACGGACTAATTCATCCTCAGTAACCACCGACTGGTTGCAGCCATGAACTCCTACACGGGCCCAGCGCAAAGGCTGCTTCCTCTCCGGCAAAAAGAATCTCTTTCTCCCCGCTGTTGGGTGTCCCGGGTTCATCACCCTCCACGGATGCTGGGATGTTGGTGGAGTCTGTCCGCTGCCCGGTCCCACTGGTGGTCCCCTGAGGGCAGAGCCAGGTCGCAGCCCGGGACACACCTGGAGTTAGCCACCGACCTGCAGAGCCCGGGGCGACCCGCGCGCAGGGATGGCGAAGGCGCGAAACCCGCAGATCGCGGGTTCGAGGCATTACTTGCGGGCCGGGTCCCACAGGGAGCCCCCCGAATGGTCACCACCCTCAGAAGGCGCCTCCGACCCTGGGGACCCCTCGCCGCCTGACTTCCTTTTTGGCGGAGTCGGGCGGAGCTAACCTTTGCTACCCAGCCCGCCCCTCCGGCCGATGGGTGGGGAGGGGATCGGGTTTCACTGGCGCAGGGGGGGTGAGGGGTGAGGGGGGAGTGCCTCCCGCCCGACTGCGCCCCCCTTCCCCGGCCCCCACCAGGGAGAAGTCTGGGGTCCCTACTCCCAGCCCGGCAGTGGGCCTGCGCGCCCCTCGGGCCTGGGGTGCCAGGAGGGAGGGCCCAGGAGGTCCCGGGCGGGGAGCGGTCGAGGGGGGAGGGGAGCGGGCGCCCCGCGGCCCCGCCTCCGCCGCGCCCTCCTCCGGGGCGGGATAATTGAACCGCGCGGCCGGGGCCCTGCGTTGGCTGTGGAGGCTCTGCTGGAGCTTGGAGCCCGCGCTGCCCGCGTGCCGCGCCCGGAGCCGAGAGCCGCGCCCCGCGCCCCGCGCCTTTGTCCGCCCGCCGCCCGCCGCCCATGGAGCGCGCCGTCCCGTCGCGCCGGGTCCCGCTGCCGCTGCTGCTGCTCGGCGGCCTCTCGCTGCTGGCGGCCCAAGGTAGGGGCGCGGGGGCGCGCCGGGGGGGTAGGGAGCGCCCAGAGCCCACGGCCCCCACGTTAGTGACTCCCCGACACCGCGACCGCCCGGACCCGCGCCCCGTGCGACTTTTGGAGCTGCCGGCGCCCGGGAGCGTCGACCGGCGCTGCGCCCCTCCGCGGTCGTCAGGGTGTGTGTGCTGCGCTGCCGCTAGGCCCCGGCGACGCTTCCCGCCCCCACCCCGACCCGTCTCCTGGCTTCGGTCCTGATCACCTCGCTGACGTGGGGATTTGTTTTAAAGACGGATCCCTGCAGACACATCCTCCTGCCGGCCTTCTCGCATCCACCCTGCCCACCCTAGCGCCCACCCACCCCCTGGGGCCAGGGTGCGGGCTGGGGGAGAGGAAGGCTGGCTGGTGGTTGCCAAGGACCCCCCCTACCTTGCACCTGGAGCGCCCCTGGCGTACCTGTTCCCACTGTCCCCACCTCCACCCCTGCGCAGGCGCTGTGGTACCCAGCTTGCTGGGCAGTGGGGACAGTAATTTGCCCAAGAGGCAAAAGCAGTCATGGGGTAGGAGGTGGACGTGAAGAAAGCAGAGAGGAAGGGAGTGGGCTGAAGGTGTTCAGGGCCATGGCTGTGTGTGCAGAGACCCCTGCCTGCCCACCTGAGACACCGAGGACCCCAAGACACGGGGTTCTGCCAGGCTCCAGACTCAGCTGTGGCTGGGGACAGGCCACCTCCAAACCCAGCCACCTGGTGGCAGAGGGCTGCCAGGGGGTCTCCACCAGCAGACCCGTGGCCCAGAGCTCCCAGCCATGACCTCTGACCTCTCTGCGGACCCGTGGCTCATCAGTCATTAGCCAGGCCAGCCTTCCTGGGGCCAGGCCCAGATAAGAGCCCCAACCACCCTTGGCATCCCACATTCTTTATCTCTGGCTCAGTTGAGTTTCTTTTAAACTCTCTGGGGACCACCCTCCTCCTCCGTCAAAGGTCACTGGTCAAAGGTCACTGGTCTCAGCTAATACTTTGCCAGGATTCAGGGATTCCTGGAGAGGCTGCCGGGGGGGCGGGGGGCGGGGGGAAGAGCTGTGCAGAGGTTTCTTGGCTCAGTGGCTCCCTGCAGCAGACCTTCACGGAGCTCTGGCTGTTCCAGGCATCGGCTCCATCCTGGGCATGTCTCGGGTGGGACATCTCATGGGGTGGGGGGAGGTGCAGGGCTCAGCATTGGCAGCAAGAGCCATCCCAGGCCCTGGGGCTTACGGGAGGCTTCCTGGAGGAGATGGCGTTTGGGCAGGAGCTGGTCAGGCAGGCAGGGAAAGAAGGGAATTCTGGTGACCCCTGGCTGGAGTGAAAGCCCAGAGGGGCCTTAGACTGGGGGCCACACAAGACTCCTGTTGGAAATGGAAGGGGCCCCAGAACCTCCTGTATTTTACACCCAAGGAAACTGAGGCGCAGAGAGAAAGCTTAGTTGAACTTTCCTGAGCCCGAGTCCCCAGATACTCCATCGCTGTTCTTTTCTGCCTGCTGTTTGAGAAGGGTCCCCTGCAGCCTGGCAGTGTCCAGCTTTGAAGGAGCACCGAGACTTGCTAGGCTGAAGCCTGACTGACGGTTTACAACCATCTTCTTCACAGAGAAGGTCCTAACTTGAAGTGTCTAAAGGAAACCTTAATTGCACACTGATGAGAACGCTGTGGTCCTTTGTCTCTTTTGGGAGATCCCTCTCTGGAGTTTCAACAAGTTTAGTGTGGTTTGGGGAGAGAGAGTTAGAAACTTGCCTGGTTCCTTTCTGTGCCTGCAAACTCAGAAGCTGTAAGGTTCCCTGAAGCCTTGTAAGGCCGAGGGTGACACTGTCCCCACCCTCCGTAGAGCTGCGGGGTCCAAGAGGAAACATGCAGTTTAAAAGTGATCATGGAAAAGGCCTCGATGGTGAGCCCTTTAGCTAATCTGCTGAAACCCATTTGGTGACCTGGCCACGGAAACGCAGAAGGGGGCTGGACTTCCGTGCCAGGGGGCAGAGTTGGAACCACCGGTCTGTCCTGTATCCATCTGTCCAGTTGGGTTTTCCTGAGAGCCAGGGTGGGCGGGAGTAGAGAGAAGGACGGTGTTGGAAAGACGGTTGTGTTTTCTCCAAGACTTCTTGGCCTCTGGCTCCAGCCGGGCAGCCTTCCTGACTGATTACAGAGAACATCGCTGGGAGGAGAACAAAGGGGAGAGAGGACTTGGCTTGGAAACACGTGGCGGCACCGCTGCCGCTCCTAGAAGTTTCCCAGTTGGGTGGCAGTGGCGGGACATGCTGATGGGGCTGCTGGAGCGTGAGACAGTGTGCGCTGAGGGTGCAGTGCCAGGGCCTCTCCTGCGGAGCCACAGCTCTGGGTCACGACCCCTCCTGGCACTGCCCAAGGCCACTCCCAACTTGGGCTCATTTGCTGCCTCTGATGGTGGCGGGGGAGCGTGACTCACCGTTGGGACCCAGCAGGCTGCCAGGAGCGTTTGTGGGACTGCAAACATCTTTGCCTGTCATCCCTCAGAAAAGAACCACGGGCTTATCTGGTGGTTTTCTCATTTGTAAAATGGGGATAACAGAGACCAACTTTTTAGTTTGGCTGGAGGATTGAGGGAGAGAACAAAGGACGACGCCTGTCATGGTAGCTGTATTATTATTATCTGTTATTTGTGATGTCCCCTTCCTAGAGTAGGATAGGACAGTATCCTTTTCCCCAAGATTGCACTACTAAAACTGCATTTCCCCAGCCAGGAGCTGGGAAGGAGGCCCAACAGGGCCGCAGAACCTGCGGCAGCTGTCGAATGCAAAAGCCGTGTTGGTAAAGGTCATGCAAAGTGGCCTCAGCTGGCCTCCTTAGGCGTTCAGTCATATGTACGCGAAATATCTGCTGAGGGCCAGCTCCGTGCCAGACACTGTTCTAGGTCTTGGGGATATGGCAAGGAGGAAGAGAGACCTGGCCCTTCTGCCCATGGGGCACATCTCCCGGGAGATCCAGAAAAGCGAACAATTACAAACCAACTCCAACTGGGAGTGAGTCAGGGAAGACTTCCCGGAGGAAGCAGCATGCAAACTGGGATGTAAAGGAACAGAAGGAGGGCTGGGAGGAGGGTGGGGAGGGTGTCCCAGGCAGAGAGAACAGCATGGACAAAGGTCCGGAAGGTGAGAGAGAACGTGGGACTTCTAGGAGTTCTGCCCCCTCCTCATGCTTGGGGAAGACCGCCGTGCCTCGCACCTTTTCCAGCAGCCCCTTCCCCAGCAGCCTCTTCCCCAGCGGCCTGCACACACCTCCCCCCGCCCTTTCCTCTGAAGGTGGAGCTCTGAGCAGTGGGCACAGTGGGTGGAGCAGGTTTGCAGGAAGACTGTTCTAATAGGGAGTATTTTGCTGGTATGTTTTACATGATAAGAGGTTTTTCTTTTGCAAAACATCAAATTATAACAATTTCATTAATAATGCTTTTGCAGGCTTCATATGGTTCCAGTTTCCCTGTAATGGTCTCAAATGTGGCCAGATAACAAAACGGGCGGCGCACCCATTATGTCCACTTTCCTGGGGTCAGAGACCCTTCAGCCTGGAGGGGAGCTCAGTGTTGAGAGGGTGTGGCGCTGAAGCCAAGTCATCTGTCCCAAGTCATCCAGCTCATAGCAGGCATGGCTGGACCAGAGGCTGTGCTTTGCGGCCAGCACTCTTTCCACTGGTCACTGCTTTTAAGCCCCAGGCTGGTCATAACGAGAGGCTGGGACAGGAGGGTCCTACACCGACCCACCCATTGCTGGGGGTCAGCACTTGACCAGGGTTAGGAGACTGGTCCCAGCCCTGAAAGTGATTGGAGAGAGCTTGACAGACTCCCACACGCTCTCTGCTCTGTTTCCTTAAAAACAGAATGAAAACTCTCTGCCCTAGGAAATTATGATAGTTGGAAGTCTTTTACACTTAGTCACTAACTTAGTCCTTCTCCACAGCCCCATGAAGTAGGTACTACTGTTATTTCCACTTTACAGGCATGTAAACTAAGACCCAGAGCGTATATTCTAG
The DNA here is from genome assembly GCF_964374135.1 of Grampus griseus. Lineage (NCBI taxonomy): Eukaryota > Metazoa > Chordata > Mammalia > Artiodactyla > Delphinidae > Grampus > Grampus griseus. The sequence goes on from NC_139005.1 coordinate 98,631,051, forward strand.
CGGACGACAGACTCCAAAAGGAAGAATAGGTTCAAGAAAAATACTGGCTCAGCCCATTAGCGTAAAAACACTGTGATCTTGGGCGTTTAAAATCCAGTCCTGGGGCTTCCCTGGTGGCGCAGTGGTTGAGAGTCCGCCTGCCGATGCAGGGGACACGGGTTCGTGCCCCAGTCCGGGAGGATCCCACATGCCGCGGAGCGGCTGGGCCCGTGAGCCATGGCCGCTGAGCCTGTGCGTCCGGAGCCTGTGCTCCGCAGTGGGAGAGGCCACAACAGTGAGAGGCCCGCGTACCGCAAAAAAAAAAAAAAAAAAATCCAGTCCTGGCAACCAGCCCTTGCTCAGGACGATGTGGTAGTAAATAGAGGACTCGGGACCCCGTGCTCCTAACCACTCGGCTGGACGGGCACTTCAGTGCCAGAAACGAGTGCTGTGTGTACGAGGGGCTCCTTTGAAAGAACAGGCATTTTCCATGGGGGGTAATGGACGGGCGGAGGGGGAGACCACAGAAGTGGGAGCCACAGTCTGGGCCCTTGAGGGGCTCGCAGCTGGCTTGACAGGAGATGGCCCCCCAGACGGCAGCACCCGTCTTGGTTCAGATCTGTGGATGGGCCTGTCCTGTGCTGGCTGGGCCATCCAGCCCAGGGTCTGGCTTGGTTGCACCTCTCCCTCAGGTGTGGCCTGAGTCAGGGCCTCCTCCCTGCCATCTGGGGTGGCGCCTAGGAGTCCCCCAAAGAACCAGAGCCTGTAGTGCTCACCCCGCTGCAGGGCTTGGCTGGCTGTGGCCTCGGGATGCTGGGAGCGGTCCAGAACCGTCCTCAGGATAGGGAGTCGCCCCTTTGCTGACACTCTGTAAAGGAGAGTACTCTTGGCTGGTCTTGGGTCCTGGACACAGCAGGGCAGGCCCGGCCTCTGAAGAGAGCAGCCCTGGAAGTTGTTTAAGTCCCGTTTCTGCTTAAGCCATGGGGACACCGCCGCCGGCCTTGCCAAGGAAACTTGTCAGAGCGCTGGGCCGACACGGCCGGGGCCAGGAGTCTGGAAACCAGGTTCCCGCCCAGCTCTGTCCCCGGCTTCCTGGGGGATCCAATGGGCAAGGGCGCCCGGTTATTCCTTCCCGAGGCCAGAGGCTCAGAGCCTCTTTCCCCCCAGTGAAGGGTTCGAGGTGTCTGAGGGTTTCCCTTCCTCCACGGCTCTGGGGCGCCCAGAACTCCGTGGCTTGAGGCTGCCTCCCTCCAGTCTCTGCCTCCCTCTTCACGTGGCTTCCTCCTGCATCTCCTCTGTGAATCTCTAAGGACACTTTCGTGGGACTCCGGGCTCACCTGGATAATCCAGGATGATCTCATCTTGAGAGACTTCATTCCATCTACAAAGATTCTTATTCCAAATAAGGCCACATGCACAGGTTCCAGGGGTCAGGACATGGACATATCTTTCTGGGGGCCCCCGTTGAACCCACTACACACACTAAGAGTAAACACAGAAACAGATGCACTAACAAAAAGTATCGGGGGCACCCGTGCCATAGTGACTGTAACACACTGTGACAGTGGGACACGGGTGGCTCTCGAGTGGGTGTCGGGGGAGGGAGGGAGCGAGTGAGAGCAAGTGATACCTGAGCTCAGATGTGAGTGGCGAGAAGCCGACTCTGAAAAGACCTGGGGAAGAGCGTCTGGGCGAAGGGGACAGCCAGCACGAAGGCCCCCAGGTGGGACCAGGTGTACCAGAGGGACCGGAGAGCTGGTGTGAAGGGAGGGGAAGGGGGGGTGCCCGAGAGGGTGGCCAAGGCGGGAGGGGCAAGGCAGTCTTGCAGGGCCTTAGAAATCAGGGTGTGGACTGGATTTTATCCTAGATGCTTGGGGAAGGCGCTGGAGGATCCTCCCCAGGGGGGTGACATTCCTTGACTCCCACTTCTAGAAGTCCCTCTGTGCTGCCTGGTGAATGCATTATAGGGAGACCAGAATGAAGGTGGAATAAGCTGGGGGGAGGCTCCTGCAGGATCCAGGGCCAAAGATGCCCTGGGCGGGGGGGCGGGGGGGGCGGGATCTGCGGGCCAGAGGGAAGTGGACAGATCTAGGGCGTTTGGGAGGTAGAGTGGACAGGACTCGCTGAGGGCTTGGATGTGGAGGGGGAGGGAGATGGAATAATTCAAGCTGGCCCAGTTATTTTGGCTCCAGCCTCTGGATGCATGGTGACTGCTAATGGCTGAGGCGGAGAAGCTGGACAGGGGAGGGGATCAGAGTCCTGTGTGGAAACCTTAAGTTTCCTATTAGACGTCCGGGTGGAGCCTGGGCTCATGGGCGAGACCAGGCTGCAGACAGAAGTGTGGGAGTCTCGGCTGATAGGGGAGGCTGGATGAGGCCACCCAGGGAGGTGGGGGCAGTGGAGGGAGAGAACAAGGGGCCACGGCACTGAGCCCTCCCAGGCAGTTTGAGGAAGAAGAGTGGCTAAGTGGCATCCCCTCAGGGGGGTCCCCAGAGCCGTGGGTGGTAGCTGGGACGCGGCCAGGACGGGTTTTTAGATGCTAGCTATCAGTGTTTTTATGCTAATGGACTGAGCTAGTATTTTTCTTTCTTTCTTTTTTTTTTTTGAGCCAGTATTTTTCTTGAACCTATTTTTCCTTTTGGATTGTGTTGCCTGCTGGAGTGAAATGTACTGGAAGTTTTGTTACCTACGTGCGCCACTCGTTTTGACGTAAGACGGCTCCCTGAAACCCATCGCGCCACGCGTGTCGTTATCCCCATTTTCCATTGTTGGTGTGAGACCCACCCCACCCAGGCACAGAGAGGCCAGGCAGCGCGCCTGTGGACACACAGCTGCTAAGTGGCAGCCCCAGGATTCGAACACAGGCAGCTTGGCTCTCACATCGTATTCTTAAGCAGGACACTGAACTAACCGCCTCACTTTTCTAACTGAAAAGTCTCCAGTTTTTTAAGTCCAGCTTCAGGGGGAAGCCACTGTCTCCTTCGGGCCGCCTTTGTGTTTGTCCCATGGCCTCGGGCAAATTGCTTCATCTCTTCCCGTCCCCTGTGTCATAGAGTTGCTAGGATCACATGAGATCATTCGTCCATTCATTCCTTCACGGACATTTACTGTGTGCTGGCTCTGGACCGGCTGTGGGGCAGGGTGCAGAATGAGACTCCTGTCCAGCCCTCGTGGCACAAGTACACCCTCGGTTAATTACTTGTGCTAATTGCTGGGAAGTTCAGGGAGCAAAGAAACCAAGAAAGAAAGGAAACATGTCTGCCCCATGTTCACGTGTGTGCACGTGTGTGTGTTGGAGGGTGCAGTTAGGGAGGACTTCCCGGAGGAAAGGACCTTTGTACTGCTGTGGGTGTGAACGAGCTAGCTGGAGGAGAGGAGGGACCCGGCACCACCCAGCCTGGCAGAGCTTCAGTTTCCAAAAGCCGGGTGCAGAGGACACTTGACAGGTATGCATACATGGTCTAAGATGTGAGAGGAGAACCAGGGGAGTTGGGTCCTGCAGTGGGGGATGCTGTAGAGATGCGGGCAGGGGGAGGACGGCCCACACGTCCACTGGGCTTGATCCAGGAGGTCACTGTGAGCCGCCTGGAGGGAGCAGTGTAGAAGCTGCTTCTTCTCGCCTTCCCAGAGATGTGTCTTCTGGTCCTTGTCTCCTGCTGCCTCCTTTTAGCTGGTGCTCTATCCGAGACCCCGTCTCTCTGTGCCGGGTGCTGGTGTCGGGGGGTGTGAGGGCACCAGCCGTTCTTGTGCTGAGGACAGGGCCTGGAGCCATAAGAGCAGACTCAGCACGCCCTGCTTCGTCCTGGGGAGGTCTCGGGGCCTTGAGGAGGGGAGATGGGTCTGTCCTCATCCCAGTCGTACAGAATGGTGCAAAAGCACTGGGACACACCAGGTGACCGTTGCTTGTCGTCTCCCTGAGAACGGGGTCGTGACTCTGGATCCCTCGCCCCAAGCTCAGAGCCTGGCACGTGGAAGGGTCCTAAGAGGGGCATCTGCTGGCTCCCCAGGCTCGTGAGGTGGGGGGCCCCGCAGGAGCTGGGAGTCTTGCGTGGTTCTGTTGGGTTGGAATTTCCTGTTGGCGTCTCCTTGCATCTCAGGCTTCCCAGCCATGCGGGTCCTGGACCCCACGGGGACCCCCCAACTTTTTGCTGCAGCTTTAGGCAGTGCCGTGGAGCGGATGGGGCGTGAGCCTTGCGTCAACTCTTTATTTTTACAAATGAGGGTATTAAAATAAAACCAAACAGAGAGGTAACCAACCACCATCTCATATCTCAGCAGTTCATGTACATGGAGGGCATTTTAATGCCCCAGGTTTTGGAAGGACAAGGAATTTTGTCTCTGTGGATCGCATCTAGTCAGATTAACAGGGACCATAGATGAAAACTGTGCCCTGCTGAAGTTTCTTCTCAGAGAGGGAAAGGATCTGAGGGAGAAGATTCCAGACTCGCCCGAAGCCCCACTTCTCTCTTAAGAGCAACTGCGGGCTCTTAAGGACGGGCGTTGAGTGAACAGTAAGCGCGTGGTGGGTGTGGGTAGGTGACAGCGCTCCCCGGGGTTGGGGACAGAAGAAACAGTGATGGCCTTGTCGCTCCAGGTTGCTTTCGTGACATGATTTAGGGGGGCCGCTCAGACATGGCGGGGTCTGTGCCTGAGGTTTCCTCAATTTTACGCCCTTTGGGAGGTGCTGCCAGGGGATCTGCTGGTGAGCCTGGTTGGTCTGATGCTGTCAGCTGCTGTGAAACCCTTGGTACCAGTGAGGTGTGGCATCAGGTGGGGTGGCACCTTGGTCGTCTTCTTGCCCCCCGTGCCCAGCCCAGCCATGTGCCCTGTGTCAGAGATTGGGGCCACAGCCTGGAACCCCCATCCCTCTTTCCCCTTCCACTGATGTCACAGAGTTCCTGCTGTGAGTGGTTGGGGGAAGTGATGCTGGAAGAGGGGCCTCCCCATCACCTCCAGAAAGCCTGCCCTCCCATCTCCCCTGGGCTCGGGCAGTGAGCGGCCTCCTCTGCTCCGTGGCCCCATCTGCCAAAGGACTTGTCACACTCCCAGGTGACAATCACTTGACCCAGCCGCTCCCCCCACTAGTCTGGGAGTGGCGGACCGGCACTGAGAAGGTGCTGCATTGGGGTGTGACAGGATGCACAGGCTGAGGGTGGGCGTCGACGGACATGTCCACAAGTGGGGACAGGAGAGAGGCGCCTCTTTGGGCTTCAGGTCACCCCCGGTTTGGTGATGGGGCAGAACTGAGAGGCAACCTGACCCCCCAGGTACAATGAACAAGCCACGGTGTCCGCAGTGATGCAGGAGGTCAAAGCCAGGGCAAGTCTGAACTTTAGGTCTTTCTGCCTCTCCTCCACCTGTCCCACCCTCTGCTGGCCACTGCCCCAGATGCATGGGGGAGAGACGATCCCTGGGGATTTTTATTTTGTTTTTAAACTTTTAAATCATCTTTATTTTGGTTGCAAAGTTACAATTTACTTTTTAAAACAATATATTTATTTATTTATTGGCTGCGTTGGGTCTTCGTTGCTGTGCGCGGGCTTTCTCTAGTTGCGGTGAGCGGGGGCTACTCTTCGTTGCGTCGCGCGGGCTTCTCATTGTCGTGGCTTCTCTTGTGTGGAGAACGGGCTGTAGGCGCGCAAGCTTCAGTAATTGTGGCACGCAGCCTCAGTAGTTGTGGCTTGTGGGCTCTAGAGCTCAGGCTCAGTAGTTGTGGTGCATGGGCTTAGTTGTTCCGCGGCACGTGGGATCTTCCTGGGCCAGGGCTTGAACCCGTGTCCCCTGCACTGGCAGGTGGCTTCTTAACCACTGCGCCACCAGCAAAGTCCCACAATTTACTTTTTAATTAATATTTTCACCCTTCCCGTTTGAGGTCTCATAGCTTGCCTTGGAAAACATTGCATTCTCTACCAAACTGCTATACAAAGATGTTGTAAAATACAGTTTCCCAAATTAATCCTCTTTGCCGGTATTCAGATTAATGCATAAAGACAACATCGATTGAAAATGGCAAGTGACTTAATCGGCAGAACGTACAATTCCTTTCCTAATGAAGGGTGCTACAAAATGGTACACGAAAGCTCAGTTTTTCAAATGCATTTTAAAAACACGCATAACAGTGTGAGCTATTACATATAGAATGGATACACATCAAGGTCCTGCTGTATAGCACAGAGAACTATATTCAATATCCTATGATAAGCCGTAATGGAAAAGAATATATCGAAACAGAGTGTATATATATGTATAACTGAATCACTTTGCTGTACAGCAGAAATTAACACAACATCGTAAATCAACTCTACTTCAATTAAAAAATTTAAAAATACGCATAACATACAGTTGACCATTTCAGCTCTTTTTTAAGTGTTCAGCTCAGTGGCATTAAGCACATTCACATTGCTGTGCAACCGTCACCACCATCCGTCTCCAGAACTTTTCATCTCCCCCAATGGAAACTCCGTCCGCATTAAACACTAACTCCCCCTCCCCCTCCCCCAGCCCCTGGCACCCACCATTCTACTTTCTGTCTCCATGGATTTGACTGTTCTCAGGACCTCATATAAGTGGCCTCGTACAGTCCTTTTGTTTGCCCTTTTGTGACTGGTTTCACTTAGTATAATGTCATCAACAATAAAAAAATTAAAAGAAGGATTCCTTTCAATGTTGGGCATTCAGCTTCCAAAAACAACAATCATGGGGAAGTTAGTTCCCCAAAGTAATTTTAACCCGAGGCTGCATATATAACCGTTGTTCTACAGGACATAAGGAAAGATAAATAATGGCCCGTAGAACCAGACCGTCATACTCAACATGGTTTCAATAGCATAGCCAAGTTGGGATCGTTAGAATCTGAAGACAAGGTTGACAGATGAAGATGCTCAACCCAGAGCTGTTTGTTCCCATAGTGAAATATCGGAAGTAACGTAGATGCCCAGACTGGGGGGGAGTGGGTTGGAGACGATGCTACTTCTATACAACAGTGTGACGCCTTGTGCCTGGCACAGGGGCATAAAAAAGGAATTTAAGGGGCTGAGAGGTGGTGAATGGACGGGCTGTCTCTGCGGGGATCCTCATGTGTCCGGCTGTTACGAGGAGGACGGCGTTGTCCTGTCTGCTCTGACCTCTCTGCTGCGTCACCATCCAGCCTGGCCGTGGGTGCCCTGTGGCCCCTCGGATTGGGAGTGCAGGAACCTCCCCCTGGCTGGAGAGGGGGGCGCATCCTGCCCAAGGAGGGTGTGCTGACCCCGGCCACCGGGAGTTCCAGCTTTATGGCTGCTTGGGGCATTCCGGGGATGTTCCACGTTTCTGGATTGAGCGAAAGATGTCACATTTCATTGTCCTTCTGAGAATAAGGTTCAGAGTGCTCCAGGCTCCCCAGTGGGAATCATTTCCAAACGTTTCTACAGCTTGGGCACAAAGTTCTCGCGCCACTGAGCCAGCTCCAGGAGTCTGAGCTTCACCTGTGCTTGCCTTTCTCAGAGTTGAGGGAGGCCGAGGGGCCGCCACTCATCTCTGGGCCATTCTGCACCCCGAGACGGGGCCTTGGTTCCCGCATTCTTCACGGACAACGGCAAGCAAATTCCCTTTGTTCCTTCCACGTGTAATTCAGCCACTGTTTACTGGGGCTCCCTGTGTGCTCGGAACTTTATAAACTTTATCCATCTCCGCAGCCACCTTCAGAAGGTACTGTGAGCCCCGTTTTGCCGTCCAGGAGGCTGTGGCTTAGAGAGGTGAAGTGTCCTGCCTAGGGTCACACAGCAAGAAGGCGCCGGAACTGGGATTGGAGCCCACGCCTGTTCGGCTCCGAAGCTGGCATTGCTACTCACCCCTGTAGCTGCTGAGGGCTGGCTGTGGGCTGAGGGCTGAGCCGGAGAGGGAGGCCTAGCTCTGCATGGGTGGGAGGGAGGGAGGGAGAGAGGGCGAGGCAGACAGATGTTGTCAATTGTGAGTTTGCTCCAGGCGGGGCTGGTGGGCAGGCGGGCTGCAGGGGCGGGGGAGAGACTGGATGGGGGTTGGGCCGGGGCCAGAGGGGCTGAGAGAGCCACGAGGGGTGAGACTGTGGGCGGGAGAGCTAGGCGGGCCCGGCTGGGATTGGGGTGACGGGGTACAGCACAGGGGACACGTGGCTGGGTCACAGTCATCTTGGGGGAGAACCACAGGCCATGTTTTATCTGTGACGGGTCAGGTCCTGCGTTTCGTGAATGCTTCCCTTCGAATCAACTGGAGCAAGAATGAAGGAAGGAACGAATGAATGAGTGGGGCCCCTGGAGGTCACCCCGGTAACCGAGAGGCTCTCCCTCACGAGGGACCTCGCTATTTGGGGCTGGGAAGCCAGTGATGCCAATTATATCTGACCCCCAGCCCACAGTGCCCCCCACGTTCACCAGATGGCATCGTCGGGAAGTGTGGAGGGGGACAGCTGAGGTCGGGATGGGCCGAGCGGCCGGTTGGCAGTGGACCGGCAGACTTTGCTCTGGGGTGGACTGTCACCCTTATTGCCAGCCTGGGGGAACCCGAGAGAGCAAGGATGCAGCAGCGCATCTTCCGCTCCAAGCTCCCCCGGCTGCGGGTGGGGCTGAGGTTGTCATCGTTGGGGGACCTGGCAAGGCCCTTCCTCCTCCTGGTTCAAGAAATGCCCGGGGCTTCCCTGGTGGCTCAGTGGTTGAGAATCTGCCTGCCAATGCAGGGGACACAGTTCGAGCCCTGGTCTGGGAGGATCCCACATGCTGCGGAGCAACTAGGCCCGTGAGCCACAACTACTGAGCCTGCGCGTCTGGAGCCTGTGCTCTGCAACAAGAGAGGCTGCGATAGTGAGAGCCCCGCGCACCACGATGAAGAGTGGCCCCCACTTGCCACGACTAGAGAAAGCCCTCGCACGGAAACGAAGACCCAACACAGCCACAAATAAATAAATACATTTAAATCATATGGGCTTCTAAGAAGACCTCTGCTTATAAAAAAAAAAAAAGAAGGAAAAAACAGAAACGCCTGGCCCAGCCTCGGACCACGCCCATTGGGGTCTCCCTGGAGGTGAGCTAAGAGCTCAAGGGCACCGTGTTCCAGGTGCCGTTTGTCGGCAGAGGTGCTCGAGGTGGCCGCGGGCAAGCCGTCCCAGCCGGTGTTTCTGGACACATTGGCCTCGTGCTGAGCCCTGGAGTGACCCTCTCTTTTGGGGCCACCCCGAGGGCCGGGCCTTGGAAGAATAATGAGCTCAAACAGAACACCCAAGGCCCTTGGTGCCAGGAAACGCTGCCAAGTCCGACGGGATTTACCCCGCGGGGCGCGGGAAGCTCAGCCGTGAGGAACCGTGGCGTTTTTTTTTTTTTTGCGGTACGCGGGCCTCTCACTGTTGTGGCCTCTCCCGTTGCAGAGCACAGGCTCCGGACGCGCAGGCTCAGCGGCCATGGCTCACGGGACCAGCCGCTCCGCGGCATGTGGGATCTTCCCGGACCGGAGCACGAACCCGTGTCCCCTGCATCGGCAGGCGGACTCTCAACCACTGCGCCACCAGGGAAGCCCCCCGTGGCGTTTCTTAGAGCCCAATTTTGAAATGTCCTGCTGAGAGGTGACCTTCCGCCTGGGAGCAGAGGCTGTTGCCACTAACAACAGCCCCCTCCCGGCTGCGGGTGGAACTGACGCTGGAGGCGCCTCCGTATCCGGTTGCTCCTCCCTTGGGGAACGGTGGGGTCCCCTCCTTCCTGTGAGCCGAGGGGCCCAGCGGGGCAGCAGCCTGGGTGGGGCTGAGTGCCGGGCTGGGCGCTGGAGGGCGTGGGTGCCCCAGCGGCTGGACCCACCTGAGCCTTCCATCTTTCCTTTTCGTGAGCAAAGAGGCAACCTTGTGACAAAGCAAGGGCAGAGACCATCACCGGCCTCAGTTTCCCGACCCGCACAGTGAGGACTGATGCTCTCCTAGAAAATGGCTCCGACGATGAAGTGAGAACACAGACTGGGTCCCGGAAACTCTGGCTCTCTGCTTCTCCGCAGAGCTGGCTGGTTGCATTCGAGGCCCCGCATCACGGTTCCCTCCTCTGTCCTCTGTTTATGCTGTACCTCTTCCTTGGTGTTCGCTCCCCACTCTTGAGAGATGCCTTCCTTGGTTGTCCCAGTTTGGGGGACACCTGTAGGCCTCCCCAGTTCTGCACTGTTCATTTTTAGTGATAGAAACCATCTGTGACCCCATAGGAGCGGGGTCGGCAGCATCCTGGATACCCACCCGCTGGGCTGGACGGCAGCTCGGCCGTGCCTTGGTCAGTAACACCGGTCTTTCTTTCTTCTGGACTGCAAAGGCAGGGACCCCGTCTGGGCAGGTCCCCATCCCCGTTTCCGGCATCTGGCTGGAGCAGGGATCCCGGTGCTGAGCTGCAGCCCCGTCAGAATTGGATTTGGAAGGTAGTAGTTAAGGTTTCAGGCCTTTCTAGGAGGAGAGGAGTGTGTGCTCCCAGCCTGCGACTCAGCGTTTTCAGTACACGTTTGTCGAGTGACTGAAGGACCGGATGTGCCGCGGCCTTTCGGCCCCGTCCTGATGCTGTAGAGGAGACCTAAGGAAGGGGTGTCCAGATGGTGCGGCCGGGAGGGGGCGCTCTCGGCCACCTGAGGGGGCCACCCGTCTAAGGGGACCTTGGGCAGGGTCCGAGGTGAGTCACCTGTCGCCAGTCACCCCGTTCTCTTCCCTGCACGGCAGGCGCAGACGTCCCCATGGAGGCTTGCTGTGCAGACGGACATCGAATGGCCACTCAGCACAGGGACTGCTCACTGCCGTACGTCTCGGAATCTAAGGAATGCAGGTATGTTTGCCAGTGCCGCTGTGCTACCAGAATAGTGTTCTTCTAGACAACAGCAGGGGAGGAAGGGGCAGTGGGTGCCAGGCCCCCGGGAGAGGCTGGGCCCCCAGGGCCAGGGTGCGGGAGGTGTGGGGGGCTGGTGACCCCTGCGTCCCTCCTCTGTGCTCCCACGGGCCTTGTACGGGACTCCGCTTACCTGTCCTGTGCCACCCTGGCATTGCCGGGGCATCCCGTCATTTCACCAGGCTGCAAGCAAGGGGATGTGGGTCTGTAGCCCTCGCTGCCGCACCTGGGCCGTGTGGCCAAGTCACCCAGCAAGGGGGTGGTTGTTGGGGGTGGCGGATGAGATCGTGTGACTGCAAATGCTTTGCAGATAAAAGCATGGGCCACCTTCAGACCCCGAAAACGCAGACAAGCGAGTCCCAGAGCAAAAGCTCTGCCAGACCGTTGTCTACTTTATACAGTAGCCAGCCTCTGGATCAACTAGTTTTGTTCCTCTCTTCCTCAGTTGACTCAAGCTCCCTCAAAGTTTTGGGAGAATGTAAGCTTAGAATAAATGATAAAGGAATGTAATGTTGATCATCACCGTAAAAATAATAGCGAGCCTTTATGAAGCACCGACTTTGTGCTGGGCGTTTGCTGCCCTTCGTCTCATTTCACCCTGTTCCTGATCCCATTTTACAGATGAGGAAACTGAGCTTTCCCCAGTACGCACAGCTGGTAGTTGATGGCCTTAGGACTTGAACCCAGATCTGCTTGCCTGGGGAGCAGAGGTTGAGGGGGAGGCGAGGGTATGAACGCATTCCATCACTTGACATCCGTTCATTTTCTCTGCCTCTAATCCGAGTCTAAGCTGCTTGGACGCTTGGAGCTGTGGGATGCTAGGTGGAGAGCTGCCATGGAAGGAATGTGCAGGGGGGGCTTGTCTGCCTCACTCTGGAGTTTTGCATTTGTGTTGGCATCGAGCAGAGACTGCTGCCTGCCAGCAGTGACGGAGGATGTAAATCTCGATTTAGGAAATTCTTGAAAAGTCGAAAGCATTATAGACCAAACAAAGGAAGGAAGACGGGGCACTCGGATTGTTTGAATTGACTGGGAGACCACGCCGTTAGGATTTATGGCGCGTCTGATGAGTGAGAGCGAGAATCTTGGCTCCCGAGCGTGGCTTCGAGCTGGAAACGTCAGAGGGTGGCTGGCAGTTGTGGAGCGAAGCTGGGTGGTGAGCGCCAAGCGTTCTGTTTGCAGACTGGGCTCTGAGAGGCAGCCGGGCCCTGGGGACCCTCCTGGGCCGGCTTTCAGGCTGTGTGACTTGAGCCAACTTGGAACCTCAGTTTCCCCAAATGTAAAAGGAGGACAGCGATAGCTTCCTTTCAGGGTTGTGATAATGACCAAGGCTAGGGAAGCAACCGGGACCACCAGGCCAGGCTGTGGGGCTGTATGTGTCTGCTCGAGCCGCCAGCACATATCCCTCTGCCCGGACGGCTTAAACCACAGACATTTACTGTCTCACAGCCTGGCCGACAGAAGTCTGAGATCAAGGTCTCAACAGGGCTGGTTCCTCCTGGGGCGTCTCTCCTGGCCTGGGGATGCCACCTTCTCCCTATGTCCTCACGTGGTCTCCCCTCTCTGTGTGTCTGTGTCCTAATCTCTTATCCTATAAGGATGCCAGGCAGATTGCACTAGGGCCACCCTAACCTTAATTACCTCTTTAATGACCATTTAATCTCCAAATAAGTCACATTCGGAAGTCCTGGGGTTAGAACTTCAACATAGAATTGTGGGAGGCAGGGATACAATTCAACCCAAAACGGGGAGCCCTGTTTGTAAATCAAAGGTTTACAAAGTGAGGCATCAGCCAGCTGACCCCTCAACAGACAGAAGGAGGAACTGAGGTCAGCGACTCAGTGGCCTCTGGGCCCCACCTGTGAATTTGGATTTTAGTCACAACTGAATTTGTTACTGACTTCTACTCACCAGTGTCTTGACTGGGCTTTGGAGGTATCTTGAACCCCCAGTGGGCTCCAGGCTCTAGAGAAACTACCTTCTTGGCTATGCAGCAGGCATTCGTGTTATGATCTACTTTTTTTTTTTGTTTTTGACAGTTATGTTTTATTTGGTGGACTTTCTGAGGACTTCAAGCCTGGGACACAGTCTCTCAGATAATGCTGAGAAAACTGTTCCAAAGAGGCAAGGGGGGAGCCAGGATATGTAGGAGTTTTTGCAACAAAAGACCAGGTAGTCGGAACATCGAGATTACGGTCCATGATCTACATTTTGGGCAGGGTTGTAAACTTCAGACGCACGGCCAGAGATTTCCTGAAACGTGAGTCATATCACCTGAATGGCCGAGAGGGAAGGTCTTCTCTCTTGGGGGCAGATATGGGTGCAAGTCCAGGTTCCCCCTGACCCCCGACATGTTTCCAGTGGGGCCCACTCACTTCATCACGTGGGACCCAAGGGAACTCTGGCTGGGTAGTGCGAGTTTCCATATGACAGGGTCCTCAAGACGTGTTATTCAACTCCCAGGACGCTGACTGCCAGCGATTGGCCTTTTGTTGCCCCGAGGCCCAGGGAGGCCGGTGGACTTGTCCCTGAACTCACGGCCAGGGGCTGCGTCTGTGTCCAAGGCCTCTTAGTGAGTTAGCTGCTGGGCTGCTGGGCTCTGACCGCACCCCGGTCCTGTTTCCCTAGGTGCTGCCTGCCCTGCACCCTTTCCTCTTTGTCAGTTAATGTCGGGGTCTGAACCCCATACCATCTGCAGAGGTCAGAGGCCAAGCTTGTGGTCTTGGGCTCAAAGTAAGATGCAGCTCATCTAAGAACACAACTGGGTTTTAATTCCAGGGGCAGCACTGGGTGCCACCGTAGGGGATGCTCCGGAGAACAAGAACCGCCCCCCGCCCCGCCCCAGCCCTCCATGCTTTCCTCGCCCGGTGGATGGGGACGGCACACGACGGATGACTCTGAGCCCCAAGTCAGAGCCACGGTGCTAGGATGAGCGGGGCCGTGTGCAGGGGGGAGTGACAAGCAGCGCAGCGATGCTGATAGCAGGGATTTTCTAACAAGTTCAGGGTTATCGTTTTTAATGAAGGCAGAGAAGGGAGAGAGCAGGTCAGAAATCCAATCTGTTTTAAGAGAGTCCTCTTACTAGTAATAGGTAAAAGATACAAGAAACAGGGCTTCCCTGGTGGCGCAGTGGTTGGAAGTCTGCCTGCCGATGCAGGGGACGTCGGGTTTGTGCCCTGGTCCGGGAGGATCCCACATGCCGCGGAGCGGCTGGGCCCGTGAGCCATGGCCGCTGAGCCTGCGCGTCCGGAGCCTGTGCTCCGCAACGGGAGAGGCCACAACAGTGAGAGGCCCGCGTACCGCAAAAAAAAAAAAAAAAAAGATACAAGAAACAGAGACCAGCGACCACCTGGTAACTCAGTAGTTCTGGTATCATTTTTCTTCTTTTGAAGTGGAATTCTGCCGGGATCTCCGGTTTTAAGTTCTCATTCATTTGGCAAATCTTTATTGATCTCAGTGCTGTTCTAAGCTCAGCATGAGGAGAATGGGATCACACGGGTGGGCGAGCCCCAGCCCGAGCCTCCAGGGTAGAGTCCAGGAAGGAAGGCACTGAGAGTTCTGTGGGGCCCAAGAGGCCTGGGGTTGGTGCCACTGGCAGATGAGGGGATTGGCAAGGACCGCAGAGGGGCCAGCCCCTCTCTGCACACATGGACTCCAGCTGGGCACGTTCGGCCTCTGCCTGAGCCTCTAACACATGGCACGTTTGGGGGCGATCGTTTCCTCAACTCATGCATCGCCATGCCTTCTGGCCTCGACCAAGGGCCCATATGCCTTAGGACCCACATATAAATTTGCCTCGAACCTTGGGTTGAATTAAGCCCGCGAGTCTCTCGGAGGAATTTGGATACACACGGAGCCAAAACCTAAGGCGGATCCTCAGATGATGTTTTTCCGTCTACCAGTCACTTTCTGAACCCCTTCATTTATTTATTTCACAAATCGTATTGAGGGCATTCTGGACAAGATGGAGATGAATCAGTGAACAAAATGGGCAAAATCTCTTCTACGGAGGATACAGATGACGGCATGGGAAAGTCTGTCGTTTGTAAGAAGGCACAAGGTGTCATGGGAACGGAAAACCCAGGGACAGGAGGCAGGGTCTCCTGATCAGGGCAGGTTTACAATTTTAAATAGAGCTGTCGGGGGACGCCTCGCTGAGAACAGACGTCTGAGCCAGCACCTGAAGGAGGTGAGCCAGGCAGCCAGGTGACTGCTTGTCCAAGTTGAAAGGCAGCAAGGGGAGAGCAGCTCTCTGGACGCCCAGCCCCACCAGGGTAGAACATAGTAACTGCTACCCCAGAAGCCCCCTGGTGTGGGAGGCTGAGCTTCCCCACCAGGCCATCCCTCTCCCCGTCCCTGAAGCCTCTGTACAGGTCTGGCACACAGTAGGGCCACAGCCACATTTTTTTAAAAATTGCATTAAAATATACATAACACAAATTGTGCCATCGTAACCATGTTTAGGTGTATAGTTCAGTGTATTCACATCACTCTATCGCCATCACCACCATCCATCTCCAGAACTTTTTCATCTTCCTAGTGAAACTCGTACCCATGAAAGAAAACCTCCTGCTTACTCCCCCTCCCCCAGCCCACCCCTTCTATCTTCCGTCTTTATGAATTTGACTCCGCTGGGTCCCTCATATAAGGGGAATCACAGTATTCCTCCTTTTGTGTCTGGCTTATTTCACTTAGCTTACTGTCCTCAAGGTTTATCCATGTTGTAACATGTGTCAAGGTTTCCTTCCTTGTTGAGGCCGAACCCAAGTCCATCATATGTACAGACCACATTTAGCTCATCTATTCCTTGATGGACGCTTGGGTTGCTCCCGTCTTCTGGCGATTATGAATCACGCTGCTGGGAATGTGGGTGTGCAAATATCTGTCTGAGTCACTGCTTTCGATTCTTTTGGGTTTATGCGCAGAAGTAGGATGGCTGGATCCTATGGTCATTCAATTTTTTTTTTTTTTTTTTTTTTTGCGGTACGCGGGCCTCTCACTGCTGTGGCCTCTCCCGTTGCGGAGCACAGGCTCCGGACGCGCAGGCTCAGCGGCCATGGCTCATGGGCCCAGCCGCTCCGCGGCACGTGGGATCCTCCCGGACCGGGGCACGAACCCGTGTCCCCTGCATCGGCAGGCGGACTCCCAACCACTGCGCCACCAGGGAAGCCCCCTATGGTCATTCTATTTAAAATGTTTGGAGTACCTGCCATCCTGCACCATTTTACCTTCCCACCCACAGTGCATCGGGGCTCCCATTTTTCCACATCACTTGTTTCCTGTTCAGTCAATAAATATCTTTGAGTGAATGGATCAATGAATGCATATCTGCTTGCTCTCCCTGATAATGCGGTGAAATGCCGCCATTTGCAAATCCACTGAGAGCACGAGTGGATGTGTGGTAGCAGAGTACAGGCATATCTCATTTTATTGCTTTGAAGGTTGCGTGGTTTTTTTTCTTTACAAATTGAAGGTTTGTGGCAACTCCGCGTTGTCAGATGATGGTTAGCATTTTTTAGCAAGGAAGGTTTTTTTAATTAAGGTATGTATTGCTTTTTTAGACATAATGCTATTGTACACTTACTGGACTACAGTACAGTGTGAAGATAATTTTTATATGCACGAAGAAACCAAAAAATTCATGTGACTAACTTTATTGTGGTTGCCTGGAACCAAACCTGCAGTATCTCGGAGGTCTCTCTGCAGACAAATCCATCCTGGAGCCTGAGGGCAGTTCTAGAAGTTCATGGGAAGCCGGGTGCAGAGCTCTGGCCCCATAGGGTGGAGGCTGGGGGCCGAGGCAGCCTGGCTGGCAGCACACGGAGCCCAGCGGGGCCCCTCCCTCTCCGGCCCAGTGCAGGTCTGACGGCTTCTCCTGCACTTGGTGGCTCTGGCCAAAGCCAGGGTTATTTGGGGTCTGGTGGGAGCCACACCTGTGATCACACACCTCGCTTTCCGTCACCTGCCTGCCCTCACCACCTGGAGCTGTGTCTGAGGGACCAAGCCTGGGAGGTGACGGTCCTTCTGGCGACATAAGCTTTTGTGCACGTGTGTCCTCGGGTTTCCGAGGACCTTCCTCCCGGAGCCCTCAACGGGGCTGGGAGACGTGGCTGCCACGGCCCGGTGTCACCGTTGCCACCATCCCTCACTCCGTGGCCTTGGGCAGGCTACTCCACCTCTCTGGAGCTGTTTCCTCTGATTCCGGAAACTGGAGATGAGTGTTGGGAAGGATTCAACTTGATAAAGGATCAGAAGGTCTGGCCCAGAGTCAGCAATCAGCTGTTTTTGTTTTTTAAAATAGGTGGGAACTTTCTGTGGCTGGGGCTCAGAGGTCACAGAGGTGAACTGGAGCTCTGGCCACACAACTGGGGCTCTCGACTCCACTCCCAGATACCACCCTGCATCCAGTCTTCCTAATTAAACACTGTTGGGCACCTTCTGTATGAAGGCGTTGTGTGTGTGTCTGTGGATGAGTGGAGGGGATGGGGAAGGGGGGACACCCAAAGATGACAGAGCTCCCATCCCCGAGGGGCTACTGCTTCCAGGCCCTGAGTACCAGCTGGTGGGCCCCCCGCCCCACAGAGCCCTTGGGCCAGCCTGCCCCCTCTGCCCACAGGATGGTCCAGGAGCAGTGCTGTCATAGCCAGCTAGAGGAGCTGCACTGTGCCACGGGCATCAACCTGGCCAACGAGCAGGACGGCTGCACCGTGCCGCATGGTGACAACACCAGCCTCGAGGCCATGTTCGTGAAGGTGAGGACCTGGGCCCCTCCCAGCTCAGCAGCCACTGCGTCAGCAGGAGGCCTGGGGCGCTCCTCCCTGCACCCCCGACCTCGATGCCTTTCCTTATGAACAGCGCATTGTGCTCAACTCGGGGGGGAGGAGGGACACTCAAGTCTCCCCACCTCCTCCAGTTTATTCAGTAAACCCTGGACAACACCCCGGGCCCTGTCCGACACCGGGGAAACAGGGATGGAGTGACCCAGCCTTGCCCTGAAGACTGCCAGTCCCGGGGCTTCAAACAGGAATGTGGAGGTCAGAGCAGGGGTTATCTGGGCTCAGGGCCTTCTGAAGCCTCTTCTCAATTCAGATAGGCATTCCCCACCCCACTCTGGAGGCCCTCCAGCTTCTCTGCTCTCCCGAACTAGTCAGAGTTCAGGATGGGCCCCCGCCAACGCCTCTGATGACACGTGACCTCCATAACCGCCCTGGAAGAGAAAACTGAGGTTCAGAGAGGCCCACACTCCAAAGTGGCCTCTCAGCAGGGGTCCCTTCAGGACCAGCAAGGGAGGGATCTGGTGAGGCAGAGCTGGGAGTGTGGTCCATCTGGCCCAGAGGGAACCCTGCCCAAAGGTCAGCTGTGAATGAAGGCCGTAATCCATCCTGGGACTCCAAGTCCGGGCCAGGTCACTCAGGACCCCTGTCACTGTGGAAGGCCTGCATCTTTGCACGGATGTGGAAAGGTTACCGAGAGCGTTCCCAGGTCTGAAGACTGCAAATAAACCAGGCTGTCCCTCTCTTGCCACCTACTGAGGGAGAAAAACAGCCCGACCAGAAGGCACTCAGGTTTGGAAAGTTAATTAACCTGGACATCTGGGTTTCTGTTGGAGGTGCCAGGTGACAAAGATGAATTCCCTGGAAGAAAGATGCCCCCGTTCCCAGTTAGGAAGGCCCTGCAGTAATTTCAAGGAGCAAGCATTGGAATGAAGTCTGGATCCCGAGACGGGGTGTGTGGGTTCCTTTCCGGGGATTCTCTTTCCACGCAGGTCGGAATGTGTAGGGAGATTCCACGTAGAGGAGCCGTGGGTCCAGAGCCCCTCTGCCCGCCCCTCAGCCTTTGTGGGCTTTCATGGGAGGAGGCTTCTGGTGTGAGAGAGCTGGCGGCGGGGGCGAGGGGGGTTGATCTGGTCAAGGGGGCCTAGGAGCCAGGACCTTACGTGTTCAGTGACTGCCTCCCAGGAAGGGTTGGGGCTCTGCAGACGCTGTCTGCCCGGCAGACACTTCCGCCAGTGTCCCCCGACTTGAGAGAAAGGCATGGAACTTTCTAAGGGGAGTGGAAACGGATGGCTTTGGCAGATGCGTGGTCTGTGTTTCCGGGAAGGGTGCCTCATGGCCTAAAAGGTGGGGGAGGTAACTGAGGCTCCCACTCTTTCCGGCAGCAGAGGCTATAGAATGAGCGGATGGGAGACCCGTCAACCTCTACGAGACTCAAGCAAAGCCACGCCTCCTCTGTTCCTGCTGTGGACCTTCTGGAAAGCTCTTATGCTTTTCTTAGAATGATAAGGACTGAAATGGGGCTTTTCATGTGCCCGGGTGAATGTTGTCCCTGGGATTCAGCTGTGACTTTTGGAAACACTGGGGTCCAGGTGACAGGCAGCAACTCTGTTCCTCACTTGATGACCAGGCTTGAGGTTCCCTTCCTGCTGCTTGAAGCACCCTCACTCAGTGCGGGAAGAGACGAGGTGCATGTTCATCCTTCCAGGCGTGGTAGAGAAATCTCAGACCACGCAGAAGTCATGGACCCTCAGGGAGCTCTTGTGTGAGCCCCAGAAGGCCCCCTCCTAACCCCCTCTTCCTGGAGGTGGAAGCTGGGCCGGCAGGGGTGTTGGGGGGCAGTCAGGTATCATGGAGCGTGTGCTGGGATGAGGCCCTTTAAGGTTCCTTTCAAAATCAGGACCTGCGAGATTTGGGGGCAGCAGCCTTCGGGCCTGGATTGCTTTGCTGTTTCCTGCCAACATGTAGAAGATGCAGCCCAGGTCAGGCACATGTCATCACCGTCCAGGGAGCATTAACACGGCGGGGCTGAGAGGTCCGTGGGGATCCACTGTGTCCTGTGTCTGGCTTCCCCAACGGGAGTCTCCTCCTGTGTTTGCAGAGGTGCTGCCATTGCTGCCTGCTGGGAAGGGCGGCCCAGGCCCAGGGTCAGAGCTGCGAGTACAGCCTCATGGTCGGCTACCAGTGTGGGCTGGTCTTCCGGGCATGCTGTGTCAAGGGCCAGGAGACAGCAGAGTTTGCCCCGGGGGACGTTGGGGACCTTCAAGAAGCAGGTAATTACCCCCTTTCTTTCCTCTTGGGCAGTGCAATTAGTTAAGGTCATCCAGAGAAACAGAACCAATAGGACTTGGAGACATTTTAAGAAATTGGTTCACACAGTTGTGAGGGCTGCCAGGTCTGAAATCTGCAGGGTGGGCCCACTGGCCAGGGACCCAGGGGAGAGCTGATGTTGCAGCTCGAGTCCAAAGGCCGTCTGCTAGCAGGGTTCCTTCTTACTTGGGAGAGGTCACTCTTTCTCTTAAGGCCTTCACCTGATTGGACGAGGCCCACCCACATGATGGAGGGCAATCTGCTTTACTCAAAGTCTGCTGATTTCAATGTCAAACTCATCTAAAAAATACCATCACAGCCATATCCAGACTAGCGCTGGACCAAATATCTGGGCACCGTGGCCCAGCCAAGGTGACACATAAAATTGACCATCACAGGCAGTGTGGGCACGTACATTTACCATCGTCTTAACTCAGAAGAGACGGGTTCTAGTTGTCAGAGCAGTGTCACGTTTGTCACTGTCCTGGAGTGAAACTGAGGACTTGGGATCTGGGATCTGACAAATCTGTGTTCATGTCCCTGTCCTGACATGTATTTGGGGGGCAAACTGGTGTATCCAGGCCTCAGTTCCCTCATCTGTGAAAAGGGGATAATTAGAGTCCTACGTCCTCAGGTTGCTGGGATTAAATGGGAGAAGGGGTATAAAGGGTTTGCCATCACATTTCGTCCCATCCCTCCAACCGCCTTGGGCAGCGTGGGTGGCCGGCCGTGCTTTTGTTTCACAGAGGAGGACCTGGCACTCAGGATCACGTGGCCAGGGGACTTCCCTGGTGGTCCAATGGTTAAGACTTCGCCTTCCAATGCAAGGAGTGCAGGTTCGATCCCTGGTCGGGGAGCTAAGATCCCACATGCCTTGGGGCCAAAAAACCAAAACATAAAACAGAAGCAACAGTGTAACAAATTCAATGGAGACTTTAAAAATAGTCCACCTCAAAAAAACCCAAAAATCTTTAAAAAAAAATCACAATTATTAAAAAAAAAACGATCACGTGGCTGACATACAGAGGAGGGGGAGCGCTGGCCTTCCGATGCCTGGCCAGTGCCACCTCTCCATCTGGAGCTGAGGCAGGGGGCACCAGTCGTTAATAGCAGGGGCAACACTCATTAATAGCAGGCTGTGAGCATTCAAACACTAGATATTTATTCAGCAAAGGGGCAGATGACCCCAAGAGCAGCTTCAAGAGGGCTCCCAGCTGTGTGTCCACCAGTTCAGTCTCCACCCTCCATTTGTCGGAAGCCACATAAATCCTGAAACCTTGGGGCTTCATGATTCAGTTACATGGTTCAGGAAACTTCTTGGTTGTCTAATCATCTCTTCCACTTATGCAATGGTTTCCTGTGCCATAATGGAAAGAGCCCTGGAAAATTTCAAGCATCTGCTCTGCCCCAAGCTTGCTGCGTGACTGGGACCTTTGCCTTCTCACTCTGAGCTCCGTCTGCCCTCTGTTAAAAATGGGAAAGGGGCAGGAAGGGGCTCGGAAGGGCGAGCTCACAGACCAGTGAGTCAGGCCATCCATTCATGTGGCTTTGGGGTCCTCGGTCCAACGACCAGGCTTTCATTCTTTGTTTTGATTTCTCAAGTCCAGGGCCCCATGGCCGCCGTGGGGCTGATTTCAGATATTTTAGTCATAAAGGGGGATTGGAACCACATTCTGGCTCCTTCCTTGACTTTTGAAATCATGGATGACATTTTCACTTTAAACAAACTCAAATTCTTCATACTGATGGAGGATTTCTCCTGTGTCTCCAGGGAGGACTTTTGTTGATTTATGTCTTGTTTCATTAATGATCTCTGAGCTTTTCTGTTGCTCCAGATGTCTTATTTCTCCCTTGTCTTTTATCTGCTTCATTTCTTGCCTCAGACTTTACTCAGTGTCTCTATGAGGACTTCCCTGTGTTTCCTCCTCACCCAGACACAGACCTGCTTTCCTGTCTTCCACTGACATTTATTGTGGGCCTACTGTGTGCTACCGTAGCGGGCCCGCAGACCAGTGCTGGCCTGCAACAAAACAAGTGCAGAAGTTGGGAGTAAGCTTTTAGAAACTTCTATAAGCATTTGATAGAGTAACATGTCTGTTTAAATATAAAATTGGGACTTACATGTCTGTTTTCTTATCTTAGTTTTTCTAATAATCTATATTATAAGTGATCAAAGTATTGGTCTAAGATGGGGGAAAGAACCCTGTTCCTTTGGGATGAACTGTGCTAGGGCGTATCTTGGTTATGTCCATTCTACAGATTGGGAGACTGAGGCTGTGGAAGCCTCAGTTCAAGATTCCTTTTCTGGCATTCTTTGCCAGGCTTGCTGGCTCCTGAAAAATGCTGTGGAAATCTTGATGACCTCATCACCTGAGTGATAAATAGTTTCTCATGAGTCCTCCTGGCCTTCTTACCATGAGTCCTTTGGAGGATGAGGTCTGGACACCCTGGCCTGTGCCTGGCACATGGCAGGGACTTGGGCTTTGCTGGGATGGAGTGCACCAAGTGAATGAAGAGTCCCCAAGTTAAACATTCTTTTTTTTTCTTTTTTTCTCTCTTTTTTAAAAATTGAAGTATAGTTGATTTACAGTGTTGTGTTAATTTCTGCTGCACAGAAAAGTGATTCAGTCATACACACACACACACACACACACACACACACACACACACATTCTTTTTCATATTCTTTTCCATTGTGGTTTATCCCAGGATATTGAATATAGCTCCCTGTGCTCTACAGTAGGACCTTGTTGTTTATTCATTCTCTATCTAATAGCTTACATCTGCTAACCCCAACCTCCCACTCCATCCCCCCCCACCCCCCTCCCCCTTGGCAACCACAAGTCTGTTCTCTGTGTCCGAGAGTCTGTGTCTGTTTCATAGATAGGTTCATTTGCGTCATATTTTAGATTCCACATGTAAGTGATATCATGTGGCATTTGTCTTTCTCTTTCTGACCTGCTTCACTTAGTATGATCATCTCTAGTTGCACCGACATTAAACCTGAGCAAAGGTGCTCCCGGCCTCCTAACCGAGAGACGACTCACACCCTGAGTGTCTCTGGCTTCGCTCCTCCCTCGCTGAAAACTTCTTCAGATTATTTAGGAAACCTTACCATATCTTAATAACCCCTAAAAAATAACACCTTATGCCTAGTTAGTGTCTATAAATTGTTACGCTGAAACTTACAGCAGAATTACTAATATGTGTCTTTCTCCTGATGTCTGCTTTTCCAGTGTGTGTGTATCATGTGCTCACTGTAGGCATTTTAGAAGACACGGGAAGGTAGAAGGAAGAGGAAGTCAACATGGAGATAAATATGGTTTCCATTAGGTCACGTTTCCTTCCAGTCTTTTTTCTGCCTCTCTTGGCTTCTCTTGTGTAGGTGTGGCTGTGCTGGGGATACCTTTGCTTTATGCTTCCCCCCCCCCCAGCGTTGTAATGTAATGGCTGTTGGATTGTGATTGAATTGTGGTCACTGTCATTCCATCTTGCGGAAGGTCCTCATCCGCAGAGCACTTGGGTTTTCAAGTATTCTAGGAATTCTGGGGTCTACCCACCCAGGTTAGAAGGACTACTCCGTTTCTTCTATACCAGAATTGCCAAGGGAATACAACCCTTTAAAATGAGGGCCCAGGTCTCCCGCTGGGTCCCTCTCTATCCTGTTGTAATTACTGAGAGGAGGGGCCTTGTCTGTGCCGAGGGCTTGACCCTCAGAGCAGATACTCAGATACCTTTGTTGAATGAACTGAGTGAGTGACTGTTGATGTCCGGCACTACATTGAGCTTTGCAGGCAAAGTGTATAAAATAAGTGAATTCATTTCCTGCTGTAATAAACACCACAGACTGGGGAGCTTAAACCACAGACATGTGTTGTCTCACAGTCTGGAGGCCAGAAGTCCGAGACCGAGGTGTCGGCAGGGCCGGCTGCTTCTGAGGCCTCTGGGAGCATCTGCTCCAGGCTTCTCTCCCAGCTGCTGGGAGCATGAGGTATGCCTTGGCTTGTAGATGGCTGTCTTCTCCCTGTTTCTTCACACCTCTTTTCCTCTGCGTGTCTGTCACTGAGTCCCAATTTCCCCTTTTTGTAAGGACACTCATCATTGGATTAGGGCCCACGCTAATGACCTCATCTTAACTTAATTGTCTGCAATGACCCTTCTCCAAACTAAGGTCACATTTCCAGGTACTGGGGATGAGGACTGCAACATCTTCTGGGGTTTGGGGGGGGTGGGACACAATTCAACCTGTAGCCATAAGCTTTTACCAGGTGCATTGTTTTCGGTTTGGAAGACGTGACTTAGTTTATAGTAGGGCCGTGACTGCATTTGCAGAAATATTTGAGTAATGTGGACAATGTAACCACACTCAGCATTAAGTTGATGACTACAGACAGACCCTTGTGCCAGTGCTGTTTCTGTTATAATAGATCTTTTAGAGATTTGGCTACATTTATAAGTGTGACTCTGTTTTTAAAAAGGATAAAATGAACACTGAGCTTTTTATAAGATGTACCAACAGGCGTTACTGCGTGATATTTACAAGAGAAGATGCTCGGCGTTGCCTCTGTGTTAACGTGGGCACTGTGTGTGGACAAACCTGTGTTTGCCTCTTCCCCCTCAGCTAAGGTCTCTGAGATCGAGGAGGGACAAGAGGACCCCTACCTGAATGACCGCTGCCGAGGTGAGACTGGCCCCCCCCACCCCAGGACTAGCTGGTGGTTAATGAAGCCCGAGGGGAAGTCAGTGCTAATCTCGCTGGGAGCCTGACCGCAGCCCTTTGGCTGGGAGTCAGCTGTAAGGCCCTGTTGTCTGCACTCCCAGGCTCCTTCCCTTCCTCTCCTCCTACCTGGGGCCTGATGGGCGAGCGAGGGAGAGGGTGGGCTTGTAGAGAAGGGGCCGCTTGAGGAGCTGGTGTGCAGAGCTCTCCCACCACAGCCCACAGACTCTGTGAACGGTGACCCCCAAGGCTGGGAGCCCCTTAGGGGGCGGGGGTGAGTGATACTTCATTTTGCGGCTGGAGCTCCAGCTGTACCATCTGTGTTAGTCATTGGTCTCATAAGAGAGGCGTTTGCAGATTTAGTCAGTAGGGCCTTGGGACTTCCCTGGTGGCACAGTGGTTAAGACTCCGTTCGTGCTCCCAGTGAGTCAGGGGGCCCGGGTTCAATCCCTGGTCAGGGAACTAGATCCCACACGCATGCCGCAACTAAGAGTTCTCATGCCGCAACTAAGGAGCCCGCCTGCCACAACTAAGACCTGGCACAAGCAAATAAATAAATATATATATACATATATATTTTTTTTTAAAAAAAAAAAACTTTAAAAATGGTCCACATCAAAAAAAAAAAAAAGTCACTAGAGCCTTGCACCTTTGTTTTCCATATGCTAAGACTTTATTTCCCTTTATGGAACATTCCCGCATGTCTGGACTGGCAAGTCTGCTCCCCGAGCTCATTCAGTGGCTTGCCTTGTGGTTGGGCTTTCATTAGGGAGCCAGTTTAATCACAAAATGTTGTGGTTGGTGTACAGTGACACTCGGCACAGAGGGCTGGGGGTTGGGGGTAGGCGGAAGGGAGGGCAGAGAACCCCAGAAAGGCTCGTAATCCTCTCTGGGGGGCGTGCGAGGCTCTCCCTGGGGGAGGGGATAGCTGGCTTGCAATGGCTGAGGATGGGTTAGCCAGGGAGATGACACTGGCAGGGGGTTTGTGGCAGTGGGAGCGGGGACTTGCAGACCCGCAGCAGCTGGGCACTGGTGGGTCATGGGGTGGGGTGCGGGGAGAAGGGAAGAGGCTGGAGAAGTGGGCGGGGCCCTGCAGGCCCCGGGCAGCAGTCAGAATTTTATTCCCTGGAATCTTTGCCCGGTAGAGGTTTTGTCCCCATGGGATTTGCTCTTTGGGCATCACGCTGGCCGCCCTGCAGGAAGCCTGGTTGGAGGGTGGTACCAAGTGATGCTCAGAGAGCCAGGGGAGCGGGCGGCCGGAGCTGAGGCAGTGGCGGTGGAAATGGGATATCGGGGCCCCGCACACCCCCACCCCGATCTGTCAGATCAGGGCTGCGACCTGAAGCCGCAGCCCCGGGGGGTCTCGCGTGGGAAGGGAGGGCGCTGTGAAGGCTGCAGTGGGCTCCAGCCTGGGGAGCCTGCCCTTCTGTGTCAGCCTACCCTGAGGGCGCTTTCTCTGACCCCATCCAAACACCTGGAAAAAACCAGGAGGTCTCCGGGGTGCACCTGGCCTCCGCTCACGTTTGCTCTGACTCCAGGCGGCGGGCCCTGCAAACAGCAGTGCCGAGACACGGGGGAGGAGGTCGTCTGCTCCTGCTTTGTGGGCTACCAGCTGCTCCCGGACGGCGTCTCCTGTGAAGGTAAACGTCGTCCTGCCCCGGGAGCCTCTGCCTCTGCCTGACAGCCAAGCAGGGCCTGCTTTGCACAACTTGGGGCCCCATTCGTAGGTGAAGAACGGTCCAGGACCGGCTTCCCAGCGTCTCCTGGAGTTTGCAGCGCCTGGCTTCCGGCCACGGCTGTCCTCCAGCAGGATGTAAACACCGTGCTGTGAAAAGGGTTTGGGTTTGGGGTGTGACCGGGCTCTGAATCCAGGATCTGCTGAGTGGCCCTGGGCACATCCCTCAGCCTCTCTTGGCCTCTCACCTGTGAGATGGGGGAGACGGAGGGAGGTGGTAGCCCCGAATAGGGGGTTCTCTAGGATCACACGAGTCCAGTTCAGGGCCTGGTGCTTGCTTAGCAGGTGCTCAGGAAGAGCAGTACGTCTGAAATAGCTCAGCAGGGCAGAGAAGCCGTTGCTTTTGCTTTTGCACTGATGGCGAGCGCCCAGGGCTCCATTCCGGTGCACGGCCTGAATACGCACGCGCCTGGGGAGCTTGGTGGATGCGGGGGGTCGATCCCATCGTGCCCTCTGGTACATTCCTTCTGATAAAGCATGAGGGTCGGTTGTTCTTGCTGGTTACACCTGCGTCACCTGTGTCTCTCCTAGATATCAATGAATGTATCATGGGCGGCCAAAACTGCCGTCTTGGAGAATCCTGCATCAATACAGTGGGCTCTTTCCGCTGCCAGCGCGACAGCAGCTGTGGGACTGGCTATGAGCTCACAGAGGGCAATGACTGCAAAGGTAGGATGAGCTCCGAGTCTCAAAACCCCATCCCCCGGAAGTGCGTATGATGCGATGGGGAAGTGGCACTGGGCTCCCTGGGGTCTGGGCTCCGTGGTGCCGTGTCCCCCCTTTGGCTGCCTGGGGCACTGGCCAACCCTGTTATTAGTGAAGATTTACCTCCTTTACCGTAATGCTGAGTTAATGACAGTGGAGAGTTTGGATTTCTGAAAAGGCTTAGAACACGCTCATTTAAAAACAAGACCAGAGGTGAATTTCAGGTGCTCACATGTGCTTTCCAGTCCCCCCACCCCCGAGCTGTTTTTTTGCACAACAGCTGCCTTCCATCTGATTCCAGGTTTCCTTGAAGTTCAAAGCATATTCCCTTCCGCTGCATAAAAAAACATGACATTTCTGGCTGCTGGCTTTCCCCCGCCAAACCATAGATGTTATTTAGCAGATAAGCCTTTGATGAGGATCTGTTAGAACATAGTTTTCTGCTGAGGGTTTCCAGCCCTTCAGAACGACAAGACCACTTGTGTAAAAACGTCGTTTGAATTATGAGGGCCTTTGGATGAGCTCAGTCCTCCCCACCCCTGCAGACTCCCTGGGCGGTGTGGACCTCGAGAACCCAGGGGCCCAGCCAGCTGAGTATACACTTTTGAACATTTGACGCCATGAACTTCAAGGGAAGGGCAGCCAACGTCCAGTCACGACAATCATCATTGTTAATATCTGGAATATTGCGAGGACTGCAGAGTGAATAAGTTTATAGGGACAGTGTTTATTGCCACTTAAGATCATCGTCGCTTTATAATCTAAACTAAACATGCCTGAAATGAGAACCAAATCAAACCACATATTGCCAGGAAAATGCCTGGGTTATTTATCACATAACAGAAAATTTGCATCATAAGATCCTTGGGGGAAAAGTCAGTTTTGAATCTTTAGAAACACGAGCACCATTTGGCTAAGGCCCTTTTGGAATGTGACCTCTCTATTGGAACGTTTGGGGTTATAGTCTGAGTAATGAGCATTAAAAAAAAAAAAAATTCTTGTGATTTTAAAGTGTTGAAAGATGCTTGTGGCAGGACTCTTGCTAACAATTTCCTTTTTTTATGATGTACCAGATATTGACGAGTGTGAGAGTGGTATTCATAACTGCCTCCCCGATTTTATCTGTCAGAATACTCTGGGATCCTTCCGCTGCAGACCCAAGCTACAGTGCAAGAGCGGCTTTATACAAGATGCTCTAGGCAACTGTATTGGTAAGATGCTGCCGCCAGGGCTAACGGGTCCGCCAGGTGGGGGAACCGTCCAGTGATGGGGCACTGCGTAGTGTATAGAACGGAGGTCAGCAAGCTTTTTCTATAAAGGACTGGATAATAAGTTATTCATGGTGGGCTGTGTGGTCTCCGCTGCAACTACTTAGCTCTGCGGTTGGAGCTGGAAAGCAGCCATGGCGGTGTTGAACAAGTGGGTGGGTCTGTGTCCCAATAAAACTTTATTTACAAACACAGGCGGCAGCTGGGTTTGGCCCCACGGCTATAGTTTAGCAATCTCTGGTTTAGATGAAAGCGCTTGTGTTTTGAGGTCAGAGACATCTGGTGTTGAACCAAGTGACCTGAGGTCATTTACTTCCTCGGAGCCTCAACTTCCTCCTCTATAAAATGGGAATAATCATCATATCTGGCTTGTAGGCTTGAGGCAAGGATTAAACAAGGTGGTTGTGAAGTGCCCTGTGTATTAAAAAATGGTTTTAGAAGATACTCCGTGTTAGGAGTCAAGTTCATAGAGACAGAGAGTAGAATGGCGGTTGCCAGGGGCTGGGAGACAGGGGTGGGGAGTTATGGCTTAACAGGTGGAATTCTGCTTGGGATGAGGAATGAGGTCTGTGACTGGACAGTGCTGCTGGTTGCAGAACACTGAATGTGCCTGATGCCACTCTCCTGTACACTTAAAAATGGTTAAAATGGCAAAATACTGCGTTGATATCGGAGGAAGATCAATGTGAAATGAAAGCAGATCCCATGGAATTTAGTAAAAAGAGGAGGTCTGGGTGAGACTGCTTCAGTTGCAGAGGCAGCGTGGGGCAGGGGCGAGCACGGGAGTAGCGGCCAGAGTGACCTGTTCTACAGACAGGAGGTGGTCCCCGCTTTCTCCTGCAGTCGCCCGAGACTAGCCATCTGGCCAGATCACTGTATGCTGTTGGCGTTTGAGTCCAGGTCTGCCGGGCTGCCCTTGCCCTCTGCTCAGCAGAAGCTTCCGGGTCCTCCCTTTGAGGTCAGAGAGTCATCTCCCTTGTTCTGCGCTGCAGGCGCCACTAGTCAGAACTCACCCTTCCTGGAGCTGCCCCGTCGCCCCCCCTGGAAAGGCTGGTACGCCACGAGCAAGGGGCCGAGGATTTCTTCTGTCTCACCCTCTTGCAGATAAATCCGTATTGATCTTTGATTTGAAATGGCAGTTTGGACTGAAAGTCCTTCCCCGCTTTTATTACCATCCCAGGATATCTAAAGGCAAATAGAACATCAACCCCTTAGGACAGGGGCCTCGTCTGAAGCCAACCCCAGTCTTTGTGCCTAACGCTCCCCTTTCAAGGGCAGGCGAGGCTTCTGAGCCGCGGGGGCCTCAGCTTGGCTGCATTGGCCCCTCGCCAGCCTCCTGCCAGCAGGGGGGCTGTCCTCGCTCCCAGAAGGAGGCCGGGTGAGCCGGAGGCTGACAGCTCTCCCAGGGCCAGGAGGGAGGAGGGGCCTGCCTAGACTTGCAGCGCACTTGCAGGGGGCTCCGCGGAGGATGGCATCTGCCGGGGATGGAAACCCTGACTCATGGCAAAATCAGCCCGATTTCCACAAAGAAGGGACCGTTGCAAGTCTCGACTTAGCCTCGGTTCCCACCCGCCCCCACCCCCGATTTGCAGGGGTGCAGCTCTACAGGGGGAGGCTCCAGAGCAGGAGCCCGGGGGCCCAGGACTGGCCGCAGCCCAGCACCCACCCCCGAACTTGGGTCTTCAGAGGTCCTAGAGGCGCCCCTCGTCTCAGCACCCTGGGAGGGTGGGGCAGTCCCGCTTTTTGTGCGCCCACAATCAGGTTCACAGCCTAGTTCACAGTCAAGTGCCACGACCAAGTTCAGGAGTCTTTCGTTTTAAAAATTATGTTTTTTATTTCAAAAGTTATGTCCCTCTTTATTTGCAAAAAAGAAAGCAAAAGCCGAGTGCAGAAAGGGAAAGCTTCCACCCTGCTTGGCAGCGGGAAAAGTTCTAAACACTGCATTCATTCTCGACACAGGGCCAAGCTTTTTCTGAGAAGGACTAGAGAGTAAATATCAACCTCGTCGACCGAAGGGTCTCCGTCACAGCCACGTGGAAGCAGCCGTGGGCACTACGTAAAGGAATGGGCCTGGCTGTGCTCCAGTAGAACTGAACTTACAAAAACAGGCAGGGGGTGGGATTTGGCCGGCGGGTTGTGGTTCGCCCACGCCAGGTTTAGGGGCCCTCGTCCTGGCCGGGAGGCGGGAGACCCTGATTCTAGACCTGAGTGGGTCCCAGCCTTGGGCTCGGGGAGTTTCCTGTTTATAAAATGCAGATAATCCCTTCCTGCCTAACTTGCAGGGCAGTACTGGAGGTGAAAGCTTTTGTAAACTGTAAAGTGCTGCACTGCAAGACCGGCAGCACAAAGGCTGACACCAGGATGGGGAGGGAGTCGGGCTGCCCATTTGTCCGAGGAGGGTGGGCCTTGGCTGCGAGGGGAAAAGTACAGCTGGTCCTCTACCATCACCCCCTTCTCTTGGCCCCCCTAGATGTTTATAGGTGATTCTTGAAACCTTAGGGCCTTCTGGGAGAATACTCCTGGTAGGAAGTTCAATCTGTGCAGTTTGGCACTGAATCTCAGTGCGATCAGTGAACACACGTGTAACCCAGTTCTCCTTCTTGGTTTACTGGTTCACACCCGCCGGGCATGTGTTCATCAAGGGGGAATGCACGCCCCATGGTCCCCCATCAGAGGCGTGTCCAGTCGGGGAGGGAGCCACCGTGCGGAGAGCTTAGAGCAGCCCTTCCCCGGGGGCGCGAGTGCACACAGGCCCCGTGGAG
Source organism: Grampus griseus (assembly GCF_964374135.1). Lineage (NCBI taxonomy): Eukaryota > Metazoa > Chordata > Mammalia > Artiodactyla > Delphinidae > Grampus > Grampus griseus. The sequence goes on from NC_139005.1 coordinate 98,662,147, forward strand.
CCCGGAATGGGGGTGGGGATATGGGAGAAGGTCGTGCCCAAGCTGTAAGAAAGGCACGTTCAGACCGGGGCGCTGGCTTCCCAGGGAGGAACTGTGAATAAAGGCACAGAGGCGGGATCTGAGTGGCCGCTGGAGGCTAGGGCTGGAGCCTGGGCTGCAGGAGAGATGGACCCGAGTGAGACTGGGGAGTGGGGCGCGGGGGCCAGCCAGTCACTGGAGGAGCGCAGAGCACGAGTGCCGGCACCGAGGGGGCGGCCGCCTCTGCCCCTCAGCCACTGCTCAGCTCAGGGAAGACCCTCTTTAACCGTGTGGAGTATGTGAACACAGGACGGCACCTGAATTGCCAAGTTCACCGTGTGGGACTCACGGGCGGGCAGCTTCGGATTCTGTGCAGTGGAAGATGGAAGTGTTGCGGGTGTAGGGGCAGGAGGATGGACCGGGGAGGGGTCGTTACGGTGTGGTATGCTGCTGAAATCTGGGAGCCAGTTGGGAGGCTGCTGTGTGGTCCAGGGCGAGGGCATCGTCGTAACTGCATTCGTGGTTTTATGAAGAGGAGGGAAATGGGATTTCTTTGGAGATCCAGGGGTTGGGTTTGGGGAAGCCCTCCGGGTTTAACCCCGTTGTCTCTGTCTTTCCCCCTGTAGATATCAATGAGTGTTTGAGTATCAGTGCCCCATGCCCTGTGGGGCAGACATGCATCAACACGGAGGGCTCCTACACATGCCAGAAGAATGTGCCCAACTGTGGCCGTGGCTACCATCTCAATGAGGAGGGGACCCGCTGTGTTGGTTGGTATTAAAAAAAGAAAACCTATTTGAAATGGACTTTTGGTCTGCTCCCAGCACAGCCCTCCCTTCCCTGGAAGGAGAGAGCAGATCCCCAAAGGAAGCTGTTTGCACCTGTCCGTCCATCCCATTGCTGATCTCCAAGCATAGGTCTTTACTGGCTATAGCCTGCACCGTTGCAGTAGAATGCCAACCCACCCACTGCCGCCAGCTTTGCCCCTTCAGTCTGTCTGGTTCCTCCTGAGCTGAAAGCTCTCTCGCGCCTCCCTGCTCACAGCCGCCGTCGGTGATGGCCCCCCATTGGCGGCAGACAGAGGACAGATGCCCTCTGCTTACAAGTCAGTCCTCCCGAGTTGGCCCCAAGCTCACAAACTTTATGATCCAGGTGCCCTTTCCTCCCTGTGTGGTGTTTGCTCTTACGTGCTTCCCTCTTCACCTACATTCCTTTGGGTTTGGGCAAGGGCATTGTGCGCCCAGCCTGCCCAGATCCCTGCCACACCGAGGAGTCTCCTCCCTGTAACGCCCAGGGCACTTCCTCAGCCTCTGCCCAGTCACTGGGCACTTCCTGCCTTAACTAGGGTCACTGCTGGCCCAGAGCAGCAGGAGGCCCCCGAGGGTAGAGGCTGCGTCTGCGTCAGCCATCTCGCCAGCATGGACTTGGCACATCGTAGGTGCTCTATGAAATCGGGTTAAGAATTCAATGATGCCGCTTTGTCCATTATGTTTTAGTTGGCTCCTTCCTTTCTGATCATCTTAGGGCAAAAAGCCCCCGGCACGCTAAAGGTTCTTCACCGTGTCTTTCTCTTTTGCAAGATGTGGATGAGTGCTTGCCGCCCTCTGAGCCCTGTGGGCCGGGGCATCACTGTGTGAACTCCCCTGGAAGTTTCCGCTGCGAGTGCAAGGCCGGCTACTACTTCGACGGCATCAGCAGAACGTGTGTGGGTACGTGGGTGTCCCTGCAGAGGGCCCGGCCAGATGATATCAAGGAGAACCCAGCCTGGGGCACCCTGGAATGACCGTGGTCTACTCCTCACCTCTGAAAATCCCAAGTGCAGGCAGTGCCAGAGAAGGGACCCCGACCGGGAGACCCCCGTTCTGGTTCCAGCTCTGCTGCTGCCAACCATGTAGCTCCTGGGGAGGCCCTCCTGGGCGTGAGCCAGGGTCCTTACCTGTAGCACAGGTGCTCTGCTTGCCCCGGGACCTCTGAGTGTTTGAGGCTCCAGCCAGCTCTACAAATGCCGCAAAGTCTTAGTGATTCCCCAGAGGTTCCTGCCGACCTGCCGCGCTGCAGGGCCCAGAGCTGTGTGCTCGCCCAGGGCAGTGAGAACCCAAGATGGCGTGGTGGCCCGAACACCAGGGGCTAGGACAGGTCCTGCTGGTGGACGCCAGCCATCCCCAAACCAGGGTGCTCAGGGGAGCCTGGCACCTGCCCCGCCCAGCCCCACGGCACCTTTGTCGGATCCTGGAGGGCACTCTCTCGGGCTCTGGGGTGGAGAACTGGCGGGAGGGAACGTGCCCAGGCGTGCCGTCGCGGAAGGAGCACGAGGCTCGCCCAGCGGGCAGACAGGCCGGGGCCGTCCCAGCTCCCCTGCTGACTTGCCGCGTGTTTGGGACAAGTCAGTGGGCTTTCTCTTGGAGAGGAGGCCAGGGGAAGTGGGGGACAAAGGTCGTGAGCTGCCACCACGGGCAGCACTGCCCAGGGAGGACGCTGCCTGAGCCACCTCCTGCTCTGTTTCAGACATCAACGAGTGCCGGCGCTACCCCGGGCGCCTGTGTGGCCACAAGTGCGAGAACACGCCTGGCTCCTACTACTGCAGCTGCACCATGGGCTTCCGGCTCTCCTCTGATGGCCGGTCCTGTGAAGGTGAGGGCAGGGCGGGGCAGGGTCAGGAGCTCTGTGACTGCATCCGCGCCCCTTCCCCCAGGCTGCCCACCTCCTGGGGAAACCACCACTCTTCCTGCAGCTCCGCGTGGGACCGACTCACATTTATGCCCTAGAGCATATCAAACAACGTATCAGCAGGGGAAGGACCTCTAAAATCTTGCTTGTCGGAGATGACTGCCCTCCCCAGTTTCTCCTGGGCCCTGCAGGGGGTGATACCACCTGTGCACACGTAGGGATGGACAAGTTGGCTGCAGAAGCCGGGTGGGAGGTGGCTGAGGGTGTGGGGTTTGGGGGCGTCTGGCCCACTGCTTACTCACATGACCCTGGGGAGTGGCTGACCTCACCTGCCTAATTGTCCTCACAGGGGAAACGGGGTTGTTTATGCCAAAGAGAAACAAAAGCTGGACACTTGTTAAAAGTGGGAAGACAGACTTTATTTAGACTACGCAGTAGGGGAAAGAGACTTAAGCGTAAATTGGTCTCAACTCCACCAAAAAAAAAAGGTGCAGGTTTTTTAAATGCTGGGGCCTGCTAAGGAATAGTTCTAGAGGATGTTAAGGGCGCTGGTCAGTGGAATTAGGCCAGCTGTGTCTTCTCACTGGCTCTGACCCTCCTGCAGAGTCTGGGAGATGCGGTGGGGGTGGGACCTCCCCCTGATGACCGCATTTCAAAGGCCTGGTTCCCACCTTAAAAGGACCTGGGTTGCAGAAGATATATCTCAAAGGGACAGAAAGGATTTACATCTGCAGGTTTTCTAAAGTAAATGCTTCTAAGGAAAAGGGAGGTCAGGGCCTGTCTTCCGGTGTTGGCTGGAATACACAGGAAATTCTTTGGCAGCATCAAGCTTTCCCAGGCAGGCATTTCAAGGGTCATGGTCTTGGGCTGATGCTAAAGTTTGGTCAGGTCTCTGGGTTGGGGGGTGGGTTGGACCGAGTCATTAGTGTCAAGAGTCTTGGGGTTGTCAAATAACACGGACCCCACCCGATGGGATGGACTGAAATGAGGGGAGGGCCTGGCACATAGGAGGTGCTCAGTGGATGTCACATCTTCTACGGGAATTAGGTGATGAGGTCAGCGAAACTGAGAGCTCCTGGCCCCCCTCGGCAGTCCCTCACATTGCCCATCGAGCTCCCTTCTTTGCAGCGCAGTGCCCAGGGGCAACCTGCAGAGCTACACGCAAGACATGGCAGGTCTTAAATTTCTGGATTAAGAAGGATGATCACCAAAGTCAGATATGCCAGGATGCACCCCAGTGTGGAATTCTCAACCTGGAGCATGGACAGTGTGATGGACTCCTGGGTCCGAGGCTTCTCCTGAGATTCTGGGATTTGTCCCCCAAAACCAGACCCAACACACACACATGTAATGGCAAGGGGCAAGATTCATGCACGGTGGTCCCTCGGGCCTGGGTTCACATCCCAGCTGTGTCACATTTACAGCCTTGAAGGAGTAACTCAGCGTTTCTGGGCCTCAGTGTGCTCATCCGTAAAATGGGGAGAGTAGGACCCACCTTGTAGGGGGTCGTGAGGGTGAGTCAAGGTGAAGCCTGTCAAGGGTTTGTCACGGTGCCCACTTGTGATATGGGGACTGCTCGGATCACTGTCATTATCACTCGTGGCTAGTGCCGTCCGCGGTCACTCCTCAATGGCTGAATAGTAGGTATTCATATCTATGTTAGTGGACAATATTGTGGACACAAGGGCCAGCCTTGCAGTATTACTCCACCAAGCACTTATCAAGCACCCGCCGCCCCAGCCGTGTAGCAATAATATGGTTCCTGTCTTCAGGGAGTGTCTCTAGGATGTAAGAAACCACACTGAGCAGAGGTGAGCAAGTGAACAGGTGGCAGCCAGGCCAGGCAGGCGGGGCTGCAGGGATGAGACCCGGGGTAAGAGGCTAACAGACATTCTCGGCTGCTCACCCCTCCTGCCCCGCTGAGAATTAGCAGTAAACAAAAATGAGGAGGGACGTCTAGGTCAGAGGTTGGCAAACTTTTTTTCTAAAAGCCACGTAGTAAATAGGCTTTGCCAGCTGCATCTCTTTTGCGACTATTCAGCTCCGCCCTTGTAACGCACAAGCAGCCATGGACCATAGTAAATGAATAAGCGGGGCCACGTACCAATAAAACTTTATTTGCAAACACGGGTGGTGGGCCGGAAGTTTACTGATCTCTGCTCTAGGCAAAGGGAGCAGAGGAGCAACAGCCCAGAGTCGGTCTGGCTTGAAGCAGGTGGTGGGTGTGGGGAGATGCCAGGTCCTCCGGCCGTGAGGGGCCGGAGTGGGGCCTCTCTCCCTTGGGGCAACTCCAGGCAGGTCTCTGGCCCTACACGTGGTAACCTCTGCCTCTGTGTGTGTGTGTGTTAACTTGAGGGAGGTCACGGCCCCGCCGGCACTGAGCGGTGACCCCGGGACCCTCTCTTCCAGACGTGAATGAGTGTAGCAGCAGCCCCTGCAGCCAGGAGTGCGCCAACGTCTACGGTTCCTACCAGTGTTACTGCCGGCGAGGCTACCAGCTCAGTGACGTGGACGGGGTCACCTGCGAAGGTGAGGGCTCCCCGCTCGGCTGGGGGCGAAAACACCCCCTCCCCTGATCCCCATCCCCCACCTCCTGGCTGCCGGGTGGTTTGTGTATTTTTCCCTCTAACTGAAATTTATTCGGATGCACGTTGCCCGTCGTTGAGAGTGAAGTGTGTAAAGGGGCAAAGCCACCCACAGATTTTTCTTTAGTAAAATGACACGTGACAGTGGGGATCGCCATGTGTGCTGGGACCTCGAGCAGGGCAGTGGTAGGTGAGGAGGGGCCTCAGGGGCCGCCCACGTCTCTGACACGCAGCTCTGCCTCTGGCCTTATTAAAAGCCCCTCCCTGGGCCTGGACCATCCTCTCTGTCACATGGAGGTTAAACCCACACACACCAGGTTGTCCAAGGACGAATCCAAATGGTGACTCAGAAGCACTTCATGTGTGCCTGGCACGATGTAGGTGCTCAGAGGATGACTCTGGTTAAGATTATTACTGTTTCTGTATAAGGTGTGTTTGTTATTAGCACATTTGTAATAAATAAATAAACAGCATCCTAATAAACAGCATTAGGACGTAGCCAGCCAGCGCACCTCTACATGTGTCATTCTGAAGCCCTGGGCACTGCCTCCTGCCTCCGGTTCCCCAGTCTCCCTCCTCCCCTTCCACGTGCACACTTCACACCTTGAACTTGCTGTGTGGCCCTAGGCTAGGCTCTTACCCTCTCTGGGCTTCAGTTTCCCCTTCTGGCGTGATGGTCTCTGAGGCCGCCCCAGCCACAGCACTGTGAGACCCCCCACGCCGTGTCCGGCTTGTACTGTGTGGCTGCCCTCCAGGCCGCAGCTCAGCCCACCACGGGGGGTGTAGCCCAGCCGGGGTCCACACAGATGCTGAGGGTGGGCTTTGCCGTCACAGACATCGACGAGTGTGCCCTGCCCACTGGGGGCCACATCTGCTCCTACCGCTGCCTCAACATCCCCGGAAGCTTCCAGTGCAGCTGCCCCTCGACCGGATACAGGCTGGCTCCCAATGGCCGCAACTGTCAAGGTGAGCGGGGTGGGACTCCCGGGGTGTCTCGGGCCGGCTCGGGACTCTGCGGTGTTGGGGGACAGAGGCCTGGCAGCCACACCACAGACGGGATGCGTTCGGAGAGGGGACAGCTCTGCATCCTGGGTGTGTCCTGGGCTCCACGGGCACCCTGGTCTCCCATACCCGGGCACACTTGTCCGCCGGGGGTTCTGAGCCTTCCACCCTGCCCTGGGCCAGCCCCAAGAGGGCCCGAAGCAGGGCTGACAGCCTTTAGGAAGATGCCCACCGTGGAGGAAACAGGATGTCAGTTCCCGGAAGACCCCATAGCATAGCACTGCTGTTTAGTCTTTCGTTCAGTCACTCGACAAACCCAGGCCCTGCTGGGTGTTAAGGGCAAAGCAGTGAGCAGACGGCGCAGTCCTCTGTCCCAGGGTGATGATCCCCACTTGGCGAGGGGATGGGCCTGGTCAGGGTGTGTGACAACCCAGAGGTCTCTGTATTTAGGGACACTATGGCTGGAGGATGCCGCGGGGGCCCGGGGGTCGGCTAAACGAGGGGCCAGCGACATCCATCCAGTTGTACTAGGCTCCCATTTCTAAGGACACTCCAGGGGTCATCAGCGTCCTGTAACCGTCCCTTTGGTTACGGGGGTGGGGGGTGCTAAGTAGATATTTGTGAAGGGGCGACCCTGGAACGGGCGCGTGGGCCTCACCTCCGGGAATGGCCGCAGAAGCTGAGTCAGAAGTTGGCTCTGTTCAGCCCCTCCTGATGAGTCCCCACGTGGGGCTGGTGGCCCAGAGGCTCTGGAGGGCCCGAGTCCTGCAGATGTCCTTTCTGGTCATGAAGAAGGTTTGAAGACTTTCATCAAAGGCGGGCAGGAGCTGTGGCGTTTCCTGGGAGGGACCCGCTCAGCTTGTCCAGAGCTCCGGATGGAAGTTGCTCTGTTTTCACATTTCTGACGAAGCAGATGACCTGGCCAGGCGCCCTCACCGCAGCCTGGGGTCCTGCCAGACGCAGTGAAAACACATTCCTGAGCCTCAGACTTTGAGATGGGGGAGAGCTGTTTTTGCCACCAATGGTCAGGATTTGGCATCTCTTAACAGATGCCTCTGGCACAGTGACATCCCCTGGGCCCACCATTTGGCTGCTCCGGAAAGTTGAGGGAAGGGGACGGCTCCCCATGTCCAGGGTGACCTCGTGACATGCCCCAGGCCGGGTTCCGGTCCATCCCAGACAGTCACTGACTTTGGACACTGGGCCCAACATAGAATCCCTTTAAGCCTCAGTTTCCTCGTCTGTAATATGGGGCTAGTGGCTTCTGCTCATTCCCTCCTAGGATGTTACAAGTGGCACGTGAGGTAAGGCTGATGCAACTCGAGAGCCTCAGAGAGGCACTGGCTGCCTGGATTCAAAGCTCGACTCCACCACTTACAGAATGTGTGACCTTAGGCCAGTCACTTAACCCCTATGACTCTTCCCTAAAATGGGGATAATAACAGTACTTGCCTCATTTAATTAGAATGAGAAGCAGGGGTTTCCTGCAAAACACTTTAAGGGCTGTCATATAGTGTTTGCCGTTTTCCTTATTATGCTTAATCCTAGGATTGTGAATAATAGGTATATTAAATATAATCTCCTATAAGTAAAAACGCTGGCACAGGGCTCTGCTCCAGAGAGCAGCCAGTGGAGGGCAAGGATGGCCTGATCCCCCCTGACCCTGGTTGATGGGAGGCCTGGGCACCCCTGTCTGTGGCTGGGGATGGCTGGGGGGCCTTGGCCTTCACCGTGCTGCCTTGGGATCTCCTGCAGACATTGATGAGTGTGTGACCGGCATCCACAACTGCTCCATCAACGAGACCTGCTTCAACATCCAGGGCGGGTTCCGCTGCCTGGCCTTCGAGTGTCCCGAGAACTACCGCCGCTCCGCAGACACGTAAGTCCCTCGGTCCCCGCGATCGTCTGTCTGTGTTGGCCTTCCTGGGGGCCCGGCTCCCAGCCTGGGCGGGTAGTTAATGAGCCGTGCCCTCCCATGTGGGTCTTGGGAAACTCAAGGATCCCTGGTTCTCAGGCGCCTAAATGCCAATGAGACTGGTTGCAGAAAGTGAAGGTAGTGACCTCATATGGGCTCAAGGTGGGCAGGCCTGCTCCCAGACCCGCCTGTGCATGGAGCCAGGCAGAAACCCCAGCCGTCTCTCTCCCCGGGGTGAAGCCTTGGGCAAGGGACAGATCTCTGGGCCTCAGTTTCCTCATCTGTGACATGCAGATGGCAGAACCTGCTCTGACTCGGATAAAGGTAGCAATGACTCTGGGTGAGCCGACGTGACTCGTTAGGGTGTCACTGTTAGATGACCTCACCTGAAAGTCAGATTCTCTTCAACCCAGTGACGGCATGGGAACAGCACGAAAGGTTCTGTGTCCTCAGCTTGAAGCTGTGTGTCCATATGTCACTGCAAGCTCACTCGGTCTCAGGCCACCGGGATATATCCTGCTGGGGTGTCCAGGAGCCCTGTTCCTCAGGGAGCAGTGAGGACCCTCTGGTCTCGCCCCACACGACCCCATCCCTTATTTTATCAGATGGGCCTCCTTTCGTGCCCCCGGCGGTTGTTTCAGGAAAAGCTCCACGGTGGGAGCCAATCTCAGGAGCATGGATGCGTGACCCCTTCCCTCCAGCCCCGGGAAGTGCTCACAGCCAGCACACAGCCAGGCTGCCTGGGAGACTCGGCCTCTTGGCCTTGGCGCTGGTCAGTGCCATCTTGGGCAGGGTCCCAGGCCCCAGCATCCACTTGTTGTTCTGGTCCCGCCTCCTGCTGGCCGAATGCCAGAGCAGGAGATGCTCAGATGGCCCCAGTGTTCTTCCCGGCATCCGCAGTGTTCATCCCCCGGCCTTGCGGCTCCTGCCCCCACCCCCGCAGGTCCTCTCAGTTTCCCCAGCGGGCGTGCTTGCCAGGTAGGGAGAAGCCACTCCAGAACTGGGTTTGCCAGCATTCCAAAGAGCCTGTGGGTTATGCAACAGCTAAGTGGGCGGTCTTGGTGCTCCCCTGAGCCGTGAAGAAAGATCCCTGTCCTTACTTTGAGGCTGCGCTGCTCCCAGGACCCTCGTCGGGGTCTGGGTCTGGGTCTGGGGATTCTGGAAGACTGGCTGACTGCTCTCCATGTGTAACTCACACACAATCACGAAAGCAAAAGGGAAGGAGGCTGCCCTGTGCAGGGACTTCACGCCTCCTAAGCGGGGGGTGGGCAGGCCGGCAGGCTAGCGTCGTGTCCTGAGGTTGCGGCTGAAGTTGCCCCCTGCGCCCCACCGCGTTGACGCTCGTTGCGGAATCCTTCGCCGCCCCGCAGTGCCAGCGAAAGTCATTTACTTGTTTGGGGAATGTTCACCGTGAGCCTACTGTGTGCGGGCACCTGGGCAGACAGTGGGCCCACAGAGGCCCCCCATCCCCTGCTCTGAGCCCCGGAGGAGCATATGCAGAATGGCAGTGGGCAGGGTGCAGGGGTACTGAGACCAAGGAGGGCCCCCCGGCTCCGGCGGGGAGCACGGTAGCCAGGGGAGCCTGGAGTCCTGGCCGTGAATATGGGGTATTCAGCGAGGAACCACGTTCTGCTGACCGAGGGATTGATGCTCCAGGGCCTGGTCTGTCTCCATCCCATGGGTTCCTCAGCCTGACCCCCAGGGGATGATAAAGAGGGGGCTCCGTCATTCTCTGTATTAAAAGGGCAGGAAGTGAGCCCCTACCCACAGTCAAGGTGAGAGGGGAAGGGTGAGGCTCCAAGCAGTCTCTCCAGGGAAGACTGTGGCCCCATTGACCAACGTGCCGCTCACCAGCGCCACCCAGCGGCCGGAGCAGAGGCTGGGAGGCGAGTGGAGCTGGGAGAAGGTGTGGTCCCCGCCCTGAGGGTCCTGACTGAGCCCCTGTGGCTGTTCTCGGGTCTCATGGAGATGCTGTCTGGCATTGAGATGAATGTCCGGCTCGCTTAGGTTTGCCTCCTACGCTCAGTCCGTTCCAGGCCCCTTGACCTTGACCGTGACCAGGTCCCGTGAGCTTCTTGCTGTAAAGGGGGCGGTGATACCGCCCTCCTGCGTTCCTGTAGGGTGACCTGCGATTGTGGGGCTGAGCCACCTCCGTACCGCTCTGAGTTCAGCCCTGGGGGGTATGGATAGGCGCCCCAAGGCGTGTTTTACTGCCAGTATTTATGGATGGAGGGAAGGTGGGCCCTGGTGTCCAGGTTGGGGCATGACCTGGGAGGCCGCCCGGAGGAAGAAGGAACCAGGGCTGGGTCCCATCCTGGCTTCCGGGCCTGGCTCTCCTGTTCCTCGGTGCTGTGACCTTGGGTCTTGGCCACCCAAGGGCCCCTTTTGCCTCTGTAACACAGCGCTGACAATACCTGCTTGTCAGTGCCTGGAGGATTGGCAGTAACGCCCCACGTGCCCAGCCCACGGCCAGCATTGGTGGCCAGACAACAGTGGTGGTGAGAAGGATGGCAGCTGGCCACCCTGTTCTCTCGTCCTCAGAATCCAGAGGTTCCTCAGAGCAACACTGCAGCCCTTGCTCTGCTGCTGACTGTGTGCCTGTGGGCTGACTGTGTGACTGGAAGGTCTAGGGTCGCTCAGCCCTTACATGGGAAGACGAGACATGGGTTCCTGAAGGGCTGTGTGGTCCTGGGGCCGTGCCTGCTGCACATGGGAATCTGTCTAGTTACAGTTTCTCCCTTGTTAACCCTGTTGAGGTATCACGGACCAGCCAGGAGCCCCGCGTCAGGCACAGGAAGTGAGGGCCGGGCCTGGAATCCCAGGTTGAGGGGCCATAGGGGGTCTCATCCTGGTTGCCTCGTCCCAGTTGGGGGGGTTACTCTGGGACCACAGGAGCACCGCTAGCTTAGGGTGAGCACGGTGACAGGTCACTGACACGTCATGTAGACCGACGTGGGCAGGACGCAGGCCAGAGCTCCAGGTGCTCCAGGTGCGGAGGGGCCGCCCCTCTCAGCACTGCAGACCCCTCAGACTGGAGTTTTCTACTTTACAGCCCTTTTCCTTCTCCACAAAAATCCTCTTAAAGAATTTACTATCTGACCTTCGAAAGCAATTTGTAAAATTTAAAAAGGCTGCATTGGAAGGACCCAGTAACTGGCCCTTCTGTGGTTAACATTAAGGGAGCCTTTACAGGCAAGATTGGAGTCTCTCTCTCTCTCTCTCTCTCTCTCTCTCTCTGTGTCTCTTTGTCTTTCTGTCTCTGGGCCTCAGCCTTCCCTCTCTCCACACAGCCTCCTTCTGGCCAGTGGTAACTGGAACATGACCCAGCAGGCTGGGCCGCAAACCACAGGGCTGGGCCTCACGGACTGACCAGGCTGTTAAGATCCCAAACACACAATTCCCTCCTCCCCACAGGAGGAATGTTCAGTGTTGCAGAGCCTGGGGTGGGACCGAAAACATCCTCTTTACCCCCTCGGTGGGGCAGCCCCCTGAGACCCGGGGTCTTGGAAGCCAGAGCGAGGCTGGGCAGCCTTGGCTGGCCCAGCTGTTCGGCCCCAGGTGGTAATGCGGGTGGACAGAGCGGGTGAAGCCCTGCCCCGGCCGGTTCCTGGGGCTTGTGTCCAGAATGACAGGAGCCTGAAAGTCAGGGAACCGCCAGCAGGGACGGCTGCGGGCATCAGACAGCCTGGGGGGCGGCCAGAATGGCCATGCCTCCCGAGAGAAGGGACTGGCCTTGAGGACCTTTTTTCTCTGGCGTGTGGTGGCCTTCAATGGTTGCATTTTCATGGAACTTGGGGTGTCCCGATCAAATTCGTTGAACTGAAAAATCGGGGCACATTGTTCTCTCATGCGGGTCGAGATGGAAACCAAGGTGCGTGGTCCCGGGGGTCCGGGCCTCCTCTGCTCCGTAATAGATGCAGTGGCGACGGCCCCTCCTCTGTCTAGACATACCGGCTGACAAAGACTCCGCTGCCGTCCCCAGGCTGACAGGCAGTTTGCCAGAGGCAGTTGTTATAATTTCTGAGATGTTTCAACAAATATGGGGGAGAGCAGGATAGGATAATTGATGTTGGAACTGACCAGGAAAATCAGGCCCGTATTTACTCGTGTGCAGGTAGAAAGCACGTAGGTGTCGAGCTGGTCCTGGAGATGAAGCCAGAGAGCCACAGCCCCACCCTTGGGAAGCAAGCCATCTGAAAGGAGCCAGGCCCAGAAGGGCCCAGAGTGAGGAAGGGCTGGCTCTGCTTGGTGACCCTGTGGGGTTGGGGGTGGGTGGAGACCATCGAGGAGGAAGGAGGATCCAGCTCTCTGGTGTGTGATACCAGACCTTCATGCACACCTCATGTTCCCTGCCTTCCACCCGTGCCGGGTTAATCCTCTGGCGAATCAAAATCCTGGCCTTGGGTACGGGAAACGGGGGAAAACTTTAACGCACACGCAGGAGACCCTGGCGCCACCTGCTGGCCAGATCCGCCAGGCCCTTCCTGAAGCAGCTGGGCCGTGTGTGTGGTGTGTGTGTGTGTGTCTGTGTGTCTGTGTGTGTCTCTGTGTGTGTGTCTGTGTGAGCGCGCGCGCGTGTGTGTGTGTGTGTGTGTGTGTCTCCTCACTGTCAGTAGGATAAGGAGAACCGGGTGGGACAGTGAGGTGAGCTTGGGGAAGGAGAAGCCCCGATGCACCCAGCATGAGGCCAGGCCCCGTCCCTCGGTTTCTCCACAGTCGCCTGGCACACTCCCAGCTGGCCTGGACCTGGGTGTCTCTGGGGGAGGGGCCTGCCCCTCAGCAGCACCCACGCCCACCTTCTTTCCTCCCTCTCCCCCTGCCTCTGAGCCCCCTCCCGTGCAGGACCCTCCTCTTCGGTGTTCCTGATCTCCACACCCCTTTACTAGCGTGGAGCTCATTCCCAGGGCTGCCCTTTCTAAGAGCTCAGAATGGTAAATGGCCAACTAAAAGAAAGGATTTTACATCCTGGGCATAGGATGTAAAAAGAGACAGCGCTCACAATAAATGCCGAGTGTAAGTAAGTCCTAGTCACCTGACGAGAGGCGTGGAAACTAAAAAAGTTGAAATGGAGACATGATAGAAGACTAGGACAGTAGATGCTTGTGGTTGGAGAAGCCAGACAGTCAAGATGGCAGAACTTCCTGGGACACGTGCTCTGTCAGGTCCCGCAGGGCTCCGCACCTTGGCTTTGCTCCTAAGGCAGTTGCCTTCGGAGTGTGATGGGCCTGGAGTTCAGGAGGCAGAAGATAGGCCCTGTTCTTATCTCACAGGGCGTTAGAACCTGTCCCCATCCTGTCACAGGACGTTAGAACCTGTCCCCGTCCTGCCACAGGACGTTAGAACCTGTCCCCGTCCTGTGACAGGATGTTAGAACCTGTCCCCGTCCTGTCACAGGAAGTTAGATCCTGTCCCCATCCTGTCACAGGACGTTAGAACCTGTCCCCATCCTGCCACAGGACGTTAGAACCTGTCCCCGTCCTGTGACAGGATGTTAGCACCTGTCCCCGTCCTGTCACAGGACGTTAGAACCTGTCCCCGTCCTGCCACAGGACGTTAGAACCTGTCCCCGTCCTGTCACAGGATGTTAGAACCTGTCCCCGTCCTGTCACAGGACGTTAGAACCTGTCCCCGTCCTGTCACAGGAAGTTAGATCCTGTCCCCGTCCTGTCACAGGACGTTAGAACCTGTTCCCATCCTGTCACAGGACGTTAGAACCTGCCCCCGTCCTGTGACAGTAGGTTAGAACCTGTCTCCATCCTTGTACAGGAAGTTAGAACCTGTCCGCATCCTGTCACCAGAAGTTAGAACATCTCTCTATCTCCGTCTCAAGCCCTGGTTGGCCCTGTGGACACAGACAGGGAACTGGGCCTAGAGCACAGGGAGTGGGGGAAGATGGGGAACAGACCTCACTGCCTGAGCACAAATCTAGCTTCCCCACGCACTCTGTGACCTCAGGAAGGCCACTGACTCTTTTCAGCCTCAGTTTCCTCATCTGAAAAATGGCCCTCAGCCCCCCATCCCCAAGGGGTGTGATCACACTAGCGGAGGTGTGGTGACGAGTAGCCGTGCGCTCCGTAAGCGGCAGCAGCCGTGCTTGCCGGCGTGCAGACAGACACGCACTTCGGGGGTCGTCTCCAAGACCCGCTCGGGAGCCCTGTGTCGCCCTGACCACTGTCTGGGTGAGGAGCCAGGAGCCTGGACGACACTCAGAGGGCAGGGTGTGCCTGGTGAGGACAGCCCGGGGTGGGGCTCTGCCAGTGAGAAGGGGACACATCTCGCTCCAGGCACGACCCTTGACCCCAGCCACCCAGCGCCCCCTGAGGGTGTTGGAAGAGGCTAGTGCCTGAGCCCGCGGCCCGGAGGTCCCCGGCACCTCCCACAGGTGAGTGAGGGGTGCTCTTCCCGTTGGCTGATTGGCCAGAGGGGCGGCGGGAGGCCCCGCCCAGCGAGCCCCCGCTTCCCCGCCCCCATGCTCTGTTGTTTCTCCGCTTGCTGAATGGGCCCTAACGCTCTTTCTCTCTGTCCACTTTTCTTGCAGCCGCTGCGAGCGCTTGCCTTGCCATGAGAATCAGGAGTGCCCCAAGCTGCCTCTGAGAATAACCTACTACCACCTCTCTTTCCCCACCAACATCCAAGTGCCCGCCGTGGTTTTCCGCATGGGCCCCTCCAGTGCCGTCCCCGGGGACAGCATGCAGCTGGCCATCACCGGCGGCAACGAGGAGGGCTTTTTCACCACCCAGAAGGTGAGCCACCACAGTGGGGTGGTGGCCCTCACCAAGCCCGTCCCCGAGCCCAGGGACTTGCTCCTGACCGTCAGGATGGAGCTCTCTCGCCACGGCACCGTCAGCTCCTTTGTGGCCAAGCTTTACATCTTTGTGTCCGCAGAGCTCTGAGCACGCGCTTTGGGCCGTGGGGGGCCCCCTCTTGTTGCTTTCCTCACCCTCCCCTCCGGGATCCGAATAAAGGTTCAGCGGACGATCCCACACAGCATGGCTGGCGTGCCTTGGTTTTATTTGGCGTGGTCGGGTGTCTCTGTGCTTGTCCCTGGTGGGGAGGGGGCAGCCGAGCAATGCCTGGGGCCCCCAAGGGTGAGCACGGAGTGTTTTCCGTGAGGGGTGCGCGCCCAGGAGCCCCCGCTGGGGGGCCTCACAGCCCACGCCGCCAGGGAGCCCAGGCCCGGAGAGAACGAGGCTCGGGTGTTTCATTTGACGTGATTCTCTCTCCTCCGCTTGTGTTTAGCCCAGAGGACGAGGTGACCAAGGCCCCCAGGGTTGATTGACCTCCGTCCCCTCTCACTTCACAGATGTGGAAACTGAGGCCCAGAGAAGGGGAGGGACTTGGCCAAGGTGACGTGGGCCATTTGTGGTAGAGCCAGGTCTACTGGCCCCAGCTTCGTTTCCTTACTGTGTCACCAGGAGCTGAGCCTTTAACCGAGGCAAAAAAGCTCTATCGTGAGACTCAAACCTCCCTTTCTGTTTATCTTGATGGGCGGCCCGAACTTGTGGAAAAACACTGAACGCAATCGCAGCATCTTGGACGCAGCCCTTACCTAAGTGAGGTCGGTTCCCTCCACTAAGGTTCTCAGCTTCGTACCAGGAAGAGGCAAAGGACAGCACGATGAATGTGCCGCTCATGGGAACCCCTAAGCCAGCGTCAGGTCCTTCATATGCGTTGCTTCCCATCCTGTGGGGTGGGTGTTTCATCCCAAGAGAGACTCAGAGGGGGCGAGCGATTTGCCCAAGATCACACAGTGGGTGTTGGAACCTCGGTTTGCTGACTACACAGCTTTGACTCTTCCACCATGATCCCAGCCCAGTCCCCAACGTGCCTCTCAAGGCCCTGCATCATTTAGTGCTAATGTCCCTTTCCAGCCTGACCTCAAATTGTTCTCCCTTCGCTCACCTCCCTGGAGCCACACTGCCCAGCTCTTTGCTGCCTCAGGCCCTTTGCACATGCTTTTGCACGCTTGGCCTGAATGTTGGTTAAACCTCAGCCTGTATGTTCCTGTCTCAGCTGGGCCTCCCTTGACATCCGTTGGTTATGTTTTTCTGTCAGTCTTTCTCATAACACTGCCTTTGTGATGCTCACCACAGTTTGCAGTTCCTATTTATCTGTTTTGCTTTTGTCTTCCCCACCATCCAGAAGGCTCCATGAAGGCAGGGACCAAGTCTGTCTCATGCAGTGTCGTGTCGCTAGCCCCCGGCAGGGCCTAGCGCACAGTAGGTGCTCTACCCCTGTCTGTTGGGGGAATGGATGACTTCCTGCCAACATTGCTTTGCATGTCTAGCATTTCTGTGGCTGCTGGCTCTGTTTTCAAGCAGAAACGTGAAGGGAAGGCAGAATGTCAAGAGGAATCAAGTAAAGGTTACTGGAGGATCCTAAGGTCCTTCCTACAAGTACATGGAAGGAAAATGGGGAAGGGGCCCACCTTGCTGTCTAGTGGAGAGGACGGGTATACAGTTAACACTATGCCCAGTGCCCTGTGACAGAGGCAGCGGTTAACTCGCCATGGGAGCACGCACATGCTCCTAGCCATTCATCTCCAAGCCCCCACTGTCTCCCAGACCCCTCTCTGAGCATCTCTGGTCTGGACTGGCTTCCAGTCTCCTATCTTCCAAGCTGAAGCCAGAGGACCTCTCCGAAGGACCAGTCTGGTTATGTCCCTCCCCTCTTTAGAAACTTCTATGATTCTTTCACTAGCAGATGAAGCCCAACTCCCTTGGAATGGCATTCGAGGCCCTGCCTACTCCAGCCTCTGCCCATCTTTTCAGCTACATCTCCCTCCCGCTCCCCGCTCTAGCTCACCCCCTTGCTTGTGTTCCAGCCACGCGGGGCTCTTGTCCTTCTCCGCATGCACTTTCTCCGGGCTTTAGCATGTACCATGCCATCCTCCTGCAAACTGCCGTTCTCCCTGAAGCCACGTCCTCAGCGAAACCTCTCCTGAAGCTGAGCTCTTCTAGCGCCGGGCGTACTCCATCAGAGCAGTTACCCTGTCGTTACTTTTTATTGTCCCCACTTCTCTGGGCCTGTTGGAAGGCAGGGATTGTATCTGTGTTCTCTACACTTTCAGAATGTCTGGCCTGTGGAAGGAGCTCAGTAAACATCCGAGTAAACATGTGGATGGATGGATGGATGGATGGGTGGGTGGATGGATGGATGGGTGGATGGATGGGTGGGTGGATGGATGGATGGATGGGTGGGTGGATGGATAGATGGATGGTTGGATGATGGATGGGTGGATAGTATTTTCAAGGTTTAGTTCAAATATCACCTCTTCTATGAAATCAGCAAGACACAGCAGGGATTCATCATGTATTCAGTTATTCTTTTATCATGGTCCAGATTATTCAGGCCACAGAAGCACTTTTCCCATAGGAGTGTTAAGATGGGGGGGGGAGAAATTATCAGGGGCCTTAGAAGCCAGAATCCCCTCTACAACATTCCCACCAGCTTTGTTTGCACTTGCCCTTGTCTGTGGAACTCCCTGCCTCTTAAGGTGGCCTGTTCCATTTCAGGACACCTCTGATGTTTCTCTGTGTGTACCTGAGAGCACATGTGGGGATGATACCTGAATTACCTGCCTGCTCACCTCCCTGCAGTTCCTTGAGGCCACTTAGCAGTATTCCTGGATCATCCTGCTGAGATCACACAGTGCAGAAGAAACCAAACAACCAAACAAACAAAAACACAAGAGTTTTAATGTCCTCCTTGCCATTTATTAGTTCTGTGACCTCGGATAAGTCATTTGCCTTTCAGAGCTTCAAGGCCCACTTCCTGGATTATTTTGAACATTACTTGAAGTTACTTACACACGAGGCAGTGTCTGGCATGTGGTAGGCAGTTAATAAGTGTTGGTTTCTCCCCTCATTGGAAGGTACTTGAGTGTTCATTTGGATCTTGATTTAAATGGGGAATAGAAGTTCAGAGGGTTTGTAGAGCTGCCATCGCTTCCGACTCCTGGACCTGCGTGTGCACTTTTTGGGGGGGGGGGGGCTGTGCCAAAAAGCACAGTGTGCTTTGTGGCTTGTGGGATCTTAGTTCCCCAACCAGGGATTGAACCTGCACCCTTGGCAGTGAAAGTGCAGATTCCTAACCACTGGACCGCCAGGGAATTCCCATGTGTGTGCCCTTCTGACTGTCACGGTACCAAATCAGGCTCCCAAGGGTAGAGGATAATAATTATGATTATCATTATTATACTGATGAAAATAATAACAACTGTGACAGCTAACACCTGGACACAGCTGTCTGTGAGCCAGGCACTGTGCCAAGCATTCAACTAACCCTCACGGAGCCTAGTGAGGAAAGTGCTGTTATGATCCTCATTTCACAATGAAGACATCGGGGAGAGAGAGGTTAAGTAACTTGCCCAGAGTCCCAATGCTGATGTAAGGTGGGCCCGGGGTTCAAACACAGGCAGCCTGGCTCTGGAGTCTGCTCTCAGAAGGGCAGCCCCATGCTGTGAAGGGGGCAGGATACCGGGATGAGTCAGTGCTCCTCAGCTTGCTACTCTAGCCTCTTCTCAGAAAGCCCTGCATACCAGCCCCATTCTAAAATTCCCAAGTGAAAAACAAAGCATTTTATTAGCTAAGGAAGGAGGCAGTGTGGTGTAGAGGAAAAAGCTGTGAAGGTTAAATGAAGTGATGTGTGCAGCTGTCCAGCAGAGACATCAATGAGGTCTGAAAAACCACTGTGAACCACGCCTCTTTCTCAAATTTCAGGAAAACTAATTTCACGTAAAAATGATCAACTCAAAATTATCCAGGTTAAATCTCATAAAAGATATTGTAGGGAAAAAGAGAATAAAGAACAGAATGATATCCTTCTGGGTAATGAAAGTACACCAGGAAGATATGCTCACAGACTAGATCAAAACTGTAGCCTATATCAAAACAAACTAAAAGGATTGAGAAAATTACCAAAAATGAAGGAAAAATGTAAGCCAGAATTAAGAAAAACCAAGAAATGAAGTAATGGAACTCAAGAAATAATTTAAAATTAAAGCAGAAAGCAATTTCAGAAATAAATACTTAGGAGAAATTGAAAAGAAGAAAAATTTTATAAATTGAAAAATGAATAACAAAAGAGATGAAAAGGCTTGAAGAGAAAGTGACAGATGTTAAAGATAGGCAAAGAAGATCCAACATACAGATAATAGAAATCTCCAAAGAACTAACCCGAAACAAGGGAGGGGAGCAATAAATACTAAAAATGATTACTCAAGAAACTTTACAGAAATTTTAAGAAAAAGATTTGAAATTCCGTATTGAAAGAACACCCAACATACCTGAAGATATTGACTCAGAGCAACCAACACCAAGACAAAGAGAAAACAAAAAAATCTCTGTGCTTTTGGGCAAAAACAGCAAGTGACTTATATGGGAAAAAATTATATTATCATCAGACTTCTTCACAGCAACACTTATGCCAGAAGGAAATGAATACTTAGGATATTCAGGAAAATGTAAGCTAAGGATTTTATACCCAACAAAACAGACTTTCCTGTACAAAGGGCACCAACTATTATCAACATGTGAAATTGTCAACATGCAAGCACTAAACATAGTTACTCATAGAACTACAACTAAATGAGTACAGTAAGAAAAAAGGGAAGTATGGGGACTTCCCTGGCGGTCTAGTTAAGACTCCGCGCTTCCACCGCAGGTGGCGCGGGTTCGATCCTTGGTCAGGGAACTAAGATCCTGCATGCCACGCGGTGTGGCAAAAAAAGAAAAAAAAAAAAGGAAAGAAACGGCTCAGACAATGTAGAAATAGCACATCTATTTAAAAATTGTAGGTAGAATAGGGAGAACATATCCAAAAAAAATTATTCTGATTAATTATGTTAGTGGTAGTAATTTTAGTATTGTTGTTCTGAGAGTACTGGGTTAAATATGAGATATACTAAATAAATAAGTATGGAATATTCTATCATCTCCTGTGTTCTTAAGAACGAGGATTTTGATATGGAAAAAAGGAGATTCCTTTGGTACATAGAAGAGATTAAGTAAAAAACTATGTGGTTCTTGTTTTGAATTGTCAGTATCAGTATGAACTCATGATGTAGTTTATCTCTAAAAATGTCCACTGAAGAAGCCTAGAAACAATGACCAGCTCAGTAGGACTGAGCAGTCCTGGTATCCAGACTGTGGTCTTGAAATACCATTTTCTACTAAAAAACAAAACAAACCCAACACTTCTTGGAGAAATAGCTGGGGCAGTAAAAGTGTAAGATGAGGCTGGACCGCCTTGTCAAGCCAGACAGCAAGAAAACCATCAGAGATTCCTAGGGCCAGGTCCAAAGGACTTGGGAGCCAACCCGATTTACCCTGTGGCCAAAGATGGGAAAACGTGAGCTCCAGTAAAGGATAATAATTGCAATAGGTTGAAATCCATCCAATAGTTTAAATCTATGAGTTCATACTGATATTTTTAAAAAGTCAACTGATAACCTCTGGATAATGATCGCTAGTTCCTTATCCTGAAAACAGGTCAACACAAAGAAAGAATCAAGCATTAATCTTGCTTTTCCTCTATGAACTATACCCCCTGGTAACCAGATAGTGTATGAGGGGAAGCATCTCTTTAGGGAAGTACTCAAACTAACAAGTGAAAAAGAAATTATCGACTCGGACCACGGCATTGTGCCATCCCCGGTGAATCAGTGGACCTGGACCCTGAGCATTAGCAGCTGCTAACGTCACAGAAAGGAGATGACCAGACACCATGTGCCTCCGATGGAAGACACACCAGCACCTGTCATTTTGCTGAAGGACCTGGGTCTGCATCCGATCAGGTGTCTGGATCCGGCTGCCAATGGGCAGGGAATGCAGAGGACAGGGGAACACGCTGGGCTGCGCCGCCAGGATGCAGTCAGCAAGTCCAGAAGCTACGGAAGCTCCATAGCTCAGATGCTTTGCTTCCCTGACAGGTAAAATGTATGGAAAATGAAGGAATGGAGAGGAAACCTCAAGGTTAAAAAGGACTTTAGAAAGATATAACAGGGACTTCCCTGGTGGTCCAGTGGGTAAGGCTCCACGCTCCCAATGCAGGGGGCCCGGGTTCGATCCCTGGTCAGGGAACTAGGTCCCTCATGCCACAACTAAGAGCCCGCATGCTGCAGCTAAGAGCCCGCATGCCGCAACAAAGATCCCACGTGCTGCAACTAAGACCTGGTGCAGCCAAATAAATAAAAAGAGAAAGATATAACAGAAATGTTTTAATGGACAAGTTTAAATGATAGTGTCTTGAGATGCACACTTACGTGACACAGATGTAAAGGAGCCCAGGTAAGTGATTGCTAGGACAGTCAGGACAGGAGTTACTCTGGGGGTGCACGAGGGGGTTGAGACGGGTCTGGGGCCCACGAAGGGCCCTCAGGTGGCAGGTGAAGCTCTCTTTCCTGACCTGGGTGCTGATTATAAAGTGGTTTGCCTTATAACACTCATTCAGTGGTACCTTTGTTTTGTGTAACTCTTGCATTTGTGTTTTATTTTATGATAAAGAGGTTTTGAAAATATCGCTAGACCTGTAACAAACTTGGGCCCCTTTTCCTTCCTCCCCGTCCATCGCGTGACATTGGAAATTTGACCGCTTTGTGCTGGGCGCCAAGCTGGGTGCTTTACATACGCTCCCTCATTTATTACCCCTGCAGCCCCCCGACCCGGGGCCCCAGGAAAGCCAGACCCTGTCTCCCTTGTTTGCTTTGGTGTCCCTGGTGCCTGACACCCAGCAGATGCTCAAAACACACTTGTTGAGCAAGTGAACGAATGAATGTGATTTGCAGTTGAAACTGAAGCTCAGTTCGTATAGTTGGCAAATAGCAAAGCTTTGCTTATCCCAGCCGGGACGGACGGAAACCGGGGCGTGTCTCGGGGGTTTGGGTTCTGGTCCAGTTTGCAGCAAGGGCAGAGAAGCATCCTCTCGGAGCAGCCGGGCTGCGGAGGCCAGTGCGGGTCTCCGACGGAGCCATCTCTGGGACAGGTGGTCCCGCCTGGCCACCTGCTTGTCCTCCCCGGACCCCGGTCTCTGTGGGAGTGCTGGTTCCACCTTTCCCATCGCTTCTTGTGCTGTGGTTCCCCTCAGGCTCCGCCAAGAGAAGACAGACACCGTCCGCTGCATCAAGTCCTGCCGCCCCAATGACGTCACCTGCGTGCTGGACCCAGTGCACACCATCTCCCACACTGTCGTGTCGCTGCCCACCTTCCGCGAGTTCACCCGCCCCGAAGGTGAGTGGCCGCTCCCACGGCGTGGAACCGGCGTAGGGGTCCCGGGGGAGGCCGTCGTCTGGAGGAGCTTCCTTGCCAGGCAGCCCCCTTGCTGGAGTTGAGAGCTTGGCCTGCAGGAGCCACTCCTTGGTTGGGGTGTGGGTTTGGGGTTTGGAATGCAGACCCCTCCCTGCCTCTGCATCTCCTCCGTGTCCCCAGACTACATGGCGGTACCGTTCCAGCCCATTCCCAGCTCTCAGTTCGGGGGTCTCTTCTTAGGGGTTACAGTTGTTCAACAAATAGCTATCAAGTGTTGATTCTGTGCCAAGCGCGGGGCTATGGGGGCCTCCAGGAGGCAGTGACTCCACTCTGGGTCCTGAGGGGTCAGTAGGAGGCAACTTAGTGAAAGTGGGGAGAACGGAGACATCTGGAGGTGAGTGCGGAGTGTAGACCTTCGAGGAACAAAGCCAAGTTTTTCTGGCTGGAGTGGTGGACGGCTTGGCAAGAGAGGGCCTGAAAGGGTGAGAGCGGGAGGCTGCACTTGGAGTTGGGGCTTCAACTCCTAGGCCTTGGGAGCCAGTAGAGGGTTGGGACTGATGCTATTTGCACACAGAAGCATCATCCTGGAGACCAAGGGGCAGATGGGCTGGTGCGGCCAGACCAGCTCCAGGGAGCCCAGCATAAAGCAGTCAGTGTGCCCTGCGCCCGGCAGCTCCTGGCCTGCAGTGTAGACCTGCCATCACAGCCCCCTTTTCACACAGGCAGTCCCAAGGCAGCGGGCTCCTGGCGCCCGGCAGAGGGCTGTGGACGGGGTGCTTCTCCGTATGCCTTGCTTCGGGGTGTGCAGCCCACGTGCCAGGGCTGGTGTGGTCTCCAGACACCGCCTCCCTCTGTGGAGGCCTTCAGGGGAGCTCGCCATGAGGATTCACTCTGTAAACGTCGACTGAGCCTCCGATGTGTCAGGCTCGGGCCAGGCTCTGGGACACAGTGATGAGAAAGAGCCCTCTGACCATCTCAGGGAAGACGGACAGTTTGCCCTGTGTTTACACGCGGCAACGGGGTCCTGGGGGGTAATGCAGGTGCACATGCCGGAGCGTGGAGCCTGGCCACGGGGGTGGGAGGGCACCAGAGGCACCCCGGGATGTGCTTGCCTGCGGGAGCCGGTGGCCCTTGCCCCGCCTGCCCACTCCTTCCTCTAGAAAAGGGGAGGCACAGAATCTTCACAGGGTGCGCGGACTTGGGTCGGAGAAAATCACTGACTGCTGTTCGCCTTATGCAGAATGACGGGTTCCACCAAACCACAAATCCTTCCCGAATCCCTAATGGCCGGTTTTGTGGCCTCCTGGCCAGTGCCGATCCATGATCTTGTTCTAGCGGGAACTGGGTGTGGTTAGAGACACCTGTCGGCGTCTCGGGCCCAGGCGGTCCAGACCTTGACCATTAGCGTTGAGAGGATCCTTGATAGGCCCTGGCGGGCTGCCTCGTTCACTTTACAGATGAGGAAACTGAGGCCCAGAGAGAGAACATTCCCCCCCCCCACGACCCGAGACAACACAGAGCGGGGGTAAATCGGGGCCTCGTGCTCCCCGCCCAGGGCAGGTTGCCGGCTTCATGTCAGGTGGCCCGGGAGACGGATACAGCCACCAAACTGCCCGGCCCGGCCTGAGAAGTGGCTTCTGACCCACATCACTGTGGGGCAGGGGACCAGCCTGCTCCCTTGCCCTTTCTGACCTCTCGCCCATATCCCGTCATCCACCCCCCTTCCCCATCTCCCCAGCGTCAGGGAGACTCCCGAATCATCACCAGTTCCTTTAGCACCGGCCCTGCTTCTGATCAGCTCCATGATCAGTCTTAGGGAAGACTCGCAGGCGCTCCAGGCCTCGGCTTCCCCGTTGATGAGAAGCGGGGACAGGCTATGATCTAGGGCCCCTGAGGGGCCCTCCACCTTCTCCATGCAGGGGGTCCCTCATGTTGGGTCGTCATTGCCTTGGGGGGCATTTCCAGGGTCCCAGGGCCCAGCGCTGCACGCTCTCCATGCCGTGCTTCTCTCTGCAGAAATCATCTTCCTCCGGGCCATCACGCCCGCGTATCCTGCCAACCACGCTGACATCATCTTCGACATAACAGACGGGAACCTCCGCGACTCCTTCGATATCATCAAGCGCTACATGGACGGCATGACCGTGGGTGAGTGGCCGGAGACGGCAGGTCCACCTAGACTCCCCCTCGTCCTCCCAGCCAGCGGCGTAGCCGAGGCCTGTTGGGAACCAGCCCGGCTCCCATCTGAGTCCCCTGGTCCTTCAGGGCTCAGATGGAACCCCCCCCACACACACACCCCAGCCAATCACAGTGTGAGGAGCATCAGGGTGGTGGAGCCGCCAGCTCTCGGGGAGACCCCTGTGGGCTCAGTCTCCCGACCTACAAAGGGTGGATTAACTAGGTCTCTGCGTCTCATGGATTTCAAACATGGATTTCAGACAAGGTCACACAGGTAAAGCACTGGTCCGGGGACGCGGCGCAGCTGCCCCATCGTGGGAGCTGATACGATCTTTATTCTTATGGTGCAACAGAGGAATAGCTAACGGGCGTCAGGGCCTGGCTTGCCTTGCAGGGTGTCCGGTCTTGTCCCCTCCCGCGTGTCATTGGGTAGGAGGACTGAAGTCGCATCAAGGTGCACGTACAGCCCCCCCCCCCACACACCCCGAGATTCAGCACCGAGGGAGGGCTGGCCGGGAGGGGGAGAAGCAGAAGCGGGTGCGTCTGAGAAGCTGTTCTCGGTGCCTCTCCTGAACTGTCACGCTTTAAAGACTTCAAATTCATGGAGAATGAAAACCATCACATCTGCCACTTTGGACGTAAATGTAGACTCGCGTTTTCAAAGCAGCTGAGCAACTGAGGGCCAGGCCTGTCCTCGCCTAGGCCTCCGTCTCCTCGTCGTGCATAGGGTGGGCAGGAGTGGGCCTCGTGGTCTCTTAGGCCCCCTGGATTTTGTGAGGTCTTGAGCGCCCACTCGGCTGGTCCTGGAGCCGAGCATTTTGGAACATGGTCTGTAGGTGGCGCTGTTGGACCTCAGAACCCCGGTCCCCTAGGCCCCAAGCCACCACCGTTGTCGAGCTGCAGCTGAAGATAGGGAATGGTTATTCCCCTGTTGCCAAAGAGCCATCTATAGCGACTTTACAAGCTCTTAAGTGGGTTTGCATGTTGTAAACATGACTGAGTCATCTGGGGGGCCCCCACCCCCGGCTCCTCCTCCGCTAGTTGGCAGCAGGAATAATTAGTTAATTACAGTTAATGGTACATTAGCTCGCACTGGGATGCCGAGGGGAGGGCGTGCAGTTTGGTCGTCAGCAGGCTTAAAACTTGCCGCTTGCGCTTCAGTCACTGCCTACCCTGGGCCTCAGTTTCCCCCATCGTTAGGTGAAGAGACACTTAAGGGACCTTCGGGCGCCTGGGGATGAGGGCAGACAGGAGGAAGTGGGGTCAACTCGCCCACAGAAGCCCACCTTGAGCCAGCCCTGTGCTTGGCGCTGGGCCTGCAGGTGTGGCTGCAACACAGCCCACCCTGGGGCAGTTCACAGCTCTCGGAACCACAGGAGTTGGAATCAGAACCTTCCGACGCACTCATTCATTCTTTGCACTTCTGCATTCTTCCCAAGCCCGCCCTGTACCAGGCCCTGGGCCCGGCCTTGTGGGTACAGAGATGGGTCAATACCACGCAGCCCCTGCCCCTAAGGGCTTTGCATTCCACCGGGGTGGGAGGAGGTGTGCGGCGCATAAACAGATCATCAAAATGCGGCGGTGGAGAGACAGTGGCAAGGGTCTCCGGCCGCGGCCTCCCTGGGGGCGGGCTCTGTACCGTGTGTGTGCCTTCACTTCCCAGCTAAAGCCTTCCTGAAGTGACCCACGCCAGGGGCTGGGCAGCCGCCAGGCCCGGAGCCGGTGCTCAGCGGCACAGTTTTCTAGCCGCATCTATACTCCAAACAGAACCAACCTGGGAGTCTCGATTTCTTGGCTACCCATCCCCTGGGGCAGAAAATCCTGGCATCTCAGAGCCTGGAGGCTCCTGGAGGCCACCTCTTCCAAATTCTTCTTTGGCAGAGGGGGCAGCAAGGGGGCTGGCCGATCTTCCCAGGATGACTCGGGGTAAGGTGGGGAACAGGACAGACCCCTGGTGTGAGAGGCAACGCCCAGGCCGCAAAGACAGAGCAGCCTCTCTCCTCACTGTGCTTCGTCACATGGGCCCCGGTCTTTGGATTCTGGTGCTGGGGGAGGGCCCAGGCTGGCCCTTGGGAATTCATCCTGCCTGTGATCCGGCCTCCTGGGTAGGCCCGGCCTCTTCAACTTCTCAGGACATTTGCTGGACGTCCCGTCGGTTGGGCCCCTGGAGTTTACCAACGCCCTCTCCCAGGTGGAGGACCAAGGCCAGAGGGGGCAGGGTCTCGCTGAGGTGGGACCCAGGCTGTGCTGGGCTCTGGTCTCTGTACCCTCCGGTCGCTGCCTTGTTTGTCTGCTTGGGGTCTCTTCCCTGGGCTTCCCTATCCCCACCTCCTTCCTGCTCCTCTAATGAACCAAATAGCTTCTGTGCCCTCCAGGAGCTTCTGGGCTCTGGGGGTAGCCACCCTGGCACACGCTGGCCCTGGACACAGGCCTGTCCACCTGCGATGGACTTGAGACCAGTCTGAGCAGCCCTGGGAACCACCGCTGGGCACGCTCACCCCCGCATCCCTGCTCGCTCACCCCCGCATCCCTGCTTGGTCCTTACAGATGCCTCAGGGGATGTGATCACCTCCCTTGGGCAAAGGAGGGAGCAGAGTAAATGACCACCTGAGACTGAGCAATGGAAAAACCACAGGGCCCGGGTTGTTTGCAGACTTGTTAACGGATGAAGGAGCGATGGCCAGAAAGGGCAGGAGGCTGGTCCTAGGCCCCCTGGTGCTGGGGGGCAGAGCAGGCCTAGAACCCAGTCTTCCCCAGACACCCAGAGTTGGAGGCTGCGGACAGCTGGTGTTGACTCGGGCAAAGTTACCGCGAGTTCGTGTCCCAGAAAATTACCCAGCGTACGAGCCGCCATTGAGTTCATTCCTCCCCCAAATAACAGAAGAAGAAGAAAGTACCCCAAGTCGATTAAGAACCGAAAAAGGCCAGACTTTCCCCTAATGTATCCTTTAAAAACCAGTTCTTCGCAGGGATAAAGGCGGCTCTGAAGCAGAGCTGAGCTGCTGTCTCTGTAAAGCCCCTTGCAGCCACCCTGTTGCATTCCTCTTTCACCAGCTGTCAATGAAAAATGAAGAATGCATCTTCGACCTGTGCGAAAATGCTCTATTAATGCCTGAGGTATTCTCCGGCCACTACAAAGCCTTCCTTATCCAGCCCCGGTTTCGTTCTTCGCTCAGCAGAATACTGGCTGTTATCGGGGGCTGCTCCAGAAGGGGTCTTTCAGGTAATAGCTCCTGAGAGATGACTCATGGGGACCCTGGCGAGATGGGCGCAGGCAGTGTAGCATCAGCCCCAGCAACTGGGGGCCACCCCTGGACTCCCCAGGCCGCTGAGTGGCAGCTGGTGTCTGAGCCTCAGCCTTCCCCAACCCCTCCCTGCTCACTACTTCTTTTTAACTATTTTTCTAAGGAGGGGAAGCAAAAGTCTGTCTATATTGAGGGTCAGCTTGGCCACAATTTCTGCTAAAACCTCCCCAAAGCCAATAGGAACTAGACAGCGCTCAGCGGAAGCTGCTTTTTAGACCCACTGGTTGATTTTGTGAACAGCCTTCCTGATCCTTGGCTGGCATCACTGTTTCTATAAGAAAAGGCTGACGTGCTGGCCCGGGGTCCCACGGGCTGCAGCTGACAAGCAGGTATGCTGTATGTTGAGTCTGTTCTGGGTTGTTCCCTGAGCTCCGCTTCCTCCGCTGGGTCCCCTGAGAAACAGAAGCGCTCCCGTCCTCAGCTCCTGGCGAGGCACCGTGGCAGCCAGTCCTGCTCCCAGTAAAGTCTGAATGAATGGCGATTGGCTGGCTCACCTCAGAGATTGCTTACCTGTATTAGGTTGAGGAGTGATATTCCCTAATCACAGACACCATTATTGTCATTAGATGAAATGATTACGTGACAGGTCCTAGCAGCACCCGGCACACAGTAGGTGTGCAGGAACTCAATGTTAATGGAACCCAAACTTTTTCCCAATGCCGATGCTGTCTGTACTGAAGCAAGATGCGGGGCCTCTAAGTTTGCCCGGTCTGTACCACCCTCGTAACGATATCCTCACTCCCCCTCCTAAAGGGAACCAAAACCTTTTGCATTTTGAAATAGCACTCTAAGTTTCATCTGTGAACATATAAGGATTATTACCCTATTTCAAGTTAAGTTTGAAAATATCAGTGGCTGGGGTGGCCCCTTTTGGGCAAAACACAGTGGAGTCTCTGCTGCCACAGAGGGAGCATGGAACTTGGGCTCAGATGTTCTGGGCATAATTCTGGCTTGATTCTCTGTTTCGAGCTGTGTGACCTCAGGCAGGTCTCGTAACCTCTCTGAGCCTCAGTTTTCTTCTCAGCAAGCTTGCCATAATACTTGCCTTGCCGGGTTATGAGGACTGGAAGGAGTTGTGTGTATTTTAACATAACTGGGTAGGTTGTTAGGGTGGTACATGAGCCACTGTGAGGAAGCCGTTTGGAGTGGGAGAGCTGGTGAGAGCTCGGGGCTCCCTGAGAGGACAGGACAGCAGGCCAGAGGGAGGCACGTGGGACGGTGCCAGGACTGTTCACCCCAAAGTGGCTCCAGCTACCTGGGAGCTATGTAATAGGCACATCTCGTGGCCTCAGCTGACCAGTCGGGCCCACCCTGAAGCAGAATGATGGAGGCTGTGCCTCCCGAGTTCTGTCATCCTTGAATTATCTTACTCATTCGACAAGAGCATCCTGGGTTCCTACTCCACGCCGAGCCCTGGGCTGGCTGCTGAGGAACAAATTTACACCCAAGCCCCAGGTCCTGCTTTCAAGAAGCTGCCTCCTGGCTTCCCTAGCATCCTGCCATCGGAATTCCTATAGCAGAGAGTGCTTGCTTTCCAGCAGTAGGCTCTGTGCCTGTTAATGTCTCAGTGGGAGAGACAAGTGGTGTGTGTCAGGGCTGCCATGTACAGTTGAATATGTTGTGCACTGAGAAACCCTAGGGGGGACCATTCGCAGCTGCTTCTATGTGCAGTGCACAACCTAGTCAGCTGTACATAGCAGCCCCAGTACAAGAGCTTGTGAGTGAAGATACCAGCCTAGGGCTTCCCTGGTGGTGCAGTGGTTGGGAGTCCGCCTGCTGATGCAGGGGACACGGGTTCGTGCCCCGGTCTGGGAGGATCCCACATGCCGCGGAGTGGCTGGGCCCGTGAGCCATGGCCGCTGAGCCTGCGCGTCCAGAGCCTGTGCTCCGCAGCGGGAGGGGCCACAGCGGTGAGAGGCCCGCGTACCGCAAAAAACAAAAAAAAGATACCAACCTAGCTGTGCCTCTGCCCCTGGCCAGGCGAGGCCTCATGCAAAGCAAAGAGCTTGTTCGCCTGGCCATCTGGCTTCAAGTTACCCTCAGTGGTCCCAGCTACCAGGGCCCAGATCGCCTCTGCAAAATCATTACCTCTTAAGGGGTTAAACATGCGCTGCTGACCCCATCCGGCAGCCTGATTCGGAAAGCTTGGCCTGGGATCAGTACACATTACGAATGAGATTCAGAAATTCCACCTAAAAACAACAGCGCAGCCATCCCTGCCAGTGATGAGTGATCCGCCCTGTCCCGGCTTTCACGGCAAATCCCAGGGATTAGGCGCTTTCTCTTCTCCGGGAGGCACAGCCCCGTCACCGGGGGGTGGGGGGTGGGGGGCCACACCCTGGCCAACAGCCAAGTTGTTTCCCGGGTGACAGCGCAGGGACGGGCCTCGGCCCGACTTCACCTGGAGGCTGGCCGTGCGGGGAGGGCAGGAGGGGGTCTCTCAGAGGAGCGAGATGGGGCGCGAGAGGGGGACAGACTTTGACACTTTTTGTGCTTCTTGCACTGGGACCCCGCGGAGCAGAGATAGGTTCGTAGGCGTCAGGCCCAGCGCCGTCCTGACTCGTAGAAATGCAGCTATTCCCCCTGCAAGCCCTGTGAGGAGGGCTTCTGACACCGTTTCACAGGTGCAGAAGCTCTCAGAGGCCACCCCCCAGGCAGCCCCCTGGCTCGGGCAGGACTCTCAGGGCTCAGAGGGGTCCACTGGGGCACAGCCCTGCTTTTGAGCCCCCCACCCCGAGGGGGGCACACAGGGGCCACAGGGCTCCTCGCTGGACACCTGCCCGCTCCTGCCCCTGGACCCATGCGTCACATGGGCTGCTTCTCACACCTGCCTCCGACGTCTTCACCTGGCTGTGAGGTCCCGCGAGCCTGGCCAGAGCATCTTCCTCTCTTAGCAGAGCACTTCCGCGTCACGGGGGAATGTGCGGCAGCTACTCTGTTCCTGAAGCTGGAAGCCAGGGACCCTCTGCTCTCCCCCCCCGCCCCCCCCACAGCCAGTAGCTGCTGGTTCTGTCAGGTTTTAAACCCCAGCTTTCACGTCCAAACCTGCTGCCTGGCTGGAGAGACGTCCTCAGCCTCAGCCTGCTTTTCTCCTCCCGAGCGTCCAGCGCTCTCATCCCTTCCTTTCCCCTCCACTCTACTCCAGCCACCCCAGCCCGTGCCCCAGACCCCAGACATTTTATGGCCTCTCTCTTCTCCTGAACTTTAGCCATAGCATCCACCTGCTTCTCCTCTTGGTAAGCTCCTATTCATCCCTCAAAGCCCAAGTCAGCCATCACCTCCTCTCACATGCCCTCCATGCCCCCCACAGGCAGAGTGTGCAGCTCCTTCCTTTGTGCTCCCAGGGCACCCTGGATGAGCTTCTTATAGGACTCCTGTCATACTCATTCTTCTAGCAAATAAGGTGTGTGTCCAATGGGTGCAGACCCTGCTCCAGGGGATGTAGCAATGACCAAGACAGACAGACATGAATCCTTACCTCATACATGTTTTATTCCAGAGGGTAGCAGCAGACAAGAAACAAGTACAGTCTCCACACTGTCAGGCGGTGGCGAGTGTTATGCAGAGGCAGGAGAGGAGGGGGGCAGCGTGTGGGGAGCAGCAACTGTACATCTGGTGGTGGAGACATTCGCCTAAGACTCGAGGAGCTGAGGAAATGAACCATGAGGAGATCTGGAGGAAGAGGTCCAGGCAGCAGGAACAGCAGGTGCAAAGTTCCTGAGGCAGCGGCGAGCCTGGCGTGTTTGAATCACGGCAAGGAGGCTGCAGCTAGAGCAGAGGCACGGTCTTGAGGCTGTCGGAACGGCTCTGGCTTTTCTGCTGAGAGAGGTGGGAGCCACATGAGGGTGTCGGGACGAGGAGGGAGATGACCTAATATTATAAAGGCTCCCTCTGGGCTCCGGGGTGAGGCTGGGCTCAGGAAGACACTGCGGCTAGCTCAGTGATCCAGGCTGGAGATGACGGTAGTTTTGACCGCGTGGCCCCGGCAGGAGGGGCGAACAGTAGACTGATACCAGATGTGCTGGGAGGTGGTGCCAGGCTTTGCAGACAAATTAGGTGCCGAGGCAGGGATGACCCCTTGGATTTCACCTAAAGAACAAGGAGACTAGGGTTGTCATCAGGTGAGCCAGGGGAGCTGTGACATGGCAGCTTTGCGGAGGTCAGAAGTTCCCTTCGACATTAAGATTGAGGGGCTTGTTGCACACCCGTGGCCGTGCGGGGTAGAATAAGTGAGTCTGGCAGGTGTTAGCACGTGGTAGTTGGAGCCCCAAGGCCAGACAAGCTTGCCAAGGAGTTGAGTGTAGACAGAGGAGGCCAGAGACCAGGCGCTGCAGCCTCCTGTGCTCAGAGGTCGGGGAGATCAGGAGAGGAGGCCAGCCTGGAGGAGGAGGCCTTTCCAGGAGGAGGCGCAGTGAGCCGTGTCAACGATGGTGAGTCTGGTCAGATGAGGACCAAGGATTCCCCATCGGATTCAGTATCGCCCCAGCTGACGGTGACCTTGACAAGGCTGTCTCAGTGCAGCGGGGTCAAGGGGAGAGACACCGGAGTGGGAGTGCTAGAGGTGGCTCTGGGGACTCCTTCTAGAAGATCTGCCGTGCGTGGGAGCAGAGAAATGCTGGTGCCAGCAGGAAGGGTGTGGTGGGCATGACATTGTGAGTTTCTGCTTGACTCTTCTCTTCCACCGATTGTGAATTCCTAGAGGCAAGAGCCTACGAGGGGATCATTTGTGCCATGCCCCCATCACCCTGTTTGTCTTTCTTTCTTGCACACGCACGCATGCACACACACAACACACCCACTAGGAGGTAACCCGGGCCCGGCACCCAGCAGGCTGCAGGGTCACACTCGCCTGCTCACTTCCAGAGTAACCAAGGGGTTAAAGTGAGTCCAGAGCAGCCTCTTAGCATTTCCCGAGGTTCTCCTGGGGATCGGCTGCGTCCAGAATGATTTGTGACCCTCTTACTGCTGCTGTTATGCACCTTTTGAAAAGCCTTTGATATCACCGGCACATTCATAAATTATTCTTTTTTTTAAGAAAATGAAGTGTTTTCAGTCAAACAGCAGTAGAGGCATGTTGTGCAAAATGAGAAAAAAAGAGTCTGACGATGATATGAATCTTCCGACGGCCTCACCTGACAACCATATATACACAGAGGACCCAGACACCCACCGTCAACCACTGTCATGGAGAATGCTTCCTGTGGCCTCGGAGTTGGGTGTTTCCAGATGGAACGTCCAATCCGTGCCTGCGGCTTGAGGACCCCAAGTATTGGGTCCCGATTATCACAGTTTTGTCTTAACAGCAAGCCCTCCTCGGCCCCTGCCATGTGCCAGGCACTCTTCCAGCATGTTGTACACACGTATTGTGTCACTTAAGCCTGTGGGTGATGGCCCCATTCTCCAGGTGAGGAAACTGAGGCACGGAGGGAGTTCCAGGCTCAGGGGGCGTGACTGAGGCATGCACACAGCGTGTTGGGACTCGGTGTGGGGTTACTGCTGCCGTGCCCGTCCTCTGTGACCTTGAACCAGCAGGCAGAGTCCTCCTCTTTGAGGTCTACCCCAGTCCTGAAATTTCTCTGCATCCCTGGTAGCCGTGAACACAGTACACAGAGTCACTGCATAACAAGTGTTCAGTTACTGGCTGGTCAAATGATTCTCTTTCTGAGGATCCGGTGCCGGAAGAGCCTCTGTGGAGCCTTGGCCAGGGATAAAGGGAACTGAAGGCTTGGGTGTTTCGGGCTGCCGCCCTGCCAGCAGGAAGCCCTCTGTGTCCTGAATGGGCTCATTCTTAGTGCCTCTTGGGAAGGAAAGGAGAAAAAGGGATGGTTCTCCCCAAACCTCAGCATGTCCCCTCCTTCTGAGGTCTGGCAGTGACCCCATCACTCCAGGAAAGGGTCTCAGCTCCTCGGGGCCACCAAGCCACTGCCCACCTGCTGGCCTCCTTGCTCGCCCCTCCCTCCTAATTCTCACCCACTTGGGAAACTGAGAGCAGAAATCCTCCACCTGAGCCCCTCCCCGAGGCCTGTTTCTGTCCTTCAGAATCGAGCTCCAGGTCAAAGTCCTTGGTGACGCGCGCACGGGCGCCGTCGCGGGTCCCAGCGGAGCGCTTCCCTTTAGCGCTGCCGAAGCAGCTTTGCTGACCTTTACCGGCCTCTACGCCCCGTCATCTGTGTCTGCCTCCCCGGGGGCCCAGAGCTCCGTGAGGACGCAGACCGGCGCTGCTCTCACTGTCTGTAACCCCAGCACCCGCGCAGCCCGGCAGCAGGGGGGGCTCGGGGCCCCCAGGCTGCACTCACCAGCCAGGCGGGCCTCTTAATCCCTCGGGGCCTAATCGCCTCTGGAGAAGGAGGTAGCACAGCCTCAATGCCTGCAAAGCAGAGGGGGGACCCGTCTCTCTGCAGTCTAAGTCAGGCCGAGCTGGCCAGACCCCTGCTCTTCCTGCCCTCTCGTGGCTTTTGCTCATCTTGGGGGTCTGCGAGGGGTCTGGCGTGGCCGGGGTACGGCCAGTGCTGAGAAACCAGGCTGGACAGGGAGGCGGGGCCTAATCAAGGGGCGCCTCACCTGCTGTGGGCCAGGGGCTGGGCGGCCGGTCGAGAAGAGTTCTGGCCTTGGGGCAAGAGGCCTGTGGACTCCAAGTGCCAGGCCCAGGGGCCTGGGGGAAGGGCATCGGGTTTGGGGGAAGGTGGGGAGTTCCAGTTGCCCATCTGGGGGCATCTGGAGAGATGTGAGTGAGCTGATGAGCTTGGGACTGGGCCAGGGAGGGACCCCAGCGGGCACGTGGGTAGGGGCTGATCCAGGCGGGGAGACACACAGAGGAAGAGGAAAGGGTTTCTCACCCTTCCCATCACAGTCACAGTTTTGGCCAAGTTGGTAAAAGCAAGTGCATCAGACGGTAAATCCCTTCTGGAAAACTGCCCAGGCCTCCTCTTCCTCTGGCGAGGGCATGTGGCTTGGTGGAAAGGGCAGCAGGCAGGGATCTGGGTTCGGGACCTGCTTTGCTGTTGCTGGTACCCTGAGGTTCAGAACTCACTTCACCACCGGAACCTCCTTTGCTCTTCCTGGAACCTCGGACCACGAGGCCCCAACGAGTGTAGCTGAGATGAGGGAGAGGAGATAGTGGATGGGGGTGGGGACCATACCGACCACGCGCCCTGGAAATGTTTGGACCCGCGTCCCGGAAGGAGTCTGAAAAGTTCAGGGCGGAGCTGACATTTCTTCTATTTCTCCTCTGGGGAAACGTGGAGCCTGGGGGTTGACTCTCAGTTGCTTACAGCTGTCCAGACTGTCCGGTTTAGCTCACAGGAGACCCGTGGAGAAAGCGCATTTGTCATAAGCAAGAAATCGGGAGGATAAGTTCTGCTGAGGCACGTTGGGTGCCATTTGGTATTTGAATATGTGGCCCAGACACCTGTCCCCCTCCTTCTAAGCTCCTACCTGAGCGTTTTTCAGGGCAAGAAGAGAAGACAGGGTGTCAGGAACTCCATTCCTTCCCTGCCAGTGAGTGATGTGATTACCCTCTAGTTCCTTTCTGCCATTTTTGCCCTATAGCGATGACTCAGCAGTAAAGTTTCCTCCATACCACGTCACACCGTGAGGAGAGAGCAGATGCCGTGGGGCGGAGAGAGCTGGGCTCGGGGTCAGTCCTGGCCGGATGGACGCCGTGCCCTGAGGGCTGTGTGATCCGGGACATACAGCCCCCAGAACCTCATTCTCGTCCCCAGTGGAAGGAAGGCGATGATTCTTCCCCACTAGCAGCGTGGGGAGAACAGGATGGAGCAGTGGACACGTGGGGCCCCTCCGTTTCTGTTTCCCTCCCCTGCTGTGGACCTCCTTCCAAGCCCATCAGTACTCTAGACTGTTTGCTTTAGAAGTAGGGACCGCATTTCCTCGTGTTCCTGATTTTTCCTCTTTGCCTTTGGTCTGTGCTGTTAATGCTAGCCTGCAGAGACGTTATTCCTATCAAGGCAGATTTCCCGAGATCTGGGTGATGGTTTGCTCCTTTCCAGTCGCCCATCGTGTTAGTGTTTGGCGAGACCACCTGGGCCTCCTGAGCTCCTGGGTTCCAGCACCTTGTCCACACAGGCCCACTCGTCACCTTCCCCCTGCTCGTGGCTCTGTGTGGTGGCCACCAGGGCCAGACAGTGAGACCTGGCTGTCACGTGTCGCCTTCCTCCTGCCATGCGGTCAACGCCTGAAAAGCCAGTGACTTTTGACTATTGTTCATTTCTTTCCGACACTTTCATTTCTGGGTGGTAACTTTCAACTTTATAAATTGTGCTTAGCACTTTGATCTTTAGTTCATTCATTCATTTAGCAATTCATGTACCGAGTGCCTCCTGTGTGTCCGGTCCATAGTAGAACCAAGGACCTACTATGTTCAAGAACGAGAGATACAAGCGTGACCAGGAAAGACAGTGCCATTGGCCTCTGGCCTCACACTGCAGTGGGGAGACTGTGATAACCAAGAAGAAAAATGACTCTATAACCTGATTTCAGGTAGTGATCACTTCTTATTCTTTTATGATGTGGACATGTGGCTTTCTTTTTTTTTTAATAAATTTATTTATTGGCTGCTTTGGGTCTTCGTTGCTGCACGCAGGCTTTCTCTAGTTGTGGCGAGCGGGGGCTACTCTTCGTTGTGGTGCGCGGGCTTCTCATTGTGGTGGCTTCTCTTGTTGCAGAGCACGGGCTCTAGGTGCGGGGCTTCAGTAGTCGTGGCACGCGGGCTCCAGTAGTCGTGGCTCACGGGCTCTAGAGCGCAGGCTCAGTAGTTGTGGTGCACGGGCTTAGTTGCTCCGCGGCACGTGGGATCCTCCCGGACCAGGGCTCCAACCCGTGTCCCCTGCATTGGCAGGTGGATTCTTAACCACTGCACCACCAGGGAAGTCCTGACATGTGGCTTTCTTCCCTCTTCCTTTTCTAACTGGAATCTCTGTCTTTTGAAAAGCACAATTTCCACTGGCATGAGATATCATGCAGTCTCTAGATTGATCATCCTTTTTGTCAAGATACTCTTTGACAACTCTGTTCACGCCATTTCACTTGGTCGGTTGTAGAATCACAGGACTTGGGAGTTGGAGGCTGAACTTCAGAAAGACGGTGACTCGTACAAGGTCACACGGCTGGTCGCTAAGGAACCAGCATAGGAACCTAAGCTGTGACTCCAGGTCTCTTTATAGATCAGTGTCTCATGCTGGTGAGACACTCCGTGGCTGGTCTTCCTCCTTATAAACAACGGGGAGACAATCAGTTGCAACCTCAGTCAAGCAGCAGAAGCTTGGCGATGGCTTCAGGGGCCTGGAATCCAGACCACAGTCCCCGAGAGGTGACGGAGGTCTCCCACTGGACTCTCGTGCTCCGTGTTCAGGCTTCTGCATCCCCCGCACATCGGCTGCAATTTACAAAGCAGAGACGAGACATGAAGATGAAGTGCCTGAGGGGACCTACATTTTTCAAAGGGAAAAAAAGGCTTAATTATATCTTTAAGAGGCACAGACACGCCGAGGAATACCAGCAGTGTCTGAGACCCGAAGCAGAAATGCCAAGGATGAGGATTTGGAAGATTAACACAGTTGAACTCAGCATCATGGCCTTTTTTTTTTCCTGGGGCTCTTGAAAGGTAGGGAGGTAAATACTCCAGCAGGTAAGATGGACAAGGCAGGCGTGATGGAAAGGCAGCTCTCCCTTTGTCCTGCATTTTGCTGCTGGGATGGTCATTGCACGTAAAGCTGCTCTCACTCGGAGCCTTCAGTGGCCCCCTTTCCTTCAGGACGGTTTTGAGGGGCCCTCAAGGACTGGTGTCCCTTCTTTCCTCTCTCCTTCTCTTTTCTCTCTCCTTCTTTCTTCCTCTGCCTTCATTTCACTCAGTAACCTTAATGGTGCTCCTGCTGTGTCCTGCCCCAGGCCCTGGGCTGGGGACAGTGAGACAGAGACGAGTATGATGCAGACCCTGCCTGGGAAGGGGGAGCCAGCTGTGAATATTCCCTGCACTGGGCAGATGCAGGGCTACAGCCGAGGGAGACACAGAGTGGGGCTGCGGAGGCTTCAGGAAAGAGGACACAGGCAGTCTAGCTGGTCCCCGGTGCCTGGCACATAGCAGATGCCAGCTATATCTCTGTAGAATCGAGTGGACGATGGAATCGGACCCCTGGTGGAGGTCCAGTTTCTAATGTTTGTGATGCCACATATGGGCAGCAAGGGTTTCTCTTCTTCCCTCTCTTGTTTCCCTGCACTGGGAACGTTGTTGGTAGTTCTGAAAGAACACTGGTCTAGAATCGGCGTTGGGGAGGAAGTCAGGAAACTGCTGACCTGGGTTCTGGGTTCTGTGAGCCTGACGAGGTGTGAGGTCCCTGGAGAAGCCCTTTACCACCTTCTCAGCCTCATCCATCTATCTTCCCCAAGATTAACACTGTTCCCAGAGCTGACCCGAACCTTCACACTTTTGGCCTTTGCACATGTCATACTAGCCTCCTTAGCTCCTACTTACTCTTCAAAATCTGATTTGAAGTCAGCTCCTCTGTAGAATCTTCCTTAAACCTCCCCCGTGCAGAATGGCCCCTATTGAATGGATGGGTGGGTGGATGGATGATGGATGGATGGATGGATGGATGGGTGGGTGGATGGATGGGTGGATGGATGGATGGATGGATGGATGGGTGGGTGGATGGGTGGATGGATGGATGGATGGGTGGATGGATGGATGGATGGATGGATGGGTGGATGGATGGATGGATAGGTGGATGATGGATGGATGGATGGATGGATGGATGGATGGATGGATGGGTGGGTGGATGGATGGATGGATGGGTGGATGATGGATGGATGGATGGATGGATGGGTGGGTGGGTGGATGATGGATGGATGGATGGGCGGATGGATGGATGGGTAGGAAAGCTGTGAAGAAAGAAGTGATATCAAGAGAAAGTCTAGGTTCAGTGAAGATGAAGACAAGGAGGTGGAACTCAGGCTTGAAGTAACCTGGGAATGAAGGGAGCGTGTTCACCCAATCAGAGCCCCCAGGAGGTGTGGCTAGGCTGAAGAAGAAGTGGTCAGGTCTACTGAGTGGGCGTGGGTAGCCTGGGAAACTAGGGCTGACTAAGGTTAT
Organism: Grampus griseus; assembly: GCF_964374135.1. NCBI lineage: Eukaryota > Metazoa > Chordata > Mammalia > Artiodactyla > Delphinidae > Grampus > Grampus griseus. The sequence goes on from NC_139005.1 coordinate 98,701,167, forward strand.
AGATAGAGTTGGAGATTCAATGTGGACCTCAGGGCGGAGGAGAGGGACAGAGAAGCTGATTCTGGAGGAGTGGTAAGGGAGGCACATTCCTCAGCACCTGTTGTGTACACTCCTACGACGATTTCTTTAACCCTTGCGGCACACCTATTTCTTCCACCTTAATCATCTTTTTTGTTAAATGCAAAGATCCTGAGAAAATCCAGGCCCTGAATGTGCCCTGAATCTGAAATTCAGCCCCTTCAACACCCTTTTCATTAGAACAGCCCTTTGCTTCCTTCAGTGTTTCATTTGTCTCTTAGCTGTTTACAGTTGGAACAACCAGCCGACAGCGTGCAGTTCTGGTCTTCGGCCATCGTAGAAACTAAACCTCGTGAAGTGCCCTAACACGACATGTTTGGGTACATTTTCTACATGTTCAGAGTTTTCCTTTCTCATAAATTTTTAAGCCAATCCAATAAAAATATTCAACTCTTGCCATATTGTTCAACCATGTAAGAATTCAGCTCTATTTTAACTGAAAATCAGATCACATTTGAACGTTGGGAAGCTTTGTGACATCCAGCAGTCCCTTCTGAGGGAGAAGCGGCAGGATGGCCTTGGGATGGTTTTGTTTATGATTCTGAAGTTGGCTATTGTTTTTCGTTTTCTGGCCGCGCCGTGTGGCGCATGGGATCTTAGTTCCCCAACCAGGGATCAAACCCGCGCCCTTGGCAATGGAAGCCAGAGTCCTAACCACTGGACTGCCGGGGAAGTCCCTGAAGCTTGCTGTATTTAATCCTTGTTTCACAGGAGAGGAAATGAGGACTCAGAAAGGTTGGATAACTAACCTGGGGTCATGCTACTGACCGAGGTCGGTTGGACTCCAACCCTTTGTCCTGAAGAACTGCAGTCTTATAATCCAGCTAGAATGACCCTGTCCTCGAGCCCAGCTCCCTGCATCAGCACCTTCTCTTTCCTCTCCGTCCCCAGGCTGAGCCCACCAAGGACAGCCCCTCATGTTCTCTATACTAGCTCCTTAGGCCGGTGCCCGGCACACACAGGTGGGCCCAGAAACTTCTGTGGGTCTGAACTGTTGATGCTACCAGAGCTCCCACACGCAGCCAGGAATCTTCATTTAAATGTGCGTGTGTGTGATGTAATTATTTTGTAATATTTACATTTTATATATACATTTATAATAATACATATTTATATATTAATATATAAACTGTATTTTATATAATAGTAATATAAATTATATAAACATCTATATAAAATATATGGATACATGCAAAAGATTATATAACTATAAAATAAATACTATACATTGTAATAGTATTTATATATAAATTAGATTTTGATCTATTTTAAATAAGCTCACTTATATTTTTATATATGGTTATAATATATATTTTGTATTTATAATAATCAAACTATATTTCTATATCATATATTACTTATATGATATTTAATATAATAATAATATATAGAAATAAATATATATCGGATCATAGCTTGCAGAAGCGTTCCCTCCACCTCCGTTGCTCTCTGTCCTAAAATAGTTGTCAGGCTCGCGCAGCCTCTCACCCCTCTCCTTCAAGCCCCCCGAGCCCCTCTGAGCACCGCCCCTGGGATGGATGCCGTCGGCAGGTAACCCAGGCCACTGAGGCTGGTGGGTGCCCGTGGTGGTCTCAGGCCTGGGGAGAGAAGAGGGTGACACTGATGGGGCTACTGAGGAGGCAGGAGAGCTTGGGGCCGCGCCCCCCACAGGGGCCACGCTGACCCAGGTCCAGCCAGTGCCCAGGGAAGGGCAAGTGGGAGTGGCCCGGTCATACTGAGGGTGGTGACAAGCCCGCATCTTTAGCCGGGAGCTGAAGATGTTCATGGGCGTTCAAACAGGACAGAGCTGCCATGTCATCACCAAGTAGGGGCAGAGAAAGGGTGCTGACAGCCCGCAGAAGCCTGTGCTTATCTCTCCATCAGAGCTAAAGCCCTTGTTTGCTTAGAATAGCTTGGAATTCCGCCCTGCTGCTGGGCATTTCACTTTTGAAACTCAAGCTCAGGGAGTGAAAGGGGGGATGGCGTGCCCAAATTCCCCTTCTGAGCATGAACTTGGTGGTCCTGACTGGGAACTGGCCGCTGGTGCAGAAGGCCTTAGGGACACTTCGGTCTCCCTGGAGCCTTCGCTCCTCGCGGGACGGATGTCAGGGGCCTGACTGCTCTGCCCCATGTGCACATCTCCCAGGTCTGTGGCAGGGCTGTTTGTAGAGACCAGCTTGGAATCGGTGGTTGGATGCAGCAAACAGTCAGTGGCTCTTTCTCAGCCTGTGGTTGAGGAGCTGCAGGCTCCAGGGTGTTCTTGGCGGGCATCCCTGCAGTGGTATACGGGCACTGAGTGCTCTTTCCCACCCTGCCTTGTGTGACGTCATGTTGGTGGCTTGAGATCGGCCATGGAGATTGTCATGTGGCACAAGTAGAGGGCCGGCCGCTCCAGCACACCCCTGCGCCACGTGACTTTGGGGAAGTCCTAATATCAGAGCGGGTATGATGGAGGAGTGACCTTTCCTAAATGTCAACAGCTATGGGCGGCACCTGCTCTGTGCCAGGCGCTGAAGATCTGCAGGGAGGGCCACCTCCTCCAGGAAGCCTTTCCTGATCCCCTAGCCATGCTCACCTCCATCTTTGCCCCTGCTGGACGATGTGCAGACTTCTATCAGAGCACGGCACTCATCTAGATCTGCCACCAGCTTTGAAGCCAGGATTCTTTTCATTTTCTCGGTGTCACCGGGAACAGTGTCTGGTACCAGTTGAGGAAATGCATGAACTCAAGTGGAAATGAAGCACTGAGCCCGCTGGTCTGGTGGGGAGGTAGCCCTGCACACCTGGAGCTCACACCTTGGCAGACGCTGTGCTGGGGTGTCTGCATCACACAGTGCAGAAGCACAGGGTCAGGTGGCATCATATGCTCACTGAGGAATCTGGGGCCCAGAGAGAACGGTGGTCTCTCCAAGTCCACGCAGGTGGATAGCACTCACCTTAGCCCCATCTGTCTGGTCCCAGAGCGCAGGAGCATATTCTCTCCGTGAGCCTTGGGGTTGCGCTGCATGGCCAGGCAGTGGCAGCAGGGTCCGGCCTGGAGACGTGGAGCTTCCAGGCACAGGTCTGGGGAGACTTACGGAATCCACTCATACCACCCAACCCCGCTCCCCTGCAAGTCTGCAGAACGCCTGGGGTTGTTCCTTCTTCCACTGTGACTGAGCTGAGCTTGTCTGCCCTGTACTCTGAGCCTTGACAGGGGAGGCCTCGGATCATGACCTTTGCCTGGCCCCTGTCTGGTCCAGGCAGAACTCCTCGCCACCCCCAGCAGCTTCACACAGGTTTCTGCTTCCCCAGAATGGACACCTGTCTCCACTCTGCCACCTGTCCCATTTCTGCTTGCCCTGCTCGGGCTGGACCTGAGCCGCCTCTTGCGTACTTGTTACCATGAACACGGAACAGTGAACTTAGGTGTCACCCTCCAGAAAAGAAGCGTGGAGAGCGAGGGAGCCAGGAGTATGTCCCATGGGGAATCGGGACTTCTCTGCTCAGATAAAGCGTTTCTGGGACCCCACTGCAATCCTCAGTGGGAGGGATTGAGAGAAGAGGATCATACCTGCTTTATTTCTTCCCAAGGGTCACAACTGGGCACAGTGGGTAGAAGGGAGTGGGACAGGTGTCTGCTGGGCATCTACTCCATGCCAGGCCCTTTATCTAGACTCTTAAATCCTCGGTCACGTAGATGGTGGTAGAGGAGGGAACCTGGGCTCAGAGAGAACAGGAGCTGGTGTTGACCCTAAGGCATCTGACTCCAAAGCCCACACGCACAGATTCCCTCACATTCTGAGCCGCACACAGTGGAAAGGTTGTGGTGAGCTCACTGTCACTCGTCCCTAGAGGTGGCAGCAGAGCCCGGGAGTGACCACTTGGAGGGAGATGCTAAGCATCTGGTTCAGGCGGGACTTGATGAGGCCTAAGTCCTCCTCTAGCTGTGAAATTCCTGGAAGGAAATCATTTCCCAGATCTCCGTGTTCCTTCGGTCCCTGCTAACTCCCAGAACACCTTCTGCTCTCTCTCCCCAGGTGTTGTGCGCCAGGTGCGGCCCATTGTGGGCCCATTTCACGCTGTCCTGAAGCTAGAGATGAACTACGTGGTCGGGGGCGTGGTGTCCCACCGAAATGTCGTCAACGTCCACATCTTCGTCTCTGAGTACTGGTTCTGAGGGCCAGCTCACAGCGCAGCCAAGCCTGTGCCTCCAGGCCAAGTCATTGCTGACGATGACAACGCCCTGTCCCTGTTTGTACCACCCAGACATATCTTGATTTTATGTATTTGTTTGTAGTGTTAGGCCGACATGTATTAAGCTGGGCCAGATGAATAAGTCCATCTTTTGTATTTTGGTGTTTAAATAATGAGTCCAATTACCTAACTGTTTGGTTGAAAACCTTGCTTATTTTTTCATGCGAAAGTTACATTTTGCTCCCTTTTTCTGCCTCTGGGCTGGGCGTTGCTAAGGACCAAGGGAAAACAAGACATTTTTCAGGGGGCAGCTAGTCCAAATGCTAAGAGAAGACCAGTTCTTGCCCTGATTTTATGAAATTTGACATTTGGTGCTTTTTTTGCCAATCAGATTTTGTATGTCCAATTCTAAGGACGCAGCTGCCAAAGAAGAGCAGGTATGATAAACTCTGCCCAGAAGCAGCGTGCCACAATGCCTTGGGGAGCACTTCTAGGGTAAATTACAGTTCTGTGGAGACAGAAAAATCCCTCAGTAAAGACAGAGCCAGTTAGGTTTGTGTGTGGCTCTAGTATGGTCACCAAAGGCATCTCTGGGTTTTCCGCAGCCTGCGTCCATCATAGGTGGGAAAATAAACAGCTTTGTGATGCTCCCGATGGCCTGTGCAGGGGAGTCTTTCAAGAGGGGGGATCCCGACCAGCAAAGAGCCTGCGAATATTCCCCAAGGCCTTCTCAAAACCCTCCTGCCTCCCAAGGTTCTGGGCGGGGTCCAGCACGTGTGTTGGAAAAGCTTCCAACTCACATCATTTCTGACGGCTTGCCCGCCCCCTAGGAAGTGGGGCTCAAGCACCCCCCATGCCCCACGCTCAGCCCAGCGGGCACGTCACGGACCTCTGCTGATGGGGTCCGTTGTGGGCACTCTGATCCCCTCTAGAAGTTGCTGGGGAGAAATAAGGATTCTCTTCAGTGGGAAGGAGAGACCACCAGAGGCACTGACGCCCCGTGCATTCTAAAACTGGTGCTTCGTTTATTCCTCCTGGGAACCCAGCCGGGGGGGTGTGGTCTTGCCCGATTTAGAGACACGCAAACTGGGCTCAGAGAGAGGAACTCGACTGCCCAAAGTCACACAACTTTTTAGAGATAAAGAAGGGATTCAAATTCAGTCTATCAGACTCCAAACTCCATTCCTCTGTAAAACCCTGGGTCAGAAGAGACTGGATTTATGGGGTATCCTGACACCACCTACAGCATGGATGGTGGAGCCAGGAGCAGCCTATGCCCAGAGGCCCGCTGGGACGCGCAGGAGTTCAGCGTCCACGCCCTTCGTTTCCACGCACGTGTGTTCTCCGAATCCTGCCCCGGGTTTATCCCATAGTTTTAGGCATCTCATTCGTGCCCAGCTCATCTCAGCAGCCTGGTCCCTGGCACTAGCTGAGCTCTCAGCCCCACACGTGGGATTTCGGCCTGGCCGGTGTTCTGGTCATTCAAGCCTGTCGTGCTCCAGCTCTGTAGAAACTTTGGGAACTCCCAGCATCTCTGAGGTCACTCATTTGGGGTACTTGTCCATCAAAGCCAGACCTGGGCCAGCCTGTCACATCGGGAGCTGGTGGGGAGGGGAAGAGTCAATGTGGGGCTGGACAGTCCTGGGAGTCAGGTCCAGGGATGAGGCGAGTGCAGGGGACATCTGAGCAGCTCTCAGTGCCAGTGAATTGGGGTCTTGGCAGGGAAGGGGAGGGTGCCTGGGGTCTGATCACAGGAATTGAAGCCTCACTATAGGGGCAGGAAGTGCGGAGGCCACAAAGGGTTCTGGTTTTCCACCTGCAGCCTGTGGGGCAAGTCTGCAGAAGCCAGGCAGTTCTGAGCACAGGCCCTTGGAGAGGAAGGTTTCTGGGAGTCTCTTCCTTCCTGAGGCCTGGGTGGAATCGGGTGGGAAGACATAGGCGCTGGCTCCTCCTGGGAAACGGCCTTTCCCACACTCTTAGCAAGAGTTAAGGTGAGAGGTGCCATTGGTGGACAGGGCCAAGCCTCCCGCCATTGATTGGCTCACAGATGAGCACATGACCCAAGCTGGCCAATCAGACCTTCCTGACGAAGGGTGGCAGGGCATGGGAGAGGGCAGAGGAGAGGTGGTGAGGTCAGGGAGCTGCGGGGTAGAAAAGCAGAGAGGAAAAGGGAACGGAGGCCTGTTCCTGCCTGATTCAGAGAGCCAGAGGGGCCGGGTCCGAACCTCACCTTGGCAGGAGCTAGCCATGTGAGTCACTGCCATCCGCCAAGCCTCAGTTTCTGCATCTGCAAAATGGAGCCAGGAATCCCTGCTCAGCTGCATTGCTTCCCAATGGCAGTGAGCAGCATTGGAGGTGATGAGAGCAAAAGGGCTTTGCAACTGTAAAGTGCTGGTACTTGCATGAGATCTTATCATTATTCATTGTTAAAGGTAACAATGGTGACGATGATAACAGTTGCCACTGTCAAGCCACACGAATGTCCTCCGGAAGCCAGACATCTTTTTAATTCTGCATTTCCTTTTCTTAATCATCTGTGAGAGATTCGGGACAGACAGTCGTGTATATTACACACGAGCCTAATTTTTCATACGTCACATCACACTCCGGGTTGGGCATCTGATGGACAGTATATATCCCATTATTCTTGCAAAGTAATCACTGTCACTGCTCAGTGTCAGCTGCATTAGGTTCCAGAAGGTCTTGTGCTATAATATTCTACCAGAAAGCCATGTCTGCTTTGAATGAAGGGAACCTCCTTTAATGTTCAGAGCAGCGCCGTAGCGTTGTGGCAGGAAATGATTACCTCCTTTCACCCTGTCCCACTGGTGAATGATTTCACCTGAGTCTACTCTCCTCTATAGTCACGCCTCCCCACAGCTGTCAAGTCATCTTTCCAAAACACAGATTGGATGGAGCTTCTCCTGGTTTCAGATCCTTCAGGGCCTCCACACCAACCTGGTGGTGTGGCTACAGGACCCTCCACGTTTGGGCCAGAACCTTACTGCCCATCGCTTCCACCATCCACTCTACACAGGGTTCAGACACGCAGCATTCATTAGCCTCGGACACGCAGGCCTCTGAGCCTTTGCACACAGGGATCCATCCACCTGGAATGATACCGCTTCCACCTTCTCTGCCTGGTGAATTTCTCCTGACCCTACACGACCCAGCATAAGATGCCAGCTGCCCTAGGTACGTATCCAGAAGAATCGAAAGCAGGGACACAAACAGATACTTGTACACACATGTTCAGAGCAGCATTGCTCACAGTCGCCAAAAGGTGGAAACAACCCAAGGGTCCATTAACAGCTGAATAGGTAAACAAAATGTGTTCTGTCCATACAGTGGAATATTATTTATCCGTGACAAAGAATGAAATTTTGACATATGCTGCAACATGGATGGACCTCATAAACAGTATGCTTAATGAAATAAGCCAGACATGGGACAAATATGATATGATTCTACTCAGAAGAGGTACCTAGAATAGGCAAATTCACAGAGACAGAAAGTAAAATAGAGGTTTCCAGGGGCTGGGGGAGGCGAGTCAGTGTTTAATGGCCACAGGGTTTTTGCCGGAGAGGATGAAAAATTTGGGGTAAAGATAATATAGATACAACACACTGTGAGTATGTTTAGTGTCACTAAATGGTACACTTACCCATGGTTAAAATGATAAATATTATGCTATGAATATTTCATCATAATTTTTTTTAACTCTAAAAAAGAAATGCCAATTGCTCTGAGACAGCTCCTTTAATTTCCCAGCTATGATCGGTTCTTCCCTTCTCTGCTGTACTTTCAGAATCTTTCTATGGTACTTGCTTGCTGAACTGTACTTTATTTATTTTTTTATTTTTAATATTTTGGCTGCACCACACAGCTTGTGGGATCTTAGTTCCCTGACCAGGGATGAAACTCGTGCCCCCCTGCAGTGGAAGTGCGGAGTCCTAACCACTGGCCCTCCAGGGAAGTCCCTGAACTGTACTTTAAATGGGAAGGGGTGTCCATTTATGTGTCTGTCCCCTGCCAGATGTGGAGCACCTGGAGGGCAGGTCACAGAATAGGCTCTCAGGAAATGTTTATTAGGTGGAAAATATAAAAACACTGTGTCTGGACTGAATTGTATCCCCCCCAGATTCATATGTTGAAGCCTTAACCTCCAATGTGACTGTATTTGGAGATGGGTCCTTTACGGAAGTAATTAAGGTTAAAGGAGGTCATAAGGGTGGGACCCTGATCCAATAGGGTCAGCGTCCTTGAAGGAATAGGAAGAGACCCCAGAGCTTTGTCTCTCTCCAACATGTGAGGACACAGCGAGAAGGTAGCTGTTCACAAGCCAGGAAGAGGGCCCCCCCTGACGACCTGAATTTTCCTGCACCTTGATCTTGGACTGCCCAGACTCCAGAACTGTGAGAAATAGATGTCTGTTATTTAAGCCCCCGAGTCTTTGGTATTTTGTGACGGTGGCCCAAGCTGATGGGTGTGGCAAACAGACAGGAATGGACGTAATGCTCACTGACACAGGACCATCAAGCCATTTGATGACCGGTAATATCAGTGTGGAGCCTGTGTGAGCAGGTGGCAGTGAAGGGAGCTGAAGAAGGGCAAAGGGTTCTAGGGGGCTTCTCCATTTCTCCAGAATTCAGGTATAATAGGGTGTCGTGGCGTGAGAAGCTCTTTCTGAGATCTAATCTAAAGCCACCCCTCCTCACCCTCCTCTTCTCTCCCCAAATAGAACTTTAGCCTTTCCAGAAAAGAGTCCATTGAAAAGGCCCAAGACTCAACCTCAAATCTGCCCCCAACCAGGCCTGAAGCACTGGTCTCCCCTCCCCAGGATCCTTGTGCCCTTAACCGTTGTCCTCTCCAGGTCAAGTCTGTTCAGCAGGCAGGGTTGGAAAAGACCAGGAACCATGTCAGCTTCCTCCACCTGCCCCGCTTCCTGATCTCCGAACTCCAACCTGACCCAAGGACCACCACGTCCCCTTCAAATTCCACGCTGCCATATCATGTTAATACTGCCAGCTCTGGGGGGTGGCAGCATAGCAGTGCTTGCATGACCGATAACCTCCGTAGCTACAGTTTAGGTTTTGAAAATGATAAATACATGTGTAAGCTGGGCTAACCCCAAAGTGCTGGGTATTGCTTTAAGTGCAGCTGGCCTTGTGGGACTCAGAAATCAGAAAGGAATGTTTTCCGCTCTGCGGAGGGAAACGCTCTTACCCGACGGCCTAGCTTGACAACTTGATGGTTGCTCTTCTCAGCCCAGCCTAGATAATTGCATAATTAATTGCAGGCAGGTAACTCACCCAGAGAAGGTGGTTATTAGGAGCCGGGAGCCCGACGCCCACCCCCATGGAAAGTGGCCAGGCTCGCCTCCGCGCCAGGTCCTGGGTGGGGGAGCGCCTGCCCGTGTATGGGGCTGCTGCGCTCCGTCTGATCCAAGGAGCAGCTTGGCCCCAGAACCCGGCAGCCCTGCCGCTGCATGTTGGCTCGGTCGGGTGAAGTTAGAGGCCGTTTCTGGAACCGAGGCCCGGCCAGGGTGGTTGAGGTGAAGCAGTCTCCCCTCCTTGAGGTTGGGAAGAGTCAGGGGTTTCCCTAGGGGCCCCCTGGGAGTTTTCTGAGAGGCTCTGGAAAGCCAACCTCCACTTTCTTCCCCCTACACCACGCCCACACCATGATCCACATAGCCGTGCATTCACCCGGGGGTCTGATGCCTCGGCGCCCAGACTGGCTCCCTGAGTCCCAGCCAAGTCACGATGCTGAGGAAGCACTGCAGCGCCACCCTGCAGGCTCTCAGCCTTCGGGGAGCCTGACCATCGCTCAGAGGGCTGTCACCTGGCGCGTGTGCCCTGGCACCGCTGGACCAAGTGCTTTGGTGCTGGGGTCAGGGAAGTGGTCCCCAGACAGACTCGATTCTTTAAATTAGCCCCCATCCCCACCATTCTTGGCCTCTGCTGCCTCATCTGCCACTCACACGTTTCCAAAGGCCTCTCCCCACTCTGCTGTTCCATGGCCTGGGCAGACACAGCTGCCAGTGCTGGAGGGGCAGGGGTGGTGCAGGGGTAAAGGGGGTCAGCCTGGAGTCGTTGTCAAGGGGCCGGCAGAATAACTACATCACGTCATTGCCCTGCAGACCTCCATTCTCCCTCCCTCTTACTTTCTCTCTCCCTCTGCAGAATATCTGGGGACAAAGCACATGGTCTCTGTATATGGTCAGCTTGTGACCATTTGCCCATGAGTCTGGGGTAACCATAGCGTGCAGTGCAGAAGCCCAAGATGTAGGGAAGCCTGAAGACCCCTTCCAGCACCTTTCCCTCCACACAGGCCCCTCCATGCACCTGGAACCCTAGCTTTGGGCAAGACTATTAAGGAGAGGGACAGTCAGGGGTGGGAGGTAGGGAGAGAGGTGGGTGCCCCTTGTGGAACTGAGAAAATGGGGGGCACCTGGAGGGTAGGACCCAAAAGCTGTTGAAATGTCACAGAGCAGAGGTGGCCATCTAACACCGCTGCTTGCAGACCTCTTGGGGAAGTGGCCAAGTTCCAACATCCTCAGTGGTAAACCTAAGTAGTTACTGGAGCCAACCAGTTGCCGTGCTTGGCAACACCAAGCAACAGCTCTGACCTTGACATTGCATTACTGCATGAGACCCTCACTCGCAGCACCTTGCCCTACTTTCTGCACATTTAAGGGTAAATGATTCCAGTTGGCCTGTGGAGTGGCCAGTGATACGGGATCATTCCTAAGAGGCGAAAGCCAATTCTGCATTTCTTTTTTTTTTCAATAAATCATTCCTTCATTTATTTAGTAATTATTGAACTAAGCATTGTGCTAAGCTCTCGTATAAAAACAAAATGCAGCCAGAAAAAGTTGAAAGCAGAGACTCCAATATTTGTACACCAAACGTTCATAGCAGTGTCCACAATAGCCAAAAGGTAGAAACAACCCAAATGTCCATCGATGAACGAATAGACAAACAAAATGCAGTGTATCCGTACAACGGAACATTATTCCTGCTAATCCATGCTACCGCATGGATGAAACTTAAACATCAGACTAAGTGAAATAAGGCAGACAAAAAAGACCAGATGCTGTATGATTCCATACGAGATACCTGGAACAGGCAAATTCGTAGAAACGGAAAGCAGAATCGATTTTTATTCTGCACTTCTTGCGGTCGACATCAGGTAGATCCCAGGAATCGTCTTCAGATTGCCAAGAAAGCGCTCTCCCCCGCATCCTTTCCTCTCTGACTAGCATGCTGCTGTGCACACAACAGATGCTTACTGCCTGCTCTAGACCGCAGAGCCTGCCTGCCCCAGCATGAAGAGTGTGGGTTTGCACAAAAGAGCTATTTCCACATTGTCTCCCTAGATTAGCAAATTTCCTGGTTAAAATCACTTCTCCCGAGCCTTTACTGTGAGGAACGAACAGAACCCTTCCAGCAGCGTTGCCCTGGAAACGTGAGCACATCTGCCCCCAAACCCATGTCGCAGCAGAGAAAGCTTTTGTCATCCCTGGACTGCCTGCTAGTGGCACTGAGGTCACAGGAGAACGCCCTCTGTCCTGTGCTGCTGGTGACTTACTGCTGGTAATATTCGTGTTTTTGAAATCCATTCCAGCAAAATTAATCCAATCGGGATTTAGGAGCATTTTCCACATTCCAGACTTCTTAGGCTCCATGGGGGAAAAAAGGGCTATATTTTTTTTCTTTCTGTGCCATAAAAATTTGGCAGAACGTACTAACCTAGGGTAACATGAGAAAGCTTATTTGGTCGGTCTGTGGCTTTTCTGCCAACCTTTCTGTTTATTATACGACAGGAGACGGATGCAGCTGGAGGTAAGGCCGGCTTGGTGGGTGAGCACCCTGGGTCCTCAGTGCTACCAGAGTGTCTAGGGAGAGGCGGGTTGGGCGTGACGGGAGACAGGCAGGCGGAGCTCAGAGATGGAAGCCATCTAGTGTTCAGTCTGTTTCTAATAGAGGTTGGAAAAGAAAAGTCAAAGACATCCCCAGCCGGACCAGGATGACTTCCTCTAGAGAAATATCACTAGCTCGGCATACGTCACCTCCACACAACACCGGGAGGTCTTTATCATGATTACCATTTTGCGGAGGACAAAACTGAGCCTCAGAAGTTGAGGGACTCACCCAGACCAGCACTCGATCAAGCCGCTTCTTCCGCTGGGGCCCTCCGACGCCCTTCCCATAGAAAGGAGAGGCTACCTTCCATCTTGATAAACTTTGGAGCCAATCTGTCCTCCCTGCAAACAACATTCCTTTCAATTTGATGACATCGATTGTTTATTATGTGCCAATCCTTGTATCCAAATACACCTGAAATTAAAACAACAGCACAGTCATAACCAAGCCAGCAGGCATGGACACAGGGTCCAGGACAAGCTCCTCCGTGGCACGTGTACCCTGAATCAGCTTAGCTGGTGAGGCTGCTCCAGGAATCCAAAGGGGGCAGGTCTGGCATTAAATCACTGGAAAAGGAGTCCTTTCCTCACTTCTCTCTGTAGGACTAAACCCAATGTCCAGTGCTTTTCTCCAACTCATTTCAAGATCCTTCTAAGGGTTTTCTTCAACTGTATCAGTTTTCTCATCTGAAAAATGGGCCTACTAATTACTACCTGGCAGGGCTTTTGGTGGAAGAAAGCAAGATTGTGGATGTAAAACACAGGGCGCAGAGCCTGGCCTGGAGGAGAAGCTCAGCAAATACCTGTTCCTGGGGACTTACTTTCATGGGCTCTTGGTAAACATCACTTCACTCTTCATCCTTTTTTTTTTTTTTTAAGCAAATTTTTACTGCACATCTTCTGTATCACAGGTATGAAGCAAGGCCCAGAGATATAGTGAACAAGACACAGTGGCCAGCAGAGAATGTGGAGAAAGGTGGGCAGGGGGGTGGTCTTTTAGATCCTGAAGAAGTCGTGTCTTTAATTGTCTCTTCCAAACATGCTGGACTAAGTTTTGTTTTCAGCACTTTTTTTTTTAACATCTTTATTGGAGTATAATTGCTTTACAGTGGCGTATTAGTTTCTGCTTTATAACAAAGTGAATCAGCTATACCTATACATATATTCCCATATCTCAGCACTTTTATTTTATTAGTTTTCTCTCTATGCAGCAAGATGTTTAAGACAAACTCATTTCATTTTCAAAAATATTTAGAGAAATATAGTCTCAAAGAAAGAGGCAATGAATTAGTCATAATTTAACTTAACTAACTTTGCTAATAAAAGTACCATATGGGGACTTCCCTAGTGGCGTAGTGGTTGGGAGTCTGCCTGCTGATGCAGGGGACGCAGGTTCGTGCCCCGGTCCAGGAGGATCCCACGTGCCGTGGAGCGTCTGGGCCCGTGGGCCATGGCCGCTGAGCCTGCGCGTCCGGAGCCTGTGCTCTGCAACGGGAGAGGCCACAACAGTGAGAGGCCCACGTACTGCAAAAAAAAAAAAAAAGTACCGTATGCTTTTAGAATCCTAAGACCCAACATATCCCTTTTTACTTTGGCTACTGGGAAGCTCAAATCTAAATGTGATATCCAATTGAATAATACCCTATCTGACATTTAAAATTTAATTTTACCTTCCACTTTGTTTCTGATCTCCATTTTCTTACTCCATTCTGTGATAAAGCATGGTTTTTACAGGAAGTCATCTCATATTCTTTTTTTTTAATGAGGCATAAATTATAAATAGTTTTATAAAAAATGAAGAGAGTGTTATAACAGAAATCACCTGACACAATAACCAAAATGTGGAAACAACCCAAGCATCCATCAGTAGATAAATGGGTAAACAAAATGTGGTCTATGCTGCAATGGAATATTATTCAGCCTTCAAAAAGGAAGGAAATTCTGACTCGTGCTACTCCACAAATGAACTTTGAGGACATTATGTTGAGTGAAATAAGTCAGTCACAAAAAGACAAATACTGTGTGATTCCACTTTTCTGAAGGACATGGAAGAGTCAAATTCATAGAGACAGAAGGTAGGATGGTGGGTGCCAGGGGCTGGGGGAGGGGAGATGCAGAGTTGGTGTTTGATGAGGACAGAGTTTCAGTTTCGCAAGATGAACAAGTTCTGGAGATGGACAGTGGTGAAGGTTGTACAACAATGTGAATGTACTTAATGCCACTGAATGGTACACTTAAGAAGGATTAAAATGGTAAATTTTATATTATGTGTATTTTACCACCAAAAAAATAAAAAACCAGCTTAAAAATAAGAAACCACCTGAAAATGAACACTATAAAATTTTGTCCTATAGAAAATGTCCTAGACCAATTTCTGCTAGTTTTTTCTTCGGAGGAGGATAATACAATAGCTTCCACATAGATGTATCCATCCTTCTACCAAAGCTGATTTGCTCTAGGCCTCTCCAAGGAGGTATCCGTGGTACAAATGCTGACTTGCCACCCGCGCAGCTAATACAGTCCGGCTGTAATTTGATGCAACCCCCTGTCCCCAGAGCAGGTGGCGGTCTGTTAGGCAGCAGGACACAGGCCATGCCTAGAGCAAACAGAGCGACGCTGCGTCCCCCTCCCCCCAATCCCCGTCCCCCGCCGGCCAGCCCACAGGCCTCGTCAGGAAGGAACACGGTAAATGTGGCCTTTCAGCAGCAGCCGCGACTGTCATCACCGTTTTATTTTATCTCTGGCCTCCGGGGATTCACACTGCTTCCCGGTTATTAGTCCTATTATATCATCATCCACAATTTTGCTTGTCAACCAGTTGGGGGAGGGGGGTATACCATTATAACACGGGAGCACTGAGCAAAGAGAAAGAAGCTGTCTCTCTCTGGGAAAAGAGGAAGCCAGGCGGGGGTGACCGTATGCCTGGTGCTTCAACGGTGGCTGGTGACAGATGGGGGCCCAGGGAAAGGCTATCATCTTCGGGAGCCCTCGAGGCCAGTTCTACTACAGGTGGACAGAGGCCAGGCCACCTTGTTGGCTGGTGCCCTTGGAGGCCTGGCAGTGCTTGTGCCTGACTTGGGTCTTGCTGCCATCTTTTTTTTTTTTTTTCATTTTATTTACTTATTTTATTTTTTATTTTTGGCCACACTGCGTGGCATGTGGGATCTTAGTTCCCCGACCAGGGAACGAACCTGCGACCCCTGCTGTGGGAGCTCAGAGTCTTAACCACTGGACGGCCAGGGAAGTCCCAGGTCTTGCTGCCATCTGAGCCAAAGGTGACCTAGGCCAGGAGGAGGCGCGGCAGGGACACGGTTTCCTTGGCAACCGACTCTAACAATAGCCAAACTGCAGTGGAGAAGAGCTCAGACTGTGGAGCTGATGGCCTGGCTGTGAGTCCTGGCTCTGCCCCTGACAAGCAGTGTGATGTGGGCAAGTTGCTAAACCTCTCTGAGGCTGATATGGGGACCATGATGCTACCTGTGAAAGCTCCTAGAACGGTCCCCGACACCCGGTCCCCTTCCCCCACCCTCCGCCCCATCGACACACGGTGAGAAACACGGTCCTGTTGGTTTTGGTAACAAGACCCCAGACGCCACCCGCATCCTGTGTGCTCAGGCTGTCCCCGCACTTCCTGCTGTCCGTGGAGAGCGCAGCCTGTAAGGCACGGTGATCACCGCCCCCTTCTCAGAACTGCTCTGCGTCCTGCAGAGTCAGAACGGCTAATTGTAAGGACTTGACCTGGATAGTTTGCAGCTATATCCTGAGGGGGAGAGACAGAAAGCCTCAGAGCTCGTCAGAACCCGGGAGGCGGTGGGAAACTGAATATCCAATTGCTTCACGAGCTGTGTCACGACAGCCTCCTTGGCGGTCACGGAAGAGAATGAGAAGTGGTCTTGTAGCAGCTCCTCACAAGCCTCCCACGATCCCATGGCCCAGGCGGACCATGAGACTGAGACTCAGACCGGCTGTGTGTCAAGCCTTGTCCGTGAGACCTCTGCTGGGTACACACAGGGGCCAGAACATAGCTGTTTCCCTACAAGAATATAAGCAAAATATCGCTAATAAAATATTTGATTGGGCTCATAGAAGACCTTTTTTCAACCACAATAATTTCTTTTTTTTTTTTTTTTTGCGGTACGTGGGCCTCTCACTGTCGCGGCCTCTCCCGTTGCAGAGCACAGGGTCTGGACGCGCAGGCTCAGCGGCCATGGCTCACGGGCCCAGCCGCTCCGCGGCATGTGGGATCCTCCCGGACCGGGGCACGAACCCGCGTCCCCTGCATCGGCAGGCGGACGCTCAACCACTGCGCCACCAGGGAAGCCCAACCACAATAATTTCTTAACAAGGTGGGTCTGCGGTTTGTTGGACCTCAGTTGGTTGTTTTTTTAAGGTGAGGTTTACCATATATACAATGAAGTGCATAGATCTTACGTTTACAGCTTGAAGAACATTTATATTTGTAAACACCGCGTAATCACCACCCAGACATAGAATATTTCCAGTACCCAGAAAACTCCCGCATGACCCTTCCCTGTCAGTGCTCAGCCCACCAGAGGTAACCACTATTTTGACCCCCTGTCATAATTTTGCTTACCCTTGAGCTTCATATAAAGGGAACACTCTTCTGTGTCTGGCTTTTGTTTTTGTTTTTCTTTTAATATTTTAAACAAATACATTTAATGATTGTATACATACATACAAAAACATACATACATAAAAATTCATTTAAGATTTATTATAGACGTAAGTGGAAAAGGTATAACTATGAAACTTTTGGAAGAAAACGTAGAAGAAAATCTTCTTAAACTTGAATTATGCAAAAACTTCTTAGATATGATGCCAAAAGCATATTACAATTAGAAAAAAAAATCTTCCTCATCCCAATAAATAAAATTATTGAATATGCCTATTCTTTCTATCATGCTTAAAAAAGTTACTTAGACGTTGCCTCTAAGATAGTGATTAAGCTACGCATCTCCACTCCCTTCACTTCTATTCAACATTTTGTGGAATTCCTTGCCATTGCAATAAGACA
This sequence comes from Grampus griseus, assembly GCF_964374135.1. NCBI lineage: Eukaryota > Metazoa > Chordata > Mammalia > Artiodactyla > Delphinidae > Grampus > Grampus griseus. The sequence continues at coordinate 98,718,380 of NC_139005.1, forward strand.
AAAACACACATAAAGTGTATATAGATTGGAAAGAAGAATATGTTTTAATTCACAGGTCATATAATTATGGGTAAAGGAAAAATCCAGAAAGGCTTCAAGAAGACTCCATCAACTAATATTTTAAATTGGCATCATCACAGGATACAAGGCCAATTTACCAAAATTAATTAAATCTATAAATAAGCCATAGATGCTTGGAATATGAAGTTCTAAAAACAATAATGTTTAGATTTAAGAATAAATTGAACAAGATATGTTTAAGAGCTGAATACTAGAACGACAACATTCAGGTTGAAATTACAGAGGATCCAAATAGAGATACGTAATTTTCAAAGAACAGAAAACTCAATATGACTAAGATACCAGTTTTTTACACTTGATCTGTTGACTCAACGTATTCCCAATCAAATTCCACCAGGGACATGTAGAAATAGGTAACTGACTCAAAAAATATTTATGAAAATGTAAGTGACCTATAATAGCTGAAACAACATTGATAAAGAAGAAAAAGGTGTAAGATTTCGCTATCTGATTTCAAGGCTTACTTCAAGAACATATAAAAATCAATGAAATAATAAGAGTTCAAAATCAAATCATGCATATATGATAGATTGACTTTGACAAAGTTACTGATGTAATGCAGTGGGGAATAGAAGTCTTTTCAACAAATGACTCTGAAACAACTGTAGTTTTTGTTTTTGTTTTTTGTTTTTTGTTTTTTTTCGGTACGCGGGCCTCTCACCGCTGTGGCCTCTCCCGTCACGGAGCACAGGCTCCGGACGCGCAGGCTCAGCGGCCATGGCTCACGGGCCCAGCCGCTCCGCGGCATGTGGGATCTTCCTGGACAGGGACACGAACCCGTGTCCCGTGCATCGGCAGGCGGACTCTCAACCGCTGCGCCACCAGGGAAGCCCAACTATAGTTTTTAATAGAGAGAAATACCTTGATCCTTAACAGAGGCTATGCACAGAAATTAACTAAATCTTGATAAAATGTCTACATGTAATGGCTGAAACTCTAAAATACCTAGGAGAATATCTTGGTAAACTTGGGGTGGGCATAAGTTCCTTTGATGGAATACAAAAAAGATGAACAACAATAGAAAAGAAATAATTAACACATTAGACTTTTGGTCATTGAAAGGGATCATTAATAAGATGAAAATGCAAGTCCTGGAGAACACTATAACAACAATTATAAAAAATAGAATACAGCAGATTACATATGTTCACATTAAAATGGAGAATAAGACTGATATTTTTATGAAAGTCACCATCTGTCATTTCCTCAGAATAAATATAATTATGATAAACATTGCCTGCCTTTTTGCAACAGTAGCAGTAGCGTAATACAGATCACTTTCTACTTTTTAATTCTTCTGGGTTTATTTTTACTACCTGTTGTAACAGAGGGGATGGAATTGTGGAATCCAAGCTCTGGAGTCTTATTGGTGAGAGTCAAGCAGGACAAAGGATTTTAAAATTAGACGTAAATACACTACCGTGTGCAAAATAGCTAGCTAGTGGGCACCTGCTGTATAGCACAGGGAGCTCAGCTCGGTGCTCCGCGATGACCTAGATGGGTGGGATGGGGGGAAGGGAAGTCCAAGAGGGAGAGGAGATATGTATACATATAGCTGATCCACTGCATCGTACAGCAGAAACTAACACAACACTGTAAAGCAACTACACTACAATAAAAAACATTAGCACTGTGAAAATGGAAAGCAGAAAAGTTTTTGTTTATTTTAAAAAATGAATATAGGACATGTGCTTTTTAATTTTTTTTTACTATAGAATAACATTTATTTTATTTTATTTTGCCATAAAAAATTCAGAAAAAATTTATATTGGAGTATAGTTGATTTACAATGTTGTGTTAGTTTCAGGTGTACAGCAAAGTGATTTAGTTATACATGCACATATGTCTATTCTTTTTGGATATTTTATTTCCCATATAGGTTATTAAAAAGTATTTTTTTAACATCTGTATCGGAGTATAATTGCTTTACAATGGTGTGTTAGTTTCTGCTTTGCAACAAAGTGAATCAGCTATACATATACATACATCCACATATCTCCTCCCTCTTGCGTCTCCCTCCCACCCTCCCTATCCCACGCCTCTAGATGGTCACAAAGCACGGAGCTGATCTCCCTGTGTTATGCGACTGCTTCCCGCTAGCTATCTGTTTTACATTCAGTAGTGTATATATGTCCATGCCACTCTCTCACTTCGTCCCAGCTTACCCTTCCCCCTCCCCCTGTCCTCAAGTCCATTCTCTGCGTCTGCATTTTTATTCCTGTCCTGTGTCTGGCTTCTTTTATTCAATATTATTTCTGTGAGATTCATCCATATTACTGGTATATCATGGATTCATCTTTTTTGTCGTTGTGTAGTATTCCATTGTATGAATAAACTACAATTTCTTGATCATCTAGCAGCTATGTGCTTCCCTGTCCATGCCTTTGGGTGGACACATGCACTCATTTCTGTTGGGAATAAATTTAGGAGGGGGATTGTTGGTTCGTGGTGTGGGCCAAAGTGGTTGTACCAGTTCTCAGCTCTGTACAAGAGTTCACTTATTCTACATCCTTACACACACTGCTATTGTGGTCATTTTCGTTTTAGTCATTCTAGTTGGCTATATCATTTTGAGTACTTTCTTAACTTCAATGAGTTGCAGCTCATTGTGGTTTTAACTTGAATTTTTTTTTTTAATACTTTCCGGTAATTTGGATATTCTCTTTTGTGAGCTGCCTCTTCAAGTCTTTTGTTCATTTTTAATGCAGTTACTTGTCTTTTTTAATTGATTTGTAACGTTTCCTTATATATTCTGGACATGAGTCCTTTATTGGATATAGGTAATGTGAACATCTTCTCCCAGTCTGGAGCTTATATTTTTACTCACTTATTAGTTTCTTTCGGTAAACAGAAGTTCTTAATATTGGTAAAGTCCAATTTATCGACCTGTTCTTTTACAGTTAATGGCTTTTATGTCCTGTTTAAGAAATCTTTGCTTATCTGAAAATCGTGAAGATATTCTTCTGATTTCTTCTGGAAGCTTTATTGTTTTACCTTTCTCATTAGGAATATAGTTCATCTTGCATTGATATTTGTGCATGCTATGAGGTAGGGGTCAAGATTCGCTTTTTTCCAAATGAATATCCAATTCAGCATCATTGACTGATGAGAGCATCTTTTCCTCCATTGTCTTGCTAAGTGCTTTATTGTAAATTAAGTGGCCATATATGTGTGGGTCTATTTCTATTCCATTGGTATGTCTATTCTAATAGCAATATCACAATGTTTAATTGCCATTGTTTACTTATGTTTGCTCTATAACGGGTCTCAATATTTACTAGAGTAAGTCTCCCAACTTTGTTTTTCCTCTTCAAAATTTTCCTGGCTTTCTACATTCTTTGAAATTTCATTTAAATCAGATTGTCATGATCCATTACAAAACCACTGCTGGAATTTTGATTGAGGTTACATTGAATCTATAAATCTATTTGGAAGACTTAACACTATAACAATATTGAACTTTCCAATTCATGAACATGGAATATTGCTCTATTTATTTAGATCTTCTTTAATCTCTCTTTAAAATGTTCCATAGTTTTCAGTGTAGGTCTTACACATCTTTCAAAAGATTTATTCCTAATTATTTTATGTTTTTATGCTAGTATAAATTGTTTTAAATTTCATTTTCTAGTTGTTTGTTGCTAGTATATAGAAATAAACTTAATTTCATATACTGACATTTTATCCAGTGATCTTGCTAAATTCATTTATTAATTCTAATAGTTGTACATTCTTTTGGATTTTCTATGTACCTAATTATGTCATCTGAAAATAAAAACAGTTATACTTTCGTCCTTTCCAATCTTTATTTCTTTTTCTTGCTTTATTGCACTGGCTTGGATTTCCAGTACCATACTCAACAGAAGTGGTGATAGTGGACAAGAGGAAAGTGCTTAAGAGTTTTATTTACATTAACAGTAGGGTCTTAAATATACAGCCTTTATTAGATTAAGAAAGTTTTTAAAAATTATTAATCGATGGACAGTTTTTATCATGAATAAGTGTTGAATTTTATCAAATATTTTTCTGCGTCAGTGGGCATGATTGTATGTTGTCTCTCCTTATTCTGTCACTATGGCAAATGGCATTGATTGATTTTCAAATGTTAAACCAACCTTACATTTCTGGAATAAACTCTACTTGTCATGAAGTATTCACCTTTTAATAGATCTCTGAATTTGCTTTACTAATGTGTTGTTTAGGATTTTTCATCTGTGTTCATGAGAGATATAAGCCTGTACATTTCTTTTATTGTAATATCCTTGTCAAGTTTTAATATCAGGGTTTTGCTGGCCTCATAAAATGAGTTGGGAGGTGTTCCCTTTTCTGTTCACTATAAGATTTTGTGTACGATTAGTATTATTTCTTCCTTAAATGTTTGGAAAATTAATAGTGAAACCACCTGAGTCTACAGTTTTCTTTGGGAGAGGCTTTAAATTATAGACTTTGTTGTGTTTAACAGTATAGGATTCTTTGGATTTTCTATTTTTTCTTGTATTAGTTTTGCTAAATCGTGATTTTTTTAAAGAATGTGTCCTTTTCATCCAGGTTGTCACTTTTATTGGCATAATATCCTGTTATTACATTTAACATGTCATTGGGATCTGCAGTGATAGCCCCTTCTAATTTCTGTTATTGGGATTAAAAAAAAAGGGGGTGTTATTTTTTTCCTATTTTTTCCTGATCTGTCTTGATGGAATTGTCAAATTGTATACATCTTTTCAAACACCTAACTTGGCTTTGTTAATTTTTTCTATTGCATTTTTGTTCTCTAGTTAATTGATTCCTACTCTTATCTTGTTTACAGTCTTCCTTCCACTTTCCCTGTATTTAACTTACTAATTTTTTTTCTAGTTTCATGAGACAGAAGCTTAGATCATTCTTTTTCAACCTTCTTAATTTATAATTGATGCATTTAAAACTAAAAATTTCCACTCGGGTGTATCTTTAGCTGCTTCCCACAAGTTTCAATGTGTTTGTTTTCATTATCATTCGGTTAAAAGTTAAAAATATTTTCTAATTTCCATTGTGATTTCTTTCCTGACCCATGAGTTATTCAGAAATGTGTTGTTTAACTTCCAAACACTTGGGAATTCTCCAATTATCTTTCTGTTATTAATTTCTTGTTTAATTGCACTGCGGTCACAGAACACACTCTGTGTGTGATTTCAGCTCTTTGAAATCTGTTAAGACTTGCTCTAGGGCCCAACATATGGTCTATTTTGGTAAATGTTCCATGGCTGCATTTATGCCTTCCCCACCCCAGTGCCATTAATATTATGTCTTTTAGCATTTAATAATTGATTATTACCTTAAATAGTTAATGTGTTTGTATCTTTACCATTTCTAGTGTTCCCATTCCTTCCTGAAGTTCGGTGCTCCATCCTGGGGTCCCTTTCCTTCAGCCTGAAGAACTTCCTGTGGAGGTTCTTGTAGTGCCGATTTGCCGGTAAATACTTCTCTTAGCTGTTGTTTGAAGGTATTTTTGTTTGGCCTGCACCTCTGAGGAGTATCTTTCTTCAAAGAGGTTGGCAGGTTTGGGGGTTCTTTTTCTTTCAGCAATTTAAAGATGTTAATCCGTCGTCTCCTGGATTCCAAAAATGTGAAATGCTTCACGAACCTGCATGTCACCCTTGGGGGCCATGCCATCTTCCACGAGTCAGTCTACAATTAGTGTCGGCGCTGCCAATATCAGCACATAACAGAGTTTTTCAAACATTTATACTTGTCCTTAAAAAAAAAAACTTTCCTTCCAGCTTCTCTGCTGGTTCCCTCCTCTCACTGAGGAAGCCGACAGTCTCCCACACCCTCTCGGTGTGTTCTTTTTTTGGGGCGGGGGGTGTCCAAAAGCACCTTTATAAATAATACCCTCTTCCTTCACTCAGGTTCTGAGGAAGCTAAGAAGAAAAACAAGGAGTGGCCGTTGCAGAGCTAAATATCCCTTTTATTTTGGACACAGGATCCCAAGTCGAGGGCGGAGGTATTTAGAACAGGGACAGTAGCTCCCATTGTATGAGGGCCGCCGTATGCCCCAAACCACAAGGGACACACCCGACACATTTTCCCAGCCCACTCAGAGGCCCATCCTCTGAAACAAGTGCTGATAATTCCACCAAATAGACAGGAGACCAAAGTTCTAAGGATGAAGCCAACTTCCCACCAGTCTTGTAAGCAGGATTCAAATCCTTGCTAGTCACAACTGAATAAGGCTTTAAACGTGGGATGGGGTCTCCGTTTCCAGCAGAGTGCCTCACATGGCAGATTTATTAAACAGAGTGGAATATGTTACACACTTCTGTGTATGAAATAATGGCATCAAGCCACCCTCTCCCTTGTTCACAATACTCCGGCTACATTGGCCTTTTCCGTTCCCCAAACACTCCAAACTCTTTCCCACCTTGGAGTCCTGCATGCTGTTCCCTTGGTTAATATGCTTGTCCCGGCCCCCTTCACCTGGCGAAGTCCCACTCCTGCGGGTCTTCATTTAAATGTTCCTTCTAAAGTTGTCTGCTTGGGGAATTCCCTGGCTTTCCAGTGGTTAGGACTCAGTGCTTTCACTGCTAGGGCCCAGGTTCCATCCCCGGTCGGGGAACTAGGGTCCCGCGTGCCGTGCAGGTGGCCAAAAAAAGAAAAAGAAACGAACAAAAAAAGCTGTCCATTTTAATCCCTCCCCCGATTTAAATCAGGTCCCCTTTATAACCTTTTATCACCTCCTTTCAGTTTTTTCTTTCTAGAACTTGCCACAGTGTGTAATCGTATGAGTCTTGTCATATACATAATTTTGCCCTTGACAGATGTCGCCTCCTTTAGACTGGAAGCTCCTCGAAGGCAGGGGCCCATCTCCTTGATCGCTGGCCATCCTCCCAGCCTGCAGCCCAGCACTAGGCATGGGTATTTGTCTCCATCCTTCTCCTCCTCTGTCCTCTTCGCAACTTTCCTCTTTCCACTGCCACTTGTTTTCCTCCTTCTCTTGGTCCTGTTTCTAGTGGAGACAAGCCAGCGAGTTTTCTGGGAGCCGCACAGGTGAGCGGAGGTGATCCCTGGCGTGACTGTACTGGCTGGAGCACCGCAGGGCGGCGGGCGGCTTGTTGGCATGTTTACCTGAGTCATCGTTGGCAAAGGTTGCCGGCTCCAGGATGGAACATGTGTGTGAGGAACGCCTTTTCTGTGGGACGCCCGCCCCTCTTTAGACAAGGGCGGGCGTGGTCGCCAGGCAAAGAAGTCTTGAGGTTACCAGGGATGAGGAATTTATGCGCCAAATAAGGAATAGGTTTCATTTTCAAGAAGCTGGGGCAAAAACCCCGTTCAGGTTAGAATACCTCAGCCACCTTTGGCCCTGTTTTATTTGTATGAAGCCATGTCGTCACAACTGGATTCGGCTCCCTCAGAGCAAGGATTCTGTTACCTTTTTCTTTTGTCCCCCACAAACCCCCAGCCCAGTGCCGGGCCAGCAAGCGCCCAGCAGACCGGCCTTTAGCACATCCTGAGCGCCTCCAGTGAGGGCGATCGTAGGAGCAACGGCAGCCGCTTTGAGCCAGGCGTTGCCAATATCACGTACGTGATCTCTCATCCCCACGGCAAAGTCCTGATTTCTTTATTTCTCTTTGATAAATGAGAAAACTGAGGCCCAGGCCTTGCTGCCTTCACACGTTTAGTAAGAAAAGGATTCCAGATGCTGACCTGGCCTCTTGACTTTGGGTAGAGGTATAAATAGGGAAAAAACAAAATAAAATAAAGAAACCCCAGAAACCTCTAATGGCATTGAAAACAATTACTGAAGATATTGAGTACTCTTCCTTGCAAAACCCCAGGCTTGCTGGTTGGTCGAATGAGCGCAGCCGAGTTGGCGCTGTGTTACCGCTGTGCGGGCTGCCCAGCCCAGCAGTCAGACCACCCTTGCTTATCTGCAGGTGCGTCACCGGCCCTGGTTTCGTGGGGAGGGAGGGGCATCCAGGCTTTGCTTACCCAGGTGGGTCTCACCCTTGAATTCCTTTCCAGGGACTGGGTAAAGCAAAACAAACCCCCAAACCTCAGATGAAATGGGATATAACAAATCAATGAAGATCCTGCAGTCAGGGATGTTTGCATCTGTAAAATATTTCCAGAAACCCAGGCAGTGCCTGATCCGAATGACTGGTGTGCTGCGTGGCGGGGGCGCCAAGGATCTGTCTCCTCGCTAGAACCAGCCTGACGGTCACTCGGAAGACACGCGAGAAAGATGCAAAGGTGAACGAACTCACGTCAGCAAAACGGATTTGTGTGGGCTTCCCTGGTGGCGCAGTGGTTGAGAGTCCGCCTGCCGATGCAGGGGACACGGGTTCGTGCCCCGGTCCAGGAAGATCCCACATGCTGCGGAGCGGCTGGGCCCGTGAGCCGTGGCCGCTGAGCCTGCATGTCCGGAGCCTGTGCTCCACAACGGGAGAGGCCGCAACAGTGAGAGGCCCGCGTACCGCAAAAAAACCAAAAAAAAAAGCAGATTTGTGGCAATTATGTTGTGGCTGCTTCAATTTGGTAATCATCCTTTACGGCAGGAGTAATAGCGTAAGCAAAAAAAGAACGAGAAAAACAGAATTTGTGGCGGCGTTAACTGCTGCAGCAACGGCATCATTTATCAGCACACCCTGATGGGGACTTCTTTGTGCATCCTTAAAAGATTCCTTTCTTTTTTGTTTTTTGGAGATGCTAGTATAGCTATTAGAGGCACGTGAGAAAAAATTCACAACCTCACTTTAGGGAGACAGAGCATCTGTCATTTAAAATGAGTCCAAGCACGTAACCTACCAGAGGGAAGTGGCCACTGACTTGATGGCCCTGTGGGTCTGGATACGTCATTTCAACTCCCTGAGTCCATTTCCTGGTCGAGGAAGTGGGAATAATAACGGGGTAGGAGCGCGCCTTACATTGTGGACAGTACCTAGCCTGGTGCCGAGTCGGGGCTTCTTAAACGTGAGCTGGCTGTCCTTATGTGCAAACACAGCTGCTGTTACACTTCAGTATATACTCTCCCTGTTTGAACGATGGATGTGGGTCTGACTGTAATTTTTACAGAGAACCTATAGATTCTGGGCAAGGTGCGAGAACATGATATTATAGGGAAGTCAAATGACTTGACTGAGGTCACAAAGCTAGTAAGAAGCTGAGCTGGAATTAAAGGCAGACATTCTTTTTTCCTTCTTTTTTTGTTGTGTAAATCCCATCCCACCCCCTCCCAAAAGTGTCAATGAGTTCAGCCTCTTGGGTTTTTTTTAGCCACGTGGCTTACAGGATCTTATTTTCCCAACCAGGGATCGAACTTGGGCCCCCAGCAATGAAAGTGCCGAGTCCTATTACCACCTATTACCACCGCCAGGGAAGTCCCGAGTTCAGCTTTTTGAAATGCGACCTTTTCTACTCAAATTGTCAAATGAAAAATTATTGTAAGGGCTTGTCTCCCCATTCTCCCCTCCCCTCACTTCTCCTCTGTCAGGGGTCAGGATGATGCAGAAATTCTGGAGATGTCCACGTGTCCACACTCTGTGGCCAGGCAGGTCACGTCAAAGGCGTCTGGCCGGGTGAGGGTGCGTTTGAGTTTATACACTTAACCTCACATTACTACCTCATAGAGTGATCTCCTCTGTCCACACTCCGTTAGTTTCATAACATTCTCACCCTTTCTCCGAGGGTCTCCGGGGAAAGTTAAGCCATTTGGGCTACTTAATAACTACAGGGAAAAGTGTGACACTCTCGGCTCAAAGGGGACAGAGGTTCATTTGTGGGCTTGTTAACCGCGTTTTGTCCTTGCCTGCCCTTCATCACTGGTTTTCCCAATTAAGATGTGAAATAGCTGAAAAATTCACATCTCCGGCATAGATGGCAGGGGGCTGAGCATGGTGGAGTCATTCAACCGTGCATGTCATGTCACAAGCCAAGGGCTGTGACTGAGCCACGGCTCAATGAGATCCACCGGAGTTTCCCCTTTAAAAGATGTTTTAAAGAGAGGAAGCAGAGGGATGGCGTGAGACGCACAGGAGGCTGGTGAGAGCGGGATGGAGAGCCAATCTGAGAAGCACCTGCCTGAGACCCACACAGGAGGTGGAGACCACAGGACTCGTGATTCAGCACATGCGTGTTGAGGGTCTGGTGTGGAACAGGGCCCCCAGAGCATAAAGACAGGTGACTGGTGTACCTGGTCCTGGGGGTTACGCTTGCTCGGGGCTTGCTATTCATCATCTCATTTAGCATCGCCAGGACCCAGAGGCCAGCACCGCTGGTGGGGGGAGGGATGCACATCTCCAAGGTCAACAGGAGGGATCGAGGGAGCCTGGGGCAGGAGTAAAGGTTGCCAAGACCCTGGGGGGGAAACAGGAGGAATCTGCAGATGGTGCCTTCTCAGGGGGCCGAGAGCCCAGCTGGAGTTGGACCAAGAAATGCCAGGGTCTCCCTGACAGCCCATGAGTGAGAGAGCGAAACCAGCTGGCTCTCAGTTGTCCTGGCAACACGGGAGTTTAGGTTCAGGGAATTATTATGAAAAAGTCGCATGCAAATGAGGTAAATTGCCACGAGAAGGAACCATGTAAGGTCTGTCCTTGAGGAAGTACTGGGGGGAGGGTGGGGATGTCTGGGAGGGACTTGTGCTGCAGACAAAGAACAAGACAGAGAAAGTAAGAACTCGGCCTTGTGTAAGAGCCACACACCAGGCCTGGGGTGCCCTGCTGTAACTCCCCTTAACTTTGCGGCAGTCGGATGAACAGTGCACATCACATTGTGGGACCCTGTGATGCGCCATAGACCTGAGGGGCGGGGTCAGCAACTCAGCAACTAGAATTCTCTCCTTCTCCCAGATGACAAAAAAAGAGGCTTAGAGAGATAGAGCGCCTTACCCCAGCTATCCGAGGTGGCAGCAGGTTGGAACGCTAGCTCTCCCCGAGATAAATTCAAAAGTGGGTTTCTAGAACAGTCAGCCACCTATTCCTGAAAACCCTGGGGGTTAGGCCATATCCTCCCCCACCAAAATCCTTCTCTAAAGACCAACCTCCTGTATTCGGACATTTAGGGAGCCGCTACCCACCTGGTCACTCCAAACTGAAACCCACCAGCGCGGCCTGCCTCCCTGTCCAGGGCTCTGATCCACTCATTTTCTGCCTCAGATGAGGAACACAGACTTCAAGGAAAGCCTCTGACACTGGAGACCAAAGTCAACAGAGAATTAAGGGAATGGGCAAGAGCAAACACAACAACAGAAAGCACCACAAAAACCTCTAATTAGGATCCTTAGAGAGATTGGAGAAGATGCTGCGTTCGTAAAACTAGAAGAGAAAACATTGAGAAAGGACTGTCCAAGCACAGGAGAATGTCTCCGGAAATTAAGAGAGCAAGAAATGAAGCAAAAAGGAGGCAGAAGAGGGAGAGGAGAAGGGAGCGCGGGGAGGTTTGTTCCCAGCAGAGGAAGGCGCCGTGACCCAGGGTTTCTGCATGCTGCCACTAGGTCCTTAGCCACCTACTGGCCAAGGGGGCCTCAGACCAGACCTGACCCAGTCCTGCAGCATCACCTCCCAACCCTCCGAAAAGTGCCCAACCTGTCCTCTTCCACACGGGTCAAGGGACAAGTTGTCTCATTTTCCTCCAGCTAACCCCCACCTGGAAACTGATTCTTTATCCCCCAGAACAGGTGATGGAAAAAGGAGGACATTGTATTCAAGTTCGTAGCCTGCCTTCCCTTCCAGCGGGGCAAGGGGTGGGGTGGACCAGGGCGCCAGTGTTTATTTTCCTACCTGATAGCCTGGGATTATGACCTAACTTCAAACCACCCAAGCAAGAACGCGCTTCCATTGTTCTGTCTCAAGAAGCCACCTTAGCGTGTGTAGCTCAGGGTCGACCCTGGGAAATATTAGTCATGGAAACTAAGACTCGATGAGGGACTGGGATGATTAAAAGCCTCGGACCAGGGCTTCCCTGGTGGCGCAGTGGTTGAGAGTCCGCCTGCCCATGCAGGGGACACGGGTTCATGCCCCAGTCCGGGAAGATCCCACATGCCGCGGAGCGGCTGGGCCCGTGAGCCACGGCCGCTGAGCCTGCGCGTCCGGAGCCTGTGCTCTGCAACGGGAGAGGCCACAACAGTGAGAGGCCCAGGTACCGCAAAAAAAAAAAAAAAGCCTCGGACCCGAGAAGCAGCCAGCTAGTCACTGCTTCCCAGGAGTGAGGCCCCTGAACCCCAAATGCATCAGGCTATCCTGCAGAAGTGCTCACAGTAGGACCAGCCTGGCCCAACCTGGCCCAGGTCACTGGTGTGAAGTTGGGGAGAGCCGGGCGGAGAGCGGAAATCCTACAACATAGATAGCTGATGGGGAAACTGAGGCACAGAGAGGTTGCGTAGTGGACCTGAGGTCACACAGCAGCGGCACCAGCATGTGTCTGGGGTGGAGCAGGGCCAGACCCTGCCCTATGCTCTAGGGCCTCTCAAAACTTTTAAAAATATATGTTTGCAGATGGGGTTTAATCAAGACAGTATATTCTCAACCCACCTGCTTTGTTTGCATTGGCTATTTCTTTCTTTTAATGTCTGGTTGAAGTTTGCATAATTGGGTCTTTAAGAAGAAAACGACAGACTCCCCAAGGAAAACCACCGGTAAAAGACGGTGGAACCCACAAAGGTTGGCAGGGGACTGGGCAGAGATCTCCAAGCCAGACTTCCACTGTGCTCTCAAGAAAACTCTGGAGCTAGGTCCCAAGTGGCACTGAGGCCAGTGCAAGAGACAATCGTAAGCTGCGAAGAAGACCAGGGACCCCGCTCGCGCAAGTGTCACTATAGTTAGGTGGAAATGTTGAAGATCCCTTCTCTGCGTGAATTTAACCCAATCAGATGAACAGCGGCAGGGCAAGGAATATTCCATTTACTGAGGGATTTTAAGCAGCTGATTTTGACTCTCCTTTTTTAATTTATTTATTTATTTATTTATTTATTTATTTTTGGCTGCATTGGGTCTTTGTTGCTGCGTGCGGGCTTTCTCTAGTTGCGGTGAGTGGGAGCTAATCTTCGTTGAGGTGCACAGGCTTCTCATTGCGGTGGCTTCTCTTGCTGCGGAGCACAGGCTCTAGGCACACAGGCTTCCGTAGTTGTGGCATGTGAGCTCAGTGGTTGTGGCGCGCGGGCTTAGTTGCTCCGCTGCACGTGGGATCTTCCCAGACCAGGACTCGAACCCGTGTCCCCTGCATTGGCGGGCAGATTCTTAACCATTGCGCCACTAGGGAAGCCCTTGCCTCTCCTTTATAAGTCCTTAGGAGTATGATCGAGTTAACCCAGCCACTTCAGAGATGACACAGAGGTGGGAGGAAAGTTCTGCAGAGTCACAAAGTCCAGTGAGAAGCCAAGACAGTAGTTGCCTGCAGGAGCTTCCAGAGCCCCCCAAGGCCTCGCTTCTTTGTGTCGTGGCTGCAGGTCCGATGGGGAAGTCTGGGTAAGGTTTGGTAAGAGTGGATGGTGGTATTCCAGCTGTCCCTGCTTCTGCAGAATGATAGCCAGTGATCACCCACTGCTCACTTGCCAGGCACCTCACTGCAGGAAGGCGGCCCTGGCCTGGGAACAGTTTATAAAAAGTGTTGGTCTCATCTGTACTGGAAAACCTGAACTGGCAGGAGACAGAACAAGTTGGTCACAGGTTCCTTACTAACATTCAAGCAAGCTGGCCTCACTCTCTTGAAACCAGGGTCAGGTGGTAGAGAAGCAAGGGCCAAGTTTGGGAAAAACAGTGGAAATTTTTAGTGGTTTCTCATGGCTTGGGTCGCGGGTCAACCGGATTCCACTCCGAAGGTTCTAACAGCCTAAAACTTCAGAGGTCCCGTTTGTTTCAGAGAAAACAGGACACTGGGTTGTCAGCGAAATGGGGCATTTCAAAGTTAGCTTTCCTTTCTCCCACTGTGTGACTCCAACTATATTAAACCTGTGAGTCGTGAAGACTGGGGCCACTCACCCTAAGTTTACATTCCAGATAGTGAGGACCAGCTGATGGATGCGTATTGAAGAAGTGAAACCTCATTGGCTGTTGCAACATCAGGTGCAGACGGGCTGATGGGGCCGAGGAGTTAACACTGGCCGGTTGTTTGCTCCCGGTGGATTTTGCTCACGTGGGAGGGGAAGTGATAGTTTTGGAATCTGAAATTTGCCATTAAATAATGTCTTCTCCCCCGACCTGTGCACCTGCCAAGGCCTCACTAAACCTGTGTCCAGGTAATGCTTTTCCAACCCCTTCAGGCCAAACCAGCCCTGCCCCTTGGCACTCCCTTGTCTATTACAGCACCCGTTCCAGCCAACTAGACCGGGACTTCCCAAGGTCATCCCCTAGGACACCCTCGTTTGGGTGTAGGCTGGACAAGCGGCCCCCTGCTTGAGCCACCCTCACCGCTAAGGCTCACCTTGACTGCGACCTGTGCTTCTCAGGCCCAAGATAAGGCAGCTACTGCAGAAAAGGGAACACCTAGAAGAATGCAAAGCCGTTCATTGATATGAGGGGAGATTGTCCTGAGCTCCTAGGTTTCCGCTCGCTGGAAAACATTGACTTTCTCCTTTCGTTTTTCCCTAGAAAGGAGATTTCCCTTCCCATCTCTTCCATTTCTTTTTTTTTTTTTTCTGCGGTACGCAGGCCCCTCACTGTTGTGGCCTCTCCCGTTGCGGAGCACAGGCTCCGCATGCGCAGGCTCAGTGGCCATGACTCACGGGTCCAGCTGCTCCGCGGCATGTGGGATCTTCCCAGACCGGGGCACGAACACGCGTCCCCTGCATCGGCAGGCGGACTCTCAACCACTGCACCGCCAGGGAAGCCCCTCTTCCATTTCTTGTATAACTTGTCCCTCAAAAGGAAAATTACAAAATCCTCTTATAAGAATATTCTCAGCAGCAGTGGCAGATCAAAAAATAATATTCTTGTGTTGGGTGTGAATCCGAATCTATATTCATTCAGATTTTGTATCTATAGCTGTCTGTATCCGTCCATCTGACCAAATTCCTTTACAAGTATTTGCACCAAGGAAATCTGACTTGCTGCCTTTTGAGCTGTTGTGGCTAACTGGGCTTTTTACTCGGCAAATCCAGAACCTTCCATCCCCATCCACCAAGTCCTTGTGAGCACTTATTAAGGCCTGATGGTCCTGAACACAAGCAATGAGATTAGTAAAGCTTTTAAAGTCAACAAAGAAAATAACTCAACATTTCTGTTTGTCAGTAAGAAGCTGACGGCGTATATGTGTGTATATGTGTGTGCGTGTGTGCGTGCACATACGCATATCTAAATAAATGACACACATTGGTGAAAGCAACGTTATCTGGTTAAGACTGAAGGCTTTGTTGGGAAGGAAAGTGGTGGAATTAGATGTTGATACAGTAGGTGTTTCAAATGTCAGATTTCAATGGTAATGGGAAGGAAAGGAAAGAAGAAAAATGGCTCCTTTAGACTATATCAATTCATCATTTCCCCCTTTGCAAACATTGAAAAAAGCGAGAGAAGCTGTATGCCTTTCCTTGAGAGGTGCCCTTTAGTTCTCAGAGAGATGAAGTTTGGGCTGATGTCAAGGTTACTAAGGAAACGATGTAGGCTTATGGACAGCAAAGCAAATAGACATGTAACACTTGAGTAAATCATTAATTCATTAATATTATTATTGATGGGATCTGGAGAGACTGACATATTCCTTCTTTATTCCAAGTTCTCAAAAGTTTTCTTTCATCACAAGACAAACACTCGGATGGCCACTTTATGGCTCATTATTCCCTCTAGGCCTCACTCTTGAGTCGAAGGAGGACTCGCTCTCGGATTGTAATGGATCAAAGAGAATGGGAAACCAGTCAAGAAAAGCGTGCTTCGTGGTTTTTTTCTTTTTTTAATTGGCGGCTCTGGGTTTTGTAGAGAATGGAAAAATGCATTAAGGATAGTTTGACTTAAACACAAAGCACCTTTTGGTTTGACAAACAGATGTGAGTAGCGGCAAAGTCACACTATTTCACCCACGATGAGGTCCGTTTTCATGGTGACTTTTTCGTGGCCAGATTTCGTGGCATGAGGAGGGGTGCTAGCAGGAGGCCGTGAGGGACCCCAGCTGCAGGGATGGAACGGTCTCTGTGCGTTGATGCAAACCCGGGAAGGATGTGGGGCCTGGCGGCCGGGCAAGGCCAGAACCCCTATGAGGCTGAGGTTACAACACGAAGGAGTGTCCTGGCTTCCTATTATTTCCTGCGGTCGAGTGAGTCAGCATTTTCTCCCCTGGCGCCCAGCAGGCCTGGGGGTCACGGCGGAGGTGAGTGAGAGGTAAACCGTTCCAGCTGGGCTTTGCCTCCGGCCCTCTTCACCCCTCATCCATCCAGACCACCTTCATAGAAACCCTTCCTTCACTACTGCATCCTTTTTCTCTCAGGAGCACAGATGCCCAGCCTGAAATGTCATGATCATTGCCACCAGGGAGTGTGAGGTTGAGGCCAGGCCCTTTACGGCAGGGCCAAGCCTGGGGTGCCGGCCAAGAGCACATGTTGGGGGGGGGGGCTCCTGCGCCTTCGGAGCTGTGTGACCTGAGAAAGTTGCTTAACCTCTCTGTGCCTTGGTTTCCTCCTCTGTAAACCAGGCTTGGTCATGGCACTTACCTCGAAGGGCGGTTGAAAGCATCACCTGGGGGGGTTGTGTGCATTGCCAGCGTTACCACAGCCAGGGCAGAAGGAGCCCGCAGAATTTCAGCTCGGTTGGCAATCGTCCACCTCCTGGCCCTGCTCTAGGTCCTGGGCGCCTGCAGAGCCTCCGCAGAACGTTAAATGAGAAGGTGCCTCGGGCCTCCCGTCCACCCCTTCCCTTTAGGCCAAGGAGGAGAAACTGTCTCATGTCACCCAGCAGGTTGGAGGGAAGCCTCACGGTGCAGTTCCTGGGCTCTGGGGGCCGAGCCTGCACAGCCAAGCTGAGGACAGTGAAACGCCGGCCAGGAGGAGAGCGGCACGAGTGTTTATCCATCGAATAAACACGCTCCTCGCAGGAAGGTGCTGTTGGGAAGGCAGACGGGAAAGCCGTAACCCCCGGCACGTGTGAGCCAGAGGTAGCTGGAGCCCCCGGGGGGAGCAGAATAGCAGGCAGTCCATGCTGATGGGGCCCAAGAGGGAGGGTGGGACCAGGGAAAGCTTCCTGGAGGAGGTGACTTTTGAGCTGGGTCTGGAAGAATGAAGAAAATCTTGCAGAGGCTCAAGAAGCCAGGGAGCAACCTCTTGGAGGTGCGGTGTGCAGGGAGCTGGCTGTCCTTGGTCGGGGTGGGGGTGGGGGACACTTGGCAGGCGAGAAGGAAGCTTCCTGTCAGATCCTAAGGTCTCTGAAGGCAAAGCCACCCTAACTCTCCTTAAACCCCAGGGGCTGGGGGCAGCAGTGCCTGCCCATCAGGGTCAGTGGGTGATACAGACTCGCAGACCTGGCAGCCCCTGGTCAGGAGGCTGCGTTTGGGCTACGGAGGGGTCTGTCCCATGCCAGCGGTTCATCTCGGTGGGGTGGGGTGGGTCCCGGGGGCTGCAACGGGGCAGGGGGGACTTTGGGAAGATTCCCTGCATCCCAGAGGAAGGGGGCTTTGTCTTCATGGCAGCCACACTCAACTTTGAGGTCAACCAAGGACTGGGGAGCGTCCTTGACGCTAGAAGAGCGTCCACCCTCTCCCCCTGCTCAAAGGATGGGGGCGGAAGAGGAGAGAGGGGGCAGCCCCCCCCCCGCCCCGCCCATGGCCCTGCACGTTCAGAGCACTTTCTCCCCTGAGAAGGAGCAGAGGCGTTCCATTTCCCTGCTGTGTAGATAGAGCGGCTGAGTTTCCGAGAGGCTAGCTGACATCCCAGAAGCTGCACTGCCAGGGAGCAGCCCGGTGGGCCCAGAACCAAGCTCCTCCAGTGCCCTGTGCCCTTCTCCCTTTTGCTCCCAGCTTAGCTCATGTACAGTCCTGCCGACCTTCTCCCCAAGAGGCGGAAAGGTCTGAAGCGCCTCTGTGCTGGGCACTGGGTGAGGCCAAGGGATGGGGCCCTGGAATCCTGGCTCCAATAAGTATGAGCTTTGACTCGAGCTGGAGCCTCTGGGCCCGTCTGTAACATGATGCTGCCAGCCTGTGGGGTTTAACCAGACACACAGGGTGGGTGTGCAAAGCTCCTTGCAAACATGGCAGGGGGTGGGGTGGGACCTTGGCACAGATGGCATTTTAGATTCAATATTTCCATCATCCTGTTCATATCGGTTACAGATTCCAATCTGTTTTCTAATTTTGCATAGCAGTGGGTGGAGCCTCACAGTGTGAGGCACGGCCGTGTTGGACGTCCACCCCTGGGCAAAGTCAAGGTACGGAAGGAAAGACTGGACCTTCCACCAGCGCTTGCTCTGTGGGTTTTGGTTTAGTGAGTGGCCAAATCTCAGAGATGACGAGATCCAGACTCAGAAAGACCAGGATGGGGCCCTATAAGGTGCGATTTTAGCCAACCCCTGTCAGTGATGGATGGCTCCTGAAGCAACTCCAGGCCTTGGTCCGGGAATGGTACTGGGCCCGGTGGTGGCTGGGTTGGCTGAGAGCTGCGAGGCCCTGGGAGCACAGGGCTGATGGGACTGGACTTGCCCTGGGTTTGGGAGTGGAGACCACATGGGGGGACAAAGCATTTGGCGGTCATTATCAAGAATAAAGTCCCCTTTCATTGACTCCCTACTAGGCCCTTTGTTGAATCTGTCCATGGCGCATTCCCGGAGCTATAGACGCTTCAGAATCATCAAATAACAAGGTTCAAAATCAAACCTTACTCCTTCCTCCTGTCCCAGAAAGACCTGTCTAGTCTAGACCCAACTGTGGGTGGAAATGGGTCTGTCTTCACCCTCTCCTTTCAGGGAAGCACTTTTACTTCGGCTATTGTGTTTAGATTTGATATTTCCATTGTCCTGTCCCTATCAGTTACAGATTCCAATCTGTGTTCCAATTTTTCAGAGCAAAAACCCCCCTGTATGGGAGCCCCGAGTTTTCAGAGCCTCATCCAAGTGCCGCTTTGGGGCCTGAGAAAGGCCCCGATGGGTGAGCGATGGAGGGGCAGGGTGCTGAAACGAGGAAGCGCCACAAAGATTTCCGCAGGGGTCCCTACATTCCACCCTGTGTCCCTACCGCTCCCAACAGATTCTTTCCATGGGGAATCAGCCCTCACACGACATGAACGGGCTCGTTTTATATCAGAAGGCTGAATTTTAACTGACAAATTGGACAGTTCCCTAAGGCAAGGGTTACCAAGCTTTGTCATTCTCACTAAAAATGTGATTTATAATATATTCCTATTTGCTAGACGCTCATATTCCCAGGAATGAAGGCCTAGCGCAAAAACAGGAGGTCTACTTACTATCTTGACTCCACGTGAAAATACACTCCACCAGTGTCTCCGTGAGCATGTGTAAACAGACGTGCATAAATCAAGATCCCACAGCGCCGAATAAGCTTAATTTCATTAAGTTTTCATGATAGTTTAAGCAGTCACTTGACATTCAGGACCGAGCAGAAGTAACCCACAATTTGCTTTCGAATTTTACATACTGAAGAAATGATCCAAGGGTCTGGTGAAAGAAATTTTATTTCCTCGGCTTCCAGTTTATAACGATCAAAACCGTATTTGTTGTTCCCTAAATACTCTGATATTTATGAATACAGATGTGTCAGAGAGATCAGTCCCCACCTTCAGCCAAGCTACCTCAGAGATTCTTTGTAAAAACCACACACACAAAAGCAGGGTAAACCGTCTGACTTCTTAGAAGTCGGAGTTAAAGTTGCAAACTCATTTTGCCCAAGATAACCAGAACTGCCCTGAGTTGTCTAAGTGGGCAGAAATGGATTTGATCTCTGTATCTGATTGCTTAGCAGAAGTCATCCAGCCAATTTTTCAACAGTCTCCATATCATGAAACTTCCTAAAAAACTTCAAGGGGGTAACCTGAGCTTGTGAAAAATGATCCCGAATGTCAGTAGGACAAAGCTTCCCTTCCAAGAGGTAATTAGGGGAGCTCCGAGCGCCTTTCATATTATACTAGACAAGCATATTCTGCCTTTGTTCCGCCTGCTCTGGAGACCTTCAGTAGGGCTTTGCCATTTCTTTGTTAAGAGGAATGGTTTAAAAAGACACATTTATATAATAGTAATTGTTTAAAGTTGAATGCATCTGATAGGAATGTGCGTTTTACCCAGTATCTTTGTGTGTGAAGAGAATACTACTTTTTCTAGGTAATCTTTAATTGTAGGCATGTTTGGGTTTGTAAGTTCTTTGTTCGAAACAGTGACTAAGGACATACTGACCATATGAGCAAAGGATTGCTAAAGGGGTGATGTAATCTTTAGGCTCCACTGAGAGACGTCCAGTGTGCAGACCAGACCCCAAGATGCCCAGGCTGGTCGGAGCTGGTCTGGAGTTCTGTACCACATCGCGATATGAAGAGTGTCCCTTGAAGGGACTGGGATGTTGAGATGTCTTAGCACTCGGAAGCAGGGTTCCACAACCGCAGCACTAAAGCATCTCGGGCTGGATAATTCTTTGTGTGCGTGCTGGGTCAGGGGGGCGCGGTCCTGTACCCTGCAGGAGGTTGCAGCATCTTGGCCTCTGACCACTAGATGTCAGTAGCAGCCTCCCTCCTCCAGGTGTTCCAGCCTAGAGGTCTCCAGACCCTGCCAAATGCTGCCTGAGGGGCAAAGTCGTCTGTGGTTGAGAATCACTGCTCTAAAGAATGAAGGAAGTTGGGCATGTTTAGCCCCAGATGACAATGTTTACAGGGAACATGAAAGCTGTTTGCAGGCATCGCATAAAAACCAAACGACTTGGAATGGCTTCAGAAGGCTGTATAAGAATAAATGGGGTACAATTACAGAGGCCAATGTTGACTAAGGAACAGGGAGAACCTTCTAGAAGAACTGCTCAGCTCCCATTCCCGCAGTGCTTATGTTTAGCTGGGGCTAGAATTCTGACTCAAGATCCAAGGCCCTTTCCTCCGACAGATCTTTCTTGGAGCACTTACGGCCAGCAGAGCGCTGTGCCCGTAGCTGGGCACCCATGATCGGAGCTAGTCTTCTGTTTGGGGCAGCAGCAGAAGCAGCAGAAGCGGGGTCTCGTGGCCTGAGGAGTCTGCCCTTCCACCAAGCTCGCTCCAGTTCCACAAGGAGGGTGGGCAGGACGGCGGAGGCAGGGGCTGTGCGTGGCGGGGCTGGGGGCTGGCGGAGGATGGGAATCCCAGAACGAGGGGGGCAGAAGGAAGAGCCTTCCCAACACTCGGAGTTTCTGGTCTGAGGTCTCCCGGCTGGTGTCTGAGCCAGGACCGGAATCCAGAGTCTTCATGCACTGCTCTTTCCAGGCGTCCTCCCAGAGCAGAGCCGGGCGAGCCCCGGAGGTAAGCACCTGGCCCCGGTTCTCCCGCCCCCACCCCTCACCTTAGCGTCCTGAGTTCTCTGGAACCGGCCGCCTCTGCAGGGAGCACTTCCCAGCGTGTCCACTAGGTGTCACCCTATGGTCTCAAATGACGGCTTCCTGGGGCCCCAGTCAGAGAGCAGCTTTTTTCAGACTTTTACATTTTTCTCCTCTCTGCCTCTAGCATAAACATTCCAAAATTCTCCATGGCAGATATTTTCTTTTTCTGCTAAATGGGCTTCCCTCTCTTCTCTCTGCCCCCGCCTCCTTGACGATCTTCCTCCCCCTTTGCAGACCCTTTTGTTGGCAGTGTCCCACCAGGGTGCTCGCCATGCGGTGGTGTGGCTCCTGGGGTGAAAGCAGGTAGGAGGTCCCCATGGAAACGACTCTGTGAGTGCCCGCCAGAGCAGGAGAGGCCACCCTGG
The DNA here is from genome assembly GCF_964374135.1 of Grampus griseus. Taxonomy (NCBI): domain Eukaryota; kingdom Metazoa; phylum Chordata; class Mammalia; order Artiodactyla; family Delphinidae; genus Grampus; species Grampus griseus. The sequence continues at coordinate 98,740,267 of NC_139005.1, forward strand.
CCTCGAGAGCCTCCTGGGCATGCCCCCAACCACCAGCTACCTCCCCGGGAATGAGTGTGTCCAGCCCCACGTCCTCCCATGCACGTTGCTTGTCCTTCCGCGACTTCTGTAAACGCCTGCCTCTTTGGTCTGTTTCACCTTCTAGACTGTGAGCCCTGAACAGCTCCCACCTTTCTTTTTTTTTTTTTTTTTTGGCTGCATTGTGCAGCTTGTAGGATTGTAGTTCCCAGTTCCCCAACCAGGGATGGAACCCGGGCCGTTGGCAATGAGGGCGCAGAGTCCTAACCATGGGACGGCCAAGGAATTCCCTCTTCCACCTTTCTATACCCGCATTACGTAGCAAAGCATATGGTAGAATGTGGGGGATTTGGGGTGGACCTCATTGACGAAACGTCAAAAAAGAAACATTTTAAACATAGAAAACCGAGACGAGGAAACACATTAAAAACCCAAACAGGTCTAATCATAAAGGTGAAGAACGCGGGGAGATGTGTGTCCACATGGAGGGTAAGATTGGGGTGGCTTGTGCTATGCTCAAGCGTATTGGAAAGGCGTGTGCTATGCTCAGAGACGGAAACGAGGGGTGCCTGTAGGAGGACACAGCGTCTTCTGGCCACGGAGGGATAGTCGGGAATTCCTGTAAGTTCAGAGAGTTGCTCCAAACCCCCTCCCAGCCTGGGTCTCACTTCCCGTGCCAGATTGTCTACAAACGTCTCCTCTGCCAGAAGCCTGGGTTAAAAAATGGCCAAACCATCAATGACTTAACATTTTCTCCCGGGAGGTACTGCACGTGCTGGTGGGGTTTGTATGTGGCGTAAAAGCAGCAGAAAACAAAGTTGGGAACCACCGAGGAAGCGGGGGGCAGTCATTCTGTGGATGTCGGGCCTGGGGGGTGTTCATCCCAGGACATTAAATAGTGTGACCACCCTGGGGGGAGGCAGGTGATGGGGCTCCATGCATTGGGGAGAACACGTGGACATTTTTAGATAGTGGGGTGAACTCGTAAAAGGTCTGATAATAAGAGCTCATATATATATGTCTATATCATATATAGCACTTACTATGTGCAGACGCCGCTCTAAGTGCTCCCCACGCCCTCGAATGAAAGGCTCACAGTTGCCCAGTGAGGCAGGCCTGTCACCACTGGCCACCCCCGCCTTTCAGCTGTGGAAACTGAATCACACGGAGGTTACGTGACGTGCCCAGGGCACACGGCTGAGGGTGCCACAGGCAGGGGTTTGGGCACAGGCTGCTGGACTCCGGAACTCTCCTCTCAGCCAGTCTACATCGACCAGCCACCACTTTGAAGGTTCTGAACGTTATGAATACAATAGTGTTTCAGGGAGAGTCTTCTCATTGGACCCAGACTGAAGGGGTCCATGTTGGCAGTAGGCAGGTACATATTAAGAAGCTGGGGACAATAGTCTTCTGACTTACTTGAGGCTAAAACATTGTTACTCTATATGGGAAAAGAATTTTAAAAAAGAGTGGCTATATGTATATGTATAACTGATTTACTTTGCTGGAACGCCTGAAACTAACCCAACATTGTAAGTCCACGATACTCCAAAAAAAATTAATTTTAAAAAACTTAACAAAATCATTGTTTAAAAAGATATACCATTATAACAATTAAAGACCAATTGCTTTGTGTGTGCAAAAAAATAATAAAAATAAGTAAAACATCGTCACTTGCAAAGTATCTTCACATCCATAACCGTCTGTGGTTCTCCTGACGGCCTTGTGCAGAGTATGAAGTGAATATTAGTGACCCCACCTTACAGATGAGGAAACTGAGACTCGGAGGCTAGTTGGGCGGCTCGTCAGAGGTGGAGCGGGGCTCGACTCTGGCCCAGAGTCTATTCCACCATCCAGTGTGCTGTGCACAGGGCTGCAGCTGCAGTTGTTTTACTGGAAGGGAACCAGCATACAGCAGGTGACTACTATGTGTCTGGTACGTTAAGAGCTAATTTCAGCCAATATTCACCATACACCCCGTTAGGTACCGTTTTCCTCAATTTACTGAGGCTGAGGGAAGTGACTTGCCTGAGGTCCCCCACGAGGCTGGCAGAACCAGGCCCAGAACCCGCGTCTGTCTGACTACAAAGCTATGCTATTTTGACCCCGTCTGAGGGCTTCTTTCCGCTCGTTTCCTCCTCTGCACCGCCGCCCACCATGCATCAGCCCGTTTCTCACCCCTCACTTTGTGGAGCTGCGCTGCCAGCTCATGGGTAGGATTTGAGCTCTGAAAACGAAGAAGGGGCTTAGCTTGAAATTGTTACGGACAAAATAATTCACGAGGATCTATAATAGACTCGATGGCGGGGGCAAAACCAGCAAAGAAGGAGAGGAAGTGAATGACATAAAAATTGGGGGATTGGGAAGCCAATGATAGGGTGGGTGAGAAAGGGAAGGGTTTGGTGTAAAGAAAATAAGTTCTGCTTGAGAAATATTTAGTCGCAAGTGCTGGGACACCACGTACACGTGGTAGGTAAAGGGCAAGGCGTAAGAGACAGGACTGAGGGTAAGCGATGGGGCAGAGAAGCATCTCCTGAGTCATCGGGAGGATGGCAGAGCCCCAGGAACCGGCACCGAGGCCCCCAGACAGGAGGGGGGTCAGCGAGAGAAGGAGGCAGACGGGAGGGGCCGCCGGCTCTGTCCCTGCCTGCCCGCCTCACCCCCTCCCGCCCCGCGACCTTCACCTCCGCTCCCCTCTGGCCGCCCACACCCTGGGCCCTGTCATCACTCCGGGAGCCCACTCCCTGACCACAGCTTCCGACGCTGCCCGTCCTCTCACGCCTCCATCCCACCACACCCCCCCGCTGACCTCATCCTGATCTCCACTCCCCGGACTTTCCCACGTGGACCAGCGCCTCCCGGCTCCCCGGCTCCAGACCTCCAGACCGCACAGGGCATCATCACAGCCATTCTCTTGCCAGTACCCCAACCGCTTTGCCCCCTTGTCCTTCCGCCCTGCTCACCCGGCCAGGCTTGAGCTAGGGATTTGCACCAGCACCTGTCTCCTCCGCCCTGATGGAGGAAATCCCACACCAAGGATGTTTGGTGCCCACGAAGCCATGGTACCCAGAGTCAGCTGCCCAGTCCGCACGGCTCCACCTCCCCCTCTTCTCGGCATCTATTCCAAACCGCCAACATCGTCCCCCAGCAGATGACTCCGCCTCCTGGTTCACAGGGGAGAGAGAGGGGCTGGGCACGGATGCGATCCGCTCAGTGACCCCCTGCCTGTGCGTGCCTTTTCCTCCCTGTGTGCACCACGCTAAGTACTTCATTACTGCACTATCTCGTTTATCCTCACAGCCTTCCTTTACTCTCATTTCACAGATAAGGAACCAGCAGTTCAGTTAAGCGGTGAAAGGAGGCTGTGTCTTCAATTGTGTGCTTTTTTTTTTTGGCCACGCTGCCCAGCTTGCGGGATCTTAGTTCCCCAACCACAGATGGAACCCAGGCCCCTGGCAGTGAAAGCGCTGAGTCCTAACCCCTGGAGCACCAGGGAATTCCCTCAAATGTGTGCTCTTAAATCACAGAGCCAGGTTCTGTGCCAGATGCTAAGGGAATAACGGTAAACAAGGCAAGCAAGTTTCTTACCCTCATGAAGCTCACGTTTTAGAAGGACAGACAGACAATACATAAGTAAACGAATGACTACGTTAAATAGTTGTAGACTGTGTCAGTGCCAGCAAAGGAAGATGCAGCGTTCAGCGACCGAGAACGCAGAGCAGACTGGCCAAGATAAGGGGGAGAGTGGAGGTCTCGGGGAGCAAGGTATGCTGACAGCTCCTGTCCTCGCTCACTACCCACTTGTCCCAGAAGAGACGCCTCCACCTGTTCAAGGGTGGTGCACTCTGGTTACCGTTGTTAGCAAAACAGTCACCTGTAGCAGGAACAGCTATGCTCTGTGGAGGAGATGAGCTCAGGGGGCTGAATGACCGAGGCCCACAGGTGAGAAGGTAGTGGGGGATTTCTGGGGTCAGTCGATCATCTAGGAAAGAAATGGGTCCTTAGAGGCTTGGCTCCCTAGCCTTGGATGGGGGCCTCAGTTGCCTTCCTCCACAGCAGAGAGAAAGGTTGCACTGACCACGATGGAGGCGTGTAGTTCAATTCCATCCAACAAAGAGGTGTGGAGTGGGGCTTCCCCCGTGGCGCAGTGGTTAAGAATCCGCCTGCCACTGCAGGGATCGAACATGGGTTCGAGCCCTGGTCTGGGAAGATCCCACATGCCACGGAGCAACTAAGCCCGCGTGCCACAACTACTGAGCCCACAGCCACAACTACTGAAACCCATGTGCCTAGAGCCCGAGCTCCACAACAAGGGAAGCCCCCGCTTGCTGCAACTAGAGAAAGCCCACGCGCAGCAACGGAGACCCAACACAGCGAAAAATAAATAAATAGACTAAAAAAAAAAAAGAGGTGTGGAGCAACTTGTTCCAGGTTGGGTTCTCTGGGGAGTGGGGGATAGAGATCTGGGTGCGGGAAGCTTATTGGGAAGTACTCGCAGGACCAGCACTTGTATGAATTGAAGGAAGCAGGACTGGGGGAGGGAGAAGATTGGATGTTTGACAGAGGCAGTGGGTACATCAGCTTTACTGGGTGTCTGCCCAAGCTGCTGGGCCCACACATAGCCATAATCCCTGACACTATGGCTAATCAACTCATGCGAACATTGTGTCAGCTCCAGGGTGGCTGGTGACAAAGGCTGTGGCTGGCGTCATTCTGTCTCCTTAGATGTCTAATGCCTCTTTTGTATTGGACACTCTCTGGTCGGCGTAACATGGGATACCCAGATCTTTGTTCATGGTACCTGTTCTCTTAGGTTCATACACATCTTCTTCCCCAGATCTTCTTGTTCCCAATTTTCTAATATTTCTTCTTTCAGGGCTCTGCTCACGGGTCTAATCTTGGGCCAATTCTCTCTCCACATAAAATAGCTGACCAGGCCCCCACTCTAAACTCTGTTCTAGACGATTTCAACTCAGCACTGTCTTTCAAAGCCATCCCCGAATGGGGCTGCACCGCCGCCACATTCTACTTTGGGTTGGTACCCACACACCAAGGGTGGTAAACAGAATAATGGTCCCCAAAGAGGGCCCCATCCTAATCCCTGGAACCTGGGAATAAGCTAAATTACATGGCAAGGGGGAATTAAGGTTTCAGATGGAAGATTGCTAATCAGTTGATCTTGAGATGGGAGATTATCCTGAATTGTCTGAGGGGGCCCAGTGGGATCACAAAGTTTCTTGCAAGCGAAAGAAGGAGGCAGGAGAGCTACTGGGAGAGTCAGGAAAGCAGATGTGATGATGGGAGCAGAACCAGAGGGCTGGCAGCACGTGAGGGGCTCAACCCTGCAGCCCTGTTGCGGGCTTTGTCGATGAAGGAATGGGCCATAAGCAACGGAACGTGGCGCCTCTGTAAAGGAAAAGGCCAGGAAACGGTCTCCAGAAGGAATGCAGGCCTGTCCCTGTCAACACCTCAGTCTTAGCCCAGTGAGATCTATTTCAGTCTTCTCAACTCCTGAACAGTAAGATACTAAATTTGTGTTGTTTCAAGCCCCTAAGTTTGTGATGACTTGCTACAGTGGCCACCAGAAACGAATATCACACCCAGCGATCCCATCTGTGAACCAAGCTGGCTCTCTTCCCTTCTCTCATCGTGTGGTGGCCGGAGACGGTGAGAGCTGAGAGGCATGTACCTGTGCCACAGTGGTGGAGGACAGGAGTTTGGGCCACTTGCTTGTGCCATTTGCTTTCACCTTCTGGCACTGCCAGTCCTCGGCCCGAGGTGTGCAACTTACCCCATGACTGTTGCACGTTGCGGGGTCTGAAAGAGTCCAGCTCTCGATGGGCAGTTCTGGCCATGTGGTCACTTGACGTCACGGTCAGGTGCCCCATGTCTACCAGGGCCTAGCAGCATGCCAGGAGCTTTTTAAATTTAATGGTTCAATGAGTTTCGGTAAAGTTATTCAGTGGTGTCATCATCACAAGATTCCAGTCTTAGGACACTTCCATTATCCCCCCCAGGTTTCCCTCATGTCCACTTGTGGTCTATCCGTGTTCCTACCCCAAGCCCCAGGCAAATACAGATATACTTTCTATCTCTATAGTGTTTGCCTTTTCTAGAAATTTCATATAGATGTAATCATACCGTACGTCGTCTCTTTTGTCTGATTTCTTTCATTGATCGTAATGTGTTTGAGGTTCATCCTGTTGTATGTATCTCTCCCATCCAGCTGGCCAGCACTCACACTCTCCTCACCTTGAGTCCTGGGGGCGGTGACTGACAGCTCCTCACAGCTATGTTTTGTCTTGTTTCATGAGCTCTTGCCCTGTGCACGCACAGTTTAATATCTAGTCTGAAACCCAATCAGATTCCTATCTAGCTTCTGGAGTTCCTTCCCTGCGGAGCACCCACCTCCACGAATTCCAGCCACTTTGGTTTGTAACCTGTGATCGCTGTCTTAATTCAGTGAGACGACCTTGCTGTCCTGAGCACCCGCTTTCTGTACTGTGATGTGAAAAGTGGGTCCTTGCCGAAAGGCTGGGGGATCACAAAGACCACCTCATGTATTTCGCTTCTCTCACAGATCCCTGTGCTATGTTGCCTATTATTCAATGTCTAAAAAGGTTTTTTCCCATATATTTTGTCCAGTTTTCTAGTTGTTTATAGCATGAGGTCAAGTCTGCTACTGGTTATCCATGATGGCCTGCCATGATTTTCTTTTGATTTTTTTTTCACCAGCTACTGTTATATACAATCAAATTCACCTTTTTGAAGTACACAGTCTGTACAATTTTGGTCATTGTATACAATTGGTAGTCAGCACCACAATCATGATAGAGAACAGTTCCCTTACCCTAAAAGGTTTCCTCATGCCCCTTTCACAACCTCACCCCCCCCCACATGAAAGGTCTGCCTTTTCTATAATTTTGAAGTTATACAGTACGTAGTCTTTTGTGTTTGATATCTTTAATTTAGTATAATGTGTTTGAGATTACCCACATTATTGGATGTGTTAATACTTTGTTCCTTTTTATTGCTGAGTAGTATTCCATTGTGTGGATATACCACAATTTATTTATCCACTTACCAGTTGATGGACATTTGGGTTACTTCCAGTTTGGGGCTATTATGAATAATGTTGCTAAGAGCATTTTTGTATATGTCTTTGTGTGCGAAGGCATGTACATATACTTTGTGTATATGGAAATGTCAGGACATATTTTAAGTGTATGCTTAATTTTTAAAGATATTGCCATACTGGGCTTCCCTGGTGGCTCAGTGGTTAAGAATCCACCTGCCAATGCAGGGGACATGGGTTTGAGCCCTGCTCCAGGAAGATCCCACATGCCGCGGAGCAACTAAGCCTTTGTGCCACCACTACTGAGCCTGCACTTTAGAGCCCATGAGCCACAATTACTGAGCCTGAGCGCCACAACTACTGAAGCCCTTGCGCCTAGAGCCCGTGCTCCGCAACAAGAGAAGCCACCGCAATGAGAAGATCATGCACTGCAACAAGGAGTAGCCCCTGCTAGCCGCAACTAGAGAAAGCCCACACGCAGCGACCAAGACCCAACGCAGCCAAAAATAATTAATTAATTAAAAAAAAAGATATTGCCCTACTGTTTTGCAAAGTAGCTATACAACTTTCAGTCCCACCAGTCCCTCTGCATCATTAATAACACTGTTATTATCTGTCTTCCTAACTTTAGCCTTTCTAATGGATGCATAATGGTATCTCATTGATGTCTCCTTTGAATTATCTCGGTGCTTTTATTAAAAGTGAATTGACCTTATAAGTGTGGGCATATTTCTGGATACTCTGTTCTATTCCATTGATCTATGTGCCAATTCCACACTGTTTTTTTGTTTTGTTTTGTTTTTGTTTTTGTTTTTGTTTTTGCGGTATGCGGGCCTCTCACTGTTGTGGCCTCTCCCGTTGCGGAGCACAGGTTCTGGATGCGCAGGCTCAGCGGGCATGGCTCACGGGCCCAGCCACTCTGCGGCATGTGGGATCTTCCCAGACCGGGGCACGAACCTGTGTCCCCTGCATCGGCAGGCGAACGCTCAATCACTGCGCCACCAGGGAAGCCCTCCACTGTCTTGATGACTGTAGCTTTATAGTAAGTCTTGAAATCAAATAGTTTAAATCCTTCAACTTTGTTCTTATTTTGCAAAATGGTATTGGGTATTTTAGGTCCTTTGTCTTTTCATACAAATTTTTAAATGTCAATGTCCTTTTACAAAGACTGTTAAAATTTTTTTTGCATTGAATATATAGATCAGTTTGAGGAGGACTGACATCTTAAAAATATCAAGTCTTTCAATCTATGAACATGGTATATATTTTCATTTATTTAGGTCTTTTTCAATTTCCTTTTGTAATGTTTTGTAGTTTTCATTGTACAGGACTTGTACATCTTTCATTTAAATTTATTCCTAAGTAGTTTTGATGTTATCATAAGTGAAGTCGTTCATTAAATTGAACTTGTAATTGTTCATCGCTAGTGTATAGAAATACAATTGATTTTCATATATAACCCTGCTGCATTCACTTACTAGTTCCAGTAGAGTTTTCATAGACTCATTAGGGCTTTCTACATACATGATTAAGTGGTCTGCAAAAAGGACATTTTCACTTCTCTTCTAATTTGTATATCTTCCATTTCTTTTCCTAGTCTTGGCTAGGACATCCAGTAAAATGTTAAATAGACATAGTAAGAGCAGACATCCTTGCCTTGTTCCCGATCTTATGTAGAAAGCATTGTGTCTTTCACCATTGAATATGATGTTGGGTGTAAGTTTTTTGTAAATGCTCTTAATCAGGTTTTGCAAATTCCCTTCTGTTTTTACCTTTCTGGGAGTTTTTGTCAAGAAAGCCTCTTGAATTTTATCAAACGTTTTTACTTGCACCTATTGAAATGATAATATGGCTTTTCTCTTTTATTCGATTAATATGATGAACCATATTGATTGAGTTTGGGATATTAACTTAATCTTACATTCCCAGAATATGACCCCACTTGGTCCTGATGTATTGTCATTTTAATATATGGTTTGATTTGTGAATATTTTGTTAAGGATTTTTGTGTCTATGAGGGATATTAGTCTGTAGCTCTTTTTTCCTTATGAAGTCTTTGCTTGGTTTTGGAATCAGCTTAGTACTAGCTAGCCTCATAAAGTAAGTTGAGAAATGTTACCTCTTTTTTCTGAAAGAGTTTGTGTAGAATTGATCCTATTTCTTTCTTAAATGCATGAGAGCATTTACCACTGAAGCCATGTCACTGTGGAGTTTGCTTTAGGGGAAGGTTTTTATTTATAAATTCAATTTATTTAATTGATATCAGGCTGGTCAAGTTTTATACTTTTTTCTGGATGAGTTTTGGTAATTCGTGTCTTTCAAGGAATTTGTCCATTTCACATAGATTGTCATGTTTATTGCCATAAAGCTGTTCATAACATGGCCTTATTACTCTTCTAATGTCTATAGAATCTGTAGTAACGTCTTCTCTTTTATTCCCGATAATCAGTCCAGCTAGAAGCGTCTCAATTTTATTATCCTTTTCAAAGAAAAAGCTTTTGCTTTCACTGATACTCCATATTATTTTTCTATTATTTCATTGATTTTTTTCCCCTTACCTTTTTTTAAAATTGCTCTTTTTATTTATTTATTTGGCTGCATTGGGTCTTCGCTGCTGCGCGCGGGCTTTCTTTAGTTGCAGCAAGCGGGGGCTACTCTTTGTTGTGGTGCACGGGCTTCTCACTGCAGTGGCTTCTCTTGTTGCAGAGCACAGGCTCTAGTAACGTGGGCTTCAGTAGTTGTGGCACGTGGGCTCAGTAGTTGTGGCTCGCAGGCTCTAGAGCATAGGCTCAGTAGTTGTGGTGCACGGGCTTAGTTGCTCCGTGGCATGTGGGATCTTCCTGGACCAGGGATCGAACCCATGTCCCCTGCATTGGCAGGCGGATTCTTAACCACTGCGCCACCAGGGAAGTCCTCCCTTATTTTTATTATTTCCTTCCTTATGCTTGCTTTGGGTTTAATTTGCTCTCCTTTTTCTAGTATCTTAAGATGAAAGCTTAGACAATGTGTTTGAGCTCTTTCTTCTTTTCCAATCTATGCATTTAAAACAACATTTCCTTCTAAACACTGCCTTAACCTTATCCCACCAACTTTGATATGACATTTTCATCATCACTCAGTCCAAAACGCTTTCTAATTTCTTTCGTATTTCTTTTTTGATCCAATTATTATTTAGAAGTTTGTTTTTAAGTTTTTCAAATATTTGGGGGACTTCCAGGTTATTTTATTATTACTGATTTCTGATATAATCCCACTGCAGTCAGAGAACATACTCTGTATGATTTCAATCTTTGTAAAGGTGTTAAGACTTATTTTATGCCCAGAATATGGTCTTCCCAAGTGCACTTGAAAAGAACGCATGCTGTATCATTGTTGAAAATTGTTGCGCTGTGGAACTATTACCTAAGTAAAAAAGGTTTAAACTATTGTTCAGATATTCTATATCATCGCCGATTTTTGTTTAGTTTTTCTAGCCAATGATAAGATAGGAGTGGTAAGATATCCAATTGTGATTGTGGAATTGCCTGTCTCCCTTTAATTCTGTCAGTTTTTGCTTCATGTATCTGAAACTTTCTTATTGGGCAAATACACATTTATGATTATTACATCGTCCTGATGAATTTGCTCTTTCATCGTTATGAAGTGTCCATCTTTATCCCTGGTAAAACGTTCTGATAAAATCTATTTTATCCAATATTAATATAGCCACTCTGAACTTTTATGCTTATAGTTTGCATGGTATATCTATTTTCCATCCATTAACTTTCAACTTATCTGTCTTTATATAGTTATCTTAAAAAAAATCCATTCTGATTATCTCTAACCTTTAATTAGAGTGTTTATTCCATTATCCTTTACCGTAATTATTGATATGGTTGGGCTGGATTTGTCATTTTGTTTGTGTGTTTGTCTCTTGTGCATTCCCCCCCCCCCACATTGCTCCTTTTGTTTAGAATGTTTTCTAGAATTCCATTTCAATTTTCCTGTTGGCATCTTATCTATAATTCTTTGCATTTTTTTTTAGTGGTTGCCCTAAGGAATCTATTATACAATGAACTCAGGTCAATATCTCCTCTGTCTCTTCTATTATTGTTGTTACACTTCATACATTTCCATATGTTATAAACCTCACAAGAAAATGTTTTAATTTTCTTATAATTATATTATAATTATAAATTATAAGTTAAATTATAAGCAATAAGTTAAATTATGTTATAATTTTTGCTATAAACTGTTATATGGTTCATAAAACAATTAGGAGGGAAAGGGCAAAGAGAAGAAAATGGTCACTTGCA